>NW_026606747.1:670000-1905000 GCF_029890125.1 Rhinichthys klamathensis goyatoka
CATCGCGGAGCTACGGTCGAGACTCCTGTTCCTGCAAAGGGGCGGAGTCCCCGTGCCTCTGCCTCGTTCCAATCCTCCTCGGAGGGTTGCTTCGGGCGGGGGCACGGGTGACCTGAGGATCACGGTGAGCGCGTCTCCTTCGGGGAACCAACCCCCTAGGAGCCCTCACCCCTCTCATGCTCCGCAGCCAGTTGAGCTTCCATTGGAGAAAGCTGGACCATCCTCGAGGTGTGTACCGGTTGTCTCCTTTGGGGCTCCCAGTGACCAGATGTCGATCGCTGCATCGGAGGGTGGGTCAGACTTCTCTGCGGACGACGACTCGGCACCGCTGCCTCCTTCGGGGGTGCCAGCGGTGCCTGAGACGGACCCGGAGATGATGGCCATGCTCTCCCGGGCCGCCAACGGGGTCGGGCTCGTGTGGAATCCTCCACCGTGTCCCGAACCCTCGAGGTTGGATGATTGGTATCTCGGGGTGGCGCGCGCTGGTTCTCAGCAACCCACCCCAGTGCCTTTCTTCCCGGAAGTGCATGAGGAGCTTACGGGAATGTGGACGGCACCTTTTACTGCCAGAAACCGTTCCGGTGGCTCCTCCTCCCTCACCACCCTTGATGGCGGGGCAGCTAAGGGATACACGCGCATCCCGCCAGTGGAGCGGGCCGCTGCAATGCAGCTGTGCCCTAACTCCACTCGGCGCGGAGAACCGTGTCTTCCTTCCCGGGCCTGTAGGTACTCGTCGGACCTATTCGACGAGGCTTACAAGGCCTGTGGGGAAGCTGCCTCTGCCATGCACGCCATGGCGTTGCTGCAGGTCCAACAGGCCAAGGCACTGAAGGACCTGCACGAGGGTGGTCATGATCCACAAGTTCTCCAGGAACTTCGTGCCGCAACGGACCTCGCGCTTCGTGCGACGAAGGTCACCGCGCGGTCAGTGGGTCATGCGATGCCCACCTTGGTGGTCCAGGAGCGCCATCTCTGGCTGTGTCTGGCAGACATGAGTGAGGCTGAGAAGCTCCGGTTCCTCAACTCCCCCGTGTCCCAGACCGGCCTCTTCGGCGACGCGGTCGAGAACTTCGCCCAGCAGTTCTCGGCTGTACAAAAGCAGACTGAGGCCATCAAGCATATCCTGCCGCGGCGGTCAGCTGCTGCCTCCAACCCACCGCCTGCGGCTCCTCAGTCTGCTCGTCGCCGGGGGCGTCCTCCTGCGTCTGCCCCTGCTCCCGCGCTGCAGCAGCAGCCTCCACCTAAACGGCACCGTGGAGCCAGTCGCAGGCAGGCCGCCCCGCCCGTCCAGGCCCCCGCCAAGAAGGGTGGCAAAGCCAGAGGTAAGCGGCCCCAGGACGGGCGACCCGGAGATGGAAGGGACTGCTCTCCAGGAGACTTTCCCCCGGAAGAGGGCCGGGTGGAAAATCCTGTGTTTCGTTTTGTTCCGCCGCTGGCCTTAAAACCAGCGGTACCCAAATTTTCAATAAAAGAGCAGTTTCTACCATCTCTGGGTCCGAAGAGGACCCGGAGAGCAGTGGGGGGACAGAATCCTCACCACTCTCATCCGCCTCCTCTGTCGCCAGTGAGCAGCAGTGTGCAGTTCGAGAACGCCACCGAGCCGCCTCCTGCACCTCCTGCCCCGTGGAACCAGGTAAGTGCTGCACAGCACACACAGACCCTGCTACGGGCCGCCTCCCAGAGAGAGCCTCCCGAGCCACGTCCCTGTGTTCCACCTCGCTGCCCCACTCCGGGTACGCCTACAGTCCCTTTGGTCCCGCTTGCACGGTCTCTGAGAGCCTGGTTAGCGCTCCCCAGTCCGTCTCGCTGGCTCATTCGGACCATCAGGCTCGGCTATGCGATTCAGTTCGCCCGGCGTCCCCCCAAGTTTCGGGCCATCCACTCCACTACAGTGAGAGCAGCCGATGCCCATGTCTTGCGTGCGGAGATCGCAGTCCTACTGGCGAAGGACGCGATAGAGCCGGTCCCTCCAGCCGATATGGGGTCAGGGCACTACAGTCCCTACTTCATTGTACCCAAGAAAGGTGGTGGGTTACGACCGATCTTGGATCTGCGAGTTTTGAATCGGAGCCTGCACAAGCTACCGTTCAAAATGCTCACGCAGAGACGCATTTTCGGATGCATCCGTCCCCAAGATTGGTTTGCAGCGATCGACCTGAAGGACGCGTACTTTCATGTCTCGATTCTTCCTCGACACAGGCCGTTTCTGCGCTTTGCGTTCGAGGGTCGAGCATATCAGTACAAGGTCCTGCCCTTCGGGCTGTCCCTGTCTCCCCGTGTCTTCACGAAAGTCACGGAGGGGGCCCTTGTTCCCATGAGAGAACAGGGCGTTCGCCTCCTCAACTATCTCGACGACTGGCTTATACTAGCACACTCTCGAGATCAGTTATGCGAACACAGGGACCTCGTGCTCACGCACCTCTGCCAGTTGGGCCTTCAGGTCAACTGGGAAAAGAGCAAACTCGCCCCTGTGCAGAGGATCTCTTTTCTCGGTATGGAGTTGGATTCGGTCGCACAGACAGCGCGCCTCACAGAGCAGCGCGCTCAGTCGGTGCTGAACTGCTTGAACACGTTCAAAGGCAGGACAGTGGTCCCACTGAAATTTTTTCAGAGGCTCCTGGGGCATATGGCAGCGGCAGCAGCGGTAACTCCGCTCGGCTTGCTTCATATGAGACCGCTTCAGCACTGGCTTCACGGCCGAGTCCCGAGATGGGCGTGGCATCATGGCACTCACCGGGTGGCAATCACACCGGCCTGCCGCCAGACCTTCAGCCCGTGGTCAGACCTCTCGTTCCTTCGGGCAGGAGTCCCCTTGGAACAGGTCTCCAGGCATGCTGTGGTTTTCACAGATGCCTCTGCCACCGGCTGGGGTGCCACGTACAACGGGCATGCAGTGTCAGGGGTGTGGACGGCTCCCCAACTGCATTGGCACATCAATTGCCTCGAGTTGCTAGCAGTACATCTCGCTCTGAGCCGCCTGAAAAGGCCGCTACGGGGCAGGGACGTGCTGGTCCGTACGGACAACACTGCGACCGTGGCGTACATCAACCGACAAGGTGGTCTATGCTCCCGTCGCATGTCGCAACTCGCCCGCCATCTCCTCCTCTGGAGTCAGAAGCGTCTGAGGTCGCTTCGAGCCATGTATGTCCCTGGCGTGCTCAACCGTGTGGCCGACGAGCTATCACGAGCTGTGCTTCCGGGAGAATGGCGACTCCACCCCCAGGTGGTTCAGCTGATCTGGAGAGAGTTCGGAGAGGCTCAGGTAGACCTGTTTGCCTCTTCAGAGACCTCCCACTGCCAGCTGTTTTACTCCCTGACCGAGGGAACACTCGGCACGGACGCACTGGCACACAGCTGGCCCCGGGGCCTCCGCAAATATGCGTTTCCCCCAGTGAGCCTACTTGCACAGACACTGTGCAAAGTCAGGGAGGACGAGGAGCAGGTCCTTCTGGTGGCTCCCTATTGGCCCACCCGGACTTGGTTCCCAGAACTCATGCTCCTTGGGACAGTCCCTCCCTGGCCCATTCCTCTGAGGAAGGATCTTCTGACTCAGAGACGGGGCACCCTATGGCACCCGCGTCCAGACCTCTGGAAACTCCATGTCTGGTCCCTGGACGGGACGCGGAGGTTCTAGGTGACTTACCCCCTGAGGTACTTAACACCATCACTTCAGCACGGGCGCCGTCCACGAGACGTGTTTACGCCCTGAAGTGGAACCTGTTCGACGAGTGGTGTTCTTCTCGCCGAGAAGACCCCCGAAGATGTTCGATAGGGTCTGTGCTTTCCTTCTTGCAGCAAGGGTTGGAGCGAAGGCTGTCTCCCTCCACCCTCAAAGTACATGCTGTAGCTATTTCAGCTTATCACGACCACGTAGATGGCAAAACAGTGGGGAAGCACGACCTGGTCGTCAGGTTTCTTAGGGGGGCGAGACGATTAAATCCTCCTCGACCCCACTCCATACCCTCTTGGGATCTTCCCCTGGTGCTTCGAGCACTTCAGGATGTTCCCTTTGAGCCTCTGCAGTCAGTAGACTTAAAGCTTCTTCCATGAAGACTTTGCTACTGGTTGCACTGGCCTCTGTCAAGAGGGTAGGAGACCTGCACGCATTTTCGGTCGACGAATCGTGCCTAGAGTTCGGGCCGGGTGACAACCATGTGGTATTAAGACCCCGGCCTGGCTATGTGCCCAAGGTTCCTACCACTCCCTTCAAAAACCAGGTAGTGAACCTGCAAGCGCTGCCTTTGGAGGAGGCAGACCCAGCCCTGGCTTTGCTCTGTCCCGTTCGCGCTCTGCGTATGTACGTGGACAGAACTCAAAGCATCAGGACCTCAGACCAGCTCTTTGTCTGTTATGGAGGCCAGCAGAGGGGAAAGGCTGTGTCCAAGCAGAGGATGGCCCACTGGATAGTGGATGCCATCGCCTTGGCTTACCAAGCTCAAGGCGTGCCCTGCCCGCTCAGGTTGCATGCACACTCCACGAGAGGCGTTGCATCCTCCTGGGCGCTGGCACGTGGCTCCTCGCTAACAGATATCTGTAGAGCTGCGGGCTGGGCGACACCTAACACGTTCGCTAGATATTATAGCCTACGTGTAGAGCCGGTCTCCTCCCGTGTTTTCACCCTAAACGGGTAGAAGCACCGAGAGGCCCGGCTCTGTCGGCTTGCTGCACCCTACTGTGCACCCTTATTGCTCCAGAGTGAAAAACCTGTTGAGTCCTCCAAAAACCCCTCGGCCCGGACATGGCGGAGCGTCCAGGTGCCAGGCCTTTATCCGCTGAATCCTTGAGAACCGGATCTGGGCTGGGTTCCATATGTGTGACCCTACGGGGATCCCATATGTGTATATTTTCCACGGCTGCTCCTAACGGAAGCCCGTGTCTTTCCCTTGGGCTAAGTCACCCACTATCTCATATGTAGTACAGCCTTCGGGCTAGTCCATATGTATTCCCCACATAACTCCTTGAAGTAAGTGGCTTCCGCAGCGTCCTCCTTCCTAACTGAAGGGCACGCTTTCCCAGTGTTATCCAATAATCTCACTGTATGGGTTATTACGGAACAACAGTGACAGATACACTCTGTGTGTAGCCTCCTCCTATCGTCCTTCTAGGCAAGAAGGTGTAGAGGCTTGCATGGGGCGCTGGATGGGGTGCAGCAGCTGTGGCGCTTTGGTAGGGATTCCTATTGGTCAGTCTGACCTACGTTGTAGTGACTGACCGATAGGGAACGTCTCGGTTACATATGGTAACCCTCGTTCCCTGAGGGAGGGAACGGAGACGTAGGTCCCGTCGCCACATCTGCTGCCGCCCGCTGGGGCGGCCAGCTTTTTCAGGTTTGGCTCCTCAGCAAAAAACTAGCGTGCAATCATAACAGCTGCTGTTAAATACCCGCGCTGACGAGGACGCGCAGCTGATGCAAATGATTGCATGCCAATGTGCATTGGCTTGTTTTAGTTTCACTCGAAGTAGATTGGCCTCTCTAGCGAGATTCCTATTGGTCAGTCTGACCTACGTCTCCGTTCCCTCCCTCAGGGAACGAGGGTTACCATATGTAACCGAGACGTTTCTTTTTAATGCTCATTGCTAAAAGCTATCAGGATATGGGCACCATGCTGTTGCTAATGCTATCCGTGTGCTTGGACTTATCTAGTCGTTTTCATTTAAATGCTCTTGCTAGGCTTATGCGATCATATTGGCAATGTGCGTTTACTTATCTGTTGTCATTGGCAACTGCTCACGTTGCACATGCAGTGATTTAGCACTACACAGCACAGATCAAGCAGCATGCAGTGATAGATAGTTAGTAAATAACAATTCATGGTGCAAACTGAATTATTTCTGCTGTATGGCACAGCTCTAAAAAACATAGTAAACAGTCACTATTCAGTGAGTCAATTAAAAGAATCTCATCTGCTAAATCTTTCTTTTCTTTCTTCTGCTAGTTACATTGCCCTTGGATGCGCTGACTGGCTGCTGGCGCTATTCACATATAGCGCCTAAAACGCGTAGAAAACGCTAGGCGCGCCGCGTTCTCCTTTTTCCAAAGCGCTAGGTCGGTTGCGTTTCAGAGGCGTCTGTCGTTGCTGTGCTTGGTTCTTGTCACGTGACCGACGGTGCGCTTGCGGCATTCTGAAAAGTTGAGATGTTTTTTTATCTCGAAGCGGCGCGGACACACTTGGAAAAAATGCGACCGCGTCGCTTCCATTATGAGCGCGCATACCGCGCGCCTACTTTGAAATAACGAACTTGAGCGCGCAAAAGACGCGATATGTTAACAGGCCCTAATTCATCCTTCATTTATTTTATCACAGGAGGTTGCTTTATGGTCTGTTTGGGGGGAAAAGTTCAGCTCTCCGAGTCCCAAATCATGTGAGCGTCCCCTATCATGTGAGCGTCCCCTAATGCTGCTGCTGTCCCCTGACTCTCTGCTAAATTCATGGTGCTCATGAATGGTCAGGAGACTCATCTGAACTGAAACATATTTCCAACTAATTCGTATTTATTCATAAGATTTGCAAGCATTTTAATTGTCTAATTCCATCTCTTGTCTATTCACAAGAGGTTGCCAGGTATGGTTTGTTTGAGGGGAATAGTTCTGCTCTCCCAGTACTAAACTGTGAGCGTTTGTCACCGGGTGACGAAGGCGGAACCAAAAAAATCGGCGCGTGGTTCCCCTTGGGAGCGCTTTCGGGGAAACACTGAGCCGGTTCTGGTTCGCTGTCATGGCCGACAAAAGGTAAACGGGAAATTAGCGGCAGCTGGATCGGATAGGGGTTGATTATGGTGGCGATTGGAGCACGTATCACCAGAGGGGATATAAAAGCAGTGATTTGGAATCTGAAAAGGCGTTCGGGGGAGAATTAGGACGCGGAGGACAAGGCAGAGGGGGGCAAGTGAGTGAGTATTGGAGTTGGCTGAGAAGAAGATCGTCATTGTGAGTGTGAAGACTATTATCTGGAAATGAGTGAAGTACATGATTCCAAATTACTACAGAAGTACCGTGTCTGTGTTTATTGAGGCATATTGATGTACCGGAGGGCTCGGGCCTGTTTTCTGATTCTCCTCTTCTGTGTTTGAGGCTGGTGATTTGAAGGCACCTTCATCCTTTTTACAAGTTTCATGCAGCCAGAAGAACGACGCACCCCCCTCCGTTCTGGATACGAGCTGCTGGTAAAATAATCCAGGCTAAATGGAGTTAGGGCTTAAATCCACTGTGAGGTATTTGTAGAGTTGCAGTGCTTACGAATTGAAGTGTTCACGTGTGGAATTGTGGAGTGATTGATGCATGCACAAGTGTGAGGAAGATTGTAATACCCCGCCGCTCCAAATCCTCCCTGGGATCATCCAGCTCTGAGGGGCGTGGGGAGTGTTTTAACATTTGACTGTGTGTACAGCTGTGTGCAGGTGTCCATTCAACGTACCTAACCTACTCACCTGAAGAAACAGAGGAGGCCGGTCACTTACGCTGTCCTGAGTTACTCACCGGAAGACCCTCGCATCCCGAACATTCTGAGCTCCACCGCTGTCTCGAGGAAACAGAGAAAGCCAGTCACCCACTTGAAGACCCGCGTATTCGGAGTATCCTGAGCTCCACCGCTGTCCTGAAGAAGCTGAGAGAGCCGGCCACTCGCACTGCTCTGAGTTACTTACCTGAAGACCCTCGCATTCCGAGTATTCTGAGCCCCACCGTCGTCCTGTGGGGCCCAATGCCAGTCACTCACGCTGTCGTGAGCTACTCACCTGAAGAACCTCGTATTCCGTGTATTCTGGGTTCCACCGCTGTCCTGAAGGAACGGAGCAAGCTAGCCCCTCCCGTGGCCCTGGGTTATTCGCCTGAAGATCTTTGGGGGCTGAGCATCCTGAGCTCCCTGGTCGCTCTGAAGAAGGGAAAGAGTTTTAGTTCTCCATGCTGACACTATTCTACGTAAGTTTTAATATCTAATAAAGTCAACTTATTTATTCCATCTCGTGTCCTGCCTCGTGGTGTTCCCTTGGTGTAGCTCCTTAGAGTGGTAGTTGGTACGGGTGGTGGGCTACTGGGCTCCGTCCCCACCCGGGTCGGTGACACGTTCCCTAATGCTGCTGCTGTTTCATGGTGCTCATGAAAGGTCAGAGGACTCCCTGAACAGAGCCATACCGCCAAATTTTAATTATCAACTTGAATTGCAATTTATTCAATGCAATTTCCTAATCATTTATTGTCATGTGATTTCTTGACTTAATGGACCTGACAGAAATTGAGCATCAGCGTCAGTTCTGGCAGGCCAGGTAGTCAAGATGCTGCTAACGCTATCGGCCGTCTACACGGTCTCATCAGCGATCGCTCAGCTGAGCTGCATCAGCGCATCTGCTGTTCATCTCCCCTCGCTGCTAATGACTACGCTCAAATCAGGGCTCCCTATTTAAGCAGATTCAGTTCGCTCCTAACTGCTCGCTGCTCGCTCTCTGCAATCGCTGCTCGCTCTCTGCAACCCACCTCCTCCCCAGCTCCTCCTTGTCGTGTATAACGTGGCATTTGCTTTTCTGTCATCCTTGCTGCTCTGTTCATATGGGGGAATAGTTCTGCTTTCCCAGTAGGCCTACTAAACTGTGAGCATTCCCTAATGCTGCTGCTGTCCCTGACTCCCTGAACAGAGCCATACCGCCAAATTTTCATTATCAACTTGAATTGCAATTTATTCAATACAATTTTCTAATCATTTATTGTCATGTGTGTTCTTGACTTAATGGACCTGACAGAAATGCAGTACAACTTAAGAATTATGACATTCAGAAAATAAGTGAGTTTTGAGCATGGATTTGAATTCAGAAATGGTATTAACAGAACAGAGTGATCTGGGGAGAGAGTTCCACATTTTGAGTGCAACAACACTGAATGATCTATTTTGGGTGCAACATTTTGCACCCATTTTGGGTGCAACAACACTGAATGTTGAACTATTTCAATTACTTTTGTATGATTTGTTAATTGCAAACAGCTGAAAGTCTGTACATTTTGCCAATAAAACTGATTTGCAATGGGGGTTGAATAATTTTGATTACAACTGTATACACACATTCACGGAATGAGTTACAGCAGATTTCTAGTTACCGGCATGCTTTGCTTCAGAATGTTAAAGGATGTTATTTGTTAAAATTAAGTGTTATTTCATGTGTTTTGCCCAATATTAATATAGGTGGAGATCTGTTAATGTTTTAAGTTGTATTATTTAGAAATTTAAAAGGGTTGTGTCACCGGGTGACATAGAAGGAACTTTGGGAGCGGAACGAGTTGCCCTGGGGGAGACTTCCGGTGCGACACCAGGCCGGTTCCGGCGGCCTGTCATGGCGGACAGCGTTGACAAGCGGCAGCTGCAGCGGCTAATCAAGCAGCCATTGGAGCGTGTGTCTCCAACGGGGGATTTAAAAGCGACGGCTTGAAGAGGCTAGAAGAGCAGAGCGGTCGCGATCAAAGTGTGAGACACGAGATCAAGAGAGGCAAAAGCGGTGGGGCAGCAACAGAAGCAGAGACGGGAAGGATAAAGTGCGGTCGAGGCGCGGGGCATGATTGAGATTGAGAATGGAACCAGTGAAAGCATTGTTGGATGTACAGGTTGTTATCGTGAGAGAAACGAGTGGGCCCCCATCTTCGGATCGTTCGTCATACCTGATGTCCCCCTTTTGAAGATCACGACGGTGGATTGGCCGGCCCCGACGAGGTGGAGTGAAGGTATACTTTTCACTGTGAAGTGGTGTGGCATTGCAGTGTCTGAAGATTGAAGTGAGCACGTGTGAAGATTTACAGTGGTTTGATGCATGCACGAGTATGGGAAAATTAAATGCTACCAGCACTCTGAAATCTTTGTCGGGGATCGTCTAGCTTGGCGGTGCGTCAGGAAATAATTTTAACTTCTGGGGGTAAAGCTTTGTACTGGTGTCCCAGTTCATGCTGCTGTGATAAAGAAAGGAGAAGTTCAGCTCTGTGTGTCATTGTGAAGATGTGCATCTGCCCCTTGCTGTCCTGTGGTAAGAGAAGACTTAGTTATTAACTGCTGGATTCTGTACTCACCCTTGCTGTTCTGTGAACAGAGATCCTGTCATCCGCCGCTGCATGCTGCCATTACTGTCCTGTGGGAAGAGAAGACTCAATTATTAACTGCTGGATTCTGTACTCACCCTTGCTGTTCTGTGAACAGAGAGATCCTGTCATCCGCCGCTGCCATTACTAGGGGTGTGACGAGACGCTTATCTCACGAGACGAGACTAGACACGAGATTGGGTTCACGAGAACGAGACGAGACGAGATTTTTGCACAATTTTTCAGAAATCCTCAATGACAAAATTCATGGCTGGAAAAATAGTATGCAGGTGCATTTTTCAATGTTTTAACTAATAATCTTCTAATGCATGTCATTTCAGGTCTACTTTATGAGTATGAATTATCAAATGGATTGAAAGAAAACAATATTCAAGCACTGTAAAAGGTTTTTATTGACTGGCTTTTCTCCTGTATAATTTCACATTAGTCTCTTCAGACCTTACTGTACATTTAAGAGCTTTCAGAACTTCTGATTGAGGCTGTGTGTGACCTCCTAACTGAACTCCTTTTAACACACATTTAACAGAGAAATAAAAACCGTATAAATAACAAAAATAAATAACTGTTTTCTCTTAGTCTTATTAAGTGCAAACAATAAGTGCGAGTGCAACCATAATCAAAGTTAGCACACAAACTCTTTATAATTGTTGTGAAATTGCGGTTTTATTTTGCACCGGCAGTTATAGGGTTAATGCGGTGAGTTCGGAAAAGGCCGAGAGAAACGAGGCTGTTTGTCTCTACAGTTGTTCTTGCGTTCCGATTATAAGTTCAGAAACGGAGCCTCCCTTGTCTGTTGTCCTTTGTACGTTACAGTGCTCTCTCAATATTCGCAGTGCCAACAGAGACCAGAGCCGCAAATAAACAGTCCAGAGATGGGTATTGGGAGACGGATTATTTTATGTATGCAGCCTAATTTGTGCGCAATGCACATCAGGGAGCTTGTGTTTTACTTTCACTTACAAATTCGTGACCGCGCGTATAGGGAGCAGCGGTGCTGAGCGCGCATTCTAAATGATAAGACATTTACCAGACGTTTAGTCTGTTGCGCAACGAATCCTCCGCCATCGTCACGCGATCAGTGAACTGTGATTCGTGCTGCACTGATTGCAACGGCAACTCGCGCTGGATGAGCAGAGCAGACTTTTGCATTAGTTTATAATGGTTTTTATTTTTTTATAAAAACAACAAAACGATAGTTTAGGCGAATGTGAGTGTAGCGGTGGAATATTAATGGGGATATCGCGAGACAGCTTTTTCACTCGACGAGAAATCTCGTCATATTTAGTCTCGCGAGATCTCGTGGCACGAGATCTCGTCACACCCCTAGCCATTACTGTTCTGTGGTAAGAGAAGACTCAGTTATTAACTGCTGGATTCTGTACTCACCATTGCTGTTCTGTGAACAGAGAGATCCTGTCATCTGCCGCTGCATTCTGCCATTGCTGTCCTTTGGTAAGAGAAGACTCAGTTATTAACTGCTGGATTCTGTACTCGCCATTGCTGTTCTGTGAACAGAGAGATCCTGTCATCCGCCGCTGCATACTGCCATTACTGTCCTGTGGGAAGAGAAGACTCAGTTATTAACTGCTGTATTCCGTACTCACCATTGCTGTTCTGTGAACAGAGAGATCCTGTCATCCGCCGCTGCATTCCGCCTGCTGCTGCCCTGCAAAAGAAAGGTGACACTCAGTTGTCTGATGCTGTCCTGTGAAAAGAGAAATAGGCGTTTAAATGAAACTTCTCATCTATCCAATCGCGTCCTAATACGTAAAGTATAAAAGATCCATACTTACACTCGTCTGAGTTCGCAGATGCTGACGTTTCCACTTAGTTGCTCGCGTTCAGTAGCCGACCAAAAATATCTCAGGACTCGCACATTGTTTGCGAATATTCTGACTTCCAACAATGGAAACGTCCTGCCATCTCCTATGTCCGCTCGCCGAAGTTCGCGCATCCAGTGCCGTTCTTCCCCATGGGCGCAGTGGTCCTCTGAAAGTATGGTCAAAGTTCTTGAAGACGCCGGCATACCAATTACCCAAGGTCTTTCAAGAGAGGATCTACTTCTCCTTGCCCATAACACTCTGGGTAATCCACCTGTTTCCATCTCCTCGACTCCAAAAGCATCGACAGCTCAAACAAGACAAACTGGAAGGAAAAGAACCGCTAAATCTTTTTCACCTATTCCTGCAAAAAGATCATCGCAGCCTGCCCTCGTACCATCTTCTCCACAGACCAACGATTCTACTGATAAGAATTTTCAGCTCCTCTCTGCTGTTCAAAGCCTCTCTCAAACAGTCAAAAGCCTGCAATCCAAAATGACTAATTTCAAACATTCCTTTGCCAACCTTCATTCCAGCGCAGATACGGCCATAAACTCTTCTGTTATTCCACAGTTGTGTCCTCCTTCTGGGTTAAGCAACCCCCAGAGCGTGCCTTCGACCTCAGCTACCCTGCCAGCTTCTCTACTTCCTATTCAGTCGCCTTTCCAAGATGTCTCCGCTCCACCGGCTTCTTCGAATTTCAACCTCTCCACAGCAGCTCCAGCACAAGCGTTCGGTAGGCGTTTCGTTTCTTCAGCCGCTGCAACAATATCAAACTCTCTAAGAGCGAATATTGCCCAAGGTAAGGACATTAACCTTGCTACTCTACTGCTTCCTTCGCCTGCTGCCGACAGGAAAATGGTTGACTGGGGTGACGTGGCAGTACTCCTTAAAACTTCTGACCCGCGGTTACAACATAATCTTTCATTTGGCGAGTTTGTAATTGCTTTTAGTATTTACAGAGATATTCTGTGTCAAGTTTACCCCGACAGAAGGGAAGAGTTAGATCTTTATCTAACCATGATGGTGGATTTCAACCAAAGATACGGGGGCACTTTATTTTATGATTACCACAAGTCTTTCTCTGCCAAATCCGCCTCCTTCATCGCTCTTTATAATTCAAGGCTAGACTGGTCAGTTACTGACACCGAACTGCTCGACCACCATTTCGGAGGCCAAAAAATCTTGGCTTGTGCTATTTGTAGTGCTCATGGCCACAAAGCTTCATTCTGCCCTAAAGCCTTCGCTAGCAATGATCCAGGCGCTGTCCACGGTACTGTAAAATGTAAGACTTTCGTCAAACAGCAGAGGTCGCCCTGTTACTGATTTCAATGGTGTACCTCTATGTATTCAATTTAATGAGGCTGTCTGTTCTTATCCTAATTGCAAATTTGCTCACATTTGTAGTTCTTGCAAGGATCCACACCCGAAATCTGTCTGTCCACGCCGGTACAAACCTGCACCCCGAGGGAAAGCCCCAATTCGGAAAAAGTTCTGAACAAACACCCATCTACTCCTATCAATATCCCTAATCTTTCAAGCTACCTCTCTTCCCACCCTGATCCGTTATTCGTCGATTATTTAATCACTGGTCTGTCCCAAGGGTTTCGGGTGGGCATCCTTTCACATCTTTCTGCCTCTTTTGTTGCAAAAAATCTACAATCTGCCAAAAACGAACCCGACGTGGTTTCAGCTCTTCTTGACAAAGAGGTTAATAAAGGATATGTTATTGGCCCTTTCACTTCTCCTCCTTTTTCTCCTTTTCGGATCAATTCCATCGGCGTCGCAACTCGCAAATATTCTGGAAAAAAACGTCTTATATTCGATATGTCTTCTCCACATTCCTCCAACGTAGCAAGCGTTAATGAATGCATTCACCTTTTTCTCTTCATTATGCTACGGTGGACAATGCTATCCAGTTAATTAAATTAGCCGGTCAAGGTGCTTGGTTAGCTAAAGCTGACATTACCGACGCTTTCAAAACCATGCCAATTCACCCCTCTGATTGGCCGTATTTTGGAATTAAATGGAATTCAAAAAGATTTTTCGCCATGAGACTCACATTCGGTTGCAGAAGTAGCCTGCATATCTTTAATAGTCTCTCAGAGGCTCTGTGTTGGATTCTGCTGAACGTCTGCAAGCTTCCTTTCGTTTTGCACTTACTAGACAATTTTTTGCTAATCGATTTTCCATCTTCTATTCTCGATATTCTCAAACAGATCTTTAGCGACGTCGGCGTTCCCCTTTCCCCTGCAAAAACATTGGGCCCCTCTACCTCGTTAGAATTCTTAGGCATTTCTCTCGACACAGTTAAAATGCAAGCTTCCCTTCCACAAGAGAAGCTTCTAAGGATCAGGTCGTTTCTGGAATCTTTTTCCTCTCTACGCAGCGTCTCTAAACGCGATATGCTCTCTCTGCTCGGTCACCTCAATTTTTGCTATGAGCATTATTCCACAAGGCAGAGCCTTTATTTCTCGGCTGCTAACTCTGGCCCATTCCGTTCAAAAATTAAGTGATCCGATCCAGTTAGATGATTGGTGTTTGTCCGATATCAAATTTTGGACCCTGTTGCTTAACAATTGGAACGGCATTTCTTTTTTTATAATGACGCTTTTGAATCTTCCGCAGACCTACATTTATTTACCGATGCCGCCCCATCTATCGGCTTCGGTGGGTTCTTTCAAGGGCAATGGTTCGCAGAGAAATGGCCAAACGAATTTCCTAAGACAAAATCAGGCTCTGTTTCTTCCGCGCTCTACGAGATTTATCCTTTAGTCTTAGCCAGCGTAATTTGGGGTTCAGATCTTCGTGCCAGACGATCATGCCTTTTCTGAGACGCTTAATCTGTCAATCAGTCACTTTCAATTTTATTATTAAGGCTGCTCATATACCAGGTCATTGCAACGTCATTGCTAATGCGCTTTCCCGCTTTCGTTTTCAGACGTTCAGACGGCTTTGCCCTTCAGCCAATACGTAACCAACGCCCTGCCCTCCCCTATCAGCAACAATATTAAATTAGTCGATTTGCAAAGATCATCTAGACATTACATGTCTAAAGGACTAGCTCCTTCTACTTTGAAAGCTTACACCTCCGCTTGGTCTTCTTTTCTAATGTTTTGCTTTTCTTTTCAGATTCCTCTATTCTCTATTTTGATTACGACCGTTTGCTCTTTTCTCCTTTTTAATTTTGAAAATCGCAATTTAAAAATTTCCTCCATCCGCAGATTGCTCGCTGGCATTCAATTTTATGCAAAACATTTTAATCCCGAATTTCCAAGTCTCTTCACTGCTTCTCCTGTTCGATTACTGCTCAAAGGCATAGCTAAATCCTTTACGAATTCTCCAGATAAAAGGTTGCCTTTTACTTTGCCTTTATTGCAAAGATTAATCCTTTCCGTACGTAATGGGCTTTTTTCTGCATACTCTAACATGCTGCTAGAAGCAGTGTTTCTAACTGCTTTCTATGGGTTTATGCGCCCAGGGGAATTTGCTTCAGCGTCTAAACATTTTGATCCCGTCCGCGGTCTTTCTTTCTCTGACTTACACTTCTCAGCTAATTTCTTTACACTCTTTCTCTAATACTCAAAAAATGACTCTTTAGGTTCTGGCATCTCAATCACCATTTCTAAAATTAGCAATAATTTTTGTCCCTTCTCATCTATGCTTAAATTTCTTAAAATCCGCCCTAAATCCTCAGAGCACTCCCCCCTATTTTCTCTACCTAATGGAGCTCCTCTTTCCAAAGTTTGGCTCAGGTCTCATTTAGTTCTGTCCTCAAAAACGGCAGTCTATCCCCTTCCCAGTATACCGGCCACTCATTCAGGATTGGTGCAGCCACTACAGCAGCTGAACGCGGTGTTTCTACCGCTACTATCAAGATCCTGGGCAGATGGTCTTCCTCTGCATTCGAGTCTTACATAAGACCCGATCTAAAGATCATTCTCGAAGCTCAGCAAGCTCTGCAGTAACGATTCAGGTAAATTCCTGCGCAACTACTGGTGGTGGTGTCATGCTTTATCTATCTGGCGATAGTCTCAGCTTGAATAATTCGCCCTTGCGCCATCGCTAGCATGCGGTCCTTAGGGGCCTGGCTTCGCTCAGCCTAGTGGCTTTTCTATGCGTGTTTCGTTCATGCGCAGCATTAGCGGCCTAGCAGCTCAGCGAACCTCGTCTATGCGTGGCTTAGCGTGACCTTATCTCTGTGTGGCTCAGCGTGGCCTAGTCTCTGTGGCTCAGCGTGGCCTCGTCTCTGTGGCTCAGCGTGGCCTCGTCTCTGTGTGGCTCAGCGTGGCCTTGTCTCTGTGGCTCAGCGTGCCCTTGTCTCTGTGGCTCAGCATTGCCTTGTCTCTGTGGCTCAGCGTGGCCTTGTCTCTGTGTGGCTCAGCGTGGCCTCGTCTCTGTGTGGCTCAGCGTGGCCTTGTCTCTGTGGCTCAGCGTGGCCTCGTCTCTGTGTGGCTCAGCGCGGCCTTGTCTCTGTGGCTCAGCGTGGCCTCGTCTCTGTGTGGCTCAGCGTGGCCTTGTCTCTGTGGCTCAGCGTGGCCTTGTCTCTGTGGCTCAGCATGGCCTCGTCTCTGTGTGGCTCAGCGTGGTCTCGTCTCTGTGTGGCTCAGCGTGGCCTCGTCTCTGTGTGGCTCAGCATGGCCTTGTCTCTGTGGCTCAGCATGGCCTCGTCTCTGTGTGGCTCAGCGTGGCCTTGTCTCTGTGGCTCAGCGTGGCCTTGTCTCTGTGGCTCAGCGTGGCCTTGTCTCTGTGCCTCAGCATGGCCTCGTCTCTGTGTGGCTCAGCGTGGTCTCGTCTCTGTGTGGCTCAGCGTGGCCTCGTCTCTGTGTGGCTCAGCATGGCCTTGTCTCTGTGGCTCAGCATGGCCTCGTCTCTGTGTGGCTCAGCGTGGCCTTGTCTCTGTGGCTCAGCATGGCCTCGTCTCTGTGTGGCTCAGCGTGGCCTTGTCTCTGTGTGGCTCAGCGTGGCCTCGTCTCTGTTTGGCTCAGCATGGCCTTGTCTCTGTGGCTCAGCGTGGCCTTGTCTCTGCGTGGCTCATCGCGGCCTCTTCTCAGTGCGGCTCATCGCGGCTTCTTAGCGCGGCGCAGCGTTTACATTTTTTTTTTTTAATTAAGCGTCAGCAAATGCGTAAATGTATTATGTAATTTCAGCAGCATAAAAGTATCTTGCATATAAAGTAAAGCATGCTCCACTTTATAGATTATAGAGTTACTGTTCCCACGATGATATCAATGTAAATCTATAATATCCTACTGTCTACGGAATTTGATACATCCATGTCTACCCAGCTGTTCGCTAACTCTTTTTCTTTCTTCTTTTTTAGGATCTACATAATATACGGCTGGTGGGTATACTTTTCTTTTACGTTCTTTGGGGGTGGGCTCCGTCCAGTGGAATTATTCTTCCACCCATTCTTGGGGGTCGGCTGCGCCCCTGCCTTCATCTTCAGGCAGGAAATGCAGAATCCGTACCCTCGGATCGCGAGTTATGGACGGGGCCTTCACCAAAGAACTTTATTGCATATATTGCTTGCTGGGCTGTTAATAAAATGCATAATTGTACAGTATCTTCTCTCCCGAGTCTTTCTGGTGGAAATGAAAGCGTAGCAAAAGTTCTGCCAGGAAGACTCAATTGTTACGTCATTTATTACCTTCTGATCTATCCAATCGCGTCCTAATACGTGAAGTATAAAAGATCCATACTTACACTCGTCTGAGTTCGCAGATGCTGACGCTTCCACTTACCACCATCCTCCCCACCTCCACAAAGACGGTCTTCCCTCCATCCTTCCCACCACCACCAGGATGGTCCCTTCCAATACCCCAAGGGGGGTCGGCTGCGCCCCTGCCTTCATCTTCAGGCAGGAAATGCAGAATCAGTACCCTCGGATCGCGAGTTATGGACCGGGCCTTCGCCAAAGAACTTTATTGCATATATTGCTTGCTGGGCTGTTAACCCTCTGGGGACGGCAAACGCACCCTTGCGTTTTGGCAGATTATTTTCACATAGCAGAAAAATAGACTTAAACTACTCCATCATTTCTGGTCATACAGAGTTAAGACATATTAAAAAATAAACTGTTAAATTTCTACTTTTTTATGTGCCCACCTACAATCGAAATAAAATATTGTGCTTTTGTAAAATAAAGAAAATAAACAGGGTGTGCGTTCTGCTTCTCCGTGTCCGTGAACTTTTTTTCTGGAGCACGTCTCTAAACTTAAACAAAACTCAGCGAATACTATTCACCCAGACATGAGCAATATATGTTTATGATCATTCAAGTTTGTACTTTTAAATTATCTAATTTAAAACTAAAATAAATATTCTCTGTGTATGTAATCTATATAAAAAGAGAGAGGTGTCAGCCGTTCTCATTATCGTTCTCGCATCTCATTATTCCGCTAGCGCGCGCTATTCAAATGCTAATGATCTGAAGCAACACATTGAGACGTGTAAACGCCCACATAAACTCGGTAAACACACTATATTTAGTCAGATTAATGTACTGTCGTCTTGCGCGGCTGTGAGGAATAATCCTGGGACATTTACCTACCTCAGAACAAGTGCTGGTTTATTTTCACTTCGAGGAGCGAGCTGAACTGTAAGTGTTTTTATTCTTGTGCTTTGTTCTAATCGCGATATATAATAACGTTAGTGTCTGTAAACGCAAAAATACCCTACTGTTTAAATTTGAATCATGTTTCTCTCTGTGTGTGTGTGTAGTAGTATCCTTTTAGACATCAAATAAGCTTTTGTTAGCAGTTTCTGCTCATATGTTAAATATATAGTATGTTTTGTCAATAAACTAATCAACTAAGAATAGTGTTTGTTCCAATGCAAGCTATATCAAAATAATGAATCCTTAACTTTGAAATATGTATGATAAAATGTATTGGCCTACTAAGACATTTATGGAAAAAGACAATTTTCTTTTCAAGATGTTTCCAACTCTAACTTTGAACCAATTCTGTAGAATGGCCCATATAACCTATTTGAACAGGATTTGTTTCCAGGTATGACTAAATATGTGCTTTTGACTTTCATTTATATTTTATATATATATATATATATGTAAACTACCGTTCAAAAGTTTGGGGTCGGTACGATTTTAAATACTTTTAAAAGAATTCTCTTCTGCTAACCATGGCTGCGCTTATTTGATTAAAAATACAACAAAAATCAGTTATAGTATTAAATATTATTCCAGTGTAAATCAGCTGTTTTCTGTGTGAATATATAGTAAAGTGTAATTTATTCCTGTGATCAAAGCTGAATTTTCAGCATCACCAGTGTCAGTGTCTTCAGTGTCAAATGATCCTTCACAAATCAGTATAATATGAGGATTTGATGCTCAAGAAACATTTATTATTATTATCAATGTTGAAACAGTTGTTGGTCTGTCAGTTGTACAGTTTTTTTTGTTTGTTTTTTAGGATTCTTTGATGAATAGGAAGTTCAAAAGACTTTTGTAACATTATAAATGTCTTTACTGTCACTTTCGATCAAATTAATTATTCCTTGATAAATAAAAGTATTGATTTCTTTCCTCCAAAAAATAAAAATAAAATTCTCACTGACCCCAAACTTTTGAACGGTAGTGTATATGTATGTATGTATGTATGTGTGTGTGTGTGTGTGTGTGTGTGTATTGTCCTTGCATTCTTTCTTGTGTGACACACCTGAATGAAAGGCTCATTAATATGCGGGTCTTTGTCTTCTCAACCACCTAATTATTCACAATGGGGTTGGGCCGTTCACGCCCATTCGCATATTGCCTTGGCTAACAAAAAATGTTTTTCACAATTTAAAAGAATCAATTGCGTTATGTGAATGATTAGACAGGATGATTTTCAGATCATTTTGAAGGAAAAACTCTAGGACACAACTTCCATTAGTCAAAAGTCTTGTGGACACATATTTAGTATGTGTTTTGTGGCTTTATTTCAGAAACTTTAATTTTTCGTTTTTTCAATCCATGCATAAACAATATTCTCTCAAAAATACAAACATGTACCGTAAAACTTCAAATAATAGCCGAGTCCCAAATAGACGCCTGTCTCTTTTACACGCCGGGTGTGGCTGCAGGTTTGGGTAAATAAAGGCCGGTTTCAAATAGAGGCCGGGTCTGTTTTTTAGTTTCGTGTTGTATTTAACCTTCTAAAACCCGTCAGATCGTCCGCTTTTTGGCGGCCGAAGAAGCAAATTTGTGTCCCGCCAAAGCCTTTTTTGATCGGTGAGTGATGTAGAATAGAATGACTGCGGTGCATAACGAGCAGAGAGAGAGAGAGAGAGCGCCCCGGCCGCGTGCGCGCACTCTCGCGTCTTCAAACAAAACGAGCGCTGTCTTGCTCTCTCTCCCTCGCGCATTAATCAAAATCAATTGACACGATAGTAAAAGGTCGGAAGACCGCAGTTTCACGTGGAGCATTTGGAGATTTTTAGAGATTAGAGACTCTAGGCCTACAGTCAATGAACAACATCTCAATACTAAATTATAAATGCCGGTCTCATATAGACGCCTGTCTCAAATACAAGCCGGTGCAGTTCGAAGATTTGGGAAAATAAAAGCCCGGGCTATTATTTGAAGTTTTACGGTACATACATGTTGCTCACATATTATGGTAGCCCTGTTTGTGCTAAATAGAGTGTAATTTCACCTGTGCCATTAATATGTTTATAAGCAACTGAAAAAAGCACAAATGGCATGTCAAAATATCTCAAGGACCCCAAAAACACCTTAGACCCCAGAGGGTTAATAAAATGCATAATTGTGCAGTATCTTCTCTCCCGAGTCTTTCTGGTAGAACTAAAATGTGATGCTTTTGTGCTGTGGTCAGTTACATGTTTTAGCAGTGGTGAGTATCTGTAAATGTAAAATCTGGTTATATTTAGCAACTGTAAAAGTAAACAGGACAGGGATATTGCAGATGATCTCAGACATACTGATGCATATTAAATTTGATTGCAGTACATTCTCATCATAAAAATAATTAGCTTACATTACTAGCTTATGCATTTTGTTAATTGAGAAAGATCTTCTAATACATAATAGTAAAAAACATCTCCTTCACCCTCACATCATTGAAGAAACATGGAATAAAAACAACTTTTGCTAATTACAATTGCATTCATAAAAAAAGTGAGTGTGGAAACTAAAAATACAAACAAATCTTCTCTTTCTCCTTGTATGCGCTGGACCGTCATCATGCTCCTCTACCTAATCTGTTTGTTTGCAGATCTGAGTGTTGCTCGTCAGTGTTTTGTGCAGTGTAAACACTTGAGATAACAATAAAATATGAAAAAGATCAAATTAATTTATTAGCTTTAGGTGGTAAGTGTTACAAACTGCTCCAAGACTTTGGTTGAAGATTCACATGCAGCTATATTGGGGCAATCCAGCTGAAGAAATTGATAAGAGCAAAGTCTGGCAGGTCAGTGAAATAAGAAATGTCTAAAAAAAAGTCCTTAATGAGGTTCTCGAGTAAGCGGGTTTCTTGACGAAGGCGGACTAGGGTAAATGCTGGATCCATGATGTGGTTTGAATTTCAGTCGGCTGCTGGATCTGTATATGGCGAAGTCTTCCGTAACGAACTGCTCCGAGACTTTGGACATTTGGATTGTCCCAAAAAAGCTGCATTTGGATCCTCAACCAGAGTCGTAATCCATAAACCAAGCAAAAGGTCAAACACACAATCACACAATCCAAATAGTAAGAGTGAATACACAGGGCATCTGCTAAGTAAAATACTAAAAATGTAGATGTGCATCGATGCTTACCAGAGTTGTTTTATCGAAATGAACCCCATGCATTCACATCTTTTGGTAAAAAATCCATCGTTTTGTTTGCGTCCAAACTGCAAAAAAATGGCGGACTCACCCACCACCACAGGTACAAGAATAAGACCCATCCCACTGTTGTGCGAGTGAAGATGAATGATTCACCTGAGAGTGCAATGAAGCACGTTTAAAACACAAAAGTGTATAAAAGAATGACCTGCTGCATTACATCAAAATAGATTTTCTATTGTTATAAATATTACAGAATGTTCAATTCAATTCACATTTATTTATATAGCGCTTTTCACAATACACATCGTTTCAAAGCAGCTTTACAGAAAATGCACAAGTCCACATTACAATTTAGAGTGATCTGTTATCAGAGGTAAATGTGTTATGTGTTAAGTTATGTATTTCAGAAATGTCCATATATAAAATCACAGTTAGCTAAAAATGGATTAATTTAACAATGTAATAATTAAACATAGAAACAATGAGCTCATTGAAGTAATGAATACTTGTTTGTTAACAAATGATTATGACATGGATAAAAATGTAGCATTGGTGCACGTTGATTCAGAGTTTGCGTCATCTGAAGTCTTCGCAGGAGTTGGCGCCATCTAGGTGTTGGGCATCTGAAGTCTTCATTATAGGATCCAAACTGGAGCTGACATACTCTCTAGTTACCTCAGTATAGGCATCCCGAGATAAAACAAAGAAGCGAATTGAAAATAATTAAGCGTAGCTGCTGTTCATAACATTGATCAAGGATAGTGTGCATTTGATCTGATATAACTCAATAAGGTTAGGAGATGCATTATATGAATGCTTGGCTAAAGAGATGCGTCTTTAATCTTGATTTAAACCGGGAGAGTGAGTCTGAGCCCTGAACATTATCTGGAAGGCTATTCCAGAGATTAGGAGCCAAATGTGAAAACGCTCTCCCTCCTTTAGTGGACTTAGATGTCCTAGGTACCATTAGAAGCGTCACAAAACTATTTGAGTTTTGGGTGACCTTAAAGGGGTAATGAACTGGATTATTTTATTATTTTATAATGTTTCCTGGGGTGCCTTTGTAATGTTAGTATGATTTTTACAACAAAAATTGTCATAATTTAATTTTTCCTAACCTGATTTTTGCTTCTGATTTGAATGCTCTGTTTAAAGGGGCATGTCTACTGTGAGACTTCAGCCACTGCTGTGATTGGCTGACATCTTTCCATATGACACAGCTAGTATTACATGTGGAACTCTCTAGACAAATTTTACTACGTTTTCACAATTACAGCTATCAAGATTAACGAATTGTGAAATATGTTGATCACATATTTAGATCTATTCCCATCACATGAAAGGTTGCAGTGATGATCATTGAACAGATGACAGTCTGTTGATCGCGGGAATGAAGAAATCTCATCATTGCAACTCAATTTCTGCACTGTCACTCTCACGAATGCTTTCACAAAATAACAATGCAAACACGAGGTAAATACAGTAAGAGCGTTGTGCAGTGTAACAGCGTCATTGAATTTCATAACGAGTTTTGGCAAGTGTCTAGAAACTCGCAATGTGTGATTAACAGCTTAGGCGATTGGAAAGGGAGCGTTCTTTGATCGCTTTCTGCTATAATTTAATCACAGTTTAAATAAGATTATTTTTATCCTACTTAGAGAAACTCTCACCTGTCAAAAGATAAAGGAAAATTTGAATTCTCATTTCATGACCCCTTTAAAGAGTGTAATGGATTGTAAGGCGATAGAAGATTAGTCAAATACACAGGAGCTAAATCATTTAGGGCCTTATAGGTCAGTAGCAATACTTTGTAATTTGCAATACACTGTAACCAGTGTAGAGATGATAAAATGGGTGTTAAATGATCATATTTTCTTGACCTAGTAAGAACACTAGCAGCTGCACTTTGGACTTGTTTATCGAGGATGCAGGACAACCAGCTAGTAATGTTCTGTTCTATACGACAATTTTTATAATTTAAATTTTTTTTTTATAGCAGTTAATATGTTTTTGACAGATTCATGACATTATACATGTAGGTAACACATAGGATACTGTCAGGGAATTAACTCAATTTTATGTTCATTATTACTACATTATGTAACAGTCTTGAACCAAGCCGAGTCATTGCAAGAAGAGGCCCAGACTCTACAGCCATTGAACAGGAATCGGCCCAGTTCTTTACCACCGTAACAACAATACATGTGCCAGAGCGACCTGCGGGTCACTCTAGGATAAAGCTTGGTTTATACTCACAGCACCTTGCGCGTTGAGAGCTCTAGACCCCATTTTGTGTGGTGGTGTGCACGGCATTTTTTGAAACTTTGCGTACGGCTCCACTTCTGAAGATGCATGACTTCGAGCTGATTCTGGCCGAGCAGGTACAGGCTGCCAGTTTGCGCTTGTTCAAATTATTGCTTACATTTAAAAAATTAAGGCAGAAATACGCCTTTTTTATGAAAATAAAGGTCAATGTTTAATAAAAAATGTTCATAAAATTAAATACAAATATTTAAATGAAATATGGAACTATTTAAGAGATTGTTGTTTAATTTAGTTTATGTTCTCATATCCACATGTTCTGTTCTAGTGTCACAAGTAATTTTTACATGATTATTTTGGACTTAAAAAAGCACAGTGGACCAACACCAGCCGATGACATGGCTCCCCAAACCAACACAGACTGTGGAAACTTCACACTGGACTTCAAGTATCTTGGATTGTGTGCCTCTCCATTCTTCCTCCAAACTATGGGACCTTGGTTTCCAAATGAGATGCAAAATTTACTCACATCAGAAAAGAGGACTTTGGTCTACTGTGCTTTATTAAGTCCAGAGTCAACGTAGCCGTCTACCAGGACATTTTAGAGTACTTCATGCTTCCTTCAGCAGACAAGCTTCATGGAGATGCTGACTTCATTTTCCAGCAGGACTTGGCACCTGCCCACACTGCCAAAATAACCAAAACCTGGTTCAATGACCATGGGATTACTGTGCTTGATTGGCCAGCAAACTCGCCTGACCTGAACCCCATAGAGAATCTATGGGGCATTGCCAAGAGAAAGACGAAAGACATGAGACCGAACAATGCAGAAGAGCTGAAGGCCGCTATTGAAGCATCCTGGTCTTCCATAACACCTCAGCAGTGCCACAGGCTGATCGCATCCATGCCATGCCGCATTGAGGCAGTAATTCATGCAAAAGGGGCCCAAACCAAGTACTGAGTACATATGCATAATTATACTTTTCAGAGGGCTGACATTTCTGTATTTTAAATCCTTTTTTTATTGATTTCATGTAATTTTCTGAGATTTTGAATTTGGGGTTTTCATAAGCTGTAAGCCATAATCATCAAAATTATAACAAGTAAAGGCTTCAAATATCTCACCTTGCATGCAATGAGTCTATATAATATATTAGTTTCACCTTTTAAGTTGAATTACTGAAATAAATTAACTTTAACACGATATTCTAATTCTGGTTTTGGTTCAATATGTCAGGTTTTAAACCTGAACCAAACATATATTTTTATTCAAAGATCAACAGTCTGTCATTAGTCTTTAGTCTGCCACAAAAAAAATAAAAAAAACATTAAAATCATGAACTCAAATGTCATTGTGAAAAAAAAAATGTGTTACTGTTGTAACAGTGCACAGGCTAAATCAGACCTTTCAGGCTATAGCCTAACGCTAATAAGCCTTATGCCAAAATTATTATTACAACTAAATTGTGGTCATTAAATAGGAAAACTAAATAATTGTGTAGATGATTTGCTTCAAGTGTAACCCGACATCAGACATTAAAGTCCCACTCCGATCATATTTTGAGCTATCACAAAACCTGTGCCGTTTTCTGGGACTTCGCTTCAGCAGAGCGGCAGTAGCTCATTAGCAATTCGCCTCTGCGTTGTGGGCGGAGCCGTTGGCACGAAGACGACCCTCCCCCTGCCCGTTGCTGAGAGCTCTGTCTCTCCCGCTAGCTTACACCCCCAATACCGGTGGGGCAACAGTATTATATACATGTTCATTATAATTATCCGAAGTTAATCAAAGTTATCACCGATCATTATTTCACTCCAAGACGTCGCGTGTGGAGACGCCCAGTGGAGTTACTACGTCACAACTCCAGTCTATTTTAGCCGGCATTTAGCGTCTGCTACTGATTCACAGCCATTTCAATGTAGAAATACTCAGAAATACAACTTTGAGCTTATTTTTCTCAAGATATGTCCTCTAACATCAGAAAAATGCCACAAGAACAGGTTAACACCCAGAAAAACATTATTTTCATCGGAGTGGGTCTTTAAGGCCCGGCCGAAGTATTTTTTTGCACACAGTGACGCGACCAATCAATCACTCCTTTAATGCTGCGTCACACCAGACGCGAAAAGCGCGACAAATTCGCGCCTACCGCGTATAGTTATATATACGAATCCATTCGCGCGTCAAGAACGTTTAGACTGGCTGCCTGCACATTCACTGTCCTCGCGGCTACTGTACCTTGAGGGGACTCAACTTCCACGGACAGTTTAAAATGTTTTATCAAGATTTTGCTTTAGTATAATTTTCGGGACAATTAAGGACGGTTTCGGGATTCGGGACAACAGCTTAGATTGCGGGTCTGTCCCGAATTTTTCGGGACTTCTGGTCACCCTAGGCGAGCCGGCTGCACACACACTTAAGCTTTGTTCCTCAGAGCCTAAGCCAGCATCTCTCAGCAAGAGAAGCGAATCCATTCACCTCTGCAATAGAGCATCTCCTGCTGGATTTCAGCACAATACAGCGGCCTCTCTCTTTAGCGTGCACAGATAAGTGCAGAGAGTGCCCCTGGGTGCATCAGTAGTGTTCTGAAAGAGGCCATTTCTTTTTTATAATAAAGAAGCAAATTCCTCTAATACATAGCTGATCGCGTCTTTTCAAAGATACTTTTCCGTTTGTGTATTTTCTGGGTGTGTTCGATATCTCTCATCCTCGGACAGCCACGATCGCTGCCTCACGTGCCTAGGTACATGCTGAGAAAGCTTTCATGGATGGCTCATGTTCTCACTACAAGAACATTACCATGCCAATGTTGTGAAAACGTTTCTCTTTCCTGGCAAGAAAGAGAGAAAGAGAAACCTGGACTAGTGCTCAGGGCGATGCAAGGACTACAGCGCAAGTGTTTTCGCTGGGTGATTCCCAGCGGACTTCCTGCTGCTCTCGTATGTTGCGTCCAGTGGAGTTCCCGGCTGAGTTCGACATTGCGTCGCTAAGCAGGGTGTGGTAGCTCTGTCTGGGTGTGACGCTGAGTTGAAAGCCAGGCCGCCGCGGGTATCGGATAAAAGTGGAATTCTCCACCATGTCGTGAGCACTCACGGTTAGTTTCTGGGTACAGGGCTCGTCTCATAGTCGTGCCCCGCCCTGGTGCCTTTCTTCCCGGAAGTGTATTAAGAGCTCAAGAAGCATGGAAGGCAGACACTGCAAAAAACCTACTTCAAAAGTTATTTTCAGCTAGCGTTGCTAACAGAAGATAAACTAAAACATTAAATAAAGTGAACATTTTAGAAGTTCAAATGGCTGCGTTTTGATAAGCGCCTGGTACTCGGCCAGTGCTACCATAGAAACAGCTTTCCGGGTGGCCTCCATGTTTTTTCTGCGACTCGGACGCACAAAACATACCAGACCGCTTGAAGTGTCGAAGTGACGTCATATCCGAGGGCCGAGTCGGTTCGTTGACAATAATAAAATGCAGCATAATGTCACGGCGCCGCACATTTATGGCCGTAGAATGCCATCCTTGGCTAACAATGCAGAGATGAGGGAGCTCGACAAAGTGCTCTTTCTTGACACCCTATCTCACGGAGTGGCCTCTTCGGCGGCACTGTTGAGGACTTTACCAGGAGTTCTTGGCAGTAGAAAAGCAGACTGAGGTGATTAAGACATCTTACCTCAGCGAGATGCCTCCAGGCCGTGAGGCACGTTTGTCTGCTTGTCGCTGAGGGTATCCACCTGCAGCTGCCACCCAGCTCTGCAGTCACTTAAGTCCATGGCCAGACTGCAGCGTTGAGCTACCCGCAGTAAAGTGGCACAGCCAGCTCATCAGATGACCAGGAAGGCGACTTCGAAGCATCCCTGAGACGAGCAACCCAGGGACGACAGGGACTGCTCGTTTGTCAGGAGAACTCTTGGTTTGTAAGTGCACTGCTCCTTTCCCGGTGGAGGGCGGGTAGGGGAATTTTGGTTCCCTTTTATTTGTGGTTTCCCCCTGGTCTAAATGTCAGCAGTACCCAAATTTCAAACGTACGGTCTCTACATTCCCTGGATCACACAGCCTGCAGCCTGGACATGATGGAAGCGAGCCTCCTCATATCCGGCCACAGCACACTTACAACTCTGTACAGGTCAGCGTAGCGCTTTTCGAGGATGCCACCGGCCGGTTTCAGTTGGGCTTCACGGCGTGAGGTAGGTGTTCCAACACACCCACAGGCACGTGATCGGGAAGCCCTGCACAGGACTTGAAAGAGGGGGCGAATTTGGTGAAATGTAAGTTTATTTTGTAACAAATAAAACATAATAGAAAATCCGTATACAACTACAGTTATATTAAACATTTTAACATGATGAACATGCAACAACTGTTAAGTCAAAACATCTAGGCCTAAATGTATTTTACTATTTACTATTGTGTATTTTAGCCTGTATAAGCTTTATGAGCTGGATCCTGCCGTTTCTGTAAAAAGTTGATGAAGACTAGTTTATTCACTTTATGTCTTTAAAACATGTAAAACATGTCAATGTCAATTTTATTTCTATAGCACTATTAATCACGACCGTGGTTGTCCAATGTGCTGCACAATGGTAACAGAACAAGGCAAGAACAATATAGTTAAAAACAATAAAAACACAATACAATACAACTTCCTCATTGATTATATGCCAAATTAAACAAATGAGTTTTTAGCATAGATTTAAAAACAGACAGTGAAGATGCAAAGCGAATACAGAGAGGCAGAGCATTCCACAGCCTGGGGGCAGCTACTGAAAAGGCCCGGTCACCCCTGCATTTCAGCT
This sequence comes from Rhinichthys klamathensis goyatoka, assembly GCF_029890125.1. Taxonomy (NCBI): domain Eukaryota; kingdom Metazoa; phylum Chordata; class Actinopteri; order Cypriniformes; family Leuciscidae; genus Rhinichthys; species Rhinichthys klamathensis. The sequence goes on from NW_026606747.1 coordinate 698,730, forward strand.
TCGACTTCGGAACGCATAACAGTCTCTGGTTGGACGACCGGAGGGATAGAACTGGACGATATTCAGTTAATAAGTCCGATAGGTAGGAAGGCGCCAGACCGTTTAATGATTTAAATACCAAAAGAAGTATTTTAAAATTCACCCGATAACACACAGGCAGCCAGTGCAAAGAACGTAATACTGGCGTAATATGGTCCCGTTTTTTGGTACTGGTTAAAACTCTAGCGGCCGCATTTTGTACTATCTGCAACTTGGGTAAAGCTGACTGGCTGATCCCTGTCACAGTCTACTAAAGGACGAGGATACGGAAGTAGAATATACACTGTTTATTTGACACGTAAAGCAAGCTCCAAGACAACAGAAGACATAAGATCCACTCAGAGGTACTCAGCACACTGGATATACTTTACTGGAACAGTCCTGGGTACAGATCAATCACCAGATGATTCGCGAAGTTTCCAGATCAAAGGAAGCACTGGTGAATGAAGCTGGGTGATTCAAGGGCGATCTCCACGTTGAAGCTGTTCAGGAGACACAGATAGGTTGTTAGCAATAGACTGACAATACTTTGTAAAAGGAGTCTTTCTAGAACCAGACAAAGATGGTTTGGAACCAGAGGGTCGTGGGTATCGTATAGACGAGACCGGACGCTGAGTGGAAAGTGACAGGGCTTTTTAGCAGTGAGCGATAGAGGTGAGTGATGATGACATGCAGGTGGAACTGATCAGAACTCCGGAGATGATGAGCGAGACCAGGTGCGCTGAGTTGAGTTTGGTTGGGATGTGTCATTGCTGATGGGATCCGTGACAATCCCAAGATAAAGTGAGTTACAGTAATCCAATATCGAAGTAATAAAAGCATGAATTAATTTTCCGAAATTATTTCTTGACAGAATTGGTTTTACTTTTACTAGTAGTCGAAGCTGAAAGAAGCATGATTTGACCACTGTATTTATGTGTTTGTCAAATTTCAGACCATCATCGAAGACAACCCCAAGATTTTTGACCCAAGGCTTAACAAACAGGGATAACTCACCCAAGTATTTTTTTGGTATACTAGGAGAATCTGAAGGACTAAAAATTATTATTTCAGTTTTACTTTCATTAAAATTAAGAAAGTTTAAAGACAACCAGGCCTTAACATCAGACAAACAGGTCATCAGAACCTCCAAACCATTTGAACTCCGTTTTAATGGCAAATAGATTTGAGTATCATCTGCATAGCAGTGAAACAACAGACCATGCTTCCTAAAAATAGAACCCAATGGGAGCATAATGTAAAAAGAATAGGTGCTAAGATGGAACCCTGAGGGACACCACATGATACATGAGCTGCCTCAGAAGAATGTTTACCCATATTAACTTTAAAACCTTGATTACAAAGGTATGATTTAAACCATTCAAGAGCACTTCCTTTTATGCCAACACAGTGCTCCAAGCGAGCAAGAAGGACAGCATGGTCCACTGTGTCGAACGCAGCGCTCAAGTCCAGGAGCATAAGCACAGCATAGTCCCCAGAGTCGCCAGTTAGTAAAATATCATTTAAAACCTTCAAAAGTGCAGTCTCTGTGGAGTGATGTTTTCTAAAACCTGATTGAAAGATCTCAAATATATTATTTTCATCTAAGAAACTCTGCAATTGCTTAAGAACTATTTTCTCTAGGATCTTTGTAACAAAAGACAAATTCGAAATGGGCCTATAATTATCTAAAACAGTAGGGTCCAGATTCAGTCTTTTAAGCAAAGGGTGAACTATGGCATGTTTTAACACATCTGGTACCGAACTAGTTTCAATACATCGGTTTATCATAGTCACAAAGTAGGGACCTACTACTTCAAAAACTTGTTTCAGGAAATATGGAGCCATAGCATCAATGGAAGAGCCTGATGGCTTTAACTGGCACACTATTTCTGCTGAACTCTGCAATACAGAGTGAACTCTGCAATACAAACAGAGTGAATGGATGGATCAAAAGCAGGGGGAGATATCCCCAATCTGATATCATTAATCTTACTTATAAAAAATTAAAGAAAATCGTTACACACTGATTGTGACAGGTGGATTTACAACAGTGTTGAAAACAGTGAAAAGAGTTTAGGGTGTATGATAATTACTATTAATAAGTTCCGTAAAATACCTAGTTTTCGCTCCTTTCACTGCCTTCTGAAATTTGGATAAAGAATCTCTTAATATTTCAAAAGAAATTTGGAGCCTGTCCTTTTTCCACTTGCGCTCCGCTCGTCTACAGCTCTGCTTCAACTAGCGAATATGATCATCAATCCAGGGCTCTGATCTTGGTTTAATTTTTAAGGTCTTTACAGGAGCCACTGCATCCAAGACATTTATAAATGTGGAGTTAAGTCTGAGTAGGAGCTCCTCTGCACTCAGATCATACTGACAGACATCCAAAGATTGAATAGCATCACAGAAGGCTAGTGAAAAGGATTTGCTTGTAGATGAGGTAATTAATCGAGATTTACGGACATATTTAGTGGTTTTAGAGTAATTTGGTACACAGGGAACAGAAAACATAACAGCTTTATGGTCAGAAAACCCATTTTCAACTACCTCAAGATCATAGAGAGAACAACCATATGATATCACAAGGTCAAGTGTATGTCCCAACTGATGAGTAGGGACATTCACATGTTGTTTGAGATCAAATACATTCAACAAAGTAGTAAATTCTTTAGTTAATGAGTCCGTTGTGCAACACACATGAATGTTAAAATCGCCAAGAATTAACAATTTATCATATTTGGGTATAACTTCCCCCAAGAAGTCTGCAAACTCATTTTAAAAGTTTTTGCTTAGGAGGGTGGTAAATCAGAGCAATCAAAAGTGGGCCATTCAGTTCTAACGTTAATGTAAGCAACTGCAGCTCAAAACTCCGATATTCATAAAGCATGGTATGGCAACAGGAAAATGTGTCTTTAAAAATAGAGACCAGACCTCCACCGCGGAGGTGAATTAAAAAACAGACAATTTTGAGGTAAAAGTTCAGAAAACGGACTTTCAGCCAACTTTCAGTAATAAATAAAAAATCAAGTTCACGGGAGGAGAAGAAGTCATTAACAATAACAGTCTTGTTTACCACTGATCTGGCATTTAGTAACGCCATCTTCAGCTGAGGTGGATTTTCAGTCGATTCCTGCCGAACCCGAGAGAATCGTCTAAGATTGCTCGAACACAGTCCAGCACGGTAAATTCGGGGCGAGCCGTAGACAGGGAATGAAGCAGCCGCAGCCGGAGTCACTGAAGTATTCCATTCATATACTGGATCCAGAGAGCGCCAGCGAATGGAGAAATTGCTGGCTAAACCCTTCACAGGGAGATCCAAAGAGAGACGCGACTCTCGCTGTTGAGCCAGGAAATGCTTCAGTTTAACGGCAAAGCCACCCCGTCTTCCGCGTTTTCTCCTACGCCTCTTCCCCGGTAGCGAACACGGCCAGCGACGCAGGTAGCCAGGTTTCGACATCAGAAAAGGAGATGAGTGAGATGAGCCATTTCGCGCTTGATATAGCAGATCGTTTGTATTTGGTTGCAAACTTAGAAGAGTTAATTTGTCATATACCGATATCAAGGAAGAACATTGAGTAAAATACAAAATAAAACGGAGTAAAACAAACAAACTCGCGACTAGACCACGAGTCCAACGGCAAGCCACAAACAACGGCGCCATCTTGCAGCATCTGCGTTTGCACATCGCCTGTACTGGGTTAATTTACAAAACGTAAATGTAAGAAACTTATCCAAGATGTTGATGATGATGATGATCATGATTACTATTATTTAACTGAAGTTATGATCACAAATTACTCTATTTGAATGTATTTTTATCCGCCGTGGTGATAGAATTGACGTCATTACGTGAGGACGTAAAATAACTTGTGAACCATTGTTTGAACCGGTTCATTGAAACGTCCGCGGGTGTGATGTGTATTCTTTCTGTTTACACTTTTGCACGATCTTCTTTTTTAGGCTATGAGGAAAAACTCTACCATGCAGAGAACAGAGCTCAACGCTGCTAACTGGGCGAGCAACTGGACAACTAGAAGAGAAGAACAGTAGAACACTATTAATACAGATGACTGGATTACTCTTCTGCAAGAACCAAGACAAGCAAAGACTGATGATGAGCGCTCTGAGCAAACACAGCAGTCAAGACGCATGAGTGACTTTACTGAGTTCTTCATGTAGTGTTGGGCCTTTACTGTACGCAGAACTTCTAATAATTTATGTGGATACCATTTATAAACCTGTTAGATTTTGATGTTTTAGTTTTGAGATTAATAAAATTGTATGTTTTAACAATGTTATATTAGCTAAGCATTTTTTTGTATGTTTAATAGAACATTTTGGGAACAAAAATAAAACTTACCGCTAAAAACTTTATAAGAATGTTAGGGGATAATGTTCTAAAAATGTTATGATTAAACCTTTATAGAAGGCCATCACAAAACATTTTCAGAGTGTTCTTAGAGAATGTTATGCCATCTTTTAAGAGAACATTCTGGGAACAAAAAGAAAACTACCCGCTGAAAATGTTATAAGAACATTAGGGAATAATGTTCTAAAAATGTTAGCATTAAACATATTTAGAATGTTTTTAAAGAATGTTATTAGAACTTTTAAGAGAACATTCTGGGAACAAAAAGAAAACTACCCGCTGAAAATGTTACAAGAACATTAGGGGATAATGTTCTAACAATGTTAGCATTAAACATATTTAGAATGTTTTTAGAGAATGTTATTAGAACTTTTAGGAGAACATTCTGGGAACCAAAATAAAACTACCCGCTGAAAACATTATTAGAACACTGCATGGTAATGTTCTCAGAACATTTTTAGAACAAAAAATTTCTAGCTGGGAAGGCCACTTAATGTCTAGAAAAGGCCTTGCCTTGAAGCATTGGTGTGGATGCTTTACATAAACCAAATAATGCACTAATTTTGGGTTATTACTTAACATTGCCTATAAAAATACTTGTATGGTAGAGCATTATGAACACAAGGGAAAACAGAGCGAATTAAACTTGAGGATATAAACAGTTGTAAATTAAAATGATTTTGAACTTTATTCTTATAATACAAATGAAATTATTTGAATGTTCTGTCAAACAATCAGTTTCAGAACACGGAGTAAGATTAGTATAAACAAAGCCATCTTCACTTTCATCATGTAATGCCAGGGCAATCGTTTTTTTTTCCCTAATAAATGAAAATAATTAAACGCATGTTAACTGAAATGTTAAACGCATACTATTTATAAATATTACAGAGTCTGGAAGCTGTGAATTATTGCAACAACAACAAAAATATCAAGCAAGATATCTGGGACTCCATTAAAGCACTTTCTTGACAAAATTTTGTTTAAAAAGCCAGTAAACACTTTTCACGAACATTTGTTAGTCATTCCACTTTGATTTTTACCTGAATGCTATATTCAAACTTTGCCAACTTTTTGCATGGTTTAATGAATTACCAAAAGTGTGCAGTGTAACTTTCAACAACTTTGAAAAGTAGCAACCAATAGTAAAAAAAAAAAAAAAAAAAGCAACTAATTTGAATCCTTTTATTAGAAGTTCTTATATAATTTCTTTCTTTACAGGTCTGCTTTCTGAGAAACAGACTCTGCACCTTGGGTTATGTCTATCTTTGAGGTTTTTTTTCTTTCCCAAAAAAGAACATTATGCTGATAGATATTTTATTTCACAGCCTTGTGACTGCAAGCAATCCTTATGCTAATCTGTGAAATGTTAACATTTGAATTATTTTAAAATGTTAAGATCTTTTTTTCCCCCTTAAACTCCAAGGGAAAATGGGTCTGAGTTCACCCCTTTCTCCTTCTATCTCCCTCGTTCTCTTTTTTCTCTGTTGTGTTAGATAGAGAGTAACCTTTCAGGGGGTGTCATGCCCCAGGGTATCTATTCAATACCACTGTGCCCAGGCGGGCAGGCTTCTCTCTTTTCGTCTCTCTTTCTTACCTCAGGAAAAAGAACAAAAAAAAAAAAAAAAGTGGGGAGGAATGTTTATTAACACCTCCGCCGGCTCACTTGGCCCCGCTGGGGTGACCTGATTATCGCCTGTCTGTAATTATGCTGAAACCAGAGGTGTGCTGCTCTTCATGTGGGGGTCCTGATTATGGAGGCGAGGCGTTCTCGGCATCTACCCAAGAGCCTTGATGAGTATTAACACAGGAGTCCTGTTGTTTGTGCAGCTTTGTTGTTAGGTATATATGCTCATCAGGCAGATGATACCTAAGGCAGGAACTTTGAGCGTCAGAGGGTGCAGGTGGAGTAAAAGGTATTATTGTTGCGTGTTGTTTTTTTATTTTTTTATTTTGTTTTGTACATTCCTTCATCATGAGCTCTTTTGTCTGCGACTGTTTTGCAAAAATAATAAAATCAAATAGCAGATAAAACTTTGCCAAATTCCAATGCTGCAGCAAACAAAGAGCAAAACTTTGCGGCCTAGTTTTACAGACAGGGCTTAGATTAAGCCAGGATTAGGCATTAGTTTAATTAGAACATCTAAGTAGCTTTTATAAACGTGCCTTAGAAAAAAAAACATTACTGATGTGCATCTTAAGACAAAACAATGGCACTGACTATTTTAAGATTAAGTTGCTTAAGTGCAAGTTGCTTTCAGTTAAAACAGCAAACATGCATTTTAGTCTGGGACTAGGCTTAAGTCTATGAAACCGGGGTTGTATGTGTCTGAGTTTGGTTTAATGTGGGTGACAGCGACTGAACAGAGAGGTGTGTTTAACTGTTTTGATCATTGTGTGTATCTGTGAGAATGCATGTTTGTTCATATGGACTGTTGATATTGTTGTGATCAAAGAGGAAAATTGTCAGGGTCTCAGCTAGGATCTCTTGTTCATAAAGAGGCCAAAGGGTCCATATAGGCCTATGTCTGTTATGGAATTATTTATAGTTTGTAATTTACAAACTGTTATAAAACTGCATTTCTTAAGAATGTATGTGTCTGTGTTGAAGTCTAATTCTGAATATTAACCAAATAAACATGTGCGATCTCTCTCTCTCTCTCTCTCTCTCTCTCTCTCTCTCTCTCTCTCTCTCTCTCTCTCTCTCTCTCTCTCTCTCTCTCTCTCTATCATCATCATCATCATCTAGCATCATCATTTGGTGAGTGTTCTGGCAGTCTTCTAACTAGTGCACTTGCCAGGCGTGTGCTGCCATCTAATGGCTATAAGGCAAAATGACTTAGTTTACTATGAAAAGTTCTAGATGAATTTTAAATGTGGACATTACTGATCTGAATTAGCACCATCACTGAAACCTTTAGTTTCTTTTCTCACCAATTCAGTTAATAAATCCATTAATAACAATATAATGTCCGGAAAATAAATAAGTAAATGTCAAGAAAGAGGTAACCCTTTTTAAACAAGGCTGAAAGTTAATTAAGTATATTATAACTAGAAAGAAACTAATTAGTGGTGTTTAATAAGTCAAGATAATTATTACTACTGACCATAGTTGGGGCTAGGTATTTTGTAAAAACCCTCAAGAAAAGGTGGTCATTTGACCAGCAATGTCCTAGTAACCACCCAATACCACCCCAGAAACCGCATACCGGCTGAAGGCTAAGTCATTTTTATTTTAATAGCACAACTGATGTTGTTTTAAAGCAGCTTCACAGAAAATTGTGCCTTAATGGCTAAAAAAACTCATCTAAAAAACAAAACAAAAAACATGTTTAGGTAGTAGAGTTATTAGTTATTTAGTCAAGTCAAGAGTTAAGTCCAGTCACCTTTATTTCTATGCGCTTAATACAAGACAGACTGTTTCAAAGCAGCTTCAAAGCCTAATAAACAGGAAAATAATGATCAATGATGCTAACTTGTGCAAATATAAGACAAATTCAAATTCTGTTGTAAAGCAGCTCTACTATTTATTACATAATATGTGTAAAAGAAGTCATACAAGTGTGTTCAATTAATACATTTAAAAATATATATATTTTTTTTTTGTAAGGATTATATTGTAAGGATAGTGACAGTTCCCTTTCAAGGGAACTCGCGCTGCGTCTATTGACGCTGAGGGAAAGCTTTGCGTGATGATATCTTGAAGCACATGTGAAATCAGTCCAATGGTGTGGCGGAACGTCAGAGACGGGTGACGTCACAAACCAGGAAACTATAAAGCCTGCCCAAAACAAAGCAGCTGAAACTGTCTATGTCTATTTGGTGCATATACTGTATATCAGCTATATTAAAGACTATGGCAAGCAGGGAGCAATTTAGACTGTGTGTGCACCCCTGCCCCGCGTTATTTAACGGGTGGGGACATACATATCCTTTGATTTGCTTGTTTGGGTGAGGAGCATGCACAGTCAGCACTCGAGGGCGCTGGCTGTGAGCACTGTGATGTGCTTCCCATGCGGACACTCCGATCCCGCCTTGCGTTCTTTCGCGAGGACGCTCAGGCTCGCGTTCCCCAGGGCTGGAGTCCCCCAGCTGCTGAGGCACAGCGGCGTCTTCAGACTTGGGGTTCGCAAATGGATCTGTCAGCGGGGTTAGAGACGGGCCCAGCCTTATCTCTACCTTCACCTGATAGATCCAGTGCCTTCTCTCAGGGTTTGGAAACAAGTGCTGCGGTTACTTCTGCCCTGATTGAGGCACCAACACTGCAGCTATCTAGTTCTGAGAAAATAGATGTTGTCAGTGTTGAAGCTTGATATACTTAGGATTCGCCAGCTCAGTCTCATGCTTTTGAGGAGCTAGTTGAGGTTGTGACGATAGCTGTGGAAAGATTAATTCTCGACTGTACATGTGATAAGCAGGACGTTCGTACAAAGAGTAATCTAGATGAACGCTTTCTGCCATCCTGCCATCTCGCTCACAAGTGATGATCTGCGCGTGCAGTTTGTGTTTGTGTTTGGAGCTCCGTCGAATTGTTTCGTAAATCCTTGATTTTCTTCTTTACCACTCATTTATAAACAAGCACCTTCTATTTTTACAGCATGTGAACCATCTTCGATACTATTCCTTATAAAAAACAATCGGATTGCTTTGATATCGCTACTTAGATCCAACTTTCCGAATCTCCGCTACTAGCCTTGCTTTAGCCCGCTAGCATTACACGCGTGGCCTCTCGCCTATCGATCGTCTCATTTACACCCGTTTCACTGAAAGGATACGGGTTATATCCAGGATTTCAGTCCTAAATTAGTAGTGATATTGGTAGTATCACTACTAATTTACTGTTCATCTGTTATAATGGCGAATATATCGGATGTGTGTCTAACGTTACCTCTGAGTGCAGGTGAGGACACATTCGAGCTGCATTCGGTGCTGTTGGAGCTGGAGTCCGTGGAGAAGCGGATCCGTGGTCTGCTAGAGAGGCAAGCCGAGCTGCGAGATCGGCGATCAGCGCTTGAAACATCACGCGCCGTTGTTCACAAGTCAGTGGTTAGTAACTTTTTGACGCCGACCTCGTCTACTCGGTGTGTTTCTCTGCACAGGGCGCGATCATCCCTGGCTTCATTCACTCCGGCACCGACACAACACCATGGACCCTGGGTGATCCCTCAGCGGAAGACACGAGCCAGGACCAGAGCAAGAACCTCTCCACCCCTCCCGGTCTTCGAGATCTCCACCCGGAACCGCTTCTCCCCTCTTCGCGAGTCGGAACGCGACGACGCCGTGATCATCGGCAGTTCCATGGTCCGTCATGTCCGTGCTACCTCAGGTAAGGGTAATATGCGCACTCACTGCTTTCCTGGTGCTCGTGTTCTTGATGTCGCTGCACATGTTCCCGAGATCCTGAACGGTGACGAGCGCGTCGGAGCTGTTGTGCTGCACGCGGGAGTGAATGACATCAGGCTGCGGCAGACAGAGGTTCTGAAGAAGGACTACAGGAGCCTGATCGAGACGGTACGCAGCACAGCGCCTGAGGCAACGATCATCGTGCCTGGACCGCTTCCCACGTACCGACAAGGACAGGAAAGGTTCAGCAGATTATTTGCACTAAATGAATGGTTAATGTCATTGTGTAATGAACAGAAACTGCTCTTTGTAAATAATTGGAATCTGTTCTGGGAGCGACCTAGGCTCTACCGTGCTGATGGCCTGCACCCCAGCAGAATCGGAGCGGCTGTTCTGTCAGACAACATCTCCAAGACGTTGCACACCATCTGACTAGTAAGTCAAAGTCCAAATCACAATCTTTGCTGTCCCAACCTAATTTATATAAGTAGTGTAGAACATTATATAGAAACTGTGTCTATTCCTCGTTTAGTGAGGCCAAACAATAAATCTACTGTAGGATCTAGGAAAAATCTTATTGTAATTAAACCAGAAATTCTCAATATCAGTGAACAAAAACAATTTCTAAAGCTAGGTCTTCTAACAGTACAGCTAAGGCGGTTATTATAAATGAAATGGTCACAGATAATAGTTTCGATGTATTTGCCTTACTGAAACCTGGCTTAAACCAAATGATTATTTCGGTCTAAATGAGTCTAGTCCACCAGGATATTGTTATAACCCACTAAGCAAAATGTCTTTTCAACGTCTTTGTCACAAAAGTCGGACGTTGAAAAGACGTCCACTGAGGAGCCAGAATGAAAGTTTTTATGACGTCTTTTTTTGACGTGTTCTGCACGTCCGATATAGACGTTCATGGAACCTCTTCATACAAGGTTAAAAACTAGTTCAAATGTGGCCATTGAAGACATATTTTTTGCATCATTTATAGTCTCATTTAGACATAATTACTTTGACTATTGCTGTCAGATGATCTTAGTGAGAATTAGCAGAGGTTTAGATGTTGATATTTGTTTCATTTGAAGTGTCACCATTGTGGTGATCAGTGTTTGCTTTAGTGGGGCTCTTGGTCCCCTTTATTTTTACTTTAACTTTTCTTCGGCTGCTGTAACTGTGTGTTTGTAAAACACAGTTGATGTTGCAAAGAAAGTCAAGAATATGTAAGAGCAGGTGTTATCAGCTTCATGTTGATGATGACGAAATCATCACAAAACAAGTATCTAATGTTGTCAGATGCTTTGGCATTTATAGCCGCCTATCTTGTGGAACTGCAATATTGGTACCAATAGCATTTATAATATCACTTATTTAGAGGTGGATAAAAATTATGTGCATACGATGTTTAGAGCAAATGTATCATATTGTCACAAACGGACATCAAGATTTTGCATATGATTCACAACAATGGTGACAATAAAAAAAATGGTCATGCTGCAATGCATGATGGGTAGCTTTCATAGTTAAAAACTCATCATTGATTCCCGAGAATTTTTGTTTTGATTGTCACCATTGTTGTGATTCATATCCAAAATCTTGATGTCTGTGTGTGACTATATGATACTTTTGCTCAAAACATGTGCACATGCTTTTTATACTTAAAAAATATTTTGTATTCTATTTGCACCAATATTGCTGTTCCATAAGGTTGGTGGTTATGAATGCCAAATATAAAAACAATTTCAAACTAACCTTTGATGATTATTTTGTGACGATTATGTTATCATCAACAATGAGCTGGTAACATCTGACCTTACTTTTTCTTGGCTTTCTCTGCCACAACAATTGTGTTATACAAACACACAGTTACAGCAGCCAAAAAAACACACACTAAAGTACAAATAAAGGGGACCAAGAGCCCAACTAAAGCAAACACTGATCACCACAATGGTGACACTTCAAATGAAACACATATCAACATCTAAACCTCTGCTAATTCTCACTAAGATCATCTGACAGCAATAGTCAAAGTAATTATGTTTAAATGAGACCATAAATGATGTACAAAATATGTCCTCAATGGCCACATTTGAACTAGTTTTTAACCTTGTACGAAGAGGGTCCATGAACGTCTATATCGGACGTGCAGAACACGTCAAAAAAAGACGTCATAAAAACTTTCATTCTGGCTCCTCAGTGGACGTCTTTTCAACGTCCGACTTTTGTGACAAAGACGTTGAAAAGACGTCTTTTGGACATCATTTTGCTTAGTGGGAAGCATGAGCCCCGTCTGATCGGTCGTGGCGGCGGTGTTGCAACAATCTATAGAGATATTCTAAATGTTACTCAGAAAACAGGTCAAAGGTTTAATTCGTTTGAAGTACTTGTGCTAAATGTTACGCTCTTAGATGTAAGAAATCCCTATTATCTCTAGCCTTGGCTATGCATAAAAAAAAAAATTTGTTTGGTTCCGGTTTCCGACCGACCCTGTCAATTTATGTGCGACCCAAATTTATTTTATGAGCTTGGGGAAGAAATAATAAAAATTACATAAATACACAAATACAAAACTTTGAGGCGAACTATAATTTACGTTTTTGTACAGCACCGTATTTTTATAGCACGCGATGCAAGATGCTTGTCCTCCAGCAAAACAAACGAGGCAGCTACATGGTCGTTCACACATCGTTCGTCAAACTGAACAATAATACATATACAAGTCTTTTTTTTTTTTTTTGTCATTTAGGACACTTTTATTCATATACGCATTACGCACACATACAAATGCATGCATTTATAGGCACGCACACACCACATGATGCGTTAAAGAGTAACCTCCATCCGCCTCCCGAGTTTCATTAAAAATCATCCCAAATCCCAATCCCCTCTTCTGCTGTCTACCACTTCTTTCGCCATGTATTTGTTCGTTTCTTTAATTATTTTATGCAATCCAAAACACTCTAACCTGCCGCGCTTCGTATCTCCAGAGCCCGTCTAACTTGTCCGCTTGTCCGGGACAAATGGATTTTAGAAGGACAAGTAAAAGAGAATTTTACTTGCCCGAACGGACAAGTAGCCTGATTAGAACATCAATAACAAACAAAAAAATAACTAGGGAATCACTAAACCGAGAGAATGATTCTGATTTTATTACATTTATTGTAAGTTGCGATCGATTGTGGATAATAAATGTATTAGCCTACTGACGGTGAGGTTGCGCTGTTGACGCTCGCGCAGCCTCTTGAGGAGAAATCTACACACATGAGCGCAGCGCACACACACACACACACACTGTTAACAACATACTGCCTCTAAAAAATCTAAATGTGGAGTTTCTATATTTTAAGCAGCCTCAATTATTTTTCCTGAATACCATATCACGATTGAAAATGTGACATTGATTTCCTACAACAGTTCAATAAACAGTTAAAATTAAGTCACTTACATTTTAGATGCAATGAATATTGGCTGTTTTTGTTCTGTTTCAGCAGCGAAAATAGTTCCAAACAAAAATCACAGCCGAACCACGGCACATCACAGGAACACCTGTTTTCATTACTGAATGATTCAGCATTTTGACCGAATCGGTTGAGTCAAAAATTCAATGACCCATTCATTAACATCTGTCTCATTCTTGAATGAATCAACCGTTTAAACGAATCATTTGAATTAATGAATCAATGACTCACTCATTAATACGGCCGCCTGCCGCCACCTATTGGCAGTTTATTGTTATGTTTATAAGTAGCCTAGTATACTTCTTTCCAATGTTTCTTATTTGTACATTTAAATCAATTTCATAACATTATTTTATGCAATTGTAATTTTTCAGTGTAAATTATTTAATTTGATCAGCCCTACCTAGGGTAACAGTATGCTTCATCTTTCATTTTAAATTCCTAAATTTGATCAATAAATTCAATTATTTAGAATAAGACGACACTATAGGGCATTTAATAAGATTGGGGGAGGGGATGCCCTTCAAAGGTGCAGATATTACAATATGCCAATTTAAATATCAAAGCTGATTGAACACTGATGAGAATATTGCTTCAAAATAAATCAATAAAATTTAAAAAAATCTGGACAAGCAACTTTTTTGATGTGAATGACAGATTTACTTGTTCGGAGGGCAAGCACATGAAAAGGCTTAAGGTCGAGCCCTGAATAATTTCCTACCTATCCCTTGCTGCCACTGAAAAAAAAAATAAAAAAAATTCCCTACCGACCCATGACCTCAATTGACAACAAACCGGAACCAAACTTTTTTTTTTTTATGCCCTACTGTATAGACCTCCAGGGCCATATGCTGAATTCCTAAAAGAGTTTGCAGACTTTCTCTCAGATCTATTGGTCAATGTCGATAAAGCAATAATTGTTGGAGATTTTAACATACACGTAGATAACACAAATGATGCGTTAGGGGCTGCGTTTACAGATTTATTAAACTCCTTTGGGGTCAAGCAAAACGTCAGTGGTCCCACTCATCGTCTAAATCATACACTAGATTTAATTATATCATATGGAACCAATCTAACCGATATAGATATTATACCGCAAAGTGATGATGTCACTGATCATTACATGGTAACTTGCATAATACGTACTGCTGAAATGTGTCATGTTGCGCCACATTATAGACCAGGCAGAACAATCCTTCCGACCACTATAGATAGATTCTCAAATAGCTTACCTGATCTATCTCAGCTGCTCAGTGAACCCAAACAAACAGATGAACTAGAGGAATTGACTAGCAGTTTGAGCACCATTTTCTCTAGTACATTAGAAATTGTTGCACCAATTAGATTAAAAAAGGTTAGAGAGATATTTAAAGCACCATGGTACAACAGTGCTACGCATGTTATCAAGAGAGAAACTCGTAACTATGAGCGTAAATGGAAACAAACTAATTTAGAGGTCTTTAGAATCGCGTGGAAAGACAGTATGTCACGTTATAAAAAGGCTCTAAAAGCAGCGAGGGCTGAGCATCTCCGCAAACTAATAGAAAATAACCAAAATAATCCAAGGTTTTTATTTAACACCGTGGCTAGACTAACAAATAAACAGACATCACCACAGCAAAATATTCCGTTACAGTATAGTAGTAATGACTTTATGAAATTCTTTACTGAGAAAATAGAAAGCATCAGAAACACAATTGTAAATGTACAATCTTTTATGGTGTCTTATGATTCAGCCTCAATTATCACCCCTCAAGAACAACTACACCGCTTTACAACTATAGGACAGGAAGAGCTAAATAAACTTTTCATTGCATCTAAACCAACAACATGTTTATTAGATCCAATACCCACTAAACTACTGAAAGAAGTGTTACCTGTAGTGGAAGAGCCTCTTCTCAATATTATTAACTCGTCTTTATCTTTAGGTCATGTTCCAAAAATATTCAAGCTGGCAGTAATAAAACCTCTCATTAACCCTCTGGGGACCAAGGGTTTTTTGAGGCCCTTGGGATGTTTTGACATGCACTGACATTTGTGCTTTTTTCAGTTATTTATAAACATGTTAATGGCAACGGTGTAAATTCACTCTATATAGCACAAACGGGGCTACCATAATATTTGAGCAACATGTATGTACATGTTTGTATTTTTGAGAGAATATTATTTATGCATGGTTATTGAAAAACTTAAAAATAAAAGTTTCTGAAATAAGGCCACAAAACACATATTGATTATTTCTTCACAAGACTTTTGAAAATTGTATCACATAGCCTAGAATATTTGCTCCAAAACTATGTGAGAATCATCCTGACTACTCATTCAGATAAGTCAATAAAGTCTTTTAGAATGTGTATGACGTGTTTAGTGTGAGAAAGCTTTATGCAAGGAGGCGTGATCTCTCATTAATATGTATGGAATTTCACACCTGAGAAAGACAAAGACCCTCCCATAATGGCCCTATTAGGTGCTATCAGGCCCCATTACGAGGAGCCTTGCACAAAGAATGAGGAGATTTTAAAAAGAATGGCTTTTAGATTGTTTGGATTTATTTACAACACCACATAATCCAAAGATACACAACAAAGGACTGGTTTCTGGTTAAAATTGCTTTTTAATTATATATATATATATATATATATATATATATATACACACACACACTGCTTAGAATAAGTGAAAACACCCATGCTAAAGTTGACTAAAAAGAGGAATAAAAAATCTTAATGCCTTAATTTAAAAAATGAGGAAAACTCCAACCTTTAGGGAAATGAATAATGTCCCTGAATTCTTTGTGAATGAATAATGTATCGCAAATAATTAAATGTTCTTCTTTAAAATACAGGGTGCATACGTCTGGACACTTCTATCACACACCCTTCACCATATAGACATGGTTTTATTTCAGTTCAAAGTTAGAGTTGGAAACATCTTGAAAAGAAAATAGTCTTTTTCCATAAATGTCTTAGTTTGATCATACATATTTCAAAGTTGAGGATTCATTATTTTGATATAGTTTGCATTGGAACAAACATCTCAGTTGATTAGTTAATTGACAAAACATAAGCTTATTTGATGTCTTTATTTTGAAGCTTATTTGATGCTTATTTGATTTGAAAAACTTTATGCAAAACTAGTCAAAGAAATGTTATTTTATTTCGTCTGTAACAGTGCGTATCTGTGCGTTCATTCATTCATTCACACACACACACACACACACACACACAGAAACATGATTCACATTTAAACAGTAGGCTATGCTATTTTTCCGTTTACAGACACTAACGTTATTCTATATCGCGATTAGAACAAAGCATAAAACACTTACACTTCTCAGCTGAATCTGTTGCTCCTCCTCGAAGTGAAACCAGCACTTGTTCTGTGGTAAATGTCCCAGGATTATTCCTCATAGCCGCGCAAGACGAATCTTAATCTGACTAAAAAATATAGTGCGTTTACAGCATTTGCCTGGGGGCGTTTATCTATTTTGCAAATGGCCTCAACACATTATCTTATGAATAGCGCGCTCCGCGAGTGGGTGTGAACAAATTAACGATAATGAGCTGAGACAGGAGAAACTGTACTTCTCTTTAGTTTCAGACAGATTACATTGCAGGAGAATATTTGTTTTAACCCTCTAGGCGCCACGGTCGAGTTTACTCGACAAGACGCGGCACTGAAAAAAAAGGCCGATTTTGTCAAATTGGGTGTCAAATTTCGTTCAACCTCCCCTCCACTGGATGGCAGACATGTCATACTTCATCCCCGAATCAAAAAAACGTCATGTTTCTATACAAAATGTTCGAGTTAGAGCGCATTGAATCAGTGCGATCAAAAGCGGAGCTAGTGTGCGAGTAAGCCATTTTATCAGATCCTCTCCGCAATCGCGGCGACAGTATTGTGGTGGAGAGTTTGTCTAATACCACTGGGTATGTTAGACGAGGTCGAAGTATTCATAGGACAGTTACGAGGCAACGTGGAGGCAGGGTGAGGAGTCGCAATGACAATGACAGTAGTCCGAGCTGTGCACACTCGGCGCGCGCGCGAGGCAGATCTGGCCGCGCTGCTCGTATCATGTCACTCGTGATCTGTGCGAGTGAGTGTTTGAACTAAACAGGTCTTGTCTACTTGTGTTTGTATGTCATATGAATAAAATATATTTGCCCCATACATGGAATCAGAGTGCCTACTGTATTTAGTAAATGGAAAATCTCTACAGCAAAAGGCCAATCACTACATGCATTCGGTTTGTTTCTACCATTTTTAGTAATGATTTACACAGTTTGTTTACTACTTACTATATACCTGAGCATTCAGTATTGTGCAATATAGCATACAGAAGGTGATGGACATTTTGGGGGGAAAGAAGTGCTGCATTTTATCATTTAAACGTGACTTTTCATGAAAATTCTATAATCCAAGATTGCCACCACCATATGACGTCATAATATGCAAATTAGATGGGAAAATGTAATCCCTACATAAACTTTGGGTCATCCTTAATATTTCTCTAATTTACAGAAAGTCTCTATCTTTTTTCACTTTTAAGATATAGTCTTTTGAAATTAAGATGTCAAAATCGAACGTTTTAGGAAAAAACCTCTGGCGCCTAAAGGGTTAAATGTGAATTGTTTTATTTAAAAGTAGAAATTTAAAGCGTTCTTTAGACGTATGTTTCATGTTTGTGTGATAAATATTAGCGGAGTTTCCGTTCATTTTCCAGACATGTTTCAGAAAGATTTTTGCGGAGACAGAGTGGGCTGAAAGCGCACCCTGTTTATTTTATTTATTTAAAAAAAAACACAAGGTTTTGATGTTAATGTGAGTGTACACAAAAAAAGAAGACCCTCTATAGTTTATAATCATGTATTGATTTTATTTATATGACCATAAATGACAGAGTATTTTAAGTCTATGTTGCTGCTATGTGGAAAAAAAAAACAGCAAAACGCGCGGGCGCGTTCTTGGTCCCCAGAGGGTTAAGAAACCGCAATTAGATCCAAATAACCTAGCAAATTACAGACCCATTTCAAATCTTCCATTTATGTCTAAAATACTAGAAAACGTTGTGTCCGCTCAGTTGTGCTCTTTCTTGCAAGAAAATGATATCTATGAAAAATTTCAGTCAGGATTCAGACCGCATCATAGCACAGAAACTGCACTAGTTAAAATTACAAATGATTTACTTTTAGCTTCTGACCAAGGCTGTATCTCAATACTAGTTCTACTCGATCTTAGCACTGCGTTTGACACTATAGATCATAAAATACTCTTGGATCGACTACAAAACTACACTGGTGTTCAGGGACAGGTATATTAAGCTGGTTTAGATCGTACTTATCAGACCGTTACCATTTTGTCTGTTTAAATGGGGAAAAATCGAAGATAACGTCAGTAGACTATGGAGTGCCGCAAGGATCAGTGTTAGGCCCTCTGCTATTCTCAATATATATGCTGCCACTTGGTAATATTATAAGAAAACATGGAATTAATTCCCACTGTTATGCTGATGACACTCAATTATATATTTCATCACGACCAGACGAAAACACTAACGTATCTAAATTGACAGAGTGTCTTAAAGATATAAAATGCTGGATGACGCGTAATTTCCTGCTACTAAATTCAGATAAAACGGAGGTATTACTTATTGGTCCAAAAAACTACCCACAAAACCTCTTACAATACAACTTTAATTTAGAAGGATGTACTGTTACTTTATCCACTACTGTAAAAGACCTGGGTGTTATACTAGACCACAACTTGTCTTTCGAAAATCATATTTCATATGTTACAAGAACAGCCTTTTTCCAACTTAGAAACATTGCTAAGCTACGTAACATGCTATCTGTTTCTGATGCAGAAAAGTTAGTTCATGCATTCATGACCTCGAGGCTAGATTACTGTAATGCTTTATTAGCCGGTTGTCCTGCATCCTCAATAAACAAGCGACAGTTAGTGCAAAATGGTGCTGCTAGAATTCTTACTAGGTCAAGAAAATATGATCATATTACACCAATTTTATCATCTCTACACTGGTTTCCTATCAAGTTCTGTATCAATTACAAAGTACTTCTACTGACCTATAAAGCCCTAAATGGTCTAGCTCCTGTGTATTTAATGGACCTTCTATCGCCCTACAATCCAGCAGCTATCGAACAGCAGCTATGCTAATTATTTCCCATCTGCTGTTCTGCTGTTATCTCGGGACGCTAGTCCCGAGGTAAATAGCGTTCGTCAGCTCCAGCTTGTATCCAGCCTCTCACGGAGACTTCAGATGCCTCGACACCTGCGATGAGATGACTAAACGCCTGTGAAGAGACGACTCGACGCCTGTGAAGAGACGACTCGACGCCGGCGATATGTTATGCCCTAAATTAATACATGATTAACTAACTGTATTTTTTCAATGTACATTTCTGAAATGCACTTTCTGTAAAGCTGCTTTGAAACAATGTGTATTGTGAAAAGCGCTATACAAACAAATTTGAATTGAATTGAATTGAACCTCAACGCCAGGGCCTCTCGTTTCCCCCCAATCTTAATATAAATATAAAGGAGAAAGATAAGAACTTCCTTATGGATGCACCCATCACCTTCTGGGCTCTTCAGCAACCCTGTCAACTCAGTCATTGAGAGGTTGGAGGAGTCAGCCAAACAGGTGGCTGCATTCCAGAAACTCCTCCCCCGCTGCTCTCATATCTCCGGGGCTGATGAGCGAGGGCAGTCTCCCCCGAAGTAAAGCGGTTAACACCTCATTATACGGTGCCCGCTGCCCTTCGGTGCCCTCAGGGGACCGTTATGCTAACCCCGCCACCTCATGTTTTTCTGGGCGCAGCGGTATCCGACGAGCACATATCTCAGGGTCCACCCGGAAACGTAGTGTTCCTGGGATGCCCGCCCCATCCGAGGAAGGTCCCAGAACAGTCAGTTCGGTCGTTCCCTGCCGGTTCGCCGTTACAGGGCGTCGGATTGATCGCGCTACAAAAAATAGAAGCCAGTCTCAATAGGCTGGTACCTCTAGTAGAATTTTTGGCAGCGTGGAAGCTACTGCCAAATGTTTCTTGTTGGGTCCTGCAGACCATAGAAAAGGGTTATCAAAAACAGTTTGAGTCTCGCCTGCCCAGGTTTATGGGGGTTCTATCCACCGTGGTGGGCCCCAAGCAGGTTCTGGTATTGGAACAAAAAGGGAAACCGGGTTCTACAGTTGGTATTTCATAGTTCCAAAAAAGGATGGGGGGTTGTGCCCCATTTTGGATCTGCGAGTTCTGAAAGAGTCAGTCATTCAGCTAAAGTTCAAAATGTTAACGATGAGACAAATCATGCCACAGATCAGATCTGAGGACTGGTTTGTCATGATAGATTTCAAGGATCCTTTCATATCCAGGAAGTTCCTGAGGTTTGTTTTTGGAAAGCAAAGCATACCAAAATCGAGTTCTTTTGTTTGGCCTAGCACTATCACCCCACACTTTCACGAAATGCATAGATGCAGCTCTGGCGCCTCTGCGCCTGCAGGGTATTCGTATCATGAACTACATCGACGATTGGTTGATTCTGGCTCAGCTGCATCAGTTGGCGGTTCGGCATCGAGACTACATAAATCATCAGGGGGGTTTGCGTGACTGAGGCTAAGTTTGTATGCTTTTCCCCCTGATCGCTCTGCTCCCGGGGGTTCTGGAGAGAGTTCGCAGGTACCAAATTTGCCTGCTTCTTATAGCCCCGCGATGGAGATGCCCTGTGGCGTAAATCCAAACAGTTGTTCATATGTTTTGGGCCCCCAAACAAAGGGTCCCCTGCGTCTAAGCAGAGAATGAGCAAGTGGGTGGTCGAGCTATCTCAATTGCTTATGAGTCAGTCTACCACTCTACTAGGGGTATGGCTAGGGCCGGCGCTCCGCACACGCACATCACGCACTGCGCGTAGGGCACCAAGTGCTTGGGGGGGCACCAAAAAATCTGGGTCGTGAAAAATCATCACAATAGGCTACTAGTATAAATAACAAATAAAATATGTCTAAAGCATGTTAATATACAAAAGCAATACAAAAGTTAGTCGAGAAAAAGGTGAATCTCCTGTGCCAGTCTCCCTCTGGTGCCCCCCTTCCCCCCCCCCCCCCCCCCCTTCCCCACCTCCCAGTGGTCTGTTCGATTATGCCTCAATCAATGTCAAATTTGGCAGACATCGACCTCAGACATGGCCTCGAAAAGGCACCAAGAGTCGGGGGCGGAAAAAAGGAAAAAGGAGATACAGCGGGATGATACTCGCGCGTCGCTTGCAGGTAAGACAATGTTTTAAATAAAAATGTTAGTTTAGTTGCGCGGGCGCCCTTGCGTCGTGTATGCATGTCCAGAGGGGTGCGCTAGTAGTGCAAATGATCCGGGGCTTTTTTAGCCCTGCATGTTGAATCTTATTTTAACGGGGGTCCGGGGGTTTCTCCCCCGGGAAATTTTTATACTTGGGCTGTTTAAGATGCAGTTAGTTTGTTTGAGAAGAAAAGGAAGACCGCTTAGATACGTTTTTTCGTTGTTGTTCTATGCGGATAATGCGGTCATTTTCAAGAGGTTCATAGGCCAAGGCCCAAGGGCGACATCTGTTGGTGAAACTGCAATTAGAAAAACTGCGTCAGGGTGGTCATCACTGCACACATTTGTAAGGTTCTACTCTTTGGACCTGGACTCTACACCAGGGTCCCAGGTGCTCTCTTCCTAGTGCTGCTCCTTGCGATATCACACAGGAAAGACACTTGTCGCTATGTAAAGTTGGTATAGACGTTCCCTCAGAGTCAATCGATGCAGCGCAAGTTCCCTTGAAAGGGAACGCCTCGGTTACGACTGTAACCTCAGTTCCCTAAAGAGGGAACGAGATGCTGGGTCACCTTACCATATCTCCTACGTGCCTGTCAGCGACTTCATTCAGACTTTTCATGCTTTGTTTTAGGCAGGCTTTATAGTTTCCTGGTTCATGACGTCACCCGCCTCTGACGTTCCGCCACACCATTGGACTGATTTCACATGTGCTTCAAGACATCATCACGCAAAGCGTTCCCTCAGCGTCAATTGACGCAGCGTCTCGTTCCCTCTTCAGGGAACCGAGGTTACAGTCATAACTAAGGCGTTTTTGAAGCTCATCCTAAATTGACTTGAGTTATGCAAGAAGTGGTTAGTAAAGTGTCATTCACTCTCCTGTCTATGCAGGCTATAGTTGGCAGTCCTATAATTCATAATCTTTTTAAATCGATCTTAATCTCTGGTGTTATTGAACGCACTGATGGCAGAGACTTGAACAGTCACACACCTTTGTGCCATTCCTAAAACAGTTCCTGTTCAACATACCTGTCATGTCCAAGGTGTTTGCTTTTTATTTTACCATGTTCATGCAAAGTGACTCGTGTGAATGTTTAACCCTCTGGGGTCTAAGGTGTTTTTGGGGTCCTTGAGATGTTTTGACATGCCCTGACATTTGTGCTTTTTTCAGTTGCTTATAAACATATTAATGGCACAGGTGAAATTACACTCTATTTAGCACAAACAGGGCTACCATAATATGTGAGCAACATGTATGTACATGTTTGTATTTTTGAGAGAATATTGTTCATGCATGGTTATTGAAAAAACTAAAAATTAAAGTTTCTGAAATAAGGCCAGAAAACACATACTAAACATGTGTCCACAAGACTTTTGACTAATGGATGTTGTCGCCTAGAGTTTTTGCTTTAAAATGATCTGAAAATCATCCTGCCTAATCATTCACATAAAACAACAGATTGTTTTAAATTGTGAAAAACATTTTTTTGAACGGCCCAACCCGTAGAGAGAGTAGCATCAACTTATCATAACTTTTACTTCAATTCCACTGTCCTTTCAGACCCAAGTAAACAAACACATACATTCGTCAGGCATAACAGAATGCTTCCCGCACAATCAAACTCTATGCATCATGAACACTAACTCAATGCATTATTAAACTCCCACTTGAGAGAACACAACATGGACGGCCATTTTTGCTGCCAAGGGGTGGAGACTGTCAGGATCGCAGCTCCCCCTTTGTATCCACTAGGGAGAATCCCAGAGCCGAGAACAGATCCAGACCCATCAGATTGGCCCCGTGACGGGCAACATGGAAGGTAAAGCTGAGTACCAACTTGTTGCCATACCCAAAAGTCACTTGTATGGAACCAACTAGGTTAATCTTTGAGTCGCCATAGCCACAGAGTGAAGTAGAGGGTGGCGAAAGTGGCAGCGCTCTGAAAAAAAAACTGTATGTGTGGCTGTTCAAGAGAGACACACTGGCACCAGTGTCCAAAAGCAGTGGGATACACACATCATTTAGGCACACTGAGCATGCTTTAAATGAGACTGGTCCAGAGTATACATTGTGAATGATAGTGGGTGATTCAGCTGGAGCTGAATGGCAGACTGAAGCAAAATGGTTGCGTTTGCCACAGTTGCGACGCGTTTGCCACAGTTGCGACACGTTTGGCCACGGGCTGGGCAGTTCTGTGCTCTAGACCAGGGGTTCTCAACCTTTTGCAACTCATGGCCCACCAATGACATTCCGAGGACCACCTTTCCAAATATGATAGTATAAACACAGATTAAAAGAAAATTCAAAACGCACAATGATATACTCTGCTGTTAATCTGTTATGCCACTGTAGCGGTCAAGTCAACTATAGATGAAAACTGTCCTTGAATAAAAAAAGACTTGGCAGGTTTACTCAGTAACTATTTATTCATGTAACATTAACAGGGCAGGTCAGACCAATGACTGGGTCAGACACACAAGAGGAACACTCTTTTAACAAATGAATTAATAATACATCCTCACATCCAGGCTAACATACCTGTAACAACAGGTCAGACACACAAGAGGGGAACATTCTCTCTATTCATTAGCAGAAATGTTCAACAGTTCATTCACAGAGTCCAATTTATACTGTGCGTGTATTTTATCAAATACAATTAGCGATATGGGCATGTTTAAAATAATCTTACATAAACAAACATTACGTAAATGTTACATGTATTATATATATTATTTTTACAATTCAACTAGAGAAAAACTGGACACGTTACTTATACTCCTTCCCACACATCCAAAAATGAGGAAGTCTAACAGGTGTGTCACATGTCAAAAACAGTTTTCATCAACAACCACTCTAGGTCTAGGACTATAAATAAATCCCAACACATTAATATACAGTATTTACATGAGCAGGTTTTTGGAGTAGTTCACAAAAAAACATATATAATGAGACACCTTGCTACAAAATGCATATTCTGCATACCCTCAGTGAGACACTTGGGCTTGCTTCTTGGAGATAATAAGATCAAGTCTTGGTGAAATGGGTGAGAGACTGACACGGAGAGTAGCATTCAAAGTAGCTTTCAGTTTGCTCCTTGCTTTTGATTTTGTGATAGTCACAGTGGAGAACCCTGACTCACATAAGTATATGGTGGTGAAAGGCAATAGAAATTTGATTGCCCGCTTTGACAGAGAGGGATATTCACTTGCAGCCAGTAACCAAAATGAAGCAAGGTCAACTTGTGCGAGTTGAAGTTGTAGGCTACTGTCAGCTGATAGTTCCATTAGTTCATTTTCCAATACAGTGGAAAGAGCCATGTCTTCTGAATCAGGATCCACAGAGAATGGGTCCAAAATCCAAAGGTTTCCATGTCGAGGGTCCTCTGGGAAGTAGTCAGCAAACTTTTGAGACAACTGAGACAAGTGCTGGGTTATAACACTTGATATGTGCACATGAGAAGAGGCTTCCAAAGTTTCACTCAGATGTGAAAACATGTCAAATCGTCCCTCATTGACTCTTCTATTCCAAAGAATGAGTTTTTTCTTGAATCCCTCAATTTTGTCTGAAACCAAAAACACTGTGCTGTTTCTGCCTTGCATTGATACATTCAGCTGATTTAACTGATCAAATATATCAGATAAGTACGCCAGTTTTGCACAAAATTTATCCTCAGTGTAATGCTCAGCAAGAGGGGAGCGTTGCTCTTCCAGAAATGTGTGCACTTCTGTCACGAGGTGACGAAATTCCAGCCTTCTCCCCTTGCAAGGCGGAACTAATGTTCGCCGAGATTGCCTCCCGCCGGACCCATAACAACGGAACACCGGGCTAGCGCAAAAATCCTCGCGAATGCGTGGATTAATCCAAATCGCCGCCAGCTGCGCATAAGGGAATTGAAGCCCCGCGATTGGGACACGTTGCCATTGAGGGAGGATAAAAGGAGAGAGTACAAACCAGAGAAGGCAGTTGTTTTGGGGACTGGTTCTTGGAGGAAGCGTGAGCGTTGGAGAAGAGGAAGTGGGGCCGGCAAACGAGTGCGGCACTGTGAGTTTGGGAGAAAGAGCACGCCGACTCAACCGGAAGGAGGGAATCGCTGGACAGTGAGATTGTTTGTGAGAGACTGTGAGTAGTCCAATCAATCTCCATCTTCCTCTCTCGTGTCTACGGGACTCCTTGATGTGAATGCCAGGTCAGAAAATGGGCGACGGCCCTCTATATGTGTATTTCCCACTGAGTGCTGAGATGAAGTGATGTGATGCACTGTTTTGATGTGTGAAGTGTGAACTTAAACCCGCTGGATGTCCATTACTTACCTGAGTTTCCTATCATGTTCTAAAGACATAAGAAGAGGCTAACACTGTTGTACTCCACAGACATTTGAGTGTAATATCTGACAGCCCATTGTGAAGAGGGACACGTAGGTGAATGCTTAACCGACTGCTTTGCAGTGAAGCCCTCTAGCCACAAGCTCCCTGTCTGGCACTGTGAAGAAGAAGATTACGTGCCTGTATATTCACCTGTCTGTTCACAGCAGAACTCTCCCGCCGCAAGCTCTGTGTCTGCCGGCCTTTCGAGTGGATTATGTGCCTGCATACCCACCTGACTGCTTTGCAGTGAAGCTTTCCAGCTGTAAGTTCTCTGTCTGTCACCTGCGAAGAAGAGGGTTACGTGCCTGTATATTCACCTGTCTGCTTTGCAGTGAAACTCTCCGGCTGTAAGTTCTCTGTCTGTCCTTGCTGAAGAAGAGGATTACGTGCCTGTATACTCACCTGGCTGCTTTGCAGTGAAGCTTTCCAGCCGTAAGTTCTCTGTCTGTCATTTATAGAAGGAAGAGGATTACGTGCCTGTATATCCACCTCTCTGTTCGCAGCAAAACTCCCCCGCCGCAAGCTCTGTGTCTGCTGGCCCTTCGAGAGGATTACGTGCCTGAATACGCACCTGTCTGCTTTGCAGTGAAACTCTCCAGCCATAAGTTCTCTGTCTGTCATCTGTGAAGAAGAGGATTACGTGCCCGTATATTCACCTGTCTGCTTTGCAGTGAAACTCTCCAGCCGTAAGTTCTCTGTCTGTCATCTGTGAAGGAGAGGATTACGTGCCCGAATACTCACCTGTCTGCTTTGCAGTGAAGCTCTCCAGCCGTAAGTTCTCTGTCTGTCCCCTGTGAAGAAGAGGATTACGTGCCCGTATATTCACCTGTTTGCTTTGCAGTGAAGCTCTCCAGCCGTAAGTTCTCTGTCTGTCCCCTGTGAAGAAGAGGATTACGTGCCCGTATATTCACCTGTCTGCTTTGCAGTGAAGCTCTCCAGCCGTAAGTTCTCTGTCTGTCACCTGTGAAGAAGAGGATTACGTGTCCGTATATTCATCTGTCTGCTTTGCAGTGAAGCCCTCTAGCCGTAAGTTCTCTGTCTGTCCCCTGTGAAGAAGAGGATTACGTGCCCGTATATTCACCTGTCTGCTTTGCAGTGAAGCTCTCCAGCCGTAAGTTCTCTGTCTGTCCCCTGTGAAGAAGAGGATTACGTGCCCGTATATTCACCTGTCTGCTTTGCAGTGAAGCCCTCCAGCCGTAAGTTCTCTGTCTGTCACCTGACTGCTTTGCAGTGAAGCTCTCCAGCCGTAAGTTCTCTGTCTGTCACCTGTGAAGAAGAGGATTACGTGTCCGTATATTCATCTGTCTGCTTTGCATTTAAGCCCTCTAGCCACAAGCTCCCTGTCTGTCACCTGACTGCTTTGCAGTGAAGTCCTCCAGCCGTACGTTCTCTGTCTGTCGCCTGTGAAGAAGAGGATTACGTGCCTGTACACTTACCTGACTGCGCTGCAGCGAACCTCCCCAGCCGTATGTCCTCTGTCTGCTTCTCACTGTGAAGAAGAGGAATACATACCTGAAACGCGCACCTGGATTTTCCTGTAGCAGCCTCCCCCCGACCATTCCTTTTACATTGCGCCCAGTGTGCCTTCGGCGGGTCCGCCGAACGGAACGACCCTGCACAGAAGACTCACCATTTTAATTTCTTTATTCAATTTTATATTCAATAAAATACTGTTTTATCTGAAGTCTCGTTGTCTGTCCTCCTTGCCTGGCCTCTGTCCGACTCCCCAAGGGTGGTACGGGTCCCAGGGGTGGGTGACACTTCTTTTCTCAGTTCAAAAAGACGATTAAGCACACATCCTCTTGAAAGCCACCTTATTTCACTGTGGTACAAGAGCTGCAAATGATCAGCATCAAGACGTTCACACAGAGCTGCAAAACACCTTGAGTTGAGTGCATTTTTCTTAATATAGTTACCAGTTTTCACAGCAATGTTCATGACCTCATGCAGTTCTGGTGACATCTGCTTTGTTGCAAGACTTTCTCTGTGGAAGAAACAGTGCGTCCACTTTGCTTCTGGCGCTCGCTCTTGGATTTGTTTAACAACACCGCAGTGTTTTCCCGTCATAGCAGCTGCGCCGTCTGTGCAAATACCTGAGCAGTATTTCCAATCAAGACCTTTTTCAGTGAAGTACTCATCAAGGCAGTGCATGACATTATCTGCCGCTGTTCTCGTTGGAAGTTCTTTGCAAAATAGCAGATCTTCACAAAGATTACTGTCCATGCAGTATCGGACAAAAACTAACAGTAACGCGGCGTTGCTTATGTCCGTCGACTCGTCCAGCTGTATGGCAAAATAAGGGCTTGCCTTTATTCGTTCCATGAGTTGGCACTCAATGTCATCGCTCATGTCAACAATTCGTCTAGCCACGGTGTCATCGGAAAGTGGTATTGACTGAATTTTGGTTGCAGCTGCATCACCCAGTAACTCTCTACACATATCCACAGCACTTGGCAAAATAAGTTCCTCGGCGATAGTAAATGCTTTCTTACTACGAGCAACACGAGCGGCAACCATATAGCTAGCTTTCAATGTGACTTTTGATTGAGTTAAAAAATGATATTATGACTTTTTGTTAAACCTGAAGCCCATCTTTTTTCCTTAGAAAATATTCTTTTGGCCTCCCAACACAGCCCGGGTGTTTTGAGTTCAAATGTCTCTCCAGCTTTGATGGTTTTAGCGCCTCATTTGACAAAATTTCTCCACATTCGACACACTGCGCCTTCGGCTTAGTCTCAGTACCTGAACTTATAAAACCAAATTTAATGTATTCAGCGTCGTACTTTCTCACCACACACTTCGAAGCCTTTGCTTGCACAGGTCTGTCTCCTGCATCTCCTTTTCTTTTCAAAAAACGATCCATATATATAACGTAATGTTACTGCATCTGTTTGAACGAACTTTCAATCTGACGTTGTGACGTGATTGGTGTTGCGACATTTAAACATAAATTAGCTTTTAGATAATGCATCTTGACTTGAGTGTTTTTGATCAAATAAATTCATAAAAACAATTAGATAATCAGAAAATAACTAGATTTGTCAATTAAAAAATATAAAATATAAGAAAATTATCGGTAGTCTACCACTGCCTACACGGCCCACCAGATGGCGCGGCCCACCGGTTTAGAATCACTGCTCTAGACGGATGAGATGAAGATCCACAGTTATCACAGGGCCGTGACGCTAGTGCTTGTGGGCGTGGCCGAGACCGCTGCGTGTGTCTCAGTAGCATAAATGATGAGTCTGCTGCCGCCAATGTGTCGTTCTGGCTGTGCTGTAGTGTTGATGGGGGTATGGGGGAGGGGCTGGGTAATCCGTGACTGTTTGCTGTTTAGTCAGAGCCGACGCACATGCAGCTGCACTCTCTATTTGTAATCCAATCGTGATTGCTCTGGACAGTGATAAATCTTCCGGTTCTAATAGTAGAGTTTCACTTACTTTTGCGTTGTTGGTATGTTCAATCAACTGGTCGCGAATCATTTCGTCCTGCAACGCACCGAACTTGCATGTGCTAGCCAATCCACGCAAGTTTGCTACGTACTGTTGCACTGATTCACCGGGCAGCTGGTGTCTTTGGCGGAACAGAAAACGGCGCAAGAGCGCACTCTGTGGGGCCGCAAAGTGTGTGGTCAGTAGTTCCACGGCTGTGTCATAGTCGCTTTGTATGCCTGACTCAAGCGTTCCCAGCACGTGCTGACCCTCGGCTCCAAAGCAATGCAGTAACAGCGCCTTTTTGCGGGCCGTACTCACGTCAGTCAGCCCCACTGCCAAGATGAAAGTCTCGAAGGACTGTAACCAGCGAGTCCAGGGAATCGGGGGCTCGCCAGGTAGAGCAAGGAAAGGAACAGGAGGTGGTAGTGAGATATCAGCCATCCTCATCGCCAAATGTTACGTTTGAGAAGGATCACACTGACACAGAAAGCAGCATCAACTTATCGTAACTTTTACTTCAATTCCACTGTCCTTTCAGACCCAAGTAAACGAACACATACATTCGTCAGGCATAACAGAATGCTTCCCGCACAATCAAACTCTATGCATCATGAACACTAACTCAATGCATTATTAAACTCCCACTTGAGAGAACACAACACCCCTCGCGTATAATTAGGTGGTTCTCACCTGAGAAGACAAAGACCCGCATAATAATGAACCTTTCATTCAGGTGTGTCACACAAGAAAGAATCGAGGACAATATATATACATATATACACACACACACATATATACATATATATATATATATATATATAATCAAAATATAAATGAAAGTCAAAAGCACATTTTTGTCATACCTGGAAACAAATCCTGTTCAAATAGGTTATATGGGCCATTCTATAGAATTGGTTCAAAGTTAGAGTTGGAAACATCTTGAAAAGAAAATAGTCTTTTTCCATAAATCTCTTATAAAGTATTATTTTTTAAAGTAGGCCAACACATTTTATCATACATATTTCAAAGTTAAGGATTCATTATTTTGATATAGGCTAGCTTGCATTGGAACAAACACTATAACAGTAAAAACTTTATAATCTATCCAAATCTAGTCAACGAAATGTTGTCATTACATGTTGACACTATTCTATATCGCGATTAGAACAAATCTCAGTAGGCTATAGCAATATAGTTTATAGGATGTGTTCATGTAAAAATAACATTTACTAATGTAGGAGCGAGAGTGAATGAACGCACAGATGCGATGGACAGCTGTAGTAAACAACATTGAGCGCGCGTCTGTGCCATTCATTCATTCACACACAGACACGCAATTCATATTTAAACAGTCTTTGTGCAGTTTACAGACACTATTCAATAACGTAATTAGAACAAAGCACTTAAGAATAAATAACTTACTACATCAGCTGACTCCTCGAAATGAAACTACCAGCACTTCTGTGGTAACTTTTCCAGGATTATTACGATAGTATTATTCCTCACAGCGCAGCAAGACGAGGTAAAGTACAAGATTCTTATTATACTGGATGTTTTATCCAGCTGATGTGGGCGTTTTCATGGCTTGCCTCAACATTTGCGTTTGAATAGTGCGTGCTCTCAGTGGGCGTGGTCAGATTAACACGTAATACGCTATAATTAGCTGAAAGAAAAAAGACTGACATCTCTCTCTTTTCATACAGATTACATAAACTGAGAATAGTTTTTTATATATATATATAAATTACTTCATTTAAAAGAAGAGAATTTCAGCTCCATAAAGAGAAATCTTTCGTGTCTCTCTGACAAGTATTGACTGAGTTACAGTTCATTTTCGGACGCGTTTCAGAATGAACTTCACTGACAGAGAGAAGGCAAAATTCGCATCATGTTTATTTTTCTTTATTTGACCACAACACTTTGTTTTTATTGTGAGTATACACAAAAAAATAGACACTTATAATGTAAGATCAAAATCAGCTGAGTATTTTGAGTCTCTTTTGCACTTATAAGAAAAAAAGTGAGCTGGTATCGCCGGCGATATCGCCGACCCCAGAGGGTTAAATCATACTTACCTCACCGTTAACCGTTTGTAGCAGTAAATGAAGAGATGTCATATCGATCACAAGTTCAGCATGGAGTACAGCAAGGCTCAGTTCTAGGACCGTTGCTTTTCACCCTGTACATACTACCCTTGTGAGATATCATTAGGAAGCATGCCGTTATTTTTTACTGTTATGCTGATAATACTCAGCCCTATATTTCTTTACGCTCTATATTACTTAACGCCTCGACAAAACGTACTAATTCACATAATTAACGGAATGCACAGCTGATATAAAAAAATAATATTTCCTACTACTTAATTTGGGTTTCTAAGTTTCTTAGAGTTTCTAATTATTGGGCAAAAAAACTGCACGTATTAACCTAGAATACTGTTTACTGTGATGGCTGCTCTGTCAAGTCTTCGTTGATGGTTAGGAACCTGGGTGTGAACCAAACTTTCATTTGAAAGCCACATTTCTAGCATCTGTAAAACTGCACTCTTCCATCTTAACCCTCTGGGGTCGGCGGTCGCGC
Source organism: Rhinichthys klamathensis goyatoka (assembly GCF_029890125.1). Taxonomy (NCBI): domain Eukaryota; kingdom Metazoa; phylum Chordata; class Actinopteri; order Cypriniformes; family Leuciscidae; genus Rhinichthys; species Rhinichthys klamathensis. Next base: position 730,603 of record NW_026606747.1, read on the forward strand.
AGGCAATACCAGCTCGCTTTTTTTCTTATCAGTGCAAAATAGACTCAAAATACTCTGTTGATTTTGATCTTACATATAAGTGTTATACATCATTCAAAACTGTTAAATGTCTTCTTTTATTTGTGTACCCTCATAATAAAAACAAAATGTTGTATTTTTCGCAAAATAAAGAAAATATACATGATGCGCGTTCTGCCGTCTCTCTCAATGTGAAGTTCATTCTGAAACGCGACAGAAGATAATCTGTAACTCAACGAATGTTTGTCACACAGACTTGAAACGTAACGCTTGGAGTCTCTATTTTGAAAAGATCATGATATCAAAAACAAATATTCTATGTTTAAGTTATCCGTATGAAAGCAGCGACATTTACAGTTTCTCAAACGCGTCCTAATTAAATCTAATGTGACCACACCTCATATGCAAATGAGCCACACGGAGGAACGCAAAGCTGTTAACGCCCTCTTCACGTCAGAATCGGAGACTAGACCAACTTACTCCTCTCTGCTTTTCATCGAGCTTGGATGTGTATGTGCTGTGTTGTTTCACTTGGATTTACCTCAGAAGAATTAGAAGAACGCGATTTGAAGATGAGAAGATTTTTAAGGTAAGACATGTTAAACTGGTGCCAGACTAAAATGTACGTTATGAAATGAGATTGGAGTAAAATGCCTAAAGTTGTACATGTATATGTGTATCTATATGTAGACAGAAACATGTTGAAATGTGAACTAGACTGGTAGGCAACCTTTCAATGCTAAATGTATACCATGATGATATTTTTATGTTCGATAATAAAACAGCATGATAAAAGTAGGCTTGCGAGTGTTTACTCTAACATGGTGAATATTATAATGTTTAGACCCGTGTTTACTGTTAAATAATGTGTTTGTGGATATCTGCTCAAACCCCAGATGTATAATATGTTAACAATAATGTTTAATAGTTTGGAGTGGCTCGATCGCTTCAGTAAATGTTCTCTGCTCGCGCTGTGAGTTTGAGTCCGTTTGAAAGCAAAACGCGACAAACATTAGGCTTTATGTTTTTACTCCAAATGTTTCCGTTCGTTATGATGTTATGAAATGATATGTGTATGTATGTGTGTGTGTGCATTTTTTAAATTTTAAAAAGCAATTTTAATCAGAAAGATCTAAAATGTATTCCCAAAATCGTGCTGCCCTATAGACCTTATGCACCAGAGAAACGTGGGGGCCGTCATCTTTAGAATATTGTCTTTGAACTTCCGTTTTTGCGGTTGCTCTGTATATTTCTATGGCATCGCTGCCCAGGAGTAATTAGCTGGTGAAGTGGATTTACTTATTGTAGAGGTAACAAAAGTTATCATGAGCATTGTAATGTTTATCATAAGCATTGTACAGCAGATGTCTTAACAAATGTCGACCGGGAAATTTTTTACGAGCAGTTCATTCATACCTATGCAAGATTGCTGTGAAAATACAGACCGGAAGTCAAAAGACAACGAGCGCAGCGCTGAAAAGGGGCGGGGCTACATAAGGTCTATAGTTTCTCTGGAAATCAGCATGTTCACAGCTGGTGTTTTTTTACATTTTTTTTTTATACAGGGACCAGATGAGTCCTGCTGACTTCAACATTCACATGAGTCCCCTACATGAACATGGTAGAGTGAAAAATCAAACACCTTGGAAATGACAGGTATGTACTATGTTTCAATGGCACAAAGGTGTGTGACTGTTCAAGTCTCTGTCTTTAGATCTGTCTCTGTTCAATAATGTGCTCTTTTTGCCATTTGTTGTGAATCTTTGGATTATGTTGTGTTGTAAATAAATCCAAACAATCAAAAAGCCATTATTTTTTAAGTCTCTCCTCATTCTTTGTGCAAGGCTCCTCAAAATGATAGCACTGTATAGGGCCATTAGGGGAGGGTCTTTGTCTTTCTCAGGTGTGAAACACTCAATATTAATGGGAGGTTAACGCCTCCCCGCATAAAGCTTTCTTACACAAAACATTTCTTTCAAATTTTAAATCATTATAATGTTTTATCTAAATGAGAAGTCAGGATGATTTTCACATAGTTTTGGAGCAAATATTCATGGCTACGTGATACAATTTTCAAAAGTCTTGTGAAGAAATAATTAATATGGGTTTCATGACCTTATTTCAGTGACATTTTGTTTTTGTTTTTTCACAAACCACGCATAAACGTCATTATCTTAAAACTACAAACTTTTACATACATGCTGCTGACATATTATTGTAGCAGAGTTTCTGCTGAATACAGTGTAATCAGACTTTAGCCATGAAAATGTCACAAGTAACAGAAATAGGCACAAATGTCAGAGCATAGACCAACGCTACTTTTGCGTCATCGAAGGGTAACGCCCCTTTTTGGGGGAAAACAAACGGATTCCCCTGACAACAGAACTCGCTCTAGAGCTGCAAAGTTTCTTAAATGGCACAAACATACACACTCTCTTTGCCGGCCGAGGACCGTGAGCGGTATTTAAAGAAGCTACTGGATACGGGGTTACAGAGGTGTCCCTTTGAAATGGTCGAAAACTGGATTAATGACCCCACGCAGTGGCCAAAAATGGACAATTCAGACATCTAACGTTACCACTATCTCGTGGAATCACCAAGTAAGTAGCAGCTAACGTTAGCCTATTTTTTTTTTTGTCATTAACACACTCACAGTATGACAAACTAGACGACGAGGCCATGTCACTTGGATCATATTTAACTTGATTTAAGCTATTGACATAGTTTTGTTGTCGACTAGCTATAACGTTACTATACTGTTGAAATAGTGGCAGGCTAGGACTAAAGTGGACTTGGCTGGTTTCTTTTTGTGTCTAGAAAGTGCTAGGACTTTGAAAGTTGTAAAAAGGTTTACAGTGTACGGCAAAATATGTATAGGACCAATGTATGTATGTACGGGGCTATCAAATTGGATGTTGTGACATTACGCTATCCTATCTAGCCTAGAAGGCTTGATCTACTGCCGTTCGTGTTGTTACATGTAGCCCAGAGCAGTGCTCGTCGAAAAGTCATATAGGCCTAAAGCAATTTAGACACAAGCAGAAACCAGCCAAGTCCACTTTAGTCCTAGCCTGCCACTATTTCAACAGTAAAATCAGTTAACAGCCAAGGTAGCGTGCCTAGTGAGAGCTAATCACATAACGTTAGCTGCTAGCAGCTTCGTCTTTCTAACTAACGTTAGTATAGCTAGACAACACAACTATGTCAATAGCTTAAACCAAGTTAAATATGATACAAGTGACATGGCCTCATCGTCTAGTTTGTCATACTGTGAGTGTGTTAATGACACAAAAAAAAAATAGGCTAACGTTATTTACTTGGTGATTCCACGAGATGGTGGTAACGTTAGATGTCTGAATTGTCCATTTTTGGCCACTGCGTGGGGTCATTAATCCAGGTTTCGACCATTTCAAAGGGACACCTCTGTAACCCCGTATCCAGTAGCTTCTTTAAGTTTGTGCCATTTTTGCTATCAAGAAACTTAGCAGATTTGGAGCGAGTTCTGTTCTCAGGGGAATCCGTTTGTTTTCCCCCAAAAGGGGGCGTTAACCTTCGATGACGCAAAAGTAGCGTTGGTCTATGTCAGAACACCTCCAGGACCCAGAAAACACCTCGGACCCCAGAGGGTTAAAAATATATCTAAATTACGATATATGCTTTCAATGAAAAATGCGGAACAAGGATAGATTATTGTAATGCTTTACAGGGTGGTTGCCCTGCAATAATAAACAAAGTTGGTCCAAAACACAGCAGCTAGAGTTCTTACTAGAACCAGGAAGTATGACCATATTAGCCCAGTTCTGTCAACACTGCATTGGCTCCATATTAAACATTGTATACTTTTTTAAATACTTGCAAAGCACTAAATGGTTTTGCTCCCCAATACTTGAGCGAGGTCTTAACACATTATAGTCCTTCAGGTCTATTGCGATCTCAAAATTCTGGCCAGTTGATAATACCTAGAATATCAAAATCGACTGGTGGTGGTAGATCAATTTTCCTATTTAGCACCTAAACTTTGGAATAGTCTTCCTAGCATTGTTCCAGAAGCAGACACAATCTGTCAGTTTAAATCTAGAATAAAAACACATATCTTTAACCTGGCACACACATAGAACATTATAAATTTCTATTATTCAAATCAGTTAAATGATTATTAGGCTGCATAAACTAGGTCAGCCGAACCCTGGAACACTTCCTATAACACATGATGTACTTGTTACATCATAAGAAGAATGGTGTTGTAAACCTTTTTCTTCTAAAGTGTAGGAAACTTAGAAGCGAAGACCAGGAGACGTTGGGGTATCTTTCAAACAGAATTATTTATTGAACTCGAGCTGTGCGTTGCTGTAGTCATCCCAGTATAGTCTGACTCAAGTCTAACTAAGGGAACGTTCCCTTGCAATCTATATACATTTAGGGGTGGGGATTTACATTGTGATGAGACACTATTGAACAAAGCATGTAAATGAAGTATACCAGTTCAGGAAACCTGCCCTAGACTGAGAGTGATACCAATCTTAATCCAATCAGCATAACTATTCAAACTGAGCCAGGAGAACGAGACTGGCAGAACTCTCTTGCTGAGACAGGAGCTCCAAGAGCCATTAAGAGTTTCAGTAATCTGATTCATTTAACTTACAATGGAGAGAACAGTACTGGCAGGACTCTCATGCTTAACAGGTGATATCATCATCATCATGACCTTAAAATGTAAAACATAATCTACATAACTTTCTTAGTTTATGTTCTATTGTATTGGAACCTAATTAAACATTTAATACATTTGTAACACTACAATGGCATCTATAATTTTAGTCTTAATGTTTAATCCGAGGTTTACTGTAGTCAGCCAGATCCGGGCCGTACCCAGATCAGATAGTGGACCTGCAACTAGACATGACAACAACGCATTATGTACTCAGTTGGATCCGGGCCATATTCAGATCAGATGTGGACCTGTGCCTATACATGACCACAACGCAAGATGTAGTCAGCCGGATCCGAGCCGTATCCAGATCAGATGGTGGAGCTGCGCCTAGATATGACCACAACGCATGACGTAGTCAGTCGGATCCTGGCCGTATCCAGATCAGATGGAGGACCTGCGCCTAGACATCACCACAACGCATCCCTGAAGTGTCAGCAGAGATTGTCAACTATACTCTCCCCTGTGAAGGCCTCATCGTCACTACAGCCAGCACTGATCCTCAACAAACCCGTCTCCATACCAGCGTAATGACTCCAATCTTCAACCAGATGGAATTGGATTAATATTCTGAATGTTCCAATCCAATTTGACTTCTGACCTGTAATGCTGCCTGAATCATAATCATACACTGTTCATTTGTTGGCCATTGGCTATAACAAACAGTAAAAAAATGTGCCTGCGATTTATTATTTTCCCCATTTCAAAGAGATTTTATTCAGTTTTAATTTATATTTTCAATAGATTATTGTTATGTTGAATATTTTAGGCACAAAAATAGTCCCATATTGTCTGGCCATGCACCAATGTTTATTATCCTGATGTAACTAGTCAACTTATTATTATAATTTTTTTTGTTATACTTATTGACTTGATTTTGGTTTGTGTGAAAATGTTATGTTTAATAAAAAAATAAAAAAATTGGAGTCTGTAAAAGCAGAAAGAATTTTGTCCAACTCTGTTAGACTAGTTAGGAAGGAGTGCTAACCCCTCTAAACTAATGGGTACCCTTGTTCACTGAGTGATTTGCTTCTATTTTTCTTTCACCTGAATGCACGTGCGTGGTGAAGTGAGTACATTAGTGTTTGGTTGAAGTGCACAGTGAAGTAGAATTTGGGTGGTTTTGTTATTTCTCCCTGCCGTCTGACATGCACTTCTGATTGTTTTATTGGTTTGTTGATTTGCCTTTAGTTTTGTCTTTATTTTGAAGCCAGACCCATTTCTATTGTGTTGAACTGAGTGTGAGGAACTTTTTATTTTATTTATTAATAAAGTGTCATTGTTATTTTTTTTACATTCACGTCTCCGCTGTATCCTTGTGGGAACGAACCTGTGTGTCCTTATTGGACCATTATTTCCCTGGGTGAAATTCCCAGGATGGCGTATACAGTGTTACAAGGGGTCAGGTGTCCAGTGGTTTCTAGGAAATTCTGATCCACCACCTTTGTAATTATAATTAAGTCCAAAATAATGTAAACAATCCCTACTGGTGCCACATCAGCAGCAGATGTAGGGGTGCTAGCAGCGTTGCCAGATTTGGAAGGAACTTATTATAATATTTCAGTAACAGTTTTTTGTTGTTGTTGGTGCTTCTTCAATGACTTTCACTGACAATCCTATACTGCCATCTGGTTTCAAGATAGGAACAACAGGAGCTGCCCACTCTGAATATTTAACAGGTGAGATGATTTTCTCCCGCAGCAGTTGATTCATCTCTTCCTCCACCTTTGTTTTCAGGGCATGTGGCATGGATCTAGGTCTGTAAACCTTGGTGTGGCATCAGTCGGCACATGAAGAGTAGCAGTATGTCCCAAGCTCCTCTTTGAACACTTCCTCATGGGATAGCACCTGTTGCAACATCATCATCTCTGACTGTACTTGGTACATCATAAGAAGGATGGCGTCTACGCTAATATTAGTCTCTCTGTTTATCTCGAGGGACCCTCTATGGTGGACCTGCGCCTGGACCGATCCCAACTCATCCTGAAGTGCCAGCCTCATCAGCCCTGTGAAGGCCTCATCGACACGACAGCCATCGACACTGATCCTCAACAACTCGTCTCCATAAAGGCGTGATTACTTCGACTTCCAACCAGATGGAAATGGATAAATACTCTAAATGTTCCGATCCAATCTGACTTGTAATGCTGCCCGAATCATACACTGTTCCTTCGTTGGCCAGAGGAGAACTGGCCCCCGACTGAGCCTGGGTTCTCCCAAGGTTTTTTTCTCCATTCTGTCACCTGATAGAGTTTTGGTTCCTTGCCACTGTTGCCTTGGCTTTTGGCTTGCTTAGTTGGGGGCATTTAATATTCAACAATATTATTGATCTGCCTTACTTAAGGTGGACGTTGATGCAATTTTCTTCTAGAAACAAACTTTGTTGCATTATTTTCATGTTATCACTGTGAAGCTGCTTTGATACAATCTGTATTGTAAAAAGCGCTATATAAATAAAGGTGACTTGACCTGACTGTACCAGATTTATCTCACTCCATTGTAGATTTCTTAAAGGGATACTCCACCGTTTTTTCATATTAAACTATGTTATTCCCTTAACTAAGACGAGTTGATACATATCTCTCTCGTCTCAAGTGCGTCAAGTGCTTGGGAGCACTTCGACTTGGCGCATATATATCTATGGACTCGGCGCAGTAATATCATCACTCCGGAGAGGGAGAGGGGGGAGAGGATTTTTCACGAGTGATGATATTACTGCGCCGAGTCGAAGTGCTCCCAAGCACTTGCTGTGGTATTCCACCATACATTATAGTTACCCACTATACACGCTTAGAAAAGCGCAACGTTTTATTTTGTGTCACCATTCTTGGTCGAGTTACACTACTCGTGTAACTGTATTTAAATAGGGAAAACGTGGAGGTGTTTGGTCGCTTCTCTGCTTGGATCCTAATGAATGAACTGGGCTAAGTTAAGTGCTATCAAAGTGTCTCGCGCGCCAGAGCGATTGAGTGCACGCACTGAGACGAGAGAGGTATGTATCAACTCGTCTTAGTTAAGGGAATAACATAGTTTAATATGAAAAAATGGTGGAGTATCCCTTTAAAGCCATGCTCTATATAGTAAGCATGGTCCTGTTCCTCTCACTATGACAAGTGGCATTATATTTTCCTGCTGCTGGTATTTTACATGTACATCTGTCACGCCCAATATATCTAATGGCTCTCTTGTGTAAGTTCTCAACTTGATTTTTGAGGGTCTCAGTTTGAGAGCTTCACAAACAGCATTACCAGATGTCAGAGGTTAAAGTGTGCCAGGTTAAAGATACCAGAGCTCCAGATGTCATTGTACATTCCCTCCTTCATAAGGCTGACACTACATCCTGTATCAATTTAATGTAACATGTAATTCAACAGTAAGAGGTTTCTCTTTCTTCAATGCATAGTTTTTACACATGCCAAAGTGAATGTTTCTTCATATTCATCACTCTCATTATTTTCACTTACATTGAATGCTCGAAAAACTCTTTTTCCAGTTATAGCGTGTCCACTCTGTTTGTTTTTGTTGCGATAGGCCATGGCGATATGGCCTATTTTTCCGCACACATAACATTTGTACTTCTTAAATCTGCATTCATTGGCTTTGTGGTTTTTCCCACTACATCTATAGCATTCTCTGGTTACTTTTTGTTCACCAGTCTCTCCCTTTTTCCCGTGATCAGGTTTCCTCGCTTTGAACATGATGCTGTTACATGCCTGTATGCTGGATTTATTTTGCAAATCGAGCAAATCTTTGCTTGCGGCTTCAGTTGCTACAGCAATTTTAAAAGCAGTCTCAAATGTCAGATCTGCTTCTGAAAGCAAACGTCTCTGAATCCGATCACCATCTATGCCCAAAACATGTCGATCCCTCAGCATTCGGTCTAAAGTAGCTCCGTAATTACAGTCTTGCGCTAAGTGACGCAACTCTGCTACATACTCTGTCACAGTCTTTGTCGGCTTCTTCTTTCTCTAATCAAATTTAAATCTCTGTACAATCTCACTTAGCTGAGGATTGAAATGATGTTTGGGCATCTCTACCAGCTGCTGATACCAGTGTTGTTTTTGGCAGCCCTTTTAGTTTTTGTCCCTAGTCTTAGTCTTTTGGACGAAAATGCTTTTTAGTTTTAGTCACATTTTAGTCTCTTAAAAACGTAATAGTTTTAGTCAAGTTTTAGTCGACGAAAACAAAAAAAGGTTTTAGTCAAGTTTTAGTCGCCGAAAACGCAAAAAGGTTCCCTTTCAAGGGAACTTCGAGCTGCGTTTGAGACGCGGTGGGAACGCTCTGCGTGATTGCGTCATGAAGCACGTGTAAAATCAGTCCAATGGAAGCCCGATACGTCATAGGTGAAGTCATAGACCAGGAAACTATAAAGCACCCTTGAAAACAGACCGCGACAGCTTCTGTTGTCTTCAGTAAGCGCTCTCTGTGACTCTGTCCTTGTCTATTTATTGTTGTCTGTCCGAAAAAAAAAAAAAAATCATTCATATATATATCATTATGGCGAGCAAGCAAGATTGCAAACGTTGTGTTGTCCCTTGCCCTCGTTTCATTACGGGTGGGGACACACATCAGATGTGTGTTGCTTGTTTGGGAGTGGAGCATGCTCAGTCGGTCCTCGAGGGGGCTGACTGCGAGCATTGCATGAGTTTGTCCATGAAAACTCTCCGCTCTCGCCGGGCATTCTTTGAGGAGGATGGTTCGGTTCGTGTTCCCCGAGGTGCGGGTCCCGCGGCTGCCGAGGCACTGCGGCGGCGTTCATCTTGGGGTTCACATATGGATTTAGTAGCGGGGTTTGAGACGGGCCCCGCCCTTTCTCAGCCCTTACCTGCTGGATCCGGTGTCCCAGCCCAGGAATGAGCCCGCTCTGCGGTTTCTCCTCCCCAGGCTGAGACACCACTGTTGCGGCTATCCAGTTCTGAGGAACTGGATGTCGTTGATATGGGGGAATTTGAGTTTTCGCCAGCTCATACCCCTGCTGATGAGGAGCTTATGGAGGTTTTATCTCGTGCTGTTACTAAATTAAATATTGAGTGGCCAGCTGATGATATTGATGTTGAATCAAGAAAGAGTCTTCTAGATGAACGTTATTTACCATCTAGATCACGACCTCCTCGTCGGGAACTCCCGTTTTTTCCTGATCTTCACACTGAGGTGTCCAGATCGTGGAATAAACCGGCGTCTTTCAGAGTTCATAATCCTCAAACTAGTAATTATAGTAAAGTTAGAGGTATGGATAATTATGGTTATTTGACGATGCCTCGTGCGGAAGAGACGCTTGCGAGCTATCTCTCCCCCGAGTCAGCGTCATCACTGAAAGCCCCGACGTTACCCACCAGACCATTAAAAAATACATCAATGCTGGTGGGTAAAGCGTATTCGGCAGCAGGTCAGGCTGCAGCATGTTTACATACGATGTCGATTTTACAAGCTTATCAGGCTGACCTGCTGAGGGACATGGATGATTGTGAGGAAGTTAGTGCTGATACTGTTCGTGAATTACGTCGCACAACCGATCTATCTCTCCGGGCCACCAAGGAGACGGCTAAATCAGTGGGCCGTTCTATGGCAGCCCTGGTGGCCACGGAGCGTCATTTATGGTTGAATCTTTCTGAAATCAAGGATAAAGATAGATCTGTTCTTCTGGACGCACCGCTTTCTCCTACAAGTCTGTTCGGCGATGCTATAAATTGTGTTGTCGATAGGTTTCAAGAAAATAAAAAACAAGCGGCTGCGTTTCAGAGGTTTCTTCCTCGCCGGTCCAGTGTCCCCGAGGCTGCACGTAATATAAAGATAGAGCAGCCTCGTCCGTCTACGAGCTCCGCACACAGATTCCAGCAGAAACAGAGCGTCGCTGCTCGGGCTCCTCCACAATCTGGGGTTCCCGAGTGGCGTTCGCAGTCCAGGCCTGTTGGGGGTAGACAGGATCTGAGGACTGTCATCTCCAAGAGAGCCTGGACTAAGAAGAAGTCCTGACGCCGAGTGTGCCAGGCTTCTGAGGGTGGTCCCCTCCAAGGAGGAACGATTCCGAGGAACCGTTTCTCGTTGGCGCCCTCCGGGGGGCGATTCTCCGAGGAGAGTCGCAGCGTTGCCACATCGGTTGTTCCCTGCCGGTTCGCCGTTTCAGGGCACCGAGGTGTCAGCGTCCCCGTACAATCCTCTGAGGAGGGTTGTAGAACGGTCAGTTCGGTTGTTCCCTGCCGGTTCGCCGCTTCAGGGCGCCGAAATGATTGTTCAATCAAATCCAGAGGCCAGTCTCGAGGGACTGGTTCCCTTATCAGAATTTCTGGCAGCGTGGAAACTTCTGCCAAATATTTCTTTATGGGTCCTGCACATAATAGAAAAGGGTTACAGAATTCAGTTCGGTTCTCGTCCGCCCAGATTTCAAGGGGTCCTTCCCACAGTGGTGGACCCACAGCAGGCTCTGGTTATGGAGCAGGAAGCTCCTGACACTTCTTCAAAAAGGAGCGATAGAGAGGGTGCCTCCTCCCAACAGAGAGTCAGGGTTTTACAGCCGTTACTTCATTGTTCCGAAAAAGGATGGAGGGTTGCGTCCTATTCTAGATCTGCGCCAGTTAAACAGCAGAGTTCAGAAACTCAAGTTCAGGATGCTCACACTCAAGCAAATTGTTTCACAGATTCAGTCCGTGGACTTGTTTTGTCACAATAGACCTGAAAGACGCTTATTTCCATGTATCTATCCATCCTCATCACAGGAAGTTCCTGAGGTTCGCTTTCGGGGGCGAAGCTTACCAGTATCGGGTTCTGCCGTTTGGCCTAGGTTTATCACCCCGCACCTTTACAAAATGCGTGGATGCAGCTCTGGCTCCCTTGAGACTCCAGGGCATTCGCGTATTAAATTATATCGACGATTGGTTGATTTTAGCTCAGTCAGAGCAGTTGGCGGTTCGGCATCGAGATGTCGTTCTGTCTCACATAAAGGAGTTGGGGTTGCGGCTCAACACCAAGAAGAGTGTTCTCCTCCCTACTCAGAGGACCACTTTTTTAGGTGTAATTTGGGATTCGACCACAATGCAGGCACGTCTATCTCCTGCTCGGATCGCTGCGATTCTCACAGCCGTAAAAAATGTAAAACTAGGCCAGTCACTCACTGTGAAACAGTTTCAGAGACTTTTGGGGCTCATGGCAGCAGCGTCCAACGTGATTACTTTTGGCCTGCTGTACATGAGACCCCTGCAGTGGTGGCTCAGAACCAAGGGGTTTTCTCCGAAGGGAAATCCGTTCCGCAAGATCAAGGTCACGCGGCTATGCCTTCGTGCTTTGGTCATGTGGAAGAAACCTTGGTTCCTCGCCCAGGGCCCAGTGCTGGGAGCTTTTTGTCGACGCGTCACGCTTTCGACGGATGCTTCCCTCACAGGATGGGGGGCGGTCATGAGTGGCCGCTCGGCGCAAGGTCTTTGGCAGGACCATCATCTGTCATGGCACATAAATCGTTTGGAGATGATGGCGGTATTTCGAGCTCTTAAATATTTCCTGCCAGACCTGAGAGGCCATCATGTGTTGGTTCGTACGGACAACACGTCAGTGGTTTCATATATCAACCATCAGGGGGGTCTGAGGTCACGTCACCTTTGCAAGCAGGCCCATCAGATCCTCCTATGGGCCCAGGGGAAGTTGCTATCTCTCAGAGCAGTTTACATTCCGGGGCGTCAGAATGTGGGAGCAGATATACTGTCAAGGCAGGGGCTGAGGCCCGGGGAGTGGAGACTTCACCCCGAGGTGGTGGAGCTCCTGTGGGAGAAATTTGGTCGTGCTCAGATAGACCTTTTCGCATCCTCAGATTCAACCCATTGTCCCATGTGGTTCTCTCTCACGCACCCAGCTCCTCTCGGACTGGATGCGATGGTGCAGGTGTGGCCGAGGCTGCACCTGTATGCATTTCCCCCGATATCGTTGCTCCCGGGGGTTCTGGAGAGGGTTCGCCGGGAAGGGGCCCGTCTGCTACTAATAGCCCCTTACTGGCCGACTCGAGTTTGGTTCTCGGACTTGGTGTCTCTTCTGAACGGCTCTCCCATGGAGATTCCAATCAGGAGGGACCTGCTGTCCCAGGTAGAGGGCACGATTTTTCACCCTCGGCCGGAGTTGTGGAAACTCGTCTTGTCAACGAAAACTCGAAAACGTCTCGTCATGTTTTAGTCACCTTAGGGCTATTTTTAGCTAGTCATCGTCGCGTTATCGTCATAAAAAAAAGTGCGTCAACGAAATCATTTCGTTATCGTCATCGTTGACGAAAACAACATTGGCTGATACATCCATTCACTTGGTTTTGTAGGGCTGAGAAGGTTCCTCTTCTTCTCTCTATCATTTAGATTATTCTGTTTCCCCCACAGCCAGTTATCAGCACTCTGCTCCTTTTCATATCTTCAATCTGTTGTCATCACGGGCTTTCCGCTTCATCCTTGTCACCAAAAATGTAGTATATTCGATATAAATCAGACTACTACATCTATTGAGTTTAAGTTAACACTTTACTTTCTGTTTGCAGCAGTTACAGAAACAGACATAATTGTGTATGTCCCCATGCCTCCCGCATGGGAGATCTTCTTCAACTGACTTTTCCAGGAAAGAACTCAACACTTGTAATACAAAAATGACACCTAGTGGTTACTCCAGGATACTACACACATCATTTGCAATTGAAAGGGTTTAATGACATTATCTGCTTATGGTTACACTTAAAATAGTTACAAAATATACGTATAAAAATGATAAAAACTTATACCATCAATCGTACCCAGCATATGAATATTACCTGAGAGAGAGAGAGAGAGAGAGAGAGAGAGAGAGAGAGAGAGAGAGAGAGAGAGAGAGGGAGAATTGAATTCTGAAAAAGCTTTATTCACAATAATTCTTCACACATCTAAATACCAAATACAAAAGCAAAGAGAATCAAAGCACCTTCAAAAACAACACAAATAAACAAATCTTACATAGTTTGAAAATTCGGTAACACTTTACTTGAAGGGGTGTGCATAAGACTGACATGACACCTTCAGAAGGAGGTTTCATGCATGTTTATGACAACTGTCATTAAGTGTCATTCGCTCAGTTATGACATTTTTAATGCAAATATGACATTGTTTGAGATGTCTTTGTTATGACACCTTGACATAAACCAATACATCATAACCTGTCAGTGTCTTTGTCATGACAACTTGACATTACTAATACCCCTTTTCCACCAAGGCAGAGCTGGTGCTGGTTCGGAGCCAGAGCCTAGTTTCAATTCGGTTCTTTGTTTTTCCACACGCAAAGCACCAGCTCCGAACCAGGAAAAGTGGTTCTTAAGTAGCACCAAATCATTCCTGGTCTAGAACAGAACCAAGTAAGAACCGCTTGCGTCAGGGGCTGGGGGCGGGGTTACCGTGACCAACAAGACGAATAGAAACTTGTGACCGCCATTTTTAAATAGCAATAGCAGCTTGATTATAATATCCGTCTATGTAAGTTACGGCAAGCTGCACTAACGCGTTGGATTCCGATGTATTTTTGCAAACCCATGAGCATCCATAGTAACGCAACGTCCGTTATTGTTGATGGCTTGTTCGAGATGCATCGGAGCGGCGCGGAGCGATCGGAGCTGCGGGAGTGTTTGGAGATCATACGACTCCTTGTGCTTTTGGATCGCTTTCGCAGTGCTTTGATGTCATGTGGCGATCGATCTGCGAGAAGCCGATGCATCTCGAACAAGCCTGGTGTGTTTGTGTTTGGCGCTACCGCACTAGCGTTGCTGGGCAACATGAGACGTATGCAGTGACGTAAGATCTGGCTCTGTTGTGGCTCTCTAGCCGGTGGAAAGGCAAACCGGTTCTTAGTAAGCTTGTCAGTCGAACCAACTCCGAACCAGCTCTGGCTATGGCTCTGAACCAGCACCTGGTTCTTGTTGGTGGAAAAGGGGTTTAAGACAACACAACCTGTCATAAATGTCATAAACATGACATAGCAGATTAATTAGCTTTATGGGTTAACATTACATTAATAATAATAATAATAATAATATGTTTATTTTCTATAGCGCCTTTCAAGAACCCAAGGTGGCTTCACAATGTAATACAAATAGCAAACAAACAACAAACGAACAAATACAAAGGCCATCTGCTTACGAGAGACAGAACAGTTGGAAACAAGCATACACTGGTTTGAATGAAAAGATAGAGATATTGCATTATTTATCAAAATATGCTATTATGACAAAGTATGTAGCAGATAGAGTTGGAAAAGTGTAGAACAGAGAAAACAGTGATGAGGATAATGATTTATTGGGCAAGCTTGAAGAAATGAGTTTTCAGATGTTTTTTGAAGGACCGGATGTTGTCGTTCGCACGAAGATTCGGGGGCAGCTTATTCCAGAGCGTAGGGCCAGCAACATTAAAAGCCCTACCGCCCACCGTGGAGAGTCTGACCCGGGGTACCACGAGAAGGTTTTCGGTGCTAGATCTGAGGGCCCGAGTTGGAACGTATGGCTCTACCAAGTCAACAAGATATTTGGGTGCCGGGCCATGTAGGCCATGTTCTGCGAGAGGATAACAGATCTACAAGCGAGGAAACGGGAACTCACGAGCTCATTCAAACCCTGCGCGCGCGCATGACATCTACTCTGCACGCAATACAAGCCATCGTGCGCGCATGATCATTCCCCACGCGCTCGCTAGTAAGACTTCCGGTTAATAAAGTATCTAAGAGGAATCTATTCTATATTAACAATGCATTAAATCACATTACACATTAATAAACCACAATAAATAAAACAAATTAAGTGATGTCTCATGTCTCAAGTCAAGTGAATTACGGGTCATTGGACAGGCGTCCAATCACAACTGACTTCCGGAAAAGGGGAAGTAACCAATGACATTTGAGGTTATTAAAACAGTAAGTCCCGCCCCTCGACTGCCAAAAATAAAACTGTTCGAGCGAGCAAAAGCAGCAGGCGAGAGCAGATCGAGCGCGAGCGCGTGGGGAATGATCATGCGCGCGCGATGGCTTGTATTGCGTGCAGAGGAGATGTCATGCGGGCGCGCGGTTTTTGAATGAGCTCGCGAGTTCCCGTTTCCTCACGTGTAGATCTGTTATCCTCTCGCGGAAGTCATTTACTGCGCGCGCCAACATCAGTTGTGCCCTCGGTTATTATTGGCATTGATTTGTCACCATATAACCTTATCTGATTGTCTGCTGCGTGCCTCTCGACCAGCCTGACCTGGATACTGATTCAAGCCGCCTGCCCAGACCTTTACGCCTGTCCCTATTAACCGAACTCATGCCGTCTGCCTACTTCTTCAAGCCTGGTTTCTGCCCGCAGTCAGCGCATCCTTATTCAAGAATTCCTGTGTTTCTCAATGACTGTCTTTGAGTTATTAAAAGTTTTTGCATATGAATCTGCCTATGCCTTCTGATTCGTTACAGAATACTTCGCCACTCGAGGATCCAGCAACTATGATGGCATTATCCGCAGCTTTCAACTCACAAGCCTCACAACTGGCTTCCCATCACCATCAGCTTACTCGTCTAACAGCTATTACGGAGGAACTGGTAAAGGCTGTGCAAGCTCTACGAACCCCTTCCTCGGGCGCCTCGTCTGATTCAGTCTCTCCGTCTCCCGCGCCTATGTCTCTGCTACAGACCACCATAAGCCCTCGACTCACGTTACCTGAGAAGTTTGACGGTAATCCAGGTAAATGCA
Source organism: Rhinichthys klamathensis goyatoka (assembly GCF_029890125.1). Classification (NCBI taxonomy): domain Eukaryota; kingdom Metazoa; phylum Chordata; class Actinopteri; order Cypriniformes; family Leuciscidae; genus Rhinichthys; species Rhinichthys klamathensis. The sequence goes on from NW_026606747.1 coordinate 747,024, forward strand.
AGGGATTCATCCTTCAATGTTCTCTGTTTCTGAGCTAACAGCCTTCATAGCACCCTTCGGACTCCAGCAAGATCTCTTTCATCTCCTCCCTGCTGACCGGCCGTGCTCTGGACTGGATTACGGCTGTATGGGGAACGGATGGCTCTGCATTACGCTCATACGACGAGTTTCTTCAGGAATTCCGGGCCGTCTTCGAACATTCCAAAAGAGGGAAGGGAGCGGAGGATCTGCTTCTGGAGCTTAAAAGGGCGTAATACAGCAGCTGAGTATGCACTAGAATTTCGTACTGTTGCCGCGCAAACTAACTTGGCTGATAATTCCCTTAAAGTGATTTTCCGGCGTGGACTGAGTCAAGAGTTACAGGCAGAGCTGGCTTGCCACGATGAAGGAAGGAATTTCAACCAGTACGCTCAACTCGCCATTCAAATTGATAACCTGATGCGCTCACGCCGCGCTGGCATTCGCTCCACTACTTCCTTTTGCAGTCTTCCTGTGCCACGGTACCACAGTTCCATGCCTACTGATTCAAGTGAACCCATGCAAGTTAATTATTTTCACATTTCAGAATAGGAAAGAGAACGTCGCAGATCCCAGAGGCTATGCTTATACTGTGGAGGGGCTGGTCACTTTCGTCAAAACTCCCCACATCGGTCTGCCAACAGAGAGAATGCTGCGGTGAGACTAACCCTTGACTGTTTAAATCCTAAATCATGTGTAAAGTAAGGTAAGGAAAGCTAAGGTAAAACTGTATTATCCCACAGGGGGAAATTTGTCTTGGGCCATCACCCATGCTGCAGTCAGTACACAAATAACACACAATAATTAACAAATAAGACAATAATTGAACGAGAAGTAGCGATTTACAATAACAGCTCCGTACCGCCACTATTTAACATCTTTAAAGACACCGGAATAAATTAATTTTTAAATCTATTCAATCTGCAGCGAGGAGCCCTAAACCTCCTTCCAGAAGGCAGCAACTCATACTCTTTGTACAAAACATGGAGTGGATCACCGACAATCTTTTTAGCTTGTGTTAAAGTAGCATGTGTCATGACGAATGAGGAGAGAGAGAACCCAAACGCAAAGGCAGATTAAATGTCTCTTTAATAACTCAGAAGGGCCGCTTGGCAAAAAATCAGGCAACAGGTGCCGGCTGGCAAAACAGTATAAACAGAAAGCTTCGGCACGTATGGCTCAGGAATATCCCGGAGGATGCGGAGAAGCGTCCGGGTAGCAGATGAACGGCTTCAGACAACAGTCGGACCCGACAGCCAGAGACAGGGCAAGCAGATGATGTTCAATGATAATAATCAGGAGACAGCACATACCACACTTGACACGACAGGACTGGAAAACGATAGAGAAACATCAGGTACGTAACACACATCAGATAATACTCTGGCGGGGAACAAAAGAAAAGAGAGAGAAGAAATAGGGTGAGAAATCAGAAGGAAGAGAGAACAGGTGTGAGCGTTAATGAGATAATGAGATAAGGAACAGCTGAACAAAAGGAGAGAAAATGGAAAAGGGTGAAAGGTGAAAAAAGACCAGGAAAGGGAGTAAGAGAGAAAGAAAAGAAACAGAGGAAGGAGCCCGATTCATGACAAGCATGTTCATAAATAGTCTGCAATGATGTCTGTTCTTTCACTCCAATAATTTTCCAAGCAGTGTGGATCATCCGGAACAGTTTAGTTCTACGTTGTACGGACAGATTACCAAACCAGACTGTAATGCTATATCTAATTAAGCTCTCAAAGACTGCCTGATAGAAAATTATCATAAACCCTTGATCCACTCCATAAAGTCTCAGAAGACGTAAGAAGTGCAACCGTTGTTGTAACCTACTACAAAGATTATCTACATGAATATTCCATGTCAGTGAATTATCAAAAGAGACCCCGAGATATTTATATGAAGGCACCTGTATGATGATTTCATCGTGGTTAATCACAGGCCTGTGATCACCAACTCCTCTTGGGTCAAACACCATCTCCTGTGTCTTATTGACATTCAGAGCTAGGTGGTTGTCCTCACACCAGATTACAAACCTACCAATCTCTGCAAGATATTCAGACATGTCCTCTTTCTTTTTCAATAAACCTAAAACTGCAATATCATCTGAGAATTTAATGATGTGGTTATTAGAATACTGCCTTCTACACTCATCTGTATACAAAGTGAACAAAACCGGTGAACTAACACAACCCTGAGGGGCTCCTGTACTCAACGTTCTGAATTCAGATAATGTACCATTAACACTAACCTACTGCCGATTGGTCAAAAAAGAATAATACCATTTTATAATAAGTGGATGAACTTTAAAATCATTCAACCTTGCAATTAAGAGATGCGGCTGCAGCATATTGAAAGCTGAACTAAAATCTACAAATAAAAGACGTGCATAAGAGCTAGGATCCTCTAAATGCTTATTTATAAAATGTGTAATAGCTATAACAGCATCATCTGTACTTCTATTGCTCCTGTATGCACATTGAAATGGGTCTGATAGACCACTAACCTCTGTTTTTACAAAATTAATCATAATTTTCTCAAAACACTTCATTACTATTGAAGTGAGTGCTACTGGACGATAATCATTATTCTCCTTACAGCTAACCTTTTTTTGGGACGGGGTACAAACAAAAAAATCAAGTGCAAATACAAATACAAAAATAAGATGGTTCTTAATAATCACCCTTTATTAAATGTATGAACACAGAAACCCCCTGTTAAAAGGTTAATGTCACATTTCCCATTCCATGACTAGTAAAATAATCGCAATGTATTCTCTGTAAAATTGCGTAATCCGCAGGGTGATGGAAAAAGTTTGGTGGCTACACATTCTGCAGCGCCACGTCGCGTGTAGGACAACTCGAGGTATCGCACACCGGACGCGCACTTTATCAGTTTTTGGCCAGCAGTATTCTTATGTTTAAGGAGATTATTAAATTAAGATAATGTCTGTACTATGTTATGATTGTACTGTACAATTAAATACAATAGTTGCTGAGTCTGTGATCTGAACACTTTCCCTCAGAGCATCCATTAAATGAATCAATTGAGAATATCATATTTTCATTCAAGCAGCTGATTTCTGTAAATTAATGTAAAACTAAATGTACATTGCAGCACAGGGTGAAGTCATTTACAATGATTTGAGACAAATATAATGTAAATTTAATATAAAAAAATGTAAATGGCGCTCTGTGTCGCGGCAGGATTTTGAACAAGAGCCGTTGCTGGGTGCCGCGGACAGACGCCGAATGGCACAACCGGTGTGTGTACACTCGAAGAGAAAATGTGTTTGAATTTTAGAGACGTGGCGCTGCGCTTCTCGTCCGGTGTGCGACCCCCTTTAAAGTGCTGTTTTCTTTTGAGCCGAAGAACTCCCATTCAGGCAAGCTTACTTTTTTCGGGTGTGGACAGTGTTTCACTCTCTCGCTCAGACGACATTCTTCTCAGAGTAGCTGCGCGGCCCGGGCTGGGTCTTCTTGTTTTATAGGTGTCAGCGGGTGCAATACAGCACCTGAGAGGTCAACCAGGTACTCGCGCTGGAGTATTTACGTGTCATGTTATCATAACAGTCCTATTCATTTTAAACATTCTGGTTATCGCCAATACCGGTATATTGCCACACTCTAAATTAACACGATGTCGATATTTCATGCTTTGAATATCACGATTATCGTCAACACCGGTATATTGCGACACCCCTAGCGTGTCTATAGATTTCTGATAAATGGGGCACCAGGCTTCTGCCAGCTCTCTACAGCAAGATTTCAGTATCCGCCCAGAAATGCCGTCTGGCCCAGAAGCCTTGTTAGGACAGACATGTGAAAACAGTCTCTCCACCATATGCTGGTCAATTATTGTTTTAGGATAATCCAATAAAGACAAGGCATCCAGTGCAGTTTCCTGCTCCTGTGAGAAGTTTCTTACGTCAAACCTACAATAAAAATTGTTCAACTCATTTGCCTTTGCCTCCTCATCTATCACATTGATAGATCTTTTGGCTGGAGCCATATTTGTCATATATTTCATAGAGTCCCATAGTTTTTTAATGTTCATAGTCGAACAATGAGCCTCAAATTTCTCCCTCTCCTTCCTCCTAGCTGTCCTTAGTTTATAATTCGATTCCTTCTGTGCACCTTTCATAGCTACAAGGTCTCCTTTCCTAAAAGCCACTTTTTTTCCGTACTATGCACTCTTTAATTTCCTTGGAGATATAAGATTTGTTGTTTGGATACATAGTTATTATTTTTTGGTCTTACACATTGTCTTTACAGAAATGTATATAATCTGTCATAGTCTCTACAGCCTCCTCCAAGTCCAAACTTTGAAAGAGGTTCCAGTCGGTACAGGAGAAGCATCCTTTTAAGGTTTCAATACCATCACTATTCCACACATAAACAGTTTTAGTTTGTGGTTTACTGCTTTTAAGCAGGGACTTATACAAAGGAATTAAATGGACAGCATTATGATCAGAGGAGCCTAGTGGTGATTTAACCTTAGCTGTATAGGCATTCTTAATAGAAAGTGACCCGTGCCAACAGATAAAAGAGAAAGTGAGAACTGATTCAATCCTAGTCCTGGTTTACAAGAGTTTGAACGCAAGGAAGCTGTACAAACATGGTTCAGTCAGGGTAAGAGGTGTAGGAGGCCAAATGACCAGCGCTGGCCTTCTGAGCCTCCTCGTGGACCACAGGACGATCTTCTCTAAGAGGGAGTGAGTAAAGGCACACGTTGTTGTCGTTATTGGCCAGTGCCCCTAATGTTTACATCCGTCAAGTATCGTTTGTAACGGAAATGACCGAAAGGTTACTAAGCACTTTTTTTTCTGAATGTATCTATGGTATATTTTTATATATTTGCACTGCCATGACAGCAATGGTGCTGTCGATTTACCTTGTTGTTGCATCTATAAAAGTGTGCTGTTTCAAATTCACATTTTATAGTGCATTGTCATTTCTGCATCTAATATCAAAGTTTTTATTAATAATACAGTGGAAATTAGTAGACATGTGAATATTTGGTTAGCATGTTGATTTACAGTGTGTGCCCCTAAGTTTTCTGGTTGTGCCCCTAAAGTTTTCAGTTGGGGGCCACTGTGTATGGAGGACCAACTCTACCATATTTAAAAATAAATACAGAAATAAATAAATGCTCAATAAATAAATAAGCATACAATTAATTGCCCCAAAAAATACAATATACAAATAAATGTAGGTAGAAATTAAATTATACAGTGAGACATAAATGTATATATCTCTTTTAATTAGCTTATTTATTTATTCACCTTTGTAATAATTACCTTATTTATTTATTGTCCGTTATAATCTTCAACTTTATTTATTAATTACTTATTTTTTTAAGTATTTATTTATGTGCATGTTATAATATTTTTGTCCGTTTTATTCTTCTTTTGTATTTTTTTACCCTATTTATTTCTTCAATGCTATTTATTTCTGCCTGTCGTTTTTACATTTCTGTATGCATTTCTGCCTCATTATGCAAATGAGGAGGGGCTGTGTCTTAAGGGGTCAACTTCTGCCCATTGGTTGGTTAGCATTTTACTGCATCGGTCGAATCTACATGCCACCGGCCACAGTCACAACAAAGATGGCTACCTACGATGAAGTTGTCAGTGAGCTGAGGCATTTAGCAACTGTTTTTGAAAACAATGTTATAAGTATTGATTTTATTATTTTTCGTTTGGATGCTCTGACAGAACGTGTGTTTCAGTTAGCGGCACTCATGGACACAGATGTCGTCGACAATGTAGTTTTTCAGAATCTGGAGGAAGCGGCCCATCTTCTTAACTCGGTCGCTAACGTGAATCACACACCTGGGATAGCTGGTCGCCCTGCTTATATGCTGCCTGTGGACGCCGTGGAAGGACTTTTACGTGCGGGTTTGCCTGTTGGTGCCATTGCAAGGCTTTTTGGAGTCAGCGAAACAACAGTTCGTCGTCGGATGGCAGAGAATGACATAAGGTGAGTGTACCATTACATGTGATGCCAATAGAACCAGTGTGTGTAACGTCACCAAATCACAAGAATGCACAGGAGAAAGACAAACCCGATCCTTGTGTTAATTTACAAAGTTATGGAACTAAACAAGAATGCATAGAAAGTAACGTTAAGTTGCACACACAGTGACTTAAGACTCCACTTTAGACTCCTCAAAAGACTTCAGACTCGACTCGGACTCGAGGTGCGGGACTCGTGAACAATGTTTATTTTTAGGAAGCGTTTGATGAGCTTCCTCCGTTACCTATAACCTGTCTACGTAACACGTAGTATCTGCTGCGCGCGGCTGCACGTGAGTGAGAGTTGACAACAAACACCGGTGTTGTGCCGAATTCCGACTCCCTGCCAGAATCTGACTCCCCTCGCGAGCACGCGCATGACGTCAAATTCGTGCCGCCAGCTCCGAAACAGACAGGCATCAGACGACGTAAGAAATTACATGATGGCAATTTGTCTGTAGATCTTTGATCATGTATTCATCAGTTATTTGTCTTTGATCATGTTATTTGACCATACTCGTATGATTTACAACTTGAACTGTCTAGCTGAGATTTGTTGCTTGAATTGTGTTTTTACAGTATTATAAAACAGTGTTTTTGAAACACTACAGTGTTTTTGTAGTAAAACAAGGGTTTAGTTTCGTAAGGGTAGCCTACACCTAAACATGAACATGATTACTAAAGGGATGCAGACAAATTTGTCATTTGACTTTACTGCCTACATTATCTTTATAAAAAACAACAATGCTGCCAAAATCATACTCCCCTATGTAAAATACTTATTATTGAACCTGAACACTTGTGCTTTTTTGCAGGTAGTCTTTAGGGTGAGATGTGTCCCCAGAATGAGTATTTTGGGTGTTTGACCCAGCAAAAGGGATATCAGTGAGGGGGTGTGAATTCGGCAATGCTGCCAAAATCATACTCCCCTATGTAAAATGCTTATTATTGAAACTACACACTTGTGCTTTTTTGCAGGTAGTCTACAGGATGAGATGTGTCCCCAGAATGAGTATTTTGGGTCTCTGACCCAGCAAGAGGGATATCAGTGAGGGGGGTGTGAATTCGGCAATGCTGCCAAAATCATACTCCCCTATGTAAAATACTTATTATTGAACCTGAACACTTGTGCTTTTTTGCAGGTAGTCTTTAGGGTGAGATGTGTCCCCAGAATGAGTATTTTGGGTGTTTGACCCAGCTAAAGTGATCTCAGAGTGGGGGGTGTGAATTCGGCAGGGCTGCCAAAATCATACTCCCCTATGTAAAATGCTTATTATTGAACCTGAACACTTGTGCTTTTTTGCAGGTAGTCTACAGGATGAGATGAGTCTCCAGAAAGAGTGTTTTGGGTCTCTGACCCAGCTAAAGTTGTTAGGGAGGTTCAGACAACAGGACCCAAGAGCAGATCAATTTAGAACAGGATTTATTGTCAAAAAGGTTGAATCAAAACAATAAAAAAACATAAATTAATTGGTAGCCGAGCCACCAAGTAAGAGGGCGAGACAGAGGCAAAATCCCTTGAACAGGCTGGGGTCAAAATCAGTAGCGGACCAACAGTTTGAAGGATGAAGCAAAGGCAATATTCCAGGACGAGAGCAGAGGGTCAAAAACCGGGTGAGCAAGCTGAGTCGAGATAGGGAACAGGAAATAGGCACACACAAAAAAACAACAATATTAAAAAATCAGAAACTGCTTTAACCCCTTGAGCCGCAGGGATCACTGGTGATCCCAAATTTTACATTGTTTACATTGATCGCGTGTTTACAATATCATTTTGTCAAGTAATAAGGTTAACCAATACATTGTTTGAAAGATACGACACTGTACATTCGTCTCGTTATAAGCATTATACAATCAAGATAACTTTGCAACCGGTTTTTGTTATTCTTTATCAACATAAACAATGTGATACAACTATGAAGAGGAGGGGGGGGGGCTTACCTTTTTTGTGTTGTTGAAATGTAATGCTTGGCAGAATAATGATGACATCGATCTTTTTACCATGGGAAGAGTCCAGTATATGATGTCCATGGTAACGATTTGTCCAAAAATATGCAAACTGTTAAAAATATCCATATAACTTCTATTGTTTACATCCTGAAATTTGCTAATCACGAGGGCGTTGTCCCGTTTATTCGACGAACTATCCACATCTAGTGCATTATTCAATGAAACATAACATATCAGTGTTTTTAGTAGAGTGTCTGGAAATGAATGAGATCGGTCCAGAAGATGTCCGATGAAAACTGGCCATGTAATTTTAGAAAGAAGTGAAGGATGTCAGACGCTTTTGGTGACGTATGATCATGCATAATGCAAATATGTGTGGTAAAAAATAAACCAATAGCAATGGAAACTGTTGTGTTGTCACCCAAAGTGAAAGCCTATGCCATAACGAATACGCACATGTGATGATTTGCATAATCTCGCGTTTATAACAGTGTTCCTTTGTGAGCGCAACCATTTGCTTCCCTGGAAATTTACGCACACGTGACAGTCATGACGCACAGAGGTCACCTGCTCGCGCTAGCACAGTAGCACTCGCTCGCTCTGTGTACATTAGCCTGCTGCAATGCGTTCACGGCGGGGACAGAAGTTATTTTCTCCTGCTGCTGCATTGGAGGAATTTCTGCGAAGCAGTGATGAAGAAAGCGTGGAATATTCAGAAGAGAGTGCTGTAACGTTATCCAGCGTCGACTTTGAAGAAGAGGATATGTTTTTGGAAGGACTCGATCAGTTTCAGGTCGGTAAGTGTCTAAACATCTAAACGTTTTGATTTTCTGCACTATTGCGGCTTAGAAGTACATTGAAAAACAGTGAAAATTCGTTGTGATTCAAGCGCTGAATTAGAAGAAACCCTATACAACATTGAACATATTACTCTATGTAATGTTAGCTATAGGCTATTGTTTTGTGTGTAAGTTAGAACGCAAGACGAAGTTTACAAAATCAAACTTTTCAGAGAAGAAAATGTAATTATATGTGTGTAAGGTAATCAGTTGTGCTAGGTGTATTTCTAATCCTTTTTGTGTAATTCAACAGTGACGAAACTTCAGATGATGCGAGGGTACCAGAGGCCTCTGGACAACATGAAAGCGTCCGTGTGTGGCTGCAGCATCTTCAGCTGCATCCAGATGTTCAAGAGGAAAGAACGGAAGAAAGAGACAGCCCAGCACTTTGTGGTAAGCAAATAACGTGAAGCAAGTAAAGTGATGTTTAGTGAGATTAAAAAAATAGCATTTGAGGGCATTATTATTGTCTGATTACAGTCTGTATTAGCTGGTAGTGTAAATGTGCAACCAGAGCAACAATAGTATGGAGGAGAATTGCTGTATGTGAATTATTTTTGAATATAAAGTCTGTAAGCTGGTAGTGTAAATGTGCAATCAGGGCAACAATAGAGTCGGTATGGAGGTGAATTGCTGTAAGCGAATGATCTTTTGAATAAAAAAGTCTGTAAGCTGGTAGTGTAAATGTGCAATCAGGGCAACAATAGAGTGGGTATGGAGGAGAATTGCTGTAAGCGAATGATCTTTTGAATAAAAAAATCTGTAAGCTGGTAGTGTAAATGTGCAATCAGGGCAACAATAGAGTGGGTATGGAGGAGAATTGCTGTATGTGAATTATTTTTGAATATAAAATCTGTAAGCTGGTAGTGTAAATGTGCAATCAGGGCAACAATAGAGTGGGTGTAGAGGTAGATTGCTGTATGTGAATGATTGTTTGAATTTCAGATTTGAAAAGGCAATAATATTTATTTATGTGTAAGATAATCAGTTATGTTAGGTGTATTTCTAATCCTTTTTGTGTAATTCAACAGTGACGAAACTTCAGATGATGCGAGGGTACCAGAGGCCTCTGGACAACATGAAAGCGTCCGTGTGTGGCTGCAACATCTTCAGCTGCATCCAGAAGTTCAAGAGGAAAGAACGGAAGAAAGAGACAGGAGCTGACAGGACATCCCACCAAAAGCAAGGTTTTTGACCCTCCTTCTCATACTTTTTGTGGGTGTCACAGTCCTGTGCACATCACCAACGACAGCAGGGCAGGTAGACGCAAATGTAAGGTGTGCCACTGGAATTCTCCTGTGAAGTGTCACAACTGTGATGTAGCTTTCTGCTACCTCCCTAAAAGGAACTGCTTTATTGATTATCATGCACAGAACAACCTCCTAGTGTGACTTCATATTTAGTCCAAAGAATGATAGCACTTTTGCAATAGGGACTGTGAGAGTATATGTACCGGGTGGACGAGTGGGCTTGACAAACCGTCCTTACCTGTGGTAAAACTCTCCTCTATGTGTGCTGGACACTTCTAGTGTGAATGACAACCTCCTGTGACTTTTTAGTCCAGTGCAGGATGGCTAATTTGCAATAGGGATTGTGAGAGTATATGTACCGGGTGAACGAACTACCAGCTAATTGACAAACCATCAACAGAACAGCACTGCCAAACTGTGCAATACTTTGTAAATAGTACATTTGTTTATTTATTTATTCAAAAAAAAGTTGGGGGGGCTTTTGAGAAATGTGTATCACTGTTGATTGCACTGAACTAAGAAACAGTTGTTTGTAACTATATACAGATGTATAAATAAAAAAAGTTTGATTTGCTAAATAATGTGTCATTCTTAACCATTAAATGGATGGTAGTGAACAAAGACTTTGTTATATATACTTTTTATAAGCAAGTTGCCAAATGTCACTTTAGGGTCCTTTTGGAGCCTTTTCAAAAAAATGCACATAACTGCATTTTTATAAACATTTAGGATGTAAACAATACACCAGAGAAAGTATTTAAGTTGTGCTTTGTCGTATTGTAATAAGAAAATATATTTAAATGATCAAAAAAACTTGTTATAGCTCATGGTAAAAGTTGGTTACCAAGTGTCCCTTTGGAGTCTCCAAGTGGCCTTTTTGGGTAGGTGCCTAGACATGCGCTGAAATAAATGCTTGTAAAAAAATCATTTTTGCTTGTATAAACTTCAAATTTGAAACATACATTGTTAAGACCTATGGCTTTAGTTTGCTTGTGTTTCCAGGCCCCTATATTTTTGCCTTAAGCATTTTTCTTTTTCATAAATATTTATTATACAAAAACAAATTCTCGTCCATTGTTTTTGAGCTTATTTATCTCTCTATTAGTATTTGCTCAGAGCAATTTTAAGTCTTTCATAGTAAACTGTCAAGTGTCAGCTTTTAAATGATACCTTGGTTTTGTGTGTAGCCAGAAGGACTAGTTAGCAACAACCATTTTATTATGGGTATGTCATTTTGCACTCGATTGCCAAAACGTGGGGCGAGTAGTAAGGGAAAGGTTTAGAAGCAACCAAAAAAGAAGACTTTCAGGCAAGGGGAAAGTGGTGATATGTACAAAAACCAAGACACACTGACAGAGAAACAAAGAAAGAGAGAAGCATAAGTAGTTTATATCACCTGGCAAATAAATTATATAGTTAAGAAACGTACAATGAAGTTTTCACGAAAAAAAAAGAAGAAAATTACCACCTTAAACCTTACATTAAGGTTGACAAACTGGGCAGATGTATGTTTTGTGTTTCCTTGTACGTTGAACACATTTGCAGTGAAACCAACGTGGGCACATATCACAGCCAGGGCCGTCGCTAGTGGGGTGAAAGGTGGTGACAATTATAGGGGCCCCCGCTGCCCAGGGGGCCCCACAAAATCCAGCAGTTATACTATTTAGGCCCCTGTTGTATGAATAATTCTAATATTTATATTAGTTGTATGCCTGAGATTTAAATGAAAACCACAAAAACGTGCAATTTGGGTAAATATTTTTCCAAATATCTGCTTCTCTTACCTCCATAAAAATGGTTTAGTCCGACCTAAAGTATTTATTAATTATTCAGTCAGAGTCAGTGACAAACATCAGATGGACCCAATAAAATTGTAAGTCCCGCCCCAGCTCGTGAACAGAACCAATCAGAGTTGAGGCGGCAGCCTGAAGTTAACGATTAACTTGGTGGAAGAGCAGGAGACTAACTGACTGAAAAATGTCGGGGAAAAGAAAACATAAATCAGGTACCAGAAATGCCAGGAAAAGACGGAGAGGGAGGCAAGGAGAGTGGTTGTATCCCAGTCGATCAAGACGTTCTTAAAGACCGGTTATTATTATTTCGCTGGGAATTAGAAAACTTCCGTCTACAGTCTGCCGTGTACAGTCATTTTTTATTATCGGTGCGCGCCACAATCGACCGAATGATTACGTGGTCTAAATTCCTGTCTTTTTACACTATTGTAAATAGAGTTTAAAAAAAAATTACACGAGTCACGACGCATTGCATTATGCATCTGATCTGCCGGCTGATGATATTTAAAACATCGAGAAAACACGAATACAACACACTGCACTTGGATGAATAAATGTAGGCCCTATTCGCTTTATTTAATAATATTACCAGTTCCATATTCTCTTTATTAAAAAATAAGGCAATAAATGGTTTTATTTTTTTAATTAGACTGCATTCTTGTCAATTTCTAAATGTTTACTTTTTGATTTATGAATTATAACAGACTGATGGGGGAAAAAAATATTACTTTTTAATAATTGGTTTTTATTATTGTTGAACAATTTCTTGCTTTTTGTTAGTTTTTATTAGTTGTAATTTTTATATAAACATTTAACTTTTAAAATAAAGGTTTTACAACAACATCACCATCTTCTGTTATATGTGGGCCTCCATGTTCATCTATTGTACAGTATATGATATTGGTGGAGGGTGGTGGGGGCCCACATCAATATTTTTTCAGGGGGCCCCGTATCCTCTAGCTACGGCCCTGATCACAGCCAATCTAAACATGTTGACAAACACATTTTGAAGTCAAGCATAGGTATTTCTGTAATCCATATCAAACAATACTTACATGGACATTATTATAATACCTTCAGTTCATATGATAAATCCAATAAAGGTTTGATAAAAGACAATATTCTTTATTGGAATGCTTACCCAGTTAGTCACTTTTTTGCCACTGTTTTTGTCCCCACATAGATGGCACAGGTCCTTCAGGTTATCTAGTTGAGGCAGAATAAACAATGTTATCATAAAACAAGTTCTTATAATATCACAAGTTTTTACACGCTAAGGAATAATCACATTTTACCAACACTGTTTAATGGTTAAGGAACAAAAGAATGAATGAAAATTGGAACTTTGAAACTTACCAGTGTGCTGCAAGACACAAGCAGCAATTTTTCTTCTCAGGGCAGCCACACTTTCCTCAGATGTAGAAAAGTGAAGCGACTCATTATTTAAGAAACATTCTGCAAACTAAAAAAGAAAAGTGATTATTAAGAATGATATGTAATCTATTTTTTTTCTCTATGTTTAAGTCTGCAAGACTGTCCTTCTGTCCTAAAATATAAGTGAGGGATTTCCAAAGAATGATGTCAATACTAGAATGATAACTACAACTTTACAACCTTAACTTCTATTGTCAACAGTAACACTCTTCCTAATATATCCTTGTGTTGTATTTCAATGGAAGTCACCATTAATTTCAATATTTATCATTGATATCCATTTACCATCCAGAATAAACATCTCCATTGTATTTACCTCTGGTGTAACACTGAGGAAAGAAAGTCATATATGGCATAATGATCCATTTAACTTACTTTCAAGACAAAGGGTCCACAGGAACTGCCATCCTGTTGGCATGAATGCGGTAATGTCTCACACACCCATTTGGGCACGTTGTAGCCCTTCTGTATCATAAAGGACCTGTAATATTTATGATTATGGGGTAAAAACAAAATAAGAATTTAATTGAACATAGGTACATTGACAACGTGACAATAAATCTCTTGAATTTGGAATTTATTAAATTAAATAGAATATCAAGAAACACCTTTAGAATTTCAGAAGATCTTGTTTTAAATGTTGATTTACCTTGTCACATTCTGACACCTTTGTACTTTTGATGTGGTCTCTCCTAGAGGATCAAATAACAGAGCCCTCTTCTCTTGTGGAATCATAATCTTAATAATAAAGATATTGCAAATGATTACAACAAAACCTTAAACGCTAAAAAAAATTGCACCCAACCACTTAAAAGATAATTAAGACTGCTTTTAAAACATATAAACAGTACCGTCAGAGTCCAGTGCTGATTTTCGTTAATGATCCCAATGATATATTTAAATTGTTTTGGATCCATCTGAAATTTCAGTTAAAATAAAATCAACATTTAATGCACAAGTATTTTGAGGTGTAGTGAGCAACAAACAAAAAAGCATCCCATGACCCAAGTTTGATTGCTGTTAAAAGAAATGACACTTTCTCCAATGTGTAATGGCCCAGCCAGACACCCAAGAAGACATTACCAAACCGACTATTTAGAATCAGAAATTAATATATAAGTAATATTGAAATAATAATAATTAACTAGAATGTACATTTCCAGAAGAAAATGTGAAGTGGTGCTTGCAGTGGCAAAACTCGCCGCTCGGTTGCTAGAGTGTGGTACATTATTGCATACGAGCCAACAACCATGTCTGTACGATGTTCTAGTGCTGAGATATAGCTTATTCATGTGTTTGTATGGTTACTAGGGTTCCCTATATGGTTGCTATGGTGTGCTTATAGAGTTTATGAGATGATATTTAAAGACTAGTTGACAGTCTGAGTCAAAAAAGGCAAACTCCATGTTTCCTCTATTTTCTGGAGCTGAGATATGGCTTGAATATGTTGTTTTATGGTTGCTAGGCTGCCCTAACTGGTTTCTAGGGCGGAATATGAAGTTATTATGTCACTACTTATTGGCTGCTTGATAGGCCGAGTCAAAAGAGCCCAACCCCAAGTCTCTATGACCTTCTGGTGAAAAGATATGACATAACAAATTTTGTGCCAATGTTAAGTCTATGGGACTTTTTTCGGCCGATTTATCGCCCGCCGGACGAACATCGTACAACCGATCGCTTAGAAAAGACATAGCACACCTCTCCTCAATGAACCGGTCGATTTGACACCTCACTCATGGGTCTACGACAAAAGGTGCGGGAGGAGTAGCGTGCCGAAGTTTTGTCTAGGTGAATAGTAATCACAATACTAGAATGTACATTTCCAGAAGAAAATGTGAAGTGGTGCTTGCAGTGGCAAAACTCGCCGCTCGGTTGCTAGTGTGCGGTTAGCTAGTTTTTAGCAAGATGCTAGCATGATTAGCATGTTGCTAGCATCATGCTAGCATGATTAGCATGTTGTTAACATTATGCTGGCATTATTAGCATGTTGCTAGCATGATTAGCATGTTGCTAGCATGTTGCTAGCATGATTAGCATGTTGCTAGCATCATGCTAGCATGATTAGCATGTTGTTAGCATTATGCTAGCATTATTAGCATGTTGCTAGCATGATTAGCATGTTGCTAGCATGATGCTAGCATGATGCTAGCATGATTAACATGATGCTAGCATGATTAGCATGTTGCTAGCATGATGCTAGCATGATTAGCATGTTGCTAGCATCATGCTAGCATGATTAGCATGTTGTTAGCATGATGCTAGCATGATTAGCATGTTGTTAGCATCATGCTAGCATCATGCTAGCATTATTAGCATGTTGCTAGCATCATGCTACCAACATGCTAGCATGATTAGCATGTTGTTAGCATCATGCTACCAACATGCTAGCATGATTAACATGTTGCTAGCATGATGCTAGCAAAAATAAGCATGTTGCAAACATGTTTTAGCTAGATGCTAGCATGATTAGCATATTGCTAGCATCATGCTAGCATGTTTAGCATGTTGCTAGCATGATGCTAGCATGGTTGCTAAGGTGTTACTAGGTGGTTGCTAGGGTATTATGGGTGGTTGCTAGGGCGTTGCTAGGCGGTTGCTAGGGTGTTCTGGGTGGTTGCTATGGTGTTGCTAGGCAGTTGCTAGGGTATTCTGGGTGGTTGCTAGGGTGTTTTAGGTGGTTGCTATGGCGTTGCTAGGCGGTTGCTAGGGTGATCTGGTTGGTTGCTAGGGTATTTTGGATGGTTGCTATGGTGTTCTGGGTGGTTGCTAGGCGGTTGCTAGGGTGTTCTAGGTGGTTGCTAGGGTGTCGCTAGTCGGTTGCTATAGTATTCTGGGTGGTTGCTAGGCGGTTGCTAGGGCGTTGCTAGGCGGTTGCTAAGGTAATCTGGGTGGTTGCTAGGGCGTTGCTAGGCGGTTGCTAGGGTGTCCTGGGTGGTTGCTAGGCGGTTGCTAGGGTGTTCTGGGTGGTTGCTAGGGCATTGCTAGGCAGTTGCTAGGGTGTTGCTAGGGTAATCTGGGTGGTTGCTATGGTGTTACTAGGTGGTTGGTAGTTGTCACAGATGGTTACTGTTGAGTTTGTAGCATTTTATTGGCATGATTTAGCACTTAGCTAATCAATATTAGCATGTAGCTATTCACTGCTAGCATGTGTAGGATGTAGCAAGTCCTGTTTGCTAGCATGAGTCAAAAGAGCCAACCCCCATCTCTATACGATGTTCTGATACAGAGATATAGGTCTTGCAAAACGGTTGCTAGGGTACTCTGTTTGGTTGCTAGGGAGTGGCTTGGCAGCTGCCAATCATGAAGCTCCAAAGTCAATGTGAATGTATAAACCAACCCCCATCTCTATACGATGTTTTGATGCAGAGATATAGGTCTTGCAAAATGGTTGCTAGGGTACTCTGTTTGGTTGCTAGGGAGTGGCTTGGCAGCTGCCAATCATGAAACTCCAAAGGCTGCTTGTCAGTATAAAAGATATAAACCAACTCCCATGCCTCTGTGACATTCAGAATGGAAGATATCCCTGTTTGAATTTTGGTTGCTAAGGTGCTTGACAATGGTTGCTAGGGAGGGGTTAAGATGTGTTGAGGTGATTCATGATTGGCTGTTTACTGCCCCGAGTCAAACGAGCCCACCCTCACGTTTCTATGACTCTTATATCCTGAGATATCCCTTTGATCTGTTTCAATGGAAGTCTATGGAACTTGTTGCTAAGGAGCTCTAAATGGTTGCTAGGGCGTGGCTAGATAGCTTCACAATGATCCTGAGAGACTGATTGGCCGTCTGAGTAAAATGAGCCCGCCCCTTTGTCTCTACGACACTGTGATCCAGAGTTATGTTCAATATAAAAGCGGTTTCTATGGTGTAGGACGGCCCATTTCATGGGCCGTCCTACACCATAGTAAGTCAATGGGGCAACTTTGGGCAGCTCCTGCCCCACAGGGGTGCAACTTTTACCCCATTGTGTGGTATATTCTTACAGAGCCTGTCAGCCTCTTCAAATGTGGTAAATTACACGTTTCTGCGACATCCTCGTTCCGAGCTACGACTCGTCAAAGTTTGACGCAATGTTAAGTCTATGGGATTTTTCGGCCGGTTTTTCGCCCCTGGGGCGAACATCGTACCCCCGATCCCTTAGGAAAGTCATAGCACACCATTCCCGAACAGGCCGCACGTTTTGACACCTCATTCATGGGTCTGTGACAAAAACTGCGGGAGGAGTAGCGCGTCAAAATTTGTCCAGAATAATAAGAATAATAATAATAACTAGAATGTACATTTCCAGAAGAAAATGTGAAGTGGTGCTTGCAGTGGCAAAACTCGCCGCTCGGTTACTAGGGTGTTCTGGGTGGTTGCTAGGGTGTTCTGGATGGTTGCTAGGGAGTTGCTAGGTGGTTGCTAGGGTGTTCTGAGTGGTTGCTAGGACGTTGCTAGGCGGTTGCTAGGATATTCTGGGTGGTTGCTAGGGCGTTGCTAGGCGGTTGCTAGGGTATTCTGTGTGGTTGCTAGGGCATTGTTAGGCGGTTGCTATGGTGTTCTGGGTGGTTGCTAGGCGGTTGCTAGGGTATTCTTGGTGGTTGCTATGGTGTTGCTAGGCGGTTGCTAGGGTTTTCTGGGTGGTTGCTAGGGCGTTGCTAGGCAGTTGCTAGGGTATCCTGGGTGGTTGCTAGGCGGTTGCTAGGGTATTCTGGGTGGTTGCTAGGGTGTTGCTAGGTGGTTGCTAAGGTATTCTGGATGGTTGCTAGGGTGTTGCTAGGCGGTTGCTAGGGTGTTCTGGGTGGTTGCTAGGGTATTCTGGGTGGTTGCTAAGCAGTTTCTAGGGTGTTCTGGGTGGTTGCTAGGGCGTTGCTAGGCAGTTGCTAGGGTATCCTGGGTGGTTGCTAGGGTAATCTGGGTGGTTGCTAGGCAGTTGCTAGTGTATCCTGGGTGGTTGCTAGGCGGTTGCTAGGCGGTTGCTAGGGTGTTCTGGGTGGTTGCTAGGGCGTTGCTAGGCAGTTGCTAGGGTGTTCTGGGTGGTTGCTAGGGCATTGCTAGGCAGTTGCTAGGGTATCCTGGGTGGTTACTAGGTGGTTGCTAGGGTGTTCTGGGTGGTTGCTAGGGCGTTGCTAGGCAGTTGCTAGGGTGTTCTGGGTGGTTGCTAGGGTGTTGCTAGGGTAATCTGGGTGGTTGCTATGGTGTTACTAGGTGGTTGGTAGTTGTCAAAGATGGTTACTATTGAGTTTGTAGCATTTTATTGGCATGATTTAGCACTTAGCTAATCAATATTAGCATGTAGCTATTCACTGCTAGCATGTGTAGCATGTAGCAAGTCCTGTTTGCTAGCGTGAGTCAAAAGAGCCAACCCCCATCTCTATACGATGTTCTGATGCAGAGATATTGGTCTTGCAAAACGGTTGCTAGGGTACTATGTTTGGTTGCTAGGGAGTGGCTTGGCAGCTGCCAATCATGAAACTCCAAAGGCTTCTTGTCAGTAAGAATGATATAAACCAACTCCCACGCCTTTGTGACATTCAGAATGGAAGATATCCCTGTCTGGATTTTGGTTGCTAAGGTGCTTGACATAGGTTGCTAGGGAGGGGTTAGGATGTGTTGAGGTGATTCAGGATTGGCTGTTTGCTGCCCCGAGTCAAATTCATGTTTCTATGACTCTTATATCCTGAGATATCGCTTTGATCTGTTTCAATGGAAGTCTATGGGAGTTGTTGCTAAGGTGCTCTAAATGGTTGCTAGGGCGTGGCTTAATAGCTTCACAATTATCCTGAGAGACTGATTGGTCGTCTGAGTAAAATGAGCCCGCCCTCTTGTCTCTATGACACTGTGACCCAGAGCTATGTTCAATACAAAATCCCTATGCAATTTACCATAGTAGGAAAAACGCATGCATTTCATGGGCCGTCCTACACCATTGTAAGTCAATGGGGAAACTTTGGGCAGCTCCTGCCCCCCAGGGGTGCAACTTTTACCCCATTGTGAGGTATGCTCTTACAGAGCCTGTCAGCCTCTTCAAATGTGGCAAATCACACGTTTCTGTGAAATCCTCGTTCGGAGCTATGAGTCGTCAAAGTTTGTCGCAATGTTAAGTCTATGGGATTTTTTTGGAAGTTTGTTCGCCCCTAGGGCGAACATCGTACCCCCGATCTCTTATTAAAACTCATAGGACTCTTCTCCTCAATAGGCCGCACGATTTGATGCCTCATTCATGGGTCTGTGACAAAAGCTGCGGGAATAGGAGGGCGCCAAACTTTTTTCCTGGAATAGTAAATGTTATACTAGAAAAATTTTCAATGGGGGTCAATGGGGCAACTTTGGGCAGCTCCTGCCCCCCAGGGGTGCAACTTTTATCCCATTGTGAGGTATATTCTTACAGAGCCTGTCAGCCTCTTCAAATGTGGTAAATTGCAGGTTTCTGCGAAATCCTCGCTCGGAGCTATGAATCGTCAAAGTTTGTCGCAATGTTAAGTCTATGGGATTTTTCGGCCGCTTTTCCGCCCCTGGGGCGACCATCGTACCCCCGATCGCTTATAAAAGTCATAGCACACCATTCCCGAACAGGCCGCACGTTTTGACACCTCATTCATGGGTCTGTGACAAAAACTGCGGGAGGAGTAGCGCGTCAAAAAGTGGCCAGAAGAATAAGAATAAGAATAAGAATAAGAATAAGAATAATAAACCAATGGGGGTCAATGGGACAACTTTGGGCAGCTCCTGCCCCGCAGGGGTGCAACTTTTACCCCATTGTGAGGTATTTTCTTACAGAGCCTGTCAGCCTCTTCAAATGTGGTAAATCGCAGGCTTCTGTGAAATCCTCGTTCGGAGCTATGAGTCGTCAAAGTTTGTCGCAATGTTAAGTCTATGGGATTTTTTGGAAGTTTGTTCGCCCCTGGGGCGAACACCGTACCCCCGATCGCTTATAAAAGTCATAGCACACCTCTCCTCAATAGGCCGCACGTTTTGATGCCTCATTCGTGGGTCTGTGACAAAAGCTGCGGGAGGAGTAGCGCGTCAAACTTTTTGGCGGACTCCAAAAAAGCAATAGTAATAGTGTTGCCTTGCTTTCAGCAAGCACCACTAATAAGTATGCACAATAACACTAGTGTTGCTTTGCCATAGGCAAGCACCACTAACTAGAATGTACATTTCCAGAAGAAAATGTGAAGTGGTGCTTGCAGTGGCAAAACTCGCCGCTCGGTTGCTAGCGTGCGGTTAGCTAGTTTTCACCAAGATGCTAGCATGATTAGCATGTTGCTAGCATCATGCTAGCATGATTAGCATGTTGTTAGCATTATGCTAGCATTATTAGCATGTTGCTAGCATGATTAGCATGTTGCTAGCATGATGTTAGCATGATTAGCATTTTGCCAGCATGATGCTAGCACGATTAGCATGTTGCTAGCATAATTAGCATGTTGCTAACATGATGCTAGCAAGATTAGCATGTTGCTAGCATGTTGCTAGCATGATGCTAGCATGATTAGCATGTTGCTAGCATGATGCTAGCATGATTAGCATGTTGCTAGCATATTGCTAGCATGTTGCTAGCATGATTAGCATGTTGCTAGCATGATGCTAGCATGATTAGCATGTTGCTAGCATGATGCTAGCATGTTTAAGCATGTTGCTAGCATGATGCTAGCATGATTAGCATGTTGTTAGCATCATGCTACCAACACGCTAGCATGATTAGCATGTTGCTAGCATTATGCTAGCATGGTTGCTAAGGTGTTACTAGGTGGTTGCTAGGGTATTATGGGTGGTTGCTAGGGCGTTGTTAGGCGGTTGCTAAGGTGTTCTGGGTGGTTGCTATGGTGTTGCTAGGCGGTTGCTAGGGTGTTCTGGGTGGTTGCTAGGGTGTTGCTAGGCGGTTGCTAGGGTGTTCTGGGTGGTTGCTAGGGTGTTCTGAGTGGTTGCTAGGGTGTTGCTAGGGTGTTGCTAGGCGGTTGCTAGGGTGTTCTGGGTGGTTGCTAAGGTGTTTTGGGTGGTTGCTAGGCGGTTGCTAGGGTGTTCTGGGTGGTTGTTAGGGGGTTGCTAGGGGGTTGCTAGGGTGTTGCTAGGTGGTTGCTAGGGTATTCTGGGTGGTTGCTAGGGTGTTGCTAGGCGGTTGCTAGGGTGTTCTTGGTGGTTGCTAGGGTGTTGCTAGGCGGTTGCTAGGGTGTTCTGAGTGGTTGCTAGGGTGTTGCTAGGTGGTTGCTAGGGTGTTCTGAGTGGTTGCTAGGGTGTTGCTAGGTGGTTGCTAGGGTGTTGCTAGGCGGTTGCTAGGGTGTTCTGAGTGGTTGCTAGGGTGTTGCTAGGTGGTTGCTAGGGTATTCTGGGTGGTTGCTAGGGTGTTGCTAGGCGGTTGCTAGGGTATTCTGGGTGGTTGCTATGGTGTTGCTAGGCGGTTGCTAGGGTGTTTTGGGTGGTTGCTATGGTATTCTGGATGGTTGCTATGGTGTTACTAGGTGGTTGGTAGTGTTCACATTTGGTTACTATAGAGTTTTTATAATGTTCATGGCATGATTTAGCACTTAGCTAATCAATATTAGCATGTAGCTATTCACAGCTAGCATGTTTAGCATGTTGAAAGTCCTGTGTGCTAGCATGAGTCAAAAGACCCAAACCCCATCTCTATACGATGTTCTGATGCAGAGATGTAGGTCTTGCAAAATGGTTGCTAGGGTACTCTGTTTGGTTGCTAGGGAGTGGCTTGGCAGCTGCCAATAATGAAACTCCAAAGGCTGCTTGTCAGTATGAATTATATAAACCAACCCCCATCTCTATACGATGTTCTGATATAGAGATGTAGGTCTTGCAAAATGGTTGCTAGGGTACTCTGTTTGGTTGCTAGGGAGTGGCTTGTCAGCTGCCAATCATGAAACTCCAAAGGCTGCTTGTCAGTATAAATGATATAAACCAACTCCCATGCCTCTGTGACATTCAGAATGGAAGATATCCCTGTTTGGATTTTGGTTGCTAAGGTGCTCGACAATGGTTGCTAGGGCGTGGCCAGTAAGTGTTGAGGTGATTCAGGATTGGCTGTTTGCTGCCCCGAGTCAAACGAGCCCACCCTCATGTTTCTATGACTCTTATATTCTGAGATATCCCTTTGATCTGTTTCAATGGAAGTCTATGGAACTTGTTGCTAAGGAGCTCTAAATGGTTGCTAGGGCGTGGCTTGATAGCTTCACAATGATCCTGAGAGACTGATTGGTTGTCTGAGTAAAATGAGCCCGCCCCCTTGTCTCTATGACACTGTGATCCAGAGTTATGTTCAATATAAAAGCGGTTTCTATGGTGTAGGACGGCCCATTTCATGGGCCGTCCTACACCATAGTAAGTCAATGGGGAAACTTTGGGCAGCTCCTGCACCCCAGGGGTGCAACTTTTACCCCATTGTGTGGTATGTTCTTACAGAGTCTGTCAGCCTCTTCAAATGTGGCAAATTTCACGTTTCTGCGACATCCTCGTTCCGAGCTACGACTCGTCAAAGTTTTTCGCAATGTTAAGTCTATGGGATTTTTTTGGGCCGTTTTTCGCCCCTGGGGCGACCATCGTACCCCCGATCTCTTAGAAAAGTCATAGCACACCATTCCCGAACAGGCCGCACGTTTTGACACCTCATTCATGGGTCTGTGACAAAAACTGCGGGAGGAGTAGCGCGTCAAAAAGTGGCCGGAAGAATAATAAGAAGAAGAATAATAAGTATGTGAGATAACAATAGTGTTGCTTCGCCATAGGCAAGCACCACTAACTAGAATGTACATTTCCAGAAGAAAATGTGAAGTGGTGCTTGCAGTGGCAAAACTCGCCGCTCGGTTGCTAGCGTGCGGTTAGCTAGTTTTTACCAAGATGCTAGCATGATTAGCATGATTAGCATGTTGCTAGCATCATGCTAGCATGATTAGCATGTTGCTAGCATCATGCTAGCATTATAAGCATGTTACTAGCATGTTTTAGTTAGATTCTCCCATTATGCTAGCATGTTGCTAGCATGATGCTAGCAAAAATAAGAATGTTGCAAACATGTTTTAGTTAGATGCTAGCATTATTTGCATCATGCTAGCATGATTAGCATATTGCTAGCATCATGCTAGCATGATTAGCATATTGCTAGCATCATTAGCATATTGCTAGCATCATGCTAGCATGTTTAGCATGTTGCTAGCATGATGCTAGCATGTTTAGCATGTTGCTAGCATGTTGCTAGCATGTTGCTAGCATGATGCTAGCATGTTTAGCATGTTGCTAGCATGTTGCTAGCATGATGCTAGCATGATTAGCATGTTGCTAGCATGATGCTAGCATGTTTAGCATGTTGCTAGCATGTTGCTAGCATGATGCTAGCATGATGCTAGCATGATTAGCATGATGCTAGCATGATTAGCATGTTGCTAGCATATTGCTAGCATGTTGCTAGCATGATTAGCATGTTGCTAGCATGATGCTAGCATGATGCTAGCATGATGCTAGCATGATTACCATGTTGCTAGCATGATGCTAGCATGATTAGCATGTTGCTAGCATGATGCTAGCATGATTAGCATGTTTCTAGCATATTTGTAGCATGATTAGCATGTTGCTACCATGTTACTAGCATGATTAGCATGTTGCTAGCATGATGCTAGCATGATTAGCCTGTTGCTAGCATGTTTGTAGCTAGTTGCTAGCATGATTAGCATGTTTCTAGCATCATGCTAGCATGATTAGCATGTTGCTAGCATGGTTGCTAAGGTATTACTAGGTGGTTGCTAGGGTGTTGCTAGGCGGTTGCTAGGGTGTTCTGGGTGGTTGCTAGGGCGTTGCTAGGCAGTTGCTAGGGTATCCTGGGTGGTTGCTAAGCGGTTGCTAGGGTAATTTGTGTGGTTGCTAGGGCATTCCTAGGGTGTTCAGGGTGGTTGCTAGGGTGTTGCTAGGTTGTTGCTAAGGTATTCTGGTTGGTTGCTAGGGTGTTCTGGGTGGTTGCTAGGCGGTTGCTAGGGTGTTCTGGGTGGTTGCTAGGGCGTTGCTAGGCAGTTGCTAGGGTATCCTGGGTGGTTGCTAGGCGGTTGCTAGGGTAATTTGGGTGGTTGCTAGGGCGTTGCTAGGGTGTTCTGGGTGGTTGCTAGGGTGTTGCTAGGCAGTTGCTAGGGTATCCTGGGTGGTTGCTAGGCGGTTGCTAGGGTGTTCTGGGTGGTTGCTAGGGCGTTGCTAGGCAGTTGCTAGGGTGTTCTGGGTGGTTGCTAGGGTAATCTGTGTGGTTGCTATGGTGTTACTAGGTGGTTGGTAGTTGTCAAAGATGGTTACTGTTGAGTTTGTAGCATTTTATTGGCATGATTTAGCACTTAGCTAATCAATATTAGCATGTAGCTATTCACTGCTAGCATGTGTAGCATGTAGCAAGTCCTGTTTGCTAGCATGAGTCAAAATAGCCAACCCCCATCTCTATACGATGTTCTGATGCAGAGATATCGGTCTTGCAAAACGGTTGCTAGGGTACACTGTTTGGTTGCTAGGGAGTGGCTTGGCAGCTGCCAATCATGAAGCTCCAAAGTCAATGTGAATGTATAAACCAACCCCCATCTCTATACGATGTTCTGATGCAGAGATGTAGGTCTTGCAAAATGGTTGCTAGGGTACTCTGTTTGGTTGCTAGGGAGTGGCTTGGCAGCTGCCAATCATGAAACTCCAAAGGCTGCTTGTCAGTATGAATGATATAAACCAACTCCCATGCCTCTGTGACATTCAGAATGGACGATATTCCTCTTTGGATTTTGGTTGCTAAGGTGCTCGACAATGGTTGCTAGGGCGTGGCTAGGAAGTGTTGAGGTGACTCATGATTGGCTGTTTGCTGCCCCGAGTCAAACGAGACCACCCTCATGTTTCTATGACAATTGAGTCCAGAGATATCCCTTCGATCTCTTTCAATGGAAGTCTATGGGAGTTGTTGCTAAGGTGCTCTAAATGGTTGCTAGGGCGTGGCTTAATAGCTTCACAATGATCCTGAGAGACTGATTGGTTGTCTGAGTAAAATGAGCCCACCCTCTTGTCTCTATGACACTGTGATCCAGAGTTATGTTCAATACAAAAGCGGTTTCTATGGTGTAGGACGGCCCATTTCATGGGCCGTCCTACACCATAGTAAGTCAATGGGGCAACTTTGGGCCCCTCCTGCCCCTCAGGGGTGCAACTTTTACCCCATTGTGTGGTATGTTCTTACAGAGCCTGTCAGCCTCTTCAAATGTGGCAAATTTCACGTTTCTGCGACATCCTCGTTCCGAGCTACGGCTCGTCAAAGTTTTTCGCAATGTTAAGTCTATGGGATTTTTTTGGGCCGTTTTTCGCCCCTGGGGCGACCATCGTACCCCCGATCTCTTAGAAAAGTCATAGCACACCATTCCCGAACAGGCCGCACGTTTTGACACCTCATTCATGGGTCTGTGACAAAAACTGCGGGAGGAGTAGCGCGTCAAAAAGTGGCCAGAAGAATAATAATAACTAGAATGTACATTTCCAGAAGAAAATGTGAAGTGGTGCTTGCAGTGGCAAAACTCGCCGCTCGGTTGCTAGCGTGCGGTTAGCTAGTTTTCACCAAGATGCTAGCATGATTAGCATGTTGCTAGCATCATGCTAGCATGATTAGCATGTTGTTAGCATTATGCTAGCATTATTAGCATGTTGCTAGCATGATTAGCATGTTGCTAGCATGATGTTAGCATGATTAGCATTTTGCCAGCATGATGCTAGCACGATTAGCATGTTGCTAGCATGATTAGCATGTTGCTAACATGATGCTAGCAAGATTAGCATGTTGCTAGCATGATGCTAGCATGATTAGCATGTTGCTAGCATGATGCTAGCATGATTAGCATGTTGTTAGCATATTGCTAGCATGTTGCTAGCATGATTAGCATGTTGCTAGCATGATGCTAGCATGATTAGCATGTTGCTAGCATGATGCTAGCATGTTTAGCATGTTGCTAGCATGATGCTAGCATGATTAGCATGTTGTTAGCATCATGCTACCAACACGCTAGCATGATTAGCATGTTGCTAGCATTATGCTAGCATGGTTGCTAAGGTGTTACTAGGTGGTTGCTAGGGTATTATGGGTGGTTGCTAGGGCGTTGTTAGGCGGTTGCTAAGGTGTTCTGGGTGGTTGCTATGGTGTTGCTAGGCGGTTGCTAGGGTGTTCTGGGTGGTTGCTAGGGTGTTGCTAGGCGGTTGCTAGGGTGTTCTGGGTGGTTGCTAGGGTGTTCTGAGTGGTTGCTAGGGTGTTGCTAGGGTGTTGCTAGGCGGTTGCTAGGGTGTTCTGGGTGGTTGCTAAGGTGTTTTGGGTGGTTGCTAGGCGGTTGCTAGGGTGTTCTGGGTGGTTGTTAGGGGGTTGCTAGGGGGTTGCTAGGGTGTTGCTAGGTGGTTGATAGGGTATTCTGGGTGGTTGCTAGGATGTTGCTAGGCGGTTGCTAGGGTGTTCTTGGTGGTTGCTAGGGTGTTGCTAGGCGGTTGCTAGGGTGTTCTGAGTGGTTGCTAGGGTGTTGCTAGGTGGTTGCTAGGGTGTTCTGAGTGGTTGCCTGGGTGTTGCTAGGTGGTTGCTAGGGTGTTGCTAGGCGGTTGCTAGGGTGTTCTGAGTGGTTGCTAGGGTGTTGCTAGGTGGTTGCTAGGGTATTCTGGGTGGTTGCTAGGGTGTTGCTAGGCGGTTGCTAGGGTATTCTGGGTGGTTGCTATGGTGTTGCTAGGCGGTTGCTACGGTGTTTTGGGTGGTTGCTATGGTATTCTGGATGGTTGCTATGGTGTTACTAGGTGGTTGGTAGTGTTCACATTTGGTTACTATAGAGTTTTTATAATGTTCATGGCATGATTTAGCACTTAGCTAATCAATATTAGCATGTAGCTATTCACAGCTAGCATGTTTAGCTTTGTTGAAAGTCCTGTGTGCTAGCATGAGTCAAAAGACCCAAACCCCATCTCTATACGATGTTCTGATGCAGAGATGTAGGTCTTGCAAAATGGTTGCTAGGGTACTCTGTTTGGTTGCTAGGGAGTGGCTTGGCAGCTGCCAATAATGAAACTCCAAAGGCTGCTTGTCAGTATGAATTATATAAACCAACCCCCATCTCTATACGATGTTCTGATATAGAGATGTAGGTCTTGCAAAATGGTTGCTAGGGTACTCTGTTTGGTTGCTAGGGAGTGGCTTGGCAGCTGCCAATCATGAAACTCCAAAGGCTGCTTGTCAGTATAAATGATATAAACCAACTCCCATGCCTCTGTGACATTCAGAATGGAAGATATGCCTGTTTGGATTTTGGTTGCTAAGGTGCTCGACAATGGTTGCTAGGGCGTGGCCAGTAAGTGTTGAGGTGATTCAGGATTGGCTGTTTGCTGCCCCGAGTCAAACGAGCCCACCCTCATGTTTCTATGACTCTTATATTCTGAGATATCCCTTTGATCTGTTTCAATGGAAGTCTATGGAACTTGTTGCTAAGGAGCTCTAAATGGTTGCTAGGGCGTGGCTAGGTAGCTTCACAATGATCCTGAGAGACTGATTGGCCGTCTGAGTAAAATGAGCCCGCCCCTTTGTCTCTACGACACTGTGATCCAGAGTTATGTTCAATATAAAAGCGGTTTCTATGGTGTAGGACGGCCCATTTCATGGGCCGTCCTACACCATAGTAAGTCAATGGGGCAACTTTGGGCCCCTCCTGCCCCTCAGGGGTGCAACTTTTACCCCATTTTGTGGTATGTTCTTACAGAGCCTGTCAGCCTCTTCAAATGTGGCAAATTTCACGTTTCTGCGACATCCTCGTTCCGAGCTACGACTCGTCAAAGTTTTTCGCAATGTTAAGTCTATGGGATTTTTTTGGGCCGTTTTTCGCCCCTGGGGCGACCATCGTACCCCCGATCTCTTAGAAAAGTCATAGCACACCATTCCCGAACAGGCCGCACGTTTTGACACCTCATTCATGGGTCTGTGACAAAAACTGCGGGAGGAGTAGCGCGTCAAAAAGTGGCCAGAAGAATAATAATAATAAGAAGAAGAAGAAGAATAATAAGTATGTGAGATAACAATAGTGTTGCTTTGCCATAGGCAAGCACCACTAACTAGAATGTACATTTCCAGAAGAAAATGTGAAGTGGTGCTTGCAGTGGCAAAACTCGCCGCTCGGTTGCTAGAGTGTGGTACATTAATGCATACGAGCCAACAACCATGTCTGTACGATGTTCTGGTGCTGAGATATGGCTTATTCATGTGTTTGTATGGTTACTAGGGTACCTTATATGGTTGCTATGGTGTGCTTATAAAGTTTATGAGATGATATTTAAAGACTAGTTGACAGTCTGAGTCAAAAAAGGCAAACTCCATGTTTCTACTAATTTCTGGAGCTGAGATATGGCTTAAATATGTTGTTTTATGGTTGCTAGGCTGCCCTAAGTGGTTGCTAGGGCGGGAATATGAAGTTGTTATGTCACTACTTATTGGCTGCTTGATAGGCCGAGTCAAAAGAGCCCAATCCCAAGTCTCTATGACCTTCTGGTCAAAAGATATGATCTCACAAATTTTGTGCCAATGTTAAGTCTATGGGACTTTTTTCGGAAATTTTTTCGCCCGCCAAACGAACATCGTACAACCGATCGCTTAGAAAAGACATAGCACACCTCTCCTCAATGAACCGGTCGATTTGACACCTCATTCATGGGTCTACGAGAAAACATGCAGGAGGAGTAGCGTGCCGAAGTTTTGTCTAGGTGAATAGTAATCACAACACTAGAATGTACATTTCCAGAAGAAAATGTGAAGTGGTGCTTGCAGTGGCAAAACTCGCCGCTCGGTTGCTAGGGTGTGTATAGCTAGTTTTTAGTAAGATGCTAACAAAATAAGCATAATGATAGCATGATTAGCATGTTGCTAGCATCATGCTACCGTGTCTTTAGCATGATGCTAACATGATTAGCAGGTTAATAGCATGTTTGTAGCTAGATGCTAGCATGATTAGCATGTTGCTAGCATCATGCTAGCATGATTAGCATGTTGCTAGCATCATGCTAGCATGATTAGCATGTTGCTAGCATCATGCTAGCATGATTAGCATGTTGCTAGCATAATGCTAGCGTGATTAGCATGTTTCTAGCATCATGCTAGCATGATTAGCATGTTGCTAGCATAATGCTAGCGTGATTAGCATGTTTCTAGCATCATGCTAGCATGATTAGCATGTTGCTAGCATCATGCTAGCATGATTAGCATGTTGCTAGCATCATGCTAGCATGATTAGCATGTTTGCTAGCATGTTTGTAGCTAGATGCTAGCATGATTAGCATGTTGCTAGCATCATGCTAGCATGATTAGCATGTTGCTAGCATCATGCTAGCATGATTAGCATGTTTGCTAGCATCATGCTAGCATGATTAGCATGTTTCTAGCATCATGCTAGCATGATTAGCATGTTGCTAGCATCATGCTAGCATGATTAGCATGTTTTTAGCATCATGCTAGCATGATTAGCATGTTTCTAGCATCATGCTAGCATGATTAGCATGTTGCTAGCATCATGCTAGCATGATTAGCATGTTGCTAGCATCATGCTAGCATGATTAGCATGTTGCTAGCATCATGCTAGCATGATTAGCATGTTGCTAGCATCATGCTAGCATGATTAGCATGTTTGCTAACATGTTTGTAGCTAGATGCTAGCATGATTAGCATGTTGCTAGCATCATGCTAGCATGATTAGCATGTTGCTAGCATCATGCTAGCATGATTAGCATGTTTCTAGCATCATGCTAGCATGATTAGCATGTTGCTAGCATCATGCTAGCATGATTAGCATGTTGCGAGCATCATGCTAGCATGATTAGCATGTTTGCTAGCATGTTTGTAGCCAGATACTAGCAAGATTAGCATGTTGCTAGCATCATTTAGCACTTAACTAATCGATATTAGCATGTAGCTATTCACAGCTAGCATGTTTAGCATGTTGAAAGTCCTGTGTGTTAACATGAGTCAAAAGACCCAACCCCCATCGCGATACAATGTTCTGATGCTGAGATATAGCTGTTACAAAATGGTTGCTAGGGTACTCTGTTTGGTTGCTAGGGAGTGGCTTGGCAGCTGCCAATCATGAAACTCCAAAGGCTGCTTGTCAGTATGAATGATATAAACCAACCCCCATCGCGATACAATGTTCTGATGCTGAGATATAGCTGTTACAAAATGGTTGCTAGGGTACTATGTTTGGTTGCTAGGGAGTGGCTTGGCAGCTGCCAATCATGAAACTCCAAAGGCTGCTTGTCAGTATGAATGATATAAACCAACTCCCATGCCTCTGTGACATTCAGAATGGAAGATATCCCTCTTTGGATTTTGGTTGCTAAGGTGCTCGACAATGGTTGCTAGGGCGTGGCTAGGAAGTGTTGAGGTCATTCATGATTGGCTGTTTGCTACCCCGAGTCAAACGAGACCACCCTCGTGTTTCTATGACACTTCTATCCGGAGATATCCCTTCCATCTCTTTCAATGGAAGTCTATGGAACTTGTTGCTAAGGTGCTCTAAATGGTTGCTAGGGCGTGGCTTAAAAGCTTAACAATGATCCTGAGAGACTGATTGGTCGTCTGAGTAAAATGAGCCCGCCCCTTTGTCTCTACGACACTGGGATCCAGAGTTATGTTCAATATAAAAGCGGTTTCTATGGTGTAGGACGGCCCATTTCATGGGCCGTCCTACACCATAGTAAGTCAATGGGGCAACTTTGGGCCCCTCCTGCCCCCCAGGGGTGCAACTTTTACCCCATTGTGTGGTATATTCTTACAGAGCCTGTCAGCCTCTTCAAATGTGGTAAATTTCACGTTTCTGCGACATCCTCGTTCCGACCTACGACTCGTCAAAGTTTGACGCAATGTTAAGTCTATGGGATTTTTCGGCCGGTTTTTCGCCCCTGGGGCGAACATCGTACCCCCGATCGCTTATAAAAGTCATAGCACACCATTCCCGAACAGGCCGCACGTTTTGACACCTCATTCATGGGTCTGTGACAAAAACTGCGGGAGGAGTAGCGCGTCAAAAAGTGGCCAGAAGAATAAGAATAAGAATAAGAATAAGAATAAGAATAAGAAGAATAAGAATAATAAGTATGTGAGATAACAATAGTGTTGCTTCGCCATAGGCAAGCACCACTAATAAGAAGAAGAAGAATAATAAGTATGTGAGATAACAATAGTGTTGCTTCGCCATAGGCAAGCACCACTAATTAATATATTAATCAGAAAAAAGGTTTTGCCCTATAAGTAAACAACTAACATTCTACCATCCATCAAACAATTAGATTTCTATTCTCTCCACTTTACTTTAAAGCATACTGACCTTTAGCATTTTACTATCTTTTAATAGTGTTGTTACTTTTCTTGTATATATTTTATAAATCAATTAGAATTTGTTACAACTGTGTCTTCCTTGTGTTGACAATGCAGTAACAGGCTCTACAAATTGGATCATTTATATTGTCAAGGCGACTCCATGACTGATGCCCCAAGGTAAAAGCAGGGACATATTACTTGACCCACACACAGACACACACAAGAGTACGTGGGACCAAAACTCGCATTACCTCTATTGTCTGTTGTATGATATAATACACAACTGATGACTGTGTGAAGATCAGTTACATCTATGTTAATCACATTTATATTGCAGTGTGCAAAAAATTGTGTACTAACCTTGACCTTTGCTTTTTTATGCTTCCAGATGTCACTCATTTCGTATGAATCAATGCACACAGCCTTGTTCGTTGAATCCTTGTTGTATTTCTTGACCAAAATGTGCATATAAGCATTCATGACCTGACAGGAATGAATGAAGGCATATTAGATTCCCATAAGAAAAAATATTCACAGAGTTCATCCGTTTAATAATGTCTAATGTTTACTTTAGATGGACAATTTCATTTTGAACTTTGGAGTTTTTCTTTTATTTATTTCGTTTTTCTTTTGGAGACATTATTTTTTTACATTATTTTTGTTGAAACAGTTTGAAATGAAGTGGCTTCATTCACAAACTGTTGGATTTCATTAACACACTTATGAGATGTGTTCTCAAGGTATACAAATCTGTACACTGAGGAAACCAATAAGAAAACCCAAACCATTTCAGAAAATAAAAAATGTATTTACTTATTTTGCCAACATAACATGTTGGACAAACACATTATTATACTGACTAGATAAAAAAAAAAAAACCTCAAGAGACAAGAGGCCAATTTAAAATAAATACTAAACAACATTATTATTATAACTGTCTAAATTGTTGTTTAAGTGCATACGTGATTCTATATCTGACAAAATCACAACTCCTGGGGATGCTGTGGCATGGACTGGTGGTGGAGATGCCCGTGAGGAGGGGCCTGAAGAGACCACGTGGATTGGTGGTGGAGACTGTGGTGATGGCACTGGTGGTGGAGATGCCCGTGAGGAGGGGCCTGAAGAGACCACGTGGATTGGTGGTGGAGACTGTGGTGATGGCACTGGTGGTGGTGATGCCGGTGAGGAGGGGCCTGAAGAGACCACGTGGATTGGTGGTGGAGACTGTGGCGATGGCACTGGTGGTGGCAATGCCGGTGAGGAGGGGCCTAAAGAGACCACGTGGACTGGTGTTGGAGAATGTGGCGATGGCACTGGTGGTGGCGATGCCGGTGAGGAGGGGCCTGAAGAGACCACGTGGACTGGTGTTGGAGACTGTGGCGATGGCACTGGTGGTGGCGATGCCGGTGAGGAGGGGCCTGAAGAGACCACGTGGACTGGTGTTGGAGACTGTGGCGATGGCACTGGTGGTGGCGATGCCGGTGAGGAGGGGCCTGAAGAGACCACGTGGACTGGTGTTGGAGACTGTGGTGATGGCACTGGTGGTGGTGATGCCGGTGAGGAGGGGCCTAAAGAGACCACGTGGACTGGTGTTGGAGACTGTGGCGATGGCACTGGTGGTGGCGATGCCGGTGAGGAGGGGCCTGAAGAGACCACGTGGACTGGTGTTGGAGACTGTGGTGATGGCACTGGTGGTGGTGATGCCGGTGAGGAGGGGCCTAAAGAGACCACGTGGACTGGTGTTGGAGACTGTGGCGATGGCACTGGTGGTGGCGATGCCGGTGAGGAGGGGCCTGAAGAGACCACGTGGACTGGTGTTGGAGACTGTGGTGATGGCACTGGTGGTGGTGATGCCGGTGAGGAGGGGCCTGAAGAGACCACGTGGATTGGTGGTGGAGACTGTGGTGATGGCACTGGTGGTGGAGACTGTGGTGATGGCACTGGTGGTGGAGATTGTGGTGAAGGCACTGGTGGTGGTGATGCCTGTGATGGCACTGGTGGTGGAGATTGTGGTGAAGGCACTGGTGGTGGAGACTGTGGTGATGGCACTGGTGGTGGAGATTGTGGTGAAGGCACTGGTGGTGGTGATGCCGGTGATGGCACTGGTGGTGGAGATTGTGGTGAAGGCACTGGTGGTGGTGATGCCGGTGATGGCACTGGTGGTGGAGATGCCGGTGATGGCACTGGTGGTGGAGATGCCGGGGATGGCACTGGTGGAGGAGATGCCGGTGATGGCACTGGTAGTGGTGATGCCGGTGATGGCACTGGTGGTGGAGGAGATGGGGGTGTTGGCACTGCTGGTGGAGATGCTGGTGAGCAGGGGGATGCAAAGACCACAGGAACTGAAACTGATGGTGATGAAGACTTTATTTTATGTGGGATGCGGGGTTGCTCCTCAACATGTAGCCTCAAATGATCTACATTTATTCTTGGGAATTTCACCCCCCCCCACCCCCCCCCCCCCCCTCACCTTCCAGGTCTGCACTTTTCCCTTCCAATAAAGTGATAGTATAGGGGCCAAGAAAGTTTGCCTCCAGTTTGCCACCCTTCCTTTGTTGGCTCCTTCTGTTTTGCCTCCACACTCTGTCCCCCACTTTAAAGTTGTTCAGGGCTTTCTTTTTTGTTTGGCGCCTAACCCTCTCTTGTGACGCTCTAGTATTGATATGAGCCTCGGTTAAAGCCTCGCTCATGGCAATAGCCGATTCCGTCAATTCTTCAACCGACATTGTGTCCTCCACACTCTTGTCAATCTGACAAAAAGTGCAGGACAATACTGTTAAAACAGTGCTACCTATTTATAATTAATGATATTTATTTGAAAATTATAACAATCTGCAGTTACCTGATAGTGCTCAGGGATTTCGGAACGGTAACGGGCCTCTCTTCCAAACATTAAAAAGTACGGTGAGTACTTAATTGTCACCTGCCGCTTTGTCCGAAGCCCAAACATTACGGCATCTAGGTGTTTGTCCCATTCATTGGGCTTGTCTTTTACAAGCTTGCAAAGGGATCTGGTAATATAATAACATTATTTTCAGGTTCAAAGCAGTCAGGAAGGAGCATTTACAATCATGCATCTGGCACACATCTTTATCGCATTTAAATAATAGTGTATTCAGTGTGTACATAGTCATTACGTGCATTTTATAGGAACTGAACCAAGGAATTTAGCATTTCTATCATCATGCTCTAATTAAATACATAAATGGCTAGTTCTTTGCAAATTTTTTGTCAGTGTGAAGAGAATTAGAATAAAATTATTGTTACCTCTGTATTGTCGCATTCATCCTTTCTACAAGGCCGTTCGTCTGTGGGTGGTAGGGTGCGCACAAGGACCTTTTAATATTTAGCACTTTGCAGATATTACTGTTCAGCTGCAATTTATAAAAGAAAACCGACTCTTAAAGGAGTAGTTCACTTTAAAAAAAAACTTTTGCTGATAATTTACTCACCCCCATGTCATCCAAGATGTCCATGTCTTTCTTTCTTTCAGTCGAAAAGAAATTAAGATTTTTGATGAAAACATTCCAGGATTTTTCTCCATATAATGCACTTTACTGGGCACCAAACGGTTCAAGGTCCAAAAGACACTTAATAAGACCCTTATTCATCATCTGGAATCGTTTAAAGCCATTTGAACAGTTTGCAGTTTGCACTGAAAGTGTCTTTTGGACCTTGAACCGTTTGGTGCCCAGTAAAGTGCATTATATGGAGAAAAATCCTGGAATGTTTTCATCAAAAATCTTAATTTCTTTTCGACTGAAAGAAAGAAAGACATGGACATCTTGGATGACATGGGGGTGAGTAAATTATCAGCAAAAGTTTTTTAAAAAGGGAACTACTCCTTTAAATTTCTCAGGGAAAAGATACAAGGTGTGTATATTGAATAAAAAAAATTGACATTTAATATTTTTTTCTGTTTTATGTTTATGTATGTTTTGTAAGTGAACATGTATGACTCACTGTGTTTACAAACTCTTTCCCCTGGTCTGTGAGGACTCTCTTAGGTGCCTCAAACTGATGCACAAATTTTAAAAGGCAATTAGCAACCTCCCTGGCAGCCTTTGACTTGAGGGGATAAGCCTGGGGCCACTTGGTCATGTAGTCAATGATGACACAAATATATTGGTTCCCGTTATCTGTGGGTGCTAATTTGCCAATGAGATCCATCCCCACAAGTTCGAAAGGCTGTTTAACCTAGAGGTCATTAAATATTAACAAATTAATTAGTTATATAACTTAATTGTTATTTCTAATTTAATTCTAAACAATACTAATACTGTAAATGAATGTGTGATGGAAAGGAATGCCACAATTGGAGTAATTTCATTTTGCTCCTTCAAAACTGATGACCTGCTGGCCTGACATGGTACACACTGTGCCACCTGTGATCAAAACAGTATATTGTTTGATATCATTAGCATTTTGTAATATTGCAAAAGTATTAATTCTGTACATGTTATTACCCAGGTGTCAATGTCCTGTGACATGCCCGGCCAGTAAAATCTTATGGATATTGCGTCTCGTGTTTTTTTTTTGTCCTGTGTGAGCTCCGATGCTGCTTGCATGAAACTCCTCAAAAATTTTGTTTGCCTCTTCAGCCCCACACACAACTTTTAGTTGTTTTTTGCCTTTGTTCCGAAGGTAATACAATTCACCACCTTTGAAAAGAAAAAATAGACAAAATAGTTAGGGATGTGGGGTAAAATGAAATGAATGTTTTTTCTCTAAAACACGTTGGGATTAAATCTTTTTTATTAAATGAATCCCTTTTATTAAATCTTTGTTTAACCTCCTTTTCCAAAGATAACAGCTCTGAGTCTTCTCCTATAATGCCTGATGAGTTTGGAGAACATCTGACCAGAGATCAGATACTCATTACTCCGTACAGAATCTCTCCAGATTCCTCCAATTCCAAGATCCATGTTTGTACTTATTCTCTTCAGTTCAACACTCATTTTCTGTGTTCAGGTCAGGGACTGAGATGGCCATCGCAGATGCTTTGTTTTGTGCTCAGTAAAGTTTTTTTTTTTTTTTTTGGATGTTTGTTTTTGGATCACTATCCAGTTGGAAGATCCAAACATGGCCCGTTATAAGATTTCTAGCACAGGTTGTCAGGTTTTGATTTTTTATATGTTGGTATTTGATCGAATCCATTAAAGTGTTCTTGAACAAAATGTCCAGAACCTCTGGCAGAAAATTAGGCTCACAGCATTAAAGATGAGACCCATAGGCTACATAACATCATGGCAGGTGTGTGTGTTGGAGTAGGTTGGAGACCCCTGTGCTATTTCTTAAGAAAATGTAACATCTTTCACTGAAGTAAAACTGTAGTAATCATGTTTGTGTGTGTGTGTGTGTGTTGATTACTATTGGCAAAACCACGATACAATAACCATTGTTTTAATATAATATAATTTTTTTTATATATATATACTGTAAAACCATGGTTAATTTTTGTGATTACGAATGTGTGTCAGCTTTAAAATGCATGCAGTACGAGTCACACCTCGTGGCATAAATATATGCATCTAAAAACTCGACTAATTTATACGTCTAACGAATATAAATGGTATAAATGGTAAATTACAAAAGAGTGTGTGATTACCACAAAATTTCTAGCCCATATTTGACTATTTATGCTAATTATATACAAAATTTTGACACAACGGATCAGCGAATTTTTATTGATGGCGCTTCAACATGGCAACGTTCATAATTTTTTAACGTGTGCATATTGTTTAATCATGGATGTCCTCACGTTGAATAACATACGTTGCAGGCAACTATAAAGTAGCTAGTATATTATGTATGAAACAAAAAATGTAAGATCAAACTTCAGACCATCTTTACAAAGAGAACTGATAAAATAGTTTTAAAAATTGTGAATATGAACATTTGTATGCCTTACCTTGGAGGACAAAAGTGTTGGCCTTTTTTCTAAAATTAGATTTTTCCGTTTTGGAATACCCATCAGGGTATGAACCATTTGTTTTATAATTTAATATTCTCTGATATACACTCACCGGCCACTTTATTAGGTACCCCATGCTAGTAACGGGTTGGACCCCCTTTTGCCTTCAGAACTGCCTCAATTCTTCGTGGCATAGATTCAACAAGGTGCTGGAAGCATTCCTCAGGGAGTTTGGTCCATATTGGCATGATGGCATCACACAGTTGCCGCAGATTTGTCGGCTGCACATCCATGATGCGAATCTCCCGTTCCACCACATCCCAAAGATGCTCTATTGGGTTGAGATCTGGTTACTGTGGAGGCTATTTTAGTACAGTGAACTCATTGTCATGTTCAAGAAACCAATTTGAAATGATTAGAGCTTTGTGACATGGTGGAAGTAGCCATCAGAGGATGGGTACATGGTGGCCATAAAGGGATGGACATGGTCAGAAACAATGCTCAGGTAGGCCGTGGCATTTAAACGATGCCCAATTGGCACTAAGGGGCCTAAAGTGTGCCAGGAAAACATCCCCCACACCATTACACCACCACCACCAGCCTGCACAGTGGTAACAAGGCATGATGGTTCCATGTTCTCATTCTGTTTACGCCAAATTCTGACTCTAACATCTGAATGTCTCAACAGAAATCGAGACTCATCAGACCAGGCAACATTTTTCCAGTCTTCAACTGTTCAATTTTGGTGAGCTCTTGCAAATTGTAGCCTCTTTTTCCTATTTGTAGTGGAGATGAGTGGTACCCGGTGGAGTCTTCTGCTGTTGTAGCCCATCCGCCTCAAGGTTGTGCGTGTTGTGGCTTCACAAATGCTTTGCTGCATACCTCGGTTGTAACGAGTGGTTATTTCAGTCACTGTTGCCCTTCTATCAGCTCGAACCAGTCTGGCCATTCTCCTCTGACCTCTGGCATCAACAAGGCATTTCCGCCCACAGAACTGCCGCTCACTGGATGTTTTTTCTTTTTCGGACCATTCTCTGTAAACCCTAGAGATGGTTGTGCGTGAAAATCCCAGTAGATTAGCAGTTTCTGAAATACTCAGACCAGCCCTTCTGGCACCAACAATCATGCCACGTTCAAAGTCACTCAAATCAACTTTCTTCCCCATACTGATGCTCGGTTTGAACTGCAGGAGATTGTCTTGACCATGTCTACATGCCTAAATGCACTGAGTTGCCGCCATGTGATTGGCTGCTTAGAAATTAAGTGTTAACGAGCAGTTGGACAGGTGTACCTAATAAAGTGGCCGGTGAGTGTATGTCAGGATCCATGTTAATCACTGAACAAATCCAACGTCAAGTAAC
The DNA here is from genome assembly GCF_029890125.1 of Rhinichthys klamathensis goyatoka. NCBI lineage: Eukaryota > Metazoa > Chordata > Actinopteri > Cypriniformes > Leuciscidae > Rhinichthys > Rhinichthys klamathensis. The sequence continues at coordinate 785,900 of NW_026606747.1, forward strand.
GTCTGCAAGTTGGTGGGGTGAGTGATTGGCTGGGTGGGTTTACGTCAAGACAACAGGAAATAACTTTCACAAATATAAAATTATTCAAAAGAAGTATACAATAAGAAAAATTATTTCAATTATTGGGAGGAAATTCCTTGGATCTGGGTAATTTTTTGTTTAACCAACACAAAACAAGACAGTTGTAAAAAGAAAAAGATTTTATTAACAAAAGATACTACAATACTACTAAAACAAATAGAATACAATAAAACTGCTAAAGAGTACTTCAATGCACAATGATGATAAATATGGAGTATTGAAAGTACTAAAAAAACACGTGAACTATGTGTATGGTAGAATGAAATCTGATTGGTAATAGGGTGTAAAATATCTGATGTCTAATTTAAACAGCAACTAAATAACAATTTGTAAAAAGAAATCTGAAAAACTGAAATGTTAAATCATAGGCAGTTAACATGAATATACACAATATACACTAAAAAGAGGGTTGGTTAGTCAACGGTCAAGTTCCATGCAGTCGCATTAGTAGTCTGGTGATGGCAACATCATCGACTGGTAAGGTGTGCTGCAGTGGAGGAGTCAGAGATGTCCATGCTCATGCATGACCTGTCAATCACATGCCATATCTGTATGTCCTTGTGAGTTTTATTGTTGCTCTGGCCTGAACCTCAAAATTAGAGTATATGGGGTTCGGTGGTACAAGTCTGATACTGAGGTCTCACTTCCTGCCTTTTTTTGGAGTTAGTTGGAATTGGATAACTGTGATAAGTGTAATGGACCTTAAGTTGTCTGGAATTTGTCATAGCATTTATATAATTTAGGTTAACCAAAAAAAAAGAAAAAGAAAATTGTATTAATTTAAATTCAATAATAAGTATTTTACATAGGGGGGTTTGATTTTGGAAGCCCTGCCGAATTCACACCCCCCACTCTGAGATCACTTTAGCTGGGTCAGAGACCCAAAACACTCTTTCTGGAGACTCATCTCATCCTGTAGACTATCTGCAAAAAAGCACAAGTGTGTAGTTTCAATAGTAAGTATTTTACATAGGGGGGTATGATTTTGGCAGCCCTGCCGAATTCACACCCCCCACTCTGAGATCACTTTAGCTGGGTCAGAGACCCAAAACACTCTTTCTGGAGACTCATCTCATCCTGTAGACTACCTGCAAAAAAGCACAAGTGTGTAGTTTCAATAATAAGCATTTTACATAGGGGAGTATGATTTTGGCAGCATTGCCGAATTCACACCCCCCTCACTGATATCCCTTTTGCTGGGTCAAACACCCAAAATACTCATTCTGGGGACACATCTCACCCTAAAGACTACCTGCAAAAAAGCACAAGTGTTCAGGTTCAATAATAAGCATTTTACATAGGGGAGTATGATTTTGGCAGCATTGCCGAATTCACACCCCCCTCACTGATATCCCTTTTGCTGGGTCAAACACCCGAAATACTCATTCTGGGGACACATCTCACCCTAAAGACTACCTGCAAAAAAGCACAAGTGTTCAGGTTCAATAATAAGTATTTTACATAGGGGAGTATGATTTTGGCAGCATTGTTGTTTTTTATAAAGATAATGTTTAGGCAGTAAAGTCAAATGACAAATTTGTCTGCATCCCTTTAGTAATCATGTTCATGTTTAGGTGTAGGCTACCCTTACGAAACTAAACCCTTGTTTTACTACAAAAACACTGTAGTGTTTCAAAAACACTGTTTTATAATACTGTAAAAACGAATCGGTTACCTAACGTAACCTCGGTTCTCTCTAGAAGAGGGAACGAGTATTGCGTAAGCTAGCTTACGCTGCGGGAAAGATTCATCTTTGCTGAGAGTTTGAAGCCAAAAAATTATTTCATAATTTGTATCCATTGACAACGCAGATCCTCTGCGGCAGACCTAGAGCAGGCTAGCTAGCAGCTCATTGGTTCGCTCAGAGAGAACTGCTTAAGCCTATGGGAGAGCGGGGCTGAACCCGCTGCCAATGAGAAGCGCCCGCGCGCTCATTGCATCATGGCCCGCCAGAATGGGCGTGGCTATGGTGTATATAACAGTCTCTCCCAGGCTTATATGTTGATTTATTTCAGCGTGAAGCGAAACGCTAGTAGCGCAAGCACGGCCGGGAACGCAATACTCGTTCCCTCTTCTAGAGAGAACCGAGGTTACGTTAGGTAACCGATTCATTCTCTTACGAGAGGTTCTCTCGTATTGCGTAAGCTAGCTTACGCTGCGGGAACACCTGGTCAACGCCGTGCGCGCTATGAATCCACTCATGAATCCCAGGGTGATACCGGGGGATTTTTAACGTGGAGTGAATGTAATATGAGGCCGGCAGAGCGGGCACATGAAGTGTATACATAAGCATCTAAGGAGAGCACAAGGGACGAACCGGTTGTGTGAGGGACTCCCAGTAATGCAGCTTCTTAGGGAGCTGGTCGTTAGACAGCTAGTAATTTTGCCTGCAAGGCGGGAACTTCCAAGTTGTAAAATCTGACAAAAGTGGACGGGGAGGCCCATCCCGCGGCCACACAAATGTCGTGAATGGAAATTCCACAGGACCATGCCCACGATGAGGCCATGCCTCTAGTGGAGTGCGCCCTGATGCCCAGAGGGCATGGCAGGCATTTAGATGTGTAAGCAGAGGCGATAGCGTCTACTATCCATCTAGACAGTGTCTGTTTAGAGGCGGCCAGACCTTTGGTGCGCCCCCCAAACGACACGAAAAGCTGCTCAGCGCGTCTGAACGCGGTAGCGCGCGTAGTGTACAATCTCAGAGCCCGCACCGGGCAGAGGAGATTGGCGTCGCGCTCACTATCGGATGAAGGCAGAGCCGATAGGGAAATAATCTGAGCCCTGAACGGGGTACCAATCGCCTTCGGGACATAGCCATGCCTAGGTTTGAGAATGACAACAGAATCATTCGGTCCAAACTCAAGACACGCGGTGCTGGATGAGAGCGCGTGAAGATCCCCCACGCGTTTTACTGAGGACAGAGCCGTCAGAAAAACGGTTTTGAGCGAGAGGTATTTTAGGTCCACAGACTCGAGCGGTTCGAACGGGGGTGCTTTCATAGCTTCGAGAACTATAGAAAGATCCCAGATAGGAACCGAAGGGGGGCGCGGAGGGTTCATCCTCTTAGCTCCCCTGAGGAAGCGGATGACTAACTCGTCTTTGCCCAGGGACTGAGCGCGTCGGGGTTCAGAGAACGCCGCGACGGCTGCCACGTAAACCTTGAGAGTGGAGGGGGACCTGCCCTTGTCCAGCATCTCTTGAAGGAAAACAAGCAAAGACGGCACATCGCATGACCGTGGGTCCAGATGTTTGTCGGTGCACCATTTTGAGAACACAGACCATTTAGACGCATAGAGCCTTCTCGTGGAAGGTGCTCTAGCCTGTATGATAGTGTTTCTTACTCCCTCTGGCAAATCGACGAATAGTCGTTGATCACCCATGCATGTAGCGCCCAGCGCCGTGGATGGGGGTGCCAGATCGTGCCGCGAGCTTGAGAGAGGAGATCTGCTCTGACTGGGATGGGCCACGGGGCTGTCTGTGACAGCTGAGTGAGCTCCGGAACCCAGTTCTGACTCTCCCAACGCGGGGCTATGAGGAGCACCGAGTGGCGTGTGTCCCTGATCCTCTGAATTACCTGTGGTAGCAGAGCGATCGGAGGGAATGCATAGAGCGGGCGGCGAGGCCATTCCTGGGCTAGCGCGTCCTCGCTCCTTGAAAAAAATATTGGGCAGTGAGCGTTCTCTTCTGACGCGAAGAGGTCCACTTCTGCTCTGCCGAATAGCCGCCACAGTATTTGGACCGTTTGTGTGTTCAGGGACCATTCTCCTGAGGAGATGAGGTTCCTGGACAGTATGTCTGGACCGTCGTTCACGAGCGAGAGCAGGCGGCTCTGAGACCAAACTAAAATACGGTGTGTCAGTAGGAAGAGATTCCTGGATCTGACACCGCCCTGACGGTTGAGATAGGAGACCACAGCCATGTTGTCCGAACGGATCAGGACGTGGTGTCCCCGAATGAGCGGGAGGAAGCGCGAGAGCGCGTTCTCGACCGCAAGCATTTCCAGACAGTTTATGTGTAAGGGGCTTTCCTGTGTCGACCAATGGCCGAAGGCCGGTGAGCCCTCGCAGACTGCACCCCAACCCGTGTTGGATGCATCCGTCGAGATGGCGGGAAAAGGTCCCCATCGTGACGCCCTGCCGAAACCATTCTGCTACTGTCCATGGCTGCAGCGCCGTGAGACATGTCTGCGTAACTCTGATCAGCTGGCGGCCCGTGTTCCACGCGCGGTGGGGTACACGGCTGTTTAACCAAAGCTGAAGCGGGCGCATGTGCAGAAGGCCCAGCTGAAGCACAGCGGAGGCTGAGGCCATGTAACCCAGCATCCTCTGAAAAGTTTTCAGAGGTGTGCGGGTGCCCATCTGAAACGAGGCGGCCAGTCGCTGAACACTGCGCGCGCGCTGTGTAGACAGGCGAGCCGTCATCGTGACCGAGTTCAAATCTATTCCTAGAAAGGAAATCGATTGACTGGGTTGAAGGGAGCTCTTTGTCCAGTTGACAGAGAGGCCCAGCGTTTTCAGATGGTCGAGGAGAACTGCGCGGTGCGACAGAAGCTCCGTCTGTGATTGGGCCAAAATCAGCCAGTCGTCCAGATAATTCAATATGCGCAGCCCCTGGCTTCGCAGGGGGGCGAGCGCCGTATCCATGCACTTCGTGAATGTACGGGGCGCCCATAGATGGTGGGACTCTCTCTATGGCGCCCTTTTGCAACAGCGTCGTAATTTCTGAGCGGAGCGTGCCGGCGGCCAGCGGGCTGACAGTAGATTCGAGCCGAGCGCGCGCACGAGGCGGGCAGCGGCGAAACTGTAGCAGATAGCCGTTCTTTATAATGCTTAGCACCCACGGGGAAATGCCTGGAATGGCTTCCCACGCTTTGGAGCATGCGGCTAGTGGCCGAATGGCTATATCGCCCTGATTGCTGCACATAGCGGGCTGGACACAGTGTGTGGGCGCGCTTTGAATGTGTGTGGCAACGGGATTTGCACTCAGAGAGGAGTCTATGGGCCGTGAAACAGAGCGAGCAGAGAGGGGACACGCGCATGAGCTCGTGGGCGTGTTTATGTTCTCTGATATTAGAGCGGGCTGTGCCCGTTTCATGTGATGGGGCTCTGAGAGAGACACGGGATATGTTATGCTTGTGTGTATGGGTGAACACATGATTGTGGGCACATTTTCTACACAGCTGGCATATTTTCTCTTTTTGAGATTTCTCTGGGTAGCCGTGAAAACGGCTTTTTGTCGCTCGCAAGCGGGCTGGGACACCGGCTTGTTTGTGGCGGTCAACACTACAGCAGTCGGCGAAACAACGGGGACTGGCAGAGGGCGAAGCTTTGACGGCGGTCCGGCCGCAGCGGGAGAGCACCGTCGTTTTCTTAACTTTGCTAGGCAGACTTCTGATGATCAGGCTTCAGCGTGATCTTGGGTCGCGGGCCCCGTGGGGGCGGCGGTCTGCGGCGGCTGTCAGAGCGAGAGCGAGGGCGGCCGCCCTGTCTGCGCTGGGCTGTTTGAGTCTGCGGAGGGGGGCGCTGTGGTGGAGCTCTGGCAGGAGGCTCGCGAGAGCGGCCTGCGGAAGAGCTAGCGCGGCGGGGCAGAAACAAATTCATGGCCTGAGTGGCTTTCTGGACCTCGGAAAAGCGATCGACGATTCCCGTGACAGCAGATCCAAAAAGGCCCGTCGGGGAGAGGGGCGCGTTAAGAAACGCGGCGCGCTCAGAATCTCCCATGTCGGCAAGCGTGAGCCATAAGTGTCTCTCGGATACACAAAGGCTGGCCATGCATCTCCCCTGAGCTTGTGCGGCGGCTTTAGTGGCGCGAAGGGCGAGGTCCGTAGCACTTCTCAGATCCGTGACAGCGGGGGAGGGGTTTCTACCGCTCTCGGCCCACTCACGGAGAATATCGCTCTGTAACACTTGGAGGACAGACATAGAATGCAGCGCTGCGGCGGCCTGACCGGCGGTGGCGTAGGCGCGAGCATGAAAGCTCGAGGTCGCTCTGCAAGCTTTCGAAGGAAGCGTGGGGGAAGAGCGCCATCTAGCAGAGGGCGGGCAGAGGTGTGCGGCGACCAAGTCCTCAACGGGCGGCATGGCTGAGTAACCTTTTTCGGCGGCTCCGTCCACCGAGCGCAGCGAGGCGGATATATCGGAGCGGTTTCTAGCCGAGAGCGGGGCATTCCAGGACTTCGTCAGCTCTGTGTGAAGTTCAGGCAGGAATGGGGCGGCCCGGTTGCACGCGGGGGTCGAGCGCCGATGAAAAAAGCTGCCGTCCATCCGGTTCGGGGCCTGCTCGGGTGGAGGAGACCACTCGAGACCGAGGCGTTCGACGGCCTGTGAGAGGAGGCGCATTAGTTCCTCCTCTATCCCGGCGCGGATCCCCGCGACTCTTTCGTGGATCCGAGAGATGACCATTCCTCACTGTCTGACGCGAGCAGTGAACAGGAATCCTTCTCCTCCGCGGCGTCATCGGAAGCGACAGAGCGGCCACTCGGCGGCAACTGTATGTCCGGCTGGGGCGGGGAGGGAGAGCGGGAAGCGGGAAGCGGCGGCGGCGGCCCGCATGGTTCCGCAGGGGGCTCCGGCGGCCTCTGGGAGCGGCGTTTCTTCTTACGCGGCGAAGAGGGAGGCGGCGCGGGAGCGGATTTTGCCGCCAGAAGTCGTGCCCGCAGGGACGACAACGGCAGGCTCTCACAGAAGTCGCATCCTCCATCCGCGAGGGCGAGTTCTGCGTGCTCGAGTCCCAGGCAGAGAGCGCAGATGACATGGCGGTCTCCGTCCTCGAGAGGAGCGCGGCAAGAGCCGCAGGAAAAACGAGACATCTTTAAAAAGACGCTCGGCTCTTTTAGATATAGAGAAAAGAAGAAGGATACAGTCGTCGGATGGCGCTAGCTTGCAGGGCGGCTGAAGGTGGCGAAGACGGCCGGCTTCTTCAGGGTCCGGGAGCTCGCTAGAGTGATGCCTTCTCGACGGCGACGGCTTTTCTCAGGACAGCAGAAGCGTGTAGCTTGCTGAAGATGAAATGAATCAACATATAAGCCTGGGAGAGACTGTTATATACACCATAGCCACGCCCATTCTGGCGGGCCATGATGCAATGAGCGCGCGGGCGCTTCTCATTGGCAGCGGGTTCAGCCCCGCTCTCCCATAGGCTTAAGCAGTTCTCTCTGAGCGAACCAATGAGCTGCTAGCTAGCCTCCTCTAGGTCTGCCGCAGAGGAACTGCATTGTCAATGGATACAAATTATGAAATAATTTTTTGGCTTCAAACTCTCAGCAAAGATGAATCTTTCCCGCAGCGTAAGCTAGCTTACGCAATACGAGAGAACCTCTCGTAAGAGAACACAATTCAAGCAACAAATCTCAGCTAGACAGTTCAAGTTGTAAATCATACGAGTATGGTCAAATAACATGATCAAAGACAAATAACTGATGAATACATGATCAAAGATCTACAGACAAATTGCCATCATGTAATTTCTTACGTCGTCTGATGCCTGTCTGTTTCGGAGCTGGCGGCACGAATTTCACGTCATGCGCGTGCTCGCGAGGGGAGTCAGATTCTGGCAGGGAGTCGGAATTCGGCACAACAGTGGCAGCTGCTCCACCATTCATCATAAACTTTGGCTTGAAAACTTCACACAGCAAGACCCAAACAAAGAAATGCTGAACGCAAAATAGGTTAGTAACCTGTGGTGAGTAAACATGTTTAGCTCAGCATTGGCCATCTAACGTTAGCTTGCTTGTTGCTTCAGCTACGGGAGGTTTACTCCGAGTGTCGTTCGTTATGAGAAGATGAATGAGCGTTTGTTTGCTTTCCAAACTTGTGGTAGTCGATTAATGTAGGCTAATCATTTACGTCCCTCAGGCTGCCATCACGTTAATTATTACAGATTGGCTGTTGATCATGTTACAGTTTTATTTAGTTATAATAACGTTACACTTGTTTGAGAGTCTGGTGGTGTGTTGACTGACAGTAGTTTAAGCTGTCATTGATTAAATTGCACATTACATGGTTGTGCTCTGTAAAAAAAAAGGTTATAGTTTATTGTTTTGAGAGCCTGGGGGATGTTGACTTACAGGAGTTTATAATAATAAATGAATTGCACATTACATGGTTGTGCTCTGTAAATGAAAAACAGGTTACAGTTGCATTATTCCTTATAGCTATGCAGTTTCATAAGCAGCCTGGATCGAATGCAGCAGGTGATACAACATTCGTAATAACCATGGGCGTAGGTTTGGTCTCAGCTTTGGTGGGAATCTAAGTTAAGCATGATGTGACTTGCTAACGTAGCATTCTATCATGATAGTGCGACTTCTATGAGTCTATCCGTGCTGCACACCCCTAATTAATGCTCCTAACCTTGAAAGATTGCAGAAGCTAGGTTTAACTGTAACAATATCCTGGGTAACCAGGATCACCATACTATTTTCCACAGTAAATCTGCATTTGAAAGCCTGGTCAGTCACTACTACTGCTAGTTATTTGTGTGGCTAGTTATTTTTGCCTGCTTACACTCTGCTTTATGAAAAGCTTCGTATGTCCCCTTTCTTCTTCTTGGGTGACATAGCTGATCTACAAAGTACAAAAAGGGGCAAAAAAAACGGAATATTAAAATGTTTTACTCTGGCCTTTGTATATGGCAGGCAGAGAGACAGCCCTGGTAACTTACCGTCAGCGTCGTCACGCGCACGCACACACACACACACACACACGCACACACCACCCGCTCGCTGCCAGTGAGTGCAAGCACAAAAAGTAGTCCCGGCCCGCGCGTGTAGCCTGCCTGTCAGATACCCCACCGCCAATCAAATTGCGGCGTATCTTGTACTGTCGTCGTCCTGGCCGTTGGAATCGATCTAAATAGCAGCGCAAAGATCCAAATAGCAGTTCAAAGGAGCTTACTAAATATTGGTGGGGACAAATTTGTCACCTCAAAATATTGATTGGGACTAGTACCTAGCGTCCCCCCCTAAACCTACGCCCTTGGTAATAACCACGAGAGACTTGAGATTTAACTTGGACTCTAGCTCAAAGACTTGTGAGCTTTTCTGGTGTACACAAACGAGAAATTAACCTCTTGGATTTTACACTGCTCATGATGTGCTTACTTATACAATAATACAGTAAAACAGTAATACAGTAATAAAATCAAACCCAGCTAAGCTACAGTATAGAGAACACATACAGGTATTTACACTACAAACAAAATAAAAAGATTGAGACAATAGTGCAATGAGCAGAGTGCAAATGATGCAGGAGTAACGTTAAATTATTATTACCGTTATTATTATGTACATGTCAGAGGTGAATGTGATATACAGCACAAACACATACAAGCATACGTGTACACAGTGTGATGAGTGCTAAGAATGCTGGAATAAATAAGTATTATGAGCAGTGTTATGTACATGAGTTAGGTGGGTTTGGTATACAGTACATAAAATATACAGTATAGTATGACAATAACAACAGTAAGAACCGGTCTGAAATAGAGTGATTAATAAATAAGTGGTCGCCGAAATTTCCAGTTGACCAAATTGCTTTTTTTTTTTTTAAAGGGTGTCAGACCTGCTGTTCAGCAACATTGACAATGAGGAGTTGGATGCAATGGTACGGGAGATCCTCAGATGTCATCCTAATACAGGATATAAGATGATGCTGGGCCATCTGAATGCTCAAGGAATACAAATCCAAAGTAAGAAGGCTAGTATGTGTTGGTTATGACATTAATTAACACTGTAGGCATTATGTAAAATCGATGTGTTTGTCACTGACTCAATTTACAGCTGCTTGGTCATCATGACCACATTACAAATGATTGTTTATCACAAGTGCAGTACAGTATGTGCAATATTTTTTTAAAGCACCAATAATCATCTTCACAATGTAGTCTCTTTTAATGAGTTGTTCTATCAAACATATTGTGATATTTGATGTGGCCCACTGCTTAACCCATTATTTCCATTTGTGTACTATGGACAATCAAAGTAACAAATATGTAATCTGTAATCTCTATTTACCTGTTTTTCAAGGAAGTCGAGTGCAAGAATCAATGAGACGTGTTGATCAGGAGGGGGTTTCTATGCGCACTGTCCAACTCCACACAGTAAGACGCAGAAGATATTCTGTTCCAGCTCCTAACAGTTTGTGGCATATTGATGGCAACCATAAACTTATAAGGTCAGAATGAGCTATTGTAAATAATACATCATAAAACAATTCAAAATAATGCAATATTGGTTTCATGTACATTTTAACATCGGATTTTCTTTGAAGGCAGGCTCACCTGATTCCACAATGCAATTAAAACTAGTTATTGCAATCCACATTCAATTTATTTAATATCATCACTCATGCTGCCACTTTCTCACTGTGAGATTGGATTTCACATTAATTTCCTTTTCCATTAATGGTGTTTCTTGAAGGTTACTATGAAGTATTTGCGTTGTTCTTGAAATTACAATACACTTTGCCATTTTTTTTATATTGCAGATGGCGATTTGTGGTTCATGGAGGCATTGACGGCTTCAGCCGTCTTATTGTGTACTTAAAAGCCGCCACCAATAACCGTGCGTCAACGGTCTGCAACTGCTTTCTTGAAGCAGTCGGTGTATATGGAGTGCCATCACGTGTTCGCTCTGATAAAGGAGGAGAGAATGTCCAAGTGGCCCACTTCATGGTGTCCACCAGAGGCCCAAATAGAAATTCTCATCTAACAGGAAGAAGCACACACAACCAGAGGTGATTTCCTGTTGTAAAACTGTAGCAAGTTCCACTTTTAATCTTGTTTTCATTATTGGCCTTTTTAAAACGTCTGCTTTGGGTTATCTTATTTTTTTCAGTTGTAGTTCTGTTACATTACTTTAGTAACATCGTTATTTACAATTATTGGTAGTAAGGGTTCTATACAGTAATTTATTAATTTTGTGGACATTAAATGGTGTATAAAAAGTGTTTGTCCTAAACTTTATTCTTCTATGTCCATTTTGCTCATCATGCGAGGATATTTATGTCATACATTTAATATGTATACATCCAAGTCATTCATGACTTTATTTCTTGTTTTTGTATTTTTTCTTATTGTCCAGGATAGAGAGATTGTAGAGAGATGTCTTTGGAGGAGTTTTGGATCTGTTCTACACAACATTCTGCAACCTAGAGGCAGAAGGCCTACTCAACCCGGACAATGAGATCCAGCTGTATGCACTGCACTGGGCCTTTCTTCCACAACTTGACAGACATCTGCAGTTGTTCAAAGATGGCTGGAACCACCATCGGCTGCGCACGGAGAGGAATCAGTCACCACTAGGGTTGTCACTTTTTATTCGATATTCGAATATGCATTCGAACATGACGTGAAATATCCGTAATCGAACTATAAATAAACTAACCGGTTCTCTTTCATCATCTCGTTTCGAGATCCACCTATGGGAAGGGCATCCGTACCTGACCTCTGCAGAAGCATCCAATTGCACCAAGTCTGGCTAACAGACAGAAGCGCGCAGCCAATGCCAGGTGAGGCCACACCCCCTTACCTACGGGCATATCACAGCTGGGCGCGCTGCTATTCCTCAGTTGACATTCGCTTCTCGCGATCTCTGCATTGACACAGTTCGGTTGGATTAACGTTACGCTGCTCACTTTCGAGTCTTCAGGAGGACATATCGCCAGATCAGCCTCCGCCAGACGTGAGTGACAGTCGTTTCTTCAGCCTATCCGCTGTGTTTTTTGCATCCGGAGCCGCCCGAGCTCTCGCTGTCCTTCACCTGCTCCTCCTTTACATGGCTGCCCGCCACGGATTTTTCCGAGTTCTTCACCGCTGGCCCACCCATGGCTATGTGACCGTCTAAACAGCCGCTTCCCCCTGGGAACAGCCTATCACGACGAGCCTGCCCGGCCGCGTGTGGTGCTCTCATCGCCGCTATAAGGACCCTCTCGTTCTGCGCGGTCTGCTTGGGCTTAACACGCTCAAGCTTTGGAGAACCCGGGGAATTGCGGTCATTGTAATTGTTGCCCATGTAGCTTTTACTAAGCCGGCTTTTAGTTGCACGACACAGCGCGCCGTGCTCGGCCTTTCTGACTCGGAGGAGAGACACGGTGATGATGACGCGCTACCGGGGAACTCCCGGAGCGCCACCTCTCTAAAATATTTGAGCTGACATCAGCCCAATCCGCATTCCCTGAAGAGGACATCTTCGCGGGAAAACCTCACTCTCGTTGACGAACCGGTCGGTTCCGGCGACGGGGATGACGCGGTCCTTTTAGCGTTCCCTAGGCTAGGGTTCACGCGGCTTTGCCTCCGTCCATCCTCCTGGAAGTTTGTGAGCGAGCGGCCGTTCGTCTCAACATTGTGTGGCCAGCTCCACAGAGCGCCACCGACCAGGATAGGAATATGTACGACGGGTAAACGCTGGGACCACCGCCCAGTCTGAACGGCTGGAGCGTCCCGCTAGACTGTTAACACGGTCTCACGGGCCTTGATTTGTTACGATTACGTGTTGAGGTTTTCAATTTATGCCTTCCTAGGAAGGCGGTCCCGAACGCAAGCGGCCTGCCTGTTGTTCGACCATTGGGAGTAACGTTAACTAACAGGGTCTCCCACCTACGGTCGGTTAATCCCCCCTCGTGGCTGCCCAGCCTGTATGTTAGTGGACGTTGTGTGTGTTTGTCCCCTTCCCCCCCACAACAACAAGTTACGGGGGAGGGGGCTGTCGTGAGGGAAAGTACATAGCAGTGTTACCACACCGCACGCACTTGGTTCCCCTCACCTAGTTATTAAAGGCTTCGGCCCCAGTGTTTCCCAACACAAAACACACACATTACTAAACAACACATTTAATAAACGAATCAAATGAATTCGTGCAGATTTATATATCTGCCAGCGGCAACATAGAGAGCAAATCTCTCTGATCCCATGCATGTCGCCCTGAGTCCGTCCACAAGAGGTCGCCATTGCCTCATAAATCAACCAACTGGGCTCACACAGCTCAGTTGCGGCTGTCCAGCCGACGTGTTTTTAGTGGACGTTGTGTGTGTAAGGCCCCTGTGTTCCCCAACACAAAACACAAGCATAACTAAATAACACATAAAAAAAAAAAAAAAAAAAAAAAAAAAACGCATTAAATAAATCCGTTACATATTATCTCTCTCCGCGGATATTATTTATTTTTATACCTGCACTTGAGACTGCCCAGTTCATGTGTTCAGGAGATATGTGTTTTTCCCACTTTTGGGGGCACCTTGTGAGGGAAAGTTCAGCACAGTGGACACCACACTATGTTTCCCTCACTCTGTCAATAAAGGCTTCGGCCCCAGTGTTTGCCCAACACAAAACACACAGAGCTACGAATCAAATGAATTCGTTTTGGAGAGAAGACCTCTCTCCGCAAAGAAAACTTCTCACTGCAGAGAGAGGAAATCCCTCCAAACCCCTGCATGTCGCCTCTAGTGTTCCCACTAGATGGCGCCTTTGCATCACAAATGAACCAGCTGGGCCCATACAGCTCCGCTCCGGCCCGAGCGGGGGCGCTCGCGAGTCACAAAGCGGCTTGGCAAGCCGTTTCAGCGCCCGAGTGGGTTTTTGCGTACTGTAACCCAGGGTTACAAGCTGCAGTGTGCAATAAAACCTCCGCATTTCAACGGCGTTCTCTCTTCTCACACAGAAGAAAACGCCTCACACATTCTGAAAGAGGAAATTTCCTCCCTCCTAACAAGGGGGCGATTCAGATGGTGCCACCCAATCTGATAAACCATGGTTTTTATTCCTGGTATTTTCATGTTCCAAAAGGCGTGGCGCCCCCCCGCCCTATATTGGACCTTCGAGTGTTGAACAAACATTTGAGGAAATTCAATTTCAGAATGTGACACAAGCCTCTCTCGCCTGTGCCATAAAGCAGAACGACTGGTTCACATCAGTCGATCTGAAAGATGCTTTCTTTCACATAAGCATCTACCCTCCACACAGGAAATATCTTCGTTTCGCCTACCAAGGCGTTTGTTACGAATTCACAGTTCTTCCGTTCGGGCGCAATTTGAGTCCCCGAACTTTCTGTCTGTGTGCGGAGGTGGGCGTGGCGCCCCTGAGACTATCAGGGCTGAGAATTCTGACTTACTGGCTCATCATAGCCAAATCAAAGGAGAAGGTGTCGCTGGACACCGGCCGGGTGCTCGAGCACATCACATCCCTCGGGTTCAAGGTGAATGCGAGCGACAACAATCTGACTCCCAGTCAGAATGTCATTTTCCTGGGCTTGGAATTGAACTCAGTCTCCATGCGAGCGCGTCTCTCTCAAGAGCGCGTTCGCTCGCTGATGGACTGTCTGTCTCAGTTCAGTGAAGGGGCGAGAGTACAATATCGCACATGCCTCAGGCTGCAGGATCTCATGGCTTCATCTATCCAAGTTGTGCCATTGGTCTCCTGAGAATGAGAACGTTCACGAAATGGGTTTTGTACACTACATTTCAGCCCGATTTGCGATCTCTGCCGCTCGGTAACGATGACGCGCGCCTGCTCGGCGGCCTTGCGCCATTGGGAGAGCGAGAACTTTTACGCACGGGAAACCCCCCCTCGGGACGGTACGATGCGAAAAGTTTCGACGACAGATGCGTCCTTAACAGGCTGGGGAACCACCCAGGAAGGCAGAACGGTGAACGGTCTGTGGCTGAGCAGACTACGTTCAGCGCACATTAACTATTTAGAGCTTTTACTATTTGGAAAGCTCTGAATCATTTTCTGCCTTGCCTGCAGGGACATCCTGTTCTAGTACGGTGCGATAATACCACGGTAGTGGCTTATATCAACCGTCAGGGTGGCATGCGCTCGTCGAAACTCCACGCTCTAGCTTACAGGCTTTTGGTGTGGAGCAGACAGGTTTTTCTGTCATTACGCGTGACTCATGTCCCGGGCATTCGGAACAGAGGCGCGGATCTGCTATCGAGGGGAAACCCAATCCACGGGGATTGGCGTCTTCACCCGCAGATAGTGGAGAGGTTATGGATGAGATTGGACAGGCACCCGTAGATCTTTTCGCCTCGCACGAAAATCACCATTGTCCTATGTTCTTCTCGCTAAAGGACATGGACGCGCCCCTCGGGGCAGACGCACTGGCCCACCCATGGCCCAAAGTGCTGTTGTATGCTTTTCCTCCCCTGTGCCTGATAATTTTCACACTGGCCAGGGTGAGAGAGCACGGCCTGTCTCTCATTCTGATAGCACCCAGGTGGCCCAAAGCCCCATGGCTGGCAGAGATAATCCCTCTGTTATACGCCGAGCCATGGCGCCTCCCCCCTCGCACGGACATACTGTCCCAAGCCAACGGGGAGATTTACCACCCCCACCCGGACAGGGTGGCTCTCTGGGCCTGGCCCGTGAGAGGACGAACCAAAATGCACTGGGGCTCCCGCCGCGTGTAATCGCCACTACTCAGAAGGCTAGGGCCGTTTCCACGCGATCCCTATATGGCTGTAAGTGGCAAGTGTTCGAAGGGTGGTATGATGGGCGTGGTTTCACATCTTATCAGTGCTCGGTGCCTGATATTTTGTGTTTCCTGCAAGACCTCATGGAAAGAGGCAGGTCCTTTTCCACTATTAAGGTCTACCTGGCTGCGATTTCAGCCTGTCATGTGGTTTTTGGGGCTCCACCGTCAGGCAGCACCCTCTAACCCGCAGATTTATGGAGGGTGCACGCCGCTCTTTGCTGGTCATCAGGAGATCTGTTGAATCTATCCCAGAGTGGGACCTCTCCATGGTGCTGGAAGAGCGGTCTCTGTATCCTTTTGAGCCTCTGGGGAGTATTTCCCTTAAGCTGCTGTCCCTCAAGACAGCTTTGCTCTCGGCCTTGGCATCTGCTAAACGGGTCAGTGAGCTACATGCACTCTCGGTTCACCCCTCGTGCGCCAAATTCTCCCTAAGTGGAGATAAGGTTTTCCTTAAGCCTAACCCGGTCTTCATGCCGAAATGCTTCCCTGCGTTCACGTCGGAGGTTTTGGAGCTATCCGCTTTCACCCTCCACCCTTTGCCTCCCCGGAGGATCAGGGGCTGAATGCTCTGTGTCCCGTCCGTGCTCTGCAAGCATAATGACCAGGACCAGTGCTTTCCGCAAGAGCGACCAACTCTTTGTTTCAAGGGCTCCCCTGCACAAGGGGAGTCCCATTTCAAAGCAATGCCTCTCACATTGGCTTGTGGACGCTATACTATGGCTTAGGAAGCAAAGGGAGTGCAGCCCTAAGGGGCATCAGAGCTCATTCCACAAGGGGCTTAGCCGCCTCTTGGGCTTTGTTCAGGGGAGTGCCACTGCAGGACATCTGCTCCGCGGCCAGCTGGGCCTCTCCTCATACCTTTGAGCGTTACTACCGGTTGGATGTCACCAGAACTTCGGTGGCACACTCGGTCCTAGGGGTAGGGTCCTCTTAGCCCTTTCCCACAGCCCCGTTTGGTTAACCAACGAGGAGTGAATGGGCCGGCTGGCCATGTTCATTCCTGTCACCAAGCATTCGCATTCCTTCTTGGGTTTAGCTATGTGCATTGGTGGTGCGGGGGCCATTATCATGTATGTGTCTCATGCATGTTTCATGCCCTGCTTGTCCACAGCAGTTAGCGTGGTGGAAAACTTGCAGGGTCATGTTTGTGGGACGTGTCAGGCACCGCCTCTCTGAGGTGACCGTCCTTCTCTGGCCTTCAGAACCTCACTGTGAGTGTATTGGGCAATTGGGGAGCTGTCCATGTCTCTCCCATAGGTGGATCTCGAAACGAGATGATGAAAGAGAACAATAGGTTACTGTCGTAACCCCGGTTCTCTGAAACATCGAGTGGAGAGATCCACCAGCTTTGCCCCGCTTGCCGCACGAGAAGCGAATATACTTACTGAGGAATAGCAGCGCGCCCAGCTGTGATATGCCCGTAGGTAAGGGGGTGTGGCCTCACCTGGCATTGGCTGCGCGCTTCTGTCTGTTAGCCAGACTTGGTGCAATTGGATGCTTCTGCAGAGGTCAGGTACGGATGCCCTTCCCATAGGTGGATCTCTCCACTCGATGTTTCAGAGAACCGGGGTTACGACAGTAACCTATTGTTTTTAAAGTGCCATGTTTAGCGCATTTTTTACAGTCTATGATTAGACCGTTTGTTTTTTATTTTATTGTTTGCCATCTCATCCAGTAGCGGGCACTCTAAACGTATTGTAGCGTAAGCTCATGACCAAATCAAGCGAATAATAGCCAATAGCCACCCTGTTTTGAAAATGGAAGATAACGCACAGAACGCCCAGCCTGAGCGGACAATTTCTACCCCAACTCATCTAAAAAGTAGTGTCTGGAAATGGACAATCCGATTGATGAATCCGAACACGGTGTTTACATGAACGATACATAAAGTAATGTGCGCGTTATATGTCACAAGATTCAAATCGGAATTTATTTTTTGACATGCGCACACTGCACGAATATGCCGCTGTTCGCGCATAACTATTCTCCTCTATTGGTTCTTTATTTGTTTTAAACAGCATACTTAATATTTATCCGTCTCTGGTCATGATTTGGAGACGATGAGCATGATTTGGAGACGATGAGCATGATTTGCCGTGCTGCTGCTTATATTGATCACGGAGTAAAACCCCGCGCCCAAAACCAGTCGTCTGTGGATGAGAATCTGAAACAAGTACTGGTGGGACGTTGTTCTGCTCCACTTCACAGACGCTGAGTGAAATGAGATTTTTTCAATTTTTTCTAACGGAACACTCATTTATATGACACTTTATTCAACAGGAAGAACAGCTCGCTCCGTGCGTAATACGTCATTGCACATGCGCAGTCCTTTTAGTTTCGGTTTTCAATTCGATCAAGTGTTTACATGTTCTCTCGATCGGATTACAAAAGTAGTAAACCATCGGATCGATTAAGGTGTTTACATGAAGGTTTTTTTAGTCCGATTGAGCCGTCAATCCGATTATAAGGGTCCATGTAAAGACGCGCAAATACTGTGTGTGCCAGGCACGTGTGCGCGCTCCGAGCGCGTGTTCTCCACCGCGGGGAACATCGTCAATAAAAAGAGAGCCGCACTTGATCCAGATCAAGTTGATAAATTGGTGTTTCTAGCAAACAATATTAAGAAATGAATTAGGCTAGGCTATATAGGCCTTACTCCTGCTGCTGTTTAAGTTGTCACTTTATTGTTTGTGCCGTGCTGTTCCGCTTCAGTTTTTTCCCATAAGTAGCCTATTTGTAATTTTGTGATTTGCTATGCATAGTGACACTTCATATAGATTAAGTTGATAACTTGCTGTTTAAAACATTAAGTAAAAAAAAAAAAAAGTTCAGGAAAAGCCTGAGTCCTGGTTATGACTGTCAGACTGTTAATAAATGTGTGATTTCCGTTACGGTGTTTTTTTTTTTTTTTTTTGTGGGGGTGGGGGGCGCTCGTAGATATTCGAATATATTCGAATACATTGCTTGATATTCGATATCCGTTCGAATTAGATTTTTCTCAAAAGTGACAGCCCTAGTCACCACACCTGCTATGGTCTCAAAACCAGCGTGAGGGTGAAGATCCCTACCAGGTTTGTAGTAGAAACAAATCTCAAGGTTTGTGTCACAAGACTCAAAGGGCCTAATTGAAATGACGGTCAAAGTGCATGAACAAAAAGCTATCAGGGGGCGTGTGGTGGGAGCATTGAGCTGACCCACCAACATTTGCGCTTATCTTGGTTATGGTATTAAATTAGCTTTAGTTATTCTTTAGACTTGGAACACCCATTAAATTAGGGCCCATAACTGTATTTACAACACGCATAGATCTGTGCCGGTATTTAGCAAGCTTCTCAAAGTGCCATTTTAGTCTTAAGTGCTGAGAATTTATGAAATGTACTTCTACTTTCAAACGTAAGTATTACGGCAAGCTAAGAATCACTCGTACTCTCCCTTTTATTTAAGACCGCTCCAGAGGTCTCTCAGGTGGTTAGGAGCTGCCAGTAGGGGCTTGTGATGGACTGTGGAGACAAGAGACGTGCAAATATTTCAGGAGAGGACGAATGTTTCTAAATGATTTGAAGTAGCGTACTTGATTAGACGGGGTCAGACATGTATAATCTTTGTCAGCAAGTTAGTGAGGGATGTCATCTCACCACTGACTTTATGAAGCAATGTGTTTTCAGCTACATTGAAGGGACATCAATAGTCCAAATTGTCATGGAAACAATTATGCCACTTACAACTTCACACACTGTCATGCGTTTGATCGACTTCCCAACAACACCCCTGTAATCCGATGCAAATAGCCTGCTTTGCAGAAGCAGTAGGTGCGATTGATGGCACTAATATAAAGATAAAAAGTTGATCTTTATATTAGTGCCATCAATCGCACCTACTGCTTCATTTCCAATGTAGCCTATGTACATAATGTATTCTCTTAAATATTCTTATTGTCAAATGTCTTTTGAATGTTAACTCCTATTAGAGTTAATTAATCATTGCAGCACTATTACAAAGCACAATGATTAATGTTTAAGTTTGTTTAAACCATTGGTAAAAATTAGTCCTTAAATTTCACTAGACTTGCACATTTTTGTTCTTGCAATTAGAATTAAGGGTTTATCAGTGATTGTTTGAAAAAGATCTACCTGAACAGGGCAAGCGTTAAAGTATTTTCCCCCACTGTCTGTCTATCCTTCTTTATCGACAACATGATCCTCAATTCACAGTTACATACTTCTTAAATTGATTGCAAATCTCTTTTAGGTTGACATGGACTATGGCATTGACTGGGAAAGTCCACATGGTCACCACCCTGAAGGAGTGCCAGTGCCCGAGGTTCAGGTTCCACGGCCCTTGACTGAAGTGGAATTGCAAAGACTGCCAGATCCACAAGGACCTTTTTCCAATGTTCTGAATGTTTACAGTGAAGCAATTACCACACTGACAGAGATATTTGGAGAGGTTTAAAAATGTAATGTTTGACTTGTAGTATGTTCAGACATTTAAATTGAAGTTAATTGTGGATTGTTAACATTTGGTGCCAATGACCATATCTAATGGCACATTTGATTTTGTATGTGTTTCAAAACCATAACTGAATAGAAGGGTCTTTAAAGTATAAGGCAGTTCTCATATTTGCTTAAATTGTTACTCACATTTTAAATTGTCTCACCAATTTATTGACTAAGTGTGTTGAGCTTCAAAAAAAGAACTTAAGTCAGTAATTCATTTGCCGAATGTTTTTATTAACAATTATGCCTTGTGAGCATGCATGCACAAGCAAGGTGCCTCAAACAGAGTGGTCTGGTATCCATCAAAACATTTAGTTAACAACGGCTGAATCAAAAACAATGCACATCAAATGTTGGGGGTTCTGGGATTAACAAGTTTCTGTCTTAACCTATGAATATTGTGACCCTATACAACTAAATGAAGAGAATGATTTGTCTGTGTCTCTACCAGTGCTTTGAACAAATACAACTAAATAAGATCTGAACTTGCTGTGTCGCTGTCTCTATCAGTGCTTGTGAACATACAACTAAATGAGATCTGAACTTGCTGTGTCGCTGTCTCTACCAGTGCTTGTGAACAGATACAACTAAATTAATCTGAACCTTTGTCTACATCGGTGCTCAAATCTGACAGACTGATGTGTCTGTATCAGTGCTCAAATCTGACCGAATCCAGAGTAGGAGGAGGATATGCTTGCCATCAGGTCATGAACAAAGTCTTCATAGTTTGTTGTATTCTTTGACAGCTTCAGAGTCAAAAAAACAAGTTGATGACTGTGGTAGGGCACAATTGATGATTTCCACCTCCAAGTTTGAGGAAACAACACCCCAACCAGTCCAGAATGTGAGCAAAGTCTTCAGGACTTCCGGAGTACCTTACAAAAATACACACAGGGGAAAAAAATTCGATACTGTCACGATGTGGGTTCATGTCTTGTTCCTGTCTGTCTTGTGTTCCCCCCATTATTGTGTATTTGGTTTAGTCCTTTCTAGTTTTCCCGCTCCTCGTTTGTGTTCATGTTTTCCACCTGTGTTCTTAGTTAATTGCCCAGCTGTGTCTTGTTTCACTCACCCGGTCCTCTGTATTTAAGCCCTGTGTTTTAGTTCAGTCCTTGTGAGTTCTTAATGTTGTAATGGTTGCTTTTTTCTGTGTTCCTGGTCTGAGTTTCTTTTGTTTGTTTTATTATTAAATGTGCTTGCAATTGGATTCATCTCTCCGCTTCATTCCTGCCTGCTTCGTTACAGAAGAACTCACCAACACTGAATCCAGCAGCATGTTCGCCAGTGTCTCTTCTCCAGCCACCGAGCGGAGGAGAGGCCACTCTTTTGAGGGGACCCGGTTGGTCAAGTTTCGTGGTACACGTGGAGGCCTCAGTAGAGGAGGTGGTCGAGAGGAGCCCCGACACCACTCTCCACGCTGGCCACTCTTCGACCCTGGGTTGGTGATGTCTAGCCCAGGGCCCCATTCGCCGCTGGTTCCGTCCAGCCCAGAGCTTCACGTCAGCCACGTCCAGCCAGAGCTTCACGTCAGCCACGTCCAGCCAGAGCTTCACGTCAGCCGCGTCCAGCTAGAGCTTCACGTCAGCCACGTCCAGCCAGAGCTTCACGACAGCCACGTCCAGCCAGAGCTTCACGACAGCCACGTCCAGCCAGAGCTTCACGTCAGCCACGTCCAGTCAGAGCTTCACGACAGCCACGTCCAGCCAGAGCTTCACGTCAGCCACGTCCAGCCAGAGCTTCACGTCACGTCTGCCCAGCCAGAGACTGTTCACGTCACGTCTTCCCAGCCAGAGACTGTTCACGTCACGTCTTCCCAGCCAGAGACTGTTCACGTCACGACTGCCCAGCCAGAGACTGTTCACGTCACGTCTTCCCAGCCAGAGACTGTTCACGTCACGTCTTCCCAGCCAGAGACTGTTCACGTCACGACTGCCCAGCCAGAGACTGTTCACGTCACGACTGCCCAGCCAGAGACTGTTCACGTCACGACTGCCCAGCCAGAGACTGTTCACGTCACGACTGCCCAGCCAGAGACTGTTCATGTCACGTCTTCCCAGTCAGAGACCGTTCATGCCACGTATGTGACCGCAAAACACTGGCCATTATGGCCACAGCCATGTGGTGTGGGTGGGCTGCGCACACACTGGAGCCAGAGCCCGCTGGTCCTGCGCCAGAGCCCGCTGGTCCTGCGCCAGAGCCCGCTGGTCCTGCGCCAGAGCCCGCTGGTCCTGCGCCAGAGCCCGCTGGTCCTGCGCCAGAGCCCGCTGGTCCTGCGCCAGAGGCCGCTGATCCTGCGCCGGTGTCTGTTCCTGTTTATGACCCCATGGCTGCCCCTAAGAAAATTTTGGGGGGGTGCAGTAGGACCCTGGATGGGACCGTGAAGGCCGCACCGCCATGGCCGCCCGAAGGGTCTACTCCGCCGTGGCCGCCCAAAGGGTCTTCACCGCCCTGGCCGCCCGAAGGGTCTTCTCCACCGTGGCCGCCCGAGGGGTCTTCACCGCCCTGGCCGCCCGAGGGGTCTTCACCGCCCTGGCCGCCCGAAGGGTCTTCACCGCCGTGGCCGCCCGAGGGGTCTTCACCGCCGTGGCCGCCCGAGGGGTCTTCACCGCCGTGGCCGCCCGAGGGGCCTTCACCGCCGTGGCCGCCCGAGGGGCCTTCACCGCCGTGGCCGCCCGAGGGGCCTTCACCGCCGTGGCCGCCCGAGGGGTCTTCACCGCCGTGGCCGCCCGAGGGGTCTTCACCGCCGTGGCCGCCCGAGGGGTCTTCACCGCCGTGGCCGCCCGAGGGGTCTTCACCGCCGTGGCCGCCCGAGGGGCCTTCACCGCCGTGGCCGCCCGAGGGGCCTTCACCGCCGTGGCCGCCCGAGGGGTCTTCACCGCCGTGGCCGCCCGAGGGGTCTTCACCGCCGTGGCCGCCCGAGGGGTCTTCACCGCCGTGGCCGCCCGAGGGGTCTTCACCGCCGTGGCCGCCCGAGGGGTCTTCACCGCCGTGGCCGCCCGAGGGGTCTTCACCGCCCTGGCCACCCGAAGGGTCTTCACCGCCCTGGCCGCCCGAAGGGTCTTTACCGCCCTGGCCGCCCGAAGGGTCTTCTCCACCGTGGCCGCCTGAACTGCCTGCTCCACCCTGGTCGCCTGCACAGCCTGGTCTGCCCACGCTCCATGGCCCAGGTCCACCATGACTATGTCCTGGTCCCGTTCCCCTGTGCGGGCCTGGCCATCCATCCCACCTCCGCGTCACCACCCTCCTGAACTATTTTTTTTTTGTTTTGATGGGCGTCGGGAGCCGCCCATAGGGGGGGGGCTATGTCACGATGTGGGTTCATGTCTTGTTCCTGTCTGTCTTGTGTTCCCCCCATTATTGTGTATTTGGTTTAGTCCTTTCTAGTTTTCCCGCTCCTCGTTTGTGTTCATGTTTTCCACCTGTGTTCTTAGTTAATTGCCCAGCTGTGTCTTGTTTCACTCACCCGGTCCTCTGTATTTAAGCCCTGTGTTTTAGTTCAGTCCTTGTGAGTTCTTAATGTTGTAATGGTTGCTTTTTTCTGTGTTCCTGGTCTGAGTTTCTTTTGTTTGTTTTATTATTAAATGTGCTTGCAATTGGATTCATCTCTCCGCTTCATTCCTGCCTGCTTCGTTACAGATACACACACACTGACACTCACACACTACATAGAGCGAGTCTTACTCCAGAACAAAAGCAACGTACCATCCTCTATAAATTTCCGGAGGAAGGTCATTACTCTGCAATGGTCCTCCAGGCTGACGATGTCCTCGTCCCTTGGCCAGTTGATATTGTCCAGAATAATCTACCAAACATTTAATAAATTAGTTACTTATATGAAATTATGTTTCTATACCCTGATAGATTTTGACAGATACCTTATAAACTAAGATGCAACATGCACATAAATGGAAAAAAAGTAATTAAATATAACATATGTATTTGCAATACTTGTGGCGTGATCTCTGCATTGCAGGCCCTTGGGAATAGGACTTGCACATCATCTGGCCTGGAGCTAAAAAACTCCCAGACACCCGTGTCTTTCAGGCCTTGTCGGATTTGTTTAACCTGCTGGGTCGTCCGTCCAAGAACCTGTAAAATTAAACAAAATCAGTGGGGTCTACTAGGATACATTTACATGCTTTATATTCCAAAACTTATTCATCTCTATTCATCCATAGTCTGAAACAATGTTAGGGCTCCTTTTGACTCCCCTACTGACTAGCTCAGTGCTACTCCCTCTGGTTTGTACTTTGGGCTTTAACTGAAAAAAAGCATGCTATTGTCTCTTTAAGAACAGGCCAAATTACAAGGACCATAATCATAGATAGCTTACAGCATGAAGCAGTATTTTCTCCCTCAGCCACCACCTGTTGTTCAGTGTGACACCAGGCAGGTCCCAGGGCAGTGTCACAGAGATAATCTGGGATTTGTCGTCTTCTGACAGGTCCTTGGTTCCTTCCAACTGATCAGTGACATCAGCACAGAAGAGCCAAATACAATATTTGTAATATAGGCAATCAAAAAAGTAGGTGCTTGGCAATACATTTTTACAACAATTTGATAATAGTCCGGTTAGGAAACACTACATTATATAAATAAAACATGTTACTCCATACCAGTGCCAAGACATCCCGGACATCCTGATCCACACAGTCTGACAGGGATATGGTTGCCATCTCTGGACTGCCGCCAAAAAGTACATGGATGATTGCTGTGCTTAGGCCAGTGAGACATGGGCCCCCATTCAAGAATGAATGACCAACCATCCTTCCTGCAGTCACAAATAAATCCCCCTCCAGGAGCTCCTGACTTGTTGAGGGAATAAGGTGGTCACTCTCTCCCTCGAAGAGAAGCACTCTCCCTTCAGATGGAGAAACTGTCAAATAACAGACACAGACATTCTTCTGTATGCAAGACAAATATAGTGTGACATACCTTTTTTTTCATCCAGAAGGAAACCACTCTGGACGGCTCCCATCACAGTGGACAGCACATGCCGTTTTACGCCTTCACCAATAGCAGAGTCACCTAAGTCAAAAATGTGCTTTTATTATAAGTTACACCACAAGTTTTTGGAAAAATTACACCATCTAAGTCACAGCTGCACAGACCTAACATTATAAATTCACATATCTATGAATTTGCAGGAATAGTAAAACATTTTCACCAATCAATCTGCAAGTTAGGGGCCTTGCCCACTCCACCCTGGGCCTCTTGTATAATGAGATGATCGCTCTGTCTCTCTCTTCTTCAGAGTCCATGAGACTCAGGGTGAATGTGAGGGGCTCCATATGTTGTTTGTTTTCAAGAGCTGCCTGTGTGAAAAGCTGGGCTGCTTTCTCTGGGTCCGGTAGTGTAACCCAAGCTTAAAAAAGGGTAAATTACATTAGGAAACAGTAACTGAACCTTTAAGATTATGCATGTACATTGACTCGCTCAATTTAAAACACACAGTACATACATCTTTGATTATCCTTTTAAAAGCAGCTCTGTGATGTTATGAAGATGCAGCATGGAGAAACCTGAACATATGTGACCGATCACGGAAACTAGGGACACAAGTCGGTTCTTCGGCATTTTGAGTTATTCATAGATTCTGAAAGTGTAGTCTCCAAGCTTTCCAACGATGTGTAACACGTGGAAATCTGATAATATTTGGAGAAGTTGTGGCCATTTGAAGGTAGGAACTCAAAAAAGCTCAAATGGGAGAAAACGGCCTCAAAAGATTGTGCATTCTCACCTCTCTCTCCTGCTGGGAGTGACAATAGGGCTCATTTACATCTCATTTAGATAAGCCATACCCCCTGTAAAGCTCCCCCTGTGCTTTACAGCTTTTTTTTCTTTCCTGAGCTAGCTAATAACAATAGGTAGGTATGGGAAGGTCTAAACAGACTAAACATGAGATAACATGTACGTGTTCTTAGAATTAAAACAAAACGACAAACTTTAATGTTTAATGCAAACTCACCCCCAGGACCGGCGAATGCACTTCTGCCGCTCTAGGCGAAAAACAATTGTGCTGCCCCTCTATTTGCAACGTTTACCAGCAACAACACACAAAGACCAATATGCCATATACATATAACGCAAAACCAGCAACAACACACAAAGACCAATAAGCCATAGGCCTACATATAACGCAAATAGTGCGCAACGCGCGTGTGCCCAAAATGTCAACAATATTAAAGTTTATGCAGGAGGTAAATGCCTGCTGGCATTTTTCTTTAAGCAGTCATGACAGGAATTTTCCAAATAATCATATTTCCTCCTCAGATTACTGTTGCAAATCTCTTTACACCACTTTCTTATGTGCGTATACACACACAAATGAAATGTCCGCAAGCACATTATATCATCAGCAGGTTCAGCATCTTACATAACGACTAAGGAGCAAATAAAGCTTAACTTACGTTTCAGAAACGCGCACGGCAGGCCTTCATCGCAGCAAAGGTTTTAACTGCATCCTCTATTTCGATTCTCTGTGCCAGTTCATGTTCTATGGAGATTGTTGCCAGTCCATTAAGTCTGTTCCCTGTTCACAAAACGTTCCCCATTCAAAGCAATCGGGACGTCACATACGAAACAGTTAGCCACCGCTGTCAGCGAGCCGAGCCGCCGTATTCAAGCACCGAGGGCGCGCGCGCCGCGCCCATACCTCTGGTTCAGTTTCCCGAGCCCACAAAGTGCGGCGAAAACATTTTCGGTGTAACTGCCACGGTTCAGCTCGTCTGCGACAATCTTTGCGGCATCGATCTTCATTGAATTTTGATATCAGATAGAGCCGGCCAGAGCGCTGCATAATAAGTAGCCACGCTGTTGGGGGGCGGGGGCAAAAGCGCCGGCGGCTATTCAGTATGGAAATACACACAGACAATGACACGCCCCTACTGCATGCTATAATCTCCGAAAAACAAGCCGATTTCAACCTCAAAATGTACGCTTTTAAATATACCAATACTGTTATCTCAAACATGGAGAGGCTTCTTCATGATCTCAACTAACAGATTCTGCAAAAAAGCGGAAATCACCAATTTTGGAAAAAAACGCTTCTTTCTCATTTTGCTCGCAAGTTGTGCTGCCGACTTGTGTCCCTGGTTTCCGTGACGGGTCACATATGGTACAAGTTCTTATAATTTGCTATACTATGCTTTATAGCAATGTACTTACCATCAATGGTGGCCTCTGTAGGTGGGATTCCAGGACCAGGTGCAATTCCTGTTGCTACTGATATAGAATGACAACCAATTACTAAGTGACAAGACGTGTGTTCAAGGGTTGTCTCAAATCTCATACTTAAGCAATTTCATAACATGCGGGGAGGGGGGGTTGGGGGGGGGTTAACTAAAACATGCAGGACCAATGATTTTAATGATTAGCTCTACCATGCCTTATAGCAATGTACTTACCATCAATGGTGGCCTCTGTAGGTGGGATTCCAGGACCAGGTGCAATTCCTGTTGTTACTGATATAGAATGACAACCAATTACTAAGTGACATGACGTGTGTTCAAGGGTTGTCTCAAATCTCATAGTTAAAGGGGTCATATAATGGTACATGCACTTTTTCAAGTTGATTGTACTGAAATGTGTGTTGGCAGTGCCTGTACACAACCATCATATAATGATAAAAATCCATCCAGTGTTTTTGTTTTAATCTCCTTATATGTTTTCCCCTGCCTCAAATCGAGCCGTTCGACCGTGTGACGTCACACGGTCGGACGCCCCTCCCCCGATTGTTGATTGACAGGCGCCTTTCAACACAGACCCGCCCTCGCTCGTGAGGGAGCTGTCAATCATATTCTGCGCGGACCGGCGCGGTCATTGTTGATATGCTGGAGCACTGTCTATGAGCAGAATGGCGTCTAAGCGATTGTGGTGTTCTGTTCTTGGGTGTAATAACGAACACAGTCATTTTAATGTTCCTAAATCCGAACCGCTGAAGACGCAGTGGCTGAGTTTGTTTTCGAAGGGAATATTCCCCACGAGCAACGTCAATGCTCTCATGTTTGCGTGAATCATTTCTCACACCAGACTGCTTTATAAGGAGGATCAGTATAAAGCTGGATTTGCTAAGCAGCTGCTCCTGAATAAAGGATCAGTACCAGATATTCGTGTTCCTGCTGAACCTCTAGAACAACTGAAGTGAGTGTAACGCTTTATTAAACTTTATATTAATATTCATATCTTTGCAAATCGCTTCACGATGAATGAGTCTAAGGTTTACACTCAGGGTACATTACTGCAGCCTTTCTCAAACTTTTTTCAGTCGGGGCACCTTTCAAAAGTGCATAAAATCTCAAGGCACCCCAGTGTAAAATATAAATTAAAAACACTGCATAACCCAAATGTAAATGCAAATGTCCTGTTTATTTAGACAGAACAGTAATGAACAGAGCATAATACGAACTGTAAATAACAATAACAATAATAATAACAACTTTACAGGGCTATCACTTTTGTGAAAAAATCCTGATCGATTTTTGAGACATAAACGTTCATTGAATCGATTGTAAAATCGATTTTCCATGTCTAAAGACGTTTCCATTTTCAGCGCCAAATATAGGCAAATCCACGGACAACTAACAGGCATTAGCATGAGCGTAAAGTGTGCGCTTGAGACGCGCACAAGTCAGCAATATTTCTGATGATTTATTGGCATGAAGTTTCGTGCACAATCACAAACAGGAGTGCAAGATTTTTGAAAAACAATAAGCAGAGTGGACTGCCATAACATCAATGAAAAACATTACTGCAGGCTTCAACATGGCTGTGTTTACGATAAGAAATGTCAAACAAATTTCGCCTACGTAGGCGATTGTAGGCCGGATCTGTATCTGTATGCATGGGACTGTCTGAATACCGGCAGAATTCACATTTTTGTTGTAAAAAGAGACACGTTATGCAGAAGTATAGTATAGTTTGTATGTGTGTTTGTCAGAGCCTGCAGTTGCTGTGTGACGCGCGTTCGCGCGGTCGGTGTTGTTGCTATAACGCGGTGCTATGGGTTGCGTCACTTGCGTCAAGTTGTGTGTGTGTCTTGCTTCGGTCTTGTGAGACAGATTTTTATGGTTAATTTTATATATATATATATTTATCTAAAATGAATTTACAATTTTATTAATACGTTCATATGTTTAAAAAGAAGAAGAATGTATTTTATGTAAATTCAAATATATATATATATATATATATATATATTTTAGCCTACGTAATTTTTTGGCGGCACCCCTGACAAAGTCAGGGGGCACCCCAGTGTGCCGCGGCACCCACTTTGAGAAAGGCTGCATTACTGCATCTTTTCTATGTACGACGTTCTCCATATAATTCATAATCCCACGTTTATAATGAACAATGCGTTATGGTTATTGTGTTACAAACGGTGTACACAGAACAGAGGGGCGGAGTGAGCAAAGCTCATTATCATTTAAAGTCATATGCACTGAAACGGCGTGCTGAAAACAGAGCTGTTTTTGACCAGGTAAAATAAGTGTTTTCTTACAATACTAATGAGAATTTTTAATTAAAGTATATTACAAACTTTTAATTTAGACCCTAAAGAATCATATTAGCTTGTACAAAAATGGCATTATATGACCCCTTTAAGCAATTTCATAACATGCGGGGAGAGGGGGTTAACTAAAACATGCAGGACTAATGATTTTAATGATTAGCTCTACCATGCCTTATAGCAATGTACTTACAATCAATGGTGGCCTCTGTAGGTGGGATTCCAGTGGCACTTGCTGCTCCTGCTGAGATGGAATGACAGAAATTAGCAGACCAACTACAGTGGTAGCATTCAGAATATTTCAAGAACAAAATAGTTTTTGCATTTTCGCATGACATATTTCAACTTCCAAAACAAATAAAGAACATAAAACTTCACTACTCTTTAAAAGTACAGAAACTCTACCCTCATCCACATCTGGCCCTGGGTCATGTGAGGCTGATGCTGAGGCCGAGGCACTGGCTGTCCCTGTCCCACTTTCCCTCTCCCTGTTTTGGGTCCTGTCACCCTGTAACTCACTTGAGGGGAATCATTATATCATCAGTTAGTCAGTAATGCTCATAACACACATGGCAATATAGCCATGTACAACTGCCATGCCTTTGGTTACCTAAAAAGCCATATATGCAATTACCATATCTGTTCTGGAATTTGGTCACAATTCTGTTTTACCAGCACTAGTATCTGGATAAAATACCACATCTCCGTTAGTGTGTAATGAACTTTAACTAATGTATCAAATATTAAATATGTATAGTAAATTGGTTTAATTCCACCTTTCTAATTTCTCTTAACGGCAGAGTAGCCCATCCTGGAGCCATCAGCAAAAGAGAGCTACATTTTAAGTAGCTACAAATATACATGCAAAAAGAATCCCAGCCTTTTCCTTCACACTCTGGTCACGCACCTGAATAAGTGCATGGGCAGGTAACCCATGCTATCATTTAATGATAGGAAATACTGCTCTCTTCATTGTTGTCATTGTCAGCTTGTGGAGTAGTGTTCAGTCAGTGGAATATTGCAATATCTCCCCAAACATAATAAAAATAGAACTACTTTTATAAAACAAATAATCTAGTTTTTCACTGATAAAGTTAGGCATACAATCACTTGCAAAAAACAACATCTGGCCTGAATAGATCATCATTAACTGCTGAGAAAACAAAGCTTTTTAGCTGATTTACAAACATCCCCATTAGGACTACTTTCAGTACCGTGCACAGGTCCTATTGTGTTCCCTTAAGTGGGAAAATGGAAATTCCTCTCCACACAGAATACATGGTGTTAAGGGCCCAGTGTCTGAAGGTCTACCAATTATTTCCTACAAGTACAAACAAATAGCACAAATTAATACATTTATGTAACTCCATCTATAAATCTGAAGACTTAAACAGCAACACCACTGGTCCACAGGATTTCTTTAAAAAATGCATTCATTGAGAAATCAAGCATTACCTGTTCTGTGCTGACATCACACTGAAGGGGGCGAATGTATAATGTGGTATGGTGGATGAGGAGAACAGGATCCTTCAAGTATTGAGCTGTGTAGCCATCATTTGGACAAGGGAGAAGTGACAGCTGTCGACTCCTGGTGTTGCCACAAATCCGCATCAACTCAAACCCCCCAGCATCTCTCAACTTTGGATAATTTGTATGTATAAATTCAGTAAACTGCTGTGAGCTGTGTAGGTCACCTGAAAAACAAACATGTCAAAAAAGCAAAACAAAGTTCTATGAGTAAACATTTTCATATCAATTTACTTTTTTGAATATTTGTTTCCTGTGTAATTACATTAAATTACACAATGTTTTAATGGATGAAAATATGATTTCTTTAAATCTGTGGATTTCTTGAGAAAATACCAATGTCTGGTCAATACTTTCTGTGAATAACTGCAGTAGAAATATAGACAAAAAATATTTACACGTACAAAAACATAAAAACCAAAAAAAAAAAAACCTTTACATGAACGTGCACATTTGCAAACTGTGAAACCGAGTATAAAATCAAATCACACAATCAAATGACATACCTCGAAAGCACAGGCGCCTCTCCCCCAATCCTGCCCTTTGTAGGCGCTCCTTCTCAGCCCTTGTGGGCACAACTGCACAGTCTTTGCGGGCAAGGGCACAAAATGTGTGCGTGTATGTAAATGTGGGTGTGTGAGAGGGTGCACCGGCAGAACCAGTGGTTTGCTGGTTGTTGGCACGCCTTGGATGTCTTGACCAACCCATAGCACCACCGGCCTGCCTAGAGTAGGGTGCAAACAGCCTCGACACTTCAGCTAGAAAAAGTGAATAATATAGAAAACAAATGCTAGCAACACAAAACCTCATGCTGTATTTGAACTTAACATCACAGCAGCTTTCACTTTAGGAAGGTTACATACTAGAGATCACGGGTTGTCAGCAAACTAACTTACCATCAACAGGATGTCGGCCCATAGAAGCATGACTGGCTGTTCCTGGTCTTGCTGCTGCTATTAATATTGACATGAATATATTAGGATGTAATGCTCCAGACAAGGATTCAGCATAGTGTAGCAGATTCTCTGTACTCAAACTTGCAGCCTCAGGCATGAATGAATTATCAACAACAATCAATTTAAAAGGCAGAGCTTCCAAATTAAGTCAACAGACGCAAAAAGTATAGAAACATTTGCATTAGATTGCAAACTCCTATCACCGGTTCTGAAGCCCAGCCCCGCTTCGCACCTCAGCCCGATCGGCCCAGCCCTTAGAGCCAATCCTTATCCCGAAGTTACGGATCTGACATCCTGCACAACGTTAACGTTACATCTGCATCGCTGCTCAACTTTCTAAAAGTACTACAGTTATGACCATTTTGCGCCCGCTTACACAGTAACGTTAGCCTACACAGCTTCTAAGCCTGCCATTAAACCAAGTTAGAACAGAGAGCGGTAAGTAACTGTTACGTTCTCCTCCAAGACTTGCCACCACAGTAACATTAATGCAAATCGCTCGCCAAGTGTTAAATTACCTTAAACTCATCTGTGAATAATGCTCAAACATTTTGGATTAGCTAAATTACTCTAAATTAGAGAGACAACATGCCAGTCGATAGCTTGCTAACGTTAACGAACTTACAGGGAACATTACTCCTCTGGCCTTCCTCGGGTTCCACACCACTGATACTCGAACTGGAAGCTGTTTATGTAAAAGTAAAGTAAAAGTTAAAAATGTTCAAAGGACCACAGAAAACCATTTCAGATCTCAAACTTACAGCGTTCTAATTCTTCCAGTCTATTAGCAGCTTCCCTTAAGAGGTCGGACACTGAACGTCTGCCTGCTGAGTTTGACATTACTAAACAATAATGGCGGGGAAAAGCCATGTAGATTCGACCGATGCAGTAAAATGCAAACCAACCAATGGGCAGAAGTTGACCCCTTAAGACACAGCCCCTCCTCATTTGCATATTGAGGCAGAAATGCATACAGAAATGTAAAAACGACAGGCAGAAATAAATAGCATTGAAGAAATAAATAGGGTAAAAAAATACAAAAGAAGAATAAAACAGACAAAAATATTATAACATGCACATAAATAAATACTTAAAAAAATAAGTAATTAATAAATAAAGTTGAAGATTATAACGGACAATAAATAAATAAGGTAATTATTACAAAGGTGAATAAATAAATAAGCTAATTAAAAGAGATATATACATTTATGTCTCACTGTATAATTTAATTTCTACCTACATTTATTTGTATATTGTATTTTTTGGGGCAATTAATTGTATGCTTATTTATTTATTGAGCATTTATTTATTTCTGTATTTATTTTTAAATATGGTAGAGTTGGTCCTCCATAACTGTGCTCCTAGTGAAAAAAGTTAGTCTGGAGCCCTGAAGTGTACACAACCAGTTACGTTTATTAACTCACAAATGCATCCAAAAATATATAACCGCATAGTTGAATTAAACTCTTTGAAAATTGCACACCCTCTCCCAATTGGGACATTTACAAGTAAAAAAAAAAAACATGATGTATAAAAATGAAGAACGGACGGAGTTATCTGTTTTTGCAAATTAACTCTATAACAGAAGAATTCATTTGCAAAAACAGATAACTCCTCTTGTTCACTTTCATATATCATGTTTTTTTTTATTTTATTTTATTGTGCATTTGAATAATCAAAACAACCCAGCTGCAGTTTGATTGATAAGTAACTAAAAAAATACAGGTAATTTATATATAAAAACACTTTCAACAAACTTTAATTTTATAACTTTTTTTTTGTGTGCGTGTTGCAAAAGCAGATAACTCCACACTTCATGTTTCAGAGTTAAACAAAGCCAAGTAATTGCTATGATACATTATAAAACACTTAATCTTTGTAACGTTAATCTCCTTTGAAATAAACCTCCTTAAAATAAACTTTGTTGTTGTGATTAACGACACGCGATACAGAGAGCTTTTCCCTCACCACTAACGTGCTGTTTTAGATTCAGTGAAAAAGTTTCAGCTTCTATTTTCCTTTTACGCCATGAAGAAGATCTCACGGCTTCATCAAGTTCGTTGAAATCCATCCTCAATCACTTTTAATCAGCTTTGACGAAACTCCTCTCAGCTAGCGCGTCTTTTCAAAGTGACTAGCAGCCTTGTCACCTGACCTGAATACTGCGCACTGATCCGCTAAAACAGACTTTTCGGGTTGTGTTCACAAATGAGATTGCTTGTCGTTTCTGCTGTAAAACATGAACTCGCGATGCCTTGACAGTGGAAAATACCGGCTTTTGTGACAAAGAGTTCAGTTCAGTCAATCTTGTCAGGCGTCTATTTCAGCTGAGAAAAGTTACGTGAGGATGTGGAGAGTGTCAAAATAAAGGTACCGGTGTATCGATATTTTATGTGTGGCATCGTATCGTTAGACGTTTGATCGATGCATTGATCCATATCAGTGTATTGTTACACCCCTAGTGTGTGTTTGTTTCTAACTATGCTTTCCTCTCTCTGTACAGGCCAAGAACACTCACAGCCCCAGGGAGCGGCACAAGGTGGCACAGTTCATGTGCCACGACACCTCCATCGCTTCTACGCCCTGAATTTGGACGCCAAGCAGGCGGCAGAACGACGATGCCTGTTTGAGGCAGCCGTGGTGGGTGATGGAGCCTCCCCGGGGACCCAGAAGCGCCCGCCACCTCCTCTGGGCCAAAGGGGGCCATGAGGACCCGTAAGCGGCCGTTCCCCGCCGCCTTCCCTTCACAGACTCAGACCCGCTTCGGTAAGTCCATCTCTTGGTGGGTCTGTTTAACCGTTTGTCTGATGAGTGGGCGTGTTCGCTGACTCTTTGCCTTTCTCGCTCTTTGCAGGAGGAGCCGAGCCCAGCGAAGCAGCGGCAGATGGTGTTAATACCAGTCAACCTGAGCCTGAAGTCCCCTATTGTCCCGCTGTCCCACTAAAGTCACCAAACAAGGTCTCCCAGAAGCTCAGCGCACACAAACAAAAATTAGTTTTAGTTTTGTTTGTGTTCAAATGTAATGTGTTTTTTTTCTGGTTAATATATTGATTTATATAAAATATACCAAGGCTTGTATATACCAATACCATTTTTTCAGTGTGTGAGCACTTTATTTGTGCTTATTAGAGTATTGTGCTGTTAACTTAATAACATGTAGTCATCAAAATTTATTGAAATCAATTGCAAGTCTATTCAAATAGCTCGCTTGTGAGGATCCGTCACTGTTTGGCTGGTGTCTATGAAGGGAGTAGGTAGCTGACCTAGATTGTTTTGAAACAATGTTGGTTTGTCTCTAAATACTGCATCTCTTTTCCTAACTTCTTTTCACTCACCAGATATAGGTTGTTCTGCCAGTCCATTGCTAAACATAAGGCATTTGATTATGTGGTCCTTCTATTTATAATCGTCAATTGCTTCACTGTGGCTCTGGAAAGGCCCACTATCGTTCAGGAAAGCCTGGTAAGTCTGAGGCCATATGTTAACTACATGTGCAAGAGAATGTGTTATCGCAGGAGTCTGCGAGAAGGGGATTATTGCGGGAGTCTGAAATAAGATGTAATCGTGAGTGGATGTAAGAAAATAAATCTATGACTTTCTGTGGAACAACGTTGTGTCTCTGGCTATTTTCATGGTAGCAGAGGATGGTTTCCAACTACAGAGTACCGCCTAAGCTTGACGAAGCCCGACCATACGAGTCCTGGAAAAATGAAGTTAGTATTTGGAGACTTGTTACGGACTTGGACAAGAAGAAGCAGGCACTCGCGGTGGTGCTGGGGCTCGAGGGGCGAGCCAGAGAGACCGCTTTGGAAATACCCGCGAACGATCTAAACAAAGATGACGGTATGGAAACATTGCTAGCTAAGCTGGACGCGATATTCTTGAGAGAAGAAAAAGACCGCGCTTATGAAGCGTACTCTCATTGCGACTCGATTTCCAAAGACAGCGCGGTGTCCATGACGGATTATAGTGGGTACTCAACCAGAATAATACTTTTACCGCCGCCCTGGTGTGTATTTGTTGCCTTTTACCGCTAAGAGGCGCTACAATTACAGACTTTGAAAAGTGTCAGTTTATTCTCTCTATTGCGTAATCTGCCGCAGTGCCGCTGCTCATTCAGAGCCATTGAAAGCTGGTAACAGATGATTTCAAGTGAAACTTGTAGTTAAACGAATTCATAATCACAATAGGCCTACTGAAATTAAATTGAATAAAGTGAAAACATTTCAACATAAAACATTGCAACCGAAACATATTAGGCTATCAATGAGGGTTTGGAAGAGCATAAGACAATATTTAACAGCGTTCTGACGATAGCTCAGCGGTTAACGCAACAACATGAGCCGCACTACGTTTCAAACGATCTGAGATCGAATCTCAATGGAGCCAATTTGCTGTTGGCCGAATTCGTTTATGTTTTACCGTTCTTGATGCTTCAATAGGTAACTGTTTATTAGCGAGTTCATTAACTGTTTACTTATGTAAAGTCAAGAGTTTTGTTTAAATTATCAATGGCACATTACAACATAAATTTGCTACATTCCAGTAGAGCCGCTGCACGACAAAACTGATGAGGGAAGATGAGCTGATCGCGTCAGAAAATGAAAATAATGAAGCTTGTCTTTAATCTGCTAAATTATTGTTTTGTGAATCATTCAAGAAATTGAGGTGATAGACAGTGATACCCGGCCATAGCAACGGAAGAAATTTTTCAAACCAGATCCATAAATTGAACAAATCAGAAAAGACTGATTTTGTTGACTTGGCTACACAAAATAACAGACTAACTAAATAGTATTGCTTTCAATATAAAAACAAATGAAAATGTAAAAGAACACTAAAATTAATTAAGTTTGAAACCCCATCGCACATTTTTAAGGTTTAAATAAATTGGGACAGTTTATTTGTTTAAAACAGCTGGTTGCATTGAGTTTAGAGTTTATTTCCTTTGCGATGCAAAGTAAGAAACACAGAATCTTATTCTTGCAACATTTTAAATTTGTATTGCCAAATAAATTGCAGCTTAATTAAACAATTAAAACAGTACAAAACGAACAAAACGACATAAATTAAGAACATGCGTTTTTCTTTGCCTCTCTCTTGCGCTGGATCTCTTTTTAGCAAAGTTTATTTTGTCTCCTTCCAAAAAAAAAAAAAAAAAAACTGTAACAAATGATTTTGCCTTTGTTGCTTCAAAGACACAGCATGCCTTGTTGTATTCACTTACAATAAAACGAGGTTGAATTAAAGAGTTCTTTATCTGCTTCGTTTCGTCAACAGTTAATGTTTAGATAATGCCAGATTGTTGACAATCATACACACTGCTTCAAACATTCTAAAACTCTATAAAAACAGTTGAAACAACTGGATTGAACACTTTAATTTAAATTTTGTGTGAAAAACTTTAAATGCAAAAAATACACTATATTTATAATTAAATAAGATATAGGGCCTACATTTGGACACATCGAGAGATTTATCCTTAAAAGAATTTAGCCTTTGCCTGCTCATTGGGCTGGCTATCCGACATCTCCATATGAAAGACGAACATTAACACCTATTGTGCACGCACGATAAAGCCACTGTCCCTCCAAACCCCCTCTGAATCTGAGACTGACTTAAAACAAGAAGTCGCAATTCACACTTAAACCGCTATTAGACATTAGCATTCGGCTATTAAAGTGTTGATAATGAAGGAATTAAATAATGTGAGCTACATGTAGTGATATTTCTGTCATGAAACTTTATTACTAAATATTTAATTTCAATAATTCATTCAATTTCAATAAGTTTTTCTTTTTTATTCAAATAAATCTCGAACCACAGTGCTTCGTTGTGCTGCTGTTAAACTAAATAACATTTATAGAATAATTATGAACTTAAATGAAACAATAGCGCAACATTTCGACAAATAAATTATTTGATTTGTTTTTACATTTTAATTCAGGGCGATTTAGCCTATTTAATTAGAGCGAGATTTTCCCCTTGCCTTGTCCTTTCCTCATTTTTAAGCGCTCACATAGTTAAACATGTTTAAGTAGATCCTCTGTACCTCTGTACCTCTCAGTTTCAGATGGATTAGGCTACATAATCAGATAACATTTATTAAATATTTAGACATTTAAAGGCTTTAGACATGAGCTGAGGCAAGTGGCTTTCGGTTCAGTTTTGTGACGAGCAGTTCCCGGAGACAGAGACGACTGCTAAAATGTTGTTAGCCTAATATGAATAAAAGTTTACTAGAAGCCTATTAAGTTATTTTATCTGTTATGAGAAAAATAAATCCAAGTGAACGCGCCGCCGCGTTTGTCGAACACTAATTCAACATGCCAGAATAAAACCCGACTTTAGAACAATAGCGACACCCGACGTGATGTGCCAAAACTATAAACTTCAATATTTCATTCAAAATAATCTCAAAACGCTTTGTGACATTTTGAAAAGCCGTGGGCCTACATTAAGGCCACTGGAACCACGAACGTAGGCTACTGTAACTGAAACGCTGGTTTTGATTTTATTGTTTGTCGTTTAAACGTGCCTGTTGCATATCTTTATTTTATATATTTTATATGGTCTATTGGTGAAGTAGCCTAAGCCTATTAGCACTGATTACTGCGGAGGAAGGGGGTGGGGGGTTAAAATAATTCAGCAGAAGCAGGGATGATTAGACCAGAAGGAAATCCCCGTCCCCCCTGGCAAATCACACCTTGCTTAAAACCATGTTTTTAAAAACTCAATGTAGGGAATCCAAAAAATAGGCTTTATAGGCCTAGGCTATATATATATATATATATATATTAGTGCTGGGCAAGTTAACGCGTTATTATCGCGTTAACGCATTTATTAATTAATGCCGACAATTTTTTATCGCGCTTTAACGCAGTTTTTTTTTTTATTATTATTTTGAAAGTCCGTTGCTCACTGGCTCTGAATACAAATAGGCCTACAGTCAAACCATGATCACAGGAGGGGTGGAATGTTGGTCAGCCAGCAAATAACCCACCCAAACAAGCAGTGGAGCGGCTTTGGCAGGTTCTCTCAGGTGAACAGAAAGGGAGACAGCCACTGATCTATATAGAATGACTGGATAGCTCATGACGTCATAAACAGTGAAGCCACCGCGCCGCCATATTGTGATTCCCTAGTGAGCTCACGCGTTCTATTGAATCAATAGGAAATTGTATGATTTGACTGAGAAAACATTGCATAACGAGACACCGTCTTTAAATCTAAAGTCTCCCTGAACAGTCTTACAACGCAAACATCCTAAGCATTTAAATGGGTATTTGTTTAAAGTCGGAAATTATTCCTGCTTACTAAAAATTAAGTATATGTGAATTGTGAACTTAAAATTTAGCTCTTTCTGATTGTGTTTTACAGATAGATCAGTAGTCTGTTCAAGTATTTGATTAGTTAGCAAGAACATGTCCAGGAAATGCATAATACAAATTGTATGGGTTAATGTACACCCGTTTCACCTCTTATTTACCCCTTATTTACACTGCACACGTCTGCGGCGCGTTTACAGCTGCGACACGGCTACCGGAGCTGATCGCGCCCACAAATCGGCAAATCACGTGGAAATGCTCCCGGTGTGAGTTGACACCGCGTGAAGGTAGGAATAAAACATTGTCAGAGCCATAATGCGCCGCAGATGTGTGCACTGTAAATAAGGGGTTTACACATAGGCCTACTCCGTTTGTAGTGCATATTTTTTACCATACCCATGTCAACAGGTTGGAGCTTTCACTGCACGCGGATGCCCGTCCCGTGCGGTCCGTGCAGAGATCGTTTGTGCTGCAGGCGCTGAATTAAAGTGACAGCGCATGGTTCGTGGTCAAACTGAACACGGATTGACATGAAAATATTAAATGTATGCATTTAAATAAATTTATAAGAAGTAATTGCATTGAATAATACGTTTATTGGGTTTAAACTTGAATACGTCTGTGAAAGAATGCATAGTAGGCTATAAAAAAAAATTTAAACAACACGGAAATAGCGACAATTGTGCATATAAATTACTATATATGGGCTTAAAGTACAACCTGTGAGCAGTTTTTCAAGATCCTTTTGTGATCTTCGTTTTATACTTGTTGATGCGCAGCGGGTCATCTTAAAAGTGCCGTCGGAGCTACCGATCTCTGTATAACGGCCGTTGGAGCCCTCTGCTGGTAGGGAATCGTAAGATGGCCGCTCGAACACTTCCGGTGGCTTCACTGCCTGGTGGCAGTTTAGAACGTCATGAGCTATCCAGTCATTATATAGATCAGTGGAGACAGCGCTCCGTGAGTGAATGACAGGCGCTCTATGGATAGTAACCATGGCAACGGCTTCTGTGCGCTACGCAGCTGTAGCCTTTTTAACTTAAATTAAAATTATACATAACTTTACCTGATAGGCCTGCGTCTAGTTTAGCGGGGATGCTCTGCCATGTGAATTCCCTCCTGTTGATGACGTCCTGATAACTATTTAGATTCTGGAAACTCACAAACAGCGAACCGAGGATCAGTCTCTCTTCCGATGATTTTTGCTGCGCGTCGTGTACAAAAAGTTAGAAAATTCAACTTCGGCAATGCGCGTGAGGCGAGCATGACCGCATCAGTTTCACAGGAACTTCACAGGCTTGTCGCTGCACCTGTGCTCGACCACTTCACCTCACTCTAGGCTGATTTATACTTCTGCGTCGGA
This sequence comes from Rhinichthys klamathensis goyatoka, assembly GCF_029890125.1. Lineage (NCBI taxonomy): Eukaryota > Metazoa > Chordata > Actinopteri > Cypriniformes > Leuciscidae > Rhinichthys > Rhinichthys klamathensis. Next base: position 826,628 of record NW_026606747.1, read on the forward strand.
CCTACACCGGAGCCTCTCTACGCTATAGACTACGCGTTGGTTTTCATTTATATATCTGCGTCGTTGTCCGCGTTGACGCGCAATTACACATGCAGAGGGAGAGTGTGAAACCCGGGGAGCGGTTCTAGCAATCACAGCGCTTGCGGTACGCGTAGAATTGACGTTACATTTTTGGAGAGATGCACGTCAGGGTACGCGCGCTACACAGCTACGGCGTGAGTTCGACGCAGAAGTATAAATTGGGCTTTACCTCTGTTTAATGTAATCTTACGTGGGAAACCATGGCATGCCATGACCAAACCTAAGCTGCTATCAGAGAAGTAACGTTGGTCGACTTATATCTGTAGTAGTGATCATGACCCTTTGACTACATAGACTGTTTCTGCTGCTCCCTGATACAAGATACCTGTTCAGAAAAAAGAAAAACAAGAAAACTGGACTCGTTTTAACAAGCTAGATAAAAGGTAATGCCCTGGCAGTGGCAAATAGCTTTGTTTAAATATTTGATTTGATTACGGTAATGTTTAAGTTGAGATTTACAAGAAATATTTTATTGATACTGTGTAAAGGGAATACTGCTGGTATAAAAGCACCTTATTTGTTTTAAGTTTTTGCAAACCACATGTTATTGCACTTTTGTAGCAGTACATTTAAATCAAAAGTGCGCAATACACTACTTTAGAATTCATTATTCAATTTTGCGCGTAGCAATGCGATTAATCGCGATTAATCGCAAGAAAATCATGCGATTAATCGCGATTAAATTTTTTAATCGTTGCCCAGCACTAATATATATATATATATATATTTTTTTTTTTTTTTTTTTTTTACAGAACTGCTTTTGAAATTACGATTGGTAGATGTTAAGTCATTCTGTTGGATACTATTTGTTCCAGTGTAAAATGGAAATGCATGGCAATTTTCTTTTATAATATAAGCAAAAACTAGGCCTATATGGTGCATAACAGAGTTTTAGAACTAGACAAATCTCTCTGCATTAATAATAGGATATAAAATGCATTAATAGGGTAATATAAAATTGACAAAAGTCCTTGTTTGTGCGGGATTTGAACCCGTGTTATCTAAATGATTGAATCGTAAATTCTTCCACTCGGCCATGAATTTACTCACTGTGAAATGCCCAAACGTTTGTTTCTCCAGTGTGTTCGCTCACATGAGCGAGAAAACGTTTTATCGTTAGCATAAAACACCTTTTACTGTTTTAAAAGATGATATCTTATCTGTATGACCAAAAATTACGGAGTAGGATAGCTTCTATCCTAGAAAGTTCTTTTAGCTGTTATGAGAAAAAATAATTTCAAGTGAAAGCGCCGCCGTGTTTGTTGAACTCTATTTCAACATGCCAGACTTTAGAATAATGCGTAGCGCCACTCGGCGTGATGTGCCAAAACACTTAATTATAAACTTCAATATTTCATTCAAAAACATCTCAAAACGCTTTGTGACATTTTGAAAAGCCATGAATGTATTAAGGCCACTGGAACCAGGATCGTAACTGAAACGCGCTGCATGTTATCTCTCAATACAGGAGCAGAAGCGCCGGTTCAGATTTTATTGTTTGTTGTTTAAACGTGCGTGTTGCATATTTTATATATATATATAATATATATATATTTGATATGGTCTATTGGTGAATTAGGCAAAGCATTGATTACTGGGGGGAAATCCCCCACCAGCATATCGCACCTTGTTACACAATGTTTTTAAAAACGTAGCCAATGGAACCCCATGAAGTTTTTTTTTTTTTTCTGTTTTTTTTTTAACAGAACTGCTTTTGAAATTACGATTGGAATTATTATACAGATTGATATAAATTCAGTCAATCTTGTGGATAATATTTGTTCCTTTGTGTAAAATGGAAATGCATGGAATTGTATTTTATAAATAGGCTACCGTGTTTATTCAGGATTTGAACCAGTGTCATCTAAATTATTGAAACCAAAGTTCTACCACTCGACCACAACTTTTCTCACTGAGAATTTCCCAGAAGTTCGGTAGTTCAGCAGTCAGTGCGCGCACACGAGAGAAGCGCTCTTCTTCAATCCTCTCGTTCCTCAATAGTTTCGCGTCATTGCACCTAATTGCAAGAGAGGCCTATTTTAACTTTTGATTCATAAAATGTTCTGCTCTAAAAGTTTGTTATATTCTGTTTAAATGTAGCCTACTTTTACTTTACGTTTTGCTTTCGTTTAATTTAACTGAATCTGTTAGACTATAGGTTAAACTATTTATTTATATATATATTTTTTTTTTTGTTCTAAAGGTTTGTTCTATTCTCTTTCGTTTGTTTATTTTTATTTTATTTTTTTACATATTCAATCAGTCTCAACTATTTCATCCTTACTGTTAATTGACATTAGCCCGGGAGTCTACGAGAAGGGGATTATTGCGGGAGTCTGAAATAAGATGTGATCGTGAGTGGATGTAAGAAAATAAATCTATGACTTTCTGTGGAACAACGTCGTGTCTCTGGCTATTTTCACATAGACCGTTGATTCAGTTGTTTAACCTATTGTTGTAGTTATTGATGATTTCTGTTTGTCTACGAGCAGATGTTCTCACAGCACTGACAACATTCCATCGTTTCCCTTTATTAATTTCCCTCATAGTTTTCTTTCTCTGTCCTCCTCTTCTGCAGGAGAGGTTTTTACTTTCCATGTCCAATTACATTTGTATTATTTATGTGGGAGATGACACTCAAGGTAAATATTTACATTCACTGTATGATATGTTGTGTTGATTTCAGGAATGCCATAATTAGATAACGTTTCCCTGTATGCACTGCCATTCCTCTGATCTATACAGAGCCCCTAAAGGGACGTGGTGGTGGAAAAAAAATTAGGATAGGAGAATTTATTTTATTTTTTTCTAATCTTTTGCATTCCCTCGCAAAGATATTTGCGTTCCCACGCAAAACCTGTTGTGAGCTCGGACAGACACTTCCTGTTTAATGTCCCGCTGGCAGTGCTTCAGAGATCCGCACGGTAATGGAGCGTTTCATAGTGTTTGAACTTGGACTCAAGGAGTTCAGTGAAGTTGGCAATATATTCAATTCACACAGGCTATTCGAACTTCCCGGATCAATATTCTTGAGCTAAACGTTGTTAATACACAAACGACACCTATTTACAATCACAGTAACCTAGACAACGAGCTACAACCCAATTCTCCTCAAAACAAGCTTTATAATATAGGCTAAATGCATCTTTATGTGCAGGCGGCTGAGAGACAAGTCTGAAGGGACCATCCTCAAAGTGCAATATAACCCAAAAAACATGCAGGGTTCCTGTCTGTCCTTAATGTCTTAAATTCACTTTTCATAATTTTAAGGCCGTAAATAAGCTTTCATTTCTCAAATAGTGTAATAAATGTCTTAGTTTTAGTTTGAATAGGTCTTAAATGAAGGAAAGATGGGGTGTATTCATTCTGCTGAGGGGGATGTGATAAAGTCTGGAGTAAGTTGAGCGAAACGTTCCTCTCTCCACTCTAAGCGTTCTGTCATCACTCCGCTCATGGTCCACTGCGGGTTTTACATTCCCGCTCACGGAAAAACTGCTCCGTGTTCACTCAATTAATCTTAGTTTTGAAGAAGTGCATGTCAGGCTACAGCTGAGTAGCCTGGTCCCACCACTCTCGTACATTTCATTTCATTTGTACAGAGAGTCTGGCACCGCTCCATTGACCAGCGCTAACTTCCTTGTAAGCGGGAACTCTATTGAAGTCTAAAACTATTGTATCTGCCCAGAGTCACTCTGGATCTGCCATAACCAGTCGCTAACGTTTGGTCGTGACGCATGCCTTTTTCCAAACCCCGTGGGGAGGAGGGCCACCAGCAAAACTAAGCAAAGATTGTTCTTGCTCCAGCTTTATCTTCTTGATATTCGGCAGCGTTGCCACAAAGGATCGAATGGCTTCGCTCGCATCTTTCTCCGCTGCCATTACTGAACTACAACTCAAAATAACACACGACATCAACGTCATTGTTCTCAGACACTCCCTCTGTTCGCTGATTGGCCCGATAAAAATTGATTGGAGAAAACCAAAGTCTATAGAAGAATCCCAGACGTAGTACTGAAGGAAATGAAAATTGAGCAGAAGTACGTAGGAGGGCGGAGCCAGGCTAACAGCTGAGCACTGAGGTCGATAAAAGTGTACAAAATAAATGGAGATGGGCTTGGCTTAGTGAAATGGGCGAGAATGGCAAGCCTTTTAGTTCGTGGACTAAAAAAATCAACTAGCCAGGCACGTGTCTTTGCACAGTATGTCACAGGAGACTTCAATATGGCAATAATGGCAAAGAAGTGCTAGCTCGCCATCAATCAGAAGCTAGTCACAATGCTGCCGTTCTGCCCGACAGTTCGTTACACACGCTCCTGCCTGGTGCGACAAGCACCACAGCGGAGGTTCATGCATCTATGGCCGACCGTGTGTGCGATCTAAAAGTGTGCATATGTTCTTTCATAGCGGAGCATGACCTGTCGTTCACAGTCTCACAACCGCTAGTTGATTTAATGCAATCAGTTGTCAAAGAAGAGACTGCACTTTCAAGATTGTCTGTATCTAATGCACACGCCTCCTACTTGTGCACACATGCATTAATGTTCATCGGAGAAACGAATTGTCAACTAAGCTGAAAACGAAGATGTTTTCTTTAAATGTAGATGAGAAACAAATGGAAACATGGACAGGATTCTGAATGTTCTTGTTCGCTACTTTGATGAGGATATGAAGTTGCACAATAATAGCACTTTAATGGTGGTGTTGTTACTTTTTTCTGTTAATTAAGAGTTTCACAAAACATAGTTTGGACTTATAAGATAAATAAAAACATGCACTGAAAAGTTATGTAGATGGTTGATTATTTGTCAAGCTAAGTCAATTTTTTTTCATAGATTAAAATGGCTTTTACAGGGTGTCCGCGGATCCTTAAAAAGTCTTAAATTAGATTTTAAAAATTTAAGGCCATAAAAAGTATTATTTTTACTTAAGGTCTTAAATTTTCGATGGCAATTTGACTTGGACACATCTAAATGTTTTCCAAATTAAAACTTATCTAATTAGCGTACTTTTTTAGTTTTTGCTCGTTCATGTGACATTTCGCGTCACATTCGCACCAGCATTACGTCTGTCTCCTGCGCGCGAGAGAGGAGAGAAGAAAGTTGGTAAATGTCAGTTCAATTGCAAGTTCATTCTATGTGTGTAGTGGTGTGCGATGTGTATTAGGGGTGTGCAAAAAAATCGATTCACATTTGAATCGCGATTCAATCTTTACCGATTCAGAATCGATTCATAGAATTCCAAAAATCGATTCATATATATTTTTTTTAATGGCGTGCACGGGCGGAGTGGCAATCGGGTGAGTCGGGACTTTTACCGGTGGTCCGGTAGTGTTTCGAGGCCCAGACTGATCTCATGAAATAGCGTATGTATGACACGCCAATTCGTATTTCCATTTTTGGCGTGCTATCAACACGCATAATCGCTTTTCAGCGTGTTTATCAACGCTGTTGACTTAACGTTACATTACTGTATATATAAATATATGACCTACCCCAACCCCGTCCCTAAACCTACCCGTCACTGGGGTTAATACCATTTATGAGTCTTCTCCTACCATCCTAGGTAATAAAATATCGCTCGCCAGATGTAGATGCAGAATTTGCTTCGTTTCGCTCGGACATTTAACGGCGTACACATACACGCGGAATCACTCGGACGTTTAACGGCGTGGACATACACGCGCGTGGACATACACGCGGATAGCTCAAAATGCGTATAGATAACACGCCACTTGACTTGAAAGTGGCGTGTATGTTTACGCAAAGTCATGATGTCATGCTGGTAATGTGTTGGACAGAAAACAGTAATCCAGACTCGTAGCAGAAAAGGACAGATGTCTTTACATCCTAGAGCCCTTTTCATTTATAATGATGTTTGCAGATGAGATCTCATAGTAATATTATTTAACACTACACTACATAATTGTGTTTGTCACTTGTACCTGTTAACAGCACTTGCCAAACCATCACAAACATCCATTCAAATGTCTATTTTATTGTCCTTTCAAACATAAGGGTAAAGAAAAGTAACTCTTGTCTTTAATGTTCTTCCTTTTGCTAATATTCTGTCATTCATCTTCCTCTGTCTTTTCTATAAACAAAACTCATACTTTGGTTAAAAACAGTTCAGAAATGTCCATGTGGGGAAAATGCATCAATCTTGTGGTTATGATGAGTAATCCAGTGTGTTTAGTGGACATGAAGCAGTAATACTGTAGTCCAGCATCTGATCTCTAAAGAGCTTCATGGGTAAAGATGCGCTAGATTACTGTTAAACAGCCTTCAGGTCTGAGATCAGAACTGTGCAAAACACACGCATGCTTTCATTTAGATTTGGCACGTTACAGACGAAATAAAAGAACATTTCGTTGACTAGTTTTGGATAAAGTTTTTCAAATCAAATAAGCATCAAATAAGCTTCAAAATAAAGATATCAACCCTTGTCAAAAAATCCTATTGGAATTTCAGTTTATCCTGTAGGATCTTAATGGATTCCAATAGGATCTTATTGGATTCTTATAATCCTATTGGACATTCTGATTTATTTTAATGGAATTTTACTTTGTCCTGTAGGATCTTATTGGATTCTTATTAGATCTTATTAGATTCTTATAATCCTATTGGACATTCTGATTAATTTTAATGAAATTTCACTTTGTCCTGTAGTATCTTACTGGATTCTTATAGGATCTTATTGGATTCTTAGAATCCTTCATTCTGATTTATTTTCATGGAATTTTTAGTTTGTCCTGTAGTATATTTGTTTAAAATTCTATATCATTTCTGTATGTTGTGCTGTTTTTCCAGGTAATTACAATTAAATATTATAAACATTTATACAGCCAGATCATTTTAATCATTTAAATTCAGAAATTATATACATTATAGATAGATTCACAAGTAAAAGAATATAAATACAATTTAGGTAGAATGTCATATAGTCGACACAATAAAATGATTTATTTACACTTTCAGGAACACCATTAAATATTAAATATATTAAATTAAATATATAACATTAAATATATCATGTTATAAACATTTATACAGCAAGATTGTTTTAATCATTTCAATTCAGAAATTATATACATTATATATACATTATAGATAGATTCATAAATAAAAGAATATAACAATTTAGATAGAATGTCATAGTCCATACAATAAAATGATTTATTTACACTTGCAGGAACACCATGCAGCTCAGTTACTATAAAAATATTCAGCCATCAGCTGAGCTCTATGCTAGGCCTATACATCAGTCAAGCTCCATGCTGTTTGGTTGTAATGCAATATAGCATGTTTTTTTCAAGCAAATGTGCACAACTTTGCGGACAATTTCCAGAGGTTTTACAATCATACGTGTTGGAGTTGGCACCACTTCTTTTATATGGGAAGGAGATCCTTCAGACACAAAACCAGCAAGTGTGGTTTGTAAAAGCTGAACTTGGATGAGCGGATTGTTTTTGTGATCATGTATGATATTTACAATTGACTCAATCTTTCCAATGCAACCATTATTTAGCTGAACAGTAAAACTGTTGTGTTTGTACTCTTTTCCATATTTCTCTGTCGTTAACAGTTGTCCATTCACAATTGCTCTGTCATATGTCTCTGCAGAGTACTCATCATTTTCAGATAGATCACAGACTGGGAGCATTAAGAACTTATCTTTGTGATCTAACATTTTTTGTCGAGAACATCCCAGCAAAACAAGACCTTCTAGCTTTTGTGCCTTAGCAACAAGAGGATAAACACCTAGCCAGTCATTGACAAGTTTGCCCACCCTATTTGAGACATCAGCACTAGTCGTTGTTCGTTTAAGTAGTTGGGGAATTGACTGAAGTATGTTGAATTGGCGTGCAATTTGAGATGGGATATAATTTGTTCCATGACACAACCTCTTCAGTTTCTGGTTGTGACCCTCAAATGAAAATGCAGATGTACACCAAAGAGGTCCATACATCTTGACAGAGAAGGGCAAATGTGTAAGCTGATGGACATTGAAGGACATTTGGCACAAGCCATATGTCGTTGGTATCTCCTGCACAAACTTTGTGATCTTAGATGTTGCTGCTGCCAAGTCATTTTCTGTGACAGTGTCTTTCAGAAAGCAAAAAATGGCAGTGACCAGAAGGAGCCAATGTTTCAAAAATTTTGTTGGAAGAATCTTGTACAGAACAGGACCACTGTAGAATAATAGCCAGCTTCTGCATTCTGCAGCCTTCCACCTTTGCGCAACTTTCACAGTCCGTGGTATTCTTGGTATATCAGATGGAGGTTTGATGGTAAGCAGCCTTTGATCAACAAGCTTATGTGATGTCCCAATGTACCAAGGGCTGTCATGGTACTTGCTATTGAACCACAAGTCCAAGAATTGCTTTGTCACTCCCAAGAGAACACAGTGCATGTAGTCAATTGGAAAGCTATTCACAATGTCAAAACCAGTGGAGGGATATAGGAGGACTAATGGTGATACTGTCTTCACCCCAAACACATGGTCAACATCATTCTCAATGGCCCTCTGCCCACATTCAATGACATGGTCATGGGTTCTTTTCTGTGCCTCAGTGGGTGGATATACTCTGGCATATCCTCTTCCTTTTGGCACTGTTTTCCCTTCATTTAAGCAATGTCCACATCCATATGCACCATTGAACTGATGTATACCTTGAAGCATACATCGGGCTACTGTGTCACATGAGCATATGATAGGGAAAACTTTAGACACCATAGTTCTTTTTGTATGTGGGTGCTTCCATTCCAGACCTTGTGAATTGATTTTTAGAATGTCATCCACAAATCGCTTAAGGTAGGTGGACATGTCAGGTTTACCACGCCCAAACCAGACACCTGCGAGTATCATGTTTTTGAAACGAACATTTGGTTGGAGTTCATTTATTACACATCTGATGGGCCACAATGAGAAAGGTGAAGATTTAAACATTGGAATGCCATCACAGTTCCATAGTAGTGATATGTCATTAGCTGTGAAATTGGGGAGTGTTTGATACATTTCACCCTTTCTCACATCATTTGTTCCATATACTTCTGATTGAAATGCACAATCATCTTTTTGTAGGATGTCTCTTAGCTGGTCCTCGATAGAGAGACTTATATAAAAATTGCCTTCTGCAATATTCTTTTTTGGGTAATTTATCTCATTACACTCTGGACAATGCATGTTGTTCTTTGAAAGATATGTTTGGCAAATGTTGCAGAAAAGGTGAACATTTAGAGCAGGGGTCTCAAACTCGCGGCCCGCGGGTGGCCCCCTACTTGACATTAAAGTTTAATGTTAGTGCGGCCCGTCGTTGCGTGTGCCGCAAAAAAAAAAAAAAAAAAAAAATGTATCCCTTATGAGCTACCATAGATAGTCTCGTGACAGCTTACGGAGGGTTTGTTGTCAATAGTTGTCATAGACAACCGCGAAGTACAAACATACTGCGCCTGGAAAAAATTAGCGCGTCGCTTCAATTATGAGCGCGCTTGCCGCGCGCCTACATTTGAAATTACGAACTTGAGCGCGCAAAATATGTGAGCGCGATATGTGAACGGCCCCTTGGCGAGCTACCACCAATCAGGCCACGAGCTGCTGGTAGCTCGCGAGCGACGTGTTGGAGAGAGACCCTGCTCTAAAACAATGTGAGAATAATCACTTTGAGCTTGTAATATGTGTCCAACAGGTTCATAAGAAGGTTTGCTTTGATTTGTGCAGTCAGTAATTTGAGACACTATACAAAGAATTCAATAAGACGGGCAGACATGACTGCAAATATTTGTATTTCAAAAGCAATAATTGTTTTTCTAAGTATAATAAAAGGAAATGTGCCTTCCAAAAAAAACATTCAATATCATTAATGTGTTGTATAAAGAAAATAAAAAGGACATAAGCAAATATAAATATCACAAATATGTGTTATAGACAAAGAAAGTTTGTAAAATGAACTTCAACTGTCAGAAGGACAGCTCATGAAGAACCAATCATGTACAGAAAGGAATGTTCAAATTCAGAGGAACTGTTCAGAAGAAACGTTAATAAATATTGAGAAGATTGGATCAGTTGTGCTCCTTTTTTGGAATACTTGAATACTATTTTTTTGTGGAATACTTGATGCGGCCCAGCCTGACCCCGACTCTACCTCTAGCGGCCCCCAGTTAATTTGAGTTTGAGACCCCTGATTTAGAGACTCAGATGGATCATGGAATATTTTTCGGAAGAGGTGGAGAGACTCTGGCAATATGTTGCTACTCGGGAGAAAGACATTTAAGAGCTTTAAAAGGTCTTCCACAGCACTTGCTGTTAAACTGTGCCTCAGAGAGAAGGACAAAATTAGAACTATTGCCTGTGCAATTGTTATCTCTGATCCTGTGTAAAGAGGGGCCCCAGATTTTTCAAATTGTGAATTTGAATCAGAATTTGTGGCAGCAGTGTCATCCATAGTAGAGTCAAAATCTCCCTGAGTGTCACTCCACTCATCTTCACCATGGTCCATTTCATCAACAGAATCATAAAATTCCTCCTCGTCTTCCTCACTGTCTGCAGGGGATTCATTCTGATGGGTATCATCCCAATTGTAATGAGGAGTGTTGTTTGTCCGCCATCGACTTGTCTTTGGAAGGGGGCAACTCGATTCTGGATCCAAAAATCTAGTAATATGATCAAATACTATTTTAACATGTGACAGTGCTTTCAAGTAATAAAATGATAAACATATAATTTTTATTTAACCCTCTGGTACTTTTCAGTCATTTTCGTGTTTTGAAGTTGTTCCATTTTTTACTTAATCAAAATGGTACAAAGCTTTGTGATTTTGTAGCACTTGCTGCAGGAAAATTCACAAATAATTATATAAATAACAGTGAACATTGTATTAGATGTACAATGTTTATAAAAAATAATTTGCATTATTAATATTTAAAATGTACTAATTAATTATTTCAAATGTATTGAATTATCTATACTCAGATTCAAGTTGTAAAAATAGGGTACCTTTTGTAAGGGCCTCGTTGTTTTGCATTCATTTCAATGTAGGGATATCTTCTTGTTTAGAGAAATCATTTGGTCACTGTTGTGGAAATATTAAATATGTATAATATGTAAATAATAATAATAATAATACAAAATCTTGGCGTTAGTAAGTCAACATAATAAAAACTGAACGGAAAATAATTTGTATATTCATACAAAGAACACCGCCCACAACTCACATCGTAGGCATGGACATTCAATTGCGCATGCGCATCCTTGCTCACTGCAGCGCAACGGTCAGAGCAGAGGAGACGATCATACAACTTTCTTGAAGACGACGAACTGTGACAAACAATTGTAAGTAACATATTTAAACGTTTCTTTATATTAACATTTGACACAATCTAGAAATATTTATATGTAAACCTGCGTAAAATGTTTTTTTTTTCGTAACATTTTAAGACTGGTCAGTAACGTTAGTCATCTGGCTGCTTTTCGATAACAGTTAGGCCTATATAATTAGATCATGTTTAACGGTCTTACCGTTACATTTATCAACTACTTACACCATAAGTAGAAACCTTTAAGTAGAAATACACCATAATTAGAAACTTAAGTCATTTCTTAAACGTTATTTTTGTAGTTAACATCACAATGGACTTCATCATCAGTGGCTGTCGGTTATGTCTCGGACGTTACGTTTCTGTTGCTGGTTGCTTAGTAACAGTTTTAAACATCATTTTAGAGGGAAATTACCCTTATCTGTTCTAAAACCACTGTAAACCTTGCAATATAAACGAGAAACAACTTGTGTTCTTTGACCTTGAGCATATCTCTCCTAAAAGAAAGCAAGCAACAGGTTGTCATAATGTACGAGACTCATACAGGCACGGCTACAGTACTACAGTAACACGGCTAGATCCACCGGCTGGTGCGAAGCTAGGCCTATGTCTGAATTGAGGTCCAGATTGAACAAAACCTTAACAAGAGATTAATACACCTATAAAACATTCATGTCTTTTACATTAAACATCAAAGCATATAATATTTGTATAAACACTCTTTGTTTTGCCCACTCATCAAAAGCATTATAATTGACAGAATATTGTCTTCTTTTTTTTTTATCCTATTAAGAAAATGAGGTTTATGTTAATCCAATGGATTGAAGATCCCCCCACATGGGATGTGCTTCCAACTGAAAAAATTATTAATGGACAGTGTGAAATTGGTGGTGTATGTGATGTACAGTACAAAGAAGAATCCAGCCCTGCAAAAATTCTAAATGTTGATAAGTATACGTTTTTGTAATATGTCTGTGCATTACTGTGATACAATTGATGCATGTTGTGATAATAATTATTTATCATTTCAGGAACTAGATCTGCCATGCTTAAGCAGCTTCATTCTATTGAGAAAAATCAGTCCATCAAAAGATCCAGACCTGAAGGGAATGAAGAATTAGGGAGAGGGCAGCGCCAGAAGTATAGCAGAATACTTTCTGAATCAGAAAGCAGTGAAGAATATGAGGTAAATTAGGATGATGCAGTTTGTGGTAACCCTAACCCCATTTTGTCTAATATCTAATACGATATTAACTCCTTGTTTATTAAATATCAAAATCAAATGCTGGCAGTAGATCTATTTCATATTTAGCACCAAAACTCTGGAACAGTCTTCCTAATATTTTCCGGGAAGCAGACACACGCTGTCAGTTCAAAGCTAGACTAAAAACACATCTCTTTGACCTAGCATACACATAACACACTATAAACTTCTATAATTCAATGTTAGGCTGCATAGATTAGGTCAGCCGGAACCGGGAACACTTCCCTTAAATCCTGATGTACTCGTTACATCATAAGAAGAATGGCGTCCGAATGACAAGCACATGACAATATATAATGTCGAAACCTGATAAGCTATTGTTGCTTAGACCCAGTTGATTGCCACTTTCAGCTAATTTGAAGGTTATATTTGTAATTGTACAATTCTCTTTTATTTACAGTCGGTCAGTAAACAAGTTTCTGAAAAGAGCGTCAAAAGGATAAGAGCCGCCAGATCCTTTCTGCAGCAGTATAATCTTGAAAAAGTAAGATTATTTCAACGAAGTTACATATATCAGGGCTCTAGACTCACTGCTTTATTTTTCCAGCAACAGTAGATGTATTTAACAGTAGCATACAAGAAAGAAATTAAATGAACAAATATAAAAAATAAAACACTACATAGACTTCACTGTAAATTATACATTGATTCTTATTAAATCTACTATTAAAGTTCTCACAAGACTCTTATTTTCACAGCACCCGTTCACTGCAGATGATCCATTGGTGAGTAAATGATGTAATGCAATATTTTTCCAAATCGGTTACAAATTATGAAACAAACTCATCTACATCTTGGATGGTTTGATGTTGAATACATTTTCAGCAAGTTTTAATTACATACAAACTGCACTAACAAATGTTTTACAATTCTAGGAATCAAGCAGGGTGGCAATGACATCAGCAAGGACAAGGAATGACAGTGGAGTCAATCAACAAATTTTGGCCGAATTAAAAGAGATTAAGAGTGTTCTTGTGGAAACTCTAACACTTTTAAAAAATGGTAACCCTATGAAAAGTTTTTAATTTTTTTAAGTGATTGCTTCAAAAGATATTAAAACCTATTTTGTTCTAGGATGCACTCCATTAATGACTGCACCAGCACACACTCTCCCTGGATGCACTTCGGATTTGCCAGCCCCAGAGTCTTCCCCTGTGGTACCTGCCCCTTCCTCTCTACTGCCTCTTCATGTAAAGGAGACTAGGAGTAATAATGACTGCAAAAAGGTATTGTTTTTAAGTAACCTTCAAAATGCTTTCTTACTAGGGCTACATGATTTGGTCAAAAATGTATATTATGATTCAGTGTTTCCCACAGGAGTTTATATATTAAAAGAAGTCAGAATTGTTAGATTATGTTCGGTTCATATTTTCAGCCTTTTTTCTCTTTCATACAAAAACCAAAAATGCCATTTTACATGAGAGATGATACAGATTACGGTATGCAAAATGGACAGAATTGTCAGATTTTTAAGGAACAAAAGTAAACAACATAATGCTGACAACTACATCCAATGTTTGTTATTATTGTTTATTTTTTTTGTTCTAGAGATATATGCAAATTAGTGCATACTTAAACATAACATTTCAGAAAACTTGTATTACAAAAATGTTTGCAAGTAATGTAATCAATCATTTGGAGAAGTATGTCAATAGAGGGTATGCGTGTGACGTCACCGTCGGCTGGATTGATAGAGCCCTATGCAATCCGTTTTATTTTTTCCCAAATTCCGTTTTATTTTTTCCCAAATTCCGTTTTATTTTTTTCTGTTATTTTAGTCGTAAAAAGAGTGTGCTTTTAAAGTTAATGATTAAAAAATGTACACAAATAAAATAGGAATGACCTTAAATTTATTGAGGTAACAGACATTTACTCAGTACTTTTCAGCACAAATACTGCATGATGCAACACTGCACTCTTCAAGTAACAACAAAATATGTTTATGAGCTTTAAACTGTCCAGTAAAATAAATTATATTAGTTTATATAAGTGTAAATAAAAGTCACACTGTCTCTCTCTCGTGCACTGTTGCATGCTCTTGGACACACCCGGTCTCTCTCGCGCAGTGTCGCTCGCGGTGTTCGCTTCGCTTTTGTCCAGTCCGGCGCCTCATAGACAGACGCTGTGTGTGTGTGAGAGAGAGAGAGACGCGTGAGTAGGGGTGTCACGATTCTCCAAATCCTCAATTTGATTACATTTTTGATTCTAAGGTCACGGTTCGATTCGATTCTCGATTTTTACATTTATTTTTTAATAAATTATTAAAGCCGAAACCGGCCAATCAGGATGCTCTCTGTCTTACATGCGCTTCATGAGGCACATACGCAAGGTCTCTCGCTCTCTCCATCTCTGCCGTGCGCGCTATAGGGTTTGGAGCACAGTCTCTTCTGTCTCGCATGCGCACTCTCGCTCGCTCACTCTAGAATCCGGGAGATTTTAACTAATTTGCGGGCATCAGGGAGCCGCTATCCATATGCGGGAGACTCCCAGAACTTCCGCGGGACTTGGGATGTCTGCAAACTGTGGGTTTTTTGAAGCGCGAACGTTGTCAACATAACTCACTGGAAATCCCAAAAACTTCCACACCTGCGACTTCAATGAAAGAGGAGGGGGTTCAAGTTCTGAACACTGCATAAAAGTCACGTGCGAACTGCTCGGCTCAGCACTGACCCTATTCACCTGGGCTGTCTTATCGTAATTGCGTCCACTCACAGAATGAATTAATCATGGCTGACAAAAAATTGTGCTTTCTACAATGGCATCAGTAACTTTTGCTCTTGGATGATTCTTAATCTACACTCATAGGTTTCATCATAACAAACAAAATATTATTAAGTTTACTTTAACTCTGTTACTGTTTCATTGTTCGATCACTGTTTTCAGGTTAGAATTGGCCCCAACACATCCATCGGTGCCGAACAGTTTGGCCACATGAAATGGACAGATGCAAAAAAAGCAACAAAAGACCTCCTGGTGGCTGTCTTTGGAAGAGCAACACTGGCAACACACTGCTACACAGGAAAAAGTTCCAATGCCTTCAAAGACAAAGAAGCAAAGCCACAACTGGAGGCTCAAAAAGTGTCTGACATAATTGGTGAGTTTATTTTCCTGAAAATCAAGTTTTGGCAGGTTTTTATTATTATATACTGTATATAAAACAACAGGATATAATTATACTCAGGAATTTGGAAAAGTATCTACTTTTTTAGAGCAATATACTTTAGAGCAGCCTTTCTCAAAGTGGGTGCCGCGGCACAGTGGGGTGCCCCCTGACTTTGTCAGGGGTGCCGCCAAAAAATTATGTAGGCTAAAAAAAAATATATATATATTTGAATTTACATAGCTAAATACATTCTTCTTCTTTTTAAACATATGAACGTATTAATAAAATTGTAAATTCATTTTAGATAAATATATATATATAAAATTAACCATAAAAATCCGTCTCACAAGACCGAAGCAAGACACACACACAACTTGACGCAACCCATAGCAACGCGTTATAGCAAAAACACCTCAGACTGACAGAAACGTAAAAAATAAACGTGAATTTAGGCCACTTTAGTTTTGTACACAGTCATGTTAATTATAAGCAAATAATTTTTTTTTACCACAATATTATCATTGATAGGCTATATGTTTGAGCCCTTACGGTTGTATGGCATTTGTGTCTCTGATTAATTATTTTGTGAATTACTTTGCAAAAGGGCTGTCACTTTACGTTCGAAAATCGATTGCACAATCGATCGGACCAACCAACACAAGTATCGAAACCGAAAATAGGGAATCGATTTTAACGGCCTTCTCTCGGAGCGCGTCCAGCTCGTCACGACACGCGCGTCACACAGCAACTGCAGGCTCTGACACACACACATACAAACTATACTATACTTCTGCATAATGTGTCTCTTTTTACAACAAAAATGTGAATTCTGCCGGTATTCAGACAGTCCCATGCATACAGATACAGATCCGGCCTACAATCGCCCACATAGGCGAAATTTGTTTGACATTTCTAATGGTAAACACAGCCATGTTGAAGCCTGCAGTAATGTTTTTCATTGATGTTATGGCAGTCCACTCTCCTTATTGTTTTTCGAGAATCTTGCACTCCTGTTTGTCATAGCGCACGAAACTTCATGCCAATAAATCATCAGAAATATTGCTGACTTGTGCGCGTCTCAAGCGCACTCTTTACGCTCGTGCTAATGCCAGTTAGGTGTCCGTGGATTTGCCTATATTTGGCGCTGAAAATGGAAACGTCTTTAGACATGGAAAATCGATTTTACAATCGATTCAATGAACATTTATGTCTCAAAAATCGATCATGATTTTTTCACAAAAGTGATAGCCCTGTAAAATTTTTATTAGGGGCCAAGCACCGAAGGTGCAGAGGCACCTATTGTATCTGTTGGTTTTCTTATTATTATTATTCCGTGAATGGGAGTCTATGGCAGCCCTATGAACCGTAAGTAGGAAAATGATGAAATTTGGCACACTTGTAGTGATGCTAATGAATAGTAATTGGACCAATTTTTGACCCTCTAGGACCAACTCTATAGCGCCACCACCAGTTCAAAAATTCAACATTGAAATGGTTATAACTTTTGAACCCTTTGATCTAGAGACATGAAACTTAGTACACCTGATTCCACTCATCATGCTGATCACAACCAATACCTTACATTAAGACCCCGCCCATTACAGTAGTGGCCATTTTGAAATGTACAGTATTCAGTTATTTCGCTACTCCTCCTTCAAATTTTGTCCAATTTTCTCCAACCATGTGCTCAAATGATCTTCGGACTGAGCAGCATAAAAGTACTGTTCCCGATTTTTTTGTTATACTGGAAAAAAAAAGTTGTACTGTCGCAAACTTAACGAGGTCCACCCAAAATTGGCTAAGAGGCTGTATCTCGGCCAAAGTTTGATCAATCGATACGAAAATTGGTACGCTTAATCGGAAGCATGATCTGAGGGACCCTGCCAAAGTCAGGAACAGCGCCACCTACGGGTCATGAGATATGGAAAAATGCTATTTTGGCCAATAACTTTTGAACACTTTGTCAGAAAATCATAATTGTGGTATCTATGGATTCCTTGCGTCATGCCGAATCCATGGATATCGATTTTGCCATGATGGGATGTACCCCGTGTCCGCCATTTTGAATTTTGTCATAATTTGCAATATCTTTTAAACTATTTGAAATTTCTTCACCAAATTTGGTAGGGATCACCATTAGCATGGCCCGGAGGTACCTGAGAAGTTTGATCACAGCGCCACCTAGTGTTCCAGAGATATCATTGTTTTTTGAAAAAACGCTTATAACTTTTGCTATCATTGCTTGAAATTTGATTTCTTTATGTCAATATATTCCTTGGCTTATGCCGATTTCAACGATATCTCATATGCTATTTTCCAACAATGTGACTGGCCGCCATATTGGAGCAAATGTAAAACAGTTTTTTCGCTACTTCTCCTTCAAAATTTGTCCAAAATTGTCCAAAATTTGCTCAAATGATCTTCGGACCGAGCCGCACAGAAGTACTGTTCCCGATTTTTTTGCTATACTGGAAAAAAAAAAGTTATGATGTCGCAAATTTAACAAGGTCGACCCAACATTGGTTCAGAGGCTGTAACTTGTGAACAGTTTGTCACAAAATCATAAAATTGGTGTCTATCGATTCCTTGCATCATGTCGAATCCGATGATATCTATTTTGCCAGGATTGGATGTACCACGTCATAAGCTAAATTAGCATTAAGCTAGCTTAGCATGCTAATCTGGTTAACATGTCATGGAACTTTTTTGTGAACTCATTCTCACACTGAACCCTCTCCTCTGCTGTTTTGAAATTCACGTCCTCTGAGTGGCGCAATCAGCTAAACCATGCATCTCGAATCCCGAACCATTCTGGTCGTGGGTTCGAGTCCCATGTGGGACGACTTTAAAATTGTGTATAAAGTTGTCATTTCAATTCCTTCCGGCTCTGCTCTGCTGTTGGTGCTTAAATGCTAGCTGTGCTTCATTTACATGTATATTCAATTTGTGCTGTTTTTGTTCTTGCGGCTCTGCACTGCTATTGGTGCTTAAATGCTTGATGCGCTGCTGTACTTGCAGTACTTGCTGTACTTGCTGTGCTTGCTGTACTTGCTGTACTTGTTGTACTTGCTGTACTTGCTGTACTTGCTGTGTTTGCTGTGCTTGCTGTACTTGCTGTGCTTGCTGTACTTGCAGCTTGCTGTACTTGCAGTTTGCAGTACTTGTTCTGCTTGCGGTGCCAAGCCTTTGAACTTTGCTGTACTTGTTCTAATTGCGGAGCCAAGCCTTTGAACTTTGCTGTAATTGTTCTAATTGCGGTGCCTTGCAGGGCTTGGCCCCGTGTTGCTGCTTGCAGCTATATTTATTATTATTATTCTTCTTCCGCAAATGGAAGTCTATGGCAGCCCTATGAACCGTACATAGGAAAATGATGAAATTTGGCAGACTTGTAGTGATGCTAATGAATAGTAATTGGACCAATTTTTGACCCTCTAGGACCAACTCTATAGCGCCACCACCAGTTCAAAAATTCAACATTGAAATGGTTATAACTTTTGAACCCTTTGATCTAGAGACATGAAACTTAGTACACCTGATTCCACTCATCATGCTGATCACAACCAATACCTTACATTAAGACCCCGCCCATTACAGTAGTGGCCATTTTGAAATGTACAGTATTCAGTTATTTCGCTACTCCTCCTTCAAATTTTGTCCAATTTTCTCCAAACATGCACTCAAATGATCTTCAGACTGAGCCGCATAAAAGTACTGTTCCCGATTTTTTTGTTATACTGGAAAAAAAAAAGTTATAATGTCGCAAACTTAACGAGGTCCACCCAAAATTGGCTAAGAGGCTGTATCTCGGCCAAAGTTTGATCAATCGAAACGAAAATTGGTACACTTCATCGGAAGCATGTTCTGAGGTCCCATGCCAAAGTTGGGAATAGCGCCACCTACGGGTCATGAGATATGACAAATTGCTATTTTGGCCAATAACTTTTGAACAGTTTGTCAGAAATTCATAATTGTGGTATCTATGGATTCCTTGCGTCATGCCGAATCCGTGGATATCGATTTTGCCATGATGGGATGTACCACGTGTCCGCCATTTTGAATTTTGTCATAAATTGCAATATCTTTTAAACTATTTGACATATCAGCACACAATTTGGTAGGGATGACCGACACCATGTCCTAAAGCGACATGAGAAGTTTGATCACAGCGCCACCTAGTGTTCCAGATATATCATTGTTTTTTGAAAAAACGCTTATAACATTTGAAAATATTGTTCAAATTTTGAGTTCTTTATGACATTATGTTCCTTGGTTTATGCCGATTTAGACGATATCTCATTTGTCATTTTCCAACAATGTGACTGGCCGCCATATTGGAGCGAATGTAAAACAGTTTTTTCGCTACTCCTCCTTCAAAATTTGTCCAAAATTGTCCAAAATTTGCTCAAATGATCTTCGGACCGAGCCGCATAAAAGTACTGTTCCCGATTTTTTTGCTATACTGTAATAAAAAAGTTATGATGTCACAAATTTAACAAGGTCAACCCAAAATTGGCTAAGAGGCTGTAACTTGTGAACAGTTTGTCACAAAATCATAAAATTGGTGTCTATCGATTCCTTGCATCATGTCGAATCCGACGATATCTATTTTGCCAGGATTGGATGTACCACGTTATAAGCTAAATTAGCATTAAGCTAGCTTAGCATGCTTATCTGGTTAACATGTCATGGAACTTTTTGTGAACTCATTCTCACACTGAAACCTCTACTCAGCAGGCTGGTGAACATGCATGAGTGATTAGCTCAACGTGTTACACCACGAATCCCGATGTTCAGCGTCGTGGGTTCGCCACTCAGTGTGACATGTGCCCAGACCGCATGAGGTACTGTGGCAGGAAAAGATGCAGAAGTTGCATCTGTTCCAGGCATTGTGCATAAGAATGATCTCATCTGAAGCTGCCACACACAACATGCAGTGCTTTTACGTCCAATTCATTGTTGTTCTTCTTCCAGAAGGGTAGTCAATGGCAGCCCTATGAACCACAAGTTAGAAAATTGGCACACTTGTAGTGATGGTAATGAGTAGTAATCTGACCAATTTTGGATGATTTAATCTAAACTTTTTAAATACAAAATGTTCTCCATTTACTTCAAAATTCTTAATTTTGACTTGATTCTCTCTTGAAAATATTGAATTTCGGCAGCTGTGTAGATGCATGTCTGGCAAGTGGCTCAACGAGATGAGTGACAGGCATCTAACCCATAGATAGTGGGTTCGAGTCCCGTGTGGGACAACTTTAAAATTGTGTATTATGAAATTAATTGATTATGAAACACTTGTAGTGAGTAGTCCAACGTGTGATCAGATGATCTTTGGACCGAGCTGCACAGAAATGATGAACAGGTTTTTGATAGTAGCCCCCATACCAAAGATCTTCCTCTCTGCAGTTGACCTAGCCTGTGTTTGTTGCCTTATCTTAGTTAGCTTAGCATACTAATTGGTTAGCATGCTAGCCAGATGCCATTCTTTCTAATGTGGCTCTTCAGTTATCAGGCTAAACCATAAGGCTTTAAGTGGTGGACAAGTTGCTTCTGTTCCAGGTGAAGGAGCTAGTAGAATAGAACACACAGATAATTTATTTAAAAATTCTTCATTTTGAGTTGCTTCTCACTTGAACTATGGATCTTCTGCATCTTGGCCAAAACACAACTTCCAAGTGGTGCAATGAGATGAGTGACAGATATCTGACCCAGAGATAGTGGGTTCAAGCCCCATGTGGGACAACTTTAATTTAAAAAAAAAATGTGTTAAGTTGTCATTTCAATTCCTTTATTATCCAGATAAGCATTGTTGTAATCTTTCTTTTGGGATTAGAAATGTGTTTTTGTTCATTCTATGTTGATTCTTACCTGAAGTCTTAAATATCCAGAAAGGTTTGTGAACAAATGAGCAGTCATTGACTTTCAACTATTCTAATTGCATTGTAAGCAGTTACATAAATTGGTTGTTTTCTTCCTATGTATAGTCGTATCCTCTTTTTTTTTTTGCCTCCATGTGTTAATTCTCAACTTCATATATGTGTTTGTGCATTGTGTGTAAAGTAGTGAACTGGAGAGCAGAAGGGTATGATAAGATGTTTGTGGTGGTCTAGGTAAACCTCTATTTTTTTAAATTGTGCTGCCTTTTTTACATTTCAAGTTAAATACATAAAGCTTCAAACAGAACACAAATGCCTATTCAATTGATCAACCACTGGCAACATTTTATTGCAAAGTATATAGTAAAGAATACTTTCAATTCCATACAAGAAATGGTTTGACCAACTCCACAATATTAACTGATCTGACATTAAACATTTGAATGTGTACATATGCATATCTTTTAATTATTTTAAGTCCCATAAACATTAGACTTACTTAGTGACTTGAATATCAGTTTTTCCTTCTCGTCATGTGGACAATAAATAAAAGTAATTTTATCATAATAGTAAACCATAAAATCACATTAAAATACATGAACATTTTTGTATTATCTAACATTAAGAATTGTTTTAAAAAATAAATTGTAATTGTAAATAGAAGTTAATTAGTTACTACATGAATGTTAAATTACAAATAGTTACTATTCTAACAGTACATTATTTGGATCAACATCAATTAGTTGAGGTATATTGCCAAAAAGACTAGTAAAAGCTAACCTAAAGAATTTACATAATGTATACAATTATTTATTCTCAAATAAGCAACAAAATATCATTACACATCAAACAATACACTATCATTATACACAGAGCTGCACTCCAGGTTTATTGCTGCTCCTGATGCTTTGAATATTTTCCCAAAACAATCAGAGTAAAGCTTAATTAAGTTCAAGAGGCTTCATTTCTCCATCCCTAAAAGGCATTATACAAGTAAATTTACCTTTCAATTATTTCCAGCAGACTTTCAGATCCATTTCTTGCCTCCACTAAACCAAGCTTCCCAATTCTAAAATGATTAACTCAGCAATTTGATGAATGTATTACTAATTCCTGCAATCACCCTAATTGAATCGTTTGTTAATTGCATACCAAGCATTGTCAATTTCTGTTCTAGTAGGCCTAATCTACTATAAATCACACCACTTGCAAACCTCTTTTTTCATGCAACAGCAAAAATGAACAAATATTTAAATAGACCAGAGACCAGTGAATCTGACAACTGCATTTATGTTTACATTCATGCAGTTTCCAGAGTGCAACTGTCTAGAACAAACTCAAAGTTTTTTAATGCAACTTTGCAAACAGGTCGCAGTGAATATCACCAAGCTGTCATCTTTGCGCACGAAAAACATCAAACTTGGACAACATTAGCATTAAATCGGACAGCGGTTAAACTGTCAAACATAACAAAAAAGCCAAGTAAGTGGTAGTCTAGCTATTTAATCCTGTTTTCTATCTGATAAACTTTCAGTAATCGTATTCCTTTCAAATTCATTGTACAAACAAGCCCATATCAATTCTCACTTTTTTCATTCTTTAGGCCTCAATAATTCTGAATATTTCATTCAGTGTGATCGGAGTACTGCTGTGGAAGTCGCAACATCTACATTTCCCCACAAACCACCAAAAGAGATAGAAAAACTCACTGTAGAAGAAGCAAAAACTCTGGGATCACGACAATTGGTAAGCTGTTTTTTTTTCAACCTTCTCACTGTGTAAATAGCCTACAGGGTTGTTTACTTGTTGTAGTAATGCTCTGGAGAGTAGTACAATCACATATATTAGCCCTCTGTAGATTGTGCAAAATCGTTTTTATGGGGAGAAAAACATTTTAAAGTAGCCTGACGTTCAAAAAAATGCTAAAATGTGAAAGATTTTTCAGATGCACAGGCAAAGATTACTCTGCTTCTCAGTTATCTTTGCTAGATGCTTTACAAACATGATTAATGCGTTTCAAATTGGTTAATGTGTGGAAAAGTTTGGCTATTTCCTCTTCTTATGACCACAACAGCAGTTGTATACATTTCCCTTGTAATCATGTTTATTGATGTATATTTTTGATTGTACATGTACGATTTTCTTTAAATTTTCAGATCACTAAAATATCTGCAACAGTATGCAAGCTAAACAACGCAACTACTGTAAAGGCCTGGGGTACAGACTGTGAGATCCAAGAATGTTCCTTGCAAGATCCATCTGGAGAAATTCAACTTACTCTTTGGGAAAACCAAGTTTCAAAACTGCAACTAGGTAACTCCTACACCTTTACCAATCTTAAAACTAGACTGTACAACAGCCTTAAGAGCCTCACAACAACCCTGAAAACAACCATGGAACCTATTGCACAGGACCAAGTTTTCCCACCTGGTCAAGGCCCTAAAATCAGTAAAGAACCCTCTCTACCTAATACAGTGGTGAAACAAAAGCCAATAGGGGTGCAAATAAACATTAAAAAACAATGTCCAAAATGCCACAAATCACAAGAACAATTCAACATCAAACAGCAATTTCACCGTTGCCCGACTTGCAAAATTCTACGGAACACAAAAAGCTATATAACAAAATGCAATGGAATAATTGAGATAAATCAAGACAGTCAAATAACTTCTCTTACGGTTTCGAACTCAACTTTGTCCAAATTCATAGCACCAGAACTTGAACTGTCAACTTGTGATTCACAAGATATAGAAGAACTCTTTCTATCCTCCGATGAACTGACTTTAACATATAATAACTGTTTGGAAGTCACCAATATTGAAAACGCTTCATCCGCTCATCCCAGTGATGAGGATTTATTTGAAGTGAATATCGATGAAATCAACCCTGTCCTCTGTGTCACAGAGACACAAAGCACTCCAGAACCCAAGTCTCCAGTTAAAAGACCATCTGAGCCAACAACGCCTCCTATTACACCAGCTAAAAAACCTTTGACTAAGAAGAGTGCTGTAAAAATAATACAAAAATGACTTTGTATTGAAATGCACAACTAAGATGGTTGTGTGTGTGTGTGTATATATATTGAAATGATGGTATTGGTGTTTTTTTTTTTTTTTAATGAATGGCAAATATTGATTTAAGTCATGTTTTCTATTGAAATTAGGTTAATTTTGTCCATTATGTTCTGAAATGCTACTGATTGATTTTTATTTCATTTTTATGGCAAAGCTTTGTTAAATGTTGTTTAATGTGTTTTTTTTTTATTAAAACAAATGTGTGTCAATTCTTGGAATATGTGACCTTTATTGCATGGGCTTATCTTGCATTTGGAAAGTTGCGTGCATTCTTCTAGCCATTCTTAACTAGGCACTAAGTTTAGTTTCACAAACCATACTGGGAAAAGCAAGTAGTGTAACCATAAGTGTCATTGTGAATAACTAAAGAAACGGTTGGTATTCTGTTCTGTAAAGATTTAAATATGCAACAATGGTGCTTTAAAATCACTTCAAAGGCCCCCTCTAATTTGCTTACTTTATCCAATGTGCTAAATGGTATTTAAACTAAAAATAATCGTTATTTTTAATTCACATTTTTATCACCTCTCACAATATTGTTTCTAGGCAGCATAAAAAAAAAAACTTAATTGTACAAGACATTATCAAAGATGACTGTCAAAGTAATGTACTTGTAGCAAAAATATAGGTTACAGTTGCATATGGCAGTTAACCCATGTAATTCCAATTTCTTTTCCCTGAGATAACATGTATGAATACATAAGGATATTAAACAATCTTTAACAATTACGTCAAAAATATATATCAAAATCCATACAAAAAACTTGATTATTCGTCAGGTCACAATTGTGACCATTAGTAGAACAAAGGGAGGCTAGGTATATGGTGTTAATGGATTTATAAACTGACAAACTTCTACAGTTTAAAGACCAGGTTCAATAATTGTTTTAAGCTTTAGTTAATAGTGTTGTATTACATCAAAGACACACCATGCAAAATTTCCATTTGTCAAACAGTGACCCCTAGAGTCGCTGTGGAGTACTTGTATTTTTTCTGAATATTAACTTAATGACCTAATATCTAATATGCCCATGACAATTTAGAAACTGAAAATAGAACATAAAAATATGTATTAGATCTAATATAACAAAATTACAAGATTATAAAATGCATTGCGTGAATTCTTGTTTAAAGAGAAGTGTTTAATCTACAATTAAACTAGGAATGTTTGACAGAATAGTGAATATTATCAGGAAACCTGCTCCAGACTTTAGGACCCACATGCAAAAACAAAACATTCTCTCCTTTAGTGCAGTTCAATATTCTTAGTAGTACCAAAAGTCCAGAATTGTAAGATTCTTACAAGAACCTGTTAATCTTAATGTTGTAAAATAATATTTTATCGATCTATATACTGCATCTTGGACTAACTTTATTTGTTAAAGGTGCAGGACAACCACCTAACAGTGAATCACAATAATATCAACTAAACTCATTAAACGTAACATGCTGTCCATTTAAATACTAAATCTTCATTTTGAGTTGATTCTCATTTGAACTATGGAACTTCTACATCTATGGAAACACATGACTTTCCAGGGGCTCAATGAGTGACAGGCATATGACCCAGAGATTGTGGGTTCAAGTCCTTTGTCTTACAACTTTATAAAGTTGTGTCATTTCAATTTCTTTATCATCCTGAAACGCATTGTACTATTCTTTCTTCCTATTAAATACAACGTGTGTTTCATTTATATGCAAAGTCTTTATTTTGAGTTCATTCTCTTTTTTACTACTGAACCTCGGCAGCTGGATGATCTCATTTCTTTTGTGAGGTAAGAAGTTAATGAGTAAGAATACTTTGGTTATTAAAGTTTCTTTTAAAGTTTTGAAAGCAAAGTATTTTTAAGTACTTTTTGAACCCATGGAACCATTGAAGGCTTGGCCCCGTAAGGCTGCTTGCAGCTTTAATTATTATTGTTATTGTTATTTACAGTTCGTATTATGCTCTGTTCATTACTGTTCTGTCTAAATAAACAGGACATTTGCATTTACATTTAGGTTATGCAGTGTTTTTAATTTATATTTTACACTGGGGTGCCTTGAGATTTTATGCACTTTTGAAAGGTGCCCCGACTGAAAAAAGTTTGAGAAAGGCTGCTTTAGAGCAACAGTGCGAGCATTTCACTCGCATATGCGACTAAAAATAGATGTGTGCGAACTGTAATTCTTTTTTTTAAAAAAAATTCAAGCAAGTCGTTTAATACAAATTGTGTGAACAAATAAAACTGCAGTGGCTGTTACTGACTATTTAAATCTAGCAGTTTGGTGTCCCGTGTTGTAAATCCTCTGACCAATCAGTGATCTGTAGTGTTTTCACGTCACATTTTAGTATCCGTACGGTACACTTGGAACCTCAGCAGAGGTGGTATGCTACCATTTAAAGCTTGCCGGACCGAATTTGTCATACCGGATGTGTCATAAAAACATTTAACAGTCACTTAGTGGCGAAACAATGTAATCGATAAATGCGTTATTTTAAGCACCAAGTTTCTATCAAAAGCTGATTTTGATTGCTATCGTAGACATCAGTGTTCATATTTGAACTTTAAACTTTTATCCCAGTACTTCTATGATCATTTGAACTATTGCATCACAGAAATAATGATACTATGATGTTGAAAAGAGTGTTTGTGAAAAGCTGTTTCATGACGACTCTCTCCAGGTCAGCGCCAACACAGTTTTGAATGTTGCGATATGATTTTGTCAAAGTAATAGACAGACGAATTGAAAGATCGCGTGGGTGTTTGAATCGAGATCACAGCCTTTTAAAGATGAATCGTGCATTTGGGATATTACGTCACTCAACACTCAGATAACGACACATTTCATCCTCTGTTGCAACGAAAGTAACCTTATCTACAAGCAAGGACAAAAATAAAGCAATTGAATTTGAATTAATATCGATTCTGGAATAAAAAAATCGATTTTAGAATCGTAAAAAAAAACTGCGATAGCTAGGTGAATCGATTTTTTTCTCTCAGCCCTAATCCCTAGTATGTAATAGTGAAGAAGAATATAGGCACAGGCTTCCCTTGAGGAGTTCTATTGTCAACATAGATGCCCAATACCATTACTCAATAATCATTATGGTTTGTAAACTTATGTTCTGTTTGTTTCTTTCCTTACAGGCTACATCAAAAATAAATTTAATATTGAAGCAAGTATAATTAAGAAGGCCATCTCCCAGAAATGCGCAGATGAATGCAAGATGTCAAAAAGGCGCCACAATGATTGTGTGTGAGTTTGTTTGAATCAAACTGATTTGTTTAGGATGTTAATGTTGTATTTCACAGTTGGTGTGTGTGTGTGTGTGTGTTTTTGTGTGAGTGTGTGTGCGCGCGTGTGAGTTCGTGGGAATCAGACAGATTTGCTCAGGATATGTTTAATGTTGTATTTCAGTTATTGTTGTGTGTGTGTGTGTTTGAGTGTATGTGTGTGTAAGTCTGTAATGAATATAATCTGTAAAAAAAGTAATAAATTCATAGTTCATAAGTAGAAATAAAAAAATTAAATACTTATGAAATTAAAACAACAGAAAATGCATTTATTGATTTGTTTTTTTATTTCATCAATCCATTATCAGTGTGTGCACTAATACTGTGTGCCCAAATCACCTGCCATGTTGTTTATAATGTGACTGCAGGTTGCACAACATACATTAAACAGTGAACAATGCCTACATTGAGGTGAGTGAGCAAACTGCAAGACAAAATCAAAAAACTACTATTAGTAAAAAGAAAAACATTGGAAAAGTGCAGCTATAGGATTCTTAAAAATGCTCGAAAAGAAAAAAGGAAACTCCTTACCTGAGTAATGACCCAATTAGATCCCATTAAAATACTGTAGAAAATCCTACAGGAGATTTATGCATTGTCCTATAAGACAATTTCTATCGGAATCCTATAGGATATTTATGAATACTGCTATAAGACAATTTCTATCCGAATCCTATAGGATATTTATGTATAGTCCTATAAGACAATTTCTATCGGAATCCTATAGGATATTTATGTATAGTCCTATAAGACAATTTCTATCGGAATCCTATAGGATATTTATGTATAGTCCTATAAGACAATTTCTATCGGAAATCCTATAGGAATGGTTCCAAAATATGATAGAAATTCTAATTAGAATCCTGTACAATTTTCTTATTGGAATCCTTTAGGATTTTTTGACAAGGGAAATAAGCTTATGTTTTGTCAATAAACTAATCAACTAAGATGTTTGTTCCAATGCAAGCTATATGAAAATAATGAATCCTCAACTTTGAAATATGTATGATCAAACTAAGACATTCATGGAAAAATACTATTTTCTTTTCAAGATGTTTCCAACTCTAACTTTGAACTGAAATAAAACCATGTCTATATGGTGAAGGGTGTGTGATAGAAGTGTCCAGACGTATGCACCCTGTATTTTAAAGAACATTTAATTATTTGCGATACATTATTCATTCACAAAGAATTCAAGGACATTATTCACGTCCCTAAAGGTTGGAGTTTTCCTCATTTTTTAAATTAAGGCATTAAGATTTTTTATTCCTCTTTTTAGTCAACTTTAGCATGGGTGTGTTCACTTATTCTAAGCAGTGTGTGTGTGTGTGTGTGTGTGTGTGTGTGTGTGTGTGTGTGTGTGTGTGTGTAAATATATATAATTAAAAAGCAATTTTAACCAGAAACCAGTCCTTTGTTGTGTATCTTTGGATTATGTTGTGTTGTAAATAAATCCAAACAATCTAAAAGCCATTCTTTTTAAAATCTCCTCATTCTTTGTGCAAGGCTCCTGATAATGATATGGCCTGATAGCACCTAATAGGGCCATTATGGGAGGGGCTTTGTCTTTCTCAGGTGTGAAATTCCATACATATTAATGAGAGATCACGCCTCCTCGCATAAAGCTTTCTGACACAAAACACGTCATGCTTGGTGGTTCAATACCCGGTTCCACCTGACCAAGTGTCGAGGTGTCCATGAGCAAGACACCTAACCCCAGCTGCACCCGACGAGCTGGATGGCGCCTTGTATGGCAGACACCGCCGTCGGTGTATGAATGAGTGTGTGAATGGGTGAATGTGAGGCAAATGTAAAGCGCTTTGGTGGCCATTGGGTCTGTGAAAGCGCTATATAAATGCAGTCCATTTACCATTTACCATGCACATTCTAAAAGACTTTATTGACTTATCTGAATGAGTAGTCAGGATGATTTTCACATAGTTTTGGAGCAAATATTCTAGACTATGTGATACAATTTTCAAAAGTCTTGTGAAGAAATAATCAATATGTGTTTTGTGGCCTTATTTCAGAAACTTTTATTTGTAAGTTTTTCAATAACCATGAACAAATGATACTCTCTAAAAAATACAAACATGTACATACATGTTGCTCACATATTATGATAGCCCCGTTTGTGCTATATAGAGTGAATTTACACCTTTGCCATTAACATGTTTATAAATAACTGAAAAAAGAACAAATGTCAGTGCATGTCAAAACATCCCAAGGGCCCCAAAACCCCTTGGTCCCCAGAGGGTTAACCTCCTTTTGTTTATTGGAAAGTTTTATGTCTATAAATGTAAATATACAAAGATTAAACCCCGCTTTGACATCTTCAAACAAGATTTGAAGTACTTAACTAAAGGTGTAAGAAAAAAAGCATGTAAAGAATTTGTTGAGATTGTATTTAACAAAGTTTGTGGGAAGAAGGCATTTAGGTTTAAGGCTCCTGCAGACTGGAATAATTTACCTTTAAATGTACGATCTTTTGACTTTAATTTTATATGTTTAAAAATTGTTTGTTTTAAACTTGTTGTAATTGCTTTAAATGATATATCTATGATTATATTTATTAATCCTAGGCAAAAATTTACTGTTTATCAGAGTGAATGAAAGAAAGAAGCATAGTGTATTTCGTTCTACTAAATAATGACCCTGCAGCTGATTGTGACATTTACAGCCATGATTGTCACAATGGGCTCTATGCACGGCGGTATTTCCGATGAAGGTCTAAGGATGCTGGATTACTTCCGCCGATCGTAGAGTCCAATGCTATACCGAGAATTTATATAGGTTTTTTATACTCTATTGCTATACTAAAGAAACGTTAGTCACAAAAACAGACAAAACAGACACCCCTCATTTTGTTTATGCTTCTTTGTTTATTATATTAAATAAACATAACTATATATAAAATGACATCTAAACGTATTAAAGTTTCGTTTCAAAGACGAGAGGACAGTAAATTTTGAAGACTCTGCCATAATCCCGTTTTCCTTGATTTTCCTCCGCTTTAAATCTCCCCAACCGGAAAAGCAAGAGCATCCTTGCATCAAACGCGGAAGTTATGCGTGCATATAGCCCATTAGCCTTTCGCCGAGCCCCACCCCATTAGTTACTGTTGCTACGCCCGACAAACAAATGGTCAAACACGACCAGCGCGACAGATTACCATGACGGGAAGAGGTATACCCATGTGTGTCAGTGACCTTTTTTGGAGCAATACATCCGCAATATCCTCCAGATCGAGGCAAAAGGGGTTACAGTATGCAGTGGAGGGATATATTCAAATTATTAAAATACGCAATGAGGGAGACAAGACTACTATCGAGGCTAAACCTAGGTCTAACCAAGGTTTACGAAACCACACAAATAAAGTGTTTATAAAACTGCAGACTTTGAAATTTAAAAAGTTGGTCAAATTCAAAATACTACAAATTATGTGGAGAGTGAAAAATAATTTGGTGCCCGTACATATTAAAAACAAATTCATGCTAATCACAGACGGAAACAACAGAAGAAAAGGCAATTTTTGTGTACCTTTTTTCACGCACCTCACAAAAACAAAAGGGGTTTCTTGTAATTGGGATTAGTTTATGGAACTCTTTGGACATGGTTCAAAAATCATGTAACACGATTGTTCAATTCAATAAAATGTATAAAAAAAAATACTTGAAAAATACGAAGGAAGTGAAGCATAAGAACAAATGTTTGATAAATTGGAAACTGTCAATTATTTAGATGTGAAGTAATAAAATAAAAAAAATAGGCGAGCCATCTGTTCTGTGCTAGCTCAGATTGTCTTCCTATGCTCCTATTCAGTGTTGAATGTTATAAAGAACTTTAACCTGAACCTAATGCTTACCGGTCTCAAGCGAAATCTGAGAAACCCCATGACCTGTACCTCAAATGCAACCAGCACAGCCTTGAAGATTTTATCAGCTGGTTCAGTGGCCAATTGTTTGGAGCTAGAAATATATAACTCGCGCTGCATATTTAGTAATTTTGCCTCAGATACAGGATTATACATTCGCTTTAACAAGCAGGTTGTTCATTAAGTTACCATGGCAACCGCTTGCGTGTCATGCTGAATGCGATTTTTGTGTTTAAAAAGTAACTATGCATAAGAGACGGAAAGATGCAGATAACCATACATTATTTAAGGTTATTTCTATTCGTTACGATATTGAACGTGCACTCCTCTAAACTGTAGCTACGGGTGCTGCACTGCTAGTGACTGCTGCTCATTTCGCCCGATTGATGGTGGGGGGTAAAGCAGGACCAGCGACGGTGGGATTCTGGCGAACTCCGCCTTTGGACAGGCTCTCTGTGCTGATACACTTCACCCGCCTCCTGACCAGCCTCTACCCGGTGCTGATGAAAGAAGACCCCAGCCCCATGTCTTTGAGGCTGATGAGGCGTTCCCGCTGCGGAGGAACCTCATGCGGCCCTTCCCTGGACGCATAGAGAGTGGAGAAGTGTGCGCCTTTGGCATCCTCTCCTCAGTGGAGGATGTACCGCCGCCTCATCGAGGTCCACCCTGAAGTTGCGGAGAAGTGTGTGAAGGCGACGTGTGTTCTACACAACTTCATGAGGTATTCGGAGGGGAGAGGAGCCACTGCCAGGTCTGGGTCGGGTTGCTGCAAATAACTCCTCCAGAGAGGCACTCCGGGTGAGGGATGTCTTCATGGCACACTTCTCGGCGGAGGGAGCAGTGCCATGGCAGCCGACAGAGTAGTGTTTTTTGTTCAGGAAGAGCAAGTGATTGTTAAAATGATTCGTTCAAAACGCGGATTTCAGTCAAAAAAATAATCGGTCTGTTGCATTGAGACACGGTTTCATTTTGAAATTCTTGTCTGCGAAATAAAGGGAAAACAAACAATATTGACAATATTGTTAATAAAATGTAACTCACAATGTTCATTTAACTGTTATATATATCAATATATAATATAATATCATATTTGCTATTGTGCACGGGAAAACAGTAACGCATTACTCTAATCTGAACACTTTTTTCAGTAACGAGTAATCTAACGCGTTACTATTTCCAAACCAGTAATCAGATTAAAGTTAATATCCAAGTTACTGTGCGTTACTATTTTTGTAATTTTCTTTAGTAGAAATGATGGCTGATATGCGACATGAAACCGAAATGTGTGTGAGAAGGCAGAATCGCGACACACTCCTTCCAACTCCCAGAGTTATCCTTCCCGTCCAGATCCAATGCTACCACATCTTTAAATTACTATTATTATTTGAAGTTAACATTATAAAATATGTAGACCTACACCAAAAAAACGTGATTGTGACCGTGTATTTTTTCTTATTTCTCGAAGCTCTAAAAGTGTTGTTTTTGGCTCTAGGCAAGAAATTTAACTTTTAAATGAAAAAATAGATTGTCTTCATTAAAATGTATCAATGTCATGTGACTAGTGCGAAAGGTCACATGACCAGATCAGTTTACTTCCTGCTTGCACATCTAGAAGAAGATGTCTTCCTCAGACTACTACAAAAAGAAGTAAGTAAAACATCTTAATTAACAGATAGAACTATCAAATTTTGTACATACATTCTTAAAAGGGTCTACTACTCATATATTTTGAGAACTATACTTTTGTATATATATTTTGCTCGTAAGAGGTGTAAATTTGTTTACGGTCACAATTGTGACCGGTAGTATAACACAGTGTTTCAATTGAAACCACAGGTTTTAGCTGTTAATCCTAGTTATCATTTGTTTATGTTTACACAGTTTAAAACTATCAGATGTGTTGGACCTCTTAGACGTACGTGACACCCCAAGTGTTGTGTGCAGCATCACCGTCATTCCTACACTTGAAAAAGAGGCAATTGAAAGTGACTGTGATAGTGATGGCTCAGATTGGGAGTACCAGGGTGAAACGTCCCATTTACCACGGAGACTTTTGAATGGCGATGCTGAGGTGAACTATCTAGAGGATGAGACTATACCCCCCCCCCACCACCCACCTCCCGTTGCAGCAGTCCGTGTTGAAGCAAACGCGCCCCCACTGCCATATCTTGGCGAGTCTCCCACAGTGACCAGCCGGAAAAGGAGATGCCCTGAAGAAAATGAGACCCCGCAACACAAAAAAACCCAGAAAACATCTCTTCAAAATATGAAAAACAGGGACAGGGTTTTTAAAAAATCAAAACGACCTGCCACGTCCAAGATTCCAGCTTTCGTGACCTATGGCCCAACTGCAGCAGAGTGCATAAAGCAAACTAGACCCTATCCAGTCGATTTGTTCCTGTTGATGTACCCTCCTACTCTGAGGGAGCTCACTGTTGAGATGTCAAATATCTATTCAATGCAAACCAAAGGGAAGACACTTGATCTGAACATGGATGAGTTGCTGACTTTCTATGGGGTTCTTCTCACATCTGGCTACAGTTCTGTTCCACGGCGGCACATGTATTGGTCATATGACCCTGATGTCTACAATGAAGCCATCTCAAATGCAATGAGAAGGAATCGCTTTGATGAGATAATGGCCTCAATCCATCTGGTGGATAACTCAGAAGCCACAAACGACCCTTTCTTCAAAGTACGGCCCATCTTTAGTGCACTGAATGAGTCTTACAAAATGATGCCATACCAAAAATGGTTATCGGTTGACGAAAGCATGATACCTTATTATGGCAGGCATGGTTGCAAACAATTTATCAGGGGCAAACCAATCAGGTTTGGGTATAAATTGTGGAGCCTTTCATCACCTACAGGGTACATGTAACATATGGAGCCCTATTGCGGAGTGCACACACATCTCCCTGAAACTGGCCTAGGACAGGGCCCAAGTGTAGTCCTTGGTCTAGCTGAACAAGCGGAAGTTCCTACAGGGTGTAACTTTGTACACGACAACCTTTTCACCTCACTAAGCCTCATTGATGAAATGACAAAACGAGGTTATGGATGTCTTGGCACTCTGAGACCGTGCCACCTGCATGATGTCCCTTTCACAGATGTGAAGAATTTCCAAAAAATGCCTCGTGGAAGCTCTGAAGTCCTTACACAGGGGAAAAAGTTACTGGTACGGTGGAAGGATAACAATGTTGTAACCATGGCAACCAATGCTGCTGAGAAGTATTCTGAGGTGACCGTAAACAGGTGGAACAAAGAGAAAAAAGCCTATGACAAAGTTCCACAGCCCATGTGTATCCTCACATACAACCAAAACATGGGGGGCGTGGATCTGCATGATCTTCAGGTGTCAAGATACAGGGCTACAATAAGGTCAAAGAAGTGGTGGTGGCCAATCTTTTCTTGGTCCCTTCAAAGTGCGGTAGTGAATAGCTGGTTGTTCTTCAGAGATGTTGTTGGTAGTGAATATGACCTCCTAGCCTTTCAGCGATCTGTGTCCCTGGGTCTCCTAAAAAGATACGGAAAACTACCTCTTGGCCATGGCAGAAGAGCTTCGATTGCAAAAACTGTCACTCAAGATTCTGCAAGAAGCGTTGGAAAATCTCACTGGCCTGTGAACACAGGGAACCGTTTCCTCAGATGCAGATGGTGTGACAAGCGCACTGTATCTCTATGTGAGAAGTGTGATGCACCTCTCCACATTGAGTGCTTCAAGCTTTTTCATGGAGTCTAACCGATGAGCTGTGGTCTACTGTTTACTCAAATTAGTTTAAACATTTTTATGAGACTGTGAAATAAGTACACTGTAGTTACTGATAGTACCCTACAGTATGCACTGCCCTAATATGTTCTGCACTGTTTTAATGCACATCTTATGTCTGCCTGCTCTGACATGCAGTTTGTTTTTTAAAATATAAATATGTTTGACTGACTGACTGAAAATGTATCAGACAAAATGACTCTGGAATGTTCTGCTATTTTATAAGCTATGACTTATCCACTGTTAAAATGTTATATTATTGATAATTAAAAATTAATATCTTCCTGTTAAAAATGTTCAGAGACCATATTATATTTTATTTTACTTAATGTTATTTTAAACTGTTGAATTCTACATGGTGTATGGTTTCCATGTCCTGGCTTCTGTTATTTATGAATGAGCCTACCTCAGATGAGTTTGCCAATTGTTTGTATTATTGTAAGTTTAACCCTCTGGGGACCAAGAACGCGCCCGCGCGTTTTGCTGTTTTTTTTTCACATAGCAGCAACATAGACTTAAAATACTCCGTCATTTATGGTCATATAAATAAAATCAATACATGATTATAAACTATAGAGGGTCTTCTTTTTTTGTGTACACTCACATTAACATCAAAACCTTGTGCTTTTTTAAAAAATAAATAAAATAAACAGGGTGCGCTTTCAGCTCACTCTGTCTCCGCAAAAATCTTTCTGAAACATGTCTGGAAAATGAACGGAAACTCCGCTAATACTTATCACACAAACATGAAACATACGTCTAAAGAACGCTTTAAATTTCTACTTTTAAATAAAACAATTCACATTTAAAACAAATATTCTCCTGCAATGTAATCTGTCAAAAACTAAAGAGAAGTACAGTGTCTCCTGTCTCAGCTCATTATCGTTAATTTGTTCACACCCACTCGCAGAGCGCGCTATTCATAAGATAATGTGTTGAGGCCATTTGCAAAATAGATAAACGCCCCCAGGCAAATGCTGTAAACACACAATATTTTTTAGTCAGATTAAGATTCGTCTTGCGCGGCTATGAGGAATAATCCTGGGACATTTACCACAGAAGGGCTGGTTTATTTTCACTTCGAGGAGGAGCAACAGATTCAGCTGAGAAGTGTAAGTGTTTTGTGCTTTGTTCTAATCGCGATATAGAATAACGTTAGTGTCTGTAAACGGACAAATAGCATATCCTACTGTTTAAATGTGAATTATGTTTCTCTCTGTGTGTGTGTGTGTGTGTGTGTGTGTGTGTGTGTGTGTGTGTGTGTGTGTGTGTGTGTGTGTGTGTGTGTGTGTGTGAATGAATGAATGAATGAACGCACAGATACGCACTTACAGACGAAATAAAAGAACATTTCTTTGACTAGTTTTGGATAAAGTTTTTCAAATCAAATAAGCATCAAATAAGCTTCAAAATAAAGACATCAAATAAGCTTATGTTTTGTCAATAAACTAATCAACTAAGATGTTTGTTCCAATGCAAGCTATATCAAAATAATGAATCCTCAACTTTGAAATATGTATGATCAAACCAAGACATTTATGGAAAAAGACTATTTTCTTTTCAAGATGTTTCCAACTCTAACTTTGAACTTTGAACTGAAATAAAACCATGTCTATATGGTGAAGGGTGTGTGATAGAAGTGTCCAGACGTATGCACCCAGTATTTTCCTTATATAAATCCAAACAATCTAAAAGCCATTCTTTTTTAAATCTCCTCATTCTTTGTGCAAGGCTCCTGTAATGATATGGCCTGATAGCACCTAATAGGGCCATTATGGGAGGGTCTTTGTCTTTCTCAGGTGTGGAATGCCACACATATTAATGAGAGATCACGCCTCCTGCATAAAGCTTTCTCAAACAAAACACGTCATTAAAAATGTAAAAGACTTTATTGACTTATCTGAATGAGCAGTCAGGATGATTCTCACATAGTTTTGGAGCGAATATTCTAGGCTATGTGATACAATTTTCAAAAGTCTTGTGAATAAATAATCAATATGTGTTTTGTGGTCTTATTTCAGCAACTTTCATTTTTATTTTTTTCAATAACCACGCATAAACATTATTCTATTAAAAATACAAACATGTACATACATGTTGCTCACTTATCATGGTAGTCCCGTCTGTGCTATATAGAGTGAATTTACACCTTTGCCATTAACATGTTTATAAATAACTGAAAAAAGCACAAATGTCAGTGCATGTCAAAACATCCCAAGGGCCCCAAAAACACTCTGGTCCCCAGAGGGTTAAACATTGTGTAACTTAACAGTAATAAAGTTATGAAGTAAATTCTAACCATATCTCATTCTTATATGTTAAATATGTTACTGTTATTTTATGTTTTAAATATGTCAATAGGTCTAATTGAAGAATTTGTATGAATTCTGACTATGCTGTTTCCCACCGGTCACTATTGTGACCGAGTATAAAACCTATTATTTCACTAACTTAACCAACATAAAATCAAAAAAGGCATAAAGTTTGTGTGTCAGGGAGGTCTAAGGAGTAAAATACATGTACTCAAATTGCAAGAAAAAATTTGGGATTAAACGGGTTAAGGTGAATTTCGTTTTGTATTAATTGTACCTTAATTTTAATCAATGTTTCATCAACCAATAGCCTGGATTTAATAAATAAGTAGGCTAAATATAGCAGACAATAGATAAATTACTACACGGAGGCGCCGGCGCGTGAACTGGAGCTCGTCTCATGAGTCAAATGAAACGAAACTCAGCGTAAGGTAGGCCTACTTGCCTCACACACCTGAGAAATATATCTATAGAAAGAAAACGAAAGAAAACAGACTGTTCTCTGCTTATGTAATCCGTATGAAATGTGCATTTCTCTCTGGCGTGTTCACTGCTGCGAAGATCGCGAGTCAGCGTTGTCAACTTCATCTTTGCAGTCGACACTGACACATAAAACACTTGTTTATTTATTAACAATTAAAATGTCTCCTTGCTATATTTGACATATTCATAATCATTACTTTTGTGACAGCTTGTATGTGCTTTATTGGCAGCGCCACCCTTACGTGTTACATGAATGCGTCACCACCGCATCACCCCCGTCACTATTTTGAGTTTGTGTTAGCTAAAGATGGCAATATTAAGGTTCGTTGTACACTTTGTGCTATTGGGACAAAGTGCTATCTAGCTACAAAAACACTACGTCAAATTTGAAGAAACATTTGGAGTCAGGTCAAGAAAGACTGTCTTTTGTTTTATATTTTAGAAAAACAAGTATTTATGTTAAGTGAAGTAAAGAAAGACTCTTTATTTTCATTTTTAATTAAAAAAACATGTTTTTATAAAAAAATAAAAAAAATGACAGTCTTTCTTGGCTTCACTTAACATAAATACATGTTTTTTTTTCAGGAAATAGTTTTTAAGTTCAACTTAAAATGTTAGGAAAAAGGGGTGTTTTCGGCAGCTGCTGAATGTAACTAATAAAGTAACTTGTAATCTACCTTAGTTACTTTACAGATTACTTGATTTAAAAAGTAACTAAGTTACTTTTTCAAAGTAACTGTGGCAACACTGTTCAGGACATACCTATAACTGCACACATCACGCAGTGAAAGCAAGCACGAGAAACAAATCCGATGTCAGCTCGCAGTGCCTCGTACATGGTTAAAAGTAAAACAATGATTACAATATCATAATAGACAATACACATTAGGGGTGCACGATTCAGAAAATGTCACGATTCGATTCGATACCGATTTTTTGTCTCAAGATTCAATTCAAAATCGATTTTCGATTCAAAAACGATTCTCGATTCAAAAAATGATTCACAGTACATAAATGTAGTTTACTTTTTCCTATGTGATTGATTGCAGTAGACACAATTTAAAAGAAAAAAAACACAACAAATTAAATGTAGTTTGATATTACTTTTTATGTCTTCATACAAAAATAAAAACTTTTGCAACTAAAAAGTGCAAAGTGCCACGGTTTGGCCAGCTTTCAAATACATTTAATTCAAGTTTAAAATAAAACTTAAATAAAAAGGTTTTACATTTAGCTTTAAAGTGCTGTAGTCAGATCAAACAAACAATTATGCTAAATGTGGTTTAAGGAGTACTTCAGCTACCAGGTTGACTGTTGAAATGTGAACTCGACTGGGCACATTGAACTTCCTCAAAATATATACCGGTACTAATGTCATAGAACCCTTGTGAAATTATTTTAAATAGATTTTAAAAAGCCACCGCTACTGGTAACATCTATGGTTAGATTGATTTGTTTAGATCCAGTCGTTCATAGGCGTAATTTGCGGGTATCTCCAGTTAACCAGCAGAGCATTCATTTAGTTCGCTATTAAATAAGAGATCTGTTGTTTTTGAAATCAAGCTGAGTGCTCGTGTCCGCTGCTATCAGTGTCATGGATACAGTGTTCTCTGTGGCTCGCGCAGTCTTCACTCGGACGCGCGCTTCAATCTATCGCCGTTGTGGAGACTCCGGTGAAATCACAAAATAAAATGCACACAAACGTGATGAACATATTCGGTTTTGATGAGAGAGAGAAAAAACTATACGAGTGCGGTTTACCCGTAACCTCTGACACACTTGGCAAAAGATCTACAGAGCAGAGAGGCTGCACAGTTTGACCAGCGGGCGGCAAGAACTTGCAATGTAACTATTTCACGAGTTCACACTTACAAATAAGTCAGATAGAATAAATGCGTATTTGGCGTGCTGTCCGAGGAGAGGGCTCCGAGTTAGGTATTCGGCCCGAACCCAGAGCACTCCCCCCGTATTCCTGGCTGTGAAATAAATAAATAAGATAAGCCAAGAGTGAGGAGTCGGGGTGGTGGAGGGATGCTGAAACTGTCAAGGCATGTTAGGTGAGTTGACAGAGTGAATATTTATATGCTCCTTCTCGTGCTGATAGGGTAGACATGGTAATTGTTTGATGACCAGTTGATTGGAATGATTATTTGAACGTGCTTTGTTTATAAAACATCATTTATCAGACCGGCCCTCGCGGCCTCGCAACATGACATCATGACTTTGCGTAAACATACACGCCACTTTCAAGTCAAGTGGCGTGTTATCTATACGCATTTTGAGCTATCCGCGTGTATGTCCACGCGCGTGTATGTCCACGCCGTTAAACGTCCGAGTGATTCCGCGTGTATGTGTACGCCGTTAAATGTCCGAGCGAAACGAAGCAAATTCTGCATCTACATCTGGCGAGCGATATTTTATTAACTAGGATGGTAGGAGAAGACTCATAAATGGTATTAACCCCAGTGACGGGTAGGTTTAGGGACGGGGTTGGGGTAGGTCATATATTTATATATACAGTAATGTAACGTTAAGTCAACGGCGTTGATAAACACGCTGAAAAGCGATTATGCGTGTTGATAGCACGCCAAAAATGGAAATACGAATTGGCGTGTCATACATACGCTATTTCATGAGATCAGTCTGACATTACTGACATCAAGTGTTTCTATATCGCTTTTTTCAAGTAATTTCACACATTTCAACACAAAGTGTGCAGCACAATTGGAATCATCAGTATTGTAAACATTTTTGGTTACAATTAGAAGAACTATTTTGAATATTGCACTTGATCACGTTATCTAACTGCAATAGAGTCTAACTATCTATTGTCCAACAATAGCTAAACATTAACTATAACATCCTTCATAAAATACCTGGCTAGATTCCAGAGATGTCAACCAATGCTTTAAAATGTGAAGCAATTTTTTAAAATTCAGTCATTTCCTCATCTTACTAGCAAGTGTGCTTTAGAAACACTGAAATTAATGGTGTTCAATATTGGAACGCATTACTTTTGCACTCCTCAATTCCTATTGGAGTCTATTGGAGTGTAACTTTATTCTTCAGGCTCGATGTGAACTTGAATTGGAACTTGGGCTGAGACAGATGACGTTTCACAAGTCCACAAGTCCACAAGTACAGACAAAGAAAACATATTGAGAAACGGCTGAGGTGTTTAGTAACCTTACATTCAGAACAAGTGTTTAGGTGTGGCGCATAAGAATGATCAATAAACGTAAGTAACCATTAAATATTAAAGGACATTACACATGAAATACTTAAAATTAATTTACAATTAATATAGACCTTATATATTAAAATACACTTTTTACAGGGGAACATTACTAAAGGTTTCACAGATGTATTAAATGAGGGCTTACAGTAAACTGTTCCATTTGTACAATATTTTAGGCTTTAGTGGAAGCACATAAAACTTCCACTATTAAACACACACAGATGAAATTCTGGTGCAAACGTTGATCTGAGTGAAGAAAAGAATCTGATGATTCAGATGATACCAGTTCTGAACATTCTAACATGATTGATAAATCAAATTAAACCAGCAGTAAAATGTTGATAATGTCTAATAATTACTGATTATAAATCATAAATCTGATTTTGTTTTGTCTCCATAAACAGATTGAAGAAAATGATAAAATAGTCGAAAAAGATCTTGAACAAATATCGGCATGTTAGTCAGATTCACAGATGTATTAAATGTGGGCTTACAGTAAACTGTCCACAATATCACTGGAAGAACTGTAAACTCTAGTGTTACAAACTTCCCAGTCTGTTCAGCCGAGATATTTCTGTTTTAAACACACACAGATTAATGGTGCAAACATTACAGATCTGACTGAAGAAGAGAATCTGATGATTCAGATGATACCAGTTCTGAACATTCACTAACATGATTAAAAATCTATAATAATCTTATTATTATTTTCATTTTTTTAATTATTATTATAATTTTTTATTACGATTATTATTATCATTACTATTACTATTTCTTATTATTATTTTGATTATTACTGATCATAAATTATAAATCGGATTAGTTTTGTCTACATAGAATATATTGAAGAAAATTAGAAATGTAATGTATTGTATTTGAGTGTGTGTGTATGAGTGTTTCTGATCTCTTACTCGAGCAGCTCCATGAAGACTGAATGAATCATGGACGACACACAAACATTCAGACATGGAGATGTTTCTCCAGGATTCAGGTACTTCAATCTTCATATAGAAGACTCATTTTCTGCACATAACAGTGTATTGTGGGTGTTTGCCAGGGTTGGTATAGTGATCTATTGTCTCTATCATATTCGGGTGCCGGATATACAGTAGTTGGAGCCACTCAGGGTCTTTAAACACTGTCCAAAGACACACAGATACAGTAGACAGCTAGATGATATATGACATTATGCTTGGACAGTCTCATCACTCTTCAACATAGTGTCTTAATAGACAACATTCTCATGTGGGATTTATTTTCATGTTAAATCAGCCAAGTGATTCTTGTCTCTATTATCTCTATTCTACTAAAGTCAGTTTAAGGGTGACAGATCAATCTCACCGGAGTCCAGCTGTGTGTCCATGAAGAGTGACGTGTCTATGATGGAGCCAATGAGATTTAAGGGAAAACACACATCAACTGTTCTGAGGTACAACATTTATTGAGACAGAGCTGCATAATTTACAAAGGACTCACAAACTCCAGAAATTTCTCAATAAATGAAACACAATCACTACAGTTTTTGACTGACGAGAAGATGAGAAGCTGCTCGTCTTATAGATGAATCTTTAGACTGCAGTGTTCTAGCAGTAAAGTGTGTGTTCGCCAGCCACCATATGAGTGACTGTGAGTCTTCTGGCTCAAGTCTGTGTCTCCAGCACTGTAAGATGCTCTTCCAGATCATCTGTTTTAGCATTACTTTATTTACTCTATCTGACCATTTTAGTGTAGGTCTTTTTTTGTCATGACTAGTGCTGCCCTCGAATAAAGATTTTTCTAGTCGACTAATCGCGCCTTTATATTAATAAGCTATAAATCATAATAACGAGTCTAATTGCCTGTTTATTACATAGCCTAATCAGCGCTCAAACGCACACATAAAGCTCGCCACAGCGCGTAATGATTATGAATGGGAGACTGTCGAAACATTTGATTAATTTATTGATAATGTTTTCTGTGTTTTCTGCTGCAGAGATTAAGTCAACGATCCTGACTCATCTCCGCAGTAGTGGACGAGCCTATATGCACGTTTCATACGGATTAATCTGAGAATATTTATTTTCGAATTGATTCATTTAAAAGTATATATTTCAAGCTTTCTATAGATATATTTCTCATGTCTGTCAGGCAAGTAAACACTGAGTTTCTGTTTGTTTTGTGACGTGACTGACACCTGGACGGCAGAAAGCGCAGCCTGATTGTTTTCACAAAGGCACAACTTTGTTTTGTTGTTATGAGTTTACAGAAGTAAAAGTAGACTGTAACGGGGTTTAAGATTCAGGGAAGAAGGAGGCGGGAATCGGCGAACAATCAAATACTTTTAATGATAAAATAAAATAAATACAAAAACAAAAGGATCCGCCAGCAGCCCCTGACGGACGACTGCTGGCTACACAAAACAGAAATAAAACACAACATAAAATCAGGCCTGTTCCTCTCTCGATCTTCACCGTCATCGCTCCTCCT
Organism: Rhinichthys klamathensis goyatoka; assembly: GCF_029890125.1. Classification (NCBI taxonomy): domain Eukaryota; kingdom Metazoa; phylum Chordata; class Actinopteri; order Cypriniformes; family Leuciscidae; genus Rhinichthys; species Rhinichthys klamathensis. Next base: position 870,758 of record NW_026606747.1, read on the forward strand.
TTTATGCCTCCGCTCCTCCGTGAGAGATGCGAGACCGGTGCGTCTCACAGGCGACGTTCATTACCACTCACGCCACCGGCCTCGCGCCATTCTCTCACCTCCCTCGGCCTCGTCCTGCTCGCCACATACACCCTCTACAGGTTGCATTACTCTTATCTGTATGACAAAAAATGACGGAGCATTTTAAGTTAAATGCAAGTGATGTATCGGTGCCTGTAATAATCCAGTAAGCGCACTCTCCACACAAACAATTATTCACCTTATAATAATAGCATACTTTTATCTAGGTAACAATAGAGCGAGCGGACTTGTAAAGTTGCTACTCCTTACATGTGTCAGGTGTTGAGGTCGATGAACGATATGCGAATGTTTGGATTTGCTGCCGTTAACGATCTGTCCGTTACAGACTGTGTGACTTCCCCACTTCCTGTGGAGTTTTTTTTTCTGTGATTAACCGATTAATTAAATGTTGGTCGAACCTCTTCTAGTCGACTAACGGTTATTCGACTATTAGGGTGCAGCCCTAGTCATGACAAATATTTTTATACATTTGTTTAGCCATTGCATTTAAAAACAGTGCAAAGCAATACAATTAGAAAAAAACATATATACTGTATATAAAAATGACTGTATAGAAATTATGCCCTTACCTACAGTCCCTCAGGCTAGTATGAAGTAATTGTGCCCTCAGTTAAAATAAGTACAGTCCATCGTGGATGAGTTCTGGTATGGTACAGGGAGGATCTGGCCAAACACATTTCTACTATTTTCATTGTTTGAAATTTTCATGGCTGGTTTAAACTAAACCAATTTGGCATTTCAACTACAGACACATATCTCTGTGCCATCTACATTACCCCAGCGGAATCCCCTTACCATGAGGAGGAATACCTCAACAACATCAGAAATCAGCCATTTCCAGGCCCAGGGAAACGTGCTGCTGTGTGGAGACTTTAATGCAAGAACTGGATCTGAACCTGAAAACATTGATCCAAAGGGCAATGAATATGTCTTTGGCCAAACCCCCCCGAGTCTCACAAGAAAACTTCCCCCGAGAAAAACAACCTTGACCAAACGGTGAATAAAACCGGTAGAGTTAGTGCAGCTCTGCCGAGCCTCAGGCCTGCACATACTGAACGGCAGGATCAGAGGGGACTCTTTAGGGAGGTTCACGTGTTGTTCAGGTCTTGGAGCTAGTGTAGTTGACTATGCCATCACTGACATGAACCCAACCTCCGTAATGGGTTGAAAGTCCACCTAAACACCCTACACACCCTAATCAATGAACACCCTACACACCCTAATCAATGAACACCCTACACACCCTAATCAATAAACACCCTAAACACCCTACACAGCCTAATCAATGAACACCCTACACACCCTAATCAATGAACACCCTACACACCCTAATCAATGAACACCCTACACACCCTAATCAATGAACACCCTACACACCATAATCAATAAACACCCTACACCCCCTAATCGATAAACACCCTACACACCCTAATCGATAAACACACTACACACCCTAATCGATAAACACCCTACACACCCTAATCGATAAACACCCTACACCCCCTAATCGATAAACACCCTAATCAATTAACACCCTACACACCCTAATCAATGAACACTCTACACACCCTAATCAATAAACACCCTACACCCCCTAATCGATAAACACCCTACACACCCTAATCAATGAACACCCTACACACCCTAATCAATGAACACCCTACACACCCTAATCAATAAACACCCTACACAGTAGTACACACCCTAATCAATTAACACCCTACACACCCTAATCAATGAACACCCTACACACCCTAATCGATAAACACCCTACACACCCTAATCGATAAACACCCTACACACCCTAATCAATTAACACCCTACACACCCTAATCAATAAACACCCTACACCCCCTAATCGATAAACACCCTACACACCCTAATCAATGAACACCCTACACACCCTAATCAATGAACACCCTACACACCCTAATCAATAAACACCCTACACAGTAGTACACACCCTAATCAATTAACACCCTACACACCCTAATCAATGAACACCCTACACACCCTAATCGATAAACACCCTACACACCCTAATCGATAAACACCCTACACACCCTAATCAATTAACACCCTACACACCCTAATCAATAAACACCCTACACACCCTAATCAATTAACACCCTACACACCCTAATCAATTAACACCCTACACACCCTAATCAATGAACACCCTACACACCCAAACTAGCTTTGACTAGCTTTCATAACGCACACACGCAAGGTCTCTCGCTCTCTCCCTCTCTCTGCCGTGCGTGCGCTACACGGTTTGGAGCACAGTATGTTCTGTCTCGCATGCGCGTTAGATTCCGGGAGATTTGAACTAATTTCAGGGAGCCGCTATCAATAGAGACTTGGGATGTCTGCGTACCATATAACTCCCACAAGTGCATACAATTCGACACAACTACACAAGCATTTTTTAACCTTTTAAACCGAACGTTAACGTTACTTTGTCAACAGCCTATTGTCTAAATTACCGAGCTAACAGAGCTACGTATACAGAGCGAATATAAGAGCATCTGACTGCAGACGTCAATAATGCAGCGTAATGGAATAATCTCCCGATCAAACTCCGCTTCCCGAAAGTTATAAACTGCCTCCGGAACCTAGTTACGGTACAAAAATCTATTCAACAAAAATAGTGATGCAGTTAAGTGTTTTTTCGCTCAGCCGACCCCTCTCTGTTGCTGTGTGGAGCAGCCTGTGTCAGTCACCTCTTCCTGAACGTCACTCACTCACTCACTCTAACTCACTCATCCGTGCATGCACTGCGGTCTCGTGAGGAAACGCAGCTTTTTGATATAAAGTTTTTCTTGTTCCCGAATGCAAATATTTTTTGAAGTATTTGTTCGAAATAACTATTCGTAAAAAACACGTTATTTGTACCTTTCCGAATACCGTATTCGGGTTCGGCTCCACCCCTACTACACACCCTAATCAATGAACACCCTACACACCCTAATCGATAAACACCCTACACACCCTAATCGATAAACACTATACACACCCTAATCGATAAACACCCTACACCCCCTAATCGATAAACACCTTACACCCCCTAATCGATAAACACCTTACACCCCCTAATCGATAAACACCCTACACACCCTAATCGATAAACACCCTACACACCCTAATCGATAAACACCCTACACACCCTAATCGATAAACACCCTACACACCCTAATCGATAAACACCCTACACACCCTAATCGATAAACACCCTACACACCCTAATCAATAAACACCCTACACACCCTAATCGATAAACACCCTACACCCCCTAATCGATAAACACTCTACACCCCCTAATCAATAAACACCCTACTCGATAAACACCCTACTCGATAAACACCCTACTCGATAAACACCCTACACACCCTAATCGATAAACACCCTACACACCCTAATCAATAAACACCCTACACCCCCTAATCGATAAACACCCTACTCGATAAACACCCTACACACCCTAATCAATAAACACCCTACACCCCCTAATCGATAAACACCCTAATCGATAAACACCCTACACACCCTAATCAATAAACACCCTACACCCCCTAATCAATGAACACCCTACACACCCTAATCAATAAACACCCTACACACCCTACACACCCTAATCAATGAACAAGCTAGATGATATATGACATTATGCTTGGACAGTCTCATCACTCTTCAACATAGTGTCTTAATAGTGTCAACCTTCTCATGTGGGATTTATTTTCATGTTAAATCAGCCAAGTGATTCTTGTCTCTATTATCTCTATTCTACTAAAGTCAGTTTAAGGGTGACAGATCGATCTCACCGGAGTCCAGCTGTGTGTCCATGAAGAGTGACGTGTCTATGATGGAGCCAATGAGATTCAAGGGAAAACACACATCAACTGTTCTGAGGTACAACATTTATTGAGACAGAGCTGCATAATTTACAAAGGACTCACAAAATCCAGAAATTTCTCAATAAATGAAACACAATCACTACAGTTTTTGACTGACGAGAAGATGAGAAGCTGCTCGTCTTATAGATGAATGTTTAGACTGCAGTGTTCTAGCAGTAAAGTGTGTGTTCGCCAGCCACCATATGAGTGACTGTGAGTCTTCTGGCTCAAGTCTGTGTCTCCAGCACTGTAAGATGCTCTTCCAGATCATCTGTTTTAGCATTACTTTATTTACTCTATCTGACCATTTTAGTGTAGGTCTTTTTTTGTCATGACTAGTGCTGCCCTCGAATAAAGATTTTTCTAGTCGACTAATCGCGCCTTTATATTAATAAGCTATAAATCATAATAACGAGTCTAATTGCCTGTTTATTACATAGCCTAATCAGCGCTCAAACGCACACATAAAGCTCGCCACAGCGCGTAATGATTATGAATGGGAGACTGTCAAAACATTTGATTAATTTATTGATAATGTTTTCTGTGTTTTCTGCTGCAGAGATTAAGTCAACGATCCTGACTCATCTCCGCAGTAGTGGACGAGCCTATATGCACGTTTCATACGGATTAATCTGAGAATATTTATTTTCGAATTGATTCATTTAAAAGTATATATTTCAAGCTTTCTATAGATATATTTCTCATGTCTGTCAGGCAAGTAAACACTGAGTTTCTGTTTGTTTTGTGACGTGACTGACACCTGGACGGCAGAAAGCGCAGCCTGATTGTTTTCACAAAGGCACAACTTTGTTTTGTTGTTATGAGTTTACAGAAGTAAAAGTAGACTGTAACGGGGTTTAAGATTCAGGGAAGAAGGAGGCGGGAATCGGCGAACAATCAAATACTTTTAATGATAAAATAAAATAAATACAAAAACAAAAGGATCCGCCAGCAGCCCCTGACGGACGACTGCTGGCTACACAAAACAGAAATAAAACACAACATAAAATCAGGCCTGTTCCTCTCTCGATCTTCACCGTCATCGCTCCTCCTTTTATGCCTCCGCTCCTCCGTGAGAGATGCGAGACCATTACCACTCACGCCACCGGCCTCGCGCCGTTCTCTCACGTCCCTCGGCCTCGTCCTGCTCGCCACATAGACCCTCTACAGGTTGCATTACTCTTATCTGTATGACAAAAAATGATGGAGCATTTTAAAGCAACACCATGGAACTTTTCCTCTTCGGTCGCCCTACTGGTTGGAAATGAAATAGTCCATTTCCGCTGTCGTAAATAATTTAGCCTACCGTCGCACGCACGCTCGCTGTTTATCCAGCACCGGCTTTAGAATGAACGATGTCCACACACAAGGTAGAGTATGTTACATGATTTCATGAAAGGATGATGTATTGCGACATCAGAAACGAAGAAAAACGAAATAATGACTATTGTAACGCTTGGCGTAAAGCAGTCAAATTTTGTAGTTCTTTTTGCTACCCGAACCCCGAAGTTACATAGTGCCAGTAAAAGCGATACAGACCCCGTCAGGCTATGGCAGAAGTTACGACTTGTTTTCCTGTTACGACTTGATGAACCACTGGTAAGATTTTAAGGTAAAAAATGTTACATAGTCCTCGTTTACACTGTCAGTGAAATGTGACCCAATTCCGATTTTTTACTCGTATGCGACACAGATCGGATGTGTTCTATGACAGTGTAAACAGGAAAAAAACGCATGCATTCGGATATTTCGAGATCGGTTTCAGGCCTCGTTCATATGTGGAAATAAATCAGATGTAAATCGGATATGTGCCAATGCGACTGTCATGTAAACAGGCAGATCGGATTTTCCGAGGCATTAGGCTGCGTCTCCGCGGTTTAATGACGAGAGAAACCCAGACGCGCATCTGCGGATGGACGGATGGCCCGATGAAACATTGTGTCGTCGTAGGAGAGGAATGTGGACACACGTTGACACAACATATCAAACGTTGGCTTGCTCATCCTAAAATTTCGGACCCACTGCTCCTCGTTAAAGCCCGCCACGATTTTTTCACGTGGCATTTACGCCAAAAATATAGCTTTATGGCGTTTAATACGCACGTTTACAGTGCGTATCATATGCAAGCAAAAACTATTTTTGGCGTAGGCTATAAATGGCATGAGAAATAAAATTTGTGCTATAGATAGGCTACTCACTTTTATGAGATCATGTTGTATGTTCCCACCTGTCCTGAGATCTCGCTGCGCTTCGTCCATCTGAGCAAGACGACCCCTTTAAACATGCGCGATGTTTCAGTTAAGTGTAAACACATGACTCGGATATGGGTCACAATTTAAAGAACGTGTAAACGGACGGTAAAAAAAATCGGATATAGGCAACAAATCAGAATTGGGCATCAAGACCTGCAGTGTAAACGAGGCCATAGTCTTGCTTTAAGTTAAATGCAAGTGATGTATTGGTGCCTGTAATAATCCAGTAAGCGCGCTGTCCACACAAACACTTATTTTGAGGTGAAACAAGTTCTTCTTCTCTTATATCGAAATCCTCCTACATTACTCTTTAATTCTCGTTTTACACTTCTAATTCATGACTGATTTAGTTTAGTCTAGACAGTTTTGCTCTATCCTCTACACTTCAATGTTCGTCAGTAAGTCATGCGTCAGGTCAGAGGTTCTGGAACTCTTCGGCTGGAACTAAACTTGCATACGGCCGTCTGTGGGAAGCTAGTTATTTTAGTTTATAAAGTTTTTAATATGGATATTTTTCTTGCACAAATGGATGGCTTTGCTTCAGAAGACCTTTATTAACCCACTGGAGCCATGTGGATTTACTTGGATGGATGGATGGATGGATGGATGCACTTTTTTGGGATTCAAAATCTTCTCGACCATTCATTGCCATTATAAAGCTTAGAAAAGCCAGGACATTTTTTAATATAGGCTTACTGTATCTCCGATTGAATTCATATACACCTAGGACATCTTGAGGGTGAGTAAATCAAGGGGTATTTTTTGTTTTTGGGTAAACTATCCCTTTATCTTTTTTGAAGTATTAAAAAACAAAACAAAAAAAAAACCTGTTAACCCCCTGGGGTCGGCAATCGCGCCGGCGCGACGGGCTCACTTTTTTTCTTATCAGTGCAAAAGAGACTCAAATTACTCTGTTGATTTTGATCTTACATATAAGTGTTGTACATCATTAGATCCTGTTAAGTGTCTATTTTTTTTGTGGATACTCACAATAAAAACAAAGTGTTCTGCTTTTCACCAAATAAAGAAAAGAAAACATGATGCGAGTTCTGCTTTCTCTCTGTCAGTGAAGTTCACTCTGAAACGCGTCCGAAAATTAACTGTAACTAAGTACATAGTTGTCACACAGGCACGAAAGATTTTTCGTTATGAAGCTGAAATTCTCTTCTTTTAAATGAAGTAATTTATATAAAAAACAACTATTCTCAGTTTATGTAATCTGTATGAAAAGAGAGAGATGTCAGTCTTTTTCCTTTCAGCTAATTATAGCGTATGACGTGTTAATGTGACCACGCCCACTGAGAGCGCGTGCTATTCAAACGCAAACGTTGAGGCAAGCCATGAAAACGCCCACATCAGCTGGATAAAACATCCAAAAAGTTCAGAAGTGCTGGTAGTTTCATTTCGAGGAGCGCGGATTCAGCTGATGAAGTAAGTTTATTCTTAAGTGCTTTGTTCTAATCGCGTTATTGAATAGTGTCTGTAAACTGCACAAAGACTGTTTAAATATGAATTGCGTGTCTGTGTGTGAATGAATGAATGGCACAGACGCGCGCGCGATGTTACTACAACATCTGTGCGTTCATTCACTCTCGCTCCTACATTAGTAAATGTTATTTTTACATGAACACATCCAAACTATATTGCTATAGCCAACTGAGATTTGTTCTAATCGCGATATAGAATAGTGTCTGTAATAAGGGTGCTCCGATTGATCAGTCGCCGATCATAATCGGCCGATAATTGCTTTGGGATGTGTGATCGGCGGTCTCTATAAAGGCCGATCCAGAAAAGCCGATCAGATGACGTAAAACTCGCGAGACAATTTTTTTACGCCCTGGTAAAAATGGCTTCACCGGTCTGGCAATTCTACAACAGGGCTCTCAAGTGTCAAGCATTGAGCGTGACAGTCACTCATTTCGGTCTTTTGTCACGCTCTCCCACCACACTTTGTATTTCTCACGCTGAAAAACTATTTGTAATATATTTAATATGCTGCAGCAGCCAAAACTCTGGCCGCACCGCTCTCACTGTGGAACCGGCATGAATCAAGTGCGTTTCCTCTGGTGTTGTTCGTCGAGCTACACAATAGCCAATCAGAAAATAGCACTATTGTATCTGGGTAAGATTTAACGCAACAACCAATGACAAAAATGTATCCAATGAGGATGATGAGGCGCAGATGCAGGTGATGATGACGACCGGGAATGCTGGGAAGTGTAGTGAAGACACAGATGAAGGAGGTGAATGTGACATAACTCCCCCCTCCCGCTAGGCGCGACCCGCGCCGTACAAGGCAGAACACGGGAGGGGGGGTGGGCATCCTGGAGTCCGTGACGGGAAGGTGGACCGGGTGCAACTGGACGGACTCCAGGATGGTCCAGGCAGAGCAGGTGGCCGTGGTGGAGTAGGACGTGCAGGCGGCCAGGGTGGAGCAGGACCTAGGCGTGGCCAGGGCAGAGCAGGACGTGGGCGTGGCCAGGGCGGAGCAGGACATGGGCGTGGCCAGGGCGGAGCAGGACGTGGCCAGGGCGGAGCAGGGCATGGGCGTGGCCAGGGCAGAGCAGGACGTGGGCGTGGCCAGGGCAGAGCAGGACATGGGCGTGGCCACTGCGGAGCAGACGAACCCTCGGGCGTCCATGGCGGAGCTGTTGGACCCTCGGGCGTCCATGGCGGTGAAGACCCTTCGGGCGGCCATGGCGGTGAGGACCCTTCGGGCGGCCATGGCGCTGAGGACCCTTCGGGCGGCCATGGCGGTGACGGATAGCCCCCCCCCCCAAAAATTTTCTTGGGGAGAACTGACACCGGTTCAGGAACGGGAACAGCCTCTTGCTCGGCAGGTTTGACGTGAACAGTCTCTGTGCTGGACGGGACCAGCGGTGAAGGAAGCTCTGGGCTGGACGGGACCAGCGGCGAGGAAGCTCTGAACTGGATGGAACCAGCGATGAAGGAAGCTCTGAGCTGGACGGAACCAGCGGCGAAAAGGGCTTTGAGCTGACCAGGACCAGCTGTGAAGAGGGCTTTGAGCTGGGCAGGACCAGCTGTGAAGAGGGCTCTGGCGCAGGATCAGCGGGCTCTGGTGCAGGATCAGCGGGCTCTTGCGCAGGATCAGCGGGCTCTGGCGCAGGATCAGCGGGCTCTGGCGCAGGATCAGCGGGCTCTGGCGCAGGATCAGCGGGCTCTGGCGCAGGATCAGCGGGCTCTGGCGCAGGATCAGCGGGCTCTGCTTCGACAGGACCCACTGTGAACGGCGATTTACAGGAAATCAGTACCCACTCTACATAATCAGTGAAGCTCCACTGAGGGCCCTTCCCGGACAACTGCTCTCTGGTGGCGGTATTGAGGCCGGCATGCAGGAAGCAGCAGAGGCTGTCGTCCGGGAAAGTAGTAGAGTGAGCAAGGTTGAGGAAATCCTCCAGATGTTCCTCTAAGGATCGGTCCCTTTGTTTAAGGAGGAGCAGTTCGACCGCAGCAAAGTGGTCCATTTCTTTAGGGTCAGTCGTTCTGTCACTTTTTTAATGGTCTGGTCTTCTGTCACGGCTCACAGATGAATCAGACAGGCAGGTAAGTTACAATGTTTTAATTGCAGAAAGGATCGGACATGGAGACAAATGGTGAGTAAAAACACAGATAATCAGGGACGCTTAGCTGAATGGTAATGTCCTTCGTTCTCTTTCTCTTGCAGATGCAGACGGTGAGGATAGGGGAAGATGGCTTCGGGTTGCAGATGGAGCGAGTGCGTCTCAGGTAGATGGACAGGTAAGTGTCAGGGAGTCTGTGAGTCATGGAATGACGAGACCAGAAAAGTGACTGCAGTGAAGGTGAGTGTTTTATAGTCCATGTGGGTGATGGGACACAGGTGATGGTGATCATGATGAGGATGATGAGGCGCAGGTGCAGGTGATGATGACGACCGGGAATGCTGGGAAGTGTAGTGAAGACACAGATGAAGGAGGTGAATGTGACAGAATCCATGCAACTGATCGCCGCGGCAACGAGCGCGCAGCTTGAGTTCAAAAACACATTTTAGCGCTAGATTTCTTATTTAATAGCGAACTAAATGAATGATCTGCTAGTTAACTGAAGATGTTTTATTTATTTATATTAGGTACATGGTGGGTGGGACAGACTTCACTGGATCTAAAAAAAATCAATCTAAGCATAGATGTGACCAGTAGTGGTGGCTTTCTTAATCGGTTTAAAATAATAATGCAAGGGTTCTTCACACACACACACACACACACACACACACACACACACACACACACACACACACACACACAAAAACGGTTTCTCTACCTCTCTCTTCCTCTCTAAATGCCCACAAAATCTGACTAAGCATCCCAGAAAAAAGCAAAGTTATAGATACAGATATGGAAGTTGTTAGTTTTTTTTTTTTTTTTTGCTGTGCACTTTACTACCTGTTAAGTGTATTAGAAAAACTGATGGCTGACTGACTCAAAACATTATTTTAGCTATAGCCTTTTTTGTTGCTGTTTTTAGTTTAAAGTAGTCTAAAGCTAAATCTAAAGACTCAGATGTTCTGTCTTTTATTAATTTTATTTTATATTCTACAGGAAAGTTGTATGTCAAGCCCTAAGCTGCTCCCAATAACCAAGCTGCTATGTTAATACATGTTGCTTGCAAATAAATACACAGGTGTGAATTCATTATGCATTGTCTTCTCTTAAATGTAATACTTAATGTACATTGTTGTTAAATATAGTTTAATAAGTAACGCTACATGATAAAAAGAAGTCTTCAAATAGACCCTGTAATCGGTGATCGGTATCGGTATCGGGTGATACAGCTTCCAGTAATCGGCGATCGGTGATCGGCCCCAAAAATCCTGATCGGAGCACCCCTAGTCTGTAATGACAACATGTCGTTGACTAGTTTTGGATAGATTATAAATTTTTTACTCTAAAATAGACATCAAATAAGCTTTTGTTAGACAGTTTCTGCTCATATGTTAAATATATAGTATGTTTTGTCAAAAATAAACTAATCAACTGTTATAGTGTTTGTTCCAATGCAAGCTAGGCTATATCAAAATAATGAATCCTTAACTTTGAAATATGTATGATAAAATGTATTGGCCTACTTTAAAAAGTAGGCCAATTTTAATTTTTATTTATTTTTTCAATTATTTTTATACTTTAAAAAATAATACTTTATAAGAGATGTATGGAAAAAGACCATTTTCTTTTCAAGATGTTTCCAACTCTAACTTTGAACCAATTCTATAGAATGGCCCATATAACCTATTTGAACAGGATTTGTTTCCAGGTATGACTAAAAATGTGCTTTTGACTTTCATTTATATTTTGATTATATATATATATATATATATATATATATATGTATGTGTGTGTATATATGTATATATATTGTCCTTGCATTCTTTCTTGTGTGACACACCTGAATGAAAGGCTCATTATTATGCGGGTCTTTGTCTTCTCAGGGTGAGAATCCCCTCATTATACATGAGGGGGTTGAGCTGTTCCAAACAAAAAAATGTTTTTCACAATTTATAACAATCTATTTTTTTATGTGAATGATTAGGCAGGATGATTTTCAGATCATTTTGAAGCAAAAACTCTAGGCCACAACATCCATTAGTCAAAAGTCAAAATGTGTTTTGTGGCCTTATTTCAGAAACTTTAATTTTTAGTTTTACATTTACATTTAGTCATTTAGCAGACGCTTTTATCCAAAGCGACTTACAACTGAGGACTAAACCAAGCGAGTCATCGTGAAGAGGCAAAAACAACGCAAGAAGTGCTCAAAATACAAAGTTCAGACATAGCTCGGAGTAGCATAAGCCAGACAAGCGAGGATTTAAAGGAAAGGATTTTTTTTTTTTTTTTTTGTCATGTTAAGTGCTCCCGGAAGAGATGAGTTTTCAGTTGTCTTTTGAATGCTGTCAGGGGTTCTGCATTCCGGATGAGGGTGGGGAGATCATTCCACCAGCATGGAACCGTGAATGAGAATGTTCTGGAGAGTGATTTTGTGCCCCGCTGTGATGGCACCTGGTAGGGATGTAGACTTGTAGTAGTGAGTGGAAGTAGGAGGGAGCTGAACCTGTGGTCAATCTGTATTGATTTTATCAATAACCATGCATAAACAATATTCTCTCAAAAATACAAACATGTACATACATGTTGCTCACATATTATGGTAGCCCTGTTTGTGCTAAATAGAGTGTAATTTCACCTGTGCCATTAATATGTTTATAAGCAACTGAAAAAAACACAAATGTCAGGGCATGTCAAAACATCTCAAGGACCCCAAAAACACCTTAGACCCCAGAGGGTTAAACAAGTTTTTTTCTGAATATCAGCATGGCTTGTTAGGTCATTAAAATTATCAGTTTTTCAAAGTATCGTGATCCTCCTCTGAACGTTCTCTAAAGTATATAAATTCTTAAATTCCAAGTTAGATCGCTTAGTATGTTTTCAGTTGATGCATGACTTTTTTTTTTTTTTGATGTTTCCATTATTAAACATTGTTTTGATAGTGTCATTTTTTTAAATTTGCAATACATTTTTGACAGTTAATTGACACTTTAATGTGATGTGATAGATTGCTGTATCCATATAAATAATCTACTTTATCCTCCTATTAAATGGCAACGTGAGCCAAGCATCTCTTCCTCTTCTCTACCAGTTTTGAAAACATGATAATGAACATAAATTAACTACAACTTGAAGGATACAATACAACTTACTGAAATGTTTCATATCTTATATAATTGATAAATCAGCGGAAATTTGTCAATAACAGCCGTGCTCATCTTCATACCAATGACACTGTTGATGTTGCATAATTATTTGATTAACTAGTGTTAATTTATTTTACTGCTTCTTTTATCTCTTTAATTCATGTTGTAATCTGTTATTTTCCAAAGCACATGTAAATCAAATCTGCTGAAGAAGTTTCAGTGTCTGTATGAAGGAACAGCAAAGCAGGGAAACCCAACACTCCTGAATGAGATCTACACAGAGCTCTACATCACAGAGAGTGGAAGTGGAGAGATCAATAATGAGCATGAGGTGAGACAGATTGAGACACAATCCAGGAGAGCAGAAACAGAGGACACACCGATCAAATGCAGTGAAATCTTTAGACATTTACCTGGACAAGACAATCCCATCAGAACTGTGCTGACAAAGGGAGTTGCTGGCATTGGAAAAACAGTCTCTGTGCAGAAGTTCATCCTGGACTGGGCTGAAGGGAAAGAGAATCAGGACGTCCAGCTCATATTTCCACTTCCTTTCAGAGAGCTCAACTTGATGAAGGACAAAACACTCAGTCTTTCAGATCTTCTTCATGTCTTTTTCCCTGAAACAAGAGAAATGGAAATGTCCAGTGATGAATATAAAGTGTTGTTCATCTTTGATGGTCTGGATGAGTGTCGTCTGTCTCTTAACTTTAAGAGTAAAGTGAAACTGTGTAATATATCTGAATCAGCCTCAGTGGACGAACTGCTGATGAACCTCATTGAGGGGAATCTGCTTCCCTCGTCTCTCATCTGGATCACCTCCAGACCAGCAGCAGCGGATCTCGTCCCCTCTGAGTGTGTCCATCGAGTGACAGAGGTACGAGGCTTCAGTGACACACAGAAGCAGGAATACTTCAGGAAGAGAATCAGTGATCAGAGTCTGGCCCACAGGATCATCTCACACCTGGAGTCATCAAGAAGCCTCTTTATTATGTGCCACATCCCAGTGTTCTGCTGGATCTCAGCCACTGTTCTAGAGAAGATGTGGAGTGAAGCAGAGAGAGGAGAGATTCCCAAGACTCTCACTCAGATGTACACACACTTCCTGCTCATTCAGACCAACATCAAACATGAGAAGGACTATAAGAAGAAAGTGAAAGATGAAGACATGATTCTCAAACTGGGGAAACTGGCTTTCCAGCAGCTTGTGAAAGGCAACCTGATCTTCTATGAGGAAGACCTGAGAGAGTGTGGCATTGATGTGACAGAAGCATCAGTGTACTCAGGATTGTGCACTCAGATCTTCAGAGAGGAGTTTGGCTTGTATCAGGGGAAAGTCTTCTGCTTTGTTCATCTGAGCATCCAGGAACATCTAGCAGCTCTATATGTGCACCGCTCCTTCACAAAAAATTGCATAAATATCATGAAAGACCTTTCCTGGGTGTCATTTAACCCATTATCTGGCCTGCATCACAGAGCTGTGGATGAAGCTTTCAAGAGTAAGAATGGACATCTGGACCTTTTCCTGCGTTTCCTTCTGGGTCTCTCATTGGAGTCCAATCAGACTCTCTTACTAGAACTACTGACAAAGACTGGAAGGTGCTCCTACAACAAAGAGGAAACAGTTCAGTACATCAAACAGAAGATCGGGGAGAATCGCTCTCCAGAGAGATCCATCAATCTGTTCCACTGTCTGAATGAACTGGGTGAGGATTCTCTGATGCAGGAGATCCAAGATTATCTGAATTCTGGAGAAATAGGAGGAACCAAACTCTCCTCTTCACAGTGGTCAGCTCTGGTTTATGTGTTGCTGACATCAGAGCAGAAGATGGATGATTTTGATCTAATTCAGTTTATTGGAGCACAAAATACAGCTGATGAAGTTCTTCAGAAACTGCTACCTGTGGTTAAAGAATCCAGATCAGTTCAGTAAGTCACAGTGACAACAATCATTACACTGATAAAACATGATCACAATTATGAGTTTAGCATGTGCTTTAGTACCCAAGCAATACTGTAAAAGGAGACATTCTTATATATCTTATCATTTATATCAGTGTTTCCTGAACTGAAAGACTGAAGAGTGTCATTGTTCACTGCAGGTTGTTGGATTGTGGTGTTACAGATGAAGGTTGTGCTGCTCTGACTTCAGCTCTGAGATCAAACCCCTCACACCTGAGAGAACTGAGTCTGTCTGAGAATAAAGTAGGAGATTTCGGAGTCAAGCAGATTTCTGATCTACTGCAGGATCCTCACTGTAAACTGAAGATACTCTGGTAAGATTTTTTTAAAGTCTCAACGTTGTCTGTTTCTCTCCTGTGCTGAATAATGAATGATATACAAAAATAATATATACAAAAATGTTTACCATTAATTAACTGAAAAGGATGTTTAATCTTCATTAGTTTTTTTCCAAAGCTTCCGAGGTAATTTTACTTTTGATAGTTATAAACATGATTGCATGATGTGGAGAGGTGACAAATGCTTTTGTCACCTAGTGACCAACGTTGAATAATCAATGACCAAGGTCCCAGCCGCAGAAACCCAACAGACAGTCAAAGTTGAATACAAAAATACACTTTATTAAGGGCCAACAAACACTAAATAGGAAATACTGATATGTCGGGGAAATAAAAATAGTTAACTAAATTCAAGTCTCTGAAATCCTTAAGCCAGAGGTTAAAGGGATAGTTCACCCAAAAATGAAAATTAAGTCATTAATTACTCACCCTCATGTTGTTCCAACCCCGTAAGACCTTCGTTCATCTTCGGGAACACAAATGAAGATATTTTTGATTAAATTTGAGAGCTGGATCACTGTTACATAGGCTTCCTAAGGGAGTGAAACTTGACGGCCCAGAAAGTCATTGAAGAAAATGTTTAAATATTCCATGTGACTACAGTGGCTCAACTATAAGTTTATCAAGCGACGAGAATACTTTTTGTGCGGAAAAAAAACAAAAATAACGACTTTATTCGACTATTCCTTTTCTTCCTTGTGGGCCTGAGACGAGAGTTCAAGATATTTCCACGACGCATGCGCGAGAACTGAACAAGAAGTAGTAGAAGAAGAACGTCCTCTTCTCAGTTCTCGCGCATGCGTCCTGGAAATCTCTTGAACTCTCGTCTCAGGCCCACAAACCCCAAAAAGTGAAATTTGGATATTATATTCATTCATTACACACAGACTGATATATTTCAAGTGTTCATTGCTTTTAATTTTGATGATTATAACTGACAACTAATGAAAACCCCAAAATCAGTATCTCAGAAATTAGAATATTGTGAAAAGGTTCAATATTGAAGACACCTGGTGCCAGTGTTGCCAACTATTTTCAAAGGAAAGTAGCTAAGGCCTTTCCTTAAAAGTCGCTAAATGTCGCTAGATGACGTCATACGTCAATTAGCATATTAATGACGTCATCGCGTCGTACTTGCGTTCTGTCAGCCTAGTGCGTTTTCTCTCTAAATTAATGCTCTATTCACTATAACCTAATATAGCCGAATGTCAAATAAAGCTGTTCTCATTTCCTATTTTTTTGTTGTCAGACAATTGAACGAGTAGCTATAATATAGTGAATGATTACATTTTTTATAGGCCTATGTGGAACATTATCTGAATTGAGAGAGTTAGGGAACCGGATGAACTAAGCTCTGTGATAGTGAGTGTTACAAGTAATAAGCACAAGTAAATAAATAAAATTAAAATGGTCAAACTAAATTCTTTAAATATAAAACAAAAGAAAAGCATATAAGTGATAAGTCCATGGAAAAACACTGCTCATTCGCGTCTGTCAGCGGCCGTGCGCTCCTCTCAGCCATTCACTGAACAGGGGAGACGCAGGCCCCATCCACACTACTGCGTTTTAGTTTAGAAACGGATAATTAAAACGAATACGATCTCCGTCCACACCAGCGGTTTAGCTGCGTATTAGAATTGATCTCCGTCCACATTAAAACGACTGAAAATGCGGATCACGTGACCATTCACCAACACTGGGCATGCGCGTGCCGGTGTAAACACAACTTCATTGATAAAATTATCCCACCATGCTCTGGGTTAACCCCAAACCGACGCTCCATGTACGGTCAACGCCGCCGCTGCACACGGGAATTGTCACAGATCGCTCGAATAATACCTTGACTCCGGCGCATGTAGGCAGTTATAGAGTTGTAAAAATTTACTTGTACAACAGCTGCTAGCAAAGATATACGCCATGACTGATGACACCCAATCATAGAGCCGAGCGTGAGCCTCTACTACGTCAACGTTTCTTAAGTCCTCCGTTTTGACCCGTCTACACTAAAACGCCCTCCGGAGATTCAAAACGAAAAACGGATCGGCAGCGTTTCTAAACTTTTTAGAAGAAAAACTTTTTCGTTTTTGCCGTTTTAGTGTGGACGGGAGGTGCAAACGTAGCAAAAGGTCTCCGTTTTTAAACGAAAACGCAGTAGTGTGGACGGGGCCACAGAGAGAGAGTGACGACAGGGAGAAAGCAAGACCTCGCGCTCGCAGGACAGTACTGGCAACATTTGGAGGTTACTGAGGTTTGTCCAAAAAGTCGTTAAAATTGTCGCTAGTCGCTTTTTTGAAAAAATGTCGCTAAAGGGGTCTGAAAAGTCGCTAAAAATAGCGACAAAGGCGCTAAGTTGGCAACACTGCCTGGTGCCACACTCTAATCAGCTAATTAACTCAAAACACCTGCAAAGGCCTTTAAATGGTCTCTCAGTCTAGTTCTGTAGGCTACACAATCATGAGGAAGACTGCTGACTTGATAGCTGTCCAAAAGACGACCATTGACATCTTCCACAAGGAGGGCAAGACACAAAAGGTCATTGCTAAAGAGGGTGGCTGTTCACAGAGCTCTGTGTCCAAGCACATTAATAGAGAGGCGAAGGGAAGGTAAAGATGTGGTAGAAAAAAAGTGTACAAGCAATAGGGATAACAGCACCCTGGAGAGGATTGTGAAACAAAACCCATTCAAAAATGTCGGGGAGATTCACAAAGAGTGGACTGCAGCTGGAGTCAGTGCATCAAGAACCACCACGCACAGACGTATGCAAGACATGGGTTTCAGCTGTCGCATTCCTTGTGTCAAGCCACTCTTGAACAAGACACAGCGTCAGAAGCGTCTCGCCTGGGCTAAAGACAAAAAAGACTGGACTGCTGCTGAGTGGTCCAAAGTTATGTTCTCTGATGAAAGTAAATTTTGCATTTCCTTTGGAAATCAAGGTCCCAGAGTCTGGAGGAAGAGAGGAGTGGCACAGAATCCACGTTGCTTGAAGTCCAGTGTAAAGTTTCCACAGTCAGTGATGGTTTGGGGTGCCATGTCATCTGCTGGTGTTGGTCCACTGTGTTTTCTGAGGTCCAAGGTCAACACAGCCATCTAACAGGAAGTTTTAGAGCACTTCATGCTTCCTGCTGCTGACCAACTTTATGGAGATGCAGATTTCATTTTCCAACAGGACTTGGCACCTGCACACAGTGCCAAAGCTACCAGTACCTGGTTTAAGGACCATGGTATCCCTGTTCTTAACTGGCCAGCAAACTCACCTGACCTAAACCCTATAGAAAATCTATGGGGTATTGTGAAGAGGAAGATGCGATACGCCAGACCCAACAGTGCAGAAGAGCTGAAGGCACTATCAGAGCAACCTGGGCTCTCATAACACCTGAGCAGTGCCACAGACTGATCGACTCCATGCCATGCCGCATTGCGGCAGTAATTCAGGCAAAAGGAAGTATTGAGTGCTGTACATGCTCATACTTTTCATGTTCATACTTTTCAGTTGGCCAACATTTCTAAAAATCCTTTTTTTTTGTATTGGTCTTAAGTAATATTCTTATTTTCGGAGATACTGAATTTGGGATTTTCATTAGTTCATTAGTTTTAATCATCACAATTAAATTAAATAAACATTTGAAATATATCAGTCTGTGTGTAATGAATGAATATACTATCCAAGTTTCACTTTTTGAATGGAATTACTGAAATAAATCAACTTTTTGATGATATTCTAATTATATAACCAGCACCTGTAGTTACGGCCCTTCAGGCAACAATAGCGAGCATTGAGAACATCCAGCTGCAGTACACCGGCATTCAGACAACGAGGCCTGGGAACCTGGATTCGTTTACAGAGCAGTAGAGCTCTCTTTCTCTTCTTCTTCTGTTTAAATGGCGGTTGGCAAACCGATTTAAAGGTGCATTGTCCGCCACCTACTGGATTGGAGTATGGAGCACTACTTGGTTGAATATACTTGGTGTAAAACCAAAAAAGAAATTCCCTCTCTTTCTCCCCCAAAGAACCAGCTTTTATATCCTTCAACCAGTGCATGGCCAGTCATTAGACTATTAGTGCTATTTGGGATCATCAGCAGCAAGGCAGAGGAAATAATCTATTCTCGTCTACTCAATCAATGACTGGAAGTATCGTCCCAATATGGGCGGAGAGGTGGAACATAATAACGAGTGCTAATAAACCAATTAAGTCACACTGGCAGGGGAGGAAGTACAGTCCAAACATGGGCATAGTAATAAAACAGACAGGGGGTTGCCAAGTTTGTCCATGAGCAGATGTCTAAAAAGAGTCAAGTAGCTAGGGCAGAATAAGTAGCAACAACAAAACCCACTACAAATTTGATGCACACGCACAGTGAATAACCACTACAATTCAGAGTGCAAATATGTTCACACACACATCATTGTTCTCTACAGGTTGAGGGATTGTGGTGTTACAGATGAAGGTTGTGCTGCTCTGACTTCAGCTCTGAGATCAAACCCCTCACACCTGAGAGATCTGGATCTGTCATTAAATAAACTAGGAAACAGAGGAGTGAATCTGCTCTCTGATCTATTGAAGTATCCTCACTGTAAATTGGAAATACTCAGGTAAGATTGTATAAATGTGTCAAAGTCCTCTATTTTTTTCATATGGTAAATAATGAACAAAATAAACTAAACCAGACTAAAATTGTCCTGATATATCATTTTGTTGTTTAATATTCATTAGATTTTTGTTTTTGACAGTTTTTACTTACTAATACTTATATGTGATAGATAAACCGAGGCTAGCTGTGCATTCAGGGCGAAACAAGACTCCTCAGCTTCAGTCCTGATCACCCAGTCAGGTTTATTATGTTATGAGAACAGTTTGAATGTGTATTATCCTGCTTATTATACACCTACTTGCCACATAAGTAAATAACTGGACACAAAATATTGATTTGAGTTTAAATATCTTATCATGAAACTTAAGGCTTCCGCAAAGTAAAAATGTTCCTAGTAAGCGGATCTGAACCAAGATGAACAAACAAGCTCAAACAAGATGATCATTTGAGGGATATTATTCAGTCATAACACTTATTACACGTTTTTTCACTAAATAAATAATTTTGTTGACATATTATTTGAGTTAAAACTCTTTCAAAATCTCACATGTGTATTATAATCCATTACAAGCAGGAGTGTCCAATCCTGTTCCTGGTGGTCGACGTCCTGCAGAGCAACCAGCTCCAACACATTCAACTGGACGTTTCTAATCAGTCTGAAGAGCTTGATTAGTTTGTTCAGGTGTGTTTAATTAGGGTTGGAGCTAAACTCTGCGGGACAGTGACCCTCCAGGAACAGGGTTGGACACCCCTTCTTTACAGTGTACAAAACAAACCTTATGGCAACAATATTACAGTACTGTTAATATGGTAATCCTCCGAATTACTTTTTAATATAACTCATAACTGAGATGCAAAATGGCACCTTATGTGATTGTAATAAACAAGACCGAGTCCACGGTGTGATTCAAGAGACACGAAAGAAACGGTGACTTCAGATACTCGGGTAAACATGTATCATGCCAATCACATAATCAGTCAATTCAGAGATAATCAATACAAAACATCAAATTTTTAAACACAAATCTAAGAGTAAATGATGTATACCTGACATCAGTAAGATTTGTAGTGCTGAGTGTATGGAACAGTATTCTGAGTGAACCAAGGGAAAGGAAGGATGGGTAAAGGGAAGTGTGGGAGAAGGAACAAATGTGAAGGAAGGACAAGATTGTAGCGATTGTACGCACGTATAAATATAATTAATTATTATTCATAACAGATTATGATCAATAATTAATAATTGAATTATTTTCAGAATTTACTGTAGCAAAATCAATAATATGATCAGTTTATCAGTTCATCCAATGAACGGAAAGCATAAACAATTATTAATTCTAGGAAATATAATATCTTCTTGGCCAAGAAAGACTAATTCCCAGCTCACAGCTAAACTAAGAAATAAATCAAGGGTCAAAGCATAGGTAACTTAGATCGAAGTTCAAGACAATAAATCGGTAAGCACATAACACAAGTAATGCTTCTCTTTTCAAATACAAACAATACTTTATTGATTATAAGCCTATGACTAACACACAAAACAAATATCTAACACAAACACACGCACACGCATTCATACAAGTTGAAGAAAGACAGAGAGTGAGGAAGAATGAGTTTTAGGAGTTAGATGGTGAGATCCCAAGTTTCTATATGCACTTAAAAGACATGACCTGAACGAACCATCAACAATTAATTTCACCCTTGTATCGTTTCTTAGGCGGGTAATTCAATTTGATATAAATTGCACCAGGTCAGTTACGTCTGGAGGCGTTACTTGCTTGTCCTTTGCGTTGCTTTGGGGATTCTCCTTTTTGTCGTAAAGGGGGTTTCCCGGTCCGTTGGTTGGCTGATATTCTCGTGTGCCTGGATAGATCTTTGGACAGCCAGTCACGTGGTGTGTTGGCGCGGATGAATGAAAGTCTTTGAAGTTGAAAGCTGGTTTTGCAGTTGAAACGTTAAAACGAAACTTTGCAGCAACACTTAACTTAGAACCGAGACTTTTAACGGAAAAGAAACAAACTAAGAAAAGAAAGGAAAGTGTGACGAGATGGCTTCAATTAAATCTGTTTTAACCCATATCTTGATTTGGGTCATTTGTCTCTACGTCTACATGGTTACTATAACCATCGTCGGCTCCACCCGGCGTCGGGCATCACAAGAGCTTAGAGAGCGAGTCCAGAGAGCTTTTCCCGAGAGCGTTCAGAGAGCATCACAAGAGAGAGGATCACAAGAGCGTTCAGAGAGAGAGAGTTTCTGTGTTCGGGTCTAAGGTTTTAAAGTCCAATGTTTTGTCCCGCCTCCTGGAGGAATTTGGAATTCGGACAATAAGATACTATATGGTTATTTGAGAGGGGGGGTCTTTTCTATCCCCCCCCTTCTCTCATCGCGAATCATGTGTTCTCTGTGGTCTCATTGTTCTGCAGGCCTTAGCAGAGAGAACAAGAGGCGACAGTTTAGACATTATTACTATTATAAGAACATAAACATTTTTACACAGATTTCAATCAAGCCACCTTCTGAATTAATAATATATGAGCATAATGATAGGAAACACGACACTTTCATTCCAGCATCTCATAGCATAACAATTACATGACTTAGATGTGATCTAAGCAGAATAGTCCCATACAGGGGTTGTAAAACACAATATATAATTATGTTATGTTATATCATTTTGATTATGGGTCAGTCAGGAATTGTTCTGGGATGAGTTTTATGGATTTTGATATGTAAGAAAGTCCTTATGTGTGTGTGTGTGTGTGGGTATCCTTATGGTCCGCATCTGTCACATCCGTGGTGTGTACCACGTGAGAGTTTAGTTCGCATATCATGAGACCTTGGTCCTTAAAGAAAGGCTTCTTGTTTCACCATTTCTGAACAGATCTGTTCTTGCCAAATTATAAAACATTGACAACGTTCTCCCTTTAGTTAAGCAACAAAAGGTCTTCTTGGCTCATAGCCTCAGGGATAATTTGGAATATGCAGCCCCTTGTGTTTGGTTATGTCTGAAAGCTTCAATTGTGTTTGGTCCATTCTCAATGTTGCTACATATCCCCCCTTCGGTCGATGATGGGTTGAGGAGAAGACATCATTGAACGCTGGAGAAACGGGTAGAGGAAGCAAACACACACAGCAAACAACAAGACAACACCTCCATGACTGGTCACTTTACTGGTGCAGGGCAATAGATTACCTAGGCCTAAACAGGTTCACTCTCTCAATTTAGTCAATCACGTTGAATAAAGTTTAATTCAATTTTAGGACCGTTATTTTAGTTTGTTTTGGTACGGTGATTGATCAACTTTGTGACTAAACTTGATTTGTTTGTTTTATTCTCTTCTAAATTGTTCTAGGTTTAGACCAATTTACCTTTCAATTTGTGATACGAATGATGCAGGGAGTTCTCTGGCTCACATTCGTTTTAAGGTGACTTACAAATATAGGAGTAGTGTGTCAATCCTATTATTGTGACCTTGACCCTTATGGGGTGGACAGGCATTTTACCTAATAAAAGAAGGAAAGGAAGGAAGAAGTAAAACAAAACAAAGCAGTTGAGTGTTCCTGATATGACTTATAACTACGGTTGCGCAGCTAAGGTGTCAGGTATCATGATGTAATGAGAGGTGTTCTCAGGTGTACTTGTTGGATGGTTAGTTACCATGTTTCCTATGGTAAGTGTAGCTAAGTTGTTAAGCTAGTTTCTGAAGTTAGTTTCTACCTGTGGGGAAAAACATATTTGTTGAATGTTTTGCACGGTAGAGGTGGTTAACTTCTGTATGTAAGTGGGTATGTTAGGGGTGTCGTGTAGTGCATGTATGTATGTATGTATGGTCAGATCTGTCTCAGTCTGTTTTGCTCCCCCCCTTTTGCTTGATGGCTTAGCTTTGATGAGCTTGTTGCATCTTTGCCTTGGAAAAGGGATCTTCTGTGATCTGCTGGGGGTCAATCCAGTAAGGCAGGAAGTTCTCTGGCAGACATTGGGAGGTAGTTTGGCACGGATGTGTGAAGATGTAGTGCGAAACTTTTCTCCGTGGTTGCATTCCTCCGATGATGCCTTCTGGTTGTGACAGACTTTCTGACCTTCTGTGCATACTGTTGTTGCTGTAGCACACACGTGGTTCTTGAGTTTGGAGCTCGTTTGGTGGTTTCTTTATAAGTGATGGGAAGCCTTGATGGTGTTTTCTGGTACCTCTGGGTGTTTGTCAGTGGTTGACTGTGAGAGGCCACTTTGTTCTGTGTTGTTGTAGAGCAAGTGGTCGTCAAGTTCGTTATGAAGGTGTATCAGATGAAACGGTGGTCTTCCGTTCCATCGCCATCCTGTTCGTCATCCATGTTTACCTCATTTCCGATGAAAACTTTCAGTTGCCTCATTAGTTGCTCCGTGTCTTCTGAGGGTAAACTGTCTGGTTCTTGGGCATACTCAGTGCTGTGTTTAACTGAGTGGTGCCAAGGTGGGTTTCGTTGTTGAGTACCCACATGGAGTGCTTTTGGATGCCTTGGTTGATGGCTTTTGGATGTCCAGTTAGGTTTCCAGTGGTTTCCTTCTTGTGGGTTACTTGAGAAGCGTGGCTGGTCCCATGGCATTTCCATGCGGTTAGTGTAGTAGGTGTCAGCGACATGGGAGTCACGTTCTCTGTGCCCCTTACGAAGGACTGTGGTATTGTCATGCCACTGGGTGTCTTCCAGTGCAAGGCTTGTGTCTTGGCTGATGGAGTTTGACACTGTGGATGTTTTCAAACCTTTCTTTGAGTTCATCTTTTGTTTGATGTAGGCCTTGTGTGTCAGGTCACGTAGCTGTTGAATTGTCATTGTGCCTGGGCAGGCCATGATACCAAGATGATGACTCAATCCGGGGTGCAGGTTTCTCAGGAAGAGGGTTTTGAAGTTCACATCCTCTTCAAGTTCAGGTTTGCTATGTGCACCTAAGTAGGCTTGTCGAAAGCGGTGGTAGTAGGCTTGGGGAGTCTCTTGTCGACCTTGTTTGGTTTCCATAGCGATTAACACACCATGTTCCGACTCTGGGCCTGTGAATTCTTTAATCAGTGTCTCACATAGCAGCTGGTAGTTTGACTTGACATGAACAGGTTGTCTGTCTAGGAAGCTTCGTACCTCTGGACTGGATGTAGATCTGAGGAGGTAGAATCTGTCTCTGTCAGTCATATGTGGTCTCACCTCTAGGTGGAAGTTGATATCTCTGATGTAGGTCTGGATGTCGGGACCCTCTGTGGAGTTCGGGTTGAACTGAGTGATATTCTTCACCAGCTGGTTGAGATCTTTAAAGGTCATCCCCTGTGCAGCTTTGGAGTCTGCCTGGGTGAGCTCTCTTCGTTTGTTAGCAGGGAAGAGTTCTGGGGTGAAGGCCTGTGACATTTTTGGTTGTGGCCATTCACTTCTTTCATTGTATGGCAGTTCTTGGATGAAGGACTCTGTTCTGCTCAGCAGGGGTGATGCTGAGGGAGGTCTCTCCCTTCTTGGCTCTGGTTTCTGTTGGAAAATGTGCTGTAGTTCATCTCTGACCGCGTAGAGCTCGTCGTTGGCGTCATCTCGCTGTTGGGTCAGATGGTCCATTTCAGCGCTGCACCTTTCCAGGTGGTCTTTCAGAGCATTAATTTCAGAGTTCTTATCTTTAATGTCAGCTTTGGCTTTCTCTAGCTGATGTTCAGCAGACTGGAGTTGGTTTACCAGGTGCTTTTGGACAGTCTTTAATTCTAGTTTGTCACGTTCAGTGACTGCAAGGGCTTCTTGGAGCTTGTCAACTTGTTTCTTTGTTTCTTGCTCCGCTTCGTCAGGCACTTTGAGTTTGTCTTGAGCTTTCGCTTTGAGCTGGTCTGTGCAGTGTTGAGTGTGCATCAGCTCTCTCAGGAACTCAGTGGTCTGACACTTGAAGTTGTCCTGGACTTTCACTTCCAGCTTGTCTATGCGGCTCTGGGCACGTGTCAGCTCCTCTTGGAGGTGGGTGATGTGCTTGTCGTTTAGTTTCAGCTGGGCTGTGAAGGCATTGCTTAAGGAACAGGTTATTTTGGTTAGTTCCATGTGGTTGTGGTTCTGGCTTGAATCATGTGTCAGGAATCTTCTCAGAATTATGATTATTATTAAAAATAATAACAGTTCAATTGTCTTTGGTGTGAGGCAGTCTGTAATGCCTCTGAGCCAGGCGTCCACGTCGTCCCTTTGGGCACTGGGGTTCGTCGTCCACGACATGTTGGCACGCTGGGTGAAGAGACTGACACAGATCTGTGTGGGGTATAAGCCTATATGTGGTTGAACAGCTAAGTGTCGTTTCAGTGATGATACACTAATAGTGAAATGTTGTAATGTCTACGTGTTGGTCTCAGTGTAGACAGGTAGGCTAGTGATGGGGAAACTTCGTCACTCAACTGAGTGAGGGAAAGAGAGAGAAAAGGGTTAAAACAAATCTCAATTTGTAAAGGGTTTTTTTTTTCAATGGGAGAAATATTTTTTTATAAATATTTTCTATCAATGAAAAGCTGGTTTCAGCTCGTGATGTGAGGACTACGTCACTCAACTGAGTAAGGGAAAAAGAGAGAAAGAGGTTAAAAACCAATTAAAAAAAAAGAAAAACAAGAAAGAAAATTCTCAACTAGGAGAGATATTATTTTTCTCGTAAATGCTTCCTATTAAAGAGAATCTGTTTCCAGAAAGTTAAACAATATTATTGTTTACGTTTACAACGAAAAATAATACAATAATAATGCTGATACCTCTTTTCTGAGTTTGACAGGATTGACACCACACACCGTCAGTTGGGCCGCTTACAACAGGGATGCTTTGAAGGCGACGGTTGCTCAACACTTGTCTCTGTTAATTGATCTTGGATGAGATGTCAAATTGTAAATTGCGTACACAGATGCAGGGAGAGTACGGAGAACAGAGAGGGTTTGATTAAAAATCAAATACCTAATGATTTCTTTGGAAAGATTGTCTTTCTCTTTCTTTTGAATCAATTGATGGTTCTCTCAGGTGTATTCCCTACAAGTGCGAAGAATGGGATGGAATAAAGCAGGACAGCACAGGAAAGATGTGAGAAGGGAAGGAGGGAAGGAGATTGGATCCACAAATGGCTGGAGCCTTTGTCGAACTACGAGTATGGAATTGACAGTTGCCAAACAACTTAACATTCACAAATAAACTTTTGAAAGAGAGGGTTATCTCTGATTTATTTGAAACTCGTAGTGAGATACCAATGTCTCCTTTTGAGGCTCAGGTGTGTCACTTCCAAGCAAAAGGAAGAGGTAATGAAGATGAAAGAAAGTAATAATGATAGTGGACAAAATAAGAAAGGAAAATTAAATAAAGGGGGTAAATGAATAAGTAAAATAGATTGGTTAAGTTTATAACCACAACTGAAATAAATGAGAAAAGGAGGATACAACGCAATAACAATAAGAAGCAAGTATGAGTCTAACAATATTTTGTAATAGGGAAAATGTTGGTGGAATAAGTTCTTAACTTTCAAAGTTTAAGCGCCTGTGATTAGATCTAAAAGAGAAATTTAGAAATTATGAAATTAGATTTATTAAAAATAAATCGAGAAATCATTAGAAATTACCTGTTAAGAGAAATAGGATTTAAATTTTAATTTAATAATTCCCTTAAAAAAAATCAAATTCGAATTTGACAATTAATAATCATAAACCAGTATTTTCTTTTGCAAGTAAAATGCAGGTAAAGGAATTAATAATTGCAAACGACTTCCTTTTCACGGAAAATATGGGTTAAGTAAGATATGGGAAAGGTAAATAAGACAGAAGAAAAGACCAACAGGTGTAAAGTCAAGGTGTTTAAATGGTTAAATCACTTTAACGTTGTTCAAACAGACACTATTTAACCATTGAGGTTAATACTACTGATAACCGTAAATAATGCTAAAGGCGTTAGCATATAGGCCTCACTGTAAACAACTGCTTTGGTTAGCTTGGCAAAGGGCTAGCTAGCTTAGCCACCAAAAGGGTTTGTTTACACTGTGGCTCTAATCATGCGAGAGGTCAGAGTTCCCCCGGAAGCGTTGGTTAAGACTTCCGTGTCACGATCGTAACTATGGCGACCAAACAAACTCTAGTGGGCAACCATGTGAATTGCAACAGTTTGTTACATGAAATGATCGGCGCATTTCAACAATGTTTATAGAATATGCATGTACAGTAACAGTCGATCATATTACGGGAAATGTCGGCGCATTTCAAACTGTACAAAAATACACCACTCGTAGCTTTAGCTGGTTTTACGATGTGGGGCTTCACACAATTTATTAGGAGTGATATTAACTTTAAGCAAGCGACAGCTTTGCGTTATAATAGATGGAACGATGTAGACCTCGGCGGATCGTCTCTGTGCAAGTTTATCTGAGCACACGAACAACAGGGTTCTTCACTGTTGGTTAGTTTCAACGTCAAGCTTTACTTGAACACAATAAAAATAACTCTTATTCAACTACACTCGGACACACGCAGTGTTTACCCGAGAATTCATTGAACAGGCACAAACATACAAGCAAACATAGACAAACAGCTGTTTATTACTAGGATTGCAATGGAACACGCATTGACAATCCGAAAAATATAACTGCTTCTATGTTTATCACGGGTCGCAGTGGAACACGCACTGTAAATTGGATAAAAATATATATAACGTTAGATGAGGAACACGCTCATCGCTCTGTGAGGATAATATTCGTTCTTATATAGTTATTTTAATTACTGCAGTATAATTTTGTTAAGCTCTCTGGCTGATACACACACATGTATAGCTTTGACAGACGCTGGAACACGCAGACGTCAGTAAGCTATAGCCTAATCAAGGTATTTCAGAAATTGAGGAACACGCTCAATTCTCACCTTATTGTTGTGTGATATTTTATATCTTGGGTTATTTTACTGCAGTTGAAAAAATAACATATATGGAGGCAGACAGATTAACAGCTCTTTCTGGGGTGCGTCTCTCAAGCAGCAGATTCATTCAAACAGGGCGCGCGCTGCGCGCTCTCCATCCGTCACACACAGACTTTCGCAGGTTCGGATCTCTCATCCGCACAATATGAAAAGATAAATTACTTGGTATATGCTTACAATTTAGGTTAAACTTCCCGCATTTTTCTCCACCATAAATAATGTAGCGATTGTACGCACGTATAAATATAATTAATTATTATTCATAACAGATTATGATCAATAATTAATAATTGAATTATTTTCAGAATTTACTGTAGCAAAATCAATAATATGATCAGTTTATCAGTTCATCCAATGAACGGAAAGCATAAACAATTATTAATTCTAGGAAATATAATATCTTCTTGGCCAAGAAAGACTAATTCCCAGCTCACAGCTAAACTAAGAAATAAATCAAGGGTCAAAGCATAGGTAACTTAGATCGAAGTTCAAGACAATAAATCGGTAAGCACATAACACAAGTAATGCTTCTCTTTTCAAATACAAACAATACTTTATTGATTATAAGCCTATGACTAACACACAAAACAAATATCTAACACAAACACACGCACACGCATTCATACAAGTTGAAGAAAGACAGAGAGTGAGGAAGAATGAGTTTTAGGAGTTAGATGGTGAGATCCCAAGTTTCTATATGCACTTAAAAGACATGACCTGAACGAACCATCAACAATTAATTTCACCCTTGTATCGTTTCTTAGGCGGGTAATTCAATTTGATATAAATTGCACCAGGTCAGTTACGTCTGGAGGCGTTACTTGCTTGTCCTTTGCGTTGCTTTGGGGATTCTCCTTTTTGTCGTAAAGGGGGTTTCCCGGTCCGTTGGTTGGCTGATCTTCTCGTGTGCCTGGATAGATCTTTGGACAGCCAGTCACGTGGTGTGTTGGCGCGGATGAATGAAAGTCTTTGAAGTTGAAAGCTGGTTTTGCAGTTGAAACGTTAAAACGAAACTTTGCAGCAACACTTAACTTAGAACCGAGACTTTTAACGGAAAAGAAACAAACTAAGAAAAGAAAGGAAAGTGTGACGAGATGGCTTCAATTAAATCTGTTTTAACCCATATCTTGATTTGGGTCATTTGTCTCTACGTCTACATGGTTACTATAACCATCGTCGGCTCCACCCGGCGTCGGGCATCACAAGAGCTTAGAGAGCGAGTCCAGAGAGCTTTTCCCGAGAGCGTTCAGAGAGCATCACAAGAGAGAGGATCACAAGAGCGTTCAGAGAGAGAGAGTTTCTGTGTTCGGGTCTAAGGTTTTAAAGTCCAATGTTTTGTCCCGCCTCCTGGAGGAATTTGGAATTCGGACAATAAGATACTATATGGTTATTTGAGAGGGGGGGTCTTTTCTATCCCCCCCCTTCTCTCATCGCGAATCATGTGTTCTCTGTGGTCTCATTGTTCTGCAGGCCTTAGCAGAGAGAACAAGAGGCGACAGTTTAGACATTATTACTATTATAAGAACATAAACATTTTTACACAGATTTCAATCAAGCCACCTTCTGAATTAATAATATATGAGCATAATGATAGGAAACACGACACTTTCATTCCAGCATCTCATAGCATAACAATTACATGACTTAGATGTGATCTAAGCAGAATAGTCCCATACAGGGGTTGTAAAACACAATATATAATTATGTTATGTTATATCATTTTGATTATGGGTCAGTCAGGAATTGTTCTGGGATGAGTTTTATGGATTTTGATATGTAAGAAAGTCCTTATGTGTGTGTGTGTGTGGGTATCCTTATGGTCCGCATCTGTCACATCCGTGGTGTGTACCACGTGAGAGTTTAGTTCGCATATCATGAGACCTTGGTCCTTAAAGAAAGGCTTCTTGTTTCACCATTTCTGAACAGATCTGTTCTTGCCAAATTATAAAACATTGACAACGTTCTCCCTTTAGTTAAGCAACAAAAGGTCTTCTTGGCTCATAGCCTCAGGGATAATTTGGAATATGCAGCCCCTTGTGTTTGGTTATGTCTGAAAGCTTCAATTGTGTTTGGTCCATTCTCAATGTTGCTACAAGATATAAATAAGTGTTCATGCATCTTCACTCTGTGGGATGTGGAGACAAATGCCTGTGTGTGTGTGTGTGTGTTTGTATTCATACTTTGCAGTCACGTGACTACCATGGATACCTGGCGGGCAACAAACGGGTATTTTCAATGTAGAGTCCTGTAGTTCCAGGTCTTTCTAGTAGCTATCAAGTCGCTGCATAACTATGGACTAGGATTAATTCCAAGGTATCTAAATTGTGTAAAGCAGACAAGGTTTTTTTAAGATAATGGAGCAGTAATAATTCCTCCGTAAATAATCTAGCTCTACTGTTGGGTCATCTCTGGTTCTCATTGAAAACCATAGATATCACAAACCTCAAAACAACCTATCACACACTTGTTGTTGTTAGCAAAATACGACAGCTGTTACTGTGCATTTACTGTAGCCTCATAACACAAACAGCTGACTCGCCGAACCAGCTGGTGGCGTTGATTGACGAAACTACAGGGTAACTTAAAGACACGATTAATTACATGATCATACACCCATTGTATTCAAACAAATGTTGAAATTACCTTTGATGGAGTGATGGAATGATCACTGCACAGACGTGTATACTGTGAAGGTTGCTTATCTCATCTGGTTAGTGCAACCAATCGCACAACAACTAAGTTATCTGGCATGTCATTTACACCTCGAAACACCAACTTTTGTATAAAAACTGGTGACGTCCTGGCAAGATCCTTGACTAGTTTACTGGGATTCGTTGCTGGAGAACGACGTTCTTGCCCGCCAGGCGCCAGCCAGTACTTGTGACGTCACGTGCAAAGTGTGAATTGTCCGTATCTCAGGAGATCAAAGTATCTGAGCTTCTCCAACCCTTACAGTGGTCGTTTATACAGCGTTGCTATTGACGACGGACATTATCAGGAAATATCAGACCACTGAATGTTGTGACTGACCAATCAGAATACAGTATTTCTAGAGAGCGTGTTATCTGGCATGTCATTTACACCTCGAAACACCAACATTTGTATAAAAACTTTTCATTTTAATGCATGATGTGGAGGCAAAAAAACACTGGATGTGAAGAGAGCTTGTGTATATGTGAATTACCTGTGGCTGTGCAGTGTCTCTCTACTTATAGTGAATTACTATTAATTACTTCAAAAACAGCAACATTGGTTCCTCGTTACTTATAAATATAATGTAGCTTTAAAATAGCGAAGCTATTTTATTAGTAAAAGTCATAGTGCAGCAATGAAAACAATCTTTCTGTGTATGACAAATGAGCGAATCAAAAATGAATAAATATTATCTATTTGTCTTTAATATATATAAAATATGTTACTGAATAAATGATTTAAGGAGCTGTTCATGAGAATTTGTTAAATGGTCATATGCTGTTGTTTGACAGGTGAACAGACAAACTTAAGTCAAGTCAAGTCATCCTCATTTATATAGCGCTTTTAACAATGTAGATTGTTTCAAAGCAGCTTTACAGAGACATATAATACAGTGGTATGAAAAAGTTTGGGCACCCCTGTAAATTTTCATGATTTTCTTTTATAAATCATTGGTCTCTCGCTCGCTCGCTCTACGCGGTTTCTAGCACAATCTCTGTCTCGCATGCACGCTCGCTCTAGATTGCGGGAGATTTTTAACGAATTTGCGGTATAACTAGTCGATCACGAGTGGCTCAACAGGTAGATCTGTAGATAAACTCATCTTTCAGGCATTTAACCGGCCGGGTTGACATTTCAGCGTGAGAAATCGGGAGTGTGGCGTGTGAGCGTGTGAAACCAATCAAATGCGGGTGTCTCACGGCCAATGCGTGAGAGTTGGCAGCTCTGAATTTAGGCACCACAAAATAATAATTATCTCAATATTTTGTGCATCCTCCTTTTGCATAAATAACGGCCTCTAAACGCTTTCTATAGCTTCCATTTAGAGTCTGGATTCTGGCGGAAGGTATTTTGGACCATTCTTCTTTACAAAACATCTCCAGTTCAGTCAGGTTTGATGGTTTATGAGCATGGACAGCCCGCTTTAAATCATACCACACATTTTCAATAATATTCAGGTCTGGGGACTGAGATGGCCATTCCAGAAACGTTGTACGTGTTCCTCTGCATGAATGCCTTAGTAGATTTTGATCCAGCCCCGGCGCAACTTCAACTTTGTCACTGATTCCTGGACATTGTTCTCCAGAATCTGCTGATATTGAATGGAATCCATGCGACCCTCAACTTTAACCAGATTCCCAGTCCCTGCACTGGCCACACAGCCCCACAGCATGATGGAACCGCCACCAAATTTTACTGTAGGTAGCAAGTGTTTTTCTTGGAATGCTGTGTTCTTTTTCCGCCATGCATAACGCCCCTTGTTTTGCCCAAATAACTCTATTTTAGTTTCATCAGTCCACAGCACCTTATTCCAAAATGAAGCTGGCTTGTCCAAATGTTCTTGAGCATACCTCAAGCGACACCGTTTGTGGCGTGTGCTGAGAAAAGGCTTTTTCCGCATTACTCGTCCATACAGCATCTCCTTGTGTAAAGTGCGCTGAATAGTTGAACGATGCACAGTGACACCATCTGCAGCAAGATGATGTTGTAGGTCTTTGGAGCTGGTCTGTGGGTTGACTGTGACTGTTCTCACCATCCTGTGCCTCTGCTTATCTGAGATCTTACTTGGTCTGCCACTTCTGGCCTTAACTAGAACTGTGCCTCTGGTCTTCCAAATTCCTCACAATGTTCCTCACATTTGAAACTGAGAGCTCAGTTGATCTCTGAGACAGCTTTCTGTATCCTTCCCCTAAACCATGATGTTGAACAATCTTTGTTTTTAGGTCATTTGAGAGTTGTTTTGAGGCTCCCATGTTGCCACTCTTCAGAGAAGATGCAAAGAGAAGAAATACTTACAATTGGCCTCATTAAATACCCTTTCTCATGATTGGATTCACCTGTGTATGGAGGTCAAGGGTCACTGAGGTTACCAAACCAATTTTGAGTTCTAATAATTAGTGCTAAAGGTATTGAAATCAATAAAATGACAAGGGTGCCTACATTTATGCACATGCCTAATTTAGTTTAAATAATTCTTGCACACTTTCCATAAATCATATAAACTTTATTTCACTTCTCAAATATCACTGTGTTTGTCTCCTATATGATATATTTAATTGAAATTTCTTATCCAGACAACCAATGATTTATAAAAGAAAATCATGAAAATTTACAGGGGTGCCCAAACTTTTTGATACCACTGTATAAGGTAACAGAGATTGGTTTGGCTTTATAGTGGTTCTTGAATAATGTTGTTTCCAGCTAATGTTAGTTTTGATTGATTCACTTCCGTCGAAATGATCATTTGTTATTAAATTAGGGGCTGCTAAGACGACACCGTTCTCTCTAAACAGACTTTAAACGCAAACCTGTGATAAACGCTGATGGCGTTCACATGCGCATTAAGAATTGATTCTATAGTAATGTGTGTTTGAATTTATGTGCGCAGGTTTTGTAATTCTCTACAAACCATGCCTAAACAAACTACTTGTCTTGCCTATAAATTTTGATGCAGAATTTTATTTTATCATTTCGGGTAGGTACGCGAAACCGGAATTTCCACAATGCTTTATCTGTAGAGTGCAGAGATGTATAAAGTACTAGAAACCCGGACTTGAGTAAAAGTACAAGTGCTCTATCAAAAAAGTGACTTGAGTAGAAGTTGAAGTGCTCTTTAAGCACCACACTTAAGTAGAAGTACTAAAGTATTTAACATTTTTTGTACTTAAGTATTGCAAGTAGTTTATTTTAAAATTCACTACTCAAGTAGTAAAAGTACAAGTATTGTGTTGTAGTTATTAAAGAAAGCAGTCAAAAGTTTGAACATCATATTGTTTTTATTTCAAATGATTAACCTAAAGGACACTCACAATTCCTTTGGCTGTAGCAGCAGTACAAGGACAGGAATGTACAAGAAAGAACACCTTAAAACACTGAGCTTGACTCTTTGTAAACAAAAACAGATCAAGCACGTCCCTTCCCCCTTTAAAACATCCCTCCCTTCTCTTCCCTGCTTGTGCTTTTTTTTCTCTCCACAGTCCTTTTTTGGAAGTTACACATTTTCTTTTCATCCCCAACTTGTTAGGGCAACTAAAAGATCCAGTAGGCCACATTCAAGAATTTCTAATCTTATGTTAAAACAACAGTGATTAGAGCACCTAAAAACACTGAGCTTAACTCTTCTTTGTAAACAAAAACAGCTCAAACCTAAAAACTTTCCCCTTTAAAACATCCCTCCCTTCTCTTCCCTGCTTGTGCTTTTTTTTTCTCCACAGCTTATTCCCTTCTTAAACTGGTAGGCATAAAGCAGTCATATTTAGGAAGTTAGAAATCTTTTGTTTATCCTCAAAAGTAGTTGGTTTTCCAAATTGAATGTATTTAGTCTCGCTCTTCTAGGGCTAAAGACTAATCCTGCAATACTAAAAAGCCTCTCGCAGGCTGCTGATGCTGGAAGGGATGTGTTTAACTTAACAAACAACTTGCACACAGCTGGAAAAGACTTGAGCAAGTCCATGTTATCTGCTGAACAGGACAAGTATGCATCTAGCTGTTTGGCGCTGTCTTGTGCCTTCGAACCCTGCATGCCAGAAAATAAGTCGTATTCATCAGATGAGCTGGACCTGTTGACCTCACCGGACTGCAACGAGGGGTCTTCAATGCGTCGTTTGATATAGTCCATTCCTGAAATATAAGAGTGTGTTATAAACAATAATAATAGTTTCAACCCATCATGACAGGAACCACATATTTGACACAATGACATTGTCAGTAAGAGAATGATTTTAATGGAAATGACGACTTTATACTTCAAATAATTCCCTTAAACAAAAAGCCTTTTGCAGCATTTACAGCCTAGCAGACCATAGACAGGAAGGCTTGGCTGCCATACTACTAGGCTAAAGAGGAAGGCTCCCATACCACATCATTTCTTACTCTAACACCACAATGCCCTGTTTACAGGTATGTTTGCTATATTTTCTATGTAGGACAAGCTCATGTGTTTCCATAAAAAAAAAAAAGAAAATTCAAAGTAATCCCAAACTTTTGAGCGGTACGGTATGTGTGACTCGTGATTACAAATTGGTAAAATACACACATAATGCACCCATACACTATTATTTCTTACCTATTTTGATTGTCTCATCGTCCTGTGTCCAATTTGTCTTAAATTTTGGAAGCAGAATAGCAGCAGCCACCAGCTCTTGGTCTTCCATCATAGGGCCAAAGCGATTCTCAATGCCCACCTGCAAGGCATCCACAAGCGTACTTCAGCGGTAGCTTGATCCTGTTCAGCTTGATTTTCAGGAGCTTGACGGTTGGGAGCAGCCAACCCATCTGGACATTGGTTTCAGCTTGCAAAATGTTAGTTGCTTGGGCGACTGGAGTCATGACAGCAGCATACTCTGACAGGAATGCAAGTTCAGCTGGATTAAACCTGTGATGAAGACAAGAACATCTACAATAAGAGACAAAAAAACAGCATTGCTACATGATCAGATCATTATCATGCAATGGATTGGTACATCATTCAATGTTAATCATTCAATTCAATGTTGTACAAGTAGACAATATGGATCAGAATTAAGTTTGACAGAAAGAGTCCCATATGAAACATTTTTAAACTTACATTGGAACCTTCAAATCTGTGCAGACAACTCTCACGTGCGGTCTTCTTGAAGTTCTTAATCGCTTGATTCGCTCAATGATGACGACAAGCCAGCTTCATCAAACCTGGTAACAGAGCCATCTACCGCTCTGGCAACGATAATGCGGTTTTGGAATGATTCGTAACATTTTTATAATTGTAACGAGTAACGATGCAGAACATAAAAAAATGATCGAAGTAAAAGTATTAAACTCATCGAAAATATGTACTGAAGTAAAAGTGGAAGTATGAGAAAAAAACAATACTCTAGTACAGTGTTTCCCAACCCTGTTCCTGGCGGCACACCAACACTGCACGTCTTCTTTGTCTCCCTAATCAAACACACCTGATTCAACTCGTCAGCTCATTAACCCATGTGATTATGAGCTGATGAGTTGAATCAGGTGTGTTTGATTAGGGAGACAAAGAAGACGTGCAGTGTTGGTGTGCCGCCAGGAACAGGGTTGGGAAACACTGCTCTAGTAGACTACAGATACAGCCTTTTAGTACTTAAGTACAGTAGTGAAGTAGTTCTACTTCGTTACTATACATCTCTGGTAGAGTGGTATAGGATCCTCCATAAGGAGAGGATAGTTGACACTTCAGCACTGCATTGTCATCGGGTCCAGGCGAAGGTCCTTCGTCAGATCTGGATACGGCCTGGATCCGGCAGGCTGCGGGAAAACCTCGGGATAAACAAAGACACTAAATTAGCGTAGATGCCATTCTTCTTATGATGTAATGAGTACATCAGGATTTAAGGGAAATGTTCCCAGTTCCGGCTGACCTAATCTATGCAGCCTAACATTAAATTATAGAAGTCGATAATGTATTATGTGAATGCTAGGTCAAAGAGATGTGTCTTTAGTCTAGCTTTGAACTGACAGACTGTGTCTGCTTCCCGGACCATGTTAGGAAGACTGTTCCAAAGTGTTGGTGCTAAATAGGAAAAGGATCTACCGCCAGCAGTCGATTTAGATATTCTAGGTATTATCAACTGGCCGGAACTTTGAGATCGCAATAGACGTGAAGGACTATAATGCGTTAAGAGCTCGCTCAAGTACTGCGGAGCTAAACCATTTAGTGCTTTGTAAGTAATCAGCAATATTTTAAAATTGATACGATGTTTAATAGGCAGCCAATGCAGCTGCCTATTAAATCAATACATTAACAAATGTAAAGAGAGACTGAATGAAGGTAAATTGAGATTGTGAGAATCTCTGCATCCTTCCAAACAATCCTTAAATTTTGACAAACTAAAACTGTATTATTCCTCAACTTCTGTCTCACTGCTACATTCTGTTGTTATAGGATTCTTTCTCCAAACTGCCGTTTCAAATAATTGTCGAAGGGGTCGATTATAAACTGTCACAGTGTCTGGTTTATGTTCCCTGGTGTCCACTAGAGGTCCTCCTTCTCCACGGTGTCATTCACTTTTGGAACTACATTCCCCACAATCCTTGTCTGCGCTCATCACTGTTCATTGCACTCAGCTGTTTCCCATCATGATTGTCATGTTCTGTGTGTATATATACACTGCCTGTTTAGTGTTTGTTACGGAGTCGTTGTTATTCGTCAGACCACCTTGTAGTCTGCCTGTTTCTGTTTTGTTCGGTCTTGGATTGATATTATGGACTTTGACCCCCTGCCTGAACTGTTGTGCGTACAGATTATCCAAATAAATTACTGCTATTGGAACTTACCTGTTTGTGTGTGTACCGTGACATAAACGCCTCTGAGGTTTCACAAACAGTCAGTGGATGGTCATGCTGCGGTGCTAGGAGAAAATATAAATACTTAAAAAAGACCATGCTTAAATTAGACTGGACCTGTTAATGGTGCCGTGGATTAAGTCTCTATTTCTGATTGTGAAGTTCCTGCTTATCTGAGCTGTAGATCCTGAACTGAGAGACTGAAGAGTGTCTTTCTTCTCTACAGGTTGAGGGATTGTGGTGTTACAGATGAAGGTTGTGCTGCTCTGACTTCAGCTCTGAGATCAAACCCCTCACACCTGAGAGAACTGGATCTGACTGGAAATGAACTAAGAGACTCAGATGTGAAGCTGCTCTCTGATCTGAAGGAGGATCCACATTATAAACTGAAGACGCTTCTGTGAGTAGTTATGATTAAAACTATTCAT
Organism: Rhinichthys klamathensis goyatoka; assembly: GCF_029890125.1. NCBI lineage: Eukaryota > Metazoa > Chordata > Actinopteri > Cypriniformes > Leuciscidae > Rhinichthys > Rhinichthys klamathensis. Next base: position 909,423 of record NW_026606747.1, read on the forward strand.
ATTTTAAATGAAAGTTAATTTAGTTTCTTAATTTACTTTCCTTGTAATGGTGAATTACACACAATATAGGCTACACGTTTAATAAGAGTTTAATTCATTTATTTTTTTATAATAGTTTATAGCAGCAATTAACTACCTTCAAGTTTCTTTGTTTTTCAAACAATTCAATATTTTACTTTTATCATTGTCTTTTTATCCCTAAATTATGTATTTTAAGAGAATGTCAATGGCAAAAGAAGATAATGGTAAATATGTATCACTAGTTTCTTTATCATATGTATGTGACCTCTGGCTGTTAGAAATGTCGACCAAATTGACTATGCCACCACCACTTTTCTGGGATGGGGGACCCTAACAATGATATTTAACATTGGCAGTGCAGAAGATGTGCTTTTAATGTAGATGTTGCCACATACTGTCATAATAAATCATTACGCCTTTAACCCTCTGGGGACCAAGAACGCGCCCGCGCGTTTTGCTGTTTTTTTTTCACATAGCAGCAACATAGACTTAAAATACTCCGTAATTTATGGTCAAATAAATAAAATCAATACATGATTATAAACTATAGAGGGTCTTCTTTTTTTGTGTACACTCACATTAACATCAAAACCTTGTTTTTTTTTTTTAAATAAATAAAATAAACAGGGTGCGCTCTCAGCTCACTCTGTCTCCGCAAAAATCTTTCTGAAACATGTCTGGAAAATGAACGGAAACTCCGCTAATATTTATCACACAAACATGAAACATACGTCTAAAGAACGCTTTAAATTTCTACTTTTAAATAAAACAATTCACATTTAAAACAAATATTCTCCTGCAATGTAATCTGTCTGAAACTAAAGAGAAGTACAGTTTCTCCTGTCTCAGCTCATTTTTGTTAATTTGTTCACACCCACTCGCAGAGCGCGCTATTCATAAGATAATGTGTTGAGGCCATTTGCAAAATAGATAAACGCCCCCAGGCAAATGCTGTAAACACACAATATTTTTTAGTCAGATTAAGATTCGTCTAGCTGAGAAGTGTAAGTGTTTTGTGCTTTGTTCTAATCGCGATATAGAATAACGTTAGTGTCTGTAAACGGAAAAATAGCATAGCCTACTGTTTTGTGAATCATGTTTCTGTGTGTGTGTGTGTGTGTGTGTGTGTGTGTGTGTGTGTATGTGTGTGTGTGAATGAATGAACGCACAGATACGCACTTACAGACGAAATAAAATAACATTTCTTTGACTAGTTTTGGATAAAGTTTTTCAAATCAAATAAGCATCAAATAAGCTTAAAATAAGCCTCAAAATAAAGACATCAAATAAGCTTATGTTTTGTCAATAAACTAATCAACTAAGATGTTTGTTCCAATGCAAGCTATATGAAAATAATGAATCCTCAACTTTGAAATATGTATGATCAAACTAAGACATTTATGGAAAAAGACTATTTTCTTTTCAAGATGTTTCCAACTCTAACTTTGAACTGAAATAAAACCATGTCTATATGGTGAAGGGTGTGTGATAGAAGTGTCCAGAGTATGCACCCTGTATTTTAAAGAAGAACATTTAATTATTTGCGATACATTATTCATTCACAAAGAATTCAGGGACATTATTCATTTCCCTAAAGGTTGGAGTTTTCCACATTTTTTAAATTAAGGCATTAAGATTTTTTATTCCTCTTTTTAGTCAACTTTAGCATGGGTGTTTTCACTTATTCTAAGCAGTGTGTGTGTGTATATATATATAATTAAAAAGCAATTTTAACCAGAAACCAGTCCTTTGTTGTGTATCTTTGGATTATGTTGTGTTGTAAATAAATCCAAACAATCTAAAAGCCATTCTTTTTTAAATCTCCTCATTCTTTGTGCAAGGCTCCTCGTAATGGGGCCTGATAGCACCTAATAGGGCTATTATGGGAGGGTCTTTGTCTTTCTCAGGTGTGAAATGCATACGTATTAATGAGAGATCACGCCTCCTCGCATAAAGCTTTCTCACACTAAACACGTCATACGCATTCTAAAATACTTTATTGACTTATCTGAATGAGTAGTCAGGATGATTCTCACATAGTTTTGGAGCAAATATTCTAGACTATGTGATACAATTTTCAAAAGTCTTGTGAAGAAATAATCAATATGTGTTTTGTGGCTTTATTTCAGAAACTTTTATTTTTAAGTTTTTCAATAACCATGCATAAATAATATTCTCTCAAAAATACAAACATGTAAATACATGTTGCTCAAAGATTATGGTAGCCCCGTTTGTGCTATATAGAGTGAATTTACACCTTTGCCATTAACATGTTTATAAATAACTGAAAAAAGCACAAATGTCAGTGCATGTCAAAACATCCCAAGGGCCTCAAAAAACCCTTGGTCCCCAGAGGGTTAACACTATATTTGTATAATATGACAAAAAACTAGTTAACACTAGGGATGGTAAGATTCACAGATTCGCATCGGTGCATTTGTATCGCGATACATCGTTTCTAACATATCTGCATCGGTAAAGAAACGATTTATTCATATATAATTATTAGTAGATGCGCTATACTTTTACTATTTATAAAGTGACCAATATTTTATTATGTAACCTTTAGATTGATTTCTCCTTTCTGAACTGTTGCTCAAGCGCGTTCTCTCGTCACCACTGCTGCAGCTGCTACGTGAATATGACGTATCACAACACTATGGAGTGCGAGGCATGTCCTCCTGAGAGTTACCAGAACAGATTAACATGGCGGACACGGAACTCTATCTTCCACCAAATCATTTTAAATCCAGTGTTTGGAAACACTTTGGGTTTTATAAGCGAGATGGAAATCTTGACAAAAACCATGCAATTTGTAAAATCTGTCGCGCTGCAATAAAATATACAGGCAGTACGACAAATTTAACTACACACTTGAAGCGCCGACACAGTGTGAGTGCAACAGAGACTGCCTCCCCCTCAGAATCAGCTGTAGCTTGTACTAACCGCTGTGATACCGCTAGCAGGACGCCGGGTGAGCAAACAATTACAACTTTTTTTAAACTCCCCGCTGGCTAACAGCTCTGCTCGTTCCAAAACAATAACCGACGCGATCGCCTTTTTTATTTGTAAAGACATTCAGCCTTACAGCGTTAACGAGAATGAGGGATTCCAATACCTTCTCCATATCTTGGAGCCGAGGTACCACAAACAAATCCCTGCTTTCTATGACAAAGTTAGACGAGAGATAGCCGAGTCATTAAGCAATGCCCAAAGAGTTGCAATTACGGTTGATGGCTGGACGTCTTGTGCCACGGACTCATATATAACTGTCACCGCACACTATATTGACGATGAGTGGGTTTTGCAAAACCACGTTCTACAGACTAGAGTGTTCAATGAGGCTCACACAGGGAATAATCTAGCAGTTTTACTGCAGAACGTTTTCCGCGAGTGGAACATCAAAGACAAGAACATAGCGGATCCAGGATAATGCAAAAAACATGATGCTGGCCGGAGTTGGTGCAGAGATGGACCCCCATGTGCGATGCATCGCGCACACACTTAATCTGGCCTCGCAAAAATCGCTCAAACTGAACAGGGTGTCGGAGCTTTTGGCGAAAGTGAGGAAGGTGATAACGTTTTTTCACAGAAGCCCAAAAGCAACTGAAGTTCTATGTGAAATGCAGGTCCAGTTACACCTGCCAAACCACAAGCTAATCCATGATGTTTCCACAAGATGGAACAGTTCACTGGACATGTTGGAGCGTTTTTGGGAGCAGCAGCCTGCTGTGTTGAACACCCTGCTGTCAAAGAAGATAAAGAGGAGTGAATGCATGGCCAGCCTGACAGAGGAAGACATGACAATAATCCAAGATGTCATCAAATTGATGTCTCCACTGAAAGTGGCAACCACACTCCTCAGTGAGGAAAAAAAAAACACCATCTCAATGACCTCCCCAATCCAGGCCAAATTAAAGAGACATTTCCAGCCAGATGATGGTGATCTACCAGTCATTTCCCAGATGAAGGAACGATGAAGGAAAGTACAGAGAGAGGGATTCTTTAGGTCTGAGTGGTGATGTGCTGCAGTGGTGGAAAAAACAAGTGGATCTTCCACTGCTTACAGCATTGGCAAAGAGCTATCTCTCCATCCCAGCTACAAGTGTACCCTCTGAAAGAGTGTTTAGCACAGCTGGAGACATAGTTACTGCACAGCGCAGTTTGCTTCATCCTGATCATGTAGATCAACTGATTTTCCTGAAGAAAAACCTTAAAGTTGGACACTTAAGTTAAACTGGTTTACAGCAGCCTGTGACTGCCAATAAAAGTTTTTCATATATATTTGAATGCAGTTAAGAAAGACCTATTTGTGAAAGTTTTTTTTTAATTATTGTTAATGTTATAACAGGATCTGCTTTCTGCTCACTGAGTTAGCCTACCGGCTGAAATCACATTAGCCTGCTGGCAAGTTAGGGAACATTTCCTAAATGCTGTTGCGTAAGCTGTTAAAAGTAACTGGAGACAGGACAGGAAAGGAAAGTCTTTTTATTTAATCTTTTGGTTTTGTGAAAAACAAATATTTTGTTTGAGAAAGAGCCATGTGTAAAAATTTAGATGGCACTTAAGTTACTTTATGACTCTGTAGGCTATGTCTGAACAAAATAAAAAAAAGTAACTATCTACCATATTGAATTGCATAGCCTCATATGTTTCTCCATTGCATCATATTACATTGAATCGCATGGCGTTGAATCGAATCGAAATCGGATCGCACCGCATCGTAATAGTAGTGAATCGTATCGCATCGGTAGCTGCTTATATGTATCTTTAATGTATCGTATCGTTGGCTATGCATCGAGATGCATATCGCATCGGCCTCAGCTATGGAGATGCACATCCCTAGTTAACACTGCTGTGAGAGTGTTTCTAATACAGCGGCTGTGACAAAGTTGACATCTTTCTCTCTTCCGACTGCCATTATCAATCTCTCTCTAATTTTTTTTTTTACACTATTTTTGAAAGTTGTGAAAACACTGTTGAGGCGTTTTTCTTTTTCTATTTGAGCAAATGGGAACACAAAAAATATATTTAATGTAGTCTCTCATTCACTGTGTTGTGGAAATTTTAATATTGACTGATTGTTAATAGACATTGCATTGAAATATCATATGGTCCCTTTTATCTGTATTACTGAATTACGAGAACAGAAAGCCTTGTTTTTCTGGTATCATGTTTACACAGCGGGAGAATACAGAGCCCACACTGGTAATTTAGGTTGTAAATGAAGACCTTTTGATTTCAAGAACAAAGGACAATTTGACCTTGCCGACCTGCCTGGGAAGGAGGGGTTTACAATGCAAAAAGACTGTATATAATGTGCTGCCTGTGAAAAACAAGCAGGTCTTATATTTTCCGAGCTGGGTAGCTGCGACTGTGCGAAAAGAGTCCTCAGAGAATAAACCTTTTCTCTTTAAAACAATTTTGCCTCTTGAAAGTTTTCTTATACCTTTTGCTGCTGTTTTTATTAACCTCTGAAATTTGCTATTACAACTGCTATAGAAGTTTACCCAACTATGATGCCATCCACGTCTGAGAAACCCGGAAATGTTAACAGGGTCAATAGGATATGTCCCGTCACAAGATTTTCTTACATCTAGCCAAAAACTGTGATAGGGAATTTGGTAGTCCTATTCGTATTTTAAATGTCTATGGTCCTATTAAGCCAGACATTTAAATTGAGATTTATACATCATCTGAAAGCTGAATAAATAAGCTTTCAAGTGATGTATGGTTTGTTAGGATAGATACAATGTGGTGTAAGATACAAAAATCTGGAATCTGAGTGTGCAAAAAAAATCAAAACATTGAGAAATTCGCCTTTAAAGTTGTCCATTTATGTTGGCGATTATGCGGCATTCACTCACAAAAATAAATGTTTTATATATTTACGGTAGAAAATTTACTAAATATCTTCATGGAACATGATCTTTACTTAATATCCTAATGATTTTTGCCATAAAAGAAAAATCGTTCATTTTGACCCATACAATGTTGGCTATTGCCACAAATATATCCGTGCGACTTGTGACTGGTTTTGTGACCCAGGGTCATGTATATGCTAAATAAAATGATTTATTTAAATAAGCATTTTAAGTATTTTAATTACATTTCATTTATTTTTGTTAAGGAAAAAACATATTACAAAATACCCAAAAGTGATTAAATACGTATTTCAAATACATGTAATTAAAATACTGCCCATCTCTGGATAAGGGTCAAGGGTCATCATTCATGGGGATTTAGATGCAAAACCAAAATCTGAATGTTTAAAAACGTCTCTGGTTACTGATGTAACCTATGTTCTCTGAATAGGGAACGAGACGCTGCGTAGCTTAAGACGCTGCGTAGCTTATAGAATCACGCCAATTCATTGGCTGATGGCGCGGGCGCCGCCCTGACGCCCCTGCGTCATCATATTATATTAGCGCGCGCGCCATCTGCTCCTCAGATTTCTCTGCCAAAAAAGGAGCTTGTCGGCAGCGCAAGGAGCTTGGCAGCGAACGCAGCGTCTCGTTTCCTATTCAGAGAACATAGGTTACATCCTGCCGCCACACAAATGTCCTCCAGGAGGGCACCTCTAAAAAGGGCCTGAGAGGAAGCCACGCCCCTGGTGGAATGTGCTCTGATGCTAAGAGGTGAAGGTAGACCGCGCACCTCATAAGCCAGTGAAATAGCTTCTGTAACCCAGTGGGAAATTCTCTGCTTTGATGCGGCAAGCCCGCGGCGGCCAGCACCAAAACATACTAAGAGCTGGTTGGATTTTCTCCAACCACCAGAGCGATCCACATATAACTTCAATGCCCGGACCGGGCAGAGCAAGTTAAGCTTTCTGTCCTCCTCAGAGACAAAATGAGGAGGATGGAAAGAGCGAAGGTTAACAACCTGAGACCGGAAAGCTGTGGACAAAACTTTGGGCACATATCCTGGTTTCGGTCTCAAAGTCACTCTGACCAAGCCAGGAGCAAAATCAATACATGACTCGCTAACAGAAAGAGCTTGCAAATCCCCCACCCGCTTCAAAGAGGCCAAGGCTAACAAAAGAGTAACCCTGAGAGTCAAAATCCGCTCTGGAGCTGACTCTAAGGGCTCAAAGGGGGCCTCCGTTAAGCCCTCCAGGACGGCCGACAGGTCCCAGGAGGGGATTCCAGGGGAGCGTACTGGCTTCAGGCGCCACGCATAAAAGCTGAGACTAACCTATGGAGGATCCCTTTCCCACTCTACAGATAAAGCGTTGTTGAAAATCCGGTTTGCGTACCTCGAAGTGATAAAATAAAATTCTGTATCAAATTTATAGGCAAGACAAGTAGTTTGTTTAGGCATGGTGTGTTGGGAAATTACAAACCTGCGCACACATATTCAAACGAATATAACTATAGAATCAATTTTTAATTTGCATGTGAACGCCATCAGGTCACAGTTTCGCGTTTAAAGTCTGTTTAGAGAGAACGTCGTCGTCTTAGTGGCCCCTAATGTAATAACAAATGATAATTTTGCTGGAAGTGAATCAATCAAAACCAACTTTAGCTGGAAATAACATTATTCAAAATCGCTATGAAGCCAAAACAATCTCTGTTACCGTAAATTGTATGTTTATCTCTGTAAAGCTGCTTTGAAACAATCTCCATTGTTAAGAGCGCTATATAAATGAAGATGACTTGACTTGACTTGACTCAACTTGCCCAGGGGAATCTCATCCGATTCTCTATGAGCAGCAATAGTGGCAACGTACACTCTCAAAGTAGTAGCGGCCGCTCCAGAAGCAAACTTCTCCTGTAGGAATTCCAGCACTGAACCGACTGGGCAGTTGACTGGGTCTATAGCGTGTGCCGAACACCACGATTCAAAAACCCCCGGAACATGGACTGCCCTCAGGGACAGGAATTTGTCCTGAGACCATAGGAGAAGGCGGCGCGCATGCCTGTCCAGGGTGCGCGACCGTGAACCCCCCTGTCGGTTTACATAAGACACCACCGCCATATTGTCTGTTCTGACAATGACATGATGCCCTTTGAGAAAGGGGAGAAAGTGAAGGAGGGCCAGGGAAACAGCTCTCAGCTCCAAGCTGTTTATGTGCCAATCGAGAGTCTCTCCAGTCCAGACCCCACATGCTGGCCTGCCCTTGAAAACCGCACCCCATCCGGTTAGAGAGGCATCCGTCGTAATCATTTGGCGACCGAAAACTGCACCCATGCTGACCCCTTTCTGAAGGAAAAGAGGGTCCCGCCAAATTGAAAGCGCGCGGAAGCAACTGCGCGACACCTTCAACAGGCGAAAAGCCGGTCCTGTGGACCGGGCACCTGAGAGTTTCATCCACCACAGAAACGGTCTCATGTGGAGCAACCCTAGGGGGAGCACGGGGATGCTGCGGCCATGAGACCCAGCAGCCTGCGACAAGTGCCCACAGAAACATGATGGCCGAGCGTGAAGCGGGCCAAACATGTCAGAAGACTGGAAATCCGGGCAGGAACCAAGCGGGCCTGCATCAGAACGGAATCCAGGCGCACCCCTAAGAAGACTGTGCATAGAGCTGGGGCAAGAACACTCTTTTCTGTGTTCAACATCAGGCCGCGAGACTGAATGTGACGAAGGACAATGTCCCTGTGGTGAGTCACCAATTCCCTGGAGTTGGCTAAAAGAAGCCAATCGTCCAGGTAATTGAGTATACGGATGCCCTGGAGCCGCAACGGGGCCAGAGCAGCATCCATACACTTTGTAAACGTTCTCGTGCTAGAGCGAGACCAAAGGGGAGGACCCTGTACTGGTATGCTTTCTCTGCAAAGGCGAACCTGAGGAACCTCCTGTGTCGCCGTACGACCTGAATATGAAAATACGCATCCTTCAGGTCTACTGTCACGAACCAGTCCCCTGCCCGAATCTGAGATATGATAGCTTTTAGCGTCAACATCTTGAATTTCCCTTTGTAAAAACATCCATACTTTCCAATAAGGGCGGAAGTCCTGCACGGTTTAGAGGGAAGGAGGGGGCGAGATTTCCACGACGGAGCAGACGACGGGGAAAGGTGTGTAGCTAGCGTGTCCTCGACCGCTGGAATAGCAGAATAGCCCTGCTCCACAAAACCAACGAGGTTGGTGAAGTCAGCGGCTGCCGCATTTGTTAGGCGCGCGGAGAAAGGCTGCTTCCAGGATCTGGAGATCTCGTGATGCAGATCGGTGAAAAAGGGCAGCTTTCTCCGCTTAGGCCTAGAATTAGGGTCACTTAAAAATCTTTCGTCGAGTTTAGACGATTGTGACTCGCGGGGCTCATCGGGCCAGTCGATGGAAAGCTTTTCAGTAGCGCGCGAAAGCACGTCGATAAGCTCCGTGTAGGCCGCGCCTCCTGGTCGGTAGGCGGGAGAGCGTCAGAAGCTAAAGCAGGCCCGAAATCCTCGGAGTCGGACGCTGTAGTGTAAATAATATCTTCCAGCCCGAAAGAAACCGACTCACGTGCTCTCAGGCTGGGGCATAAATAATCATGAGAAAACTCGACTGGCCTAACACCACGTGCGTGCTCAGGAGAGAGAGAAAGGGCCTGGCCCATCTGCTCGTACTCTATATCCTCGAGCTCTACATCCGAGCCCCAGGTCGCGGATTCCAACAAGGCCTCGGCAGCCTCGGGAGCGCGACGGGGGGGGGAACGAATGACTCCTTCTCAAAAACCGCGAGCCGAGAGCGGAGGGTTTTGAGAAGGAGGTTGTCACAGAATTTACAATTAGACGAGCCTAAAACAGCCTCGCACACATGCGAAAAACCCAAACACTTGACACACTTACTGTGCGGGTCGTCGTTTGCAATAAAGCGAACGCATGGCGGCGGGCAACGACAAAACTCCATGGCACTTCACCGCAAGGAGAACAGAGTTCCACTAATCGCAGTCACTGAAGTGCAGATGAAGAAGCAGATGAAGAAGCAGATGAAGAAACTTGTGATAATCCGAATATACGGGCTCAGAAAAACCGAATCGAAGGGCTAAGATGGCCGCTTCGTGAAGGCAGAGAAATCTGAGGAGCAGATGGCGTGCGCGCTAATATAATTTGATGATGCAGGAGCGTCAGGGCGGCGCCCGCGCCATCAGCCAATGATTTGGCGTGAATCTATAAGGGCTTCAGACAATCGGCACACCCGGAGGGCGTTCCCACTGCGTCTTAAGCTACGCAGCGTTGAGTGAACCTATGAAAGAGAACAGCTTTAACAATCATGTATCACAGTATTATATTATAATCTCACTTAATAATAATAATAATAATACATTTTATTTATATTGCGCTTTTCTTGTACCCAAAGCGCTACAAGTACAGTACAAAAGTAAATACATTAAAAATAATTAAGAGACATTAACATACACCAATTAAGACACAAACACCTTCTTAAAAAAGATGGGTTTTTAACAGTTTCTTAAAACTCGTTAATGTTGTAGCATTCCTAACCGTCAAAGGAAGTGCATTCCAAAACCTGGGGGCTGCCACAGAGAAAGCTCTTTCACCCATCGTTTTCAGTCTGCAAGAAGGCTGCTTAAGTAGAAAAGAGTGGGCGGAGCGGAGAGATCGAGAGGGCATATATGGCGTGATTAAATCACATATATATGATGGTGCAATTCCATGTACAGCTTTATATGTTAAAATAAGAGTTTTAAAATCAATACGAGCATGTACCGGAAGCCAATGCAGGTTTCTAAGCACACCAGAGATATGCTGACGAAAAGGAGTATGTGTAAGAACACGTGCAGCTGAGTTTTGTATGTGTTGCAGTCGCTTAATGGACTTTGCAGGTAGGCCAAGATAAAGGGCATTACAATAATCAAGCCTAGAGGTCACAAGAGCATGGACAAGCCTCTCAGCATCAGGTAATCAAAGAAAAGGCCTAATCCTGGCAATATTCCTTAAATGGAAGAATGCAGATTTTGAAATGCTCTTGATATGTGCTTCAAGTGTTAAGTGAGAATCAAAAATTACACCAAGGTTGCGAACTTGAGGTGATGGAGACAGTACATTATTTTCAATGTCTAAATTAAAATTTTTACCATTACAGGTAGCTGCAGGGGTACCAACTAAAAGAACCTCTGACTTAGTACCATTTAATTTAAGAAAATTGTGGTACATCCATAATTTAATTTCGTGCAGACAGTCAGAAAGGGTTGCTGATGTACCTGTGATATTAGTTTTTGTGCTAATATAAATCTGAGTATCATCAGCATAGAAGTGGAACCCCAAACTATGCCTTCTAATAATCTGCCCTAAAGGAAGCATGTAAATATTAAAAAGTATTGGGCCAAGGACAGACCCCTGAGGGACACCATGACATACCTGTCCAACGTTAGATTTATTATTTTCTAACGTGACGAACTGGGTACGATCAGTGAGGTAAGATTTAAACCACTCCAACACTGTACCGGAAATACCAAGCCAAGTCTCGAGTCTCTCAGTCAATATAGAGTGACACAGCGTATCAAAGGCTGCACTCAAATCTAACAGCACCAAGATAGTAAGGGCACCAGAGTCAGCAGAGACGAGGAGATCATTCATAACTCGGACCAAGGCAGTCTCAGTACTATGTCCTGATCGAAAACCAGATTGAAAAGGTTCTAAAAGCTCATTCATGGACAAGTGAGAATGTAGTTGTGACATAACAACACGTTCCAAAACCTTCGCCAAAAAAGGAAGATTAGATATTGGCCTGTAATTAGACATATCAGACACATCACACCCAGGCTTTTTAAGAACGGGTGTGATGGAAGCAACCTTAAAGGCTTGGGGAACAAGTCCAGTAGTAAGAGAAGCATTAACAATGTTCAGGATGAGAGGACTGATAGATGACAGACACTCCTGAGAACATGAGTTGGAATAGGATCCAGAGTACAGGTAGTGGAACTCATCGTCATAATTAATTTGGAAATGTAATCAATGGTGACCGTTTGAAAACTAGAAAACCGGGTAAGCGGACAATTTACAGGCTGAATCTCAGGAGGTACACACAAAGAGACAGAAGTAATAGACTGATAAATATTCTCAATTTTATCAGTAAAGAATATCAGAAACTTATTGCACTGCTCCACAGTAGAACAAATAAGTGAATTGGTAGGTTTAAGGAGTTTGTTGATTACTGTTAATGATTTGAGAGTAATATTCGGTTCTTGCTATTTTGAGGGCATCGCCATACCGAACCAATTGCTCATCATACATAAGTTTATGAACAGTGAGCCCTGATTTTTTATATTGTCGTTCCAACTGCCTGTTCTTTGCTCTGAGCTCAATAGTAAACCAGGGTGAAGATTTCAAAAATGAAACGACACGTTCCTTCCTGGGGGCCAGCACATCCAGAGATGATGATAAAATTAAATTATAGTGATCAACAGTATTACCTGCAGGACTCTCATTGATCATACATGAAAACTGATTAAGATCAATATTTTTAAGATTTCTAAAACTAATAACCCTCTTTTGTAGCTTTTGAAGAGGAACAGATAAGTTAAAGCTCAAGAGCTTATGATCACTGATGCACAAATCTTTGCCTTCAAGCTGATTAATATCAGCAACAGCTGTACACACTAAATCAAGTGTAGTCTTAATAGTCTAAGTAGTTTCTTTTAGTTGTTCTAAAGTGGATAATGCAATAATGTCGCACACATTTGACTGTCTGAGTTTTACTTACAGGTTTGGACCTTCTCTGGATCAGCTGATGGTGAATAAAGAGCTACTACAGACACAATCCCATTAAACCGAATCAACAGACACAGGGCCGGAGTGGGACTCATTTTCAGCCCTGGAGTTTCATACCTTAGACCGGCCCACTTTAGTTCCCGACCGACTATATTAAAATAATGTAATTAAACCCTCAGTATATAAGTCTGCAATAGTGCACTGTTCTGTACAGCCTTGTAATTCATTGTATTTTTCAAATATATAATTTTCTATTCAGTGCAATAGCCGTACACAGGGTTTTATAAATACAAAGGTCCCAAAAGTGATCTGGGTTCGGGGGCATATTATTTTTCCACTGTCATTGGCAAAGAACATGTATATCTGTGTTAAATAGGAATCCATTGTAATAAAGTTATTCTCTTTCTGGGCACAGTATGCAATAGGCTATTGCTCTTCCTGCTCTCCTCTCTCATCTCCATCTCCTTCTCTCAGTCTCTTTATCTTTAGGTTACCTTTGATTGATACAGTCTTTGCAAACTGATTATTTATGTCGGTCGTTTAAAACTTCTATCGTAAAACAGCTGTTTAGTTTAGCCACTTGCAACTTATCTCGTGAAGCGCGGCGTTGGGATTCGCGCGCGGCCCCGGCTCGCGCTTCTGTGAACAGACATCCTCAAACATTTTGCCATTGCCGACGAGCGGTGTTGAGTAGCTACTGAAGCAGATCCGATTATGAGGTCGGTTATCGTCGCAATATGCAAATCATTGCAATCATTGTTCGCACATCTCTAACAACTGACTTTTTTGTGGGGCTGCGAGAAAATAACAATAAAAAAATAGTGGGGCTGCGCTGTGACTGGAGCATTCAACCCAGTGCCATGACAACACCGGCCCTCCTGGCCAATAATCCAGACCGGCCCACCGGGAATTCTCCCGGTGCTCCCGAACAGACACAAACGCCTCGGTTACGACTGTAACCTCGGTTCCCTGAAGAGGGAACGAGACGCTGCTTCCATTGACGCTAAGGGAACGCTTTGCGTGATGAGTATTGAAGCACATGTAAAATCAGTCCAATGGTGTGACGGAACGTCAGAGGCGGGTGACGTCATGAACCAGGAAACTATAAAGCCTTGCCCAAACAAAGCAGCACTAGCTTCATTAGGTCTGAACAAGTCGCTTACAGGCACATAGGAGATATGGCAGGTGACGCAGCGTCTCGTTCCCTCTTCAGGGATTGGCGCTAAGGGAACGTCTATACCAACGCCACCATAGCGAGAAGTGCCTGTCCAGTATGAAATAAAAAACGAGCAGCACTAGGACGAGAGCATCCGAGACTCTGGTGTAGAGTTCAAGTCCAGAGAGTAAAATCTGACGAATGTGTGCGGTGAGGACCACCCTGCCACATCACAAACATCATGTAGGGGCACTCCTGACAATAAGGCCTTAGAGGCCACCATACTCCTAGTTGAGTGGGACCGAACAGCCATAGGTGAAGGCTGTCCGGTCTACTCACAAGCAAGTGAGATAGCCTCGACCATCCACTTGCTCATTCTTTGCTTAGAGGCTGGGGACCCTTTATTAGGGGGTCCAAAACTGTAATACACTACACTATAGTAGTTTTTCTGTTTCTTGAGAAGGTGAGGTTGAGCTGGTCATAGATTAAGCAATTTCATTTGAAATTCTATCATTGTACTATTCAAATTCTTCTGTATGAAACTAATAGTTATGATGTTGAAAGTATTTTACACATCTTAATTTTGTGTGCTGTTATGAAGGAATGTTGACAAAATTGCTGCTCCCATGAAGGGCAGCCATATGCTTTCTACAAACATTTATATAAACTGCACTGTTCATGCTAAAATCTGTGCAATGGTAATGGTAGTTGTGCTTTAAAGATGTTTGAAATTACATTCTATTCATGTTTTTTTTTAAGCATGTTGAATTTTAAAATTTAATAGGCATGGGATTTATTTAATGTCTAAATTTGTTTGTTTTACAAATGTCTAATACAATGAATACATGGTTAATAAGTCAATTTAACCTTAATGTTTGTTTAATAATGTAACTAATGGATAGCATATCAGATATTTTTAGTTGAAATGAGTTTATGTTCAATGTCATGTGTTAACTTTATATATTTAAGAAGACATGTGGTAACACTTTATTTCACGACCCGCAAACAACTGCGTAAGTAAACCGAAATTACGGTGTACGTTTCTATAATTATAGTGTACTTCCGTGTAGGTATAAGGGAACAATATGTTAAGTTTTGGGTAACAAAGGGGTAACAAGCAGATATACAACCTGCAAATAACTTTGTAAGTAAACCGAAATTACGATGTACGTTTCTGTACTTATAGTGTACCTCTGTGTAGGTATAAGGGAACAATATGTTAAGTTTTGGGTAACAAGCAGATATACAAGCAAATTATTTATAATGTAATTATTTTAAAACTAACAGGTACCTATTCTGTTAATATATTCCAGGCAAAAATTGTACGTCTGTTGCATATAAAAGTTATCATCACATTTCTGGCAAAATATGTACAGTGTGATTTCAAGATTATTTCTGTTCTGTTTACAGTTTGTGTTGATGTAATTTCAACATTGTGATTGTTTATTGTTAAACTTGTTTCAATAAATGGTTTTGGTTTAATTGTGCTACTGTACTTTTACAAGTACTAATTTAGAAATTTGTTGATTATGCTAATGGTGAAGCTAGGTTTGTCTGTTTCAGCATACTGGTTTAATGTTGTACTTACCCTGTAACTACACAGAACAAGGGGGTAACAAGCGCCACTTTAATTTACAGCCCGCAGGAGTTACACTTCCCCTGTAAAATACACAGTTGAAACGGGTAACAAACACTACTTACTATGTAACAATACGAAACAACACTATTCCTATTCGCACAGTAATTACAGAGAAAGGTACTCTTAATGTTGTACCTTTAAGAGTAAAAAAGAAAAAAAGAAAAAAAACGTTTTAATTACACAGTATATTTGCCCTGACATTTAAGTGTCATTGCAATACAATGTGATAAGGTAAGTACTAAGTACTACACGGTCTAAATTAAAATCATAGCAGAACTTTTTTTTTTTTTTACTTAACATTAAGTAATTTAGTAAGAAAAGCCAATAAATTAAATTTTTATCATACTGTGCTTACATACAGCCATATATATATTATTTAATTTTCAACCCACAGATGACACAATTACCCTGTAACATTGCACAAGAACATATTTTGCCAGAAATGTGATGATAACTTTTATATACAACAGACGTACAATTTTTGCCTGGAATGTATTAACAGAATAGTTACCTTTTAGTTTTAAAATAATTACATTATAAATAATTTGCTTGTATATCTGCTTGTTACCCCTTTATTACCCAAAACTTAACATATTGTTCCCTTATACCTACACGGAAGTACACTATAATTACAGAAACGTACACCGTAATTTTGGTTTACTTACGCAGTTGTTTGCGGGTCGTAAAATAAAGTGTTACCGTGCACTTAAAGTATTCTGGTAAATGTGTTTTTTCATGTATTATGTAAAGTAAAAAAGAGAAGAGTTGGGGTTTTTTTCGGTGAAAGATAACCTTAATTCAAAGGGACAAAAAATATTACAAAACATCCTACAAAACAGCTGATCGGCTTTACGCCACAGGGCAGCTCTGTGGACGTAAGCATCCAGTGCCCTAGCTCGCCCTAGAGCTTTAAAGGGTTAGTTCACCCAAAAATGAAAATTCTGTCAGTATTTACTCACCCTCATGTTGTTCCAACCCCGTAAGACCTTCGTTCATCTTCGGAACACGAATTAAGATATTTTTGATGAAATCTGAGAGCTGGATCACTCCTTCATACTAGTCCATAGGCTTCTTCAGGGAGTAAACTTGCCGGCCTCGAAAAGTTATTAAAGACATCGTTAAAATAATCGTTAAAATAAGAAAAGTGATGTGTCCCATAATAGCCTCATTCAAACTACCTCCTGTTGTTACGGTGTTATTCATTTTGTCATGTTTCTGGTTTGTGGTTTCTCTGTCTTTGGTCTTTTATTCAGTTTTTGCCTTGTTAATTGTAGTCTGTAGTCATGTTCATTATTAGGTCCTTTGGTTCAGGTGTGTTTCCCTGTTAATTGTTATGGCTCTGCTCGTTGTTCTGATTTGCCCCAGCTGTGTCTTGTTCCCTGATCACCTCTGTGTATTTAAATCCTGTCTGCTCTTTTGTTCGTGGTCAGTTATTGTATGTATGAATGAATGTATGTTTGAATGTGCGTAGTGCGTACCACGAGTATCTTGTCTGTTCTGAGTCTGTACATAATTAAAGTCTACTGCTGCATTTAGATCCGCCTACTGCCTTTGCTTCCACGCAACTCGTAACAGAATAACTGAACCACTAGGATCTAGCAGCCATGCCTACCTGGAGTCCTGATGTCCAGATCCTCCGTCTTCGCCAGGAGAATCGCGCCATCGAGGATTATGTCGCAGAATTCCTCGAGCTGGCATATCTCGCGCAAATGAACACCCACGGCTTGAAGATCTTCTTCCGGGGAGGATTATCGGAACCACTCCGGTCTCTGATGCCCGAACCTGGTCCTCACGGATCTTTAGAATGGTACGTTGACCTGGCCCTGTTGTGGAGCGGTTCCCCGTTTACTGTGGGCGTGGAGGAGAAGCTGCGAGAGCCTGCGCTTAACGTCAGCCCGGTCGCGCCCGCGCTTCACTTCAGCTGCTCAGCCGAGACCACGCTCCACAAGCCTGCGCTTCACGTGAACCGAGTCGAGCCCGCTTTCCACGACATGCCTGAGCTTCTTCCTGCCGAGACCGACATGCCTGAGCTTCTTCCTGCCGAGATCGACATGCCTGAGGCTGAGCTTCTGTCTTCCGAACCCGCACGTCGCTTCAGCCTCGACGAACCCGAGTCAAGTGAGTCAAGTGCCGCCGAGTCAAGTGAGACCGCGCTTCCCGAGTCAAGTGAGTCAATTGCCGCCGAGTCAAGTGCCGCCGAGTCAAGCGAGTCAAGTGAGTCAAGTGCCGCCGAGTCAAGTGAGTCAAGTGCCGCCGAGTCAAGTGAGTCAAGTGCCGCCGAGTCAAGTGAGTCAAGTGCCGCCGAGTCAAGTGCCGCCGAGTCAAGTGAGTCAAGTGCCGCCGAGTCAAGTGAGTCAAGTGCCGCCGAGTCAAGTGAGTCAAGTGCCGCCGAGTCAAGTGCCGCCGAGTCAAGTGAGTCTACCGAGTCTACTGGGTCAAGTGAGTCTACTGAGTCAAGTGAGTCTACTGAGTCAAGTGAGTCTACTGAGTCAAGTGAGTCTACTGAGTCAAGTGAGTCTACCGAGTCAAGTGAGTCAAGTGAGTCTACCGAGTCTACTGAGTCAAGTGAGTCTGAGTCAAGTGGGTCTACCGAGTCAAGTGAGTCTAGCGAGTCAAGTGAGTCTACCGAGTCAAGTGAGTCTACTGAGTCAAGTGAGTCTACCGAGTCTACCGAGTCTACCGAGTCAAGTGAGTCTACCGAGTCTACCAAGTCAAGTGAGTCAGGCCCAGTGATGCGTCGTCGCAGGAGGAGAAGGAGGTCTCGTTTGCCTCGCCAGGCTCCGAAGGGCGTTCCCAGACGCCTCGCCCTGCCGGCCCCGCCTCTGCGCCTCGCCCTGCCGGCCCCGCCTCTGCGCCTCGCCCTGCCGGCCCCGCCTCTGCGCCTCGCCCTGCCGGCCCCGCCTCTGCGCCTCGCCCTGCCGGCCCCGCCTCTGCGCCTCGTCCTGCCTGCGCCCTTCAAGCTCCGGGAGGCCTGCCCGGAACCCATTTACCACCTGGAGGTTCCTCCCGAGGATTTCCCCAAGTATTTTTTGGGGGGGGGCAGAAGGTACTCCTCATCCTCGTCTGAGTCTGCTCCACCCTGGCCTTCGCCACGCCATGCTCCACCCTGGCCTTCGCCACGCCATGCTCCACCCTGGCCTTCGCCACGCCATGCTCCACCCTGGCCTTCGCCACGCCATGCTCCACCCTGGCCTTCACCACGCCATGCTCCACCCTGGCCTTCACCACGCCATGCTCCACCCTGGCCGCCGTCACGTCCTGCTCCGCCCTGGCCGCCGTCACGTCCTGCTCCGCCCTGGAGGCTTCCTGTTCCGGGCAAGCCACGCCCTCGTCAGCCTTCAGGGCGCCCACCCTCCCGCCCCTATTTGATGTTCATTCGGCGCGGGGTCGCGCCTTATGGAAGGGGGGGATAATGTTACGGTGTTATTCATTTTGTCATGTTTCTGGTTTGTGGTTTCTCTGTCTTTGGTCTTTTATTCAGTTTTTGCCTTGTTAATTGTAGTCTGTAGTCATGTTCATTATTAGGTCCTTTGGTTCAGGTGTGTTTCCCTGTTAATTGTTATGGCTCTGCTCGTTGTTCTGATTTGCCCCAGCTGTGTCTTGTTCCCTGATCACCTCTGTGTATTTAAATCCTGTCTGCTCTTTTGTTCGTGGTCAGTTATTGTATGTATGAATGAATGTATGTTTGAATGTGCGTAGTGCGTACCACGAGTATCTTGTCTGTTCTGAGTCTGTATATAATTAAAGTCTACTGCTGCATTTAGATCCGCCTACTGCCTTTGCTTCCACGCAACTCGTAACACCTGTATGTAAAATCAGGCAGACCTCACAGTGTGAGCCCCTGAATAGACAACCAAAATCTAATTATAATGACAGACATCACCATTTGGTAACAATTGAATTATCTGGGTATATAAGGAAAAAGAGCAGAAAAGTTCGGGGAGTCTGTAGGTTGACTGCCCGCACAATCGCTGTGTGTAACTCTATTGACAGGTAATAATTACTACAAATTCTGTGATTTCGGAATCATTGTGATGAAATGTTTTAATTGACGATTTTATCCTTTTGAATTGGATTTTGAATTATTGCTTCATTACCTGATCAATAAATTGTAAACGTTTGATTTTATTCTGAGTGACTCTGACAGACTGTTTATTCCCTAGATTATTGGATTCGTATATTTCCACATCTTTCGCATCAGTTTAGCGACGGCCAGGGGCGCCGCTAGGGGTGGGCTAAGGGGGCTGGAGCCCCGAATGTTTTCAGTAAAGCCCCGAATGTTTTTATGTTTTTGCAATGCATTGTAGGCCTACGCACCATCACTGAGTTTTCATGCGCATTCAAATAATTTTCATTAAAATTTAATTAATTAAATATATCTCTCGACTCTCACATCTACAGTGTCCGTCAATATACGCGTTGTCATTCATAACCGACAAGAACCGCCCACTCAGGCTAGTGCTTCTGACTGACATGTAAACTGGCCAACCATCGATGAGAAGTTCAGCGTCTGTACGATCCAGCCAATGAAATTAGATATTTTGGGGCAAGGCGGTTTGTTGATGTGTAAGTTAGTAAAATGGATATATTAAAATTCTTCTTCTTCAAAAAAAAAGGAAGTAAAACACCCCCAGCCAGCACTAAAACAAGATACAACAGCTTCAGCAGGTATCTGTAACTTTTAATCATAGTATTATTTACATTTACATTTAGTCATTTAGCAGACGCTTATCCAAAGCGACTTACAACTGAGGACCTAAAGCAAGCGAGTCATCGTGAAAAGGCAAAAAAAAAAAAACAACGCAAGAAGTGCTCAAAATACCAAGTTCGGACATTGCTCGGAGTAGCATAAGCCAGACAAGCGAGGATATAAAAGGAAAAGGATTTTTTTTTTTTTTTATTGTTTTAATTATATTTCTTATTCGGTTTTAAATTGTGTCTGATTTACATTTTGATCGTCTAACAGTTAATGGTTGCGCAGCACAGTCTATAGGACACACACGCGCATTTTTAGACCGTTATATGTTTGGTTAGCCTGCAGGTGTCAGGGCAACAATTCAATAAAAAAAGATAATAAAAGTAAAGAAAATATTTAGCTAACGAAAATGGTTTAAAACAAAGCATCGTGGTGTTTACTGAATGAATTTGCTTGTAAATGATTCACTGACCCCGCCATTCCAAAAACAATTTCTTACTTTTTTTCTAAATTAATCATCTGTTTTGAACGAATCGATTGAATAAACCGACTCACTAATTAAGGCAGTGGCTTGCCGCCATCTAGTGGCAAAGTACCATTCTAATTTTTTCAATTTTTCATATTTCTGTATTCCAAATGATATTTGATACATTAGTCTCATAAGATTATTTATGCAAATTGTAAGTGCTGTGTAAAATTTTAATTTTAATAAGCCAGAAAGATTTACCTTGTTAATATGTATATATATATATATATATATATATATATATATATATATATATATAACATTTTATTTAAAGTTTATTCCTTGTATCCTGACACATGGCTTTCTCTGGGCTAAGCCCCGGATATCCACTCACCCTAGAACCGCCCCTGGCGACGGCTAATATTCCGATACCATTTTACGTGTACTTGAATGAGGGGGCAAGTTATTTCCGACTAGAATCAGCAAACGCTGTTTTAATCAACCTAGGTTTGGGTGTGTCCATATCCACTGTTTTAAGTTAGTGATTACTTTGGATAAACGTGCGTGGTTTACAGACCACGGGCTTGACCTGAAGCCATCTTAAGAGAAGTTGAGTTGATGAACTGTTTCCTTTCATGGTGGTCAATCGTCCCTACTAAAGTAACACATTGATTTAATTTCTAGAGGAGGCGTTCAAGGGGACTTGTATATATATCTTTGATTGTACGTGTGAATACGGCAGATCCTAGATATTTAGTCAAATTACCTCTGAATTGGTTATTGGAACTGACGGGAGTGTGTCGTGCGGCCTTCGGAGAAGGACTGCTGAGCGATTTAGTTTCCTGATTGCGGATAAACTAAAATCAGTGTTGAAAAGAATAATCAAACATTCGCTAACGTTTAATGATGCACGGATATCATTAAAACCTATTCATTTTATGGAGTCAGATGAATTAACGAGTCAATACATATGAGAAAATATATTGCATTTAATCTTGTTGTGTTGCGTGAAAGGAAAGGCAAGAAATACGCAGAGTAACC
The DNA here is from genome assembly GCF_029890125.1 of Rhinichthys klamathensis goyatoka. Taxonomy (NCBI): domain Eukaryota; kingdom Metazoa; phylum Chordata; class Actinopteri; order Cypriniformes; family Leuciscidae; genus Rhinichthys; species Rhinichthys klamathensis. The sequence continues at coordinate 931,097 of NW_026606747.1, forward strand.
TTCTTCCGCTGATAGGATGCCGCATTTGGACCAATCGAGCCGAGACTTTAAAAAACGAAAACATTATACTTTCTCTAATATACCTCCATACATTTCCAACTTAATTTCCTTATCCTTCTTTTTATTTGAAAAAACCATTACTTTCGATTTTTCCACTGAAAATTTAAATCCCCATTTTATTCCCCAAATTTTAACTTGATCAATGCCTTCCTGCATCTTCTTTAAAATATACTCAACATTTCTACCTTTCTTCCATATAGCACCATCATCTGCAAATAAAGACCTCCCTATATCCCCTGGAAGATTGAAATAAATATCATTAATCATAATGGAAAATAAAGTTGGACTAATCACACTCCCCTGTGGTGTTCCATTTTCTACAACATATTGCTTTGATAAATCTACCCCAATTTTAACCTGTATATTCCTTTGATTTAGGAAATCCATAATCCAATTAAACATTTTCCCTACAACTCCCATTAAATGTAATTTGACTAAGAGACCCTCTTTCCACAACAGTTTCTTTATTTACTTGTGCTTTCCTTATTTCCTCCTCCAAACTTATCACAGGATCCATTGTATTTCTTCCTTTTCTAAAACCACTTTGACATAAAGCCATTTTATTTCTACTCTCTAAAAAGTATATTAGTCTTTCATTTATCATGCGTTCCATTATCTTGCATATATGCGACGTTAATGCAATTGGTCTGTAATTGCCAGGATTACTTGAATCTTTTCCAGGCTTCCTTATTGGAATAATTACTGCCTCCTTCCAGCTTTGTGGAAGCCTTCCTTCCTCCCACACCTTGTTATATAAATTCAATAATTTCCCCAGGCCCTCTATACAGGGACGTGCACAGGGGGGTTGCTCAGGTTGCCCGGGCAACTGCCCATATGCCCTTCTCGACTCAGGTTGCCCTTCCGAAAAAAAAAAAAAAAAGAAAAAAATCGTACAATGGATGCAGAATTTCACGTAGGCCTAGATAAAAAAATAAATAATAATAAAAAAATAAAAAGAATTCGCAAAGCCTCATTCACTTCCATTCGGGCACTCAGCTCAACTGTTTACGTGGCTGCAGCTCTGCACGCGACCATAGACTGCACGCGACCGGTGCGTAAGACCCCGCCTCCATCTCGTGTCATAGCGCGTCAAATAATGTGTACAACATCCATGACAAAATGAAGCGAAACTATCCTTCTGGTCACGAAAAGAGGAAGAAGAAAAAAACCATGAGAGTGAATTGCGGGAACAACAATCAGGTAAACTTCTGTTCTCTCCTCTCTAAGTTTGATGTCAGCATAGTTTGATGTTTTTCGGTCTTGCTAACCTAGCTGGGCAGGCAGTGCATCTCTTGCATCACTTTGTGCCTGACAAAAGTGAGAGTAAAATACAATTATTTATTACGTTTGTTTTTGATAAACGACAAAGTGCAACGGTGTTTGTTTACTGCAGCTCGGAAAACATAACCACGTCATGTGTGTTATCGTGCGTTCATGCGCGTGCACGAAATGAAACTCGCATTTTTCAAGCAGAAATATGTGGAGACCAGACATACTGTACAATACATGCACGTGAATGATGGCACTCGCAATCAAGGGGGGGATGCCCTTTTTTCAGGTCAGAGCAACTGCCCCTCAAAATTCCTGTGCACGTCCCTGCCTCTATACTTAGATGTTTTTACATACTATAACACACTTCATCTTTTCCTGGAGCCGTTTTCCCTGACCTATCCAGTGCTCTCTGCAACTCTCCCATGTTAAAAGGAGCATCTTGTTCCTCATCCCCATAATCTTTCCTGCATATCACATCCTTATACTGTGTTTTTGTTATTTCTATTGCTATTCTTCCTTCCTCTGTCAAATTACTAGAACTATTTATACTAACAAAACCTTTTGCCATTGTTGTGGCAAAAATTCATCTCAAACAAACATCACTGCGTAAGAGACACTCAGAGTCAAATTATATAAAATAGAAGTATTTATTCTTGCAAGAATAGGAGCAGTCTAATACACAGTTGTTACCCTGTGCAGAAGAGTGACACACCCCCAGACAGACTGAACTAGCTTTTATCTTAGTTTCAAGGCCTTCTTCCCCCCAGAGCCTTCCTCCCAGTAGTTTTCCATAGACGTCACTAGTTGGCCCACTAAGCTCCCCTGCACCAAATGGCCTTCTGACATCTAGGTCAGAGGTCCTTGTTCGTCTGTTCTCTGGAGTGTCTCCCTCTTCTGCCTCCCCAGGTACATAAACAGAATCTTCTCTCACTACAAGTGAGAGACACACATGTGACATTCTTTGAATCATCTATATTTAACTAAAGATCAATGAATATCATTAAAATTGCCACCACAACTCCTCACTTTTTATCATTCTGATTACCCATAATCACAATAATAAACAATAAGACAAATTTTAAGTCATATCATCACACTTATACTCTTCATCTCTGATTTTTCCATAAATGATCACTCTCCTTGAACCTGTGAAGAAAAGTTTAGAATGAAGAAGCATAAGGCTGTTTTTGTGGGGGAAAGGCCCCGTAACATTTTAGCAAGCAAGTAAACATTTTTACTGGTCCGGGCTAAACGAGAAATCACTGTTCCTGCGCTCCTGTAAACAGACCCTCAGTCACACCAGTAAGGAGTAAATAGTTATAACACAATAAGGAAACCAACAGAAAAAGTATAATAAAAAATCCCTCAGTTTCAACCCCTGTCCTTGTACGCCATCTCGTAACACGGATGACCGCTGCTTGTAACCTTCTTTAAATCTTTTGCCCTTAATCTTTCTCAGAAAATAAACAAATAGAAGAAAAACAAACAGAACATACATTTAACACATATCTCACTGTAGCTCCCGCTACCTGTATCGTCACATAATTTTGTTCATCCTTGGGATAGACTGTCATTTTCACCAATTGAACAGACAGCATGTTTCACCTGTCACTGTAATCGTATTCCCCCATGAATAACAAAATTATTAGAATAACAATCCTAACTCCTATCATTAAGCCTTTTCCATTAATCTACGCCCATCTCCATATTTCACCTCGGTTTTCCTAACCATATTTTGTTCACTTCTAATTCAATTTAGTAAGCTCTATTTAATGCCATATTTAACAAAATCTAACAAGAGAAGTCTTATAATTTTATCCATTCTTCTAACCAATGCAGTTGTTCAATATTAACTCTAATATTTCCATTACGGACACAATCAATATATTTTCTACATTTACAATCAAATCAATACCTAGTTTGATTCAATCAAACAAAATCATCACAAAAACAGATTCTTCTGTTAAACTTAAACCATCAGTTGTGTTGATCATCTCGTTCGCCCCACGGACGTTCCGTGTTCTTTTACCTTTAACTTTTAATTCAAACATGCTGTGGTTCTACTTAATAAGCTTCAACAATTATCCCTACAATTTACATTAATTAATAGATCTTCTCTTCCCAAAAACATTTTCCTTAAATATTTCCTAATGAATAAGTAACCAATCAAATATTTTGATCTACTGTATATCAATACTAAGCCCTATTTTGATTTAATCAAATAAAATCCTCAAAATAATCACAAAACCACATTCTTAAACCATTAGTTGGTTCACATCCTCCTCCAGGCGTGTTGATCATCTCGTTCGCCCCATGGACTATGGGATGGTTGTGGCCTGTTGGTGTAGGTGAGAGGCTTGGACCCAGGTGTCACACTCTCCAACCATTTTCTGATCCTTATAAGGTTTTCCCTTAAATCACGACCGCACCCCCACTGGAGTGAACTGTCACCTGTGAATGGAGACCTTAAGTATTTTGTTAGTGGCCGCTTGTCTTTCCCTCGTCCCTTTTGGTGTGACCTGTGGAATTTTCACCATCTGTTAACAAACATTTGGAACAGAATTAGTTCTGTTTGATCCAATCCATCCTGACATTCTGTAAAAGGAAAATTTTAAGTTATGCGCTGCACAGGTGTAGCACCTTTCTGCCACAATAATAACCCAGGCCAGGATAGTTAGCCAAATTCATACATAGCCATCATTTTATTGGGCACATTTTGCCCTGTCTCCCAATCCTGCATGCTCTCTGTAAAGAGAAACAGATTTCGAGGTTATTGTCAGATAGTAAAGTACGTAGTTTCTTTTGTCTACTGTTCTCCCGTGGCCTTCGATGCCCTGGCGTTTCCTGTTGAAACAATCTTTGTTATTGGTGTGTGCGGCACACTCACAGACATCCATTTTGTTAGGCAGAAAAAATGGCTTCTTTCTGGGCTTTTATCCAATTACCCCTATTCAGCAAATGTGAACCCCTTAATAAACCATATTTGGCAATTGTTATACCATCTCCCTCTTGATGCACGACACAACTCGAGCATCAATTTAACATAACATTTAACATAGTGTTTTTTATAAAGTTTGCCATCAACACTAACCCAAACGTTGTCCTTCAGACAAATTTCCTCCAGACATCTTTCTCTGCCTCTGAAACAAAAATATTACATTCTTCACTTAAAGCCACAATTTCATCTTCTTATCGAATTATTCGAAAGGCAACGGCCCTCAGTCTCACAGCGTATTCTGCTTTTCAGGCCTGTTGTTCGGTCTCTCAAGTCAGTCATCTACAAACATTTCCAAAGTCATCAATTTTCCCTATCAGGTCAGGTCGTGCTGTGCAGACTTGGTCAATGTCAGTCAATCATTTCTCCCCCTTTGTTCACAATAATCATAAATGTGCGGGGCTCTCTTGATAATTTCATGTTGACTTAGCCAATATGTCACTTTGTTGTTTCCCTCAAATCTACAACATTTTCATTTATCTCAACCCATGCCAGATGGTGATCTACAACTACACAATTCCAATTTACTTAAACTGATCTTCAAATCTACATTATGTATGACAAAAGTATTACTACCAGACAGAGCTTGATGGCCAATCAACTTAAAGCTTGTCCCATGTTCTGTATTGTCTTTTCATCAGAATTATCAGCTTCTTTAAAATTTGTCATTTGCCTTAACCCATCTGTAATGATAAACTCATTCCAGAGGTTAATGACGCAATTTACACACCATTCAGGCGGAATATTAGTGCCCCAAACTAATACATACAAGACATAAAGTGCTGTCACCATCACACACACTCGTACTAGACACACATATGTTAACTGCTCATTCTCAATGTTCACTTTTCTGTATATTATTGCTTAAAGATTTAAATTTTAAATAAGATTTTAACCTTTCCATTTTCCTGTAGCATCTATCTAATTTTACATGGTCTCTTAACCACTTTCAAAGCATGTCTTGTTCATTATTCATTTGATTTTTAGGCAAGTCAGCTGGGTTGTTTTGTTTCATTATCATTATTTTGCTTCAGCTTGCTCAGGCAGGCCGATAACAGAAAGACAGACACAGTTACCATCCCTTCCTCCAACTCAGGCAGTCTCTCTCACTATAAACAAATAATTTTCCACCAGCCTCCTAAGGCTGTAACTTAGACAAAATTTGTATTCATTACAATAACCTTTGACCATTCACCTTTGTCATCCAGACTTTCCTTAAATCAAAAGCTGTCTTCATCTTTAGCCGCCACCATGTCTAACGACCTTCAAGAGTTAAAACTATGTCATAGACCTATTAGTTCAAAACCAACACTATGATTTTCCTCGCCCATAAGGCAACCAGTACATTAAAAGTTTTGCTACTGTCTCCACAACAACTAATGGGAATCACTCAATGGCCTCAGCTGGCTCCTGCTCGCCCACTCCTGTTAGCCCTTTATCTATAATCTCCATCAGGGTGTTTTCCCCTGGCATATTTGCAGACGCTTGTCACAATAAAAAACAAGCCATACAACTAATGCGGTTTCTTCTGGCGAGTGGTAAATAGAGGAGCTTTGCTTTATTGGGGAGACATGCCGTGACTCGTCACCGCTTCATCTCCCCTTAACGGCGTAAAGACGCTGCTGGCCTCACAGCTCCTGCTCAACCCTCATACCTGTCTCACATAACACACCTCCATTCAGGAGATGCCCAATGACTTTACGTGACCCCTCTGGCTTAGGTTGCCCCCTGTCTGGCCAAAGAAGGTCTTACCCGTCATAGAGATGGTCACTCGTGCCCACTGGTGACCGCTCTTTCCCATCACACAATCAGTTCTCTTCAACAGAACTCAGCTGTTTTCTGGAGCTTAGGAAAGGCACGTTCAAGAGTCACCAGAGCCCTTCCGATTGCCTAATAGTGTTCACACAGGGAGACAGGTTAATAACAGCAGTATTTAATCACTTAAATCCATTAACCATCTTAAAAGCAGAAACCTAGCGGCTTAGATTATACTCAGTGAATTTAGATCACAACCGTACATTCAGTGTACTTCATCTGTAGCCGGAGCCATCGGTCCTGAATGGTGGAGACTAAATGAGACAAAGAAGTTACTGGTCCTAAAATAAGCTAATCAAAATGTCATCTCTATCTGTATTATTATTTTAAATACTTCTTTAAAGTCATTCAGTTTTATTTTTAAAACATCGCTGTGTCTATGATCCTTCAACTGAAACACTGTGCTTTACTTATTATCACAGATAACAGCTTTTAGCTGACTCATTGAATGAGAGAGACTCTGAGACTCTATTGGATGGTACACTGCTCTCTCATATACTTCTAACATCAAACTTTTATCTATCATCTTTTAACTCTATCCCAGCTTAAGGCATCTGTGGCGAGGGGGGCGTGGTTTTGCGGAGTCTGTAGCGGGAGAGAGAGGACGGAGCAGAGCGGAGCGTAAGTAGGTCAAGTGCAGATGATGAACACCTGTGTCTGATTTCAGTAATTGGCGTGGAGAGACCGGATATAAGCCGGCGTGTGAGAGCGAGAGGAGGGAGAGAAACGAGCTGGGACCTCGCGTGTGCTGCTGTGGAAAGAGATTGCAACGAATTCTGAGTAATTATATTTTGGCTGTGCCTGTGCACGGTGAACGCGCTCTGTGCGCACCTGTTTGTTTATTTTGTGACGAGAATAAAAGTGAACGTCCCAGCTCAAGCCGACCCCTGTCTTCTTCCTTCCTGTCTGAACTGAACCTTATCACACTGGTGCCGAAACCCGGGAGGGAAGAAGATCGCCGCCGCCATGCAGACCCCGCCAGCGTCACCATTTGCAGACATAATCCAGTCGCTCGCCGGTCTTCACCAAGAGCAACACCAACAACTGCTGACGATCAAGGAGGAGCAGGACAAACGGTTCGAGGCGCTCCTCCGAGCTCAGCATGAAGACCGCGAGCTACTCCGGAGCTGGGTGGACCGGGAGGTTCGGGCCATCCCCGCATCTAAAGACCATTCACCTCCTCTGCCTCTCAACAAGATGGGATCTCAGGACGACCCAGAGGCGTTCCTGGACCTATTCGAGAAATCGGCAGAGGACCGGGGATGGCCCATGGAGGACTGGCCAATGCGGCTTATCCCTCTGCTGTCTGGGGAAGCGCAGATAGCCGCACACCAACTGCCAGTCCTGAATCTCCTGGTCTACCAGGACCTCAAGCGTGCCATCCTTCAGCGGGTCGGTCGGACCCCGGAGCAACATCGACAGCGGTTCAGGACCCTAACCCTGGACGAGGCCGGCCGACCCTTCGTGATGGCACAGCAGCTCCGGGACTCCTGTCGCAAATGGTTGGTGGCCGACGACAGCGACGTCGAGGAGGTGATCGATCGTGTGGTGCTGGAGCAGTTCGTGGCCAGGCTTCCGAAAGGAACTGCGCAGTGGGTCCAGTGCCACCGCCCGGCGTCGCTGGATCAGGCCATCCAGTTGGCGGAGGATCAGATGGTGGCGTGCCCGGGGGTCGGCGACCCCTTACCATCTGCCTCTCTCTCTCACTCTCCTTCTTCTCTCTCTCTTCCCAAACCTGTCCCTTTCCCCAGGTCACGTGGAGGGCTCCCGCCGAAGCCAGCGCCCCGCTGGAGGTCGGGTTATCCGGCGGAGCCAACAGCCACGCCCAGGGCTCCTCCCAGGGGAGGGACCTCGACCCCTGGATTCGTCACTCCACAACATCCAATGCCGCTCTCTCCACGTCAATCGCTTGACCCGCTTCCTGCCGCCAGGGCGGCGGTAAAGTCTGGGCCGGCCTGTTGGCGCTGTGGGGACCCGGGACACTTCATTGACCGGTGTCCAGTGATGGAGGTGGGGACACTGATCCGGGTCCCCGATGCGCCACAAGCTGCCCCCGATCAGGCTGGCCTATACCAAATACCAGTGAGTATCAAGGGGGGTACATATCAGGCTTTGGTGGATTCAGGATGTAACCAATCCTCCATTCATCCAAGCCTGATTCAACCGAGGGCATTGGATAATAGCCGCATGGTTAAGGTTCGGTGTGTGCACGGGGAAGTGGTGAAGTATCCTATTTTGCCTGTGGATATTCAATTTAGGGGAGAAAAGCATAGAATAGAGGTGGCAGTTAACCAGCACCTCCGGCATCCGATAATTTTGGGTACTAATTGGCCGTTGTTTAATAAATTGTTGGGGTATTTGTGTTCGGATGCCTCTTGGGGAAAAAAACCTAAGGATAGGATCGCGGTGGCACAGCTGGGGGAGGCTGATCTGGAACCGCTGGGGTCTGTTTCAGGGGAGCAGAGTGCTCAGGAGCGAACCATCCTCCCTGGGCGTGATGATTTTCCCTTGGAACAGTCCCAGGATGAAACGCTGAAAAATGCATTTGATCAGGTTCGTACCATCGACGGACAGCTTCTTTCTCCTGGCCAACCGCTCTCATATCCTTATTTTGCAATTTTAAAAGATAGGTTGTATCGGGTGACCCAAGATGCCCAGACAAAACAAGATACAACCCAGTTATTGATACCTAAAAGCCGTCGGGAAATGCTTTTCCAGGCGGCTCATTATAATCCTATGGCCGGGCATTTAGGACAGACAGCTACACTAAACCGTCTCATGGCCCGGTTCTTTTGGCCGGGCATTCACGAAAATGTGCGCAGATGGTGCGCGGCATGTCGTGAATGTCAATTGGTAAATCCACCGGCCACCCCAAAAGCACCATTGTGCCCCCTACCGTTGATGCAGGCCCCCTTCGAACGAATTGGTATGGACCTCATCGGGCCATTAGAACGGTCAGCACGGGGACACCGCTTTGCATTGGTCCTGGTGGACTATGCAACGCGGTATCCTGAAGCAGTGCCGCTCCGCACTATTTCCGCTAAGAGCGTGGCGAGTGCACTGTTTCAACTAATCTCCTGGGTGGGAATTCCGAAGGAAATTCTCACCGATCAGGGCACGGCGTTTATGTCACGTACTATTCGCGAGCTTTACGAGTTGTTGGGCATTAAATCGGTTCGAACCAGCGTCTATCACCCACAAACAGACGGCTTGGTCGAACGGTTTAATCGCACGTTAAAATCCATGATTCGAAAGTTCGTACACGAAGACGCCAAAAATTGGGATAGGTAGTTAGAACCCCTCTTGTTCGCTGTACGGGAGGTCCCACAAGCCTCCACTGGGTTTTCCCCCTTCGAGCTTCTCTATGGACGTCAGCCCCGTGGGGTGCTGGATGTCCTTAGGGAAGCTTGGGAGGACGGACCTTCTGATAGTAAAAACGAAATTCAATATGTCATGGACCTGAGAACAAAACTCCACACTTTGGGGCGGCTGTCAAGGGAGAATTTGTTGCAGGCCCAGGACAGACAGAGTCGGTTGTACAACAGGGGGGCTAGACTACGTCAATTTACACCGGGAGATAAAGTGCTTGTGTTACTCCCTACGTCTAGTTCAAAATTACTCGCGAAGTGGCAAGGGCCCTTTGAGGTCACACGGCGAGTTGGGGATCTCAACTATGAGGTAGCTCGAACGGACAGGGGTGGAGCACATCAAATATACCACCTCAACCTGCTCAAAAAATGGTCGGAGACAGAATCAGTGATGCTGGCGACGGTAATAAGTGGGGAGGAGGATCTTGGGCCAGAAGTGAATTCAAAATCTCAATCTCTCGCTCTGGCCCCTGGTGGAGAGCACCTCTCACCCTCGCAGCTCACTGATGTCAAATCAATACAAGCAGATTTTGCTGATGTGTTTTCACCCCTGCCTGGTCGAACGAATCTCATTCAGCACCATGTTGAGACTGAGCCGGGCGTGGTTGTTCGCAGCCGGCCGTATAGATTACCGGAACACAAGAAAAAGGTAGTTCAAACTGAATTAGAGGCAATGCTAGAAATGGGAGTGATAGAAGAATCCAACAGTGACTGGGCGAGCCCGATAGTTTTAGTCCCTAAAACGGACGGCTCAGTTCGGTTCTGTGTGGATTACAGGAAGGTGAATGCAGTGTCGAAATTCGACGCATATCCAATGCCTAGAGTTGACGAATTGCTTGATCGACTAGGTACCGCTCGTTTTTATTCGACACTGGACTTAACCAAGGGTTATTGGCAGATCCCCTTGTCCCCCATGACTAAAGAAAAAACAGCTTTCACAACGCCGTTTGGATTACACCAATTTGTTACTCTTCCGTTCGGGTTGTTCGGGGCTCCAGCCACCTTTCAGCGGTTGATGGACCGACTTCTCCGGCCGCATGCTGCATATGCCGCTGCATATCTCGATGATATTATCATTTATAGTGGCGATTGGCAGCGACACATGCAGCATTTGCGAGCTGTCCTGGAGACGCTGAGAGGGGCGGGGCTCACGGCCAACCCGAAGAAGTGTGCAGTTGGGCGGGTGGAAGTAAGATATCTGGGCTTTCACTTGGGTCATGGACAGGTGCGTCCACAAATTGACAAGACGGCAGCAGTTGCGACTTGTCCAAGACCCAAGACCAAAAAGGAGGTTAGACAGTTCCTGGGGCTGGCGGGCTATTACAGAAGGTTTGTACCTAATTTTTCGGACACCGCCAGCCCGCTGACTGATCTAACTAAAAAGGAAGCACCAGAGATGGTTCAGTGGACGGAGCGGTGTCAGCAGGCTTTCACCCGCATAAAGGCTGCTCTGTGTGGCGGTCCGCTCTTACATGCTCCTGACTTTTCTCTCCCCTTTATTCTGCAGACAGACGCATCGGACAGGGGGTTGGGCGCCGTACTGTCCCAGGAGGTGGAGGGTGAAGAGCGGCCGGTGCTGTACATCAGTCGCAAGCTCTCTAAGAGAGAGACGAAGTACAGCACCATTGAAAAAGAGTGTTTGGCTATCCGATGGGCTGTTCTCACCCTCCGCTATTACCTCCTGGGGCGGGAGTTCACCCTCTGTTCGGACCACGCTCCCCTGCAGAGGCTCCACCGCATGAAAGATACCAACGCGCGGATCACCCGTTGGTATCTGGCTTTACAACCATTTAAATTTCAGGTGATCCACAGGCCGGGTGTACAGATGGCTGTAGCCGATTTCCTCTCCAGGAGGAGGGGGGGGGGAGGCTGCAGTCCGGATGGCTCCCCGGCCTGAGTCGGGCGGTGGGGGTATGTGGCGAGGGGGGCGTGGTTTTGCGGAGTCTGTAGCGGGAGAGAGAGGACGGAGCAGAGCGGAGCGTAAGTAGGTCAAGTGCAGATGATGAACACCTGTGTCTGATTTCAGTAATTGGCGTGGAGAGACCGGACATAAGCCGGCGTGTGAGAGCGAGAGGAGGGAGAGAAACGAGCTGGGACCTCGCGTGTGCTGCTGTGGAAAGAGATTGCAATGAATTCTGAGTTATTATATTTTGGCTGTGCCTGTGCACGGTGAACGCGCTCTGTGCGCACCTGTTTGTTTATTTTGTGACGAGAATAAAAGTGAACGTCCCAGCTCAAGCCGACCCCTGTCTTCTTCCTTCCTGTCTGAACTGAACCTTATCACAGCATCTTTGCCAGAAATTACATACGGTTTCAAATAAACATATTATTTATATTTGTCTTTTGCCCAGCTCAGGGAATTTAGACATTACAAATTTCCACTCAGATTGAGTCTCTGTCGCACTGGCAGTTTCAGGCACAGCACACATCAGATTTTAGATAAGCGAACTGTTTCAATACAGCCAATAACAAACTTATCTTTTGAAAGCAAAACATCAGCTTCTAGCTCTTTCATGGTCAACTTTTCAAGCTGTTTGTTTAATCAGATGCCTTTCAACACATTTTACATTTAGCAACTGTTAATTCAGTAGCCTACTGCTTCTGCTTATTTGTTCTTACATAATGGTAATTATTCTAGTTCTCAATAACGTTTCACATTTCTCAATCTCAATTACCATAGTTTAATCTCTGACTTCAAAGTTTTCTCTTCTAGGAGTTTATCAGTCTCCAATCAGGATTCACACTAACTTTGACAAGGCTACTCTGCATCTTTTGCAGTTATTATAAATCATCTTTGAGATCTGTCTCTCTATATTACCTTTACATATTTTGCAACTCACATTTGTTGGAGTCACAAAAGGATTCACTTTAAGACTTCAATCTTTTGACCTTGTTTTTTATCTCTTATTTCTCAGACCAAAAATTGTCACTGTCGTCATTTAAACACTGATCTATTTTCAAACCAATATTATTACCAGAAATGTGTTGTCATTTTATCACATTTTTAAACACCTTCTCGGTGGTCATTTACAGTTACCTATTAAATGGTCCTGATGACCACCATTAAAACACTCCCTGTCATCTAGTGAATTTGTTTCAGCCTCAACTTCAGCATCAGACACCTGTCCTTGACTATAGTTTGATCACTGTGAGCTTGCAAACGGCTCCAACTAACTGCACACCCTTGAAGCAGTGTGTGTCCCATTCAGGAATGTAAACAGACCCACTGATAAGCAGTTCTCTGTATTCCTTTGACCATCCACCAATGGCGGATTCAATCACAATAGCCAAATCATACTCTTCATCATTATTATTGGCAGAACATAATTTCATGAGCAGCACAGAAAATGCTCAAAATATTCGAATTTGTTTTCTGTCTTTACCTTACTAATTTGGTATTATCATCAACAACACTAATTACAAGTACTGTTGCTGTTATCCCAACTTATCTTTTACAAAACATCATCTGCAAATCTCTTCAAAGTGAGATCTTCAGAGCAGAGCTGTTTACAGCATTTGCTCTCTTCTGTCTCACTATTTATTTACTTATTTATTTTCCCGGACTGTTCCGTTACTCTCCATAAAGTGTAACAATTTGTACATCATTATTTTCATTACAACTGGTTTGAAGCCTTTTTTCTTCCATCACATGGTTAGTCTGCAGATTCAACTTAATATTATCATTATTGTCTCAGTCTTATCTCTACTGTTTCTCCAAAACAGATTATATTACTCAATCCGTAAATTACACAGACAACCATTATAGCTACTTGCTTCAATACCCTTATTTTCTTAACATTAATAAAATAAAGCAGATATATCATCATTTCAATCATTATTTTATCAAAATCTAGAAGTGTTCCCCATTCTGCTTAAAACATTCTTCATATCATGTTAATCCCTGTCAATCATACAATGCCTTATTTTATTCTAAAACTTTTCATATCATTTAAACAGTTAATTTGACTTCCATAAATTCTGTCAGACCATGTCTATTTTCATCACATATAGTTTTCTACTATATTTCTCCTTTCTTTTCCCTACATGCCAGTTCCTTCATTATCCTCTCCTTTCTTTTCTCAAACATGCCAGTTCCTTCATTATCTAACCAGTACATGATTGTTTGCACAATCCCCACACACACATATCTCACACACCAACCTTTTGTTTTTTTCACTTCCCTCTTCCACCAAGTCTCACTTACAGTTCCCTCTATTTCACACAGACAGCCTTATTGCTTCTTGCTACCTCAATCCTTGTCATATAAATTTAAGTTCTATAGACATCTAATGTCATGCATCCATTTACTGGATGAAGAAGTAAAAACATTATTTCTCCTGGCAGTTCGACATTTTATCTTCAAGCCAACAATCCATTATCTGTTCACATTTTTTACCCACATGTAGAACGCAGCCACAACAACCTTTTGTCCCGCTGCCCTGTTCCACTGATTCTCGCACACTCTTAGTCTATTTGTGCTCAGTATTCCCTCCCTGGGGAAATCATGGTATTTTCTCAGTTTTTTCAATATCTAAAACATACATTTCCCCCTATACTTTCCTAGTTCTACAGAAAACCGGTGTATCAAATTTGGCATGCTTACTCTGAGATTTTCCCATACTGGCTGTTTTCTGTTCCCTGTGGATTTCTCTTCAACGCGCGTTTTCTCTAATCTGTTAGGCGTCCCCAACAGACCCGATTCTTTCTTTTAACCCAAATCGGTCGGGTTGCACTATTAGTGCCCTCCTAATTAAGGTTTACCAAAAACTGTTCTGGTTCCCCCTAATTAGCCTCAGTACCTAAAAACAATTTGCTCCGTCGTGGAACAACTAATTTTCAGGTTACCTATCTGTTTGAAATCTCTTGATCTGTTACAGTTCTCACTTAATCCCAGATTATTTATCTGCTTGAAATTTCTTGTTCTGTTACAGACCTCAATTAATCTCAGATCATTTTCCCTCGTATCTGTTTGAAATTTCTTGATCTATATAGATCTCAATTAATCTCAGATTACGTACCACAGAAACAGCCTTCAGCCAATATGGTTCAATTTCACTCTTCTCCCCAATTAAACTGAATTTAATTAACTTTCCCAAAAGAAAATAAATTGAACTGTCTCTTACCAGAGATGCTTCTGTTGCCACAGGGTTCTACGCTAAGGTTTTTCCCAAGGAGCACATGTGCTCCTAAATGAAAAAATGTAGGAGCACACAAAGAAATTTTGGAGCGCAGTGAAAAACAGTAACGAGTAATAACAAACTATTTATTATATATACACTACGTGTGTGCTCCTTCTCTTTGTGTTCAACTATAGTGTGAAACCGTCGATGATGCAGAAGTATAAATCACACTTTACAATCACTTTAGTAAAACAGAACAAGGGGAACGTGTTGCTCTCAGGAGGAGGCTAGGAGCACATTGGCACACCTGTGCAGTGGACATCTGCATCTTTCCACTGCAGAGGCTCTTTCCACAACATGGAGGAGAAACTAGTTTAGAGTGTATTAGTATTTACTAGTATTAGTATTTACTGTAGATTTAGTCGACTAAAATCTTATTGTATTTCGTCGACTAAAACTAACACAATTCAGATGACTAAAATATAATGGGTTTAGTTCAATTGTAATGCATTAATTTAGAATTTCTCTAAAATGTCCAAACCCATATACTCCCAGAGAAAACATCTATGGGCTCTATGCACGGCGGTATTTCCGGTGAAGGTCTAAGGATGCTGGATTATTTCCGCCGATCGTAGTGTCCAATGCTATACCGAGAATTTATATTGGTTTTTATACTCTATTGCTATACTAAAGAAACGTTAGTCACAAAAACAGACAAAACAGACACCCCTCATTTTGTTTATGCTTCTTTGTTTATTATTCATGCACCGTCGCCCGTCGGTGTATGAATGAGTGAGTGAATGGGTGAATGTGAGGCAAATTGTAAAGTGCTTTGGTGGCCATTGGGTCTGTGAAAGCGCTATATAAATGCAGTCCATTTATTATATTAAATAAACATAACTATGTATAAAATTACATCTAAACGTATTAAAGTTTCGTTTCAAAGACGAGAAGACAGTAAATTTTGAAGACTCTGCCATAATCCCTTTTTCCTCGGTTTTCCTCCGCTTTAAATCTCCCCAACCGGAAACACAAGAGCATCCTTGCATCAAATGCGGAAGTTATGCGTCCATATAGCCCATTAACCTGTTAATATGAATGATTGTAAAGTTTGAACATGGAATACAGATACAGATTTAACTACTGTGACTTAAAAAAATATCTTAAAATTAAATAAAACCACTTTTCCTAAAGTAGAATAGTCTTCTTTTCAATGAATGTTCAAGTAACGAGCAGTGAATGCTATTATTTTTTCTTTTGTTGCTTGATGACACAGACCGCATTAGGTTTATTACCCACTGTCACTTTAAGACATCGGATCATGTCCAATGACTTGCGGATCCAATTGCACTGATGCACATCCGACACACTCAAAACTGTTTAAGACACAACCAACATAGTTTACGTGAATAATCTCCAAAATGGACATTACGACATAATGTTGTGTGTATTAGTCCATTCAGACAAGAGAGCTCAGTTCAGTCCTCGCGCGCTGTGTGTGTGTGTGTGTGTGTGTGTGCATGGCTGCGCGCTTCGGGTCGGGTGTGTGCGCAGAAAACCGAACCAAATAGAGCTCTTTTTTTTTGCTTCGTCACTCTTATTCAGAAAACATTTTTTAACGTTTGATGAGATGCAGCGCATGTCAACCCGTGTGCCGCTGTGTAGATCAGCACGTTACAGTACAAATATGTGCATCTACCACAAACGCAGGACATCAGTTCTTACTGGATCGTCACTATCTAACATTTTTGTCTAGTTTTTATTTGTTGACGAAAATGTCAATAGATTTTCGTCATAGTTTTTGTCATTCAAAACTAGTTTTTATTTAGTTATCGTCTCGTTTTCGATTATGCTAGGTAGTTACTCGCACATTGTGCTCGTAAATCTTTTTTCCGGTTCGCACGTATCGATTTTTAGGGGCATATGCGAGTAAAATGGTCGCACTGTAGAGCCCTGTGCCACCGGGTTCTTTCAATAGATTCCAGTGGAGTTTCTCCTGGCCCTGATATCGGTCGGCCCCTCTCTCTGAAATTTACGAGGTAGAGCTGGAACTGCTCAGTCCAGGTGGCCAAACACCGTCCGCTCTCAGGTCCAGAAGGCACTTCCAAGGAATCCCACTATTCTGACACCAATCTGTTGTGGCAAAAATTCATCTCAAACAAACATCACTGCGTAAGAGACACTCAGAGTCAAATTATATAAAATAGAAGTATTTATTCTTGCAAGAATAGGAGCAGTCTAATACACAGTTGTTACCCTGTGCAGAAGAGTGACACACCCCCAGACAGACTGAACTAGCTTTTATCTTAGTTTCAAGGCCTTCTTCCCCCCAGAGCCTTCCTCCCAGTAGTTTTCCATAGACGTCACTAGTTGGCCCACTAAGCTCCCCTGCACCAAATGGCCTTCTGACATCTAGGTCAGAGGTCCTTGTTCGTCTGTTCTCTGGAGTGTCTCCCTCTTCTGCCTCCCCAGGTACATAACAGAATCTTCTCTCACTACAAGTGAGAGACACACATGTGACATTCTTTGAATCATCTATATTTAACTAAAGATCAATGAATATCATTAAAATTGCCACCACACCATCATCTCTACCTTTTCCTTATTCGTTATCGCTTTCTCGTTTCCTACAGTCAAAACTGGTTAATTCCATTATCTTTTATCCCGCCCCATTTTTTTTATCATTCCCCATATTTCACCTATTTGAGTTGTATTTCCTATTGTGTCACAATAAGACTTCCAGAATGTTCTTTTTGTCTGTCTAATTGTCCTCCTTACTATTGCTTGAGTTTGTTTATACTGAATCAAATGATGATAATTGTGTGTTCTTTTAATTAACTTAAATGCTTTGTTTCTATTTTTCACTGCTTCTTTACATTTTTTTTTTATCCCACCATGGCACTGCTTTCTTTTTACATCTTTCTTTACTCCTGGGAATGGATTCTTCTGCTACTGATATTATGCCTTGCTTAATTTGATTGTCTAAAATGTCAATACTCAATTCATCATTAATTTTCCTAAACAATTTATTACTTTCCTCCTGAAATTTTCCCCAATCAGCTTTCTCAAAAATCTATTTTCCATTTGCTTCCCCAATACTCAATTCTACCTCTATATTTATTTTACACCACACTGGATAATGATCACTACCTATCTTTATGCACTGTCCAATCACATCTTGCTGCAATTCTATTTGAAACTAATGTAAGATTGTTGTGGCAAAAATTCATCTCAAGCAAACATCACTGCGTAAGAGACACTCAGAGTCAAATTATATAAAATAGAAGTATTTATTCTTGCAAGAATAGGAGCAGTCTAATACACAGTTGTTACCCTGTGCAGAAGAGTGACACACCCCCAGACAGACTGAACTAGCTTTTATCTTAGTTTCAAGGCCTTCTTCCCCCCAGAGCCTTCCTCCCAGTAGTTTTCCATAGACGTCACTAGTTGGCCCAATAAGCCCCCCTGCACCAAAATGGCCTTCTGACATCTAGGTCAGAGGTCCTTGTTCGTCTGTTCTCTGGAGTGTCTCCCTCTTCTGCCTCCCCAGGTACATAAACAGAATCTTCTCTCACTACAAGTGAGAGACACACATGTGACATTCTTTGAATCATCTATATTTTACTAAAGATCAATGAATATCATTAAAATTGCCACTACAACTCCTCACTTTTTATCATTCTGATTACCCATAATCACAATAATAAACAATAAAACAAATTTTAAGTCATATCATCACACTTATACTCTTTATCTCTGATTTTTGCATAAATGATCACTCTCCTTGAACCTGTGAAGAAAAGTTTAGAATGAAGAAGCATAAGGCTGTTTTTGTGGGGGAAAGGCCCCGTAATATTTTAGCAAGCAAGTAAACATTTTTACTGCGCCGGGCTAAGCGAGAAATCACTGTTCCTGCGCTCCTGTAAACAGACCCTCAGTCACGCCAGTAAGGAAAAAGGTAGTTATAACATAGTAAGGAAACAAACAGATAAAAGTATAATAAAAATCACTCAGTTTCAAACCCTATCTTTGTACGCCATCTCGTAACACGGATGACCGCTGCTTGTAACCTTCTTTAAATCTTTGCCCTTAATCTTTCTCAGAAAATAAACAAATAGAAGAAAAACAAACAGAACATACATTTAACACATCTCTCACTGTAGCTCCCGCTACCTGTATCGTCACATAATTTTGTTCATCCTTGGGATAGACTGTCATTTTCACCAATTGAACAGACAGCATGTTTCACCTGTCACTGTAATCATATTCCCCCATGAATAACAAAATTATTAGAATAACAATCCTATCTCCTATCATTAAGCCTTTTCCATTAATCTACGCCCATCTCCATATTTCACCTCGGTTTTCCTAACCATATTGTGTTCACTTCTAATTCAATTTAGTAAGCTCTATTTAATGCCATATTTAACTAAATCTAACCAGATAAGTCTTATAATTTTATCCATTCTTCTAACCAATGCAGTTGTTCAATATTAACTCTAATATTTCCATTACGGACACAATCAATATATTTTCTACATTTACAATCAAATCAATACCTAGTTTGATTCAATCAAACCAAATCATCACAAAAACAGATTCTTCTGTTAAACTTAAACCATCAGTTGTGTTGATCCTCTCGTTCGCCCCACGGACGTTCTGTGTTCTTTTACCTTTAACTTTTAATTCAAACATGCTGTGGTTCTACTTAATAAGCTTCAACAATTATCCCTACCATTTACATTAATTAATAGATCTTCTCTTCCCAAAAACATTTTCCTTAAATATTTCCTAGTGAATAAGTAACCAATCAAATCTTTTGATCTACTGTATATCAATACTAAGCCCTATTTTGATTTAATCAAATCAAATCCTCAAAATAATCACAAAACCACATTCTTAAACCATTAGTCGGTTCACATCCTCCTCCAGGCGTGTTGATCATCTCGTTCGCCCCATGGACTATGGGATGGTTGTGGCCTGTTGGTGTAGGTGAGAGGCTTGGACCCAGGTGTCACACTCTCCAACCATTTTCTGATCCTTATAAGGTTTTCCCTTATATCACGACCGCACCCCCACTGGAGTGAACTGTCACCTGTGAATGGAGACCTTAAGTATTTTGTTAGTGACCGCTTGTCTAGCAGCTCGTCCCCTTTGGTGTGACCTGTGGAATCAACAACCTGAAACATTATCTCCGGATAATTTCTTGCTCACTTAATAGCACTCGGGGTCCTTTTACCCTGAAAAACACTCAACCCACTTTGCTCATGTCCACAATATTTATACATTTGGAACAGAATTAGCTCTGTTTGATCCAATCCATCCTTTTATTCTGTAAAAGGAAAATTTTAAGTTATGCGCTGCGCAGGTGTAGCACCTTTCTGCCACACTAATAACCCAGGCCAGGACAGTTAGCCAAATTCATCCATAACCATCCTTTTATTGGGCACATTTTGCCCTGTCTCCCAATCCTGCATGCTCTCTGTAAAGAGAAACAAATTTCGAGGTTATTGTCAGATAGTAAAGTACGCAGTTTCTTTTGTCTACTGTTCTCCCGTGTCCTTCGATGCCCTGGCGTTTCCTGTTGAAAACAATCTTTGTTATTGGTGTGTGCACACTCACAGACATCAATTTTGTTAGGCAGAAAAATGGCCCCTAGTGTTCTCCCAACATTTATTCAGCAAATGTGAACCCCTTAATAAACCATATTTGGCAATTGTTATACCATCTCCCTCTTGATGCACGACACAACTCGAGCATCAATTTAACATAACATTTAACATAGTGTTTTTTATAAAGTTTGCCATCAACACTAACCCAAACGGCGTCCTTCAGCCAAATTTTGCCCAGACATCTTTCTCTGTCTCTGAAACAAAATATTACATTCTTCACTTACAGTTTTTTTCAATTGTTTACATGCAATTTTGAAAACCGGGTTCTTTTTTTCAAAATATAATCACAATTATCCAAACACCACACTCAATTTGCATAATTCCTAGATTGTTTGCAAATTGACACACTTCTGTCAAAACATACACACTTCAGTCAAAAGATATACACATATTTGTGAAAATGCTATTAGTTTTCATTTAACCAACACAGTCCTCAATGACCAGACACTATTGCAGCCAGTTTCACACGGCTGTGATAAATAAAAAACACATTTGTAAAAAAAACAATTTTTAGGAAATAGCATGTGCTAGATTTTTGGCCAGACATTGTTATGTAAGGGATAATTTAGATGAAAAAAAAAAATAGTGACAAACCCACAACATTCTTCATGATTAGTTTGAGATATAGGGAGAATGTACACAAATAGGCCTACTATAAACTTGCCAAGCACTGCACAACACTGATTTCTACAGACTCATATTTCAAGTATTTATTTACAGTATTTCTTACCATAATCAGTTACAGTAATCAACCAACAAAGAAATCAATGAAAAAAATAAAATCTGTAGACAAATAAAAATTACTGCATGAAGTACATACAGTTTGACTCTGAAGAAAAACTACTGTAAAAGCAACAAGAATACTGTAACTATTCAGTTACAGTATCAACCAGAGATTTGGTTGATCTCTTTGTCCAGCTTCCATCAGTGTCAGTCCATGGTTGATAACATGGTCAATAAGTGTTGCACGGATTTCTTGAGTCAAATTTGGTCCTCGTCTTCTTTGTTCAGGTTCTATCAACTCTTCAAGTCCTTCTCTACCTCTTCTCCTCTACCTAGGCCTCTTCCTCTATCTCCTTCTTCTCCTCTTCCTCTACCTGGGCCTCCTCCTCTACCTCCTTCTCCTCCTCCTCTACCTCCTTCACCTCTTCCTCTACCTCCTTCTCCTCTTCCTCTACCTCCTTCTCCTCTTCCTCTACCTTCTTCTCCTCTTCCTCTACCTCCTTCATCTCCTCTTTGAGCTCCCCCTCTTATTCTCACTCTTTTTCTTCTTCTTCTTCTAGCTCCTTCCATTTTTGTTGAAGACATGTGAACTGAAACCTGCTGCCTTTTATAGCACACCTGAGTGCTGCGTTTTCAAATTAGCACATGTGTGCTTCCACACCTTGTGGATGTGCATATCCAATTCATTCATTAGTGTGGTCAATGGCAAACCGGGGCTTTGTAATGACAAGGAAGTAACCTCACAATCCTTAACTGTGTCTAAGGTGTGAAAATGTGTGTAGAGTTTTACAAATTACTGTGTGTAATGTTTTGCAAAAAGGGTGAAGCTGACAACGTGCTTACAATTGTGCAAATCTAGGCTGGTGTTTTGCTCCTTGAGTGTAAGGTTTTGCTAATAGTGGGAAAGTTTTAATTTTAGTGTGTAAGCAATTGAAAAAAACTGTAAAGCCACAATCTCATCTTCTTATCGAAGTATTTGAAAGGCAACGGCCCTCAGTCTCACATCGAATCTTGCTTTTCAGGCCTGTTGTTTGGTCTCTCAAGTCAGTCATCTACAAACATTTCCAAAGTCATCAATTTTCCCTATCAGGTCAAGTCGTGCTGTACAGACTTGGTCAATGTCAGTCAATCATTTCTCCCCCTTTGTTCACAATAATCATAAATGTGAGAGGCTCTCTTGATAATTTCATGTTGACTTAGCCAATATGTCACTTTGTTGTTTCCCTCAAATCTACAACATTTTCATTTATCTCAGCCCATGCCAGATGGTGATCTACAACTACACAATTCCAATTTACTGATCTTCAAATCTACATTATGTATGACAAAATTATTACTACCAGACAGAGCTTGATGGCCAATCAACTTAAAGCTTGTCCCATGTTCTGTATTGTCTTTTCATCAGAATTATCAGCTTCTTTCAAATTTGTCATTTGCCTTAACCCATCTGTAATGATAAACTCATTCCAGAGGTTAATGACGCAATATACACACCATTCAGGCGGAATATTAGTGCCCCAAACTAATACATACAAGACATAAAGTGCTGTCACCATCACACGCACTCATACTAGACACACATATGTTAACTGTTCATTTTCAATATTCATTTTTCTTTATATTGTTGCTAAAAGATTTAAATTTTAAATAAGATTTTAAACTTCCCATTTTCCGGTAGCTTCTACCTAATTTTACATGGTCTCCCAAACAGTTTCAAAGCATGTCTTGTTCATTATTCATGAGAATTTAACAAGGTCAGCTGGGTTGTTTTGTTTCATTATCATTATTTTGCTTCAGCTTGCTCTAGCAGGCCGATGACAGAAAGACAGACACAGTTACCATCCCTTCCTCTGCTCAAGCAGTCCCTCTCACTATAAATAAATAATCTTTTTCAACAGCCTTCTAAGGCTGTAACTTAGACATAATGTAATATTAAATTAATTACAATAACCTTTGACCATTCACCTTTGTTATCCAGACTTTTCTCAAATCTACAAGAGCTGTCTTCAACTTTAGCCACCACCATGTCTAACGACCTTCAGGAGTTAAAACTATGTCATAGACCTATTAGTTCAAAATCAACACTATGATTTTCCTTGCCCATAAGGCAAACCAGTACATAAAAAGTTTTGCTACTGTCTCCACAACAACTAATGGGAATCACTTCATGGCCTCAGCTGGCTCCTGCTCGCCCACTCCTGTTAGCCCTTTATCTATAATCTCCATCAGGGTGTTTTCCCCTGGCATATTTGCAGACGCTTGTCACAATAAAAAAACAAGCCATACAATGAATGCGGTTTCTTCTGGCGAGTGGTATGTAGAGGAAACTCACATTTTCTGGGTCAGACCGCCGTGACTGTTCCTCACAGCGCATCTCACCTCTCAATGCTCTGCTGACCCCGGTGGCCTCCAGTAATCAGCGCTCAACTCTCATACCTTTCTCACATATAACACCTCCATCCCGGAGGTGCCCAATGTTCGTGACCCCCTGCGTTAGGCTGTCCCCTGGCCAGGAAGATCAAACCCGTCATTGAGTAGCCACTGTACACACTGGTGACCGCTCTTTCCCATCACAGGCTGTTTGCTTCAACAGAACTCAGCTGTTTTCTAGAGCTTAGGAAAGGCACGTTCAAGAGTCACCAGAGCCATTCGGATTGCCTAATAGTGTTCACATAGGGAGACAGGTCAATAACAACAGTATTTAATCACTTAAATCCATTAACCATCTTAAAAGCAGCAACCTAGCTGCTTGGATTATACTCAGTGAATTTAGATCACAACCGTACATTCAGTGTACTTCATCTGTAGCCGGAGCCATCGGTCCTGAATGGTGGAGACTAAATGAGACAGAGAAGTTACTGGTCCTAAAATAAGCTAATCAAAATGTCATCTCTATCTGTATTATTGTTTTAAATACTTCTTTAAAGTCATTCAGTTTTATTTTTAAAACATCTCTGTGTCTATGATCCTTCAACTGAAACACTGTGCTTTACACATTATCACAGATACCAGCTTTTAGCTGACTCATTGAATGAGAGAGACTCTGAGACTCTATTGGATGGTACACTGCTCTCTCATATACCTCATATACTTCTAACATCAAACATTTATCTATCATCTTTTAACTCTATCCCAGCTTGAGGCATCTTTGCCAGAAATTACATACGGTTTCAAATAAACATATTATTTATATTTGTCTTTTACCCACCTCAGGGAATTTAGACATTACAAATTTCCACTCAGATTGAGTCTCTGTCGCACTGGCAGTTTCAGGCACAGCACACATCAGATTTTAGATAAGCGAGCTGTTTCATTACAGCCCATAACAAACTTATCTTTTGAAAGCAAAACATCAGCTTCTAGTTCTTTCATGGTCAACTTTTCAAGCTGTTTGTTTAATCAGATGCCTTTCAACACATTTTACATTTAGCAACTGTTAATTCAGTAGCCTACTGCATCTGCTTATTTGTTCTTACATAATGGTAATTATTCTAGTTCTCAATAACGTTTCACATTTCTCAATCTCAATTACCATAGCTTAATCTCTGACTTCAAAGTTTTCTCTTCTAGGAGTTTATCAGTCTCCAATCAGGATTCACACTAACTTTGACAAGGCTACTCTGCATCTTTTGCAGTTATTATCAATCATCTTTGAGATCTGTCTCTCTATATTACCTTTACATATTTTGCAACTCACATTTGTTGGAGTCACAAAAGGATTCACTTTAAGACTTCAATATTTTGACCTTGTTTTTTATCTCTTATTTCTCAGACCAAAAATTGTCACTGTCGTCATTTAAACACTGATCTATTTTCAACCCTACATTATTATCAGAAATGTGTCACGTGTTAAATGGACCTACTGACCACAGTCAAGACAATCTCTGTCATCTGGTTGGTTCGTGTGTCAGCCTCAACTACAGCATCAGACACCTTGCAGTTTGATCACTGTGAGCTTCCAAAGGGCTTCAACTTAACACGCCCTTGAAGCAGTGTGTGTCCCATTCAGGAATGTAAACAGACCCACTGATAAGCAGTTCTCTGTATTCCTTTGACCATCCACCAATGGCGGATTCAATCACAATAGCCAAATCATACTCTTCATCATTATTATTGGCAGAACATAATTTCATGAGCAGCACAGAAAATGCTCAAAATATTCTAATTTGTTTTCTGTCTTTACCTTACTAATTTGGTATTATCATCAACAACACTAATTACAAGTACATGTCTAACATCCGGAAACCGGGCGAATAAGCAAGTACTGTTGCTGTTATCCCAGCTTATCTTTTACAAAACATCATCTGCAAATCTCTTCAAAGTGAGATCTTCAGAGCAGAGCTGTTTACAGCATTTGCTCTCTTCTGTCTCACTATTTATTTACTTATTTATTTTCCCGGACTGTTCCGTTACTCTTCATAAAGTGTAACAATTTGTACATCATTATTTTCATTTCCACTGGTTTGAAGCCTTTTTTCCCTTCCATCACATTATTGTCTCAGTCTTATCTCTACTGTTTCTCCAAAACAGATTATATTACTCAGTCCGTAAATTACACAGACAATCATTATAGCTACTTGCTTCAATACCCTTATTTTCTTAACATTAATAAAATAAAGCAGATATATCATCATTTCAATCATTATTTTATCAAAATCTAGAATTGTTCCCCATTCTGCTTAAAACATTCTTCATATCATGTTAATCCCTGTCAATCATACAATGCCTTATTTTATTCTAAAACTTTTCATATCATTTAAACATTTTACATTTGACTTCCATAAATTCTATCAGACCATGTCTATTTTCATCACATATAGTTTTCTACTATATTTCTCCTTTCTTTTCCCTACATGCCAGTTCCTTCATTATCCTCTCCTTTCTTTTCTCAAACATGCCAGTTCCTTCATTATTTAACCAGTACATGATTGTTTGAACAATCCCCACACACACATATCTCACACACCAACCTTTTTGTTTTTTCACTTCCCTCTATTTCACACAGACAGCCTTATTGCTTCTTGCCACTTCAATCCTTGTCATATAAATTTAAGTTCTATAGACATCTAATGTCATGCATCCATTTACAATCCATTATCTGTTCACATTTTTTACACACATGTTGAACGCAGCCACAACAACCTTTTGTCCCGCTGCCCTGTTCCACTGATTCTCGCACACTCTTAATCTATTTGTGCTCAGTGTTCCCTCCCTGGGAAAATCATGGTATTTTCTCAGTTTTTTCAATATCTAAAATATACATTTCCCCCCATACTTTCCTAGTTCTACAGAAAACCGGTGTATCAAATTTCGCAAGCTTGCTTTTGAGACATCCCCATACTGGCTGTTTTCTGTTCTCTGTGGATTTCTCTTCAACGCGCGTTTTCTTTAATCTGTTAGGCGTCCCTAAACAAATCCGATTCTTTTCTTTTAACCCAAATCGGTCGGGTTGCACTATTAGTGCCCTCCTAATTATGGTTTACCAAAAAATTCTGGTTCCCCCTAATTAGCCTCAGTACCTAAAAACAATTTGCTCCGTCGTGGAACAACTAATTTTCAGGGTACCTATCTGTTTGAAATCTCTTGATCTGTTACAGTTCTCACTTAATCCCAGATTATTTATCTGCTTGAAATTTCTTGTTCTGTTACAGACCTCAATTAATCTCAGATTTTTCCCTCGTATCTGTTTGAAATTTCTTGATCTATATAGATCTCAATTAATCTCAGATTACGTACCACAGAAACAGCCTTCAGCCAATATGGTTCAATTTCACTCTTCTCCCCAATTAAACTGAATTTAATTAACTTACCCAAAAGAAAATAAATTGAACTGTCTCTTACCAGAGATGCTTCTGTTGCCACCGGGTTCTTTAGATTCCAGTGGTCGATTCTCCCGGCCCTGATATCGGTCGGCCCCTCTCTCTCAAGTTTACGAGGTAGAGCTGGAACTTACTTAGTCCAGGTGGCCAAACACCGTCCGATCTCAGGTCCAGGAGGCACGTCCAAGGAATATCACTTCTGACACCAAAACTGTTGTGGCAAAAATTCATCTCAAGCAAACATCACTGCGTAAGAGACACTCAGAGTCAAATTATATAAAATAGAAGTATTTATTCTTGCAAGAATAGGAGCAGTCTAATACACAGTTGTTACCCTGTGCAGAAGAGTGACACCCCCCCCAGACAGACTGAACTAGCTTTTATCTTAGTTTCAAGGCCTTCTTCCCCCCAGAGCCTTCCTCCCAGTAGTTTTCCATAGACGTCACTAGTTGGCCCAATAAGCCCCCCTGCACCAAAATGGCCTTCTGACATCTAGGTCAGAGGTCCTTGTTCGTCTGTTCTCTGGAGTGTCTCCCTCTTCTGCCTCCCCAGGTACATAAACAGAATCTTCTCTCACTACAAGTGAGAGACACACATGTGACATTCTTTGAATCATCTATATTTTACTAAAGATCAATGAATATCATTAAAATTGCCACTACAAGATCTTGTACTGATTCTTTTCCAGTGTTAACATCAATTCTTGTACATACACCATTATTTAAGCACACTAAATTCTTCTCATCTAGCATTTCTTCTATTACTTGTCTATTATAATCAGTTTTTCCACTCCCCCACAATGTATTATGCCCATTAAAATCCCCACACCATATAATATTATTACAATTTTGTCCCTCTAAATCTTCTAGCTTATTTTTCTCTAGCCTTTTACAGGGATTATAATAATTAAAAATCACCAACTCTCTCTTTCCAGCCCATACTTTCACTACTACATATTCTTGTTCATTTCCCACTCCTAAGATTTTATACGGTATTCCTTGCTTTATAAATGTAGCACACCCTCCTCCTCCCCCCTCCCTTCTATCATACCTTACCACCACATAGTCATATAAAACAAGTTTCTTGAATGCACACTATCTCTGGTTTTTCTACCCTACTACCAACAAATTGCTTAAAATCCTGCCCATTAGCTAAAAGACTTCTCGCATTCTATTGTAAAATTAGCATTATTAGGTTTAAGAACCTAATCCTGATGTCTCCTGACTTGCTTGCATCCTGAGTTCATCATTTATTTCCTCCCATTTCAGCCCTATCATGTCCAAATGATGTTCTGCCGCTTTCACAATTACTTGAATTCTTTCTGTTTTTTACTTAATCTCACGAGTTGCATTAATTACTCCTGCAATGAATGTGACCAATTTCTTTTTTTTCTATCCATTCTTCCCTTAGTGAACATTCATTTCCTCTTGTCCTTTATTTACTCACCACTATATTCTGGTTCCTCTTTCCATTTATCTTAAATGCTTCAGCATATGACACCTTCTCTTTTAGTCTTATCTTCTGTACTTCTACCTCTTTTTTAAGTGCTTCACATCCCCAGTATGCTACACTATGGTTTCCTCCACAGTTACAACACTTAGGTTGTGTTCCCTCACCACACATCCCATAATCATGTTCACCTCCACATCTAGCACACCTTCTTTTCCCTTTGCACATTTTAGCTATATGCCCAAACTCCTGACATTTGTAGCATCTCATTGGTTTCTGTACATATTTTCTCACATTGTATTTTACATATCCAAAAAATACCTCTTTAGGTAATTATTTCTCCTCAAATTCAATCAGTATTGACTCTGTCTCCTTTTTCTCTATTCCTTTGGTCAGTCTTTTTACATTTTTCACTGTGAAATTACCCACTCTCATGTTTTCCATTATTTCTTTATTATTGACATTAATGGGAATCCCATAAATCACTCCTTTGCATCCATTAAATCTCTTTTCTCCAACTTTTGCAACATTCTGAACCTTAACTCTCCCAACATATGTCATCTTTTTAGCTTTGTCTAAATGCATCTCATTTTCACATCCAATTAGCAAATTTCCATCTCCTAGAATCCTTGCATATTTCACTTCCCCAATCTGATTCTTGATGATTTTTGTTAATTTAATAGGGTCAATTTTCTTAACTCCGCCTTCTCCTTCAAATCTAACAACTACATTCAACATTCCTTCCCTTACTGTTTTTCCCACCTTTCCACTTCCATCACTGTGGCGAGGGGGGCGTGGTTCAGCGAAGTCTGTAGCGGGAGAGCGAGGGCGGAACCGAGCGGTGAGTAAGTGGGTCAAGTGCAAATGACAAACACCTGTTTGTGATTTCAGTAATTGGCGTGAGGAGACCGCATATAAGCGGGCCGTGCTGACAGCAGTTTGAGAGAGGGACTGGAAGCTCGTGCATGCTGCCGTTTGTGTCTGCAGATCGGGAAGCTGTGAACAGCGGAAAGAGTGTTGCTTCATCGGCATCCTGAGAAGCTGTAGCCAGGGGGAAGAGTTTTTGTTTTACATGTGATTCACAATTCTGAGTTAGTTGTGAGAGCGCCAGAGAGCGCAGTGAAAAGAGCATTACTAATAAAGTGCACGAGCTTCACTCTTTGCCGAACCTGAGTCTTCTTCCATCACCCACACACGAATCCTGAGTATTATCACACTGGTGCCGAAACCCGGGATAGAAGGAGAGGCCGCCGCCAGATCAACTCTGTCATCGCCGTTTGCGGATATCATCAATGCGCTCGCGGGACTACACCAACAACATCAAGAAGCTCTGCTGAAGATGGAGGACCAGCAACAGCGCCGTTTCGAGGCACTCTTCCAGACCCAGCATGAGGACCGCGAGCAGTTCCGGAGCTGGCTAGACCGGGAGGCTCGGATGTCTACTTCGTCAGCTCCGGCCACGGCCCTTCCCCTCCATAAGATGGGTCCCCAGGACGACCCGGAGGCATTCCTGGACCTCTTTGAGAGGTCGGCCGAGGCCGGGAGCTGGCCGCCCGCGGACTGGCCTGTGCGTCTGATCCCACTGCTCTCAGGTGAAGCACAGATCGCCGCCCAGCAGTTGCCAGTCCACAACCTCCTAGTCTATGAAGACCTGAAACGCGCCATTCTTCAGCGGGTCGGCCGTTCCCCGGAGCAGAGTCGTCAGCAGTTTCGCTCTATGGAGTTCGGGGAATCCGGCCGGCCCTTCATCTTTGCGCAACAGCTCCGGGACGCGTGCCACAGATGGCTGATGGCCGAGCGCCGCGACGTCGATGAGGTCCTCGAGTTGGTGGTGCTGGAACAGTTTATCGCCCGTCTGCCAAAGAAGACAGCACAGTGGGTCCAGTGCCACCGCCCGACGTCGCTGGACCAGGCCATCCAATTGGCAGAGGACCAGCTGGTGGCGTGCCCAGGGGTCGGCGAACCCCTACCGACATCTCTCTCTCTCTCTCTCCCTTCTTCTTCTCTCTCTCGCCCTGTCCCTGCTCCCAGGTCCCGAGGCGGCTTCATACCTCGCCCGGCACCCCGTTGGAGGACCGGCACAGCAGCTGAACCGGCCCCGTCCCCGCGTGCGCCGTCTCGGGGAACCCCATTGACGGCTGGCAGTCTGCCAGCACCGGCCCCTGCGGTCTCCTCGCGTCAATCACCTGACCCACTTCCCGCCACTGGGGTGGCGGGGAGGCCTGGGCCGGCCTGCTGGCGTTGCGGGGACCCTGGGCACTTCATCGATAGGTGTCCGGTGATGGAGGTCGGAACGCTGGTCAGGGTCCCCGACGCGCCACAGGTTGCCCCCGATCAAGCTGGGTTGTACCAAATTCCAGTAAGTGTAAAGGGGGGTACCTATCAAGCTTTGGTGGATTCAGGTTGTAACCAGACCTCCATCCATCAAAGTTTGATTCACCCAATGGCATTGGATAAGAGCCGCATGGTTAAGGTGCGGTGTGTGCACGGTGAGGTGGTGGGTTACCCCTTAGTGCCAGTCACTATCCAATTTCGGGGGAAAAAGCATAGTGTCGAGGTGGCAGTTAACCAGCACCTCCAGCACCCGTTAATTTTGTGAACCAATTGGCCGGGGTTTAAAACATTATTGGCTTATTTATGTACGGGTGCTTCTGGGATAAAAAGGCAGGAGAAGAGAGCGGTCGTTCAGGTTGGCGAGGCTGTGCCGGGACACTCGGGGTCTGTCTCAGAGGAACGGAGCGCCTCAGAAAGGGAAATCCTTTTTGAGCGTGATGATTTTCCTCTGGAACAGTCCCGAGATGAAACGCTTAAAAATGCGTTTGATCAGGTCCGTGTGATCGACGGACAGCCTGTCCACCCAGACCAACCGCTCTCATATCCTTATTTTGCCGTGATAAAAGATAAGTTGTATCGGGTGACCCAAGACACTCAAACAAAACAAGATACAACTCAGTTGTTAGTTACAAAGAGCCGCCGGGAAATGCTTTTTCAGGCGGCTCACTGTAATCCGATGGCTGGGCATTTAGGGCAAACAGCTACACTGAATCGCCTAATGACCCGATTTTTCTGGCCGGGCATTCACGAGAATGTGCGCAGGTGGTGTGCGTCTTGTCCTGAATGTCAGTTGGTGAATCCACCGGCCAACCGAAAAGCACCGTTGTGCCCCCTTCCATTAATAGAGGTCCCCTTCGAGAGAATTGGCATGGACCTCATCGGGCCATTGGAACGATCCGCACGGGGGCATCGCTTTGCATTAGTTCTGGTGGATTATGCAACGCGATACCCCGAAGCAGTGCCGCTTCGCAACATTTCTGCTAAAAGTGTTGCGAGCGCACTGTTTCAATTAATCTCCCGGGTGGGAATCCCGAAAGAGATTCTCACCGATCAGGGCACGGCGTTTATGTCACGCACAATTCGCGAACTGTACGAATTACTGGGCATTAAATCGATTCGTACCAGCGTCTATCACCCACAAACGGACGGCTTGGTC
Source organism: Rhinichthys klamathensis goyatoka (assembly GCF_029890125.1). Lineage (NCBI taxonomy): Eukaryota > Metazoa > Chordata > Actinopteri > Cypriniformes > Leuciscidae > Rhinichthys > Rhinichthys klamathensis. The sequence continues at coordinate 962,880 of NW_026606747.1, forward strand.
GAACGATTTAATCGCACATTAAAATCCATGGTTCGTAAGTTCGTTCGGGAAGACGCCAAAAATTGGGATAAGTGGTTAGAACCCCTCTTGTTCGCTGTACGCGAGGTTCCCCAAGCCTCCACGGGGTTTTCCCTCTTCGAGCTCCTCTATGGACGCCAGCCCCGCGGGGTTCTGGATGTACTTAGGGAAGCTTGGGAGGACAGACCTTCGAATAGCAAAAATGAAATTCAATACGTCCTGGACCTGAGAACAAAACTCCACACTCTGGGGCGGCTCTCTATGGAGAATTTGTGACCCGTTACAGGAACCAGGGACACAAGTCGGCAGCACAACTTGCGAGCAAAATGAGAAACAAGCGTTTTTTTTCAAAATTTGTGATTTCCGCTTTTTTGCAGAATCTGTTAGTTGAGATCATGAAGAAGCCTCTCCATGTTTGAGATAACAGTATTGGTATATTTAAAAGCGTACATTTTGAGGTTGAAATCGGCTTGTTTTTCTGGGATTCTAGCATGCAGTAGGGGCGTGTCTGTTGTCTGTGTGTATTTGCATACTGAATAGCCGCCCGCGCCTTTGCCCCCGCCCCCCAACAGCATGGCTACTTATTATGCAGCGCTCTGCTCCTGCTCTATCTCTGATATCAAAATTCAATGAAGATGGACGCCGCAAAGATGGTCGCAGACGAGCTGAACCGTGGCCGTTACAACGAAAATGTTTTGAAGTACTTCTTCGACAAGCCGGATGCTTATGAACACGCGTTCACTGATTCTGAAGACGATCTGAGCGACGATGAAAGTGGCATGATACGACTGAATAATATCCCTAATCTACAACTGAGCGAAGATGAAGACGAGGAAGAATGTATCGGACTGGCGTCAGACGAGTTAGACCGTAAGATATCAGAGGCTATATCGATAGTAACATTTGATGAGGATATAGATAGAGAAATGGGGAAAATCCGTAACTTTGACTGTAAATGTTACACGAGGAGAAAAGAGAACTCTCTGCATGGGAGACAGTCTTGTAGCCAGAAGCTTTCTCCAGACATTATGTACAACATACGGCTGGATTCTTTAGCTGCGGAAAAAGAGTGGCAGGACATGCGAATTATTGGACATTTAGAGGCAAACAGACGCACATTGCAAACTTCGGAGATGGTTACATCTACAAAGAAGACCCAGACAAAGAGAAAGTGTGCCCGAACGACTTATTTCATTGGAGGCAACGAGATCTGCAAGAATACTTTTCTGTTTCTTATGGGGTGAGTTTCCATAAACATCAAAGTTTGTCGTTTTTTGTTCATTCTAAGAACACGTACACGTTATCTCATGTTTAGTCCATGTTTAGACCTTCCAATACCTACCTATTGTTTTTAGCTAGCTCAGGACTGTTGTTTTAATTGTAACGTTAGCTGCTAATCGTTAGCATCATATCACTTGCCAAAACCCCCATTAGGCCTACTATAATGAGCTTTAAGATGATAATGTGAGCTTCTGCTATTAATTTGAATAATGCTTCAATTGCTTGAATTGACTGGTGATAATGACTTAACTTAGCCCACGTAAACCTGCCTGTTGTTCATTCTAAGAACACGTACACGTTATCTCATGTTTAGTCCATGTTTAGACCTTCCAATACCTACCTATTGTTTTTAGCTAGCTCAGGACTGTTGTTTTAATTGTAACGTTAGCTGCTAATCGTTAGCATCATATCACTTGCCAAAACCCCCATTAGGCCTACTATAATGAGCTTTAAGATGATAATGTGAGCTTCTGCTATTAATTTGAATAATGCTTCAATTGCTTGAATTGACTGGTGTTAATGACTTAACTTAGCCCACGTAAACCTGCCTGTTAGCATTCTTGAATTGATTGTGATGCTAATAATTTTAGCCAGTGGTGGAGGAAGTACTACTTAATATTCTTACCAAGGATTTACTAACGTAATCGTAAATGTATCAGATTAAATTCCTACTTAAGTAAAAGTATAAAGTATACGTAGCCGTAAAATGTGCGTAATAAGTCAAAAGTAAAAGTATTTATGAAGAGTTTAATGTACAGGATTTTTTTAATCCTTTGACTCAAACCAGGTCTAACCACTAACTGAGGTCTAAACCAGGTCTAAAACAAGACTAAACCAGGAAGTACAGATACAAACTCTAAAGTAAGTAAAAGTAAAAAGTATTCATCATAAAATTTACTTCAGTAAAGTAAAAGTACCTATAATGTGTACAATACATTTTGATATAGGTGACAAGATGCCTGTTAGCAAGACCATGATGTTAAACGTCTTTTTCTCCCCCCCAGCATTGGCAGAGACACCCTGGCTGATATAGTCAAACACTATGAGGAGAATGGGGCAAGACCACGTTTGAGGAAGAAGCACTCACTGCCACGTCCACCAGCCAGGTTCATCAGCCCTGAGGATATCAACAGAGTTGTGGACTTCATAAAAAACTATGCAGAAGACAATGCCATCATGCTGCCTGGCCGACAGCCTGGGCATAAGGATTGGCATGTGAAGTTGCTGCCAACTCATGTGTCCAAGGCCTCAGTGTGGCGTCTCTACGTGAAGTCTGCTAAGGAGCTTGGTATGTGTAAACATTGATTTAGAATTGAGTGCTTATAAAGTGAAATAATGTTATTTATTATTGCTACACTATTAGCAATTACAATACAATTAACCATAAGCAATATCTGTTTTTCAGGTGAGCGTGCAGTTTGTAAAACCAGCTTCAAAGCACTGTGGAACCGACTTCTCCCACACATCAAAAGTTGCCGGCCGCGCACAGATCTCTGCTGGCAGTGCCAAAGCAATAACGAGCAGCTGATACGAAGTGCAAACCTCCCAGATGATAGAAAGTCTGAAGCAGTAAAGAAGCAACAAGATCATCTTTCCCTTGTGCAGAAAGAGAGGGCTGTGTACAACGACATGACTGCTGCCTGCAGAAAGACTTGCTCTGGCTCTGACCTGTCTTTTGGACCATCCCTACCAGCAAGCAAGAAGATTAGGATGCATTACAGTTTTGATTTTGCTCAGCAGGTAATATTTCACACACATTTACTTCCCTTTACTTTATTAATGTCCCTTAAAGGGCGATTTGGTGCATGAGAATAAATAGTGCAAATGCAGAATAGCATCAATATAGTAAGTTTTATCTTTATTAGACAGTTATGAACAGATGCAAATTTAATTTAATCTAATCCAAGTTCCCTCTCTCCCTCTGTCTCCTACAGTTACACTTTCCCTCAAACCCTCTCCAGCCAGGACCAATGTACTTCCTGACCCCACAGAAATGTGGCCTATTTGGTGTTTCATGTGAAGGGCTGCAGAAACAGGTGAATTACCTGATTGATGAAGGCATGTCATCTACTAAGGGAAGCAATGAAGTCATCAGCTACATGCATCATTTCTTCGGCAACTTTGGAGTTGGAGAAACAGAGGTGGATCTTCATTGTGACAACTGCAGTGGGCAGAACAAGAACAACTTCATGCTCTGGTACCTTGCCTGGCGGGTTGGACACAAGCTTCACGATAAAATTGAAATCCACTTCCTTATTGCTGGCCACACCAAGTTTTCCTCTGACTGTGGCTTTGGACTCATCAAGCAAGCCTACATGAAGACAAGAGTCAACACTTTGGCAGACATCGCTGAGGTACTTTAACTTTACTTTGCTTTAATGACTTCAGTGCTGTTTTCTGTTCTGCTTCAATGAAACATTTAACTGAAGATCTTTTTTTTCTTCCTCTCTTCTCTTTTTTGTCATCAGGTTGTGGAAAACAGCTCTCCTGTGAGTCACCTCAATATCCCACAGCTTGTTGGAACGGCAGAGGGAAAAGTTTTAGTCCAGACCTTCGACTGGCAGCAGCATCTGACTCGCCACTTCCGTAGACTCCCACAGGTCAAGAGTTATCAGCACTTCAGGTAATTGAAACTTTCACATTGTGTACATACAATATAACATAGCAACAAGATACACATGACCGTTTTTTATAAGAAAATACTTTGCCATGTTTAAAATGTCTTATGTGCTTTTTCTGTCACAGCTTTGACGCCAAGAGACCAGGTGTGGTGCTTGCAAAAAGTCACCGTGATGCACAACCTGTCGAATATCAGCTACTGCGCGACGGAGCAGATCTGCCCCCTGTCGACGGTCTTCCTGTCCTGGCCCCACCTGGACTGAAAATTGACAGGCAGACCTATCTATATGAAAAAATAAGGCCATTCTGTGCTGACGAGGCAAGAGACATCACATGCCCAGCGCCAAGGTTCACAACACAGAAGAGTCCACAGAAGAGGATGCGAATGTAATTTCATTGGACTGTGTCACAAAGACCTTTTTTCTTGTTTACAACACCTGCAATGTCACTTTATCAACCAACCACCTGAATTTAGTTTTACATTCTTGTATGAAAAGCACTCTAAACAATGTGTGATTGATTTGATTATGGAAAATAAAAAAAGAATATATCAATCAACCAGTTTATTGCTTATTTTTTATCATTAGCAAAAGTTTGTGTTTCATGTTGCATGAGTACACCGAAGAAAATTCCTAGTCTCTAAAACCTTTCATTGACAATGGCAATAAAATCTATTCTGATTCATACTCCTATACTGTATGTATATAATTTATTAAAATGTTTAAGAAAAATATTGTCCTATGAAATGTATTTTATTCAGAAAATTTATGTTTCTTTTTATGATTTAATCCAAATATATTATCAAAAACGGTTGTAATCAAATGAAAATTTAAAATTGTGTCCTTTTATTTTTTTGGGGAAGCGCTGCAAAAACAGATGAACTAAATTAAACCATGGACAAAAAATATATTCCTTTAAATAATGTTTAAATAAAATGTATTATTATTGTTGTTATTATTATTATTTAGAGAAGTAGGCTACGTTCTATTGTATGCCTATAATAGTAATATATTGTAAAAGTAAAAGCACAACATATTTCTTAACATTCTAGAGTTTATCTTATTTTTTATTCAGTGTACATAAGAGTTGCCTATACAGTTTTATCGGTAGATGCTAAGAGACATTTATTTATTACCTGTTTGCAAACTTTTTCTTTTCTTTGATGGCACATTATCCTGACCCCCCCCCCCCCCCCCCCCTCCCTCCCTGTGCTTTACAGGGAGAGCTTTACAGGGGGTATGGCTTATCTAAATGAGATGTAAATGAGCCCTATTGTCACTCCCAGCAGCAGAGAGAGGTGAGAACTGCACATCTTTCGAGGCGGTTTTCTCCACTTTTAGTTTTTTTGAGTGCCTAACTTCAAATGGCTACAACTTCTCCAAATATTATCAGATTTCCATGTGTTACACATCGTTGGAAAGCTTGGAGACCACACTTTCAGAATCTGTGAATAACTCAAAATGCCCCAGAACCGACTTGTGTCCCTAGTTTCCGTAACTGGTCACATTTGTTACAGGCCCAGGACAAACAAAGTCGGCTATACAACAGGGGGGCTAGACTACGCAAATTTACACCGGGAGATAAAGTACTTGTATTGCTCCCTACATCCAGCTCTAAATTACTCGCCAAGTGGCAAGGACCGTTTGTGGTCACACGGCGTATTGGGGATCTTAACTATGAGGTTATTCGATCAGACAGGGACGGGTCACATCAGATATACCACCTCAATCTGCTCAAAAAGTGGAATGAGGCGGAGTCAGCGATGCTGGCGACGGTGGTGAGTGGGGAGGAGGATCTCGGGCCAGAGGCGAACCTAAAGTCTCAATCTTCCGCTCTGGCCGTTTGTGGAGACCACCTCTCACCGTCCCAGATCGCTGACATTCGAAATTTACAAACTGAGTTTGCTCATGTGTTCTCGCCCCTCCCTGGTCGAACGAACCTCATACAGCACCATGTTGAGACTGAGCCGGGCGTGGTTGTTCGCAGCCGGCCATATAGATTACCTGAACATAAAAAGAAAGTAGTTCAGGATGAATTAGCTGCGATGCTGGATATGGGAGTAATAGAGGAATCCAACAGTGACTGGGCGAGCCCGATAGTTTTAGTGCCTAAAACTGACGGCTCAGTTCGGTTCTGTGTGGATTATCGCAAGGTGAATGCCGTATCGAAATTCGATGCGTATCCAATGCCAAGGGTTGACGAATTGCTTAATCGGCTCGGTACTGCTCGTTTTTATTCGACACTGGATTTGACAAAAGGGTATTGGCAGATCCCCTTATCTCCAATATCCAAAGAAAAAACTGCTTTCACGACGCCGTTTTTGATTACACCAATTTGTCACTCTTCCTTTCGGGTTGTTCGGGGCACCGGCCACCTTTCAGCGTTTGATGGACAGGATCCTCCGGCCGCATGCTGCATATGCCGCAGCGTACTTGGATGATATTATCATCTATAGCAACGACTGGCAGCGGCATATGCAGCATTTGCGAGCTGTCCTCAAGTCGCTGGAGGGGGTGGGGCTCACGGCTAACCCAAAGAAGTGTGCAATTGGGCGCGTGGAAGTTAGGTATCTTGGCTCCCACTTGGGTCATGGGCAGGTGCGTCCCCAAATTGATAAGACAGCAGCAGTTGCAACCTGTCCGAGACCCAAGACCAAAAAGGAGGTTAGACAGTTCCTGGGGCTAGCAGGATATTACAGAAGGTTTGTTCCTAATTATTCGGACCTTGCTAGCCCGCTGACTGATCTAACTAAAAAGGAAGCGCCAGATACCGTCCAGTGGACGGAACAGTGCCAGCAGGCTTTCACCCAGATAAAGGCTGCCCTGTGTGGCGGCCCGCTGTTACAGGCTCCTAACTTTGCTCTCCCTTTTTTACTACAGACTGACGCGTCGGACAGGGGGTTGGGCGCTGTCTTGACCCAGGAGATGGAGGGTGAGGAACGGCCGGTGCTGTACATTAGTCGGAAGCTCTCAAAGAGAGAGACTATGTACAGCACCATTGAGAAAGAAGCCCTGGCCATCAAATGGGCTGTCCTCACTCCCTGAGACGGGTGGTGGGGGTATGTGGCGAGGGGGGCGTGGTTCAGCGAAGTCTGTAGCGGGAGAGCGAGGGCGGAACCGAGCGGTGAGTAAGTGGGTCAAGTGCAAATGACAAACACCTGTTTGTGATTTCAGTAATTGGCGTGAGGAGACCGCATATAAGCGGGCCGTGCTGACAGCAGTTTGAGAGAGGGACTGGAAGCTCGTGCATGCTGCCGTTTGTGTCTGCAGATCGGGAAGCTGCCGTTTGTGTCTGCAGATCGGGAAGCTGTGAACAGCGGAAAGAGTGTTGCTTCATCGGCATCCTGAGAAGCTGTAGCCAGCGGGAAGAGTTTTTGTTTTACATGTGAATTGAGTTCACAATTCTGAGTTAGTTGTGAGAGCGCCAGAGAGCGCAGTGAAAAGAGCATTACTAATAAAGTGCACGAGCTTCACTCTTTGCCGAACCTGAGTCTTCTTTCATCACCCACACACGAATCCTGAGTATTATCACAATCACTTTCCGAATCTCCAATGCTAGATACATGCTTTTTCTTTCTTTTCCGACTCTTTCCCTTCTTTCCCTTCCCATCACTTTCCCATTCATTACCCTACTCTCATCTCCCTCACTACAAGCCATGCTAATACTCTCACTCTCAGAGTCATTCCCTGCCATCTCCTACGGATTGCAAGGAACTCCGTGAGACCACCGTTCCGGACCTATACAGGCCGTCAGTCGATAATCCCACTGCAAGTTTCTCACACAACCCCTTCTTTAATTATTATTTTAAACTGTATTAACAGTACCTTAACTTTTCAGTCCTTAGTCTTTCCTCCTAGTAACTTGTCGCTATGTTTGTCACTGTGTCAGACCCTCCCGTTTTTTCGTCACCTAGTACGGAAGCCCACTAGAGTCCCAACTCCTTCTCGCATCACACCATAGACGCAGCCCATTTAAATACCCTCTTCCTGATTTAATCCTCCACACATAACCAATGGGCGCCGTATACGTCACCCACACACTACATATCTATCTATCTATCTATCTATCTATCTATCTATCTATCTATCTATCTCTATCTATCTATCTCTTTCTATCTATCTATCTATCTATCTATCAAACTATCTTTCAAACTATCTAACTATCTTTCAAACTATCTATCACTTTCTATCTATCTTTCTATCTGTCTAACTAATCTTTATTTCTTTCTTTCTAACTGATCTTTTTTCTTTCTTTCTGACTAATCTTTCTTTCTTTCTAACTAATCTTTTTTCTTTCTTTCTATCTTTCTAACTAATCTTTCTTTCTATCTAATCTTTCTTTCTTTCTACCTAATCTTTCTACCTAATCTTTCTTTCTTTCTACCTAATCTATCTTTCTTTCTTTCTAACTAATCTTTCTTTCTAACTAATCTTTCTTTCTTTCTTTCTTTCTTTCTTTCTTTCTTTCTTTCTTTCTTTCTTTCTTTCTTTCTAACTAATCTATCTTTCTTTCTACCTAATCTATCTTTCTTTCTTTCTACCTAATCTATCTTTCTTTCTTTCTACCTAATCTTTCTTTCTTTCTACCTAATCTATCTTTCTTTCTTTCTAACTAATCTTTCTTTCTAACTAATCTATCTTTCTTTCTTTCTTTCTAACTTATATTTCTTTCTTTCTTTCTTTCTAACTTATCTTTCTTTCTTTCTAACTAATATATCTTTCTTTCTTTCTATCAATTTTTTTATCTAACTAATCTATCTTTCTTTCTAACTAATCTATCTTTCTTTGTTTATTCTTTCTTTATTTTTTTCGAACTAATCTTTCTTTCTTCCGAACTAATCTTTCTTTCTTCTTTTCTTTCGAACTAATCTTTCTTTCTTTCTAACTAATATGTCTTTCTTTCTTTCTAACTAATCTTTCTGTCTTTCTAACTAATCTGTCTTTGTCTTTCTTTCTAACTAATTTATCATTCTTTCTTTCTAACTAATCTTTCTTTCTAACAAATCTTTTTTCTTTCTTACTAATCTGTCTTTCTTTTTGACTAATCTTTCTTTTTGACTAATCTTTCTTTCTAACTAATCTTTCTTTCTTTCTAACTAATCTATCTATCTTTCTTTCTACCTAATATTTCCTTCTTTTTTCTTTCTTTCTAACTAATCTTTCTTTTCTTTCTAACTAATCTTTCTTTCTTTTTAACGTTTCTTTCTTTCTAACTAATCTTTCTTTCTTTCTAACTAATCTATCTTTCATTCTTTCTAACTAATCTTTCTTTCTTTTTAAGCTTTCTTTCATTCTAACTAATTTTTCTTTCTTTCTAACTAATCTTTCTTTCTACCTAATATTTCCTTCTTTTTTCTTTCTTTAACTAATCTTTCTTTCCAACTAATCTTTCTTTCATTCTAACTTTTCTTTCTTCTTTCTAACTTTTCTTTCTTCTTCCTAACTAATCTTTCTTTCTAACTTTTCTTTCTTTCTTTCTTTCAAACTTATCGTTCTTTCTTTCTTTCTAACTAATCTTTCTTTCTTTCTAACTTTTCTTTCTTCTTTCTAACTTTTCTTTCTTCTTTCTAACTAATCTTTCTTTCTTTCTAACTAATCTTTCTTTCCTTCTAACTAATCTTTCTTTCTTTTTAACTTTTCTTTCTTTCTAACTAATTTTTCTTTCTAACTAATCTTTCTTTTTTCAAACTAATCGTTCTTTCTTTCTTTCTAACTAATCTTTATTTCTTTATAACTAAACTTTCTTTCTAACTAATTTATCTTTCTTTCTTTCTAACTAATCTTTCTTTCTAACAAACATTTTTTCTTTCTAACTAATCTTTCTTTCTTACTAATCTATCTTTCTTTCTTTCTAACTAATCTTTCTTTCTTTCTAATTAATCTATCTTTCTTTCTAACTAATCTTTCTTTCTAACAAATCTTTTTTTTCTTTCTAACTAATCTTTCTTTCTTTCTTTCTAACTAATCTTTCTTTCTTTCCAAATAATCTTTCTTTGTTTTTGATTAAACTCTTTCTTTCTTTTTTCTTTCTAACTAATCTTTATTTCTTTCTAACTAATCTTTCTTTCTTTATTTCTTACTAATATTTCTTTCTAAATAATCTTTCTTTCTTTTTAATTAATCTCTTCTTTCTTTTTTCTTTCTAACTAATCTATCTTTCTATCATTCTTTCTTTCTAAATAATCTATCTTTTTTAAATTAATCTCTTTCATTCTTTCTTTCTAACTAATCTTTCTTTCTTTATATCTATCTTTCTTTCTAACTAATCTCTCTTTCTTTCTACCTAATTTTTCTGTTTTCTACCTCATCTTTCTTTCTTTCTTTCTTACTAATCTTTCTTTCTTTTTTCTTTCTTTCTAATCTTTTTAACTAATCTTTCTTTCTATCTGTCTGTCTTTCTTTCTTTCTAACTAATTTTTCTTTTTTCAAACTAATCTTTCTTTTTTTAAAGGTGGGGTATGTGATTCTCTTTTTTGTACATTTTTTCAAAATAACTTGAAATCCTATTCCTAACCCACTTACAGCTACTGAGTTAGAAGCACTGAAATGAAAATTAAGCAATTTAATCATCGAAAGACAGAATGACTCAAATGTGACTAAGACCAATAAGCATTTACGAAAAATAAATAAATACTATATTGTCTTAATTTGTGTCAGGAGTTATGCAATTCAAAACCCTTGTACCCCACCCCCACCCCCACCCACCACCTTAACTAACACATTTTCTGCGGGAAACCCTGGATCCTATCATAAAACAATGTATACACTGTTTACACCTGTATTTAATGAGTTTCTTTTTTTGTGAAATTTAATTATACATATTAGTATATCAGAGAAATAGCAATGTGCTAAGGCTCAGAATCGTTTATGTGAACTTGTTTGTAGTGCTGCCACTAACGGCTAATTTTCTAACGACTAATCTTTTGACTAATTTTTCGATTAGTCGACTAATCTAAACGACTAATTAAAAAAAATCAAGTGTTTATTTCGTTGTGTCCATTTTATTTTGAACTCAACTGAAGGGCCAAAACATAAAATGTCACCTGTTCAAAAACATTATGTATTAACAATCTAAGCATTAAATATCTGCATTTCCATTAGGCTATTCCATATTAGTCAGAGTCCTAATCTAATCCTCTAATAACAAACATGTATGTATTACTTAAATTAGCTCTTTGTTCTGCCTTAAAAAATGTACAGTAAGCTAATAATGATTAATTTATGTACATTTCTGAAAAGCATAACTGATAACATCACTCTGAATAGTAAAGTAGATGCAATGCATTTTCTGTGAAAAGCGCTATACAAATAAATTGGAATTGAATTGAAAGAGTCTGGACTAGCCCACTATGAGTCGCGCTGAAAGCAGGCAGGCACGCAGTTATGTAGCTCGCGTTTAGACTTGCGTGCATGGCGGGCCCGTGCCGCGGTTCGCGTGAATGTGAAAGCAACACGGACTCGGGAGCGCTTGTTCAGGAAGTTAAGTAACCTGCCCATGCGTTTTAGCTGATTATGATGCATTTAGTTAAATAAAACACATGTAATTAAGGGATGATAGTGTTGATGATTTACCTTGGATACGCGAGAGTTGAGTCTGCAGTGTATTCGCGCATTGCGCGTGCAATCAGGGCAACACATTTGGAAAGCCACTGTCTCCTCAAAAGAGTCCGTTTGAAAAACACAATACCGGTATATTGACCCGCGTTCTGTTTTCTATCATGCGCCGTGCACGTTTGCGATGGCATAAGATGCACGCAAACTCAACAGGGTTCGATAGAATTGAGTGTGAAACCAGACCAACGCTGCGGGGGGCGCCAGGAACAATCACGCTCGGACTCGGACCGCAGCAAACGAGCCCACTGTGAAAGCTCCGTCACCTGCCTCCGCAATTTTTCATATCAAAGCAGTGAAGGCGGGCGGGAACGTGAAGGAAAATGATAGCAGATAAACCAGCAGGGCGCGCACGGCGCACAGACTGGTGTGTGGAGGTGAATTACAGTGAGCCGTTTGTGACGGGAGACCAAAAATAAATAGCGGACTAGCGGTCAATAGTAAAACGACACGTCGACTAAAAAAATTGCCATCGACTAATTTGCATGGTCGATTACATCGACTAATTTGCATGGTCGATTACATCGACTAAGTCGACTAATCGCGGCAGCACTACTTGTTTGTGTATGTTCAAATGAACCAACTCAATGCTTAAAGTAAGTAAATGTGTCTTTTAAACATTTATTTTATATCAACTCTGAAAGAACGATTTACTTCAAGGATTTGGAATTGGATATGAGAGGATGTTTCAGGTTTGAGATTGTATTTATTACTCCATCTCCACGGCTATTTTTACAATATAATTTGACTGAAACGTTTTGTGAGGCTTCCTTTATTCTTCTTGAGAAAAATGGCATGAATGTAAAAAAATGTAAAGCACTTTGAATAAAGAGTCAGAAAAGCACAAAATAAGTAAAACATTCATTCATTCAACACTATAAAACAGTCCCCTCCCTCAAAAGAGCTTCAGTCCATATGTTTCACTGACATCTGCTAATCTCCATCCCATCAAACCCTAAGTGCTGGTTGAATGTACAGTTATTGTCATGGCAATCATGCATCTTAAAACTGAAAACTAAAACCGAAAGTATTTCTGCCAGGTTAGGCGTGTTTATGTTTGATCATGTGCACAAGTAGAGGACTTTCTGTTTCTGTTTAATCTCAGTAACAGTCACCAGATGAGACCGGAAGATCTGAAAATCAGCTACGATTTAGACAGTAAGATGCACACTAAAAATTATATACTTAGAAAAACATTTATATACAATTGAGGCAATGGACAAATGTGGTGATGTTTTCGTTTTGTGTGCTACTGTGGCTGATGGAGAAGAACAAACTGAATGGAAGTACAAAGATCACAGCACAAATTATGTTGTGTATATATGCTGAACAATTTTGTCTCATAGACTGGTAACAACTGAACTAATCAGTTAAGTGAGAGATTTAGCAGTATTGTTTTGGTTTTCTACTATCGCCTAAACTACTTTCAGAAGTTTTCTGTTCTTTTCTATTCAGTTCTGTACGTTGGCAAGATGACGGATGAATACATCACAATAGAATCAGACCTCATTGAGTCAGATGAGGACACTGACGTACTATCAGCACCTGAGTTTACATGCCACTGTTGTTATGAAGTCCTCGTAGATCCCACTACGCTCAACTGTGGCCACAGTTTCTGTCGGCATTGTGTGGCGCAGTGGTTGCATTCTTCTAAACGGAACGAATGCCCAGAATGCAGAGCGAGTTGGCAGGGGTTTCCCAAAGTCAACATTCTCCTCAGGTGAGAGAACCATTACTATCTACTGGACATCTGCTCAGGGGTGATTCTAGGATTTCAATCTCAGCCCCCAATGAGGGTATGATCAAAAAAAAAATCTATATTATATTGTTTGTGTTAATATCCCTCTTCGATAGTAGGACTGAATAGGCCTACTGTAATAGGTGATGGTTCATATCTAGCTTTCCTCAATGGGGTGTCAGTCAGAACACACTGGATTTGATCAGTTCCAGGCAAAGGAGGTTTATTGTTGACAGTCTTTGGCTGTACACCACACTGCAGTACACAGGCTTTACATGGTTATGGGTGTGTGGTCTACAAAGGGAAAGGAATAGAGATAGGCTATATTAACAAATGTCTTTAGTATTATTGTCATACTTTTAGATGAACGACAGGAAGCAAAATGCAAGTAACAGTTTTAATGAACAGTCTCTGATGTACAGTGCAAACAGATGTGACGGGTGACGCAGGGACTTTGATGGTCAGGATCCGTGAAGAAGTGCAGTGATGATGAGACAGTGAGACGACAGTAGAAACCACTCGACAAGACGCAGAACAGGAACAGAAGGCAGGAACTGGACACCGGAACATAGTGAGGAAGAATGGGTTTTAGGAGTCAGATGTTAAGATCCTAAGTTTCTATATGCACTTAAAAGACATGACCTGAACGAACCATCAATCATCGCTTTAACCCTTCTATCGTTTCTTAGGCAGGTTGTTAAATTTTATATTAAACGCCAGTTCAGTTAGTCTGGAGGCTACTTGCTTGTCCTTGCTTTGGGGTTCCCGTTTGTAGGTGTAAAGGGGTTTCCCGGGTCCGTTGCTTGGCTAGCGGTCTCCTTGTTAGATCTTGGGCAGCCAGTCACGTGGTGTGTTGGCGGATGGATGTAAGTCTTTGAAGTTGGAAGCGCGTTGCAGTCGAAACGTTTAAACGAAACTTTGCAGCAAAACTTAACTTAAAACCGAGACTTTTAATGGAAAAGAAAACTAAGGAAAAGAAAGTAAAGTGTGACGAGTAGATGGTCTGAATGAAACTGTTGCACCCGTTCTTCTGATCTTAATTTTGGGTCGTTTGTCTCTGTGTCTACATGGTTACCATAACCATCGTCGGCTCCACCCGGCTTGTTGTTCTGCCGAGACCTTTTCCGAGGGAGAGGGCGAGGGCAAGAGAGTGGCCGAGAGTCATGAGAGCGTCACATGATGAAGGAAGAAGCAGCCAGGCGCTCCAGAGATCCACCAGAGCGTCACATGAGAGAGAAGAGCGTCACAAGAGAGTTACTAGCGTGCGACCAGAAACTCTGCGCGTCTCTTTAAAGACATTGGATCACACCTCCTCTGGCGTGAATACACCAATCAGCTGGGAGAACAGTGTTCAGATAAGCGTTCCTTTGTTCCCTCGAGACCAACTTTGCATCTTTTAATGGCAGTGACGTACAAATGCGTTCAATTTTACTACAGAGATGATCAAACATACATTTTACGGTTCGTACACATACATATATGATTTAGTCAGATCAAGAGGATTCTAAAGATATGAAGAACGACATAAACATTATAAGGAAAACACAGTTACATTAAAAATGCATAGGCACCTCTGTTTCTTCTAGAACTACCATATCACATCTAATCTAAATGGAACATGGGCAAACATAAAAACATATTGAATATATCATAGTACCAGTCTTTCAATGAGGATATTGGAGAATTGGAGGAAAGTCCTTATGTGTGTGTGTGTGTGTGTGTGTGTGTGTGGGTATCCTTATGGTCAACATCTGTCGCATCCGTGGTGTGTACCACGTGAGGGTTTAGTTTGCAAATAGTTGTCTTCAAGACAAAGGGTTGTTTTGTATGTACATCCACTTATCAGCCTTAAGGAGACATAATAATTGATGAGGGGGGAAAAATTAGCTCGAGACCCTGAATGGAGCATTCTTCTTCTTTGTGACTGAACACACATTACACGCAGGGTAAGGATTCGAGAACAACGGGGACCTGTTTCTTGATTGCGCAATGCGTCATAAACGAAGTTAATCAATGACCTGCCGGCAGACATTGGGGCACCATATCACATGATTCAAGGTTTTGTGAATTAAACGTATATGTGTTCATATTTGTTCAGTAGTGAAAGGAAAACAATCAGGATTCGGTCAGTCGCTACAATCAGGGCCGGCGCTCCGCACACGCACATCACGCGCTGCGCGTAGGGCACCAAGTGCTTGGGGGGGCACCAAAAAATCTGGGTCGTGAAAAATCATCACAATAGGCTACTAGTATAAATAACAAATACAATATGTCTAAAGCATGTTAATATACAAAAGCAATACAAAAGTAATATAGGCCTAGACCAAATTAGTCGAGAAAAAGGTGAATCTCATTTTTCGTCTCCCTCTGGTGCCCCCCCTTCCCCACCTCCCAGTGGTCTGTTCGAATATGCCTCAATCAATGTCAAATTTGGCAGACACCGACCTCAGACATGGCCTCGGAAAGGCACCAAGAGTCGGGGGCGAAAAAAGGAAAAAGAATAGACAGCGGGATGATACTCGCGCGTCGCTTTGCAGGTAAGACAATGTTTTAAATAAAAATGTTAGTTTTGTAGCGCGGGCGCCCTTGCGTCGTGTATGCATGTCCAGGGGGCGTCGCTAGTAGTGCAAATGATCCGGGGCTTTTTTAGCCCTGCATGTTGAATCTTTTATTTTAACGGGGGTCCGGGGCTTTCTCCCCCGGAATTTTTTTAAACTTGGGCTGTTTAAGATGCAGTTAGTTTGTTTGAGAAGAAAAGGAAGACCGCTTAGATACGTTTTTTCGTTGTTGTTTTATGCGGATAATGCGTTCATTTTCAAGAGGCCAAGGCCCAAGGGCGACATCTGTTGGTGAAACTGCAATTAGAAAAGAAAAAAAAACCCACAATCTCAGTGTTTGTATATTTTCATATTCACAGAGTTGTCAAATTATTAGGGCTGGGAAAAGATTAATCGCATCCAAAATAAAAGTTTGTGTCTACATGATATATGTGTGTGTACTGTGTATAATTATTTTGTATATATAAATACACACACATATGCACGTATATATTTAAGAAATATTTGCATGTATATACTGTATATATTTATATATAATTTATATTATATATAAATTTAAATATTTTATATATAAATAACAAATATTTCTTAAATACATACATGCAAATGTGTATTTATATACACTACCGTTCAAAAGTTTGGGGTCAGTGAGAATTTTATTTTTATTTTTTGGAGGAAAGAAATCAATACTTTTATTTATCAAGGAATAGTTAATTTGATTGAAAGTGACAGTAAAGACATTTATAATGTTACAAAAGTATTTTGAACTCCCTATTCATCAAAGAATCCTAAAAAAAAAAAAAAAAAAAACTGTACAACTGACAGACCAACAACTGTTTCAAAATTTGATAATAATAATTAATGTTTCTTGAGCATCAAATCCTCATATTATACTGATTTGTGAAGGATCATTTGACACTGAAGACACTGACACTGGTGATGCTGAAAATTCAGCTTTGATCACAGGAATAAATTACACTTTACTATATATTCACACAGAAAACAGCTGATTTACACTGGAATAATATTTAATACTATAACTGATTTTTGTTGTATTTTTAATCAAATAAGCGCAGCCATGGTTAGCAGAAGAGAATTCTTTTAAAAGTATTTAAAATCGTACCGACCCCAAACTTTTGAACGGTAGTGTATATACAAAATAATTATACACAGTACACACACATATATCATTCATGTAGACACAAACTTTTATTTTGGATGCGATTAATCGCGATTAATCTTTTCCCAGCCCTACAAATTATGTACAGAATTATTATATTGTGCTTCATCAGACTAAGAAATTCTGAATGGTTGTTATTCCTTGGGTGGGTGAGGGGGTGAGTGGGGTGGGGGGGCACCACCAAGCATTTGTGCTTAGGGCACCCAAATGGCTAGCGCCGGCCCTGGCTACAATGATTATGTATGAAAGCTTCAATTGTGTTTGGTTCATTCTCGTAGTTGCTACAACACAATGCATTATAAGGCGCATTACAAGGCATAATTAATGCATTAAAATACTTTTATAATGCATTATACATAAAGGATTTAAAGTAAAGTGTTACCCAAAAGTATTTATTGATTTTCATCCTTATATTTTAAGCTTGTCCCCCAAACTAAATTTTAATGAGACCTCAACCACAATAACAGTCCTCATATTTAGTGTTGGAATGAGGGGGTGGGTTCACATTCTCAAAAACATAAACACTAATTTTTAATTTATAGTTATAGTTTTTGTAGTGCAGTCTTTAGTTGCTGTTTTATTTCTGTTCCATTGCCAACTCCAATTTTTACTTCTGAGTTGGTTAAAGGTGCCTAGAATGTTTTTTTTTTAATTATTTTATAATGTTTCCTGGGTTACCCTTATAATGTTAGTATGTTTTTTAGATAAAAAATAATCATAATTTAGAAAAAAATGGCATTTTTCCTAGCCTGCTTTTAGCCTCTGATTTGAACACTCTGTTTGAAGGGGCGTGTCTGCTGTGGGATTCAGTGTAACCGCGGCCACTGCTGTGATTGGCTGACATGCTTGCATATGAAATAGCTACGCATTACATGTGAAACTCTCTCCCGAATACTTTTACTACTGCTATTATACGTTTTTACTATAACAGCTATCGAGATTAACGAATCGTGAGATGTTTTTAAAGTATTTAGATCTATTCCCATCACATAAAATGTTGCCGTGATGAGCATTGAGCAGATGACAGTGTTGATCGCGAGAGTGAAGATCTTATCATTGCAAAGCAGTTTCTGCACTCTCTCTGCTTTCACCAATGCAAACACGATGATGTAAATACAGTAAGAGCTTCGTTGTGCAGTAACGTGCGTCATTGATATCATAACGAGTTTGGCAAGTGTCCAGATAAACTCGCGCTGTGTGGAAAGATTGTTCTTTGATCGCTTTCTGTATATAATTTGTTCACAATTTAAATCGATTATTTTCATCCTACTAAAAGAAACGATGTGAAGCTGATATTTTAGTCACTGGCTTCACTTACTGATGCAAAACAGTATTAAACGATTTTGAGAGAAAGATTACCTGTCTGAACTTGAACAATTACACATCAGAAAGTGTTGCTTGGTAGCTCGATCCGAGGCCAGCTCTGTATTGGCCCAAGTTGAGGAAACACTCGGTGAAATGTTTGGAAATTTCCAGAGAAAATAAAATTAACCCATTGTTTCTTCAGAGGCTCAGATGAAGGAACTAAAAAATAGCCTACTTTTGTGTTCATGTTTACATCCACACTGAGCAACTGCCATGCTTCGGCTGCGCAGTTCCGCCTGGCATTGAGGGCTGGCATTATGCAAATATTTGGAGGCGTACATATTAATGATCCCGACTATTGCGTCACAGTCGGTATTGTGTGGAGAACCGACCGTTTTTGAGGGGTGTTTTTCATAAACGTGAATTAAATGAGAACGCGAAAACAGTCCAGTTTGAGATTCACTCTATGTCATGTCCATGCACTGAACTCTTGTTATTTGACTATACCAAGGTAAATTCAATTTTGAATTATAGGTCACCTTTAAAAATGTTTACTCTCTATTCTTTTCATGGATAACAACAGTTGTATTTCTCTCATGTCTGTGTGTAATTCTCTTTCCTGCACAAGGCTACAAATCTTGGAAAATCCCTGTTTCTCCAGTTTGGTCTGAGAGAATTCCCACGTCTCACCTTTCTCTACTTGTACCTGTTTGATTATCAAGACACCTTTCTACCCTTCATACACACCTGCTGCCCTGCACACACAACCAATAAAGTGCAGGATGTCCTGCCCGACAACATGCTGGTTTGTGTCTGAGAACTCTCACCATTGTTAACATACAACAGCTGAGCTGAAAATAAGAAAACAGAGTAATTGTGTGTATGTAGCAGGAGCCAAGCCAGCATCAATGGATGGAGTTTCGGGTGAAGGTATGTTTTTTGCCCTATCTGCTACTGATTGACTTTGCGTGGCAATGGATGAGCGTTCATTACTGGATGTCACGGATTGTCATTGTTAATGCCATGTTAATGACAATATTGGAGTTCTTTTAAAGCTGGATACTATGGAGAAGAAGACAGATGAGGTACACACATACATTTACTATACATACTGTACCTGTACATGTAATGTGGTTACAAGCAGTTGTGTGATTCGATCACAAATGTTTAGAATGTTTAGATGTTGTTCCAGTCAACACGTTGATCTCACAGTGATGTCACCATGTGGTCACAGTGAGCTAAAAGTGTAACTCACTGTGTGCTTATACTATGGCCACAATAGGAGCTCATCCCAGCTAGAAATAATATTGTTCTATGAGTGTTTTGTGACTATTATGTTATGTTCTTTTAATGTTTTCTGTAGCTATTTTTTGTTACCAGAAAGTTCTGGTAGTATAACACTCTCTAAAACATTTTAAACATGTTTATTGATAACATTGATAGAACATTATCCCCTGACATTCTGAAGTTTTAGCGGGAAGTTTCCCAGCAGACACAGGACTAAACCTCTTAAAAGAGTTTGTTTGAGAGTAATAGTTTGGTCACCAATGTGGAGGTCAGTGTTTGCTTTAGTTGAGCTCTTTGGCCTTGACTCTTTGATGTTAGATTTTCTCTGGTTGCTGAAAGTGTTTGTTATAGCAAGAGAAAATATGATTAAGTATGTTGGCTACTTGTGAATAATAAAGATATTATATATTATGTGGTGGTCTGATTTTAATCAGGGAGTAGTATCAATTTTACGTGATCATAATAATCCAGGATTTCTAAAGCATGATATCTTGCAGCATTTTAATCAGAAATCTGGAGTATTTAATATAAAAAATATGTGTCCAGTAAGTTTTAAAACCCTTCATTAAAACAAACCCTAATCTCATGAATCTCAATAACAGTGATATGCTTCATGGCGCAATGCTTTCTGGGTATATCATACAAAACTCATTAGTGGCTCCCAGAATGCATTGCGGCATGAAGCATGTCACTGTTATTGAGATTCACACACTGATTCTTGAGGTTTGAGTGTGTCACTAAGTCAACCAATAGTACAAAATGTTTAGTTTTTTTATTATTATACAGATATTCTTATTTAAACACTGTTGGATATCGTTGCTGTAGAAACATTACTATAATCATTTATATGAAATTAATAACACACATGTCAGTCTGGAAGTGATCAGAGCACTACATGATGATAATACCATAATCATCATCATCAAGTAGCTGAAATCATCTGATCACATTTTCTCTTACCGTTCTTGCCATAACAAACAGTTACAGCAGCCAATGTTAGAAAAATCTAACATTAAAACACCAAGAGTCAAACTGCCCAATTTAAAGAGCATATTGCAGGTAAAAAAAAAAACTAAATTAATATATAACCTTGTATGAAAATACCATATGAAAAGTTAATGCAGGATTTAAAATGTTTTAAAACGACATAAGGGCACTAATTTAGTAGATAAAGTGAGCGTTTCTTGGACTGCTCGTAAAAACGGCTTCTTTTTTTTTCAAAATCGCGTCATTTTACCTCACGCTAGGGAGCCTCAGCCTCGGCTCAGTGCAGAGTAGGCTGGCGTTCAGTGAGAGCGGCCGTGAGTCGGTGTGTTTTCGGTAGTTTTTGTATTTTAATTTATCATCGTCATGGTAAATTATTGTTTGTGGAGGTTGCAAAAACTCCGGCCTGTCAGGACATCGAGTCCACAGGTTTCCATAACCAGAAAAGGGACGGTGTTGTATATCTTTCGTGCCTGGTGCGGTGTGTGCAGGTGAAGAGACGGGATTTCTCTTCCGCATCGGCTTCGAGTGTAGCTTTCACTTCAGATAGGAGGATTATCATCCAGGCGATATGATGGACTTCATGATGGGATGCCGAAGCAAAAATATTGATCGTCTAATACTGTACCAATGGCATGAAATAGTGATATAGGTAGTCATGCCCTAAATAGAGGCAACTTGTAATTGAAAAACAAAATTACTCAGGTTGTTTAAATATTAAAATCTTTAATTTTCTGTTTATGTTATAACCCAGGTGAAAAATCTGTATTAAAAATGTACTTGGGTATGTTTTTAGTACAATAGAAATATACTCAAGTATAGTTTTTATACATTTAATAGCCTAGTATAAATCTACCCTAAAAATACTAATGTCTGCTGGCCTGATATACGATGGTAATAATCTGTACAATATTGTGAGCACAGTGTATATCGTTAGCGAACGTGTATATCTATCAGCACGTCTCTCACCAAGACACCTGTCCTGTTCTCCACTGGTTCTGACACCACAACTCATGGTGTCTCTGACCGTTCTGTCTGACATTAGTCCTGGCCTGTCCTGCTCTCTTGGTAGCATAGCAGGCTCATAATTGTATGGCTGTGGTCCGTCATACGAGTAAGTACTTCCTCAGCGTCCGAAATGTCATTGCGATCCATTGTTTTCCTGTTGTTTGAATCAACCGCTCGCCCGTTATGTCACGCCCGCCACGCCCATTTTCAGACGCGGAAGTAAAATTTTCTCACAAAAACGACTCCAGAAGCTTCTGTAGCGTATTTATAAGTATATTTTAAAGAAAATCTAGTTCCTACATTATTTTTCTATACATTGACTCGTTGGGTCCTCTAACCTGCAATATGCCCTTTAAGTAAACACTGATCACCATAATGGTGATATCAAACCAAACTACTAATTTTAATAAATCATCAACATCTAAACCAAGGACTTTTGTACACATATGACAAAAGTATATCTGGTTTGTAATAAGTGAAGCTGGTAATGCTGTTTGTGGAGTTGTTTAATGACGTTGGAGCCTGACATTCAATGTTTAGATGTCAGCCCAATTTTAATGTTCAACCCAAATTTTACGTCTCGGCGATGTTGGAGTCCATGTCCAATAACATTTCTAGCTGGGGTGACTAGTGCACAGTGCGGTTACACTTTTAGCTCACATTGTGATCATATGGAGAGATCACTGTGAGATCAACGTGTTGACTGGGGTTGTTGCTGATCACTTGTAATTAAGTCACCAGAAAATATCTTAAAACTAATGATTTTGTTTACACCTCATATTGAGAAAATAGCTATATACTCAACATTCACAAGTCAGATATTGTGTGTGTTTGTGTGTATATTTCAGAATCCTCCCTAAGATATGTTTGGAGAGGATATTCAGTCTGTTCTGGTTTGTGCTGCTGTGGCCTGTGGTCCCTCAGATCTACTGGGACTTTGAATTCTACGCTGGATTCTGTTTCAGCTCAATCATTCACATCTGGAGTTGGGAATCTTTTTTTAAGAGGGCACAGCAATGAAAACCAAGAGCTGAAACCTGTGAAGCAACTTTTTAATTAATCATAACAAACATTCCTTTTTCTTGCAGGATTAAGATTTATATGCTTTTGAAAACTAAATGTCTCCAACACTTGGCCCAAAGTTAGTGTGAGTTATATATCAAGTGTTTGCTGTAAAGTGAAGTGTTGGGCTCTTGACCCTTGGCTTTTGAATATTATTATAGCTTTCCTCTGGCTGCTGTAACCATCAGTTTAAAATACACTTGTTATGGCAAAAAAGCAGTAAGAAAACGCTCTCAGATGATGTTGGCTACTTATTATTGGGCAAAATCATTATCTCGTAGTCTGGTTTACAGATCTTATTTAGAATTTAATCTATAATTATATTGGTGATGTTATATAATTTTGATTACTGCATCCGTGTGCTTCTATAGATATGTCTGTTAAGTGATGAGATAATATGAAAAGATAAAAAAAAAAAGATTGTGCTTAACCCTCTGGGGACGGATTGGGCGGTACCGCCCAAAATGGCATACTTTTACAAATGTGTAATTATCTTAAAAACTATTAATGATAGAGAGCTGCAGTCTTTTTTACCGTCTTCCTCAGATTCCGCTGAAAACAGTGATACCCGGCTTTGTAAATATACACACTTCCTTGTTGCGCAATACCACAATGTAAAAGGCCAATGAAATCGATGTTGTTTGGCAGATTCCGCGAACAACAACCAATTGAAAAATTGCCGATGGAGAAATATTTTTCTTACCCAATCAGAGGAAGGTTACCATGACCTTTCTAGCAAATCAGAGGACTCTGTAGCCTTGTAAGGGGTGGTACTATATAGTTAGGGATATGACGCAAACAGCGTTGAATGGAGAGAAGGAGAGAGAGCGAACGGAGGCTTACGGGGCGGATTATCAGATATTTATATGAGAGAGAGAGAGAGAGAGAGAGAGACAGAACAATTATAATATATATATATATATATATATATATATATATATATATATATATATATATATACACACACACACATACATACAATTATAGCATTATTTATTGTTTTAGCACTTTTATGATGGCAAGCAGTAAACGATTTACGGTGGAACAAGCTCTGGAACAATTACTGGAGAGTGACGAGGAGAAAGCATTGCTTAGAAAATTCTAAGCATTCCTAAGAAAAACGCCTGGGACTATTTGTAAATAAAGTTACATTTTTCATTGTTCTTTACACATTTGATTTAACAATTACACATGTCTGTCAAGCCAAGGCTTTGACAAATAAATTTTTTGTTCAAAAACTGTTCACTATTTTTGTGTGATGTGTGATTTTCAGAAATAAATGAGAAAAATCTAATTACCGTTTTTGAAATTCACTCATACTTCCTTTATAAACACATTACATGCATGCGTATGTTATCTTAAGGTCTTCTGAATCCATAGATACCAAACACATAGTGATCCATCTCCATTACATATGGTTTATAAGCCCAAATGTAAAAATAGAGAAAACGGACCAAAAAGGGTTTAGTCCCCAGAGGGTTAAACAGTCACACAGACGTCAAGATTCGGCGTATGAATATCAACAATGGTGACAATCTAAAGCTACATGCCACAATGCATGCTGGGTATTAGCATAGTACAAAAAAGGTCCATGACTCCCAGCATGCATTGCAGAATGAATAAATTATACAGCTGAATTGTCTGGTTATTTTCTTTAATACTTACTGTTTGCCTTAATTTTGGCTGTTGTTTTTGTGTTGACTTTCAGTGGCGTGTTTTGTGATGTTCAGAGTTAAGGCATTTTTTTCCTTGCATTACTTTTACTTTTATACTTTAAGTAGTTTTGAAACCAGTTACTTTTACAGTTTTACTTGAGTAAAAAGCTTGAGTTGATACTTCAACTTCTACAGAAGTATTTTTAAACCCTAGTATCTATACTTCTACTTGAGTAACAAATGAGAATACTTTTGACACCTCTGTTGCATACCCTGGTCCCGTTCCCCTGCATGGACCTGGCCCTCCATCCCCTCCATCCCCCATCCCCAAGCCAGACTTGTATAAAAACAAACAACAGTTCATATTGTTACACTGGGAACACAGTTATTTAGTCTCTACTCTGAGGGCACAACAGATGTGCAAATGTTACACAAAGGACAGCAGTCTTGTCTTGTCAAGAGATGTACGTTCTCCTGGAGTTGTAGTCTGGCAAAGAGAGATGGGTATTGTGCTTTGCAACATTGTGTACTTGTTCCTCACAAGACCAATGATGTGTCCCACATGGATCCGAACAGCTGCTAGTCCCCTTGTAGTTTCAAGTTCACTTGGGTGCAGTTACTGTTTCCCTTTAGTGAAGGCAGGTGATTTGAGATGAGCACTGTACAAGCTCACAGCATCTCCTACGGTAAACCCTCGATCTGCCAAAACGACATCACCAGGTGACAGGTTTTCCAGGTAGCCGCAGTTTTCAGTCAGGTGCTTATCACTTGTTCGGAGACAATAAACATGATTGCAGCGATATATGATTTATGTGTTTTCTTAAAGCCACGTCGGGTATTTTCATAACAATATATTATATTTATAATGCAATGCCATTCGATATAGCATTTATCATGGTCTAGAATACTATAAAAATATATATTTTCTCTGATTTTTTTATCCAGCCAAATCAGTTCACATAAGGTTATTTAAAACTCTCAACTTACATTATAAAGTAAGTTTGAAACAAAAACATGGTTTTAATCTCATTAATTGTTATGCATTGATGATAACATGATAGCAAGCTCTAAAATCCACCTGAGAAATGATATTTTACGAATGATTTTGAAAAGCTCACTGATATATGTTTCTTTTTTCAAGAAGGGCATTTGATAGTTTCAAATGTGAAGTGACAACTTTGATCAAAGAAATTAGGGAGTGAATTGAATCTGAGTTCTGAGCGTTTTATCGTGGTTGTAATTTGGCTTTAGAAATGCGTTAATTAGCATTAGCCACAGGGGTATTAGCATACTGGGCCAGTGTTTATTTTACAGTTGTTTCGTTGTATTGGCTGTATTATTGCACTTTGCATTGATTATTTTGATATTTATACAGACCTGATACTCTAATATGTGTGTGTTGTGCATATATTATTGATATTATTACTATTGCAAATAATGTTCTTGTAACTCATATCTTAATATTATTTGCAAATTTAATTCTTTATTTCTTTATTATCATTACTACGGATATCATCACCACAAATATCAACTACAGCTTCACTATTAGTAAAAAGACCCTGCACATACAACGCAATCACACTCTCTACATTCAAATAAATGTATTCTTCGGCCCCGATCACACCAAATGTGTTTTTTAGGTTAGAGAACTCAAGGCGCACAGCACTGCCTTTAAAGGCCCGATCACACACAACAAGCCTTGCGTTGCAGTTTTATGTTGCTGAGTATAGGCCAACATGTTTGACATTGAGTTGATGTCAAATCAACATTGTGTTATAGGCATTCAGTTGATGTCATATTGACATCACATTGATCTCAATGTAAATTATAGCATTTATTTTACTGGGGCCTCAAAATGCATCCATTTGGCACATCTTTTCAATCATATGTAGTTGTTGGATTTCTGCATGAAAGTGAACTTCTGTAACTTCTGTGGTTAAAAACAAATAAACAAAAAACTATTTAAAATATGTAAATTACTGATATGAAATAAGAGGTGAACAGTAATTATTATATTTTACAAAAAATATAATGATATGCTTAATTACAAATAAAAAAATGAAAAACGTATGCAGCATTTTTGCTGTAAACCCACATAAAGTACATCCTTATTTTTTATTTATAGTGATATTACATACTTTAAAATTAAAATACATTTGCTGTAATTGATAATGAGATTGTAATACCCTATAATGTAAGTATATACATGGTTAGTTGCTGTAAGTTTTAACTAAATTTACTATAAATTGTCCGGGTTGTTTAGTTACTTACCGCACAAAAAACATAGTCTTCCACCAATAGATGAGACTAGGGAATGAACCGAACGCCCAGACAGGCAGGAAAGTGAGTAACCCTTTCCTGCGTATGCAGCATTTTTGCTGTAAACCCACATAAAGTATATCCTTATTTTTTATTTATAGTGATATTACATACTTTAAAATTAAAATACATTTGCTGTAATTGATAATGAGATTGTAATACCCTATAATGTAAGTATATACATGGTTAGTTGCTGTAAGTTTTAACTAAATTTACTCTAAATTGTCCGGGTTGTTTAGTTACGGTCCGTTTGTTATTTCTTTCAAGATTTCTTTAAGTTGAACTTGAAACTGTTAGACTTTTCTGGGTTACTCACTTTCCTGCCTGTCTGGGCGTTCGGTTCATTCCCTAGTCTCATCTATTGGTGGAAGACTATGTTTTTTGTGCGGTAAGATATTATTTTTAGTTTAATGAACCTGAAAGTGTTAGACCTGTCTGGGTCACTCACTTTCCTGCCTGTCTGGGCGTTCGGTTCATTCCCTAATCTCATCTATTGGTGTACGATATAATTTTTTGTTTAATGAACCTGAAAGTGTTAGACCTGTCTGGTTCACCCACTCTCCTGCCTGTCTGGGCGTTCGGTTCATTCCCTAGTCTCGTCTATCGGTGAAAGACTATATATTTTTGTGTGGTAAGATATTATTTTTAGTTTAATGAACCTGATAGCGTTAGACCTGTCTGGGCCACCCACTTTGCTGCCTGTCTGGGCGGCGTTCGGTTCATTCCTTAGTCTCATCTATCGGTGAAAGACTATTTTTTTTTTTTTAGGGCTGTCAGGTAAACGCGTTATTAATGGCGTTAACGCAAACCCATTTTAACTGCGTTAATTTTTTTATTGCGCGATTAACGGTCTTTTTGGCCTAGCAAACTTTGTAGTTTTTTTTCACAAGCTTTTGCAACAGGACGTTTTGAAAGCGCAAGCGGATCTAGCTAGAACGGAAACAAAACAACAGGCACGCCGCACACACTTGTTTGGGCTTGCGAGCCGCGCGAATCTCTCTGCTCGCGCGCGGAATATAATGTGCCGAGCACGAATCTTTCTGCTCGAGTCGCGCGCTCTCAGATACACGCTGCTCTTGAGAATTTTCTCTGGGCTCGCTCAGAGAATATGCCTACACTTAAAACGTGTTCAGTGCAATCGCGAATCTCTCCTCTTCCCCAGCTAACAATTTTAGGTTAAAACGTTATTTCTGAATGTTATAGGAACGTTCAAAACGTCCAGTTTTGAGTGGATGACGAGCGCGAGACACCGAAATGGATGCCAATAAGATTCTGAATGGAACGTTTACTTTTAAAAAGTTGCCAAATGGTTCCATTGACGAGACCAAAGTGATCTGTGTGTTTTGTCGTTGTGAACTGAGCTATCATCATCGCAGCACGTCCAGTCTGAAATACCACTTGATGATGGCAAAACACACACACACACACACAGCTGATGCGAATTCTCCGCCCTCTCGTCAATATCAGGACCTCGTCAGTATTTCTTTCACCCTTTTATTGATGGACAGTGTTACATTGTGTGAGAGATTATTTGCTCCAAGTAAGAATGTTTTAGTGTGAAATTGAACACAATATATGCCAATGTTGTTTTCAATAAAAAACATTTGCACAAAGCAAGCCGATCCACTTTTCCATGTTGATAAGAGCATTAAAATGAGAAAAAATAATGGGACAAAAAGAAATCAAGAGACATTTAGAATAGATAAAAATGTGCGATTAAATGCGATTAATCGCGAGTTAACTATGACATTAATGCGATTAATCGCGATTAAATATTTTAATCGTTTGACAGCACAAATTTTTTTTGTGTGGTAAGATACTATTTTTAGTTTATTGAACTTGAAACTGTTAGACCTGTCCGGGTCATCCACTTTCCTGTCTGTCTGGACATTTAGTTTATTATTTTTAGTTAGAACTGAAAGTGTTAGACCTGTCTGGGTCATTCACTTTCTCGCCTGCCTATCTGGGTTATGTGGGTTATTTAATTATGGTCTAACTGTATGTAATGGTTTCACTAGTTATTAGGTCCTATTCCCTCAAAACTGGTAGTGTGAGAGAAATATTTGAGACATTTTATCAGTGGTGTACCTCAGGATCATTGAGTGTTTCGGCACCTTCGACAACCAGACACTCTCCTCTGAGGCGGCCCACTTGGGATGATCAATTCCCAGTGAATGTCTCCTAGACAGTTTCTAATTCGGGTATTTAACAGAATCTCAATTGATCATTGTTGGATTCTGCGTCATGGTTTAGGGATTTAAATTTTCTAAGCGTTTCTTGTATTATCCGGTTTAAGGTGTCCAAGTTCTCCATGATGCATGCAGGTAGTGTGTGGTTGTAGTTGATTAGTGGGAAGTAAATTGCTGCTGTTGCAAACTGTGCTCTGGTCACTCCTCTCACTCATTCCACTATTTTTTGTAGTTTGGTTGCATTTCTTTCCTCCCTATTGTTCATACCGAAGTATAAAACCACGACGTGTACTTCTGGGGCAAAGATGGTTTTATTTTTCAATACATGGAATATGTGTTCCAATTTGGCCCACGTGGTGGCAGACTACTTGCACCTTCTCATTTTGGATTGGGGTAGGCGGGATAAGTTAGAGTCTCCCAGTAGTAAGATTGGTTTTTGGGGTTTAAAGACCAGTTTTCGAACTTGTTCTGGTGATGTTC
Organism: Rhinichthys klamathensis goyatoka; assembly: GCF_029890125.1. Lineage (NCBI taxonomy): Eukaryota > Metazoa > Chordata > Actinopteri > Cypriniformes > Leuciscidae > Rhinichthys > Rhinichthys klamathensis. The sequence goes on from NW_026606747.1 coordinate 992,173, forward strand.
CTGCCTTTCAAAAATGCCGAATCTTTGGATCAGTTCCTTTGTCTGGGGGTCGTTGGTGGATTTGTTGATAGTTGGGGTTGAGGTAGTGGTTTTTTGTTCTTGTTTTTGTGTGGGTGGTTTTTCCATTTCCCATTTATCATCTTCCCTTGTAGGAAAGAAGACCTCGTCGTCCGAGTCTTTTGTGGCTCCCATTGAGAAGCCCCAATGTCTGGAAGCTATGTCGGGATCTTCCTCTGTGCTTTGTGGATGTGTTCGTTTGGGACTTTGTTTTTTGATTTTCGGATTCTTCTTTGGTTTTGGTGTGGGGGTCGTGTTGTTGCAAGTTTTGGGTTCTGTTTCTTGTTTCGGTGTGTGTTGGTCTTTCCGTATTTTTGGGGGGTCTGCTGTGGTTGGGGTTGGATCGGTTTGTTCATTCATAAATGTTTCTACCACCCTGGATGCTAATTGTATGTTTGCTTCCTTTAGTGTCTTGAGTTTTTTTCTTCCTCATTTTATAGCAATCTGCCATGCTTCTTGCCCCCTTGTGGTGGATGTCGCGAGGATGGAAGTCTGTGTGCTCTCGAGGGTTCCCAGGTAATGTTCTTTGAGGATCTCAAGACCCGTGTGCAGCCAATTCCTGGCGTTCGCATAGATCCATGATTCTGTGTTTAAATTTTGTTATATCAGGGCTGGTTTGATGGCTAGATTCAAGTTATCCGCTACCTTGTTATCCGCTACCCTGTTTAGTCGGCGTGGTACTGTGTTTTGTTGGGATTTTTCCTCCAGTGTTTTGGCATGGTGAAATGCTCTGAGGTAGTTGTATAGTTTTCTAATTAGTAATTTGAACTGGTCATCTGCAGACATGTTTGCTGAAATGATGAATAGATTTTGGATTAGTATATATATGTATATTTATATATACATATATATGCACACACACGTGTATATGAGATAATACTTTGATCAGAGGAATTAAGGTTAGATTAGACTTGGGTTTTAGGGTTAGGATCAGATTAAGTGGTTATATTTCGGGATGTTCCTTTAGTTTTTACTTTGGGTGTGTTGTTGTGTTTTCAAAAATTTTTATGGTAATGTTTTGTGCGCCGTTGAAGATTCTTGTAAAATTATTTTTAATTTTTTTGTTTAGTTTTGTTGTGGTAGGCGTAAAGGTGAAGACTGCTGGGACTAGTGTTTGTTTGTCTGGAGTTTGTTGTACCCTTGGGTTTGTTTGTTTCTGTTGATAGTTTTTGTATATTCTTTTAAGTTTGGACTTGGTATATCCCCTGCTCCGGAGAGCCTTGAATAAGATTTGTTGGGCCCCCTCTAAGTCCTTTTTTCTCATACAAATTCTAGAGAATCTGAACAGTTGTGCCCTAACTATTCCCTCAAAGGTGTGTTTTGGGTGGAAACTATTATGGTGGAGCAATGCATGTGTGTCCGTGTCTTTAAAAAAATACTTTTGCATCTAATTTTTGTGTGGAGTTGAACTCTGGTCCTTTGAAGATAGTGGTATCTAGGAAGTTGACCTCCATGGAATTTATTGTTGCTTTGACCTTGATTAGTTTGTGGTGGTTGTTTAGGTTTTGTAGAAATTCTTGAAAATCGTTCCTACTATGTTCCCATACTCCCCAAACATTGTCTAAATACCTATAGTATTTAAATGGTAGTTTGTTGCATTTGGGGAAGGCTGTTTCTTCCCAGTGTGCCATGTATATGTTAGCATTTGAAGGGGCAAATTTTTTACCCATTGCTGTACCATTTGTTTAAAGGTGATATTCTCCTGCAAATTCGAAGTCATTGCGTGTTAAGCTGATTTCTAATAGTTGAAGAATTGCCTCCTCTGGTCTTCTATGGTCTTGGTGTTTTTCAAAAATCTCCCTTATTGCTTGTAGTCCTAATTGAGTCTGGATGTTTGTGTATAAGCTAACTATATCCATTGTGAAGGGAGTAGCCCCTAATGGGATTTGTATCCCTTTGATTTTGTTGATGAAGTCATATGTATCCCTGATGTAGCTATCGTGTTGGACTGATAGTGGATTTAAGTGGTGCTCAATGAATTCTGCGATCCTATAGGACTCGCTTCCGCAATCTGATACGATTGGGCGTCCCGGGGGCATGTAGGGGGTTGGCCATTCTTCCCTGGGTTTGTGGATTTTGGGTAGTAGATAGAATCTTCTTGTTCTAGGGTTGTGTTTGCCTAATAAGTATTTTACTTGTTTTGGTTCTAGGAAACCCTATTTCCCCATTTTTTCAATTATTTGTTTGATTTGGGGGATGGTTTCTACATAAATTGGTTTTGGGATTTTTACGTAAAAGTTTGTATCTTGTAGTTGTCGTTGTCCCTGTAATATATATTCTGTTCTATCCATTATTACTATTGTCTTACCCTTGTCCACTGGTTTTAGAACTATGTTTTTTCTGTTGGTTAATCTTTCCAAGGCTCGTATTTCTGAAGGAGATAAGTTAGGCTTGGGTAGCCGAGGATGGGAAGTGTGGTCTTCTATCTTGTGCTTTTGTCCAGTGGTAGGGAATAAAGGATATGCCTTTACTAAGTAGTGATATTTCCGCTGGTAATAAGTAGTGCTGAACGATTAATCGTATCGCAATCGTAATCGCAATGTCAAACCTATGCGATTATATAACGCAAAATGCCGCGATTTTATATAAAATAAACAAATTAGGGCTATTAACACAGCATCTCTTCTTTTTTGTCATCCTTTGACTAGTGTTACATGATCCCGCTCTTATTCGTGCAAATGCCTTAAAACCATTTTGCACGACAAGAAGTCAAAAGAGAGCGCGCTGCCTGTGAATGTCCTGAATGTGACTCACAGAAAAACGCGCGCCAGTATAATGCGCATGCACAGACCGCGTGCCAGAATACAGTTCTCTTTCGAGCTTGAACGAACAATAACACACACAATTATGCCAAAATGACGATTTGTCGATTATCTTCATAACATAAGAGCAGTCTTATGATGGACGAAAAGAGTTGTGCTTGTGAGAGAATGAGGCGCGTGTGAGATCCGCGTCTCGGCAAAGGCTGCTCTTAAAGGGCCAGCAGCGAATAAAGCGTTCTGTCAGTAAAGTTAATCAAAGAACAAAGGGAACAGAAAATTACTCACTGCTCTTGACTAAAGAAGTTTTGTAGCTTTAATAAGGATTAGTCTATATATAATTTATAATTTATGCAGCGCAGACTGTTTGATAACTTTATTCAATTTCTGTATATAAATCTGTATAAATCCTCAATCCTACCTGTTAAGACAGGAAGGGCACAGGTAAATATGGCATTTATTATGGGTTTATGTGAGGATTGTTTAAAGTTCACTAAATTTAAAAGCTGTTTTTTTTTAAGCCTAATAAAGTTGATAGCTTTCAATTGTATTGATGGAATCACTGTATGTTGGATGGCTATAATTAATGTTAAAAATGTGGGGGGTGTCGTCGTTTTTATAGGTCGATCATTATAGGTGTTATCAATTATTCAGTTGTTGTTGCTAGTTTGAGTTGAGAAATACACATTAATACACAGAATGATCACTAATCTGTGTGTGCATTTTACTTTAGAACCAAGCAAGTTGACTCATGAAACCATTTGTTAATTATATCGCAATCGCATATCGCAATCGCAATATTGACCTCAATAATCGCAATATGACATTTTCCCCAAATTGTGCAGCCCTAGTAATAAGGTGTAAATTTGGGAGAGGTTTATGACTGTTTTGTCTTCTCTGATTGATTCCAGCCTTTTTTCTTTTGTTGTTGGTTCTTGTGTAACTGGGGATGTTTGATTTATGGGTTGTATGGTTATAAATGCTGAGATTTTTTCTGTGGCTTGTTTGATGGTATGTTCTTGTAGAGTTTTTAAATTACGGTTTCCCCATTTTATCGCCATTTTCCAAGCTTCTCTCCATCTGTTTCTGGATGTGGCCATGATGTCTGTTTGTATTGATACTAAATCTTCCTGATACTCCTTTAAGGTGTAAGGTTTTTAGGTAGCTGTATAGCTTTCTGGTGAGTAGTTTAAATTCTGGATCCGTTGTCATGTTTTTGTTGTTGTTATTGTGTTCTGGAAAAAGGAGGGGGAGCAAGAGAGGATGAGAAGTTAGTATTATGAATTTTTTATGAATTACATTGTGTTGGCTCACGCCCTCAGAGGCGTGAGCCGCCACTACCGCCGGCTGAGGAGGTACGCAGAAAGACACCTGTCCGCTCTCCTGGGACCCCTAAGCCCCCGACACCTCCTCTGGGCGAAAGGAGACCTTTCAGAATAGGAGCCGTAAGGCACCGGCCGGGCCGACCCCAACCACCGCCACCCCGCCGAGATTACCCGCGGAGGAGACGGATACGAGGAAGTCCGCTTCGGTAAGTCCATCTTTTGGTGGGTCTGTTTAAGTTTGAGTGGGCATGTTCGCTGACTCTTTGGTTTTCTCACTTTTTGCAGGAGGAGCCGAGCCCAGCGAAGCCGCGGCAGAGGGACTTCATTCCCAGAACCCCTCTCAATTCTTCCAATTCATTCATTCTTTTTCCAATTTATGTGTTAATGCAATGTTTTTTTTTTATAATAAATGTTTGAAAAGTTCCATTTGTCTTGTGTTTTTTTTTTATGCAATTTTTTAAATTAATTTTTAGTATTAAAATGAATGAGGCCCCTTTGAAAAATGTCATTAAGCTGACTGTTGTCAAAAGGTAAAAAAGAAAGACGAAAGTCGTAGGATCTGGGACATTTTTGTGTTTTTGCTCTCCGTTAGGGCTGGGTGATATGGCCAAAAAAGATTATCACAATAGTTTTTTTTATATTATTCGATATCGATAATTATCACAATAAATGTCAAATCTTTATTTATTTCAAGTTTAAAGGCAGATGTTTGCTCCTAAGTGAAAGTTGTAGAAACCAGAGCGTTAATTGTGTGTAATCTCCAACTTTTTTTCATTTGAGAGCTACTTTTTACAAATGAAAGTGGCAGAGCTACTCATGTAATACAATACTTAAATCTTTAGTAGGGTAAATCTCTTAAATAATGTCTCATAACTATCCTATTAAAAACTATCCAAACTGTTTTATACCTAAAAAGAGTTTTGTAGGCCTGTATATGTCACCCTTAAATGTCAGAGAAAATAACAGAATCAGAGATTCATGTTTTATAGAAAATTGTACTTTGCATATTATACTGTAAAAGTAGGCTACATAATTATAGTTGATCATAGTTGATCATAACTAGAGATGAAATGGCATGAACAATTAATTTCATGTTTAACTTATAGTGACCAAAATGATCACGGTTACAGAATCCTGTTCAAAAAGTAGCCTAATACTACACAATGAAATCAATTCAACAAGTTTTAGGTCGAAAAATTTGCAATTAACAAATAAAATTAGCATCAATATGCACTTTTTGTTTACATAAACATTAAAATAATAACATTAAAAATGATTGCCAGATTTCAAAAGAGTGTCTTGCACCATGTTATCTACTAACATGTAAGTTCAAATAAAGCTTTGACAAAAAGGTTTTATAAAAAGATAAACCTCACATATTTCAGCAAATTGACTTCAGAAGCACTCACTTAATTGACTTCAGAAGCACTCACTTCCTGATGGCTGAGCGACTGCGCATGCTGTGTTGGATGACATAGATGTGACGTGAGCAACCTGTCTCACAGTTGTACATCTTCTAGTAGCGGTGCCGAGAGGAATCTGAATCATTCCCTTCCGAATCTTGCAGAGACTGAGAGTGTGAGTAGGAGCTGTCCATGAGCAGCGGGAGCAACTTTATGACACTCTATGGGCTTCTCCCTTGACTTTATGCCTCCACCTTCCCCCCCGATTGCGCGCGAGCTTCTACTTCTGTCTATAGGGTAATTTCTCTAGTGTGCAACAGAGAGTCGCGTGTTATGACGCAATCGTTAGCCTATTTTACAAAAACTGCTTCTACAAGGCCACAACGTAAGATACAAGGTAATGGAGCCTTTTATACATTGTCGTGTTTCTTTACAAATAAACAATGGACAAATGGAGTCTTTAAACGCCTCAGATGTAGTTATTTGCTGTCAAAGTGACGCCATAATGAATGGGAGTCAATGGAATGCTAACAGCAGGTGAAGGCTTGCTAGCCGATGGCGGCCCCCGGCGACACTTCAGTTTCCGGCTGGTGGATAACCCCCTTGGATTTTCCCTTGGCGTCTGTCGTTGCTAAGCAACCATGCACTGCACTCTACACAACGACAAAGAAGTTTTAGTAGCTAATGGATTTCAATGTTGTTACGGAAAGCCTGAAGCTGATTAGTTGGTTCTTGTCACATGTTAGAGACCTTTTCATTTTACTGCGCCTGGAAAAAAATGAGCGCGCCGCTTAATTATGAGCGCGCCTACATTTGAACGAACTTGAGCGCGCAAAAGACGCGATATGTAAACGGTCCCTTGGCGAGCTACCTCCAATCAGGCCACGAACTGGTAGCTCGCGAGCGGCGTGTTGGAGACAGGAGACCCCAGTGATAGATAATAGAAAACTGCTTCGCAGCGCAGAGGATTTTTTTTTTAACTGCTCGTGCCGCCCCCCATGTGTCATGAAAAAATGCACCCCGGGCGGCTGCCCGGATCGCCCGTGCCCAAAACCGCTATTGTGAATATCCCACATTTCATGGTGCAGTTAATATCACTAGGCTGACGTTACAGTAAATCCATGGTAAATGATGGGAGTTTGTAGACGGAAAACCCTTCTGACTGTATCGTGTCTCACAGTGTTTCTCCTGTTCGTCAGTGCTGTTTCATCTGCCTTTAAACTGGTTTTAATCACTGAGACGTTTGTGTTCTTCGCTGAACTCAAGCGCTTCTCACTGGATCTTGTGAGCGAGACGATCAGAGTAAACGCGTCTGCTCTAGTGAGCTTGCGCTGCGCTGCCGTCTGGACTTTGAGCCGAGCGGACACACAGTCCGTGTGGCGCGCGGTTCAAATAAGTTTCGTTCCGCTTTTGGCGCATAAACATTATCGAACATTTATCAAACTCTTGATATCGTTTTATCGAGAAAAAATTATATTGCGATAATTATCGTTATCATTATCGTTTTATCGCCCAGCCCTACTCTCCGTCATAAATTATGTCGATTCTCATTATTTAAAACATCTCTACTGTACTAAGCACACTTAACTGAACACATCACACTAATTAAGTTATTTCAAAGCTTAATTTGCTCAAAAATGCAGTGTCCGCGAAACCACTATTGGGCGGCCACTAAATAGGTTTGATCTGGGACATTTTTGTGTTTTTGCTTTCCCGTCATACGTGATGTCGATTCTCGTTGATTAAACCACCTTTATAAGCACACTCAACTGAACACATTCATCTAACTTTCAAGTAATTTCAGTGCTTAATTTGCACAAAAATGAGTGTCCGCGAAACCACTATTTGTGTACTGGTTTGTATTTTATGTTTTGCATACATGTTTTGTATTTTATGTTTCGTATACATGTTTTGTATTTTATGTTTCGTATACATGTTTTGTATTTTATGTTTAGTATACATGTTTTGTATTTTACACTGAATAAGGTCCCGGAGGGTCACAGCAAAAATGTTGACGTTTTACATTTAAAACTATTATTTCTTAGTCTAAACCTAAAGTAAAAAATAAAAATAAAAAAAACATATCATTTGAAAGCTTACAATATCTAGTTTTGATATTTGGTGTCTGATCTTCATTTAAAAATGACAAAGGAACAGAAACTATCATTACTAATAGAAACTATTCATTTCATTGTTATTAGCTTCCAGGGCCTTATTTTCTTTTCTTTTTTTTAAGCACTGAAATTACTCAAATTAGTGGATCATGTCCACTTGAGCATGCTAAGTACACTAGAGGTGGTTTAATACACGTTTTCTTTATTTAAAACGAATGAGGCCCCATTCAAAAATGTCATTCACTTACAGGGGTCAAAAAAAGGAACACGCGTCCGTAAGGAGACGGAAGGTCGTAGGAACTCAGCGAAACCCGTCGTCTAGTGCCCCTGAGTCGGGCCCCAGAGTTTGAGGGCCCTCGCCGCTTGCCAAGCGTTTCAAGTCCGGACGAGTGTCTGGCTGAAAACGGGCCTGTTGACTTCAATGGCAGACAGAGCGATGGATAAAAAATGATAACAAAAAAAATAATTCAGGCCCGGGCTCTTTCGGTACGTCGATCAGGGGGCCCGACACAGCAGAGTGAGCGATTTCAGGGCCATGGGGCCATTTCAGTGCTTAATTTGCATAAAAAGGTGTGTCCGCTAAACCACTATTTGGCGGCAAAATAGTGGCTTCACGAACACAGTGTTTTTTAAGCTTAGCTTACGAAATATTTTGATGAAACCCATTTATCAGCACTCTGTTATGCTACAGAGTCTGTAGCATAAGTTTCATCCCAAAATTCCACTGTCCGTGAAGCCACTATTTTGTACAATGTAATAAATGCTACGTGGGATCTCTATATCTCAGCTCTGGAAGGCTCTAGAGTCTCGAATCTTGCACTCCTGTCGATGTCTCAACACCCTCTATCCGAATCCAGAGTTTCAAGAAGATCCGAGAAACTTTATTATTCGACCCAAAAAATCTATAAGGCCTTATAGTCGGCCAATAGTGAGCCTGCGTGTGACATACAACACAGACGCGCTGCGCTGTTACACTACGTAAACTATCTCGAGGCCAAGAAAGAAGGAAATGAATACTTGAATAAAGTCGTTATTTTTGTTTGTTTTTTGCGCTCAAAAGTATTCTTGTCGCTTGATAAACTTAAGATTGAGCCACTGTAGTCACTCTGACTATTTTAATGATTTCTTTAATAACTTTCCTGGGCCGGCAAGTTTCAATCACTCAGAAGCCTATGGAGGAGTGATCCAGCTCTCAGATTTAATCACAAATATCTTCATTTGTGTTCCAAAGATGCACGAAAGTCTTGCGGGGTTGAACAACATGAGGGTGAGTAATTACTGACAGAATTTACATTTTGGGATGAACTATCTCTTTAACTATAATAAAGGTGTAACTCGATTTCAGCCGCATTCCGAGTCTGTCAATGTCATGTGTTTTTATCCAAGGCAAGTGTTATTAGCTTGGGGAAATACATTGAAATTAAATCTTAAGTCCATCTCCAACTCTAAATTGTAAGGAATTCATATCTTTGATTTCATAGTAACACTTTACAATAAGGTTAATTTGTTTATTATTCATGTATCTAACATGAAATCATGAGCAACACGTGTTACTGTATTTGTTAATCTTAGTTAATAATAATACAACTGTTAATTGTTTGTTCATGTTACAGTCAGTGCTTAACTAATGTTAACAAATACAACTTTTGATTTTAATAATGTTTTAGTAAATGCTGAAATTAATATTAACTAAGAGATGCTGTAGAGGTGCAGTTCATTATTATGTTAACAAATTTAACTACTGAAACATTATAAAGTGTTACTGATTTCATGATAGCTAACACTTCATGCATATAATACATACAATTTACAACATCAACAAAATTATTCTTGAAAATGAAAACTTGATTCTCACTGTTTTGTTTGGTAAAGTAAATAAATAGTAATATTATCATTTCCCTATGTTCGTTTGATGTGTTATGCATTCTTATTGTATCAACATCTTTTCATAAAATGCCAAGGAAAGAAAGGATAAAAAAAGAAATAAAAGGAACTTTTTTCCCCCCTTTTTGGTCCTTCCTTCCCTGAGGAGTTCTGCGCACGTCTCTCCCTCTCTCTCTCTCACACACACACACACACACACACACACACACACACAAAAGAATAAATCTTGCAAAATTATTTTTTTTAAAGCCTTTTATTGCTCTGAAATGCATATTTCAACACTGATTCCAGTTATGGTCGACACTTGTTTATAAAGTGGTTTTATCGGGAGATATTTTCCTCACTCCTGCTCATGTGTGTAAAAGGCTGAACACTTATAATGTTCAGTTAAAGGACAGCTGAATGAACATCTAGTGTTTTTGGTCATTTGAAGCGGACTCTTCTAGTGTTTAATCTGGCCGTCTGTGTCTGAAACTCCATCATCCTCCATCAGTGCCACACACTCCTTCTGATGATCATAAAGACGCAGAAACACGGCGTACTTCCTTCTGTAAAAGCTTCACACACAAAGACCAATAATCATTCATTACTCATACAGGAGACATGAATCCTGATCTATGACTGTTAAATCTCTGCTACTCGTGGATTAATGCTTTATTACGAGAAACATCATTAAACGGCACCTTTCTAGAGCAGGGTTTGGTCTGACGACATGCCCTATTCTGCTCATCTTCATCATTGCTTCCTGAGAAGAGAGACAGAGTGTTCCTCAGGGTGTGTGTGTGTGTGTGTGTGTGTGTGTGTGTGAGAGTGTTGTACCTGTATGGAGCCACAGTCAGATGAAGCACAGGCTCCGATCACAGCGGCTGTGTGTGTGTGTGTGTGTGTGTGTGTGTGTGTGTGTGTGTGTGTGTGTGTGTGTGTGTGTGTTGTACCTGTATGGAGCCACAGTCAGATGAAGCACAGGCTCCGATCACAGCGGCTCCCAGCAGAACGGCCTCTGGCTCGGCCGACAGGACCACCGGCAGCCCTGAAAAACACACACACACACACGTCCCTCAGGTGTGTGAGACGCTGCAGGATCTTCATCATTAAATGTGTTTTGGTGATTTGAGTGGATGTATGGAGTCAGTTCTGCTCATGATCTCACAGCTCTAGAGATTCACATTAAATCATCATGAACATTTCCTGAGATCGGAACAGTGTGTGTGTGTGTGTGTGTCACTTCATAAAAGAGAAGCACTTATTTGTGCATTAAATTAAAGCCGTCACATTTACGTGAGCTTAGAAACCATGTATAATATATGTGTTGATTTTGTTGCATGTGATCATGAATTGTTTTATGGAAATCTTTAAGGTTTCAACAGGAGGTTTCATGACCCTTAAGCTTACCAACATCATCCACTAACTAACCACAAACAAACAAACACAAAGCTGACGGACTGATGTTAGTCGTGTGATGATGTCACAGCCGTGAGACGTCAGTGTATAAAGTCATGTGACGCACAGATGAAGCGCACTGACCCGTGGTGTTGGTCACGTCATGTCACATACCTGAGTGTGTGTGTGTTAGGGATGCAACGATTACAGATTTTGTAAGTTCGATTATTGTCTGAGAAATAATCACGATTTAACGATTATCATGCATCAATTAATTTCACAACACTACTAATGTATAATATCACATGAACACTCAACACTAGATTTTAAAGTGTTATTTATTGCTGCCACTACACAGTACAAAATTATAAAATGACAAACAATAATCAATCTCTTCCTTTGGAATTAAAGAGAAGTGCTTTGTAAACATCCAGTATTTTTCTTTTAAAAATAACAAATTAAGTCAAAGGCTGACTTTTAAAATTATAGAAAGAAATTGAAAACATCTCTCATGCCGTGTGAATGCAGTTAATTGGTAGCTTAGTCCTAGAAGTCTACACGGCCCTGATCTTATGTTAGTGTTTTACACCGGGCATATTAAAACTACAAACAACACAGACAGGAGAAAGCAATAGGATATTAAGTTAAATGTTCACTGACTGAAACTCTTGAGAGTAATTCACATGTAGCGCCTAAAAAAACGCGTAGAAAACGCTAAGCGCGGCGCGTTCTCCTTTTTCCAAAGCGCTAGGGCGGTTGCGCTCCGGAGGCGTCTGTCGTTGCTAAGCAATCAAAGCGCTTGCGGCATTCTAAAAAGATGAGATGTTTTTATCTCGATGCAGCGCGGACGCGCTTGGAGAAAACGAGCGCGTTGCACCGCGACCGTGTCGCTTCCATTGTGAGCGCGCATACATTTGAAATAACGAACTTGAGTGCGCAAAAGACGCGATATGTGAACAGGCCATAAGGCGTTTTTCAGAGGAAATAGAGCGTCGCTGCTTAGTCCCTCTGCCATAGTGGCTGATGAGCACCGCACTTAAAGTTACACCAGCGGTGCACCAGCTTAGTTTTCGTTTTGTGTTAGTTGCAAAAGTTCCGTTCTGTGCAGAACACTCGGTGTAGCATAGTCTTTACGATTAATTAACCGTGACGTTTTAAAGCGCGGTTAATTGTGAAATCCGGTGATCGCTGCATCCCTAGCACTGCGTCAAAAGAGGTGTAAACGGGAGAATTCAGGCAATGAATACGCCCGCTAAATGTGCTCTTTAGCATGGAGCTTTGGAACTTTGTTATGCGTACCTGTAAATGCCTGCAAATGCCCGAAAACAGGAACTTGTCTGACCCCCTGCTGTTAGTTGATGGCTTGGCTTTGTAAATGCTAATTTGTTTTGGGACTGGCAGCTCAAGATTGCCCCTATTCCCCTGCCCCCCTCCTTACTATTCAGGAAAGGTGATTTGGCTGCTAAGTGCTTTACATTGTGTCAATCTACAACAAAGACTGTACCTTAAAAGAAGTTTGTATCTGGGTGTCCACTGCTCTTCATAACAAAGGAGAAATACTCATTAGGATTATGCAAATTTATTTAGTGTAAAATGCACTCAAACAATACAAAACCTACAAAATAAACAATGTAAAACAATGTAAACAAAAATGTTTCACACACAAATGGTCACTTCAGAGATACAACTTTTTTAAATCTCTACCACTGTACACATTGGAATGACCACAGACACTCTCTCCCTAGTGTGACTTAACTGCACAGTTGTGGTACTGAGAACACATCTGCTTGTAATGCGCTCAACAGGGAGGAATGATGAGGCAATGTTAGACTCTATTCCCTTGATACCCCAAACTTCCACAGGCTTTCCAAAGAAATGCCTGTCTGGGTGAGGGTGCAGCCACATTATTTTTGCCACTACATGCTGAATAATGGAAGTTTGTGTTTTCACAGAAATTACAAAGAATTGTTTCACTATTCCAGGACGCACCTCTGCAGTAGGATCAAGGACAGGCTCTTCAAAACTTGAATTGTAAACACACCACTTTGCAGATACACACGCTGACCTTTCAGCCCTGCCTCTTACACAAAAAGTCACCCCAAGGCTTCTTACTCTAAAGCATGTCTTTGATAATTGACCAACCTTTGAGACGGAGCTGTTAGGATACACTTGTGTGTACATTGACAACAAAGCTTGTCTCTCTGAATCTGTTAATACTACATTCTTAAATGGGGGTAGTGCTTTAACCATCTCCACATCTGGAAAAACAAGTGTTGCAGATGACATACATGAATACTGTTTTATGTACATTACATCAGTGGTGTCATGGATTGACAAGGAACCCACATCTTTTGTAGACAGGATGTTGATGAATTCAGTTGCATAGGCGCTTTGCAGTGGCATCTGGAGCTGTTGACATTGTTGGAAATTTCTCATGACCTGAACCTCAATATTTCTGTTGTTGTTATGATACTGTCCCAACATTCCATTTAACCGCTCAAATGAGAAACACCAAAAGGCATAGACGGGACCATAATCTAACAAGCATTCTTTTAAATGTAAATGTAAGTGCATGTTAGGTGTGCAATGAAGAGATCCATACAGTTCAACAAACTTCGACAAAAATGTTTGCAAGTAACAGTCAGCTACTTCAAGCCTATCATGTGAGATGACCCTTGAACACATAATAATGCAGGCTTGCACAAAATCAAACCACATATCATAATCTGGATCCTCAATCAAGCCTTTTAAACAAAACAATGAATAGATGGTTGTCCAGTTTTTCCACTGGTCTGCTGTAAACCCGCTAAACCCTGATGCAATTCTGAGAGGAATCCTTCCAACATCCTGTGGCACCTTGAGAGAGTCCATTCTTTTTTGGAGTTCTTCAAGCTTCTGGATACTTAATACCCCACACTCAATCCAGAGTTTGAAAACATGTCTAGCAGTTCCGAGGAGTAAATTGTGCATGGGATCAATGACAACAAACCGGATGGCATCATAGTATGGCAGGAAGAACAGTTCAGACCACCTGGCACCATACTGCGCTTCCAGTTTCTTCTGGGCTGCCTTTGTAGTAGCCTTCTCTGTCATCTTTGCAAATCTTTTGTGTTCCTCAGAGGTGCGCAGAGTCCAGGTTGATCTGTCAAATCCGGAGAAGTCCGTTTTTCCCCCAAAAGATTTTTTCGTGAATTTCTTTAGACACTTGTTACATCCTGAAAAGATAATAATTGTTTTAAAGTTAGATTTATTGCACACAATAGGAAAAAGCTGAGCAATAGTGTGAAACAGCATAATAAATCAGAATTTACCTCTTAGTGCTCCATGGCCAACAAAACCACCACACTTGCGGGAAGCTGGAATATCAGATGAGAGGCAGAGTAATGCTGCTCTGTAAACCTGGCATCCCAAGGGTGAAGAGTCCATTAGAACAACTCCTTCCCACAATTCTCGGAGGTCATCAACCAAGGGCTCAAGATATGCATTCATGTTGAGTTTGGGTTCTTTGGGTCCTGGTATCACTCCAACTAAAATCATGTTTTCATCTTTGAAGCGTTCCTCTCTCGGCAAATTCAAAACGACAAGATATATAACACCGACTGAATATGGGGAGTGCTTATAGGGTTGGTACCAGTCAACATTCATCATCAGTGCAAAATTATTAGGTTCTGATAGAAATGGTTGACCATTTACATATTGAAAGTCCTGCCAGATTTTCCCATCATATACATCCCCCATGACAGAATCAGGCATGCTGCGGTGTCTCCATTGCTCACATTTCTCCAAAAATCCAGACCTTCTCACCAAAGTCTCCAAAGACTGACGGACCTTTTTGTAACAGTAGACACGGATGGGATACAGGTATTCTTTACCACTTGAGCCAATAAGCTTTCTCATCAAAGGAGTTCCACATTTGCTTCTTAATTTCTTTTGTGGGTGTTTGTGGAAAGGTCTAGAAGAACAAGTGTTGATGATTTTTGCACCGGATCTAGAGGTGGTGTATGATTCCTCAATTGTGTATGTTACCATACACTTTGGGCATACCACAAACTGGCTAAAGCTGTCTCTGCAGATGTTAGTCCATTTCCTGAGTGAATATAAAGTCTTAGGGATCTTTCCAGCCAGCCCACAGAGTGTGTTCACACACAGAATATGTCCCATGAGCCAAATTAATTGTCTTATGCACTGCAAGAGTGCAAAAATTGCATGGTCTGATATTTTGAAAACAGCTTGCCATGCCAAAAGCATAAATGCAAGCAGTTTCAACATCAAATGTTCAGGGCTGTCTTCTGTGACCCTGAACCCATCTGCATCCATATTTTCCTCCCCAAAAATGTCAGTCTCTTCAAGCTGATCCTCTTCCATGAAACTGTCTGCCTGGTCATAGTAGCCATCTTCATCTGAAGACTCACTGTCACTGGCACTCAGGAAAAGCTCGAAGTCTTCATCATCATTGTCATCTGAAACCCAAACACAACACCCATTTTAAAACCACCAGAAGTGTCAAGTAACTAAGTACAAATACTTTGTTACCTTACTTAAGTAGAAATTTTACTTTTATACTTTAAGTAGTTTTTGAAACCAGTACTTTTACACTTTTACTTAGAAAAAAGCTTGAGTTGATACTTCAACTTCTACAGAAGTCTTTTCTAAAACCTAGTATCTATACTTTTACTTGAGTAAAGAATGTGAATACTTTTGACACCTCTGAAAACCACACAAACAAAATCATCACTAAGGAGGACAGGAGTAATCATACATTCAAACTATTGTAAATACAAAAGAAGGACCACAGACTTCTCTGGGTGCTTTAGCACAGTAACAGTCTCCAAAGAATTATGGTAGGTTATAAGTTACAGGCTTTGAGACTATTGACAGGTGCACAATCTTACCTTGCAAAGTGCAGTCCTCGTACAGTTCTTGGTCTTGTATATCAGTCTGTTTGTCCCCTTGCTGCATACAAAACACAGTTGATGGCAACAGTGGAGCACTGGCAGTATCTGAAGAGTCACTGGCACCCAGGGGAAGCTTGAGATCTTCATAATCAAAGTTCTCTATAACAGAAAAACGAGCCATTTTACACAATATTTCTCACAAAATGTAACAAATAAAGAATGTTCTCCAGTAACTTTGGTCAAACGTTTGCGGTATCCCACAAGTAACTTAGTTTGAATGCAACATATTTGTACTTTTACTTGAGTAGATTTTTAGTGAAAAATAATTACTTGTAATGTTACTTTGGATATATTTATCATGTATGCATTCATGATTTGTTAAGACGTAAGTGGTCAGCTGGTCCCAAGTCTGCTAACGTTGCTTGGTTACCATATGCATTTACGCCTCCACATGGCTTAGTTCAGGGTAAAATAATGACTGAAACTACAGCTGGGTAGTATAGCTTTCAAATTTCAAATAGAAATGAACTGGGCATAATTATAATTACTGAAAACAACCTATTCATACCTTGCAGAGTGTTGTCCACATCATTTTCCGGTTGTTGTTCATGTTCGTTGTCCTCTGGTTGCGTGATAAACAAACTTTCTGAAACACGCAGAGTAGGCCTATCGGTAGCGTCTTTTATCCAAACTCCATTTAAAAAATATGTTTTCTTGTGCGAATAAAAAAGCGTATGTGAAACGAAATCTTTACAATGACCACAAAACTGTCTCTTCCGTTTCCTTGTTCCCTCCATGGCTTGAAAGCAAACAGATTTTTTTTTTTACGATTCGCTTCTGTAATAAATCGGGATTCGCAATCCGGTCCGTTCTTCTTCTTCTTTTAAATTTCCGTCAGAGCAGACATTGTTAAACCCTTTATCGATCCGGTAGTTTGATGTTTCTGATAAACTGAGGAGTGACTGAGGTTGCTGTGTTTATTTCGCTACAGTGCTTGATTTCCGTATTTCTACTTTCCAAGCGTGCAATTGGATGAAATACAATGACGTCATCCAGTTCCAACCAACGGAATCAGTTTATGTTTTGTGTCAGTGAAAGTAACCAATAGCATTACCTGAAAACTTTAGAGGCGGCAAATTTTGTTTGTGGATGGGTGTTACCAGTATGTATAAAACAAAAGATATCTAAAATATACAGGTTAGTAAAGGTACGCCGTATCCTATTTACAACGCGAAGATGGCTTGCAAAAGAACGCTGGAGTTTTACGGAGAGCAGAGTAGAGATGTTACTCCTTTACGCCGGGACAACGTGGCTTTTCAAACTCCGAGTCCGAACGAAAACCGACTGGTGAATATGGTGAATGCAAGTTTGAAGCGGATATTTGAAAAGCTGGAGACGATGGACAAGAGATTGGTTAAGATGGAGGCGGACATCAATGAGCTCAAAGAGGCAAGAGAGGAGCCTGCTTCGAAGAAATTAAAGAGAGCTGGGAATAAATCTGTTGCGGTAAGTTATTTTATTTATTTTAGTTTTTTAAGTCACAAACATTTTGCGGTGTCCGCTTAACTTTGTGTGCTTTATTTATTAATGTATTTGAATTGAGCTCTCATACTATGTTGGATTTTTACAGGAAGCTGTACGCAGATTGCACAATGGGGAAAACAACACACACAAATATGACCCACAGACAAGGTAACTTATATCTTTAAAACTATTGTTTCAAATTATATTTTTAATCAACCTTCTTTAATTACCGGTACTGCTCCACAGTCTATCCTCCCCCCACAACCTCGAGGTCACAACCTATCTCTTTAATGGCGTCTCCATGGCTGTACCGGACGTAGATCCTGCTGTTGTTAAAGGTAAGTCACAAGAGAATATACCAAGACTACAACTATTTAACTGTATAGACTAGTTAGTTATAAATAAACACATTCTCCCCCCTCACTATCTCCCTCTCTCTAGCATCCTGCAAGACACACAGGCCTTAATTATTAGATGGGGTTATATATTGTATGACTAATAGTAAAGTGTATTCTATGCTAACATATTTTTTATTTATAGAATTTTGATTGTGTGTATATATATATATGTCATGTGCCCCGTGTCATTTTAAAATAATAAAAATAACAAACTCAACTTTGTCTATCTGATTGTCTTGACATTATAACCATGAACACCAATGATAATAAATATTAATGATGAGTAACAATAAACCCAAATAAGGCCTTAAACTGGACCAATAGTGTGGGGTTTTAGAGGAGGGGTTTAGGGTTTTAGAGGAGGGGTTTAGGGTTTTAGAGGAGGGGTTTAGAGGGTTTAGAGGAGGGGGAAAGCATTCAGCACCCAATCCTGCTGGCCCGACCGTAAGATCTCTGACCAATTGAAGGAGGCCACTGCCTTGTGTCCCAAAGGTGTGAAATGCTAATATTCCCTGGCATTGACCCCAACCGGGGGATTATTCACCATGGTAACTGATGGCCCTAGTGGCTCCCTGCTGTGCCCCAAACTTGGTACATATCCAGGAGTATTCGGGATTGTGTGACGGGACAGCAAACTCCCGTACACATCCGTTTATTTGTGGAGTACACAGGAGTACTCAGGAGTTTTACATGCCCGATTACAGCTCTTTTCACGCAGTGTAGTGTGTGTGTGTGTGTTTATTGTACAGGTGTGATGGTATTGCCTGCTCTAGCTTTCACGCCTGTCGCACCTCCACCGGTTCCATTGGGACAGCTGCAGGGTCATCAGCTGGACACCGCTGTTCACAGATGTTTCGCCCCCAAGACCAGAACATCTCCAGGCGGGGGGGCCGGTGGCATGCTGGGGACGTCTCCCCGCCACCCCC
Organism: Rhinichthys klamathensis goyatoka; assembly: GCF_029890125.1. Lineage (NCBI taxonomy): Eukaryota > Metazoa > Chordata > Actinopteri > Cypriniformes > Leuciscidae > Rhinichthys > Rhinichthys klamathensis. Next base: position 1,010,838 of record NW_026606747.1, read on the forward strand.
TGTGGCTGCCTTCACTGGGGTGATGATCCCCACCCCATTTCTTTCCTCCTCAACCAACGCCAGTAGCTCCCGTTGCTCTGCTTCCTCTCCTAGCACCTTCGTGGCTTTCCTCAGCCTTGAGCCTGTTACGCCCACTCCGTGTAGCAGCTGGACTGCTGCTTTTCCCACGAAGCCTCGACAGCCGATCTCCACCGGGTGAACAGTTGCTTTCCAGCCGGCATCTTTGCACTCCGCTCCTAACTCTGCGTACTTCTGGTGCTTCCTTTCGTGGGCTGCTGCCATATTCTCCTCCCAAGGGATGGTTAGCTCAATGAGGAGGGCCCGCTTCGCCACTGTGGACCACATGACTATGTCTGGTCGGAGAGTGGTGGTCATGATCTCTCTTGGAAAAATCAGCTGATTCCTAAGGTCTGCCAGCATTTGCCACTCTTTACCAGGTGCGAGCATGCTGCTCTTCTTCTGAGCCAGAGGTTGGTGTATACCACCAGGCTTTACAAACCCTTTTTGCCTGCTTTTCTGTTGCCGGTGAACGGTTTGCTGCCACCCTACAGTCCTACAGTATCTCGGCCAGTTTCATCAGGATTTTATCATGGCACCACCTGAATCGTCCCTGGGTCAGTGCCACTCTGCATCCTGACAAAGTGTTTGGAGACTTGCCTTGGCTCTCCCGCACAGATGACAGCCCACTTCATCACCATACCACAGTGTGAGGTTCCTAGGGCATGGGAGGGTGTTGTAGGTCGCCCTCAACAGGAAACTGAGCCTGGATTGAGGAGTCCTCCAGATATCTGCCCAGGTTATACGCCTGTTGATGGTAGCATCCCATCTCGTCCAGGCTCCTTGCATGCCCTGGGATATATTGCCTTCACCAGACTGGAGAAGGAGCGCTTCCATCTGATGTCGTCCACCACCATGGTCTTTTCCTGCTTCTTGGTGGCTTTGGACCAGAATTGCTGCGCTGCTCCCCAGCCCAGCCCAGCACAACTGGTCTGGAGAGCCCCCATAACTTCTCGGAGTTGCAGACTGGTGATGGTGCGATCCACCTCTGCCTGTGCCTTCCATTTGCAGCCTGTGCGGATGGGGACATTCACACTCCTTATGAGCGGGTCTGCTGAGTTCTTTAGGTCCAGCACAAGGCGAGCCTTTTCCTGCTTATATCCTAGGCTGATGGATTTAATGGGGAGCTCCAGCATGCTCCGACCGAAAAGACCTGCGTCTGAAAAGCATCGGGGCAGGCCTAGCCACTTGCGGATGTAGTTGTTGGCTAGGGTATCCATTCTGCTGACATCTGAGGAAGCAATTTTGCAGATCTTTAGGGGCCACAGGATACGCTGGTACAGGATGTGCTGATAGCACCACACCTTGTGCTTCCCGGGCAGTTGACTCTGCTCAATCTTTGCCAGACCTTCTGCAAGTTGATGTTTGGTTATCTTTCCCATCTGCCTGTCTGACAAGTCTGCCATGTACTGCCTCCCCAGGCTTCGCAGTGGTTTTTCATCCAGCCGTGGAATGGGCTCCCCTTCTACGACGAAGCTGTCTTGGACTTGCACTCTGCCTTTCCTTATTGACAAGCTTCTTGATTTTTCTGTTTGCAGGATGCTTGTCACGTCGTCCATGTAGCTCCTCAGGGGTGGCAGCCTCACGCCTGATGGTAATTTGATACCTCCAACTACCTGCCTGGCCCCTATGAGTATTACCTCAAAAGCCATCACAAACAGGATGGGGGAGATGGCGCATCCCATCGCTATTCCACATTTTAACTGCTGCCATCCCGTCGTGTAGCTCTCTAGCGTGAAACACATGTGCAGGTTGCTGAAGTATCTAGCATTACACTACCCGGGACATGGAAGAACGCTAAGGCGAAGTCAATAAGCCTGTGTGGAACTGAGCCGTATGCGTTGGCTAGGTCAAACCAAACCAGATCCACATCGGTCTTCTCTCTCCTGGCACACTGGATCTGATCCTAAATCAGAGAAGAGTGCTCGACGCATCCTGAAAAGCCAGGGATTCCAGCCTTTTGGCAGCCTGTGTCGATGTATCCATTTGCCATAAGAAAGTTGGTCATTCTCTTTGCCAGAACGGAGAAGAAAATCTTTCCCTCTACATTCAACAAGGCAATGCATCTGAACTGGTTGATGGTCTGGGAGTTCTGCTCCTTGGGAATGAATACACCAACGGCTTGCTGCCACTCTGCTGCGACTTGCTGCTTCCTCCAAGCTGTTTTCATTAGCTTCCACAGTGCCTTGACTACCTGCGGGCAGTTCTTGTAAAGCTTGTAGGGAAGCCCATTCGGCCCTGGGGCTGATGCTGACCTTGCCTTCTTGATTACCTCCTCCACTTCTCGCAACTTAGGTGGAGAGCTGTCGAACGGTAAAGTTGGGGGGGCTGGCCGTGGTACATACCCTGGAGAACCAAGCTGTGATGTTCGTTTTCCGTCACTGTACTGGCTCTTGATGTATTGCTCCAGCTCCTCCTTACTGATGTTCAACTTTCCACTTCTCTTCTCGTCCAACAACTGCCGGCCATACTTGAAGGGATCTCTAAAGAAATTGGTTCTCTCTTTCTCTCTTCTCTTCCTCCTCCTAATCCTCTCCACTCTCCTCAGCCTCGCAAGGTTTTGTCTGACCTCATCCCACAACTCCTTCAGGCCTTCTTTCTCCTGAGGTGCAGCCTTCATCCAGTTCCGACGGAGCTGGCGCCTTGCTTTAATGAGCTGTTCGATCTCTCTCTCTCTCTTCTTCCTTTGCCTGGGGCTGTGGGCTCTTTCCTCCTGACCTCGCAAAACATCTCTCTGCATACCTTGAAGATGATGTACCCCATGATGTTCAGTTTGCTTTCGACGCTCCCTCTCAACGCCAGCTCCAACAGTTCCCTTAAGTCAGCATCTGCCATGCCACCCGGTCATTCTCTTTTGGTCATTTGATCTTGTTGCGCCTACCTGGCTGCTTTGTTACCGGCTTTGTTGGGTGGTCCTCTGGTGGGCTGGTGTCCTCGTGTTCGTGGGGTACGTTCTCCATCTTGGGGTTTCTTCTGCCACTTCCGGAGATTCAGCTCCAGTGGATCCTGCAGCACTGTGGTTGCACTCCCGGCTTCTGGACCCTATCGTCTGACCTGCTTCTTAAGCAGAGCGAGGTTGCTGGTCTTCCGTCTTCGAACACCTCATCTTCCCTTGATGGATACTAGGGATGCACCGAATCCAGGATTCGGATTCGGACGAATATTGGGCTTTTTAACGGGGTTCGGTTTCTGCCGAACCTCAGAATTTTTTTCCACCGAACCGAACCCTAGGCTTGCACTACGCGCGCTACGTCGAAGTCACCGATCAGTGAATGACATCAAAGTACCGCGTGAACGAATAGAGAGCAGACGGCTCCTTATGCTTTTGAATTGCTCTCGCGGTACTTTGATGTCATAAACTGATCTGTCTGTGCAGCGCCGGTTCAAGTCGAACAAGCCTGTAGTGTAACGCGTTGTGTCAGGAAGAAAAATAGGGATAGCTCACAGCTAAAGTTATTGCAGAGGCCAGACAGACTCACGGAGGCGATTCGCATCTCACAACTCGCACTTTATTCCACAATCGAACTTGTGTAACTGTCTGTCACACGTTCTATGTTCCACAGCGTTACTTAACAAAATAAGGTAAAAATGAGCATCAAACAGAAATAACCCGCATACATGGGCATGTGTTCGAGGCGCACGGCACAAACAATACGGACTGCAGACAGTTCAACAGGAGCGCGCAGTTCTTAAAGGGGCCACACCTTATTTCCACTCGTTACAGTAGGTGCACCGTTCGAATGCAGTAGGCTGTGAGAAAGTGAAAATGGAACTCGTGAGCAGAAAAAGTGTTGTTTGGCAGTACTTTCAGTGAAAAGAAGGCAATTCAAGTCGAGCTAAGTTTTCAATTTGCAATGCCGATTTGTCTCATGGTGGCAAGGACTCTAAACAATAGGCTACACAACATCGCCGCTGTTAAAATGCATAATGTTGCTTATTCTTTTTTTTTTTTTTTTTACACTTATAAAAGTAAAAGTAGTGTTTATTATTTACAGTAATAAAATAAAATGAAAAATCCACTTTGTTTACTTCATTAATGTGTTTACTGTGTTAATGGACTGAGGATGAGAGTAGGATTCGGTATTCGGTTTCGGATTCGGCAGAATCTTAACCAGTGGATTCGGTATTCGGCCGAACCCCACAAATCTGGATTCGATGCATCCCTAATGGATACGCAACCCCCTGCTTGACGTCACCTTCTCCCATCCACACGCACACTTCCGGAGGGTTTTCTCATTGTCGTTATTCGATCCTATCGTTGCCTTTTGGTCCATCCTTGTGGGCCCATCTTCCATCCCGCCTCTCGGAGGGCCCTCGGGCTGTTTTTTCTTTTGTTGCTTCGTAGTCAAAGGTGGCGCGTCCTGGGGCTACCAGGTCGCTAGTGGGTAAGGTGACTAGCCGCCCACTCCTAGTGGGCACTGACCCGTGGTGTTGGTCTTGTGATGTCAGATACATGAGTGTCTGTGTGTGTGTGTGTGTGTGTGTGTGTGTGTGTGTCTGAGACTGAGCACTGACCAGTGGTGTTGGTCATGTCAGATACATGAGTGTTTGTGAGTGAGCACTGAAAAGTGATGTGGGTCATGTCATGTCAGATACATGAGTGTGTGTGTGTGTGTGTGTGTGTGTGTGTGTGTGAGAGAGAGTGAGTGAGAACTGACCCGTGGTGTTGGCGTGTGTCTGTACGAACAGCGCGTTCTTGCTCAGCCCCCCGCACAGGAAGAGGGTTGTGATGTCATATCCTGCCTCTCTCATGGCATCTAGGATGTGTCTGGTGCCGAGCTTCATACAACAGAGACACAGAATTACATTAACACTGTAATACTGGACACTTATTTAGTGTGTGTGTGTGTGTGTGTGTGTGTCTTACAGCGATGGCCTGAAGAGTTGCTAGATACAGCAGAGCTAAATCATCCAGCGACTGTGATAAAGTGAGTCCCACAACCTGCACAAACCAGCAGTGATATCATCAAACAACTCTTCACCACTGCAAACATTAGTTATAAAAGCTAAAACTATCTTATGTGTTTTTTTTTTATCTTAATGGTTTAAAAGAAGAAAAATGCAACGTAAAGAAAATCGGTCTTTCTAGAACATAAAGTAAAAAGTACTTTCTAGGGCAATTAACATTATTTTCACGACATTAAGCAAATGTCCCTCTTAAATCCACATTCTGTCCTGTGAAATAAAGGAAAAAAGCCCAAAAATATAATAAAATAATATGTCTTAACTATAAATGTTCATTTGGAATTCATTCTCAATATTCTCATTCTAGCAACACTCTAGCAACACCCTAGCAACTGCCTACCAACTACACTAACTACCCTAGCAACTGTCTAGCAACACCCTAGCAACCACCCACAACATCCGAGCAACTGCCTGGAGCCAAATTTTGCTGCAGCAAGCACCACTCACATATTCTGCAGAAAATGTACGTCTAGTTATCAAGTTTTAATAATAAATCTTCATTCAATAAAAAAATTAAAAAATTAAAGGCAATACAATGAAAACGGGAACATAATGAATAAATACAAAAATGTAACTGTAAATTTAAATCTTATGTTTCTATATTATATTATATTATATATATTTTCATCAGCACTGTAACGAGCACAGCGTTCCTCACCGATCCCCGAGACGTGTGGTCGGCCAGAGGAGAGCGGTTGCCGTGGAAATCAGGCCAGATGTGCAGGCCGGCCGTCAGCTGCTCCAGCTGTGCTGCGTCTCCAGACATGTGCTCCAGATGGAGGTTCAGGCAGGAGTGAAAGTGTTTCCCACTGCAGAGAAAAGCCCAGCGATCAGACTGAGTGAGATCAGAGAGACGGATCAGAGCGACTGACGCTCACCTCTTCGCCGCCTGCTCTTTCAGCTGCCTGGAAGCAGCGTGTCCATTCACCACATGGTCCACCTGAAAGCACATGACATCGCTCTAATTAAGATATTCATATATTTCCACGTAAATGAATCTGTATATATAGCGTATAATGTGTTTATTGTAACGTTTGTCACAATGTCCTGTAGTGATGACTGTCTGGAACCAAGCAACCAAACTACCAACCAACAAACCAAACAACAAGAAAAAACAACAACTGATCAATCAACTAGACCAACCAATCAGACCAATAAACCAAACAACCAATAAAAACAACAACCAACCAAATCAACCAAGAAAACAACCAACCAATCAAATAAACCAAGAAAACAACCAACTAATCAACCAAACTAACCAATAAAAACACCAATCAATCAAATCAATCAATCAATCAATCAATCAACCAACTAATCAATCAATTAATCAGCCAACCAAACAACCAAGTAGAAAACTAACCAATCATCCAAGAAAAATAACCAAACAACCAATCATCCAAAAACAAAACAATCAATCAACCAACCAACCAACCAATAAACCAAAAAAACAACCAACCAACCAATCAATCAATCAATCAATCAATCAAATCAATCAATCAATCAATCAATCAATCAATCAATCAATCAACCAACCAACCAACCAACAACAACCAATCAACCAACAAACCAAAGAAAAACAACAACCGTACCGTACCACTTTTTGGGTACCCTTCTGTTGGGTTACCTAGCACAGTGGTACAGTACCTAAAGGGTGGAGCTAGACTCACTGCAGAACGTTGATTGGTTGACAGCGAATCGTCACTTGCGCGTGCTAGAAGGGGAATGACAACATAAGCGCCATTTTTTTGGAGAGATGAGAGAGACATGCTCGCGCAGTGAGAGCAGCTCGTCTCGGTGAGTGCGGCTTCTGCTTGGGATTTCCCCAGACAGACACTGTCACAGACTGACTGTGACCCAAGACTTTTATTTTGAAGGGATTGATTATGGGTATGTGCACACAACAAACTGTTTCCACCATTACACATACACACAAACTAAATGCCGGCAAAATACACAATTCTTTTTGTGGTTGTATGTTTGTAGCCATTTTGGGGTTTATTTCATTTCATTCAGTTACCAAGTTAACTTCATGCATTTCAAACAGCTATACATACCTTCTGGTACACCCTCACTTGCCAAACCAGTACACAAGGAAAGTAGCCATATTTAAACTAGTATGTGCTCATGGAAGATTACTCCATCTGATTCTGACCTCATGGGGGAGAAGGTTGGTGTGGAGAGGTTGAATCTCGTTTGTATTTGTGGGCCTGTACATTGGCATAGCCAACTTACATCCGTGTATTGTAAACAATTTTGATTTATTTTCTTTAGTATTATAATTTTTGATAATCTGTTTTTTCTATTATTTCCCTATTCCTATTGGATATTGATATTTTTGCACCTTTTGGAATTAAAACCACTCTGGACTGTGTTTTTCTGCCCTTGTCACGTCATTTATACCTCTGGCCGTTGGTACATCCTAACAAGTGGTGTCAGAAGTGGGATTCAGTACCGGTCGAGTGACAAGTGGGGATTTTTTTTTTTTTTTTTTTTTTTTTTTTGACATGCCTCCTAAAACGAGGAGTCAGCCTGAGGAATGCACAGTGCAGGAAGAGGACCTAGGTGCAGTAGGAGGAACCCAAGGAGAGAGCGGGCCACCTGTTGAGGTTTTGACTGCTGGAGGGGATGCTGCAATCACAACTCTTGCACAGATGTTCAAGACGTTCATGCAGTTCCAGCAAGATCGAGACGAGCGTCAGGAAAGGGAGATTGCACGGCGAGAGCAGCACTACAAAGTACTCAGTCATCAGGTCACCCAACTACAGATGGATATGGAGCGTAGCAGAGTTAAAACTCCAGCACCAGATGGTTCAGTGCTAAGGGTGTTAGACCAGGAGCCACATTTGGCTAGGCTTGAGGACACTGATGACATTGAACATTTCTTGACCACTTTTGAAAGACTGGCGGCTGTTTACCAGTGGCCAAGGGGAGACTGGGCAGTTCGGCTCATACCATTACTTACAGGCAAGGCCAGGAGTGCTTTTGTGGCCCTGAACCCTTCCCAAACCCAGGACTATGACCAGCTTAAAGAAGCTATACTGAGGAAGTATGAGATCAGTCCTGAGACATATCGGATGAGGTTCCGTGCTCTGAGCACCCCGACAGATGAGTCACCACGAGAACTCTACACACGGCTTAAGGACTTATTCTGCAAGTGGGTCCAATTCAGCCAAAATAGCAAAGATCACCTTATGGAGGTTATCGTGCTTGAACAATATCTGCGGGTGTTGTACCCAGATGTAAGGACTTGGGTCAGGGAACATAATCCAGCCACTGCTGCCGAAGCTGCTATCCTAGTAGAGACCTACATTGCTGCAAGGAGGGGCCCTGGAAACTTCTGTTATGCAGGCATACTACCATATTCTAAGGGTAAGTCTGAGGGGTCTGGGGTGAGTTCAACCTCTCAAAGCCGTGTTAAGATTCTGAAGTCTACCCACCCTAAACCCACATCACCTGTTTCCACATCACAACTCACAGTTCAGCAACAAGTTGTGTGTTTTAATTGTGGAGAGCCAGGACATACTAGGCCAGACTGTCCATTGAAAAAGTCCAACACAACTAGTCTTTGTTATGTTCCAAGGCCAGTGCAGACATTATTTCCCACACATGACACAGAGCCAGTTATCACAGTTTTGTTGAATGGCAAACCACTTTCAGCTTTGGTTGATACAGGATGTGCTCGTACTTTGATACAAGCCAGATATATACCCAGAGATAGCTGGAGTGAGGAAGAAACTGTGACTGTTTGTTGTGTGCATGGTGATAACAGTGAGTTGCCTACAGCTGAAGTCTATATTGAGGTGCACAACCAGCCATACCTGATGAAAGTTGGAGTAGCCCAGAATCTGCCATATCCTGTTCTGTTAGGCACAGATTTTCCGGTTTTGGCCGAATTGGTGCAGGGAACAGCATGGTGTGGTGTAGTGACAAGGGCTCAGGCCAAGCAGAAAGTACAGTCTACCCCACCATCAGAAACGGTTAAAGTTCTGCAGATGATGCCTTTTTGCTCAGAGGAGGTGTTAGGAGAACCCAGACCTACTGAGGAAGCTAGAATGCAGCAGCGTAGAGAATGGGTAGAAAAGTTAATGGAGACCTCAGAAACGGCTAGAATACAGACAGAGGAACCTGAACTGTGTGAGACAGATATTGTCATTCATAACAATCTAGCACAGCTCCAACAAGAAGATCCCACCTTAGCTGATTGTTTTAAGCATGTTAGCGAGAAGGGAGGGGTTACCACTTTGTCAGATGAGACCTATGTGTTGGAAAACGGACTCCTGTACAGAGAGAGTAAGGAGGAGGGAACACAGCTGGTTGTGCCCAAGACACAGAGGAGGGAGGTGTTAGCAATAGGACACTCAATCCCCTGGGCAGGCCATTTGGGGTTTATGAAGACATTCATGCGGATCTCTAAGAGGTTTTATTGGCCAAGAATGTACAGTGATGTTAAAGAGTATTGCAAAACATGCCCTGAATGTCAACTCATTGTTGGTCGCACACCTGCTCATGTTCCGCTTATACCATTACCCGTTGTTGACACGCCCTTTAAGAGAATTGGAGTGGATATTGTTGGCCCTTTAGAGAGAAGCCAGACAGGGAATAGGTTCATTTTAGTCATTTGTGACTATGCAACGAGGTACCCTGAGGCATTCCCACTTAGAGAAGTTACTGCTAAGCAAATATCCACAGCACTCATAAAATTCTTCTCACAAGTAGGCATACCTCGGGAAGTCCTCACAGACCAAGGTCCCAACTTTATGAGCCGCACATTACAACAAGTATATCAGCTGTTAGGGATTAAGAGAGTACGAACCACCCCTTACCACCCACAGACTGATGGTTTAGTTGAAAGGTTTAACCAAACCCTGAAGGCAATGCTCAAGAAATTTGTCTCTGAAACAGGCAAGGACTGGGATAAGTGGCTGCCTTTCCTCTTGTTTGCCTACCGAGAGGTACCACAGGCCTCAACAGGATTTTCACCTTTTGAGCTCCTTTATGCCCACCCTGTTAGAGGACCCTTGGATGTGCTGAAAGAGAGCTGGGAAGACATAGACAGGCCCAGTAAGCAAAACATCCTCAACCACATCCTCAAGATGAGAGAACAACTGCAAAAGACCACTGCTTTTGCTCAAAAGAATCTTCTACAGTCCCAAGCCCAGCAGAAAGCATGGTATGACAAGGCAGCACGAACACGCAGCTTTCAACCTGGTGAGGAGGTCCTGTTACTGTTACCCACATCAGAGAATAAGCTGGTGGCAAAGTGGCAGGGCCCCTATGAAGTCAAGCGGAAAGTAGGTCCAGTGACTTATGAAATTGAAATTCCCTCAAGGAACCAACCACTTCAAATCTTCCACATCAACATGCTTAAGAAATGGCATCCGCGGGCACAGTCAGCAGAGCCTGTGCGGGGTGCGACAGACTCAGTGGTTGACAACGCCCTGTTTGTGAAAGCAGTGGAGGAGGAGGAGGAGGTCGAAGAGCAGTATATCCCTGGTCGGCAAGGCAATAGTGAACTGAGCCTAGAACATCTGAGCGAGGAGCAAGGACAGCAACTGTCAGAGTGCTTGCCTGATCAGCTCTTCATGGATACACCCGGTAGGACAGACCTAGTCTCTCACTCCATCGTCCTAAAAGATCCCAAACCCATTCGCCAGCCAGTCTACCGTGTACCAGAACGACTACTGTCAGTAATGAAGCAGGAGCTAAACACCATGCAGGAACTGGGAGTGATAGAGCCATCCACTAGCGAGTGGAGCAGTCCTATTGTTTTGGTTCCCAAAAAGGATGGCTCTCTTCGGTTTTGTCTGGACTTTCGCAAACTGAACAGCGTCAGTAAGTTCGATCCTTACCCCATGCCAAGGGTGGATGAGCTGGTGGAGCGACTGGGAAGAGCTAAATACCTCAGCACATTAGACCTCTGCAAGGGGTATTGGCAAGTTCCTCTGAAACCGGAATGCAAGGAGCTTACTGCTTTTAAGACTCCCTTTGGGCATTATCAGTTCCAGGTTCTTCCTTTTGGACTTCATGGGGCTCCAGCTACGTTCCAAAGAATGATGAACCATATTCTCTGTGGGACAGAGTCATTTGCTGCAGCTTACCTTGATGATATCATCATCTTCAGCCAGAGTTGGGAGGGACACCTGGGGCATCTTAAGGAGGTGTTAAATCGGATTAAGGCTGCTGGACTGACAATTCGCCCTGACAAATGTGCACTGGCCAAGATGGAAACTCAGTACTTGGGGTTTGTGCTGGGACACGGGGTGGTCAGGCCGCAAGTCGGGAAGGTTGAGGCCATTAAGAATGCAGAAAGACCGAACACAAAGAAACAAGTGCGGTCTTTCTTGGGGCTAATAGGCTGGTACCGACGCTTCATACCGAACTTCTCAGCCCGGGCACTTGCCCTGACTGACTTGACTAAAAAGAGCCAGCCCAACAAGGTGGACTGGACAACGGACTGCGAAAGAGCCTTCCAGGACTTGAAGGACTCGTTATGCAAAGCACCAGTGCTCCAGAGTCCTGACTTTGAACAACTTTTTACGGTACAGACTGATGCTTCTGACCAGGGCATTGGTGCTGTACTATTACAAGATGCACAAGGACAACTTAAGCCTGTGGCCTATATCAGTCGGAAGCTCCTTGATCGGGAAACAAAGTACTCAACAGTCGAGAAGGAGTGTCTTGCTGTTAAGTGGGCTTTGGACTCTCTGCGCTATTACTTACTTGGACGTAAGTTCCGGTTAGAGACTGATCATCGGGCTCTGGCCTGGTTAGGACAGATGAGAGACACCAATGCCCGAATCACAAGGTGGTTCCTGGCCATTCAGCCTTTTGATTTTGAAGTGCTTTACAGGACTGGGACTCAAAATTGCACAGCTGACTTTCTCTCAAGGACACCTCAAGAGGTGTCTGGAGAAGGAGGGGGAAATGTCACAGACTGACTGTGACCCAAGACTTTTATTTTGAAGGGATTGATTATGGGTATGTGCACACAACAAACTGTTTCCACCATTACACATACACACAAACTAAATGCCGGCAAAATACACAATTCTTTTTGTGGTTGTATGTTTGTAGCCATTTTGGGGTTTATTTCATTTCATTCAGTTACCAAGTTAACTTCATGCATTTCAAACAGCTATACATACCTTCTGGTACACCCTCACTTGCCAAACCAGTACACAAGGAAAGTAGCCATATTTAAACTAGTATGTGCTCATGGAAGATTACTCCATCTGATTCTGACCTCATGGGGGAGAAGGTTGGTGTGGAGAGGTTGAATCTCGTTTGTATTTGTGGGCCTGTACATTGGCATAGCCAACTTACATCCGTGTATTGTAAACAATTTTGATTTATTTTCTTTAGTATTATAATTTTTGATAATCTGTTTTTTCTATTATTTCCCTATTCCTATTGGATATTGATATTTTTGCACCTTTTGGAATTAAAACCACTCTGGACTGTGTTTTTCTGCCCTTGTCACGTCATTTATACCTCTGGCCGTTGGTACATCCTAACAGACACGGTGAAGGTCGGCGGGATGCAGAGGAGCACTGCATGTACCCAACTTGTGGTGTGACATTTGCAACAAAGTCGCAAATTTGCTCTTTTAAAAAAAAAGCTCTTTTGAAATGTGCTCGCCGTATGAACGCAGGGGAAAAGATGAGATCAGCTACTATGGCGAAATGAGCTGCTGTATAGGCAGATGCCCCGCCCTCTTTGGCGGGCTCTGCGCTCAGTTCGGCGGGACGGCCCCCTCGATTGGCTCGCGCAGACATGCTAGTTGGCCATAGGTTTGTGCAGTTCCCACTTGCCTAGCCAATAGCGTGCGTGCATCTCCGCAATATTATGGCTGTGCAGTAGCACTGCGTTATTAAATAAAAGGAAAAAGAAGTTTTCCCCCATAGCTACGAGCAAAGACGCAATACGAGTAAACGTTTCGAAAGGAAACCAAAATAAAGAAAATAGTTAAACTTTTAGCATTGCGTTAACGTTCTGTGCTCATCTGCATCATCAAAGCTGTATACTGAATTTGATATTTTAATGTCACTGTTTTGGTATGTTAAGGAGCTTGAAGTGTTTTTCATGTTAATGTCCCGCTGTTTGTAGTGATTAAAATACTGCAGCAGGAGCTGTATGTGGATCACAAGAGCCCAAAACGTGCATTTTGTTCACATATATTTGTTTTTCTTGTTTTGAGAGGTGATATAATACATTTTGAGGTAGGGGCCAGTTCACACAGAGTGATTTTTCCATTCCACTGCGCTACATCTTGCATTTTTAACCACAAAAATGCGTTCTGTGTGAATGGTCTCTTAGACTGGTTTGTTTTGCAATTATGCTTTCAGTATTGAATGAAATCTATATGTATTTTGTCCAGTGCATTCTGGGATTTCCTTCCATATTAAAGATAGATGTGATTGACTCACCAGTCGTCCCGTGGCGCTCTGACCTCCCTCATTAAGCCACAGTCCCGGCAGCATGGCGGACAGATACGGGCCCCAGACCCCGGGGACGAACAGCGGCTGTGTGCTCACCTGAGGGATACAAACACACGCTGACATCAACAGTCACACTATCTGAACACACACACACGTCCAGGAACTGAAGCTCACAGCCATGTGACATGAAGACGTCCCACATATGACAGCCATACGGGACGTGACCGGTTGCTCTTCACAGGGCAGCTGGTGTCCCCTCACATCGGCCCCGATGACCCCTACAACAAAATATTACTGACACTATAACACACTCCTACATAAATTTAAACTCACAGATCTCACGATACTTACCCAGCTGATTAATCACAGTACAGTAACACAATTGTTTTTGTATTGCAATATACAAATGAGTCACTATCTGATTAAATATGCACTCTTATTCATATATTTCCTGCCCAGAAACCTGAACACTGGATAAAGCCAGATTCATAATTTTTGTTTATTTTGTTGACATATTGCTGTTTTTTTCCAGCGGGGATTATTGATTTTTCTTTTATCACTCCATAAATCAGAAACTACTGTCAACAGACAGACACAAATACATTTTCATCATGTTTTTAGCAGTTGTATAAATGTAAAAATGTTGCATAAATGTGGTGAATGATATATGAAAAAACTTTCATATAGATATGAATAAAACTGTAAAATGTTGGCTGCTGAAGTGGAGAATTCAGACTCAAACTCGCCGCCTTTAAAGATTGAAATCTACAGACACTAATAGATAAAGTGCAATAAAATAAACTTGTTTTCTTTCCACTAGTCTGAAAGAAGACATGCTATGGAAGCAAAATAGAGCTCAAAACTGACCAGTGGATGAACAACCCTGGTTTTGCCTGTGAAATCTTTAGAAAGGGGTTTAGAGAGACTGAATCCTTGATCGAAGCATTTCCGACACTGAGAGAAAAGAGCTGATGCTGCAGTGGATATTATGAGGAAATTAAAGTGTTCCTGCTTATCCATGTTGTTTACAGTAGAGGTCGACCGATTGTGGATTTTACTGATATCGATATTTAGGTTTGACCGTACATGCCGATAACCGATTATTCAACCGATAATTTTTAAAATGGATATTGGATTAAAAACAAACACTCCAAGTAAAACAGTGCTGAACTAAAATGTGCTAAATGAAATAAATATATAAATATGAATATATTAAAATTAAATAAAACTAAATTAATAATTTAAACATTAAAATATTACAGGTCAAATGTGTGTTTCTTTAGCTATAAACTAGAACATGTGTAAATTTCATAGGTAATACTTTGCAAGTCCATTTTTGTTAACAAGGATGTATTAGCTAGCTTTCATGAACTATATGCATTATGCAATATATGTTTTTACTGCATGTATTAATATTTGAGCAATACAATTGTACCTTGATCATTCATGTTAGTTCATTGACTAAGGTAATAACAGATAAAATAAAATAAAATAAAAATTAAAACTCAATTTAAAATGTATTAGTAAATGTGGAAATTAACAAACTAACAATGAATAATACTTCTACAACATTTATTAACCTTAGTTAATCCTAAAAATGTAATCTTATTGTAAAGTGTTAACCTTTCATGTAAATCCAAAGAGCTTAAAGATGGCCATCATTTTAAATATCTGCAAAGGCCAGAGCATTACATTTACATAAATGCAGACCTATATTATATGTATAGTCTCTCACTTTATTTGCTTCTATTTTAGAACACGTGATGATTATCTAATCAAAATAACAAATGTATTGTAGTGATAAAAAAAAAAGAAACAAATCAGAAACGCATTCAATTGAAGTTATGTTTCTGCCGGCTACATGAACATATCAATGTTGAGAAAGCAATCACTTCACTAGCTTTAAATATGCATACTCGCCAGCTAATGAATGCATAAAAGTGACCAGCTGGATATAAAATTGCGACATTAAACATTTGGGTGAGGTTTGCATGTGTTTTTGTCACATTGTTTTAACCGCTTGAGGTATAGCCACTACTAATGTTAGTCCTCTCAGACTCGACGGCAAACATACTGCTGTTATTTCTCTGCTAATGCAGCATCTAGTCAAAAAATTAATTACTTTATAATGATATGGCAATATGTACTTTAGTGTTCTGTATTCATACCGTTTCGCTGTCAATGTTTAAATGCGCATCTGAAGTGTCAGCGCTCTCCCTGAAGCGTTCTCTCCGTGCAGCCTCACGTGTTCATGTAAACAACTCAGCCAGTGAAAGTATTTATTTGTCCTCTAGAGGCCGCTCTCGCTCTGTGTAATGACAGCGCACTCTTGAATCGGTCGACCTCTAGTTTACAGCTCTGTTTCTCTGAGGTTCAGCTGACAGTATCAACATCTGTGAACAAGACGCACATCAACTAGTTACGCTCACATTATGCAGATTTTATATAAAGACCTGATCTATTTAGGAGTGAAGCGGGTTGTCGAAGGTCAAACACTCAAATAGAAGTTTAACGCAGTGTAAATGCGCTCATTATGACACAGTTTTCTCTTCATTTCAAAGAGCCCTGGCTGAGTGAGCACTGCATTAGCACTCAGCTGGCGTGGCGTATCATACCTAACCCTCCTGCGTGTGCGTCTATGAGTGAAGCAGCCACAGCCGTTCCCGGTCTCAGGCCCAGATCTGCAGCCGCCTCTGCGCTCAGTCCTTGTCCTACAGGAGTCCCAGGACAACACGTCTGCTCACCTGGACACACACACACACACGATCAGTCAACACGAATGGCTGAACACACACAGACACCTGAGCTTTACTCTCTCCCACCGATTTTACAGTAGCTGTTCTCCATCAGGTCCTCCAGGCCGATGGCGCTCCAGAAGGTGTCGTCCCAGCCTTCGGACGGAGAATACGTCCACTTACAGACCAGAGTACAGAGAGACCTGCATCAGGAGAGCAAGAGATGCTGTGTGGATCACTGACATAACTCTCTTTATGTCTCGCTTTAAAGGGGTCAAGATATCAAACATATGTTTGTTCGGAGCATTTGACTGCAGATTGTGTTGTAAACGAGGCACAGAGCTTTGCTGACAGATGAAGACTGTATTTGATCTGACAGCAGCTGCATCGCAAACCGTCAGTAAATTATTTCGTTATGCTTTGTCTGTAAATCACCATTTATATGGATAATGTTTTCAAAACAGTGGTGCGTTCGAGTCCTCCTCTGAATTTTGTATTTACGAGTTGGGAAGTCGCAATGATGCGCGAGGATCTGTTTTATTTCTTACAGTCTATGGTTTTATTGTGATCATTTTGAACGCATGTTTAGCAAGTCTTATGCCACTCGGTACAATTCGCTAGTTGCATAACAACGGAAATAGAATCTCCGGTTTGTCTGTGGTGAGCTGGATCACTTCCGGTCACTGCTTCCGTCAATGGCACTCGCTTACTTAACCGACCGTTCAGCATAGTGTAAAAAAAAACACACGAGTCTTTTTGGTATTAAAACAGGTGTTGTACCGAATTCCGACTCGCGGACAAATCACACGCCCCTTCCCGTGCACGCGCCTCTCACATAAATACGCGCTGAAGCGAGTTTGAATGCACTTCCTTTGCCATATGCGTTTATCGATTGATTTTTCTCACAGCAAGCACCCAGATCCTGCATGAAAGCTTTGTCTACACTTACATCAGGGCTCGACATAAGCAATGGCCCGATGGCCCGGGGCCAGTAAAAGAGTATGTCGGGCTAGTTGATTGGCCAGTCACTGGCCCGCGCGGGCCAGTGAATGGCCATCAGCAAAACAAACAGCAAACGTCATATACAGTGGCGCGAAGAGTGTCAATGTTACTTCAGGTTATAATAACGTGTTAAAATGTCAAAGAACTACGAGGCTGATACGAGAAAGAGGACATTCCTATAGGGCTGGGCGGTAAATCGAGTTTGTACAATATATCGATTTTTTTTAAACGATATGGAATGAGGCAATACCGTTTATCTCGATACAGTAGTTTGATACGAGCACATCTGAAAAATAGCGGAGTACGCAGTGTGAGCTCCTGCAGTGAAAAAACGTAGTAGCCTACAATTTGTCCTAAACATGACACAAGCTTATATTAAGCACTTCAAAATAACTGGTAAGATATAGTTAACAAGTTTAAAGTAGCTTGCCCTGTCAGATGCTCTGACAGATACTGTTGCTGACTGACAGATAAATAGCCTACTTGCGCTGTTTAATGCGTTTGAGACGTGGTGCTTTCCTCAGTGCTTAACTTACATTTTACAGGTATATTCTCCATCCGTAAATGTTAGAAAGTCAAACAAATATGTCCATTTCACTGTCAGGAGAGGACGAGCTTCTGCAAGTGAATCTCCGCTTAAATTCAGGCTTCCGTGAACGAGCGCTGCCGCGAGCACGCGCGCCTAACAGAGGAGCACAATAGAAGAGTAGCGCAATAATTCTGACTAAAATATACATCTTGCTAAAATATTTGTTGTTGGAGACAATAAATGTGCCATATGTGTAATTTTAAACCTAAAAATAGGCCTATATTTTTATGAAAGTGAGTATTATAACGGGTAATCAAATGCAGGCTAATATAATTAGTTATAATTAGCATTATTTTTGTTTTTAGATTGTAATGTTAGAATGTAATGTGATTTTAACCACCTTTTTGCACGTAATATATTGCATAGCCTACATTACATTCACTATATTTGTTTCCATATCCTTCAATATCAACATTGTTTGGATATCATTAAGCAGGATGTGAAATATTTTTTTCTAAATAAATACAGATTTTCTTTATCCAAATAGAAAAACGTAGAAAGTACCGAGATATATATCGTATATCGCCATTTAACCAAAAAATACCGAGATATGATTTTTTGGCCATATCGCCCAGTCCTAATTCCTAGTGTCATGGAAAACGCAGTACACCTGGGTGGAGAAAGGCAATGAGGGCATGTATCGTTTGCCGGAAATTTACAACAAAAGCCGACCAAAATGCATAACCGGCCTGCCGAGTGCCGACGGGCTATCTAAAAATAGTGTAATCAAATTCCCCCCTAAACTTTTGCCTAGCCCCCCTAAAAATGTGTGATTAAGTGTAAGCTACACAAATTTGTGTTCGCTTCAGTCTTGTTATAATCAGATTCAGCGCGTTCTTCATTTTTTCTTCATTGACAGTTTTTTGGTCATAAATGTTAAACGTATGACAAAAATAATCAGGCAAACTAATACACTTTTGTCTAATTTCGCCATTTTGAAGTGAAAATATAGCCCATGTAACTCATCACTCATGTAATGTGTTATAATGTAAACAGTATCTGTCAGAGCATCTGACAGGGCAAGCTGCTTTAAACTTGTTATAAAGTTAATTTACTGTCATTGTGAGGGGACAAGAAAAATTAATCCTAATGTATACAATAAATACAGTTTAATGGAAAAGTGCTTTTGATTCTATTTCTTTCAGGGCCAGTAAAAATATAGAAGGGGCCAGCAAAACTCTGATCTACTGGCCCTGGGGGCCAGTGGGGATTTTTTTTTATGATGAGCTCTGCTTACATAAATTAACAGAAAGTGAACTAGTGTGGATAAAAGATGCAAACAAACAAAAACGTATGGCAGATCGATTAAAACTATAAACTTCGACGGGTAAAGCTACCATAATAAAGCTACCAGCTGTCAAAACATAACTGTTAATTTCACATAATTTAACTGAACGTAACTTTTGTGTGTTAAACACGATGTGGTTCATAGGAAAATATGGTATCACTCTCCCCATTGCACAAGAATGTCATTAAAAATAATAATATTTAACCTTTTTCATGAAGATAGGCTTTAGTTCATAAACAAATTATTATGCATGGACTCAATCTTTATTTTTTTGTAATATGGCAGCAGTTTTTAAGGGCACCTGAACGCAAAACAATTGCTCCAGCTATTTTAATTGTATATCCATAAGCAATCCCAGCTAGAATTTTTTTTGTTCTGTTCTAATGTTTTCAGCGGGTAGTTTTATTTTTGTTCCCAAAAAGAACCTTGTATAATCTGTGATCTCAACAACATTCCCAAAACATCCTCAAAATGTTGCAGTTAAAACATCCTTAAAACATTACATTCAAATGTTTTCTTTAAAACAGTACCCTCGTAGGGCTTTACAAGTTTAAACCAAACTTGTAGGGAATGTTATAGCCAAAGTTCTGAGAACGTTCCCTGCTAGGATGCAAGATGTGAAATTGAAAGAATGAATGAAATAAATAATGTTTTTTGTGGTCCTAATGTGCCGGAAAATAACTATAATGGAAAAAAAAATGTCTAAGGTTTCTTTACATCCTTAGCTTTATTTAACCTTAGCTTTAGTCAATGATCACATTATTATAATTATAATTTCTATTTTTAAGATGCAATTAAGCAAAAACAAAACAAACATAAAAACAGGTATTTGCCTCATATAGGCTATAGTCTATTATATACAATATACAGACATGTATTTTATGAACTAAAGCCTATCTTCATGAAAAAGGTTAAATATTATTTTTAATGACATTCTTGTGCAATGGGGAGAGTGATACCATATTTTCCTATGAACCACATCGTGTTTAACACACAAAAGTTACGTTCAGTTAAATTATGTGAAATTAACAGTTATGTTTTGACAGCTGGTAGCTTTATTATGGTAGCTTTACCCGTCGAAGTTTATAGTTTTAATCGATCTGCCATACGTTTTTGTTTGTTTGCATCTTTTATCCACACTAGTTCACTTTCTGTTAATTTATGTAAGTGTAGACAAAGCTTTCATGCAGGATCTGGGTGCTTGCTGTGAGAAAAATCAATCGATAAACGCATATGGCAAAGGAAGTGCATTCAAACTCGCTTCAGCGCGTATTTATGTGAGAGGCGCGTGCACGGGAAGGGGCGTGTGATTTGTCCGCGAGTCGGAATTCGGTACAACACCTGTTTTAATACCAAAAAGACTCGTGTGTTTTTTTTTACACTATGCTGAACGGTCGGTTAAGTAAGCGAGTGCCATTGACGGAAGCAGTGACCGGAAGTGATCCAGCTCACCACAGACAAACCGGAGATTCTATTTCCGTTGTTATGCAACTAGCGAATTAAAGATAGCCTACTCTTTACCAATATGGAGGTATTTTGTCATGTCTAAAGTATATTAATGGGGCCACGAGAATGCAATCAAAGCACAATAAGATGGCTATAAGTAATTGTAAATCATTCAAAATAAATGACATGATCACTAGATTTTATACAGGTGTTACTATAATGATTTTGTTAATGGTGATCAGCAACCAAATATTGATCATGTGGAAGTTACTGCCTTTTGTCTTGGCATGACTTCTCACTTTTTGCTGACAATACAAAGGCAGAGTACAGTACCTTTAAAATAGTGGTCAAAAGTCAAGTTTGAGCTCAAGATTTTTTTATGTACTGTAAATTATTTTCATTACTTAAACATCTAATTGCCAGATTTCCAGTGTCCTACCTATAATTAATTTGGCGGGACAACTTAAAATCTTTAAAGTCATTTTTCTCAGTTCCACACTCTAGCAAGTTAAGGTATTTTGCCTTTGTAGGGCAGTATGGCCCTAAAGGTGTTTTATCACAGAATGAATGTCGTCTATGAAACAGTTGTGCGGATCCTGCATCTCACCTGCATAAGGACCCTGTAGCTTTCCAGGACAGAAAGTCTGGAAGGTCAAAGAAATGTGCCGCTTCTTTCCAACAGGTTTCCTGCAGATTCTAAGCGTAGAAGAAGAAACAAGCGTCTGAAACACAAGTGTTTATAGTCCTCTTGCTCTTCCTCAGGATCCCAGCGCTCCTCACCTCTTTGAGCCACAGTAGTTTGGGCGGCTGCATTTCGGGCGACATCACCCCGCCGACCCCCTGAAGCACTCTGTGTTTGGTGTCTGTGATCCGAGCGGCTTGTTCTGCGGCCCGGTGGTCCATCCACATAACCACGTTCCTCTCCCGGACGCCTGCAAGTAACACTGGGTCAGAGTGCCGGATCCCGCTCTCGGGACGAGTGATAAACGCACCTCACCTGTGTGATTGACAGCCACGGGCTGAAAGTGCCGATCCAGAGCCACCAGTGAGCAGGTAGCATCAAACCCGAGCCCTCGGACACACGTCACGTCAATGTCCTGAGTCACTCTCTGAAAACACACGCAAACAGCCCGTTTGACCAACACAACACCAACAGAGTCCCTGCCAGACAGATAGTCGCCTCACCTTCACTGTCCGGCAGCACTTGCTCCAGATATCAGCTGACGACTGCTCATAATGCTCCGCATGCGGCTCCCAGATGACAACGGGCTCCTCTGCTGTGTGTTTGACCTGACCGTCCGGAGTGACCAGAGCCGCTCGCACACTGGCAGTGCCCACGTCAACCGCCACATAATACCTGCTCATCTCACTGGACACCTGCGGAAACACACACACACGCAAGGGCACCCTCAGCTGATGCTGTAATAATATATTGGATTTGGAACAGATTTTGGCCCGAAACCAGAGCACTGGAGTTGACTGGATGAGCTCCTCCCATGACAATTAGGTTAATTATCTAATTATCTTTTTCTTATCTTATTTTAACTGCCCGACCGCTCCAAGCATCGGACAGGTGAGCTCTGCCAGTGGCCGGACAGGATTGCAAGGCTTCAGACTTACCAATTTTGTGGTAAAATATATTTTTTAATTCTATTCCAAATATTTGTAAAAGTTATGACGTTATGAAGACATGGGAAAAGGTGCCATAGGTGTTTATTAAACAATGATTAAACATTACAATGATGTACAAATTAACCATGCCATTTAATGTCCTCTTTTCTTTATCCTCATACCTGTTGCTTTGATGTATGAGGCACACACACAGAGACACAAACACACACACACACACAGAGAGAGAGAGAGAGAGAGAGAGAGAGAGAGACAAACACACACACACAGAGAGACAGACAAACACACACACAAACACACACACAGAGAGAGAGAGAGAGAGAGAGAGAGAGAGAGAGAGAGAGAGAGAGAGAGAGAGAGAGAGAGAGAAACACACAGAGAGACAGACAGACAGACAAACACACACACACACAAACACAGAGAGAGAGAGAGAGAGAGAGAGAGAGAGAGAGAGAGAGAGAGAGAGAGAGAGAGAGAGAGAGAGAGAGACAGACAGACAGACAGACAGACAGACAGACAGACAAACAGACAAACAGACAAACAAACACACACACATTAATATTTGGGTAAACTCTCCTCATTACTGTCATAATCTCACTCTCATTACGGCAAAAAGATAAAACTGAATATACAGCGTGCTATTTCCTTCATGCAATTATAAAACAGTTATCTTAATATCCGTTCGCAACTGCTGTTTGTTTACATCGGTAGAATGACTGTAAGTCTCTCACAGTGAAACTCTTACCTTAACTCTTAAATCGTACCTGCTTCGCGCGCGTCTGGAGGAATAAACGCGTTTACTCTCGTTCTGCAGGGCTTCAGTCAGAGTTTCAGCGAGCGACTGTAAAGAAAAACCTTCACAATGTACTTTGGATTTTAGCTTACGGCGCTCGAGCGCGACCAAAAAGTACAACCGCGCGAGCCTCAATAGCATTCGTGTATGGGGTCCATTTGTGCCAAAAATGAGTCGACTGCTTTGTGCTTTATACTACACATAGTTGTTCGTAAAACTGGTATGTTGATGTGTGTTTTCTCTGTTTATGTCGATTTGATCTGTCGTTCTTACTGTATTGATCCTTCTTTTTCAGGAAAAATAGTATATGTTGCTGTGTTTGTTCTCGATTTGTTCTGTATTCCGTACTTGAACTGTAGTCCGATAGCCTACACTGTCGTCCCGTTCTGACATCTTAACTGTCGTCCCGTTCTGACATCTTAACTGTCGTCCTGTTCTGTCATCTGAACTGTCGTCCTGTTCAGTCATGTTAACTGTCGTCCTGTTCAGTCATCTGAACTGTCGTCCTGTTCAGTCATGTTAACTGCCGTCCTGTTCAGTCATGTTAACTGTCGTCCTGTTCAGTCATGTTAACTGTCGTCCTGTTCAGTCATGTTAACTGTCGTCCTGTTCTGTCATCTTAACTGTCGTCCTGTTCAGTCATGTTAACTGTCGTCCTGTTCAGTCATGTTAACTGTCGTCCTGTTCTGTCATCTGAACTGTCGTCCTGTTCAGTCATGTTAACTGCCGTCCTGTTCAGTCATGTTAACTGTCGTCCTGTTCAGTCATGTTAACTGTCGTCCTGTTCAGTCATGTTAACTGTCGTCCTGTTTAGTCATGTTAACTGTCGTCCTGTTCAGTCATGTTAACTGTCGTCCTGTTCAGTCATGTTAACTGTCGTCCTGTTCAGTCATGTTAACTGTCG
Source organism: Rhinichthys klamathensis goyatoka (assembly GCF_029890125.1). Classification (NCBI taxonomy): domain Eukaryota; kingdom Metazoa; phylum Chordata; class Actinopteri; order Cypriniformes; family Leuciscidae; genus Rhinichthys; species Rhinichthys klamathensis. Next base: position 1,034,684 of record NW_026606747.1, read on the forward strand.
TCCTGTTCAGTCATGTTAACTGTCGTCCTGTTCTGTCATCTGAACTGTCGTCCTGTTCAGTCATGTTAACTGCCGTCCTGTTCAGTCATGTTAACTGTCGTCCTGTTCAGTCATGTTAACTGTCGTCCTGTTCTGTCATCTTAACTGTCGTCCTGTTCAGTCATGTTAACTGTCGTCCTGTTTAGTCATGTTAACTGTCGTCCTGTTCAGTCATGTTAACTGTCGTCCTGTTTAGTCATGTTAACTGTCGTCCTGTTCTGTCATCTGAACTGTCGTCCTGTTCTGTCATGTTAACTGTCGTCCTGTTCAGTCATGTTAACTGTCGTCCCGTTCTGTCATCTGAACTGCCGTCCTGTTTAGTCATGTTAAAGGGGCATTATGCAGGAATCCCGTTTTTGTCAAACAGCGACCCCTAGAGTTACTGTGGAGTACTTGAATTTAACGTTACTGTCGTAAATAACACTCACTCAGAGCGTGACATGGCCTGTTACATAGTATACAATAGTACATTGTGTTTAATTTGTCGTTTAATGAGATATAATATATGTTGTTAGTGGTGAGAATTTTCACGTGATTAAATACATAGATCCGACAATTTTAATGGTCCAGAGGCAGAACTTTTGCCAAGTGTGTCAGAGGTTCTGGGTTCTAATCGGTACTAGTAGTATAGTTTATTTTCCTCATCAAAACTGATTGTTTATTAGTGGTTGTATTTCAAGCAGGGACATGTTTTTTGTGCATTAGGTTTTGTGATTTCACCGTAACAAATATAGAGAGTCTCTCAGTTCCTGCAACGGATTCAGGCGCGCGTCACAACAGAACACTGTAACTTATCTGCACCACTGATCGCAGAGGCAACGAGCACTTTGGTCACTTGATTTCAAAAATAACACATTTCAGATCGCCTCTTATTTAACAAACGAACGAAATGAATGCTCTACTAGAGTTACCTGGAGATGTTTTATTTGTTTGTAATGGTAACGTTACATCCGTGCCGCGAGAAGTTTCAATGGGGACATAACACACCCGCAAATTATGCCTATGCTCGTGTCCGACTCCTCGCTCGGTCAGTCTGCTGTTTCCTCTTTCTCTGTTCCTCCGACAATGCTTTCCTAGCTTTCTGCATCTTATATGCCGGCTCAGCCATGACGATAGTGTGACAAACTCCATCCCTCTATACCTTGTTCCTGTGTGTATGTGTGCAGTTGCCGTAAAGGAATATGTTACATCGCGAGAGCTGATATCACGCGATACTTCCTGACACTGAGCACGGCGGCCCGCCGCACCGAAGTTGCAAGTGAGATTTTTTCGCTCACAGGCACCAGGGGGGGTCGAGACGCCCACCATTCAACCCGAAAGAAGTTATATAACCATTTCAATAACTCTGAAGCTGTTCAGTTAAGCTAAAAAAGCTGCATAGTGTCCCTTTAACTGTCGTCCTGTTCAGTCATGTTAACTATCGTCCTGTTCAGTCATGTTAACTGTCGTCCTGTTCAGTGATGTTAACTATCGTCCTGTTCAGTCATGTTAACTATCGTCCTGTTCAGTCATCTGAACTGTCGTCCTGTTTAGTCATGTTAACTGTCGTCCTGTTTAGTCATGTTAACTGTCGTCCTGTTCAGTCATGTTAACTGTCGTCCTGTTCAGTCATGTTAACTGTCGTCCTGTTCTGTCATCTGAACTGTCGTCCTGTTCAGTCATGTTAACTATCGTCCTGTTCAGTCATGTTAACTATCGTCCTGTTCAGTCATCTGAACTGTCGTCCTGTTTAGTCATGTTAACTGTCGTCCTGTTTAGTCATGTTAACTGTCGTCCTGTTCAGTCATGTTAACTGTCGTCCTGTTCAGTCATGTTAACTGTCGTCCTGTTCTGTCATCTGAACTGTCGTCCTGTTCAGTCATGTTAACTGTCGTCCTGTTTAGTCATGTTAACTGTCGTCCTGTTTAGTCATGTTAACTGTCGTCCTGTTCAGTCATGTTAACTGTCGTCCTGTTTAGTCATGTTAACTGTCGTCCTGTTTAGTCATGTTAACTGTCGTCCTGTTCAGTCATGTTAACTGTCGTCCTGTTCAGTCATGTTAACTGTCGTCCTGTTTAGTCATGTTAACTGTCGTCCTGTTTAGTCATGTTAACTGTCGTCCTGTTCTGTCATCTGAACTGTCGTCCTGTTCTGTCATGTTAACTGTCGTCCTGTTCAGTCATGTTAACTGTCGTCCTGTTCTGTCATGTTAACTGTCGTCTTGTTTTGTCATCTGAACTGTCGTCCTGTTCAGTCATGTTAACTGTCGTCTTGTTCTGTCATGTTAACTGTCGTCCTGTTCTGTCATGTTAACTGTCGTCTTGTTGTGTCATCTGAACTGTCGTCCTGTTCTGTCATGTTAACTGTCGTCCTGTTCTGTCATGTTAACTGTCGTCCTGTTCAGTCATGTTAACTGTCGTCTTGTTTTGTCATCTGAACTGTCGTCCTGTTCAGTCATGTTAACTGTCGTCTTGTTCTGTCATGTTAACTGTCGTCCTGTTCTGTCATGTTAACTGTCGTCCTGTTCTGTCATGTTAACTGTCGTCCTGTTCAGTCATGTTAACTGTCGTCCTGTTCTGTCATGTTAACTGTCGTCCTGTTCTGTCATGTTAACTGTCGTCCTGTTCAGTCATGTTAACTGTCGTCCTGTTCTGTCATGTTAACTGTCGTCTTGTTTTGTCATCTGAACTGTCGTCCTGTTCAGTCATGTTAACTGTCGTCTTGTTCTGTCATCTGAACTGTCGTCCTGTTCAGTCATCTGAACTGTCGTCCTGTTCAGTCATCTGAACTGTCGTCCTGTTCAGTCATGTTAACTGTCGTCTTGTTTTGTCATCTGAACTGTCGTCCTGTTCAGTCATGTTAACTGTCGTCCTGTTCAGTCATGTTAACTGTCGTCCTGTTCAGTCATGTTAACTGTCGTCCTGTTCAGTCATCTGAACTGTCGTCCTGTTCAGTCATGTTAACTGTCGCCCTGTTCAGTCATCTGAACTGTCGCCCTGTTCAGTCATCTTAACTGTCGTCCTGTTCTGTCATCTGAACTGTCGTCCTGTTCTGTCATCTGAACTGTCGTCCTGTTCTGTCATGTTAACTGTCGTCCTGTTCAGTCATGTTAACTGTCGTCCTGTTCAGTCATGTTAACTGTCGTCCTGTTCTGTCATCTGAACTGTCGTCCTGTTCAGTCATGTTAACTGTCGTCCTGTTCAGTCATCTTAACTGTCGTCCTGTTCTGTCATCTGAACTGTCGTCCTGTTCAGTCATGTTAACTGTCGTCCTGTTCAGTCATGTTAACTGTCGTCCTGTTCAGTCATGTTAACTGTCGTCCTGTTCAGTCATGTTAACTGTCGTCCTGTTCTGTCATCTGAACTGTCGTCCTGTTCAGTCATGTTAACTGTCGTCCTGTTCTGTCATCTGAACTGTCGTCCTGTTCAGTCATGTTAACTGTCGTCCTGTTCTGTCATCTGAACTGTCGTCCTGTTCAGTCATGTTAACTGTCGTCCTGTTCTGTCATCTGAACTGTCGTCCTGTTCTGTCATCTGAACTGTCGTCCTGTTCAGTCATGTTAACTGTCGTCCTGTTCAGTCATGTTAACTGTCGTCCTGTTCAGTCAATGTTAACTGTCGTCCTGTTCTGTCATGTTAACTGTCGTCCTGTTCAGTCATGTTAACTGTCGTCCTGTTCAGTCATGTTAACTGTCGTCCTGTTCAGTCATGTTAACTGTCGTCCTGTTCAGTCATGTTAACTGTCGTCCTGTTCAGTCATGTTAACTGTCGTCCTGTTCAGTCATGTTAACTGTCGTCCTGTTCTGTCATGTTAACTGTCGTCCTGTTCTGTCATCTGAACTGTCGTCCTGTTCAGTCATGTTAACTGTCGCCCTGTTCTGTCATCTGAACTGTCGTCCTGTTCTGTCATCTGAACTGTCGTCCTGTTCAGCCATGTTAACTGTCGTCCTGTTCAGTCATGTTAACTGTCGTCCTGTTCAGTCATCTGAACTGTCGTCCTGTTCAGTCATCTGAACTGTCGTCCTGTTCAGTCATGTTAACTGTCGTCCTGTCCAGTCATGTTAACTGTCGTCCTGTTCTGTCATCTGAACTGTCGTCCTGTTCTGTCATCTTAACTGTCGTCCTGTTCAGTCATCTTAACTGTCGTCCTGTTCAGTCATGTTAACTGTCGTCCTGTTCAGTCATGTTAACTGTCGTCCTGTTCTGTCATCTGAACTGTCGTCCTGTTCTGTCATCTTAACTGTCGTCCTGTTCAGTCATGTTAACTGTCGTCCTGTTCTGTCATGTTAACTGTCGTCCTGTTCAGTCATGTTAACTGTCGTCCTGTTCAGTCATGTTAACTGTCGTCCTGTTCAGTCATGTTAACTGTCGTCCTGTTCTGTCATCTGAACTGTCGTCCTGTTCTGTCATGTTAACTGTCGTCCTGTTCAGTCATGTTAACTGTCGTCCTGTTCAGTCATGTTAACTGTCGTCCTGTTCAGTCATCTGAACTGTCGTCCTGTTCAGTCATCTGAACTGTCGTCCTGTTCTGTCATCTGAACTGTCGTCCTGTTCAGTCATGTTAACTGTCGTCCTGTTCAGTCATGTTAACTGTCGTCCTGTTCAGTCATCTTAACTGTCGTCCTGTTCAGTCATCTTAACTGTCGTCCTGTTCAGTCATCTTAACTGTCGTCCTGTTCAGTCATCTGAACTGTCGTCCTGTTCAGTCATGTTAACTGTCGTCTTGTTCTGTCATCTGAACTGTCGTCCTGTTCTGTCATGTTAACTGTCGTCTTGTTCTGTCATCTGAACTGTCGTCCTGTTCTGTCATCTGAACTGTCGTCCTGTTCTGTCATCTGAACTGTCGTCCTGTTCTGTCATTTGAACTGTCGTCCTGTTCAGTCATGTTAACTGTCGTCCTGTTCAGTCATCTTAACTGTCGTCCTGTTCAGTCATGTTAACTGTCGTCCTGTTCAGTCATGTTAACTGTCGTCCTGTTCAGTCATGTTAACTGTCGTCCTGTTCAGTCATGTTAACTGTCGTCCTGTTCAGTCATGTTAACTGTCCGTCCTGTTCAGTCATGTTAACTGTCGTCCTGTTCAGTCATGTTAACTGTCGTCCTGTTCAGTCATGTTAACTGTCGTCCTGTTCAGTCATGTTAACTGTCGTCCTGTTCTGTCATGTTAACTGTCGTCCTGTTCAGTCATGTTAACTGTCATCCTGTTCAGTCATGTTAACTGTCGTCCTGTTCAGTCATGTTAACTGTCGTCCTGTTCAGTCATGTTAACTGTCGTCCTGTTCAGTCATGTTAACTGTCGTCCTGTTCAGTCATGTTAACTGTCGTCCTGTTCAGTCATGTTAACTGTCGTCCTGTTCAGTCATGTTAACTACTCGGTTACTATCGTAACCTCAGTTCCCTGAGAGAGGGAACGAGTATTGCGTAGCTATACGCAGTGGGGAAACTCCTTTTCCTCGATTTACTGAAGCCTATATGTAAAACGCATTTGCAGCTGCACAGCTAGCACACTGAGCGTCTGACACGCTCATAGGCTGTGCTGCAGCAACTGCACATCCAATGGCGCGGGCGAATCTGACGCACGACCAATGAGCTAGCCCAACGTCAGAGCCCGTCGAGGGGGCGTGGCCCAGCCTATATAGACCCCCGAATTCGCCATTATAGCAGGTTTATACGACTGAAGCGACCACTTCACCAGTTACCATAGTGCGGCCGGCTACGCAATACTCGTTCCCTCTCTCAGGGAACTGAGGTTACGATAGTAACCGAGTAGTTCCCTTTCGAACGGTCACTTCGTATTGCGTAGCTATACGCAGTGGGGACGCCATGCAAAACGCCGCACCCTGAGTAACTGGTTGCCCTGGCACTCAGGACCCCTGAGCTAACAGAACAAGCCAGAACCCAATAACATATGCATATACATGTATATATAACAGACCAGACACAGTCGGGTCTGAATAATATATATATAAAGTCAGTAACAACTAACAGAATATACTAACCAAACCAGACACCGTCGGGATTATTAGTATAACTTTATAACCGGCCGAAGCGGGTTTATATAAATATGTATGTGATTATGCACAGTAATTTTTGTAGACAAGACCAGCCACTGACAGGTCTCAATCATACCGAAAGCACCTTCGCCTGCAGGGAAGGTACCTCCATATTATAGAACTTCATAAATGTGGAAGGCGAGGACCAGCCGGCCGCATCACAAATATCTTGAATGGGAAAACCAGATGACCAAGCCCACGACGAGGCCATACCTCTGGTTGAATGGGCCTTGACACCTATGGGGCAAACCTGACCCATTGCAGTGTAGGCCAAAGAGATGGCATCCACTATCCATCTAGACAGTCTTTGCTTAGTGACTGGATCACCCTTAGATCGGCCCCCAAAGCAGACAAACAGCTGTTCTGATTGTCTAAAAGACGCAGAACGGTCCAGATAGATTCTCAACGCCCTGACAGATTAACCTCCCCATCCTCGGCAGAAGGGGGAAGGGCTAATAGCGTAATAACTTGTGCTCTAAACGGTGTTGAGAGCACCTTGGGTACATAACCATGCCTGGGTTTGAGAATGACTCTGGAGTCATCCGATCCAAACTCCAAACATGCAGGACTCACAGAGAGGGCCTGCAGGTCTCCCACTCGCTTGATAGATGCCAATGCCAACAGGAGAGCAGTCTTTAGCGAAAGTGGTTTTAGATCAACCGACTGGAGCGGCTCAAAAGGTGGTCCCCTCAGGGCCCTAAGGACCGTGGAGAGGTCCCAAGGCGGCACCGAAGGGGGCCTGGAGGGGTTAATCCTCCTAGCACCCTTCAGAAACTTTACCACCAGGTCATTCCTTCCTAGTGATTGGCCAGCCACCAGAGCATGATGCGCTGCGATGGCTGCCACATACACTTTGAGCGTGGACGGGGTGCGGCCCGCGTCCAGTAGCTCCTGCAGGAAGGAAAGCACCACCGAAACCTCACATGACTCTGGGTCAATACGATTTCTCGAGCACCAGCTGGAAAAACCCGACCACTTTAAAGCATAAAGGCGCCGAGTAGACGGGGCCCTTGCTTCAGAGATAGTGCTTAAGACCCTGTCAGGAAGGTCCCCGGATACCCGTTTAGGGGCCACACATGGAGGGTCGGGGATGCCACATCGTTCCGTTGGCCTGTGTGAGGAGATCCTTCCTCAACGGAACAGGCCAGGGGGTCGTGTCTGACAACTGAACCAGTTCCGGAAACCAAGGTCTGGATTTCCAGAGAGGAGCCACCAGAAGGACTGGGCATCCGCTCTCCCTGACCCGCTCGATAACCTGTGGGATCATCGAGACGGGGGGAAACGCGTAAAGGGGGCGGCTGGGCCAGAGATGAGCCAGCGCATCCCTGTTTTTCGAGAAAAACACCCTGCAGTGGGTGTTGGCTCTCGAGGCGAAAAGGTCGACTTCGGCCTCGCCGAACCTCTCCCATATTAGTCTGACCGTCTGAGGGTTCAGGGACCACTCGCCTAGGGGAGTGTTGCCCCTTGAGAGCATATCCGCGCCCACATTCTGGACGCCCGGGACATGCGCTGCTCTCAGAGAGCTCAGATTGGCTTTGAGATTTCGCATTCATGCGATGATGCATTCGCATCAGATTTCGCATTCAGGGCGCTCCCGCGCCCTGAATGCGGCTACCAGTGTCTGCACAGAGAGCGCGCGCTCTTGAGTGAGCCGCGCTTTCATTGTCACCGAGTCTAAAACCGTGCCCAGAAAGACCACAGTCTGGCTGGGGTTCAGTTCGCTTTTGGCAACATTGATTTGTGAGACCCAGGCACTTTAAATGGCTGAGAATCAAATCCCTGTGAACTATTAGTTCGTCTCTCGACTGCGCTAGCACCAGCCAGTCGTCGAGATAATTCAGCACACGCACTCCCTGGCTTTTCAGCGGGGAGAGCGCTGCATCCATATGTCACGGGGTGACCAGGGCCGGAACCTTTTTCACGGGAGTTGTTGCCATGGAGGAACACTTCCGGTGTAACACCGGGCCGGTTCCGGTGACTCCCGAACAGGGCGGAAATGCAGCGAGAGCTGATCGGGCGAAATCATCGGCACGTGCGAGGGGAAAATCCCAAACGGTGATTTGGGCGTGAGAAGCATAAAAGACGCGGTAGCGAGGGAAGGAGAGGGTGGAACAGCCGGAGACGCAGTAGAGACGCAGGAGAAGGACGGAGGACGGGGGGAAGCAGGATTCTTCTAGCTAAGTGGCTAGCTTTCTTTGGCATGAGTATTACATGAGGAACGATTATATCTCCATATTGCCCAGTGACGTGGAGATTATGGTGAAATAGATTCTGTTTTATGTCAGCGTGTGAAGATTCCATTTATCAAGGGTCCATTTGAGCCCGAACACTGCCTTATCCAATGATTTGCGGTGCTGGGTTGATATTTTCACGTGTGGAGTGAGTGTTTTGCAGTGTACACACGAGTGTGGGACCCCTGCGGACCGTTCGGGTGATCGAGTGGATAAACACCCTTGATGTAACTGCGCCAGCTCATGGAATCCAGTCCTGTGAGTACAAACTACAGAGTTATTGTTGACATCTTCGTCTGTTCTCCTGTCTGTGCTGAAGCACATCAGAGCTGCTGGACCGAGTATACCTCCTGTTGAACTGAGTCCATCTTCTGCCGTAATCCAGCCCTGTGAGTACGAAAGACCGAGTTAATGTTGACATCTTCGTCTGTTCCCCGTCTGTGCTGAAGCACATCAGAGCTGCTGAACTGAGTCTGCCTTCCGCTGTCATCCAGTCCTGTGAGTACACAATACAGAGTTATTGTTGACATCATCGTCTGTTCCCCGTCTGTGCTGAAGCACATCAGAGCTGCTGAACAGAGTCTGCCTTCTGCTGTCATCCAGTCCTGTGAGTACAACATACAGAATTAATGTTGACCTCTCCGTCTGTTCCCCGTCTGTGCTGAAGCACATCAGAGCTGCTGAACTGAGTCCACCTTCGGTCGTAATCCAGCCCTGTGAGTTCAAAATACAGAGTTAACGTCGACATCTTCGTCTGTGCTGAAGCACATCAGAGCTGCTGAACTGAGTCCACCTTCTGTCGTAATCCAGCCCTCCCTGTGAGCACAAAATACAGAGTTAATGTCGACATCTTCGTCTGTTCCCCGTCTGTGCTGAAGCACATCAGAGCTGCTGAACTGAGTCTGCCTTCTGCTGTCATCCAGCCCTGTGAGTACAACATACAGAATTAATGTTGACCTCTTCGTCTGTTCCCCGTCTGTGCTGAAGCACATCAGAGCTGCTGAACTGAGTCCACCTTCTGTCGTAATTCAGCCCTGTGAGTACAACATACAGAATTAATGTTGACCTCTTCGTCTGTTCCCCGTCTGTGCTGAAGCACATCAGAGCTGCTGAACTGAGTCCACCTTCTGTCGTAATCCAGCCCTGTGAGTACAAAATACAGAGTTAACGTCGACATCTTCGTCTGTTCCCCGTCTGTGCTGAAGCACATCAGAGCTGCTGAACTGAGTCCACCTTCTGTCGTAATCCAGCCCTGTGAGTACAAAATACAGAGTTAACGTCGACATCTTCGTCTGTTCCCCGTCTGTGCTGAAGCACATCAGAGCTGCTGAACTGAGTCCACCTTCTGTTGTAATCCAGCCGTGAGTACAAAATACAGAGTTAACGTCGACATCTTCGTCTGTTCCCCGTCTGTGCTGAAGCACATCAGAGCTGCTGAACTGAGTCCACCTTCTGTCGTAATCCAGCCCTGTGAGTACAAAATATAGAGTTAACGTGGACATCTTCGTCTGTTCCCCGTCTGTGCTGAAGCACATCAGAGCTGCTGAACTGAGTCCACCTTCTGTTGTAATCCAGCCCTGTGAGTACAAAATACAGAGTTAACGTCAACATCTTTGTCTGTTCCCCGTCTGTGCTGAAGCACATCAGAGCTGCTGAACTGAGTCTGCCTTCTGCTGTCATCCAGTCCTGTGAGTACAACATACAGAATTAATGTTGACCTCTTCGTCTGTTCCCCGTGTGTGCTGAAGCACATCAGAGCTGTTGAACTGAGTATACTTACTGCTGTAATCCAGTCCTGTGGACAAGAAGTACAGAGCCAACGTGTGTTGGAGAGACACAGGAAGAGACCGCTTGATTTTAAAAGAGACATTCCTTTAGCCCTCTGGGGTCTGCAATCACGCCGGCGTGATCTGCTCGCTTTTTTTCTTATCAGTGCAAAAGAGACTCAAATAACTCAGTCGATTTTTGTCATACAGGCAAATGTTATACATCAATCGATCCTGTTAAGTTTCTATTTTTTTTGTGGATACTCACAATAAAAACAAAGTGTTGTGCTTTTCACCAAATAAAGAAAAACAAACATGATGCGAGTTCTGCGTTCTCTCTGTCAGTGAAGTCCATTCTGAAACGCGTCCTAAGATTAACTGTAACTCCGCGATTACTTGTCATACAGGCACGAGAGATTTTTCTTTATGAAGCTTGAATTCTCTTTTTTTAAATGAAGTAATTTATATAAAAAACAAATATTCTCAGTTTATGCAATCTGTATGAAAAGAGAGTGCTGTCAGTATTTTTTTCCCCAGCTCATTACACTTCATTACGCGTTAATCTGACACGCCCACGGAGGACGCGCGCTGTTCAAACGCAAATGTCGGCAAGCCATGACAATGCCCACATCAGCCGTTCCACCGCGGTGGTAAAATGTGTGGTGTATTTGCTGCCTTTTACCGCTAAGAGGCGCTACAATCATAGACTATGAAAAGTGTTCGTTTATTCCGGTTTATTCTCTCTAATGCGTAATCTGCTGCCGCACCGCGCTGATTCAGAGCGATTGAAAGCTGGTAGCAGATGAATTCAACAAGTGAAATGTGGTTAAAATAATTCATAATCACAATACTGAAATTAGGCTACTGAAATGTAATTGAATAAATAATGAAAACATTTCAACATAAAACATTGCAATAAAAACATTTAGGCTACATCAATGAGGCTTTACAACTTAAACAGCGTACAGACGATAGCTCAGTGGTTAATGCAACAACACGAGCTTCGAGGAGCTTCAAACGACCCGAGATCGAATCTCAATGTAGCATACATGTTGTTAATCGATGTTGCCCTACAGCGTTTATATTTTACCACCTTGATGCTTAAATAGCTAACTGTTTATAACTGTTTACTTATTTAAAGTCAAGAGTTTTGTTTAATTATCATTACAACATAAATTTGCTACATTCCTGTAGAACCGCAGCCGCTGCACAAACGACATAAACTGATGAAGGAAGATTGTCAGCCGATTGCATCAGAAAATGAAAATGAAGAAGCTCGTCTTTAGTCTGCTAAATTATTGTGTAATGTAAAAGAACACTAAAATTACTTAAGTTTGAAACCAAGTTCGAACATTTCAAGGTTTAAATAAAGTGTCGGGACAGTTTTTTTTATTTAAAACAGGGTTGCATCGGGTTTAGAGTTTATTTCTTTTGCGATGCAAAATAAGAAACACTAGGCTAATCTTATTATTGCGACATTTTAAATTTGTATTGCCAAAGAAATGACAGCTAAATTAAACAATTAAAACAGTACAAAACGAAAATTGTCCAAAGAAACATAATTAAATTAAAAACATGCGTTTTTCTTTGCCTCTCTCGCGCTGGAACTCTTTTTAACAAATTTATTTAGTCTCCCTCGCTGCGCATGCATGATATGATCAATGCATGATAATTATTTAGCCTTTAATTGTTGCTTCAAAGACACAGCATGCCTTGTTGAATTCACCTTACAATAACTTCAATTGAAATTTTGTGTGAAAAAAAACTTAAAATAGGCTACAATAAATAAACTACAATATTTATAATTTAATAAGATATGGGGCCTACATTTGGACACAGATTTATCCTTACAATAATTTTGCCTGCTCATCAGGCTGGCTATCCGACACTCTCCATATGAAAGAGGAACATTAACACCTTTGTCCAGCAAATGTCCCTCCAACCCCCCACAGGCTATCGGAGTCTGAGGCTGACTTAACACAAAGAGAAGTCGCAATTCACACTTAAATCGCTATTCTAGACAGTGTTGATAATGAAGGAATTAAATGATTTAAGTTACATGTAGCCTAGTGATATTTCTGTCATAAAAGTTTATTACTAAATATTTCATTATTTCAATAATTAATGAAATAAAACTGGTTTGGGGCAGCTTTTTCCAAGCAAAACTAAATATAATCTGAAAAAACGCTTGTTAATTTGTTGTCATGAACAAAAGGTTCAACTTAATATTAAAGTCTACAGGGATCTTTGGATCCTTACAACCAGGCATGCAATTTGTGAATTAAGTTTTTATTTTATTTTGTATTCAAATAAATATCGAAACACGGTGCTTCGTGGTAATGCTGCTAAATTAAATAACATTTATAGAATAAATATGAACTTAAATGAAACAATATCGCAACATTTCGACAAATACATTATTATGTTTTTACATTTTAATTCAGGGCGATTTAGCCTACATTTAATTAGAGCGAGATTTTCACCCTTGTCTTGTCATTTTCTCATTGGGAAGCACATGTTTGAGTAGATCCTCTGTACCTCTCGTTTTCATATGGATTAGCCTACATAATCAGATAACATTTATTAGCCTAAACATTTAGACATTTAAATTCTTTAGACATAGCCGATTTCTTATCGTGACTGAGCTGAAGTGGCTTTCGGTTCATTTTTGTGACGCGCAGTTCCCGGAGACAGAGAGGACAGATATACTGTTTTTGTCGTTAGCCTAATATGAATACAAGTTTACAGTTTTGAACGATGTAAGCTACTCTACTCTTATCTGTATGACCAAAAAATTACGGAGTCGCCTATTAAGTTATTTTAGCTGTAATAATGAGATAAATAAATTAATCTAAATGAACGCGCCGCCGCGTTTGTCGAACACTAACTCACAAAGCCAGAATAAAACGTACTCGGTTACTAACGTAACCTCGGTTCTCTCTAGAGAGGGAACGAGTACTGCGTAATAGCTTTACGCTAGGGGAAAAACTCTTTTCCGCGAGATATTGAAGCCAAAAATTATCCTTTAATTTTTTATTAATGCAAAACGCTTTGCAGCAGCAAGCAAACATAGGCGAAACAGCTCGCGCGCCTATTGGTTGCTCTGCAGCAAATGCAGCAGCCTATCGAGAGAGACTCTGCGTGACGTAATGACCAATGGGGGCAATTCGCGCCCATATCGTCACGTCCCGCCAGAAGGGGCGTGGTCTCGCCCTATAAATATGCTCGTTAGGCTGATACAAGCTGGTTTTTATCGCTGAAGCGAACCAGAGCGTATTCCACGCACGGCAAGATACGCAGTACTCGTTCCCTCTCTAGAGAGAACCGAGGTTACGTTAGTAACCGAGTACGTTCTCTTACGAGAGTATCTCTCGTACTGCGTAATAGCTTTACGCTAGGGGAACACAATGCAACACGCCGTGCGTAAAGGGATCCAACACCAAAGTCCCAGGGGCCGAAGCCCAGGGCTCATGTAGTGCATAATCACCATAAACTCACATAGAGTAAAGGAAGAGAGGCTGGAAGCGTCATTCCCTATAAAAAAGCACCCAGCGGGGCTATTATATGACCATCAAACGCGCAGCCAGGGTGAAAGCATTCAGCCTGATCTGGGCGGCCATACGTGAGTCAACACTCATGGGGCTGCAGTAAACTCAGCATCTGGGCCGCAGAGCGGGGCAGATAGCACTGAATTTAGACCGCCAAAAGCTTAGCTTGTAAGGCGGGTACCTCCAGGTTATAGTATTTTATAAATGTAGACGGCGAGGCCCAGCCCGCGGCCGTACAGATATCTTGCAGGGAAACCCCGCTAGACCATGCCCACGAAGAGGCCACGCCTCTCGTGGAATGCGCCCTGACACCCAAGGGGCACTGTAAGCCCTTCGCAGAGTAAGCGAGCGCGATGGCATCCACTATCCATCTGGATAGGCTCTGTTTTGAGGCGGCGAGTCCCTTGGAACGCCCGCCGAACAAAACAAAAAGCCGCTCCGTCTGTCTGAAAACAGACGAGCGTGCCACATAAGCTCTCAATGCCCTGACGGGGCAGAGGAGACTTGCATCCTCCTCCTCACTGAGAACCGGAAGGGCAGACAGGGAAATGACCTGGGCCCTGAACGGCGTGTTGAGGGATTTCGGGACATACCCGTGTTTCGGTTTGAGAATGACCTTTGAGTCATTAGGCCCAAACTCCATACACGACGCGCTTACTGAAAGCGCCTGTAGGTCCCCTATGCGCTTCACTGAAGCGAGAGCCATGAGAAACACTGTCTTGAACGACAGGTGTTTCATGTCCACCAGCTGGATTGGCTCGAACGGGGCGCCTTTCATGGCCTCCAAGACCGTGGAAAGGTCCCACGTCGGGACTGAAGGGGGCCTTGGAGGGTTCAGCCTCCGAGCTCCCCTAAGGAAACGCACGACTAAGTCGCTTTTCCCAAGCGACTGGCCAGACACCGGTTTTGCGAACGTTGCTATGGCCGCCACATATACTTTGAGCGTGGATGGGGTCCTGCCCTTATCCAGTAGCTCTTGAAGGAAGGAAAGCACTTCCGCAACCCCGCACTCCACAGGTGAAAGGCTCTGGGCCTGACACCATGTAGAGAAAACAGACCATTTCGAGGAGTAGAGCCGCCTGGTAGACGGAGCTCTAGCCTGCGCGATCGTGTTTAACACTCCCTCTGGGAGGCTAGCGGGTACCCGTTGATGGCCCATGCGTGCAGGGACCATAACTCCGGGCGAGGGTGCCAGATCGAGCCCTCCGCCTGAGAGAGGAGGTCTCTCCTCAATGGTACAGGCCATGGGGCAGTGCTGGTCAGCTGCATCAGGGCAGGGAACCACGTCTGGTTCGTCCAGAGCGGGGCTACAAGCAGCACTGGGCATCCGTTTTCCCTGATTCGTTCCAACACCTGAGGCAGGAGCGAGACAGGAGGAAAAGCATACAGGGGGCAGCGGGGCCAAACATGAGCCAGCGCGTCCTTGCTTTTCTAGAAAAACTCCGGGCAATGAGCGTTTTCTTGGGACGCGAATAGGTCCACCTGAGCTCTGCCGAACGTTTTCCACAGCAGCTGGACCGTCTGCGGGTGCAGCGACCATTCCCCTGCTGGAACGTTGTTCCTGGACAGTCTGTCTGGTCCCACGTTCAGGTGACCAGGCACGTGCGCCGCTCTCAGTGAGAGCAGGTTGTGCTGAGCCCAAACCAGGAGGCGTTCCGTCGACCTGTAAAGGTTTCGTGACCTGACGCCGCCCTGGCGATTTATGTATGCCACCACCGACATGTTGTCCGACCGGACCAAGACGTGGTGGCCTGTTATCTGGGGACAAAAACGCCGTAGCGCTTTGTCGACTGCTATCATCTCCAAGCAGTTTATGTGAAGGAGCTTTTCCCGTTCTGACCACAGGCCAGCTAGCGGTCTGCCCTCGAGCAGCGCTCCCCACCCCGAGGTGGAGGCGTCCGTAGACACCACCTTCACGCTCGAAGCGGTCCCCAGACTTACACCTGACTGATACCAGTCGGTTTCTCTCCAAGGTTTCAGAGCTGAAACGCACTGAAGGTCGACTCTGAGGCGAAACAGACCCGCTGTCCATGCCCTGGGTGGAACCCGCGTCTTCAGCCACATCTGCAGTGGGCGCATGCGGAGCAGGCCCAACTGGAGTACAGAGGCTGCTGAGGCCATCAGCCCCAGCATTTTCTGAAACCTTTTGAGCGGGACTATCGCGCCGTGGCGGAAGGATTTCACGCCGCGCTGAATATTTAGCACGCGCTCTGGTGACAGGCGTGCTGTCATGGACAGCGAGTCCAACACGGTTCCCAGAAAGGAAATTTTCTGACTGGGAGACAGTGAGCTCTTCGCCCAATTGACTGTGAGGCCCAGCTTCTCGAGGTGTTCGAGCAATGCGGCCCTGTGTTCTATGAGCTCCGATCGTGATCGAGCTAGAATCAGCCAATCGTCCAAGTAGTTCAGAACTCGCATGCCCTGAAGTCTCAGGGGCGCGAGCGCCGCGTCCATGCACTTCGTAAATGTACGAGGCGCTAGGGACAGGCCGAACGGCAGGACTGTGTATTGATATGCCTGGCCCTCGAAGGCGAATCTCAAAAATCGCCTGTGATGGGACGCTATTTGTATTTGGAAATAGGCGTCTTTCAGATCTATCGACATAAACCAGTCCCCGAAGCGCACCTGCGCGAGGATTTTCCTGGTCGTAAGCATTCTGAACTGGCGCTTCACAAGCACTCTGTTCAGCTGCCGCAGATCTAAAATGGGTCTGAGACCCCCATCCTTTTTCGGTACCAGAAAATATCTGCTGTATAGGCCCCCTTCGCTCTGAGATAAAGGTTCTATAGCCCCTTTGCTCAGTAGTTTCGCTATTTCGGCACGAAGTAGATGAGATACTTCGTTTTTCACCGTAGTTTCGACGCGCGCCGTATAACGGCGCGGGCGTCGAGCGAATTGTAGCGAATAGCCTCTCTTTATAGTGTTCAGCACCCATTCTGAAACCCCGGGAAGCTTTGACCACGCATCTGCGTGAATAGCTAGAGGCAGAATGAAATCCGGGCTCTGGCCGCGACAAAACGGCAGCTCGAGAGCCTGGGCATACTGGGAACACAACACCGTGTTTACAGCGTTCGAGGCGGGGGGCGCGCTGATCACAGCGGGCGACCTGGCCGCGCTCAGCTTTTTTATGGCAGATTGTGCAGAAAAAGCGAGCGGGGGAGATCCCGTGGGAATCGGCGTGTCTGTGAGAAAATGTGGGCGCGGGGCTGCGGGCACATTTAATACACTGAAAACACTGTCGTTCATGGCCGACTGAATGTGTGTTGGTTTCGTTTTTACAGAAACCATGGGACACGCAGCATGTAGTGTGAGCGGGCATGGTGACATGGGCGCGTTTACTACATTGTTTGCACAATCGACCTGAGTCGAGTTTATTTGTGCTAGCCCTGCACCGTGGCGGGCTGTGTCTGGGTGTGGGAATGGGCACTGGGTGGGCATTCTTACAACACTCATAACACCATCGGCCGTGGCCGGATTGTTTGTGCGAGCCCTGCATTTTTGCGGGCTGTGTTTGTGTGTAGAAATGAGCCCTGGGTTGTAGGCATTTTCAATACACTCATAACACCATCGGCTGTGGCCGGAATATCAGAAAATACACCATTTATGTGATTTATCTGGGTCGCCGTGGGAACAGCATTAGTGTGCAGGCAAGCGGGCATGGTACTGGCTTGCTTACTGCAAAATACACTGGAACAGTCACATTTTCTGGAACTGAACGAGCAAAAATTTCAGTGGAAGTCTGGCCACGGCGAGACTGAAACACCGTCAATTTCCTAGGAGGCTAGGAAGACTTGTGTTGGTTTCGTTTTACAGAAACCGTGGTAGTGTATGTGGGCACTGGGTTGTGGGCACATTCACTACATTTAATGCACAATTCTGCGAGCCCTGTACCGTGGCGGGCTGTGTTTGTGTGTAGAAATGAACACTGGGCTGTGAGCATTTTATTACACTTATAACACCATCGGCTTTGGCCGGAAAACCAGAAATACAATGATTTTTCTGGGTCGCCATGGAAACGGCCTTTATGTGCAGGCAAGCGGGCCGTGGTACCAGCTTGTTTACTGCAAAATACACTGGAACAGTCGCATTATCTGGAACTGAACGAGCGAAAAGTTTCGGTGGAAGTCTGGCCGCGGCGAGACTAATTTTTTTATCTGCTGCGAGAGCCGGGATCGAACACGGGTCTCCCGCGTGAAAGCTTCAGGTTCCGCCACTGGGCCACAGGAAGAACTACACTAGCGCAAGCAGATAAGAGAGCGTCATCACAGTTTTGTGTGTGTCGGCGTTTGTATGCAGATGTGCGTGTTATACAACAGGCTCATTGCTGCAATAATGACATTTTCAGCCGCTCAAACTAGGAGCTGAGAAATGTTTGAGAAATGGAGATTAATCCGGCCTCGGCGGGGACTAAAACACACTCTTTTCTCATTTGCCGGTGACGCACGCCCATGGGGGGCGGGGTAGAATGCTGGCCCGTTTCCTTGACGACTCGCAGACAGAAGGCGGAGGTCCACAGAGCTCGCCTGTTGCGCGGCGGTTGCGCGGGCGCCTCCCAATCGAGGCCGATGCTTTCAACGGCCTGAGAGAGCAGACGCATCAGCTCAGTCTCAATGCCGGCTCTCTTACCAGTGGTCTGGCGGGAAACGCTAGCGGAGGGGAGATCCACGGAGCTCGCCCAATCCTCACTATCGGACGCCAGAAGAGAACACGCCTCGGAGGGTTCGTCAGGCTCGTGGATGGACGCGGCGGCAGGCGGCGGCCGTTGTCCGTCAGTGAGCGACTCGAGCGAAGCCGGCGAAGCAGGCGGGCGAACCGGCGAGCTTTGGCGGGCTGGAGATAGCTCGGGAGCGCGCTGGGCGCGGCGCTTTTTACGGCGCGGCGTCACGGCGGGCTGTGGTGAAGGCTCGGAGAATGATGCCAGGCGCGTCCTCAGAGTCACCATGGGCAAAAACTCGCAATGAGGGCATCCGCCGTCAGCGAGCGCGATAGCCGCGTGATCCTCACCCAGACAGGAAACACAGATGACGTGTCGATCTCCGTCGCTGAGCGGGGCGCGGCACGAGCCACAGGAAGGCATCTTTAAAAAGACGCTGCTCTTTTTGTGAGAGAAGTGTAAGTCGCGTCAAGTAAGCGAACAAACACTTCTCAACAGAGAAATACACACAGAGTATTTGAAAGGATATATAACGCCGGAAAGCGCAGCAGGTACGGCAGATGAAGGCGGCGAGGCCAGCGACTCCAGAGCTCGTCCCGCTGAAAGGCTTGCTTCGACGGCGCGGCTTCTCACTCCGGATCCAGCGATGCGTGTGCTTCGCTGAAGAGGTAAAAATCAGCTTGTATCAGCCTAACGAGCATATTTATAGGGCGAGACCACGCCCCTTCTGGCGGGACGTGACGATATGGGCGCGAATTGCCCCCATTGGTCATTACGTCACGCAGAGTCTCTCTCGATAGGCTGCTGCATTTGCTGCAGAGCAACCAATAGGCGCGCGAGCTGTTTCGCCTATGTTTGCTTGCTGCTGCAAAGCGTTTTGCATTAATAAAAAATTAAAGGATAATTTTTGGCTTCAATATCTCGCGGAAAAGAGTTTTTCCCCTAGCGTAAAGCTATTACGCAGTACGAGAGATACTCTCGTAAGAGAACCCGACTTTAGAAAAATGCATAGGGCCACTCGGCGTGGTGTGCCAAAACACTTAATTATAAACTTCAATATTTCATTCAAAAATCTCAACACGCTTTGTGAAATTTTGAAAAGCCGTGCATGCATTCAGGCCACTGGAACTAATGAACAACTGAAACGCTGGCTTTGATTTTATTGTTTGTCGTTTAAACGTGCCTGTTGCATATCTCTATTTTATATATTTGATATTGGTGAAGTAGCCTATAGCATTGATTAGCTGTGGAGGGAGGGGTGTGGGGATTAAAATAATTCAGCAGAAGTAGGGATGTTTAGACCAGAAGGAAATCCCAGTCCCCCCTGGCAAATCACACTTTACTTAAAACCATGTTTTTAAAAACTCTAGGTTGTAGGGAACAGACCTCTCTGCCATGCGCGCGCACGGTTTGGAGCACAATATCTGTCTTGCATGCACGCTCGCTCTAGATAGATTACGGGATATTTTAACTAATTCGCGGTATAACTAGTCGATCACGAGTGGCTCAACAGGTAGATCTATAGATAAACTATATCTTTCAGGAATTTGACCGACCGGGTTGACACTTCAGCGTGAGAAATCGGGGGTGTGGCGTGAGAGCCTGGAATAAAAAATATATATATATATATAGCCTATATAAAAAAAACTGTATGGTGTAACAGAGTTTTAGAGCTAGACAAATCTCTCTGCAATAATAAATATAAAATTTACAGCAGACCATGTATGTGCGGGATTTGAACCTGTGTCATCTTGATGATGAACCGTAAGTTCTACCGCTCAGCTATGAATTTTGTTACTGGCTAAAAATGGTATGTGGATGGCTAAAAGGTGTGACTAAAAATGTGCTTTTGGCTTTCATTTATATTTTGATTGTTTGTATATATATATATATATATATATACACTCACCGGCCACTTTATTAGGTACACCTGTCCAACTGCTCATTAACACTTAATTTCTAAGCAGCCAATCACATGGCGGCAACTCAGTGCATTTAGGCATGTAGACATGGTCAAGACAATCTCCTGCAGTTCAAACCGAGCATCAGTATGGGGAAGAAAGGTGATTTGAGTGACTTTGAACGTGGCATGATTGTTGGTGCCAGAAGGGCTGGTCTGAGTATTTCAGAAACTGCTAATCTACTGGGATTTTCACGCACAACCATCTCTAGGGTTTACAGAGAATGGTCCGAAAAAGAAAAAACATCCAGTGAGCGGCAGTTCTGTGGGCGGAAATGCCTTGTTGATGCCAGAGGTCAGAGGAGAATGGCCAGACTGGTTCGAGCTGATAGAAGGGCAACAGTGACTGAAATAACCACTCGTTACAACCGAGGTATGCAGCAAAGCATTTGTGAAGCCACAACACGCACAACCTTGAGGCGGATGGGCTACAACAGCAGAAGACTCCACCGGGTACCACTCATCTCCATTACAAATAGGAAAAAGAGGCTACAATTTGCAAGAGCTCACCAAAATTGAACAGTTGAAGACTGGAAAAATGTTGCCTGGTCTGATGAGTCTCGATTTCTGTTGAGACATTCAGATGTTAGAGTCAGAATTTGGCGTAAACAGAATGAGAACATGGAACCATCATGCCTTGTTACCACTGTGCAGGCTGGTGGTGGTGGTGTAATGGTGTGGGGGATGTTTTCCTGGCACACTTTAGGCCCCTTAGTGCCAATTGGGCATCGTTTAAATGCCACGGCCTACCTGAGCATTGTTTCTGACCATGTCCATCCCTTTATGGCCACCATGTACCCATCCTCTGATGGCTACTTCCACCATGTCACAAAGGTCTAATCATTTCAAATTGGTTTCTTGAACATGACAATGAGTTCACTGTACTAAAATGGCCTCCACAGTCACCAGATCTCAACCCAATAGAGCATCTTTGGGATGTGGTGGAACGGGAGATTCGCATCATGGATGTGCAGCCGACAAATCTGCGGCAACTGTGTGATGCCATCATGTCAATATGGACCAAACTCCCTGAGGAATGCTTCCAGCACCTTGTTGAATCTATGCCACAAAGAATTGAGGCAGTTCTGAAGGCAAAAGGGGGTCCAACCCGTTACTAGCATGGGGTACCTAATAAAGTGGCCGGTGAGTGTATATGTATATATATATATATATATATACTAATGAGCCTTTCATTCAGGGGTGTCACACAAGAAAGAATGCAAGGACAATATATATATAAATAAATAAATATTTATATACACACACACATATATATATATATATATATATATATATGTGTGTGTGTGTGTGTGTGTGTGTGTGTATATAAATATTTATTTATTTATATATATATTGTCCTTGCATTCTTTCTTGTGTGACACCCCTGAATGAAAGGCTCATTAGTATGCAGTCTGCTCAGGTGAGAACTGCCTAATTATTCATGAGGGGGTTGGGCCGATCTGCCCATCCGCATATTGCCTTTGCAAACAAAAAAATGTTTTTCACAATTTAAAACAATCTATTGTTTTATGTGAATGATTAGGCAGAATGATTTTCAGATCAATTTGAAGCAAATACTCTAGGCGACAACATCCACTAGTCAAAAGTCTTGTGGACAGATATTTAGTATGTTATTTGTGGCCTTATATTAGAAACTTTATTTTTTATTTTTTTCAATAACCACGCATAAACAATATTCTCTCAAAAATACAAACATGTACATACATGTTGCTCACATATTATGGTAGCCCTGTGTGAGCTATATAGAGTGTAATTTCACCTGTGCCATTAATATGTTTATAAGCAACTGAAAAAAGCAGAAATGTCAGAGCATGCCAAAACATCTCAAGGACCCCGAAAACACCTCAGACCCCAGAGGGTTAATAAATAAAAGTTCGACTGTATCTCCTGTTGTCTGGCCTCTTCTGTCCTGCGGGGTAGCTCCTCAAGGGGGTGTGGTAGTTTGGGGGTGTTTGTTGGCTGGTTCAGTACCAACGAAACCCCCTGGCCTGTGACACATACATTTCGTGAATGTACGGGGTGCCAGAGCCAGACCGAACGGCAGAACGGTGTATTGATATGCCCTCCCCTCGAAGGCGAATCTCAAAAATGGCCTGTGACGAGGGTCGATCTGAATATGAAAGTATGCATCTTTCAGATCCATTGAAACAAACCAGTCCCCCGGGCGAACCTGCGCGAGAATTTGTTTGAGTGTTAACATTTTGAAAGGCCGTCTCATGAGAGCCCTGTTCAAACGCCTCAGATCTAGTATGGGTCTGAGCCCGCCGTCTTTCTTTGGAATTAGAAAATAGCGGCTGTAAAACCCCGAATACATTAGCGCGGGAGGGACTGACTCTATCGCTCCTTTTGCTAATAATTCCTGAACTTCGGTGCGAAGCACGTGATTCACGCCGCTTCTCACCGATGTCTCGATAACCGCCTGGAATTTCGGGGGTCTGTGAGCGAATTGGAGCGAGTAGCCTCGCTTTATAGTGTTTATGACCCAACTCGACACACCAGGGATGGCTTGCCAGGCCATCACTCGTGTGGCTAGGGCGTGACACACTGAATGGGGGGACCGCCTAACATAGGGGGACCTGATACCCTTATAATGTGATTTGTGCACATACTGAGTGTTTGACTGACTATATAGGCTTTTGCCCGGGGGGAAGTCAGTGTTACAACAGGGCGGGGGCCGCCTAGTGAAGGGGGACCGTGAACCCGTGTGTTGTGATTGTGAAACATGCTCTTTTTGTGCTTTATTTGGGTCGCCGTGAAAACGGCGTTTGTTTGCAGAGACGCGCTCACTGCTGCGGGCCTGTTTACAATAATAAAATCCCCAGCCGCCTGAACTGAACAGGGAGCTGTGGGAAGTTTTGCTGGTTTCTTCGAGGGTGGTCCGGCTAGCGCGAGACACGAGCCCTCTCTCTTTCCCCTCCGTGCTAGGACGACTTCGGAGGCGCCTGGTCGGCCACGGCGCTGGGTCGAGGGCCTTGACGCCTGGGGAGCGGGTAGCGCTTCGCGGGCCTTGACTGGCGCTGGCTACCAGCCGCAGGGCGGGGCTGAGAGGCCTGTTTCGCCGGCTTGGCTGGATGAGGCGAAGGCGGCGGCGGCTTGGGCTTGCTGGACGCGGAGCTCGAACGTTTCGGCAAGAAGTGTCGCATGGCCTGGGACGCTTTCTGTGCCTCCGTGTACCTCTCCGAGAATCCCTTCACCGCCGGGCCGAAGAGACCGGAGCTGGACACCGGGGCGTCGAGAAACCTCGTTTTGTCGGCCTCCTTGATTTCGGTGAGGTTAAGCCACAGATGGCGCTCGAGCACGACCAAACTAGCCATATTTCTGCCGATGGCCTGTGCTGTAGACTTAGTAGCACGCAGCGCTAAGTCCGTAGCACTCCTCAGGTCCCGAAAGGTCTCCGGGTCCGGGCCAGCCTCGTCCATGGACCGGAGGAGTTTGGCCTGGTAGACCTGCAACACGGCCATCGTGTGCAGGGCCGATGCAGCCTGACCGGAGGCGGCGTACGCGCGTCCAGCGAGGGCTGAAGTGTTACGGCAGGGTTTGTTGGGATGAGCGGCTCTAGCTCGCCAGCTAGCTGCAGTGTTCGGGCAAAGATGAGCTGCCACGGCCTCTTCGAGGGGCGGCAAAGACTCATAACCCTTTTCCGCTGCGCCATCCACGGAGGAGAGCGTCGCGCGTCAGGGGGGGGGGGGGCGCTGGTCTCCTGCGAACAGGACCGGTGATGGCATTTGAGTCGGAGAAAGTGAAGCACACGGGGACGCGGCCGGCGTGCGTTCATAAATCTCCATACCCTCCGGTTGCCGTTGGCTGCGACGCTTCTTCTTCCTCGGAATGGAAAGCGTGGTTGAAGCGGCCTCGCCGTCCCGGGAGAGAGCTAGCCGATTGCGCAGCACGGAGATAGGCATGCAGTCGCAGGCCTCACATCCGCCGGCAGAGAGAGCATTCTCTGCGTGGTCGACACCCAGGCAGGAAATGCAGCTCGTGTGCTGGTCTGCCTCGTGCAGACGGCCTCCGCACGTGGTGCAGGATGAACGAGGCATACTGAAAAGAATACAAAATAATAATACAAAGGATATAGGATGTCGCCGGATAGCCACAGGTGAGACGGCCAGAGCCGGCCAAGCCACTAAGCGACCGTTGCAATTGCATAGGGCCCCGTGGCCAGCAGAGGGCCCCCTAGAGTCACTGCTAGTTAGTGAAAAAAAAAATCGCAAACAAAAGTAACATACAATTAATAAATAAAAAGAAATGGGCCTACAGTGCTCTTTATCAGGCATCATGATAAGCACAGAGTTGTTATTTTTTAATTAGTTCTTTATTATGGCAAATCAGCTGGGAGCTCCCCGCGAGGGCGCGCGCGAGTCTTGACACTGACTGACCTATGATGTCACTCGTTGTCACTTGGTCAGTCAGTTAGCGACTTGTCGACGATGTCTGACAAGAAACGCAAATATCTTTCTGGCCATGAAAAACGGCAAAAAAAGAGGCTGGAAGAAGAGAAGAAACAAGAAGATAAAGGTACGTAAGCCTGTAGGCTTAATTTTCCGATATTTGTATGGATAATCTGCACTAAAAGTCTTATATTAGCCTAAATCGTGCTTGTATTAATTTTCGTTATGCTATATTTGTTTACATGCTAATAATATGCTGCATAAAATTGGTTTAGTATTAAACCTATACCATTTGATGTGGTGTTAAAGCATTTTACAGAACAATATAAACCCAGTTTGGCTTCTACACTAAAAGGCTAACATTAATTTACTCCTTATGTCCCCTTTCCAGGAGCACTATTAAAGTATATGCTGCCAGTGCCAGTAAGCAAAGCTCCAGCTGTTGGTGAGTATAAAGGGGCTGTAAAATGATTAAAAAAATTAAGTCTAACTTTATGTATAATTATTTTCTTTATTTCATTGCAGCTCAATCAACCACTTCTATTCCTGGTTCACAACACAGTCATATCACCCAAGAAGCTGACAATGCTGGTAAGTTCTGTGTTTTAGTTTGTTTAACCTAGAGATAGATACATTCCCCACTTGTTGTAGTGTCCTGTCCTTTGCTCATAAATGAAATCTGTCATAAAGGTGAGTGTGTAGTAGCTGTATTTAAGGACTGATTATTGAGCAACATGATGGAGTTTCCTCCAAAGCTGCTAATGTTGAAAAATACATTTTATCTAAAGTAACTTTTTAAAAGAAGATGGCAGATTGCATTTTAAGATCCTCCAGGTTTGTTGCTAGGGACACAGGTCATTTCAGTTCAGTCAGTTAATTACATTATTTTTCTAGCAGGTCCATCCACCCCTACCTCCAGCTCTGGTGTCACCCAAGAAGCTGACAATGCTGGTAAGTTCTGTGTTTTAGTTTAACCTATAGAGATAGATACATTCCCCCACTTGTTGTAGTATCCTGTCCTTTGCTCATAAATGAAATCTGTCATAAAGGTGAGTGTGTAGTATCTGTTTTTAAGGACTGATTATTGAGCAACATGATGGAGTTTCCTCCAAAGCTGCTAATGTTGAAAATACATTTTATCTAAAGTAACTTTTTAAAAGAAGATGGCATCAAACTCCTGCAGATTGTTTTGCATTTTAAGATTTTCTTGGTTTGATGCTAAGAACACAGGTCATTTAAATTCAGTCATTTTATTTCATTATTTTATTTTAATTTATTTTTTTCATAAGCAGGCCCATCAACCTCTACCTCCAGCTCTGGTGTCACCCAAGAAGCTGACAATGCTGGTAAGTTGCATCGACAATAAATTAACAATTATTCACCGCTAGGAAAACTAACATCCAACATATGTCCATTTACTAAAATTAAGATTTTTTTGTGTTATTCTTCCCCATAGGTCTTTCTCCTGTTGAAGTGGAGAGCAGTACCCATGCCTTCCACCACACCTGGCTCTCTTTCTACTCCTTCATTGGATCCAGCTGACTGGCCAACAGTCATTAATGACAAAGTACGCATTGATCTGGTGAGCAGAGGACCAGCACATGTTGACCACCACTTCACATTTCCAAAAAGACAATCAGACAATAGAAGATTTCACTATCATTTCATGTTTCGATCTCTCACAAATGGTGAAAAGGTTAGGAGAAGCTGGTTAACATATTCACAGAAAAATAATGGGTAACGCTTTAGATTACA
The DNA here is from genome assembly GCF_029890125.1 of Rhinichthys klamathensis goyatoka. Taxonomy (NCBI): domain Eukaryota; kingdom Metazoa; phylum Chordata; class Actinopteri; order Cypriniformes; family Leuciscidae; genus Rhinichthys; species Rhinichthys klamathensis. The sequence continues at coordinate 1,061,075 of NW_026606747.1, forward strand.
GCCCGGAAAGTACTGTGTAATTAAGAGGAATTTACAGAGTAACTTTCAGTAATTATAGTGTACCTATAAAGTACTTGCATGTAAGTATAAGGGAACAATATGTAAAGTTTGGGGAATAAAGGGGTAACAACCAGGAGAATAAAAAAAATATTTATACTGTAAGTATTATAGAACTAAGGGGAACTTATTCTACTGTTATGATACAACAATATTTAATTTGGGAGCAATTTAGCGAGGACATACACGGCGTACGTTTTTGTAATAATTGTGTAGCAATACATACTGTATAGGCTTTTTTTAAATTAAAGGGTACATATCTATGCATTTATACTTTTTTTGATAGCAAAAGTGCAGATGTTTAAGTTTGGTGTAACATGTTTCAAGGCAAGAAAAGCTAAGACTATTGCAATTTAAAATACTGGGAAATATATCTTGTTTGATGTGGTTACAGGCTAAGTGGTGCTTGTATAATAAATAAAGGTTTCCGAGTCAGTGATATAAAACTGTGTATGCAATTTTATTGCACTTACCCTGTAACTACATGGAACAAGGGGGTAACAAGCATCACTACATGAAACAAGAGTATCTTTCCCCAATATTTAAGCAAAATTTGCAATAGTTTTCGTTTTCAGTGCACTTTTGTTAAAAAGATTACTTTATAAATGCATAGATATGTACCCTGTAATTTTTAAAAAGCCTATACAGTTATAAGTTACTGGTTTACCATTATTTCAAAAAGGTACGCAGTGTATGTTCTTGCTAAACTGCTCCCAAATGTAAGATTGTTATATCATAAGCCGCGTTTCCACCGCAATTACCAGGAACTATTTGTCCCAGGAACTTTTTTCATAGGAACTTTTTTTGCCCCAGAACGGTTGCTCAATGCGTTTACACCGTGGACTAAAGTACCGGGAAGATTAGTCTGGTGACGTTGAACTGCGTGCGACTGCTCCTCCCAGTCTGCGCGTACTTGTTTTGAGTTTTAAGTAATTGAGGAGATTCAAGCTGTGCTGTTTTTGTGTGCGATCTATTGGTTTGCTAACGAGGTAATTAACAAAACGGCAGAAAAGAGACGAACACTAATACCAAAGCGTATTCATTTCAGAAAGCTCGTAATGCTAGATAGACAACGTTTGTTATCAGCTATAGCGGACATGACCGTGAGATGGATGGGACGAACGCGCGCCATCCGGCAGAGAGAACAAGGTAAAAGAACCAATCAGCATGTTCAGCGCACAAGTCCCACCCCGAAAGTTCCTGAACTCTGAAAAAGTACTACCTCGCCAGCAGGGACTTTCTGGGGGGGGGGGGATTTTTACCCGGAACTTCATTTAGACCCTGGTTCCTGCGGTGTAAACACACGGAGTACCATCCCAAAGTTCCTAGTTCCTGGGGAAAGTTCCTGCGGTGGAAACGCGGCTATAATAGTAGAAGAAGAACCCCTCAGTTCTATAATACTTACAGTATAAATATTTTTTTAATTCTCCTGGTTATTACTCCTTTATTCCCCAAACTTAAAATATTGTTCCTTTATACTTATATTGTAAGTACGTTATAGGTACACTATAATTACCCAAGGTTACGCTGTAAAATTGCTTTAATTACGCAGTACTTTCCGGGCTGTAATCTAAAGCGTTACCAAATAATGCTGTCTACTGTTTTTGTTGTAAATTGTTTTCAAAAAAATCAACAACCCAGATAGCATGTATAATCGGCCCGAGCTCGGCTGCCCCGCGGCGCCTGCGGCTCAGACTCGGCATCGGCGTGTGTTAACCGGGCCGAGTGTGGCCCGCAGCTCGCTCTGGCACATGCATTTTTGTTACGGCTGTAAAGCACTGGGCCGATTCATGTTCACCATAACTGGTAACCCGGCTCTGCCTGTATGATCTGGACCACTTCTGGAAATGACTCAGATTAAATCAATGATGGTTTTAATGAAGCAATAATTAACATAAAAAATATTTTAAAATTGACGTAAATTCCTGACCGTATCTGATGCTTGTCCAAAACAAAATATTAATATTTTTTGCAGTAATAATAATAATAATAGTGTCGTTTTACACAGAGCATTCTTTAATATTTATAACCATACCAAAAATATTTAGTTGTCATGAAGATCATTCTTTACTTTATGTATTTTAAACATGCATGCGCGCTAGGTGACATCACTCGCACAGCAGTCATGGTGATCGCAGTCGCGGCATTGGCTGAGTAGTGGCAACCGCAATTAGGCAAAGTCACTTCATTTTATTGCCTATTTCAAATATTTACCACCATTGACAGCGGTCGACGGCTGTAAACTCTGGGCGCTCGGTCGGCTCAGACCCGTTTACCAGTATGAAGCCGATTTCAACGGTTAGTTACTGCAGCAAGCGCCAGCACGCATGCTCAGCTCATCACTGGAGTGACGTGTGCACAACTTTGGGTGAAATAAAACTCCACGCCTGACTTGGAATCATCCCTTCTCGATTCTGCGCCATTACGGTGAATTTGAGGTAAGTCTTGTGTTCAATTTCAAGCATCAACATTTCACGCCGAGCATAGGTTCAATCGAGTTCCCTTAACTTCTTATATTAACTCTACATTTCGAACTGTTGCTGATTAAATGTTGATTATTATCGATCCGTTTAAACTTTGTTCGTGGTCCTTTGACATGCTTCCCTCCAGATGAAACGAAAAGAAAGAATTCCGAATTCAGTTAAGAATTATTAATTAGGACAATAATTGTTTACCATGTCTAAGTAGTGCAAGTTAGGTTAATATGAAAGTGGCTCCGATTTTTATGGCGCGAACGAAGCTAACATTGACTAACGTTAGCTGGGCTGTTAGCTCTTCTTTGCAGCCAGAATTAGTACATTAGACGCCATTTTTATTGAATGCAATTTACGTGAATAATATTTACGAGCACAGTCTTTGATCTGTGGAAGAAAATAAAGTGGAACAAAATTTTAGCTGGATTAAGGCCCACCGCACAGACTGGCAACAAACATTGTCAAAAAGTATACACATTTTGATCCTGTAAGAAAATGTTTATTTTACTTATGTAAATTGTAATAGAGGAATGATGTGAGACTTTGGTATAAGTCATGCTGAAAGCTGGGTCATTGTCTGTTGCTGAGTGAGTTAGGGACTCTTATTATGAAAATGAACTGAGGACTCTTATAGAGGAGCAGTATTGCGCCGGCGCCCTCGCAGTATGATTACTCTGACACGTTTGCTCCTGTTTTTACAGGTATGATAACAACTTAATATGCAGACGAGTCCTGTAATTCCGATGTATGTTCATGCTGCAAATATTTTGTGTATTAATGTTCTGGGTTGTGAAGATATTGAATATGTGCAGACCGTCCGCCATTTTGTGAACGCTGTGACATGACGTGGTCGTGAAATGCATTTAATGGCCTTTTGCGCGGGGCCTGTAACAGATGCACTTTCGACATTTAACAATATCGAGAAGAAAGTCGTGTCTGAAAGCTGCAATCTTTTACTTGTATTGGTTAAAATGAATGGGCAATATCTCGTGTTTTTCCGTGGGTGCTCGAATTTGTCGGTGGCTGTTGGCTTATTTTTCATAACATGTTTGCTGGCGTTTGTCTGTGCGGTGTGAATTGGCCTATAGTTGTAGTTTTATGGTGCAAACTGAAGTAACGTATGCACTATAGTAACATTTAACCTGTCCTTCCAGAAAAATGCAGAGTTTTTTTGTGATTTGTTGCGGGCAAAAATCCTTAATTATGCGGCACGTTTTCTTAAAAAATGCGACGGAATATTTATGCAATTGCATGCGATGAAAAAAAGTGATTCCCCAAACACCCTGTTCTCACTTAATCTCCCTTAATGTAAAGAGTAATTTCTTATTACTTCCTATGCTAAGCAAGCATACTACATCACAGATAGTGCTGGGAATATTTATTTCAGTTTTCAGTTTTATTTCATACCTTAATAAACACATGGCTCAAACTTACAAAACATTGATGAATCAAACATGTTCTGTAGCTTTACAAAAGGAATATGCTAACGTTACAACTTCTGTAAAAATGAATAAAATATATATATATATATATTTATATATATATAAAAGTTTGCTTTCTGTTTTACAGAGTTAGCTATACAAAACAGACATCTGTTAAAATAAGTGCTTCCAATGCACAACGTGCAATATCTTACTGTAATGTAAATTTACATGTCTTGTAACATATTTGTGGCTTTTTTATTTTAGAACACCCCACAAGTACATGACACACAGAACAGGTCTTCTCGAGAGGCTGTGCCTACAGGTAGGAATTCTACAGTGATCTTTCTCGGTTTACTCTGACATATCTACATATGATGTTTTGCTACTAATCTGCTATGCCTGCTTTTTCTTGTCTTACAGCAATTGCCAAGGAGATCCTCATTCAGCTCGATTCTATCAGAGCAGCAGTTGCTCATCCTGGTGCATTTCCAAAAAATCTCCAGCAGTCAAGCAGTTCCAGACTTCACGCCAGACCCAACACATTTTGGGCTCCCGCCACTTTCAACTATTGAGGAGCTACAATGTTTGGAGGAGACATTAAAGAATCCAGAGGAGAGGAAAAATCTGGTGAGTTAATTTATACATTAATCAGATCATTCCAAAAAAGTCAGTCCCCACTCTCACTCATGCTATATTCCTTAAATAACTAACAGGGTTCTCGCGGGGCCTTAAAAAGCCTTAAAAGCATTGAATTTATTAATTTGGAAATAATACCTTAAAAAGACTTTAAAAGGTCTTGAATTTTGATGTTTGTTTCTTAAAAATTGTGCTGTATGTAACATCTCCGTATTGTATTTTTCCTCAAAAGTTTCATTTGTCAACCATCATCGTTCTCAGCCACTCCCTCTGTTCGCTGATTGGTCCTACAAAAAATTGATTTCTGGAAACCTAAGAATATACAGCAGTCCCAGACGTAGTACTGAAGGAAAATGAAATTGAGCGGAAGTGCGTAGGAGGGCGCAGCCAGGCTAATTTCCCATGCCTGACAGCGCTGGTCAATGGATTGATCTCTATGAAGTGAAACATCAGATACCATATGTAATTTGAGTAAAAAAATAAAATAAATAAAAATAAGATATTGTTTGATAAGTGCTGATTGAAGTCCGTGAAATCCAAAAAAGTAGTGCTTTACGTCCTTGAAAGTCCTGGAATTTCATAATGACAGAGTCTGTACGAACCCGTCAAATATAAATCACCTTATAATGGGAAGGTTAATTTGTCATTTTTCAGATCAGATCACATCAGGTGCTCCTAAATGTTTGACTGTGCTCCTAAACTTTTTAAATTAAAAAGAAATGTAAGTGTAGAGGAGAGCCTTGCATCCAAATTAAGTTTTGGTGGTTGCAGAGTAACATCACATGGTCATGCTGCCCTCTTCTATCTTGTGTTTTTCTCAGATGCAGTCCGCCGGAATGCCCTGACCAAAGACTCTACAGAAAAGGAAATAGAGCTCCTCATCACCAGGTGGCTGCAGCCTCTGATAGGGATGGTGGCCGAAGCCAGAGGGCGAACAGGCAGACAACATAGACCTCAAACGCAGTGGGATTAAATGTTTTAAAGTTACAAATTTGATATTGGAAATTAGTATTTTGAACTCCTTGATTTTACATTAATGCTGTGATATTTCAATATCTGTTATTAATGTGTGTGTGCCCTTGTTTATATTACATGGGGACCAAATATCCCCACAAGTATAGTAAAACCTGAGATCACCTACATTGTGGGGACCAGCCAGTGGTCCCCATGAGGAAAACAGCTTTTAAATCATACTAAGTAATGTTTTTTTGAAAATGTAAAAATGCAGAATGTCTCCTGTGATGGGTTGGTTTAGGGGTAGGGTTAGTGTAAGGGGACAGAATATACATTTTGTACAGTATAAAAATCATTATGCCTATGGAGAGTCCCCACAAAGATAGCGAACCAGACGTGTGTGTGATGAGCTGACTTTGTTAATTTAAGTAGTGTCCTTCATTCATCAGAGGGGAGAGAAGTGTGGTCCAATAAAAAAATGCATTAAACATGAAACCTGTCTTGTGCTGTTTTATTTAAGTTTATCTTGCATAAATAATGGCTGCTCAGCTATTTTAGTATTAACCTGACATGAATGAAAAATCAATAGTTTAAATAAGCCAAAACAAGGAACGGGATTGGAGGGGAGCGTTACGTCCTCTCACTCAGGGTTCCGCAATCGGGCCGCATTAAAACCGAGCGCTCGGCCGAGTGTTTAAGCCTTAATCGGACCGTGTTAAAACCGAGTGCTCGCAGAGCAATCGGACCTAGATTCATGCCGAGGATCGGCCGAGTGTTTTAGCCTTAATCGGGCCGCTCTCGGCCCGCACAATTTTTGCTAGCTGGGAAAGCTCAGTACAGATGGTCAACAAGACTGGATCAATATTGGCACATTACTTAAGCAACATGAAAACAGCCCCGATCATGCTAAAAATGTGCTGTCTTGGAAGGAGCTAGAAGTCCGTCTACGAAAAGGGGAGACAATAGATCAGACTGAATTGTCCCTCTTAGAGGCAGAGAGAAACAGGTGGAGAGAGGTCCTCATTAGGCTTGTGTCAATCATACAATCTCTAGCAGAGAGGAACATGGGTCTTAGAGGATCTGTTGATACGTTACATGCCAACAATAATGGTAACTTCCTAAAAGAGGTGGAATTACTAGCGAAGTTTGATCCGGTTTTAAAAGAGCATGTACGACGTATTGACAGTGGAGCAAATCACACAACATACTTAGGGAAAACAATACAAAATGAGCTTATCGCTTGCATCAGTGACACCATTCTCCGTACAATTGTTGTTCAAATCAAGGAGTCAAAGTATTTTTCCCTGATTTTGGACTGCACTCCAGATGTCAGCTACCAGGAGCAGATGTCTGTTGTGATCCGTACAGTCGACCTAAAAAACACACCAGAAATCAGAGAGCACTTCCTGGGGTTCCTATTAGCCCATGAATCAACTGGACTCGGCTTATCCACACTGATTCTAAGAAGGCTAGAGGAGCTGAACATCCCCTTTGAGGACTGCAGAGGACAATCTTATGACAATGGTGCCAACATGAAAGGCCGAAATAAAGGGACACAGGCCAGGCTGTTGAAGAAGAATCCTCGAGCTCTCTATGTACCTTGTGCAGCCCACACATTAAATCTGATGGTGGCAGATTCAGCCAAGGGGTCAGTGGATGCTACTAACTTCTTCGGAGTGGTCCAGAAATTGTACACCTTATTTGCAGCTGCTTCCCAGAGGTGGGCCATCTTAAAAGATCATGTGGACCTCACTGTCAAGGCCTGGAGTGAAACAAGGTGGGAGAGCCGAATTAACAGCATTGAGCCTTTACGCTACCACACCGTCAAAGTCAGGGAAGCTTTGCTTGAGGTGAGGGAAAAGACAAATGACCCTATGATTAGAATCGAGGCCCAGTCCCTGGCAGAAGAAATTGGATCATTTAGGTTCCAGATCTGCACAGTTGTCTGGTATGACATTCTATCAAAAATTAACACAGTTAGCAAACTCCTTCAGTCCGTCAACATGCAGCTGGACATAGCAGTAAATCTCATAAATAAAACCAAAGCATCTCTACAGACCTACAGGGCAACTGGGTTTGTAGATGCTCAGACCACTGCAAAAGAGCTCTGTGAAAACATGAATGTTGAGGCAGTGCTGAAAGAGAAGAGGCTGCGAAGTACAAAGAAGCACTTTACCTATGAGGCAGCTGACGAGGTAGTGATCACTGCAATGAAGAGACTGGAAATAGGATTTTTCAATGTTGTGGTGGATTGTAGCATCCAGTCTTTGGAGGACCGATTCAAGTCAATGGGGGAAGTAAAAGATAAATTCGGAGTGCTCCTGAACTTCCACAAACTAGATGAAGAGTTACTCAAAGAGCAATGTGCCCAGCTCGGAAAAACACTCACCTGCGGAGAAGAGGCAGATATTGATTGGAGAGAGCTAGCCATGGAGATGCAGAGCCTTCCAGAGCTTCCAAAAGAAGTCACGACAGCGTTGGAGCTACTTATTCATATACATGAAAGGGGGCTGTGTGAGTTATACCCAAATCTTTGGGTAGCGCTGAGGATAGCCTGCACTCTTCCAGTGACAGTGGCAACTGCAGAGAGAAGCTTCTCTAAGCTAAAACTCATAAAAACCTTCCTGAGGTCCTCCATGTGTCAAGAACGCCTGAGCGGAATGGCAATGATTAGCATCAATCACCAGATAGGCAGCCAAATCTCATATGATGAGGTTATAAATGACTTTGCATCCAGGAAGGCCAGAAGAGAACAATTTTGAGGAATGAGTAAATGGATGCATAGCATCACAGATTTAAAGAACTTATGAGGGGAAGGCATTTTTAGCGAATTACTTTTTTCCCAAGAAGACCATGCATGCGTGTGCGCGCACACAAATACACAAGTTTGGATTTTAATAGTTCTATTGAAATGTTACCTTATTCTTGTTATTGTTACTATTGATCTTCTTTGTGGTGTTTTAGATGTTATTGTTAATTTATTTTATTTGAAAATTCAAACATTTTAAATGTTCTATTTATTATTTTATATAATATTTTATTTAAAAGTTATTCTATTTGTTCTATTTAATTTAAATTATATATGCTGTAGTTTGTGTGCCTCTTAAACTCTGGTGTCAATTAAAAAATTATATTTGGTCAATGAAAATCACTTTATCAGTCTTTTTATTAAGTAAGTTCATCAGTGTTTGTTCGGTCTTGCACTGCCATTCAGCTCAGTAGTATCATAATTTTCCTGTTAGACATCAAACACAGTAGATATAATATAGCTGTATAGTATGGTGTAGTTTTATATGGTAGTCATTTCTTTTCTTTAGGCCTTACTTAAAACGGTCAAAGGGGCCTCCAACCAAATTTTGCTTAGGGCCCCCAAAGTTCTAGGACCGGCTCTGGAGACGGCGTCAGGAGACAATCGACGTGCAGGCGAAGTCTGCTGAAGAGAAGCTCGCTCAGGCTGAAAGGCTTGTTCGACGGCGAATACACAGTAAAAAGCTCAGGGACATGTGTACTGTCGGTGAAGGAGTAAAATCTGCTATAATGGCGAATTCGGGGGTCTATATAGGCTGGGCCACACCCCCTCGACGGGCTCTGACGTTGGGCTAGCTCATTGGTCGTACGTCAGATTCGCCCGCGCCATTGGATGTGCAGTTGCTGCAGCACAGCCTATGAGCGTGTCAGACGCTCAGTGTGCTAGCTGTGCAGCTGCAAATGCGTTTTACATATAGGCTTCAGTAAATCGAGGAAAAGGAGTTTCCCCACTGCGTATAGCTACGCAATACGAAATGACCGTTCGAAAGGGAACTGTCGTCCTGTTCAGTCATGTTAACTGTCGTCCTGTTCAGTCATGTTAACTGTCGTCCTGTTCAGTCATGTTAACTGTCGTCCTGTTCAGTCATGTTAACTGTCGTCCTGTTTAGTCATGTTAACTGTCGTCCTGTTCAGTCATGTTAACTGTCGTCCTGTTTAGTCATCTGAACTGTCGTCCTGTTAGTGTGCAGTCGTCATCTTGCTGTCCTTTCGCTAAGTTTATTTAATTGAGCGTGGTGTAGTAGACGCAAAAGCACCCCCTGCCACGTCACCCAAATCTGTCAAAATAAAAGTCTTTATTGATCTAGCAAGTTTACAAAATAATTAATGCTCATAGTTTTGTGTCATGTTTGTTAACATTATTACAATTATAACTAAGTGGTAACTTAAGTGAGAAATGTGAATGATTTATTTTACAGAAACAAAAATACTTTTGCTATACATTACAACTTTTACCCCTGTTTATTTGCTATAGTTCAATTGCTTATTTTTTAACCAATTACAACAGACAATTAGTCACAATTTTATTTATTTAATTTAATCATTTAGCAAATGCTTTTATCCAAAGCGACTTACAAATAAAACAGGGCAACAATATGTAAATGTCGTGACCAGTCCAGCTAGTCCAGTGTAGCACACATGACCATGATTATTCATAATAGATATAGAATAGGAAGTGATTAATATTATTGAGATTAGTACAATTGACAACCTATAAACCCACATATATTATGTAAACACAAACTTTTATTTTGTATGTGATTAATCGTGATTAATCATTTGACAGCCCTAATTAATACATGTACTGCCACACTTGTGCGATGTTGTGATCTTCCAGTAATTTAAATAATAAGTTAAAGATTTATTTGTTATATGAGTAATTTTCTTTCTCCAAACCCACAGCTGTTTTCACAGGGTCAGCCAGGGGCAAAAGGAAAAAGTCTGGTATGTAAAAAATGTTTGTAGGGCATTGGTGGTTCTGACAACTGTTACCATACCTCATTAGTCAAGCAGATTCTCTTAAGTAAATAAATAAATAAAATATAATTTAAAGGGGACCTATTATGCTAATTTCCAGTTCTATATTTTTATTCTGATACTCCACTAGAGTAGCTTTGCATGATCCTTAAAATCCTTATTTATCTTAAACTGGTCCTTTATGCAGACCCTGTCTGAAATGAGTCGTTTTAGATGGAGTATTCTATAAGCCTATGATTACTATTCTAATGAGCCTGCACGTGATGTGAAATGTGGAGGCAAATATAAACAGCGTGTTTGCACACATATTAACTGAAAGAGAGGGTGGTCTTTTCTCATATTTCAGGGGTCTCTAGACACACCAGGGACACATATTTATGTTGAAAAGACCTTACAAAGTGCATTTTGTCTAATTATTGTAAATGTTGTTTTTTCTGAGTGGATATATGACTGGACTGTAATCTTATATCCCACAGGGGGACCAAGGCATATGCCTGAAAGAAAAAGGCCACAAAAGAGTAAGTGCATGTAAATGCAATGATTTATACTTTTGCTATGCATTACAACTTTTACCCCTGTTTATTTGCTATAGTTCAATTGCTTATTTTTTAACCAATTACAACAGACAATTAGTCACAATTTTATTTATTTATTTAATCATTTAGCAAACGCTTTTATCCAAAGCGACTTACAAATAAAACAGGGCAACAATATGTAAATGTCGTGACCAGTCCAGCTAGTCCAGTGTAGCACACATGACCATGATTATTCATAATAGATATAGAATAGGAAGTGATTAATATTATTGAGATTAGTACAATTGACAACCTATAAATCCAACAGGCTTAGTTAGTCTAATTTGACCAAAATGTAGTCAAGTAGTGGAAGCAGCAGCAGTGGAGTATTCTCAGTTGTGAGCGTTGGCTTTGCAGTAGTATGGTTATTCAAGCAAGCATGCCACATTGGAACTGAGAGTAAGTTGGTTCCATTATACATTTTTTTTAATTAGTGATAAACATCACTTGTCATCCTTGCAAGTCTGGTCGCTACTTAAATCTTCATAGTTGTGTTTATTTTGTTCCTAATCTAACTATCTAAGAAATATTTGAAACGTGTTTTTGATCTTCACAGATTGCTCCTACCACACTCGCCTAGAGGCTTTCCCCATCAGGAGTGTTGTAAAAGAAAGAGTGAGAAAGGTTAGACAGTCATAAAGGAACTGCAGAGTGTAGGCGGTATGCAGAGTGCAATATAGGATTTAGAAACTTCCTTGTGTGTTGACAAATACAGGTGAAACTTAAAAAAAATTGAATATCATGCAAAATTTCACTTATTTCAGTAATTCAAATTAAAAGGTATATATATAGTATATAGAAATATATACATATGCATGATTATACTTTTCAGAGGGCTAACATTTCTGTATTTAAAATCCTTCTTTTTTATTGATTGTATGTAATATTCTATTTTTCTGAGATTTTTAATTTGGGGTTTTCATAAGCTGTAAGCCATAATCATCAAAATAATAACTTTTCCACAATATTCAAATTTTTCGAGTATCACCTGTGCATATTCATACCATAATTGTTAGGTACATAATTTTTATGTGTTTAGTCTTTTTGAATTACAGTTTAGGAAGAAGAATTACAGTTTAGGAAGAAGAATTACAGTTTAGGAAGAAGTGTCTACTGAAAATAATGACCCATTGGATCAATTAAACTCAATGCCTAACCAGACATAATAGCCTTATGCTAAGAATTAAATTTGTTTCTTGATAGGGCAAAGCAGAAATGTTGGTTGACTGGGAGCCCTGTCCAGTATGGTATGTATTTTTCTGTTCTTCTGCTTAATGAATTAATGCATTCATTATTTATTTACTTTAATAAACTCAATAATTTTTTATTTATCTGTTCTGTTTCAGATTAAACAAGCCTTTTAACAAGTGTAAAGCACACATCATTACTACGGGTATAAAAAGAGCAGAGCATTAAAAGAGACAGAGCAACAGTTACAGTCTTCTTTTATCCTTTCCCTGACCATGTGACTAAAACCCAAATGTGAGACATTCAAACTGACCAATCAGATAATTACACTTCCCCCATTGTTCTAAAGGTGTGACAATTCATAGACCCCCAAAGTACAAACATCTTGGCCTACAGGCCTTGATCACTATCAGACCCAGCATGTAACTCCTCTATGCCTTTGGGAACTCCAAATGGTCCTTGTGGTTGAAAGAAAGGGTGGAACACTGTAATGTTCATTTCAAATGTCTTGGATTATTTTCAATCCTACAGCAGTCTGAAGTACACCTACTGTACCTGTTTTCCTCCCTGAAGGTTCTTATGATCGAGGTGACGGTGAAGCGACTCCAGTTTGGCCGTACTCGTCGCCCAGCCTCCCTCATAGTCATACCATGGACAAGAACATGGTCTAAAGTGGCACAAATCTCATCTGAGACTGCTTGTCTCTTTCCCCTTCCCCTTTCTCCTCCACCTCTCGTCTTATCCCTTCCATCGATCTATTGAAGGTTGCGATTGCTGTGTGATCAGTTTTGACTCTTTGTGTTTCCTCCTGGGTTAGGGTTAACCCTAACCCTCCTGGGTGATTGTGTGCTAATTGAGCTGAAGCTGTGCTGAATGCTATACTAAATTACAACAATGTAGGCAATGAAAAATGTAGGGATATGTGTGTAAAGTTTTGCATGTGTCAAAACTGAGCAATAGTGTTTATAGTTTGGGGAAAAGTATGTGCTTTTTTATAAACGGTGTTATGGTTTTGAAATTTTAGTTCAAAACCATAGTTATAGTTTCAGCAATCGAGGAAAATGTAACATGTATATACACCTTACATATACTAGATATTACTTGTTTATTTACAAGCAAGCTTGGTTGTTTGAAAATAAGAAAAAAAGACATGCATTAAAGTAATGAATTAATGATACAGTGGGATGTTAAATTAAACAAGATTCCACATATAAATAAGTTATTTAAGTTATAAGTTTTATCCAGCTATTGGCTTTTATCAACCATAAAAATATCAAATATTGTTTTTCAATAACAATGTAGGAAAAAGTAATCTTTGGAAATATTTTATTTCTTGTCTTTCTCAACAATACCACTGAAAATACACCAAATGCATATTTGTCAAACAAGCCATACGGCTGTATTTAAAAACACTGGACTGTGAGGATAAGTTCACTTGAAAAGCTCCAGCAGAACAGAGAATCAAGTCATCTGTCAACTGTAATAATATACAATATAAAGTATAATCACAACATAAAAAATGCAAGTGATCAAGAACGAGTTTTTAAATTATGGCCTAAACGTGATGATAGAGGAATGGTCATGAGGTCACCAAAGTCATCATGTGCTTACAAGATTTCATGGGAATCTGCCCAATTAGACCAAATCAAATTTTACATTCTGGTCTAATGGTTGTGCTACAGGGAACGTCATGAGGTCAACAAAAATGACATGATTCATTGCTCAGCAAATTACAAAAATCGGTTCATAACATTTGTTGCATGCAAGTCAAAAGTTTGGCCTGACGTTGGTGCAAGAGGAAATGTCACAGGGTCACCACAATCAAGGGGAGTCTCTCTTAAAAGGGTATGAATTCACTACCCAAATATCATGTGAGCCCAGTAATTACATCTGGTAATATCATACATGCCAAGTTGATGCCATAGAAATATACAGAGCGACCGCATAAACGGAAGTTCAAAGACAATATTCTAAAGATGGCGGCGCCCTCGTTTCTCTGGTGCGTAAGGTCTATAGGGCAAGTCCATTTCCTTCAACGCAGTCCTTCGTGCAGCTTCCATCTGGAGAAATACAGAAAAACAAAAAAGCAAGAATTAGAATAAGAGGGTGAATTTCAGCTGTTTTAGAACAAATAAGGTGTGTAAAGCATTAATGAAATACACAAAACAAATTATTATAAACAGTAACAGGGGGTTATTCCAAAAACAGACAAATGTACATATTAATGAATAAATGACCTAAATTGTGTTTTCCTCTTCATCCTCACTGGTGTCTGGACTACTGAGGCCACTTTGACATTCCTCTTCAACATGTAGAAGGACAGAGGGCTCAGGACCTAAAGCAGTCTTGTACTGTTGGAGGACCACTTGGAACCTTTCTGACACCTCTGATAGTCTTCTTCTTAAGAGACAGCAAAGTCCCTCATTTCCCTTGTCTACGTCTCAAAATACAAAAGAGATTACATTAAAGACAAACTATACTAAGATTGTTTCATTAGACCAAAGAACTTAAATGGAGTAAAAAGATATCCCCTATTCAAATCTACAAGCAGGATGGTTGGCATTTTTATGTGTATCGCTGACATGGGACCAGGCTTGCTTCTGTATAAAACGACTTGAGGCAACATGACGGGTCACTGAGGTGACTTTATGGAGGAAGGCCCAAAGTTTTGTGCCCATGTTTGATAACTGTTAACTTAAAACAGCTTTCTTCACTACAGTTGTGCTGAATTAACGCATTGTTACTTGCTGACCAGCAAGGTTTTCTATGTTGACTGGAGGAGATAATAATATTGATGTTATGCTAACCCCATGTAACATATCAGGACACAAAGTCCAATGTTTCAAGTAACAGCCATAGTACAACAAATCTGCACATCTTTCAAGCAAATGTGAATCTTTATAGTCTTACTGACTTGTTACAATAGCTACAGTAACAAGTTGAATCCCTATTTTATGTACATGCCAAATGGCTACGGCAAAGCAATAACCAATCTACTCCATCCAAGTTCTGTGACTGAGATTGATGAGTGTTTTTTTTTTTTTCACATTAGATGGACAGGGTTTTAATTTAACTTACCCTCCTCACCCAACTTGTTTTTGAGAACCATTGCCAGGCTCTGCAACCATGTGCAGTGTTGTGCCATCTCCAACACCAAAACACTTGTTTCCTCATGCAGTCGCATTGTTAACATCACTTGGTCATGCACTTGTTTCTTGATTGAAATGTTTGCTAAGAATCAATTACAGTTATATGTACACATGAGACAATCTTGCATAATAACTACAAACATTTACTTTTTTGATCAAATTGATACATAAGAAAACTGAGAATACACCATTAAACTAAATGAATATTACAACACTCAATATGTAACATGCATGCCTTAGTTCAGTAATATACTGAACTCAGTATACTCTAGCAGAACTGTAAATAAATTCCTTTGTAGCATCTGAAAACAGACATACCACTGCCATGAACCTCCCACGGCCATATTTGAGACACAGTCCTCTCTCCAGTTAGGGAATGCTCCACCACAGCTACGTCAATGTTTGTTGCTGTGTCTAGTACAAGATCATTGTATTTATTTATCTCCTGAAGAAGGAGCTATTTGTCTTCTGCCAGCTTCCTTCGAAGGCGATGGGAAAACTTGCTGCTCTCTAGAAAGACATGAAGTATAGGGGCAGAGGTGTGAGGCAAGAAAAAAAAATTGTGAAAAGCAAAGCTGTAGTTTTTGTAGTATGTGAAAATTATAATGTAGACTGAAATGGGTAACAAAGGTCCAGTGTTTAACATTTTGGGGGGAATCTATTGGCAGGAATAACACACACGCACACACACACACACACACACACACACACACACTTACTTTTCATGATCGCCTGAAAATAATAATTGTGCATTAATTACTTTAGAATGGGCAGTTTTTTATCTAAATAGATAAAAGATAGAGGTGAGGGGAGCTGGTTGCAATCGTCAAACATCACTGAGAGATACCACTAAATTCTACAGACTGGTCATTTAAAGAACAGAATTAAATGATTGAGCTGAACTGTGCTACTACATTATTTGCTAATTCCATGTTGGTGGAGTAGGATGCATACAGTAGCTTGAATTTGTCAACCTATCATATT
Source organism: Rhinichthys klamathensis goyatoka (assembly GCF_029890125.1). NCBI lineage: Eukaryota > Metazoa > Chordata > Actinopteri > Cypriniformes > Leuciscidae > Rhinichthys > Rhinichthys klamathensis. Next base: position 1,077,301 of record NW_026606747.1, read on the forward strand.
TTATAGTTATACCATTCTGACGGTAGAGGGTTCGCTTCCGCTGCCTCACACTAAGGTAGAGCCCGTCAATTGATTGCTGAAGTCCTCTGTGTGTGGTGCCTTGACTGGCATGAGTTGTATCAGTTGTCTCTGTAGAAGAAATAGTGAAAGCAAAATCACTGTTAAAACAACACAGAACCGTTTCTCTGTTTGAATTTGTATGTAAAACCTTTTAATCCAACTTAATTAAACTTGGTATGTGCACTTCCTGCAGGGAAACTGGAAAATAGTAATAAACCTGACATAAATGTGGCATCACATTAGATGTTGACACATAGTTGGCTGGTCTTCGGTGGCAGGTGATGTCACCAACTGTATTGTAATCCATAGATCATCAGCCTAATATTTTTTTGCTGCTCTTTAATATCAAACTTAAAATTTTGATAGTGGGAAAGGATGTTTGTTGTTTCTTTTATCTGGTCATTCTTACCACCAGCTGCCCATTCCTTCACATCAGATAGCCACTGTGACACCACTTCATCTGTGCAATGTAGCTCTGTTTTTAGGTCAGCTAGCCTTGCAGTCTCATCCTGGAGTCTCTGACAAGTCTGATGAACAGTGTTATACAATAATCAGGATTAAAACTTTGTATGATTAACAACAGGCCAAGTTAACACAACAAAAGGACACACAAAACAATTAATAGGAGACTTACCTTCACATATCTTGTGGAAAGTGCCTGATGTAAAGAGAGATTTTTTTTCTCGTTCCAACCCATTGCATGCAATGTAAGCATGTCCACCCGTGCTGTTGAAAGCAAATAATGAGGTTATGATGATCAATCTAAAAAAAGTATACAAGAATACTGCAAACACTCTGATCACCTGCTTTGGACATGTATTTGGTCGTCAGGGCACAACGTGAGAGGTAGCTGTTCACTTGCTCCACCTCCTCACCAGCGGTTGTCCCTGCTCCTTCCTGGTTCCTGCCACTACATTTAATCTGTTAATAAAGGGTGGAAGAAATTCAATTAAATTTTATTTATATAGCCCAATATCACAAACAACAATTTGCATCAAAGGGCATTCCAATCTGTGCCCAGACTGATCTCATGAAATGGCGTATGTATGACACGCCAATTCATATTTCCATTTTTGGCATGCTATCAACACGCATAATCGCTTTTCAGCGTGTTTATCAACGACTTAACCCTACATTACTATATATATATATATATATATATATATACATACACTCACCGGCCACTTTATTAGATACACCTGTCCAACTGCTCGTTAACACTTAATTTCTAAGCAGCCAATCACATGGCGGCAACTCAGTGCATTTAGGCATGTAGACATGGTCAAGACAATCTCCTGCAGTTCAAACCGAGCATCAGTATGGGGAAGAAAGTTGATTTGAGTGACTTTGAACGTGGCATGATTGTTGGTGCCAGAAGGGCTGGTCTGAGTATTTCAGAAACTGCTAATCTACTGGGATTTTCACGCACAACCATCTCTAGGGTTTACAGAGAATGGTCCGAAAAAGAAAAAACTTCCAGTGAGCGGCAGTTCTGTGGGCGGAAATGCCTTGTTGATGCCAGAGGTCAGAGGAGAATGGCCAGACTGGTTCGAGCTGATAGAAGGGCAACAGTGACTGAAATAACCACTCGTTACAACCAAGGTATGCAGCAAAGCATTTGTGAAGCCACAACACGCACAACCTTGAGGCGGATGGGCTACAACAGCAGAAGACTCCACCGGGTACCACTCATCTCCACTACAAATAGGAAAAAGAGGCTACAATTTGCAAGAGCTCACCAAAATTGAACAGTTGAAGACTGGAAAAATGTTGCCTGGTCTGATGAGTCTCGATTTCTGTTGAGACATTCAGATGTTAGAGTCAGAATTTGGCGTAAACAGAATGAGAACATGGAACCATCATGCCTTGTTACCACTGTGCAGGCTGGTGGTGGTGGGGTAATGGTGTGGGGGATGTTTTCCTGGCACACTTTAGGCCCCTTAGTGCCAATTGGGCATCGTTTAAATGCCACGGCCTACCTGAGCATTGTTTCTGACCATGTCCATCCCTTTATGGCCACCATGTACCCATCCTCTGATGGCTACTTCCACCATGTCACAAAGCTCTAATCATTTCAAATTGGTTTCTTGAACATGACAATGAGTTCACTGTACTAAAATGGCCTCCACAGTCACCAGATCTCAACCCAATAGAGCATCTTTGGGATGTGGTGGAACGGGAGATTCGCATCATGGATGTGCAGCCGACAAATCTGCGGCAACTGTGTGATGCCATCATGTCAATATGGACCAAACTCCCTGAGGAATGCTTCCAGCACCTTGTTGAATCTATGCCACGAAGAATTGAGGCAGTTCTGAAGGCAAAAGGGGGTCCAACCCGTTACTAGCATGGGGTACCTAATAAAGTGGCCGGTGAGTGTATATCACCTACCCCAACCCCGTCCCTAAACCTACCCATCACTGGGGTAATACCATTTATGACTCTACCCCTACCATCCTATGGAAAAAAATATCGCTCCCCAGATGTAGATATACATTTTGCTTCATTTCGCTCGGACATTTAAAGCAGCGCTCAGTAAGACTGGCAATTTCTTAGCTGTTTTCTCGCAGGTTTCTCTCTCGAGCTCCCCCTACAGTTTCGGAGTATATATATATATGAGAAAACTGTCTTAAACTCGTTGTCAACTCTCCCCCCTCCCATCTCGCTCAGGCCATGTGCATTTGTTTTCAGAGAAGCCGGCGAACTAACGGAGCCATGTCCACTGAGGTATGTATGATTCTCAGAACAATATCATATAAATGTTATTGTATATTTGTATAGTGGAGATAGTGTATATTTTTATAGTGTTGCCAAACGTAATCAGTAACATTATGGCGAAAAACAATACTATAAGAAATATTTCAGCTATTTATTTATTTTTAGTTTAGCCTACAGCTATAGCTACTTAGATTATGCATTATCAAAATAAATGTTACGTTACATTCTTTTTTAATTTTGCCGGTGATCCGAGTTGTCCATCATACCGATTGACCAAACAAAGTCAAACACGTAGCCTAGTTTGTTTATTTATTTTTCAAGAATACGTGTACTATGGTAAGGCTATAATTTATTAGTTCATAACGTTTGGTTTGAAATTTCATAATAACTGTGGTCAGTCTCCCGTTTCCTCTTTGGTCCACTGACAAAGATTTCCGAGCTTTCTTCTTCTTTTTTACATCAGCCATTACGAAAACTTGAAGAATTCAATATCTAGCGTTACCTTTTTCTTATAGCTAGCCGGATACTGGATGGATGGCGGCCCGCCGGCCCAAAGTTGCAAGGGTGGTTTTGCGGCTCACAGGCACCAGGGGGGTGCGAGACGACCACCATTCAACACGAAATCAGTAATATAAACATTACAATGACTCCAAAGCTGTTCGGTTAAGGTAAAAAAGTTACTTAGTTCACCTTTAAAGGCTCGGACATTTAACGGTGTACACATACACGCGGAATCACTTGGAAATTTAACGGTGTAGACATACACGCAAAAGATGACGGTTCGTTTCGGCGTGGACATTCACGCGGATAGCTCAAAATGCGTATAGATAACACGCCACTTGACTTGAAAGTGGAATGTATGTTTACGCAAAGTCATGATGTCATGTTGCTGTGCAAGAATTGGTTATGCAAAAAGACAAGCTATAGTGTAGCTTAACTTCAATTTCATATTATTAATGTGCTTGTAAATCCTACAAATGTACATATGATGCCAAAATACTATACACACCTCACACTTAGTAGCATGGGCTCGAGCATGCATCACACTGAGAAAGGGTTTCATAGTGGTCAGCTCCTGAAGAGCAGGAAGAACACTAGCAGCTTTCTCCAAGTATGGCCAATATTTGCAAGCCACGTCCATCGCGAAGAATTGTGCCTTGGCTGGCATGAGGTCCTTCGGCAAATATCTCCCCCCTGTACATATTAAGGGCTTTCAGAAGGAATCCATGGCGGCACACAGCAACTTCCATCCCCTCTTCATCCAATTTTGAAGCCCTCCTTGAAATTTCCCTCGCTGCTGTCCACTGGGAGTCCCCACGTGTGCCTCTTCCCTGTGTCTATGACACACAAAACAAACATGACAAATCAAATAAAAGCAATGGTGTCATTCAATATATGGCATTTATTCTCTCAATTTGATTTTGTAGTTGGTAGGCAGAAGTAATTGAAGTGGGGGTTATGGTTAATATTGTAACAACTATTTTGTCAACTTGCATTTCTCACTGCTTTCTGTATGGTGTCGACAAATCTAGACACCGCACTGTCTTCAGCCACAAAGAGCCCCTCAAAAAAGCCAGGATCATCAGAGCTGAGGAAGAAATAAAAATAAAAAAATCCATCCATGAAATATATAAAGTAAGAAAATAAATCAATAAAAAGACTGAAAGAAAGATCACCTTCCGTTTCGGCGAAAGCGATATAGCTTTCTGTTTCCATCTGCTGAAACAGCCAACATTTCCGGCGTGCAGGCTGGGCAGGTGAAAGGAGCACTACAGCAGAGCTGGTCTTCCTCAAATGATGCATATGAAAGCTCTAAGAAGCTGCGCTGCAGTGCATCGCCGTTGATAGGTCCAGACTGGAAAATATATAGAATGAAATAGTATTTGTGATATTGTCTGCTTTTGGAGAGAAATGTTATAATATTGTAATAACATTTACACTTACTCTTCCTCCACACTTAGTGCGATGCTCCAGCAGCTTTGCGAAGGCTTGTCTGGAGAATCCCGGAGAAATGATCTTGAGTTCCTGAAGGGAGCTTAGGAGGTCCAGTGTATAAAGTGTGGAGTTCTGGACAGAGGCTGGCCAATATCCACTTCTTAGGAGGTCCTTCATGTCAGGGGTCCACTGCTGCTGGCATGTTTGACATACATATAGTGGCTGATGCAAGTCAAAACGCCCTTGGAACAAGAAAAAAATAATAATAAAATACACATTTAATTACCACATACTTAATACGTACACTAGTGTGAAAAACATCAAATCTACAAAAAAAATCTAAATATTGATTATTATTTTTTACCATTGATGGTAATTAAAATCACTGGTTTGCCTGGTAACACAGTGAAGTTTGTGGCTCCACAGGAGCAGTCTGGCACCTTCACAGTTGGCAAAATGCAAGCTGGCAAAAAGAAGGAAAACCAATAATTTAGATTATCTGTAACTGTCTGCAGACATACATTGAAACGCAAAATTAGGGCTTTCATGAGAATGTACCTTGCTCATGGGTGCAATATCCATCTTCCCCTTTAATGATGCATGAGGTTGGAGGAATGGGTTGAAAAAACCCACGAATCACGCATTCCCTGTTGTGGAGTGGCTGTTTTTTGTGATGCAATACATCACAGTCCCCACAGAACCACTCCTCAGGAAGACACTCTCTGCACCTAGGGAGAAAGTAAAACAATATTCTAATATAATACATTATTTCAAGGGTGAATAACTCATAAAGTACAGTACACTCAATTTAATATTTATGTGCATAGTAGTGTGGCTCAGTGTTTAGCACTGTCACTTCACAGCAAGAATTTTCATCATCCAAGTCTTCTCCCAGCCCAAAAGACATACCTTAGCCTATAAAGCAGGGCACTCAGCAAACCTACCCTGGGTAATTGAAGTTTGATATTAATGAAAACCAACCTAATAACAGGGGATGACCAACAGCCTCTTTTGAAATAAGGCATTTAAGGTGGTATGGTCTTGCTTCTTTCCAGCGCTCTGAGGCTTTCTGCTGCCGAAAAGACCATGATGAGGCAGAGCTTCTTTGAGGCTCAGCAGCAGAAGCACATGACGCCAAAATATCAGAGAGCCTCTCCATATTTTTTTCTGTATAGAAAATACGAAATAAAACGGCAAGGGATAATTTAGATAAGGAACAATTAAAAGTCAACTGATCAGTATTAGAATGAACAATAAAAAAACTTTAAAAAAAATATATAAATGCATAAATTCATCACTGTGAATTACCAAATTCCTCTTGAGGATTTAGTTCTGTTGAGGTTGCAGTAAATGGAACCTCCACACTGGATGACAGGGAGCACTCAACTGTGGGGTATGTGGCTGTAAAACAAAACATAGAAGAATAAGAACAAATCACACTGCATTTATGGTCTTCTTTTCAACCTATATACTGAACAATTTATGAAATCAGACATATTGCAGACATATTACATAAGTACTTGGTAATGTCCCTACAATAGTGTCACTGAAAGGTTTATCTACTTTTTAGATATTGGAATATTTTAAACACTCAATAAACAATTAGTTTTCTAATTTGAGTTGGTCCAACATTGACATAGTAAATTCCTAGAACACATGTCAAATAATTCAGATATAACCTATAGCGGAGGCTTGGCGTCGCCCTCCTCGCCTCCCCCTCGGCTTACCACGTCCTACAGAGTCCCTTTTAAAGGTGTGTGGAGGGTCTCGTACACGTTTTCTCTGATCAGCTGCTCTCTGTGTATTGAAGTGAATATTTCTTGTAAGACTGATGTTGTTAAAAGTATTGTAACCAAAAGGCAGGTAACTAGTGAAAGCAAAACACAACAAAGTGTGTTAGTAAGGTGTTGAACAGCTTAAATGAGCCTTGGAATAGATTCTCCAAGTCTCTGTAACTTGGAGGGAGTCCATTCTTCTAAAATATAATCGATATGGGGGTGATTGTCCCTTTAAATGCACTGCAAGTCGCTTTGGATAAAAGCATCTGCCAAATGCATATAGTATTATAGTTCTATTATATTCCCTCATTAACACAGACCACAGAGCATGTTAGGATGTATCATGTAATATACATGTATAAAATCTTCTACACTCATCCTTCTTACACATTCCTCATCAGGTTTTACTTCAATTTGTCAAGTTCAAGAATAAAATTATTATTGAGCTGTATAAAAACTCTAACCCTGGCTTCAGCTAGAATGTGTTCATGTTTCAGCTCCAGAGCCATGCGTCTCCCCTCTTGGTAGTGGGGATCCTTTGAATCAAGTTTATGCTTGGTGGCCATTGCAATGCAGTCAGATACAGACAGACAGACAGACAGACTAGTAGACAAAGACAGACAGAGAGAAAAGAACAAGCAACAAATAAAGACTGAGATAGACAGATATAGATTAGAGAGATGGAAATAAATATAGATATTGAGAACAGAAAGGATGTTAGATATAGAAAATAAAAGAGATAGAGGTTGGCTCTTAAAAGTGCCTTTGTGTTTTAAGAATCAGGTTCAGGATAAGTTCGGACAGGTGGTGTGTTTAACAGGATCTGCAGGGAGAACAGAAAATGTTAATTATCTAACTTAGTGTTATGTTGATCTAAGATTTAAAAAGTGTACAATAATAGTGAGTGATTCCCATTTTCTTATAAATACAGATTCACGTTGTTCCTATTTCCTGTGCGACTGTTAAAAGGCGCGTAACATGTGCCTGGTGTTCGTCATCCCAGATTTAAAGGCAGCGTTATGTGCAGTATAACGTTAGATAAAGTGATAATATTTTTATTACTGACACATTACAGTGACCTTATGGGTGAACCACGATGATCGAGAGAATATGACATCATCTAGATAAATAGAGTTAGCTTATGTTGAAGTTGGCTAGCCATTTAGCAAGCCTAATTTCACAGTTTGTTTTTTTCTGATATTGAGGAAACCTTTAAGTCGTCGGGCTTTAATTCGTTGCCCTACCCTGTAAATCATGTGAATAATACATTTTCATCAAAAGAAGCCATAGATTTTTATAGCATTTAAGCAAAACGTGATCGTTACGTATGGCTCTATGAGCCTCGCAACTTACCTGGAAAGTGGTTTGAGCGCAATGAGAAATCAAGCGGGCTGGCTCCGTCTCCATAGCAACGGAAGCTGATGATCATGGGTAATGCTGGAAACAAATAAAACTGATGGCCATAACATACTATTGTTGAATTATCAAGCACACTTTCGCGTTTGTGTTGAAAAAAGATGAGGATATAATTAAAAGACAATCGGTGGTGGAGGGTCCTCAGTTTTTTCTGTCGTCTTCACCATAACGGCCGATAAGGCTCGTGGGAAATGTAGTTACTGCTAGATTTAACACACCAAACCGATGGAAAACCGGTATTTCTCCGAAAAGAAAGGGCAACATTTAGCCGTAACTCTGCAGTCCCGTTCAGGAAGAATATATTTACGTTACTATATGTATTATAGGCCTATATTTGAGCTATTATTGCACTGACGATTGTTTACAATATTTGAGTAGCCTACCGATTATAAAGCAATAAAACAATGATTAAACTCTCCTGATTAAATTTTGAGTAATGTAACCCTTAAAGTTGGCAAAATAATTAAGTGAGGAAAAAACAATAGCCTACTGTGCTCTTGAAAGAAAAACGTGGTACAGACACGAAAAGTGTGTCCCATTGAAATACATTGGATTGAAAGTCGTGCTGAGTGACACGAAAAAAAGAAGGAAATTCGTGCCCCTAGACACGAATCATCATTTGATTCATGTTGCGTAGCCCACCGAATATAAAGCAATAAAAACAAGGATTAAAATCTTCTTATTAATTGTTGTTAGGGACTAGTGTAGGCTACCCTTGAAGTTTGCAAAGTTAATAAAAATTGAGGGAAAAAACAATACTGCGCTATCGAAAGAAAAACGTGGTGGAGATACGAAAAGTGTGTCCCATTGAAATACATTGGATTGAAAGTCGTGCTGATTGACACGAAAAAAAGAAGGAAATTCGTGCCCATGGACACGAATCATCATTTGATTCATGTTGCGTAGCCTACCGAATATAAAGCAATAAAAACAAGGATTAAAATATTCTTATTAATTGTTGGTAGGGCAGTGTATACCTTGAAGTTTGCAAAATTAATAAAAATTGAGGGGGGGAAATCCTCTCGAAAGAAAAACGTGGTACAGACACGAAAAGTGTGTCCCATTGAAATACATTGGATTGAAAGTCGTGCTGAGTGACACGAAAAAAAGAAGGAAATTCGTGCCCCTAGACACGAATCATCATTTGATTCATGTTGCGTAGCCCACCGAATATAAAGCAATAAAAACAAGGATTAAAATCTTCTTATTAATTGTTGGTAGGGCTTAGTGTAGGCTACCCTTGAAGTTTGCAAAATGAATAAGAATTGAGAAAAAAAAAATACTGTGCTCTCGAAAGAAAACCGTGGTGTAGGCTAGGCACGAAAAATATGTCCCATTGAAATACATAGGATTGAAAGTCGTGCTGAGTGACACGAAAAAAAGAAGGAAATTCGTGCCCATGGACACGAATCTTCATTTGATTAATGTTGCGTAGCCTAGCGAATATAAAGCAATAAAAACAAGGATTCAAATCTCCTGATTAAATGTTGGTAGTGTAGGGCTACCCATAAAGTTCGCAAAATTGAGAAAAAACAATACTCTGCTCTCGAGAAAAATATGGTAGCCTACAGGCACGAAAAATATGTCCCATATTGAAATACATTGGATTGAAAGTCGTGCTGAGTGACACGAACAAAAAGAAAAAAAAATTTGCGCTCATGGACACGAATCATCATTCATGTTGCGTAACTTAGCCTAGCGAAAATAAAGCAATAAAAACAAGGATTAAAACCTCCTGATTAAATGTTGGTAGTGTACCCAAGTTTGCAAAATGAATAAGAATTGAGAAAAAACAATACTGTGCTCTCGAAAGAAAAACGTGTTGCAGGCACGAAAAATATATCCCATTGAAATACATTGGCTTGAAAGTCGTGCTGAGTGACACGAAAAAAAAGGGAAATTCGTGTCTATGAACACGAATCAATAGATTACATTTCGTGACTATATCACGAACTGCCGTGAGACTGGGTTGCATCAACATATACCAGTTTTACGAACAACTAGACAATGACTGTTGACAAGGACAAATGTGTAGTATAAAGCACAAAGCAGTCGACTCATTTTTGGCACATTTAACCCCATAGATTATACTACCCTACCCCCACCATTCTTCTTTTCTTTTTTTTCTTTTTTTTTTTAAATTAAGAGTGTTGTAATTTATTTAGTCAAATAGCAATAATAGTGTGCAATGTGTTTCTGTGCAGTGTGTCATCCCCTCAAGTATAAGTAGGCCACACACACTGTAATCAGAGTTAATAAACAAATCTCTTTAACTAGGACTTCTTTTTTTGTTTTCAGTTGGTTTTGTTGTATTTTGGACATTATTAAATGTGATTTTGTTATTCTGTAAAAATGATTTTGTTGAATATGAATTGAATATTAATGTCTAGAAAGTTTATTAATCGATTGTCAATGTAATAAAATAAAACTAATATGGCTACAATTCTACTTTAAATAACAATGCATACAAATGAGAACACAAATAAAGCTGTGCCTTTTTAACTATGTTACTTCGTTCTTGCTGTCCTTGTTGTTCAATTTGAAAGCGTCATGTTATGTCCATCACCTGATCATGTGAACGATCGACCAATCAGGACTCGGCCCTGGGTGCGATGATGCTGTGAGTGTGTGCCGAAGAGGAGGTGTAAAACGGTAGGAGTGTTACACGTGTAATTAGGATAATATCTTAATTGACAGATTATATGACACTGTTCATTTTCTTAAAAACTGCACAAATTTAATTTCAAGGAGTTAGTAGGCCTATGCGTAAACATACAGGATCTAAAAGCAGCTGTGCAGAAGAACTTTTCTTTCCATCGATATCGTCCTTTTGAAAGGTAAATATGTTTCCATTGTCACATTATAGGCAGATGTAAGGCCATTGCACGCACACTGAGTCCGAAATTCGCGTCCGAAATTTTCGCATGTTAAAAAAATAAATACGACCTCACGTTGTCAATCACGCTTGCACACCGCCTCCGAAACTTTCGTGCGTCATAAAAAAAAATTCTGCGTTTTTCGCATCCGTTGCAAGCAGTTTGAATGGGGTTTGAATGGTGTTTTGACAATTCACAGCCTCCGAATCACGAATATGTGTGTTAAATCACTGTGGTGGAACAAACATTATAGCCAACTATGAGGATGTCATGAAAGCAACAAAAAAGAAAAAGAAAATAAATTACTTTATGAGAGATTTGTGTATGCTAGACAGTATAGTTTCTCCGAATTTTTTTTGTAAATTATGCGTGTTAGCTATGGTAACTTTATCATTGCATTGCAGATCTTACATCAAAATATAGAAGTGATATCATTATTTACTACTTTCAATGCAAAATATTGTAAAAATATGTGTCTGGCTATCTATGTTTTAGTTTGAGTGTAGTTTCAGAAGTCAATATTAATGAATGAATGAATGAATGAGTTATATTAATATATTAACATTTAAAGGCCCTTTACAGGATCAGTGCACATCAAGAGGGAAAGCATTTATGTTACACTTTTGTGAAGGTGATTATAAAATACCATCAATTAAATCTGTGCCATTAAACCCCTCTCGACAACCAGCCCTTACTTATTAATTTGTGCTTTTTGTTCTGTAGATTATGGATCCTGCAACATACAGTGCTATTGTGACCTACAAAATAGGTGGTGGGTATCCTCAGGGATTACCCAAGGATCAGAAGTCCAATTTCCGGAAAAAAAAACTGCTATTTATGACATTGAAGGTGACTACAACTATGTGATTAACCAAATAAAAAAAAGAATAAAACCCATTTGCAACATAAAATGTTAGGTAACGCTTTAGGTTACAGCCCTGAAAGTACTGTGTAATTAAGAGGAATTTACAGTGTAATTTTCTGTAATTATAGTGTACCTATAAAGTACTTGCATGTAAGTATAAGGGAACAATATGTAAAGTTTGGGGAATAAGGGGATAACAACCAGGAGAATTGAACAAATATTTATACTGTAAGTATTATAGAACTAAGGGGTACTTATTCTACTATTATGATATAACAATCTTACATTTGGGAGCATTTTAGCGAGAACATACACTGCATACCTTTTTGTAATAATTGTGTACCACTACCAATACATACTGTATCGGCTTTTATGATATATTTTATTATGATATAACAATCTTACATTTGGGAGCATTTTAGCAAGAACATACACTGCGTACCTTTTTGTAATAATTGTGTACCAATACATACTGTATCGGCTTTTTAAGAATTACAGGGTACATATCTATGCATATCATATCTTGAGCACTTCTTGCGTTGTTTTTGCCTCTTCACGATGACTCGCTTGGTTTAGTCCTCAGTTGTAAGTCGCTTTGGATAAAAGCGTCTGCTAAATGACTAAATGTAAATGTAAATACAATAAAAAATAAATTAAAAAAATTATAGCAAAAGTGCAGATGTTTAAGTTTGGGCTACCATGTTTCAAGGCAAGAAAAGCTAAGACTATTGCAATATTTTTAAATACTGGGAATGGAAATATATCTTGTTTCATGTGGTGACAGGGTAAGTGGTGCTTGTATGATAAATAAAGGTTTCCGAGTCAGTGATATAAGATTGTGTGTATGCACTTTTATTGTACTTACCCTGTAACTACATGGAACAAGAGGGTAACAAGCACCACTACATGAAACACGAATATTGAAACACCCAATATTTAAGCAAAAGTTGCAATAGTTTTCGTTTTCAGTGCACTTTTGTTAAAAATATTACTTTATAAATGCATAGATATGTACCCTGTAATTTTTTAAAAGGCTATACAGTTTGTACTGGTTCACCATTATTTCAAAAAGGTACACAGTGTCTGTTCTTGCTAAATTGCTCCCTAATGTAAGATTGTGGTCCCACTTTATATTAAGTGGCCCTAATACCTGTGAACTTACATGGTTACTAGATATGTACTTAGTATGTAACTACAGTGTAAATACCAGGTAAATACACATTGGTACATAGTATTTACAACTGTAATATTTGTGTAACTACACATATGTAACAACCCACGGAAAGGTATGTGTAAGTACAAATGTGTAACAGGACATTGGTAACAACACTTTTTCCACTACAGTAAGTACACATGTGTAACAGGCATTATGTAACTACATTTTGTAACAACAATATGTATTCACACAAGTTGTTCCACTTCCACACGCAGTCTTCCATACTGTAGTTACCAGTTAAGAACACACTGAAACCATGATGATTCTTATGTGTATACCATGTATTTACTATATGACCGGCAGGACTTATGTTGAATTAGAGCTAAAGTTTTCCCTTGTGGTACCAGTGTATATACACGGTAACTCCTCAGGAACTCTGCACTTGATACAATGTGTTAAACCGTTACACATTTGTACTTACACATACCCTTCCGTGGGTTGTTACATGTAGTTACACAAATATTACAGTTGTAAATACTATGTACCAATGTGTATTTACACTGTAGTTACATACTAAGTACATATCTAGTAACCATGTAAGTTCACAGGTATTAGGGCCACTTAATATAAAGTGGGACCAAGGTTTTTAATAAAAGTCCATAAATTTAATAAAATCTTTCTTATATATGTTAACTGATAACTTCTTTTTAAACAGGTTGCTGAATGTGTTGCATGTCAGGCAACTAAAGCGTCAATTAAAGAAGAGGTTAAAATTACACCTATACAGGTAATCAATCAATCTATCTATCTATCTATCTATCTATCTATCTATCTATCTATCTATCTATCTATCTATCTATCTATCTATCTATCTATCTATCTATCTATCTATCTGTGTCTGTCCGTCCTTCCTACCTTCTTTTCTTTCTTTCCCCTACATCTGCACCAAGTTAGAATATTTACACAATTTACTGAATATTTTTATCTAATTATCCTTTACCACATTTCTTGCAAGGTTACACACCCTTTTGAACTTTTAGGAATGGATCTGATTGGGAAACTCACCCTCACAGACAGTGGCCATCAATATATTTGCGTTATGATCGATTACTTGACCAAATGGCCACAGGCTTATCCACTTAGAAGTAACTCTGCAGAGGAGGTCACAAAATGTATTATTAAGTTTTTTTTATCAGTTTGAGGCACCAAAACGCATACTCACAGACCAAGGGAGGGAGTTTGTTAATCAGGTAAATAAAAGCTGTACTGCTCAAATGTAGTTTTAAAAAATATATTTACCTAAATTGATTATAATAATAATAAAAAAATGTAATTATCAGATCAACCAAAATGTGTCCAAAATTCTTGGCATCAAAAGGAGTTTGTGCTCACCTTATCACCCCTAGACTAACGGTCTAGTCGAAAAGATGAATGGGACCATACAGAGGTACTAAATTTATACTGTACATACATTTTTATACAAAGATCCTTATCTTTAAGGATATCTTAAATAAGCCTATTAGAAAATGTTATTTGGTTATTTTAAAGCTATAATGGCATTAGCAAGAACTGTTATAAAATAAATATGGTATTCAAATATATTTATAGAGACAGTATCTTCTGCTAAAACTATTTTAATGTTAATTAAATGTTTAAGGGTTCTCAGCAAATTGGTCTCCAAAAAACCAAAGGAGTGGGACAAACACCTTGATGCTGTCATGTTTGGACTAAGGACCAAAATACAGATGACGACAAAGTTATCTCCATTTTATATGATGTTTGGTCATGAGGCACGGTATCCCTCTGAGGTCCCTGAAAATTGTCAAGTGGGTGTTTGTTGTCTTCTGTGTTTGGTTTCATTTTTATGTGTATGTATTGCATTCAGTATAAACTTACATGAATTTGAGATGATCAGGTATTTTAAACTAGAAGCAAATGTTCCTTTTTTTCAGATTGACAGCTCTGTTGAAGCTGTCGTAGGAATCGGAAAAATGACTGAGGATGTCCTGAAACTTGATACAATTCTTCAAACTGCCCTTACCCACACTGCTCAGGTTCAAAAAAGAATGACAAGGAAAGAACAGAATGCAAAGAAAGTGAAATTCTCTGTGGGCAACAAGGTATGGAGGTGTAATGTTCAGAGCCAGCAAAGAAAAGGCGGAAAATTGGATCCAAATTTTTTGGGTGGGTCATTTGGCCAAAAATTAATATTGACCACTTGAGATTGTACACTGAGGAGATGCCACGCATTCCACACAAGATTGTGTCTGAAAGATCAACACCAACTGCATCACAAAAAAACTGTCCAGCTGCTGCATCGCCTGTCTTTGCATCTGGATCTGTGCCACACTCACCTACCATTTCCAAAGTGGCAGCATCACCTGTCTTTGCACCTGGATCTGTGCCGTCTTCACCTACTATCTCCAAAGCGGCTGCATCACCTGTCTTTGCATCTGGATCTGTGCCACCCTCACCTACTATCTCCAAAGTGGCTGCATCACCTGTCTTTGCATCTGGATCTGTGCCGTCTTCACCTACCATCTCCAAAGTGGCTGCATCACCTGTCTTTGCATCTGGATCTGTGCCGTCTTCACCTACTATCTCCAAAGTGGCTGCATCACCTGTCTTTGCATCTGGATCTGTGCCGTCTTCACCTACCATCTCCAAAGGGGCTGCATCACCTGTCTTTGCATCTGGATCTGTGCCGTCTTCACCTACCATCTCCAAAGGGGCTGCATCACCTGTCTTTGCATCTGGATCTGTGCCACACTCACCTACCATTTCCAAAGTGGCTGCATTACCTGCCTCCACATCTGGATCTGTGCCACCCTCACCTACTATCTCCAAAGTGGCTGCATCACCTGTCTTTGCATCTGCATCTGTGCAGTCTTCACCTACCATCTCCAAAGTGGCTGCATCACCTGCCTCCACATCTGGATCTGTGCCACCCTCACTTAGTCAAGTCAAGTCATCTTCATTTATATAGCGCTTTTAACAATGGATTGTTTCAAAGCAGCTTTACAGAGATAAACATATAATTTAAGGTAACAGATTGTTTTGGCGTTATAGCGGTTCTTGAATAATGTTACTTCCAGCTAAAGTTAACTTTGATTGATTCACCTCCGTCGAAATGATCAGACTTTAAACGCGAACCTGTGATTAACGCTGACGGCGTTCACATGCTCATTCAGAATTCTATAGTTATGTGCTTTTTAAAATATGTGCGCAGGTTTGTAATTCATACAACCCAGCCTAAACAAACTACTTTTCTTGCCTATAAATTTTGATACAGGATTTTGTTTTATTTTATCACTTCGGGGTACGCGAGCCGGAATTCCCAACGCTTTATCTGTAGAGTGGGAAAGGGATCCTCCATAGGGAGAGGATAGTGGATACTTCAGCACTGCATTGTCATCGGGTCTAGGCAAAGCTCCCTCGTCAGATCTGGACACTGCCTGGATCCGGCAGGCTGCGGGAAAACCTCGGGATAAACAAAGACACTAATATTAGCGTAGATGCCATTCTTCTTATGATGTAGCGAGTACATCAAGATTTAAGGGAAGTGTTCCCAGTTCCGGCTGACCTAATCTATGCAGCCTAACATTGAATTTATAGAAGTCTATAATGTATTATGTGTATGCTAGGTCAAAGAGATGTGTTTTTAGTCTAGCTTTGAACTGACAGAGTGTGTCTGCTTCCCGGACAATGGTAGGAAGACTATTCCAGAGTTTTGGTGCTAAATAGGAAAAGGATCTCCCACCTGCAGTCGATTTTGATATTCTAGGTATTATCAACTGGCCGGAATTTTGAGATCGCAATAGACGTGAAGGACTATAATGCGTTAAGAGCTCGCTCAAGTACTGCGGAGCTAAACCATTTAGTGCTTTGTAGGTAATCAACAATATTTAAAAATGTATACGATGTTTAATAGGGAGCCAATGCAGTGTTGACAGAACCGGGCTTATATGGTCATATTTCCTGGTTCTGGTAAGAACTCGAGCTGCGGCGTTTTGAACTAGCTGTAGTTTGTTTATTAAGCGTGCAGGGCAACCACCCAGTAGAGCATTACAATAATCTAGCCTTGAGGTCATGAACGCATGGACTAATTGTTCCGCATTTCCCAATGAGGGCATATGGCGTATATGACCACCTGCCTCCACATCTGGATCTGTGCCACCCTCACCTACTATCTCCAAAGTGGCAGCATCACCTGCCTCCACATCTGGATCTGTGCCACCCTCACCTACTATCTCCAAAGTGCCAGCATCACCTGCCTCCACATCTGGATCTGTGCCACCCTCACCTACTATCTCCAAAGTGGCTGCATTACCTGTCTCCCCCGCTATATCGGTTTCATCATCACCTACAATCTACAAAGTGGCTGCATCACCTGTCTTTGCATCTGGATCTGTGCCACACTCACCTACCATCTCCAAAGTGGCTGCATCACCTGCCTCCACATCTGGATCTGTGCCACCCTCACCTACTATCTCCAAAGTGGCTGCATTACCTGTCTCCCCCACTATATCGGTTTCATCATCACCTACAATCTCCAAAGTGGCTGCATCACCTGTCTTTGCATCTGGATCTGTGCCACACTCACCTACCATCTCCAAAGTGGCTGCATCACCTGCCTCCACATCTGGATCTGTGCCACCCTCACCTACTATCTCCAAAGTGCCAGCATCACCTGCCTCCACATCTGGATCTGTGCCACCCTCACCTACTATCTCCAAAGTGGCTGCATTACCTGCCTCCACATCTGGATCTGTGCCGCCCTCACCTACTATCTGAAAAGTGGCAGCATCACCTGCCGCCACATCTGGATCTGTGCCACCCTCACCTACTATCTCCAAAATGTGGCTGCATTACCTGTCTCCCCCGCTATATCGGTTTCATCATCACCTACAATCTCCAAAGTGGCTACATCAAAAAAATGTGTTGGATGTTTGGACTGTGTTTAAAAGGAAAATTGAATTATATAATTAAATATTGTATGTGTATTTTAAATGTGACATTATGTTGGGATGCTTTTTATGATGTTTTTACCATAAAAGTTTGTTGTGTCTTAAAATACCTAATGTGGAAGCTGCCGGGAAGTGAAGCAGGGCCGTCGCCAGAACATATAGAATGGGGGGGCATTACATTTTCATGGGGGGGCACACTTTTTATGATCTACAAAACAGACAGTCACAAAAACAATAACATCCCCTATTTAGTCTAATATAACTGAAATAGACCAAATTCTATATTTAAACAACACCAAAACACAAAATATTAAGTTTCTGATCATAGGCGGAGGGTGAACCAACACCATGAGGATATGCGCTTCCCCTTTAAAAACATTTGCTAGGCTATCTGCAGGATTTGACATGGCAGAAAGCTCGCAAAGAGCGCCTATTTTATTATCTAAAAGACTGCGGTCACGCCATCTGTGCTTCAGAAAAGCGCGGTCACGCCATCTACGCTTAAAAATATATTGCGCGTCTACACAAGGTTGCGTGGTAGGCTCAAGGTGTATGCGCTTGGTGTCGGCTGACTTTTAAAAAATATTCATAATAAAATAAAATCTAATTGTTTTCTGCAAATTCCACCAGATTATTGTTCTACATCTCACTGACTACCACTGTGGGGATTTTCATGTTGTTCTACTGTTTTGTTATTTAAAAATTGCCTGCCAAAGTCCTATACTGCATATACCTGGTTATATGGGCATTAGGGCTGTCACTTTTGTGAAAAAATCCTGTTCGATTTTTGAGACATAAGTGTTCATTGAATCGATTTTTTCCATGTCTAAAGACGTTTCCATTTTCAACGCCAAATATAGGCAAATCCATGGACAACAGGCATTAGGACGAACGTAAAAAGGGTGCATGAGACGCACAAGTCAGCAATATTTCTAATAATTTATTGGCGTGAAGTTTCGTGCACAATAAATAACAGGAGTGTAACATTCTCGAAAAACAATAAGCAGAGTGGACTGCCATAACATCAATGAAAAACATTAGCCTTCTGCAAGGTTCAACATGGCTGTGTTTATGATTAGAAGAATAAATGTCAAACAAATTTCGCCTACGTAGGCGATTGTAATAAACAGCGAAAATAAACGAAACATTCATAAACAGCATTTATGATTTAAGCTATTCAAAAATTTCCAAAATTATTTTACTTAATGATTCAATCCATTATAGACAACTGTTCAAAAATGAAACTTTAAATGGACTTACTTAAATGGAGAACAGGCCATGTTTTTATTTTTTATTGAACGTAACAATACTTAGGCTAGGCGGGCGTATAATGAAACGTGCAAATAAGGCTAGACCTATTACAAAATATTGGACAGGAAAACAAGTCGATCGACATTTTCGGGGTCCAGTGCAGAGCGTGTTTTATTCACTATATGTCCAGCTGATGAGAAGACGCGCTCCGACCGCACTGATGTCCCAGGGACACTCAGGTACTTCATTGCCAGCTGCGCAAGGTGGGGGTATTTCACACTTCCAATCTTCCACCACAAAAGCGGGTCGCTGTCAGCTGGTGATGGTGGCTCCTTTTCATAAGCCATCATCTCCTGTAAGAGGTCACTTTTGACATCAATCGCTCTTTCGTAGCCCCTTGTGTAGATGTCTCCAAACAGATCCCCCATTGCTGTTAAGGCCGTCTTTCCCCTGCTTGATTCCGAGCTGCATGGCTCCGCCTCCACGGGTTCGTCATTGTCGCCAGACTGCAGTGCCAATTGACCGTTCGCAAAAGCCACGCCCCCTAGTTATTGTTACTACGCCCGTCAAACAATTGAGAACCACGCATAGCCATGGCTGGGTTGAGCTCCTTAAGTGATTGGTTTTGGAGTAATGCAGCAGACATATTCTCCAGGGCACGATAGAAAGGGCTGCAATATGCAGTGGAGGGATATGTGCAAAATGTTAATATAAGCAAAAACGGGAATATTACAACAATCGAGGCAAAGGTGTACCGGTCTCAGTCCAAGAATGAGAAACCTCACGACCTGTTCTTGCAATGCAACCAGCACAGCCTTGTGGACCAGTCATGTTCCTGCACTGTCGGGTAAGTAGCCTACGTTTTAAATTTTAAATATTTTCCCAGCCAACATTCTCTGTCATGTGTCAGACCTAACAATCTAGTTTAGGTTACAAAGATTCAGTTTCTACCTGTTCTATCAGAGGTATGACAGGTTAGCTATGCTAGCTAAGCTAAGGATGACGACCAGCCTAAACAAGTAGCCTACAGTTTACCCACCTCTCAAGTTTAACCTTTCATCATCGCATATGTTCTACGTGTCTTTAAACATTTCATACTGCATGTCACAGCCCTTATCACCGAATTCATAGTTTACTCACCTCTTAATTTTACTACTATAGAATTTCTATTTACAATGTAGTCTTTGTACAGCGACGTAGCAACAGTGTAGTGATCCACCGTGGATAAACATTGGCTATGTCAAACGTACTGTGGTCTGTACTGAACGTCATCAAATCTTACCAAACTCATTGGAGTCTTCTGCTTTCTGAAGATTAAGCATTCACCAGTATAGGACATTTGCATCATGCTTTGTTTGTTTACATCATTGTCATTATGCTTCAAATCGTCACCAGTAGGCCTAGGCTATGACATTTGCGATCATGTTTTCATCATTCATCATCGACATCCTGCTTCCGGCTTTATCTTCGCATTTCCTTTTGTTTTGTTACTATGTATAAAAAAAGGTTAAATGATAAAAGCTACGATCTAGTCCTAGCCTATGTAACAGGTGTAAAATAATTAAGTAGCCTATTATTAGAGAACTATTTGTCAGTGTAACTGTTTTTCAAAACAATGGTCCTAATGTAATGTTATGGCTTTTTACTAGGTCACCGGGTTACTGTTCACATGTTGTGGGCCTCATGTATACCTTGGACCTTGAGCGTGCAAGAAAAGATGAAGAATCTTCCACAAGCCAACCTCAACAGTGGCACAAAGCCAGAGGGAAAAAGATATCTGGGCAACCAGTGTTCAACCTGGTGGTCGCCAAGGCCAAAGTCAACCGCAAGCGTAAACCTATAGTGTCTAATTATACCCACAACAAGTAAGTTTTTACTCTCTGTGTACTCTACATTACCATCAATATTATGAATGTATGTTTGTTTGCTGTGTAACATAGACATTCACAAGATCTTGAGGATGTGTTTGTATTATAGGAAAGTTCTAGGGACAGACATATATGATCTACTGAGGGAGATGACAGATGCACCCATAAGCTACATTGTAGATAGAACCGCACCTATGGTAGAAGTTGGAGGCAAGAAGTATGCAATAGGTAGTGGTCTAAGCCACCAGGTGAGATGATTAATAGAATAACAAAACACAATATTCCCTGTACTGGTTTTAGTGTTTATTGTGTCATAACGTGCACACAGTACAATTTCATTTCAGTGAGATTTCATAAATGAACATACATATGGACATATTGTCCTGATCAGTGCGCTAATTTAAGAATGTGTGGCTGGAAGTTAGAAAGTATGCTAACCACATACCAGATCTGATTGATATCACCAAGCCTTGAATTAGGTATCCTGCCAGACACAATTTTAAACTTTTTGATTTTAGCGATGGACCTCTCAACGTGCACCCTGTGCTTTGCAATGCGCTTTGTTGCCATCACATCTCCAGCAGCCATTTGCCTATTAGACCTTGCAAAAGGTGGAAGATTTAACTGCAGTCCGATTGCTTTAATGTCTTCCTCGATCAAAAACCCTTTATCAGCCATTAGGCCATCCCCTCTTTGTAAATAGCCATTCTCAATCATTTTCTGCAATAGTGAGATGATACCGCACTGTCTGACAATCTCCTTGTCTGACATGGAACCTGTAAAAAGCGCTGATGAGAAAATCACAGCGCCACGGGGGTCACATGCAACTAAAGCTTTGAGAGTATTGGTGCTTTTGTAGTTAGAAAAGCTCTGGCTTTGCAGAACAAGTGAGGTTGGCCTCTCAATTCTGAGCTCGGTGCAATCTAATATAGCGAATGTGGTTGGGTAGTCAATTTTGTAGGCAGCTGGCATGTTCTGGGCAATGATGTCCCTGTGTGGCCAAATTGGCAATTCACCCAAAACATCGAACATATAGTCAATCCAGGCTTTGAAGACATTGCTTGCATTTTGTAAAGTTATGTTGAATCGAAATGCAAGACTTTTCAGATCTTCATTGTTCCGCAATTTCATCAAGACGAACAAGAGCTGGTTGCGGAGGGGCATCTCATCAATTTCCCTATCAGTGCGTTTGTAGTTTAACGGGATAGTAATTGAAATGGTGTGTGGATTATTTGGAATTCCAAAAACGGTGCACAGTTGGTTGAATTTGTCATATGTGAAGCCAGTACTGTATTCAAACATTTTGGACATTTTGCTGCTTTGAATGAGCTCAGGTGTGAGAGTTTTCTTTCATAGTGTGCTTATTTCTGCTTTCAGTCTGTCTATCTCAGCTTCTTTTACAAGCAATTTCAGTTTTAAGTTATTATTATCTTCTTCCAAGCTCTTCTGTTTTCCTGTGCCCTGCTCCTCCTCTGTTTCCTTTTCCAGCTGGAGTTCAGGAAGTAGGGGTTGCTCAAGATTCTCTATAAAGAAAAAATGTTTAGAATGTTAGATGTCAATGATTATTGTCAATGAAAGAGAACTACATTCTCTTTCTTTTCCCCCTTTTTACAGCTGCCACTTTTTAGCAAAATTGACGCATCATTTGTTGACCCTGGAGCACGTCCTGTCAGCCAATCGGATGACTTACCCAACTTTCCTCTGTCACCCCAACCCATGAATGTCTACACAGTTCTGGATGAACAGGCCACACGTCACTACACAAAACTTAGCATTACCATGTCTGATTCCATAGCGCTAGAGCGTGAAACAAGGGGACAAAACACAAACCAGCTGTGGTTCCATGTGTAGTGGATTGGGAATTTCCCCGATAACTCCCCCTGGTGGAGAACTGGAATTATCTGCCCAGTAGATTTAGCGGTAACCGGTTGGTTGATCATTACCATGATTGCGCTTCTAAATAAAAGCACAGCGTTCAAATGGCTGGGTGTGCACGTTGCTTTTGGGCATCCTGTTTGCCTTTTCCTAGTGGAGTCGTGTGGTCCGGGGTATTTATTCCGTTTATTGTTCGATCAGGTATGTGAATCTATGAGACGTGGAATGTGATTTCCTAATATTGGTGTGTAATTTAAAGCCTATGTTCTGCAGTCACTACACAGTCCGAGTGCAGCGAGAGCCTGTATAGTCGTGTTAAAATCATTGTTAACGCAGTGAGTATGATCTCTTTTCTGGTGGACCGTTTCATGTTTGTATAAAGAAAAACTTAAAACTCACGGCTGTGTGTGTGTGTGCGTGCAGGTCGGAGGGACGTAACAGGCTTGCTTCCAGCTCTGAGCGGTGTAAGCGTATCTGTAATGCCAGGACACACGGACCCGGATTACGCTGCTGTTTTGTTTCCATTGTGAATTGTTTTATTTTTGATTAATTTGTTTTGTGGTATTTTCTTTTATTAGTATTGATTTTCCTTTATATATATATATTTTTATAAATTGTATTTTGTAGACGAAGTGCTTCCTATTGGGGAAGTTTACAGAAGAACAAGCAATTGTTTGTACAATAATTTAGGGTATCTACATTTGCCTTTGGGGTTTATTTATAAAGTTTCTTTCTTTTTTTTTTGGTTATTCGTAACTTTGGTAAGCGCTTGGGCGTCACCTGTGGCCATTGGTAAAGGTACGTTGCCCACCTCTCTATTTGGGGTGTTGTGTTTAATACATGAGTGTTTCTCATCTCCTTTCTAGTGTGCAACACCAATGTGTGTGTGTGTGGTTGTAGTGAGTGATTACTGGTTGGGGTGGGGCCGGATTCTTTTTCCCTGTTAGTGTCTCTGATGACCCGAGTGCTGCCCTTTGTGTTGAATCTTTATTAGGGCCCAAGCCCAAAGGGCGAAGGCCCTATTGTTTTCCTTAGGATTATTTATTAGGGCCCAAGCCCAAAGGGCGAAGGCCCTATTGTTTTCCTTAGGATTATTTATTATTATTATTATTATTATTATTATTATTATTTTTCTGCTACCTTTTGGACACTTTTGGAGGCCTTAACATGCTCAAAAACTCCTGAAACTTTGCACACATGTCAGAACCCGCGGCCATCAGGGCCGGGCTGAAGATGGTACCCGGGCGTGGCAGGGGGGCTCGACAGCGCCCCCTGGAACGGGGTCCGAAAACATGGTCCATAAATCAAACACGCTTGCATGTAATAATATGAAACTCGGTACACATGTAGATCTCCTCGTTTCATATATACTTCACACTCTTACTTTTTACCCCAGCCCAACAGGAAGTCGGCTATTTAGGGTTGTTGGTAAAACACACGCAATGGAATGTGAAATACTCCTCCTAGAGAATTCAAACAAACGGCACGAAACTCGGTCAGCATGAAGTCAAGACATTGAGGATGAAAGTTTGCGAGGGGATTTTTGATATCTCGAACGGTTTGGCCGTGGCGAGGAAACGAATTTATGGCGAGAAACAACAAACAAGAAGTGCGTTATAACTTCTGCATACATTAACTGATCTTGATGAAACTTCAGCAGTGTGATCGCTGTAAGAGGCCGATCACATGGATGTGACTATTGTGAGTCAAAGTTATAGCGCCACCAACTGGCAGCAGGAAGTGTGTCACTTTCTAAATGCTTTTGACAAAAGTGGGGGGGTTAGTTTTATCTACAGTAACAAAACTCGATATGTATATTGTACTCTTCGAGCCGGACAACTTTCTAATTTACCGTAATTAGCTACGACCAACAGGAAGTCAGATATTTTGGTTTGAATGTGGATTTCAGATTCTGAGTTTTTAGCTACTCCTCCTAAGTAGTTTATTTTATTCATGCCAAACTTTTTCAACATGATGAAAATACATTGAAGATGCTAAATTGTGAACAGATATTGAATATCTCAAACGGTTTTGCTATGGTTGAGGGATTCAAGTAATGTCAAAAAAAGAATCAGGGCATGTCTCATATCTTTCTAAAATGTAATTATACACCATTTATTTTTATATAAAATTATACAAATATTAGAACTAAACCCATTTTATTCCTTTTTTTCAATTTAAGAATTATTTTTAAGTTTAAAAACAGCCAGAATGGTTGTTTAGTCAAAAATAATAATAATCCAAATCATATATAGTGCTATACTGCCCTCTTGTGTTCAAAATCAGGTAGGCCTATTGAATTTATAAATATTTATATATTAGGGATGTTACTATGGGAATATTTTCCCACCGGTTAATCAACGTGTGATTGTGTAAACCAATTGTGTAAACCTCCCGCTGGGGGGTTTAAAAACACTAACTTGAAAGCGAAAGTATAATATGGACGTCCGCACAGACATTGAAATGGTGGCGCTCGAATGAATTCCTATGGAAGTAGAAATTAACTAAACGTTCGCTCTGTTCTGCTCGCTCGTCGCCATGGACGCGCACCATTATGAATGCCAGTGCAGCCGCATACTTTTTAGTGTCACTAAAATTAGTGCAATTTCGGGGGCCGATTGCTTGAATTGTGAGTTCAATAGTCTATTATTTTTCACAGAAAACACAACAATAAAAGAGTACAATGACAGATTCGCTTAAATAGGCGTTTTTACATAAAATAGCCTATTCCATCATCATCTTTTCAGTCAGCTCTTCACTCTCGTGATTAATGAAATTTGACTCCTGTTGCTGATATTTGCTGCAACTTTCGTTCAGCTCACAATTTAGTAAGCAAACACGTTTCAAATGTGTTTTTATTTTATTTTTGTGTATGTGTGTGTATATGTATGTATATATATAAATATAGCTTATGTTTCAAATATGAGTTAATTAACAATCGTTGGAAAGAATGATACTTTTAAACATAACACTAAACCGTCATTAGGTGTCGCCAGGCGACCGTCTTAATGAGCGAGTCATTGATTCATTCGTTTGAACGACTGAGTCATTCATGAATGAGATAGATGTTTATGGATTGATTGGTCATTGAATCTTTGAGTCAACCGATTCGTTCAAAATGCTGAATCATTCAGTAATGAGAACGCGTTGCTGTGAGATGCGCGATGGTTCTGCTGTGATCTTTGTTTAACTATTTTCGCTGCTGAAACAGAAAAAAAGTCAATATTGCATGTAAAATGTAAGTGATTTGACTTGTGTGTGTGTGTGTGTGATTGTGTGTGTGATTGTGTCTGTTACAGTGATAAGAGTTTAACCCTTGTTAAACTTTAGGCCTTGTCTTTTTGGATATATATCTTTTTATATTAAAAAATAGTCATACAACCCATATATTTTAAATGTATTGTTTGCTTTAAATTACATTAAGATTGTATGTTTGGTAATTGAACCTGAATGAATTTTAAATGAATGTGCTATATTTCAGATCATATATTTGTTTTCCTTAAAATTTGAACTAACACTAACTTTATTCTCATCTGAATGATAGATTATTTATTTCTGTATAAAATAAAAACACATTTGATTTTTCTTTTTTAATCAATGTAGAATGTGTAACTGAAAAAATAAACAGATTAGGGCTCTGTTTGATGACAAGAAATGAAAACCAATGCGATATGATGAATGTCCAAAAGATGGCTCCCACAGACTGTTTTTAAATAGGATTGTTTGATATTTTTTGCTTTTAAACTGTGTGTGTGTGTGTGTGTGTAAGAGATTTTGGTTGGGTGACAGTTGTAGTTTACAGTTTGACAAGAGTTTATAGCTTGACAAAAGCACAATGTTGTGTTTTATTGCAAGTGTACACAAATATAAGTAAACACTTTGCAGTTTGAATAATGTCCTGTATGAACAAAAGGACGGAGTATGTTTTTATGTCTACATTGTTCAATTACGCCACACACACACACACACACACAAACACACACACACACACACACACACACACACACACACACACACACACACACACACACACACACACACACACACACACACACACAAACACTATTTTTCTAATCAGATCAGGCAAGTAATATTCTGTCTTGTCTCTTAAAAAAACAATATATATATATTTATGTATATATATATATATATATATATATATATATATATATATATATATATATATATATATATATGTATGTGTGTGTGTGTGTGTGTTTGTGTGTGTATATATATAAATATAGCTGCGAGCAGCGATGAAAGGGCCAAAGCCGGCGGCACCGCCACCCCGGTTATAGCGCCACCAACTGGCAGCAGGAAGTCTGTCACTTTCAAAAAGCTTTGAAATCACCTGATTGCTTCAAACTTCACTACTATGATGTAAACACACGGCAGATGTAGACCTGGATGTAGACCTGACCTTTCAGAAGGTTGCTCTCGCATACTTTGTGGTTGATATGTGCCCTCAATGCACACTTTTGCAGAGCCCACACTGATACAAGCTCTACAGCACACTTCTTTTCGACAGTCAAAGCAGGGTTACGTTTTTGCACGTCGTGCACAATAACCCTAAAGGCACCAGGGTGGCGGTGCCACCGGCTTTATATATATATATATATATATATATATATATATATATATATATATATATATATATATATATATATATATATATATATATAAATATAGCTGCGAGCAGCGATGAAGGGCCAAAGCCGGTGGTACCGCCACCCCGGTGCCTTTAGGTAACTAAAGGCACCGGGGTTGCGGTGCCACCGCCTTGGGCCCGTAATCGCTGCTCGCAGCTATATTTATTATTATTATTATTATTATTATTATTATTTTACTACCTTTTGGGCACTTTTGGGGGCCTTAACGTGCTCGAAAACTCTTGAAACTTTGCACACATCTCAGAACCCGCGGCCATCAGGGCCGGGCTGAAGCTGGTACCCGGGCGTGGCAGGGGGGCTCGACAGCGCCCCCTGGAACGTGGTTTGAACACTTGGTCCATAAATCAAACACGCTTGCATGTAATAATATGAAACTCAGTACACATATAGATCTCATCGGTTCATATATACTTCATGCTCTTACTTTTTACCCCAGCCCAACAGGAAGTCGGCTATTAAGGGTTGTTTGGAAAACACATGCAATGGAATGTGAAATACTCCTCCTAGAGAATTCAAACACACGGCACGAAACTCGGTCAGCATGAAGTCAAGACACTGAGGATGAAAAATTGCCAGGGGATTTTTGATATCTCGAACGGTTTGGCCGTGGCGAGTAAACGAAATTATGGCGAGAAACGTGAAACAGGAAGTGTGTTATAACTACTGCATACATTAACTAATCTTGATGAAACTTCAGCAGTGTGTTCGCTGTAAGAGCCCGATCACATGGATGTGACTATTGTGAGTCAAAGTTATAGCGCCACCAACTGGCAGCAGGAAGTGTGTCACTTTCAAAATGCTTTTAAATCACCCTCTTATTTTTACCCGATTTGCTTCAAACTTCATGTGCATAATGTAGACACACGCCAGATGTAGACCTGTGAAAGGATTATTGATATCTTAGATACTGTTGCCATGGCAATGCATCAAACATTAATATTCCTTTTTTTAAGCTTTTTCATGCTTTTTTATGCTTTCGGGCACTTTTGGGGTTCTTAACGTGCTCGAAAACTCTTGAAACTTTGCACACGGGACAAAACCCGCGGCCATCAGGGCCAGGCTGAAGCTGGTACCCGGGCGTGGCAGGGGGGCTCGACAGCGCCCCCTTGAACGGGTCAGACAATTTGGTCCATATATCCAACACGCTTTACCCTATTTGCTTCAAACTTGATGTGTATAATGTAGACACAAGCCAGATGTAGACCTGTGAAAGGATTGTTGATATCTTAGATGCTGTTGCCGTGACAACGCATCAAACTTTAATATTCTTTTTGGATACTTTTGAGATTCTTAGCGCACTTTTGGGGCCCTTAACATTCTCAAAAACTCTTGAAACTTTGCACACGGGTCAGAAACCGCGGCCATCAGGGCCGGGCTGAAGCTGGTACCCGGGCGTGGCAGGGGGGCTCGACAGCGCCCCCTGGAACGGGGTCCGAAAACTTGGTCCATAAATCAAACAGGCTTTACCCGATTTGCTTCAAACTTGATGTGTATAATGTAGACACACGCCAGATGTAGACCTGTGAAAGGATTGTTGATATCTTAGATGCTGTTGCCGTGACAACGCATCAAACTTTAATATTCTTTTTGGATACTTTTGAGACTCTCAGCGCACTTTTGGGGCCCTTAACATGCTCAAAAACTCTTGAAACTTTGCACACGGGTCAGAACCCGCGGCCATCAGGGCCGGGCTGAAGCTGGTACCCGGGCGTGGCAGGGGGGCTCGACAGCGCCCCCTGGAACAGGGTCCGAAAACTTGGTCCATAAATCAAACACGCTTGAATGTAATAATATGAAACTCGGTACACATATAGATCTCATCGATTCATATATCCTTTGTACTTTTACTTTTTACCCCAGCCCAACAGGAAGTCGGCTATTATGGTTTGTTTGGAAGCGTATGCCCCTGGAATTCGATATACTCCTCCTAGAGAATTCAACCAATCGCCACGAAACTCGGTCAGCATGAAGTCAAGACATTGAGGATGAAAAGTTGCCAGGGGATTTTTGATATCTCGAACGGTTTGGCCGTGGCGAGGAAACGAATTTATGGCGAATAAAGGAAACAGGAAGTGTGTTATAACTTCTGCATACATTAACTGATCTTGATGAAACTTCACCAGTGTGTTCGCTGTAAGAGCCCGATCACATGGATGTGACTATTGTGAGTCAAAGTTATAGCGCCACCAACTGGCAGCAGGAAGTGTGTCACTTCCTAAAGGCTTTGAAATCACCCTCTTATTTTTACCCAATTTGCTTCAAACTTTATGTGTATAATGTAGACACACGGCAGATGTAGACCTGAGAAAGGATTATTGATATCTTAGATACTGTTGCCGTGGCAATGCATCAAACTTTATTATTCTTTGTTGATGCTTTTGAGACTCTTAACATACTTGAAATTGCATGAAACCCGACAGACACATCACATTTATTAGCCAGTAGATATGTGCAAAGTTTCAGAAACGGGCGTGGTGAGGGGCTCAGTAGCGCCACCTTTTGTCAAAAGTGGGGGGATTGATTTTATCTACAGTAATAAAAATCGGTATGTGTATTGTTCTCCTCCAGCCAGACAACTTTCTAATTTACACTCAATAGCTCCAACCAACAGGAAGTCAGATATTTTGGTTTGAAAATGGTCATTTTATGTCTCTCTCTCTCTGAGCCTACGTCTATGTGTGTGTGTGTGTGTCTGTGAGTGTGGGGAGGGGGAGGGGGGCTAGATTAACCATTTGACTGCTGTGTGGTTTGGCCTGCATTAAAAAAGAAAAAAAAATGTCTTACGCCTTGTATTTTTTAAATAAGTTGTATTAATAAGTAAAGGCATATAACCAGTTGAATTGTAGTGCATTGAAAATAGTTTTATATAATTAGTTTATTAATTAAATTAACTTGGTCAGAAAATTTGGTCCATAAATCAAACACACTTGCATGTAATATTATGAAACTCTGTACACATATAGATCTCATCGGGCCAAACAACTTTAAGCCAGCCCAACAGGAAGTGGGCTATTTTGGTCTTAATGTGGATGTTTTGCAAAACCAGGCTCTACATTTTTACCCACTCCTCTTAAGTGGTTTATTTTATTCCCACCAAACTTTTTCAACATGATGAAAATACATTAAAGAAGCATAATTGTGAATATCTATTGAATATCTCTAATTGTTTTGCTATGGCGAGGGATTAAAGTCATGTAAAAAAAAATAAACACTAAAAGCCTCATATCTTCTAAAAATTTAATTATACACCATTTATTTCTAGATAAAATTATACAAATATCAGAACTAAACCCATTTTATTCTTGTTTTCAATTTAAGAATAATGTACAAGTTTAAAAACAGCCAGGATGCACTATTCAGTTAAAAAATAAATATATCAAATAATACATAGGGCTATACTGCCCTCTTGTGTTCAAAATCAGGTAGGCCTGTTGTATTTAAATATAGGTAGCTGCTATGTGACTCCGAGAATTTTTTCTCACCGGTTATTTGACGTGTAACACCGGGGGCTTTTATATCGCTAAGTTAAAAGTGAAAGTAAAGTAAGGACATTTATAGTGGTGGCGCTCACAGTGCGCTCGAATGAATTTCTATGGAAGTAGAAATGAAAAAACGTTCGCTCTGTTTTGCTCGCTCGTCGCCATGGACGCGCACCGTAATGAATGCCACTGCAGCCGCATACTTTTTAGTGTCACTTTAAAATTAGTGCAATATCGGGGGCCAATTGCTTGAATTGTGAGTTCAATAGTCTATTATTTTTCACGGAAAACACAACAACAAAAGAGTACAATGATAGATTCGCTTAAATAGGCGCTTTTACATAAAATAGCCTATTCCGTCATCATCTTTTCAGTCAGCTCTTCACTCTCGTGATTAATGAAATTTGACTCCTGTTGCTGATATTTGCTGCAACTTTCGTTCTGCTCACAATTTAGTAAGCAAACACGCTTCAAATGTGTTTTTATTTTATTTTTGTGTGTATATATGTGTGTATATATATATATATAGCTTATGTTTCAAATATGAGTTAATTAACAATCGTTTGAAAGAATGATACTTTTAAACATATCACTAAGCCGTCATTAGGTGTCGCCAGGCGACCGTCTTAATGAGCGAGTCATTGATTCATTTGTTCGAACGATTCGTTCGAACGGCTGAGTCATTCATGAATGAGACAGATTATGGATTGGTCATTGAATCTTTGAGTCAACCGATTCGTTCAAAATGCTGAATCATTCAGTAATGAGAAAACACGTTGCTGTGAGATGCTCGATGGTTCTGCTGTGATCTTTGTTTAACTAGTTTCACTGCTGAAACAGAAAAAAGTCAATATTGCATATAAAATGTAAGTGATTTGACTTGTGTGTGTGTCTGTGTGTGTGTGTGTGTGTGTGTGTGTGTGTGTGTGTGTGTGTGTGTGTGTGTGTGTGTGTATGATTGTGTCTGTTACTTTTTGGATATATATCTTTTTATATAAAAAAAAATAGGCATACAACCCATATTTTTTAAATGTATTGTTTGCTTTAAATTACATTAAGATTTGTATGTTTGGTAATTGAACCTGAATGAATTTTAAATGAATGTGCTATATTTCAGAGTTTTCCTTAAAATTTGACCTAACACTATCTTTATTCTCATCTGAATGATAGATTATTTATTTCTGTATAAAATAAAAAAGAGATTTTGGTTGGGTGACAGTTGTAGTTTACAGTTTGACAAAAGCACAATGTTGTGTTTTATTGCGATTGTTCACAAATATAAGTAAACACTTATGAGATAGATGTTTATGGATTGATTGGTCATTGAATCTTTGAGTCAACCGATTCGTTCAAAATGCTGAATCATTCAGTAATGAGAACGCGTTGCTGTGAGATGCGCGATGGTTCTGCTGTGATCTTTGTTTAACTATTTTCGCTGCTGAAACAGAAAAAAAGTCAATATTGCATCTAAAATGTAAGTGATTTGACTTGTGTGTGTGTGTGTGATTGTGTGTGTGATTGTGTCTGTTACAGTGATAAGAGTTTAACCCTTGTTAAACTTTAGACCTTGTCTTTTTGGATATATATCTTTTTATATTAAAAAATAGTCATACAACCCATATATTTTAAATGTATTGTTTGCTTTAAATTACATTAAGATTGTATGTTTGGTAATCGAACCTAAATGAATTTTACATGAATGTGCTATATTTCAGATCATATATTTGTTTTCCTTAAAATTTGAACTAACACTAACTTTATTCTCATCTGAATGATAGATTATTTATTTCTGTATAAAATAAAAACACCTTTGATTTTTCTTTTTTAATCAATGTAGAATGTGTAACTGAAAAAATAAACAGATTAGGGCTCTGTTTGATGACAAGAAATGAAAACCAATGCGATATGATGAATGTCCAAAAGATGGCTCCCACAGACTGTTTTTAAATAGGATTGTTTGATATTTTTTGCTTTTAAACTGTGTGTGTGTGTGTGTGTGTAAGAGATTTTGGTTGGGTGACAGTTGTAGTTTACAGTTTGACAAGAGTTTATAGTTTGACAAAAGCACAATGTTGTGTTTTATTGCGAGTGTACACAAATATAAGTAAACACTTTGCAGTTTGAATAATGTCCTGTATGAACAAAAGGACGGAGTATGTCTTTATGTCTACATTGTTCAATTACGCCACACACACACACACACACACACAAACACTATTTTTCTAATCAGATCAGGCAAGTAATATTCTGTCTTGTCTCTTAAAAAAACAATATATATATATTTATGTATATATATATATATATATATATATATATATATATATATATATATATATATATATATATATATATATGTGTGTGTGTGTGTGTATATATATATATAGCTGCGAGCAGCGTGAAAGGGCCAAAGCCGGCGGCACCGCCACCCCGGTTATAGCGCCACCAACTGGCAGCAGGAAGTCTGTCACTTTCAAAAAGCTTTGAAATCACCTGATTGCTTCAAACTTCACTACTATGATGTAAACACACGGCAGATGTAGACCTGGATGTAGACCTGACCTTTCAGAAGGTTGCTCTCGCATACTTTGTGGTTGACATGTGCCCTCAATGCACACTTTTGCAGAGCCCACACTGATACAAGCTCTACAGCACACTTCTTTTCGACAGTCAAAGCAGGGTTACGTTTTTGCACGTCGTGCACAATAACCCTAAAGGCACCAGGGTGGCGGTGCCACCGGCTTTATATATATATATATATATATATAAATAAATATAGCTGCGAGCAGCGATGAAGGGCCAAAGCCGGTGGTACCGCCACCCCGGTGCCTTTAGGTAACTAAAGGCACCGGGGTTGCGGTGCCACCGGCTTGGGCCCGTAATCGCTGCTCGCAGCTATATTTATTATTATTATTATTATTATTATTATTATTATTATTTTTCTGCTACCTTTTGGACACTTTTGGAGGCCTTAACATGCTCAAAAACTCCTGAAACTTTGCACACATGTCAGAACCCGCGGCCATCAGGGCCGGGCTGAAGATGGTACCCGGGCGTGGCAGGGGGGCTCGACAGCGCCCCCTGGAACGGGGTCCGAAAACATGGTCCATAAATCAAACACGCTTGCATGTAATAATATGAAACTCGGTACACATGTAGATCTCCTCGTTTCATATATACTTCACACTCTTACTTTTTACCCCAGCCCAACAGGAAGTCGGCTATTTAGGGTTGTTGGTAAAACACACGCAATGGAATGTGAAATACTCCTCCTAGAGAATTCAAACAAACGGCACGAAACTCGGTCAGCATGAAGTCAAGACATTGAGGATGAAAGTTTGCGAGGGGATTTTTGATATCTCGAACGGTTTGGCCGTGGCGAGGAAACGAATTTATGGCAAGAAACAACAAACAAGAAGTGCGTTATAACTTCTGCATACATTAACTGATCTTGATGAAACTTCAGCAGTGTGATCGCTGTAAGAGGCCGATCACATGGATGTGACTATTGTGAGTCAAAGTTATAGCGCCACCAACTGGCAGCAGGAAGTGTGTCACTTTCTAAATGCTTTTGACAAAAGTGGGGGGGTTAGTTTTATCTACAGTAACAAAACTCGATATGTATATTGTACTCTTCGAGCCGGACAACTTTCTAATTTACCGTAATTAGCTACGACCAACAGGAAGTCAGATATTTTGGTTTGAATGTGGATTTCAGATTCTGAGTTTTTAGCTACTCCTCCTAAGTAGTTTATTTTATTCATGCCAAACTTTTTCAACATGATGAAAATACATTGAAGATGCTAAATTGTGAACAGATATTGAATATCTCAAACGGTTTTGCTATGGTTAAGGGATTCAAGTAATGTCAAAAAAAGAATCAGGGCATGTCTCATATCTTTCTAAAATGTAATTATACACCATTTATTTTTATATAAAATTATACAAATATTAGAACTAAACCCATTTTATTCCTTTTTTTCAATTTAAGAATTATTTTTAAGTTTAAAAACAGCCAGAATGGTTGTTTAGTCAAAAATAATAATAATCCAAATCATATATAGTGCTATACTGCCCTCTTGTGTTCAAAATCAGGTAGGCCTATTGAATTTATAAATATTTATATATTAGGGATGTTACTATGGGAATATTTTCCCACCGGTTAATCAACGTGTGATTGTGTAAACCAATTGTGTAAACCTCCCGCTGGGGGGTTTAAAAACACTAACTTGAAAGCGAAAGTATAATATGGACGTCCGCACAGACATTGAAATGGTGGCGCTCGAATGAATTCCTATGGAAGTAGAAATTAACTAAACGTTCGCTCTGTTCTGCTCGCTCGTCGCCATGGACGCGCACCATTATGAATGCCAGTGCAGCCGCATACTTTTTAGTGTCACTAAAATTAGTGCAATTTCGGGGGCCGATTGCTTGAATTGTGAGTTCAATAGTCTATTATTTTTCACGGAAAACACAACAATAAAAGAGTACAATGACAGATTCGCTTAAATAGGCGTTTTTACATAAAATAGCCTATTCCATCATCATCTTTTCAGTCAGCTCTTCACTCTCGTGATTAATGAAATTTGACTCCTGTTGCTGATATTTGCTGCAACTTTCGTTCAGCTCACAATTTAGTAAGCAAACACGTTTCAAATGTGTTTTTATTTTATTTTTGTGTATGTGTGTGTATATGTATGTATATATATAAATATAGCTTATGTTTCAAATATGAGTTAATTAACAATCGTTGGAAAGAATGATACTTTTAAACATAACACTAAACCGTCATTAGGTGTCGCCAGGCGACCGTCTTAATGAGCGAGTCATTGATTCATTCGTTTGAACGACTGAGTCATTCATGAATGAGATAGATGTTTATGGATTGATTGGTCATTGAATCTTTGAGTCAACCGATTCGTTCAAAATGCTGAATCATTCAGTAATGAGAACGCGTTGCTGTGAGATGCGCGATGGTTCTGCTGTGATCTTTGTTTAACTATTTTCGCTGCTGAAACAGAAAAAAAGTCAATATTGCATGTAAAATGTAAGTGATTTGACTTGTGTGTGTGTGTGTGTGATTGTGTGTGTGATTGTGTCTGTTACAGTGATAAGAGTTTAACCCTTGTTAAACTTTAGGCCTTGTCTTTTTGGATATATATCTTTTTATATTAAAAAATAGTCATACAACCCATATATTTTAAATGTATTGTTTGCTTTAAATTACATTAAGATTGTATGTTTGGTAATTGAACCTGAATGAATTTTAAATGAATGTGCTATATTTCAGATCATATATTTGTTTTCCTTAAAATTTGAACTAACACTAACTTTATTCTCATCTGAATGATAGATTATTTATTTCTGTATAAAATAAAAACACATTTGATTTTTCTTTTTTAATCAATGTAGAATGTGTAACTGAAAAAATAAACAGATTAGGGCTCTGTTTGATGACAAGAAATGAAAACCAATGCGATATGATGAATGTCCAAAAGATGGCTCCCACAGACTGTTTTTAAATAGGATTGTTTGATATTTTTTGCTTTTAAACTGTGTGTGTGTGTGTGTGTGTGTGTAAGAGATTTTGGTTGGGTGACAGTTGTAGTTTACAGTTTGACAAGAGTTTATAGCTTGACAAAAGCACAATGTTGTGTTTTATTGCAAGTGTACACAAATATAAGTAAACACTTTGCAGTTTGAATAATGTCCTGTATGAACAAAAGGACGGAGTATGTTTTTATGTCTACATTGTTCAATTACGCCACACACACACACACACACACAAACACACACACACACACACACACACACACACACACACACACACACACACACACACACACACACACACACACACACACACAAACACTATTTTTCTAATCAGATCAGGCAAGTAATATTCTGTCTTGTCTCTTAAAAAAACAATATATATATATTTATGTATATATATATATATATATATATATATATGTGTGTGTGTGTGTGTGTGTGTTTGTGTGTGTATATATATAAATATAGCTGCGAGCAGCGATGAAAGGGCCAAAGCCGGCGGCACCGCCACCCCGGTTATAGCGCCACCAACTGGCAGCAGGAAGTCTGTCACTTTCAAAAAGCTTTGAAATCACCTGATTGCTTCAAACTTCACTACTATGATGTAAACACACGGCAGATGTAGACCTGGATGTAGACCTGACCTTTCAGAAGGTTGCTCTCGCATACTTTGTGGTTGATATGTGCCCTCAATGCACACTTTTGCAGAGCCCACACTGATACAAGCTCTACAGCACACTTCTTTTCGACAGTCAAAGCAGGGTTACGTTTTTGCACGTCGTGCACAATAACCCTAAAGGCACCAGGGTGGCGGTGCCACCGGCTTGGGCCCGTAATCGCTGCTCGCAGCTATATTTATTATTATTATTATTATTTTATCGACTATTCGGGCACTTTTGGGGCTCTTAACGTGCACGAAAACTCTTGAAACTTTGCACACTGGTCAGAACCCGCGGCCATCAGGGCCGGGCTGAAGCTGGTACCCGGGCGTGGCAGGGGGGCTCGACAGCGCCCCCTGGAACGGGGTCCGAAAACTTGGTCCATAAATCAAACACGCTTCCATGTAATAATATGAAACTCGGTACACATATAGATCTCATCGGTTCATATATCCTTTGTACTTTTACTTTTTACCCCAGCCCAACAGGAAGTCGGCTATTATGGTTTGTTTGGAAGCGTATGCCCCTGGAATTCGATATACTCCTCCTAGAGAATTCAACCAATCGCAAGGAAACTCGGTCAGCATGATGTCAAGACATTGAGGATGAAAAATTGCCAGGGGATTTTTGATATCTCGAACGGTTTGGCCGTGGCGAGGAAACAAATTTATGGCGAATAATGGAAACAGGAAGTGTGTTATAACTTCTGCATACATTAACTGATCTTGATGAAACTTCAACAGTATGTTCGCTGTAAGAGGCCGATCACATGGATGTGACTATTGTGAGTCAAAGTTATAGCGCCACCAACTGGCAGCAGGAAGTGTGTCACTTTCTAAATGCTTTTGACAAAAGTGGGGGGGTTAGTTTTATCTACAGTTACAAAACTCAGCGTGTATATTCTTCTCATCAAGCCAAACAACTTTCTAATTTAAAGTAATTAGCTCCGACCCTCAGAAAGTCAGATATTGTGGTTTGAATAGGGTCATTTTCTCTCTCTCTCTCTCTGAGCCAATATGGCAAGCCGCCTTAACATTTAATCATTTTAACCTACTAGTCTCTATTTTCATGCTACTAGTACTTATTTTTAGATACTAGTATCTATTCCATTAAGTACTGGTACTTATTCATTAGCGACTAGTGCTTATTCTTTAGTACTAGTGCCTATTCTTTAGATACTAGTGCTTATTCTTTAGATATTCTTTTGAATACGTATTAGTAGCTAATGAATAAGTACTGGTATCTATTTAATAGGTACTAGTATCTAATGACTTAGTACTAGTATTTATTGAATAAATACTAGTATCTATTAATAGGTACTAGTATCTAAAAGGTCATTTTCTCTTTCTCTCTCTCTGAGTCAATATGGCAAGCCGTTTTAACATTTAATCATTTTAACCTACTAGTCTCTATTTTCATGCTACTAGTACTTATTTTTTAGATACTAGTATCTATTCCATTAAGTACTAGTACTTATTCATTAGCGACTATTGCTTATTCTGTTTAGAATATTCAAAGTGCTTATTCAATTTTTTTGCTTATTTATATTTTCAGAGCAGAAAATCCGATTTTTCTGCTTATTCAATATTGCATCTAAAAATGTAAGTGACTTGACGTGTGTGTGTGTGTGTGTGTGTGTGTGAGAGAGAGAGAGAGATGTGTCTGTTACAGTGACAAGAGTTTAACCCTTTAAGGCCTTGTCTTTTTGGATATATATTTTTTTTATTTAAAAAAATGTGCATACAACCCATATATTTTAAATGTATTGTTTGCTTTAAATTAAATTAAGATTGGATGTTTGGTAATTGAACCTAAATAAATTTTAAATTAATGTGCTATATTTCAGATCAATATATTTGTTTTCCTTCATTTTAATCAACACTAACTTTATTCTCATCTGAATTATAAAGAATTTATTTCTGTATAAAATAAAAAATCCCGAATAATCCATACCAACCAGAGCGCACTATTTCTACAACATCATCAGTGCTGAAGCGAAACTACCAGAGCCGTTCGGCAGATAGCAAGCAGATATTTTGTGTCACGTCGTGCACAATAACCCTAAAGGCACCAGGGTGGCGGTGCCACCGGCTTTATATATATATATATATATATATATATATATATATATATATATAAATATAGCTGCGAGCAGCGATGAAGGGCCCAAGCCGGCGGCACCGCCACCCTGGTGCCTTTAGGTAACTAAAGGCACCGGGGTTGCGGTGCCACCGGCTTGGGCCCGTAATCGCTGCTCGCAGCTATATTTTTATTTTATTTTTTTCTTTCTTTTCTTTATTTCAAGTACCTTTTTTTCATATGTGTAAAAGGTAAATGTATTGAGGGTACATATTAGGATTGTTATGTGAATTATGTTACTATAATAAAAATTTGTTTTAATTGGCAGAACTGTCTCAGTCCTCTCTGGGGAGAACGAACCTGGGGTTTTTGATTGACTCTGATTATTGGTATATCCTGGGGTGAAAGTCCCTAGGTGGCGTAGTTGGCTACAGTTAAGACATTGAGTACCTTAATGTGAGTTTTTTTGCTTATCTTAGTTATCATCGTGCTCTCCGCCTTACCATCACGCCACACATGCGAGGTCTGGGCGAATAACATCGACCTCTTTTAAAAGAATCTGCTCTAGGAGAGCTGATCAAGAAAGTCTTGCTGCAAACTTAAAGAGTGTCACAAAAGTGCAGACTAAGGCTATGAGAAGAGGTGTAGAACTAGAGCCCATAGCTGCAACACAGTACACAAAAGCTCACAGGCAATGTAGTGTATCCATGTGGCTTTGTTGTGAACCCACATTCCCCACATCTTGGTACATCGCCTGATCGTAAAGTCATAGAAAGAGGAGAGGGTAAAAGCCCAAGCTATGGGCTTTTAGAAATTAAGTGCCCATCCAAGGAGAGCTTTGTACAGTGTCCCTACCTTTCCAAGCAGACAGATGGCAGCTACAAATTAAAAGTGATTCATGCTTATCATTACCAAATAATGGGGCAGCTTGGGCTCACAGGAATATCATGGTGTGACTTCTTTGTGAAATGTGAGGAAGACCACCAAAATGGGAGCAGATGAAAAACAAGCTTGATGTTTTTTATTTTGATTACTACATTACATCAACATAAAATCACTTACCACTGTCAACAACACACTCTTGAGTGTCTTCTGACTCGATGGTGCTGGAAGTGGAGGCATCTTGCAAACTGAATCTGCAATCATTTAACATTTTTTGTTATTTATATGGATTGTGCTAAACAGTTTTGGACACTGTTACAAAAAAGAATAAAACATGTAACTTGCAATCAAACGGGCTATGTGTATGCACTTTTGAATGAAACAGGGTGTGGGGTGCACACAAGGTTCGTACGTTTTGAGAAAAAAAACTGGAAAAGTTATGGAATTTGAAAAATACAAATTCCAGGCCTGGAAAGGTGTTGAAAAAATAAAAAGACCCAGACTTTTTCCCCCTCTGTGCCGAAATGTTTCGCGGTGTTGGTGAATTCGTAAAAAAAAAAAAAAACTTCCGTGCAGGACTTCACTGTGAAGGGACTGTTTATAGACGATGTGACCGGCATGTAACATTAAAGTTATCTGCTACTTTAGCAGAGCTGCAAGTTTAACTGAAAGAACGAGCAGAGAGAGAGAGAGTGCCGGTCGCGCGCCCGCACTCTCTCTCTTCAGAGTAAAAGTGTAACTTTAAACAAGACTTCACTAGGCGCGTTTCCATTACAGATTTGCGCAAAACTTTTGCGATTTTTTCTA
Source organism: Rhinichthys klamathensis goyatoka (assembly GCF_029890125.1). NCBI lineage: Eukaryota > Metazoa > Chordata > Actinopteri > Cypriniformes > Leuciscidae > Rhinichthys > Rhinichthys klamathensis. The sequence goes on from NW_026606747.1 coordinate 1,118,192, forward strand.
AATGTCGATAAAAAACTATTGCGAAATGACGGCGTTTCCATTAACTGATGTTATGCGACTTTTTCCCCTCTCGCGATAAGTCATTTAAACATCAACGGGTAGGTTTATAGCCTATATCCCTATATCACAGCCACCGCACCACCACACTAGACATTATTATTAATAGAAGGAGACGTGGTGTGTTATCCAAGCATTAATGGCAGGGAAAGACCCGTATACTGCGAACGGCATAAGGAGTTTCTGGGTGTTTCTCCCTCATTTCTGCTCCGAGGTCTGATTGTGGCATTTCTTTGAGGTTTAGAATCCAGTATTCCTGTAGCCTATTGTTTCTTTTATGAATTTAATAAAGAACTCTGTCCAAACGGTCAGTGTACATTTGTGTCCATTCGTTTTTCCTTATTTAACCCGTATTGCAAAACGAAAAATGAACGGTGGTTGTTGTTTTTTAAATGCAAAGTTGAACACCAATTTTTTTTTTTAAATTTAAACTGTACACAAATGCTGCGAAAAAAAAAAAAATCGACTAAATTTCAGATGTTTGTTTATGACTTTTTGCCCCTTTACTAAACATTTAAAATATTCCCAACTTAATACAATTTTTTTTTAGATTTTAATGGTTTTCTAAGGCCAAATTAGAACCTGAAAATTATATTTTTCCCGCAGTGCTGAATGAGAAGAGCCATATTTAGGCCTATGTCTCTGGAACCACAGCCTACAGAAAGGTGATTTAGGTGAGTTATAGGCTAATGATAATAAATGTGTCTGAAAGAATAACGAGGCATTTTAATTTTATTAATAAACTATTGTTTTCTAAATTAGTGTCGGCTAAAAACATCTCCATCTCCGCTGAGGCGCGCCGCGCGAATGCACCTTTAGAGAGAAATGCACCATTCATACGGATTACATAATCAGAAGGTATTAGCTTTCGATTCGAATTTGTTCGTTTTAAAGTGGACATTTCAAGCTTTAGCTTTTTTCACGGAGATCATGAAAGCGCGCATGATTGTTTTATTTTATTATTTATTACTATTTTATTTTGTCTAACCATTATGAATGACATTTGACGAATTGCTTTGTTCCTTTTTTTGGATAAAAGCATCTTCTAAATATGTAGCCTAATAAATGTTATAATAATGATGATAATTATTAGCCCATTATTATTTGCGTATACCACGGACGGACCCCAAACACACCGCGTCTTCTAAGTCAGGTGACTGTAAATGCGCAAAAACTGTTTCCATTGCAGTTTTGCGAAATATTCCTTTTTCGAATTGCCTGAAAAACCTCCTCATGCGAGCGTAAAAACTTTTTTGCGATAAATGGGAGTTTTTGCGAAATTGACGTGTTTCCATTGAGCGTAATTTCAATTCGCAATTTCAATTTGCGCAATTTGAAGGGTAATGGAAACGCGGCTACTGTTTCCAAACTAAGCGCTGTCTAGCTCTCTCTCACTCGCACATATTAATCAAAATAGTCATGGAAATGTGCCGAAAAGTATTGGTTAAAATGTGTATGAACCCTGTGCACACAACAATAGACTTTTTTAAAATCAATGTAATGTTAGCATGCTTAGGAATAATTACATACAACCTACCGTTCTGTTGGTGGTTTTCGACAGCCTCCTAGATGTTCCCTTGTCGGGTTAGGCACTTGAATAGTCTGTACAGGGTTGGGATACTCAGGTGTAGGACTCCCGTACATAAAATGCTACAAAGATTAAAATACAATAAGTTCATAATTGCCTATTGGGACCTTAATACACAGTATGCCAGATAGCTAACGTAGTAAAATACCGAACTTGTCCTTTAAGTCCAGTTTTACAGATTGTATGTACTTAGCTACTTAACCTACTTATTGATTATGCTAAGTTAGCTCGCTAGCTTTACTTACCTTAGAGCAGACATATGTATGTTTATTGATCTTCTTGATGTTTTATTAACAAGGTTCGGGAGGAACACGTTCTAATGATCAAACAATCAAGTCATTCCAGCCAGCTGTCAGCAATCAGTAATCAACAGGTCCACTCAATCAGCACGAGTAAAGCCTATAAATATACTCAGTCGACTCACCCATATTCCTCTACAGTTTTCAGCATCCCTCCACCACCCAACCTCCTCACACTTGCCTAGTTATCTTCCTAAACAGAGATACGGGGGGAGTACTCAATTTCCCAATTTCCGAGCTCGGAGCCCTCCCCCCGGACAGCACGCCAAATACGCATAACCATCTATTCTCTGATCATTTGTAAGTGTGAACTCGTGAAGAGGCATTTAGCTGTGGGTGAGGTCTCCCACACTGCTTGATCCATTGTCGGCATCTTTCCGCTTGGGTCTTGGGCTTTGGAAAGGCGAAAAAAACGACCCCTCGCTCTAAACTTTTGGGGTACCTGGTGTCAGACTTGCAGGTGCCATAGGCGCATCGTTTCACCATCTTGCTGAAATCGCAATGTTTGACGGAGGTCATTCTCCTTAGTTACAGTTGCTGAGCTATGATTGGACGAGGGCCGTTCGAGGGCGGGGTTTTGCGAACGGTCAATTCCTCTCTGATATTTGCGTGCACTTGTTGCTTCTGTTCCTCCGATAAATGAATTAAAATATGAAACCGAGGATCCAAGTAAGCAGCTTTATTCAAAAGCATAAATGTCGCTTCCTTTTTGGGGTCATAGCGTTTGCTCAAATCTGCCTCGATTTTAGTGGCCATTTCCCTCAAACAAGACCTCTCGTCTGAATCTGACCTGATTTTTTCAACTTGAGACAAAAGCACATGTTGCAAAGGCAGTACAGCTGAGGATGTGGGGTATTTGCATGTGGACAACGCTTGGGTGGCGACTTTGAAAGGTTTAAGTGTCTCTCGCACCTGTTCAACCAGGCGCCACTCAGTTGTGGTCAGTTCTAGATTAGACATTTTTTTGTCAAATATCACGGCTGCCACTGCTGCTTGTTGCTCAGATGCCCTACAAATCATGTCGTATGTAGAGTTCCATCGTGTCACACAATCATTGATTAGCTTCTCTGGCTTCAGACCTAGCATACGCTGCTGATCCTCCAAGAGGCTGCTGTCTGTAGTGGATCTGTGAAAATGAGAGGCAGTTTTTCTTAGCCTAGCAAGAGTTGTGTCTATGGCTCTGACATCTAACCCCTTGCGTACAGCCAGGTTGATTGTGTGGGCCAGATGTTAACTGCACCCAGGTGCTGCTTCACTGCATTAACATAATTAAGTGCATTATCAGTAGTGACTGCAACAACTGAATCAGGCTGTATTGCGAAATCCCTCAATATGCCAGCGATGCACTCAGCAACATTCTCTGCTGTATGGCTACCTCTCAGCTGCTTCGTTTGCAGTACGAAATCGGGTAGTTCCCAAGTCTCTGAAATGACGTGTGTTGTCACTGTGATGTATGCCTCAGTAGCGAGGGAACTCCATCCATCGGTAGTCAGAGCAACGTTTTTGCCACTCAAAATCTGGTGCATGTTTTCACGACTAGTGTCATTGATTTTCACAATCTTCTTAGTTACTGTGGTTCGGCTAGGTATAATGTATCTTGGCTCAAGTTCATGAACAAAATCAATGAAACCTTCACCCTCCACAATGCTAATTGGCCTCATGTCTCGACAAATGAACTTTGCGAGCTTCGAGTTTATAGCCTCTTTCCGTGCAGCAGATAGAGGTGCAGACGGGGGGAAAAAGTTTGTCAGTCTTGGCTGTTTAGCAGGTGGCTCTACCGGGTCTAGGTCTTTGACCTAGACCCGGTAGAGACCTTTTTTTTTCTAGATGGTATTCATCTGGATGATGAAGCTGCATATGCCCCCTCATATTTGTAGTGCTGCTGTGATATGGGAACTCGCGATCGCACAGTTTGCATACCACTTTGTCCTTCTTCATAGTTTGATCTACAGTCCAAAACCCGAAGTGCTTCCATATCGAACTGCTCAAGTTATTAGGGGTTATGATGACTCTCTCATGTCGCACAGGTTGATCGCCGTTATCTTCCATTTTTTGGCAAAACACCAGCAGCAGCCGATTGAACGTAAACCACGTGGGAAATTTATTTTTAGCTTTCGCAACGCCTACTGCACTTTCGAAATTCTTTATTTTCTTTTCTGCTTGTTTGTGAGTTTTGTTACATCTATCTTTTTTATTTGTTAAATTCGTTTAAAATTAATGATGTACATTTGGTTAAAATCGATTCCCTATTTTCGTTTTCGATACTTGCGTTAGTTGGTCCGATCGATTGTGCAATCGATTTTCGAACGTAAAGTGACAACCCTAATAGGCATATTTGATAAATTCATAAAAAATTCAAATCAAATTGTTTTCTGCAAACTCCACAAGATTATTGTTCTTCATCTCACTGACTACCGCTGTGGTGATTTTCATGTTGATCTACTGTTTTATTATTTAATAATTAACTGCCAAAGTCCTATACTGTATACCTTGTTATACAGCAATATTTAATAAATTCATAAAACAATAAAATTAAATTGTTTTCTGCAAACTCCACCAGAATATTGTTCTTCATCTCACTGACTATCACTGTGGTGATTTTCATGTTGATCTACTGTTTTATTATTTAATAATTAACTGCCAAAGTCCTATACTGTATAACTTGTTATACAGCAATATTTAATAAATTCATAAAAAAAAAAAAAAATTGTTTTCTGCAAACTCCACCAGAATATTTTTCTTCATCTCACTGACTACCACTGTGGTGATTTTCATGTTGTTCTACTGTTTTATTATTTAATAATTACCTGCAAAAGTCCTATACTGTAAACCTGGCTATATAGGCATATTTGATAAATTCATAAAAAAATCAAATCAAATTGTTTTCTGCAAATTCCACCAGATTATTGTTCTACATCTCATTGACTATCAATGTGGTGATTTTCATGTTGTTCTACTGTTTTATTCTTTAATAATTGCCTGCCAAAGTCATGGCCAATACTGTTTGTATACATATACTGTATATTGCAAAAGCAATAAAGAAAACAATTTTTGAAAACAACAACCAGCCAGAATTTATGTGAACCAAAACTTAACTTAATTTATTCTTTGGAAGGTATGGAAAAGGGGAATCAATGGACACCATGACTAACACTGACTAATACAAGAACATGTATTTTGCAACATCCTCCAAAGTACCTATGAACATTTATGTAAGATCACACATAATTAGTGCAGATTTCACAGTTCCACTCTTCTGCGGTGGTGTCCAACGCTTTGTTTGGGACAGACGCACAATTGGGATGGTACCAATTATTGCAGTTGCTGCACTGCACCATCACCTCTTTGTTGTGTGAGGTCCTGCAGATGCAGTGAACCTCACCTTGAATTGTGGCCCTTTCAGGTTTTGCTTGGGTTTTTTTGTAACCAAATACTGGAGCCTTTTTGCTTTGGAATGCTCTGTATAGTGTTTGTCTCATCTTCCTTTCATGAAACTGGCACTCCTCTGGTTTGACACCATCGCCCAATGTTGCAAAAGCCAATGCAAAAAGTCCGCAATTGCTTGATGACCGCTGTATTTGTACGGCAGGCTTTCTAATGTTGAAATGGGGTGCTTGTGGACGAATCAACCATGTTTTTGTGTGGTCTCCTGGTTTATGATGGTGTTGAGGCTGTCGTTAAGACAAAGCTCATTGGGTCCACAGAAAAGGTTACTTGCAGTTATCCAGTGGTTGTCATTTATATTCAATATTTGGACAAATGGTGTCTGTGGTGTCCCAACCACACCTCCTTGGTGGAGACTCTGATACAGTAGGCTGGACTGAAACCCATCTATATGAGGGAACTTCTGCGAAATGTAGAAAGAAGCTGCATCCACTTCATCACTGCTGAGCCAAGTGTGTGGGTGCAGGAAGCTTAGCATTTGTCTCTGTTTAAGCACTACCTCTCTCACCAATTTACTGGCTTGGATAAGTTCCTTTGGTGAGTGCCGTATCCAAAGGGGTCCATGGGACTTTTGCCTTTGTGCTCCATGCGGTTTCCGCCCTTTCTATGAGATAAACACCATAAAGAAACATATATTTTAATGTGAATTATTTGACCTGAATATGCAGCTCCAAATAATGTTTTATTAACAAAGTTAAGATAATTAACACGAGTGGAGAGCACTCAGCAATCAACGATAAGAGGCGTATATTTATTCAGCAGTCTCACCTCAATTCGTTGACAGTTTAGGAGCGTCCCTCCACCACCCTTTCTCCACACTTCTAGTCCTAACCATTTACATACGAGGGGAGTACTCTGAGTTCGGAGCCCTCCCCCCGGACAGCACGCCAAATACGCATTAAAATTTACTCCCTCTAATTGTACGTATGTGAGTGTGAACTTGTGAACTCCCCTTCCACTTTGTATATTCAGTCCTCCCTCACAACATTGTTTTTTAGTGTGTTTCCACCTTAGGACTGTGTATGAGATCTATTGAGTTATCTTTTGATAAATCTGTGTTTAGCTTATTAGGTGTTCAAGCACGAAGTGCTGAAAACCTATTGTAATTGCTATTTGAAAAAAAAAAAAAACCTAAAACGCATCGTGCAGCCCAAACCGTAAGGCCTAGAGACTTGAAACCTGGCCAGGTGCTAGGGCCTCAGTTTGGGGAGAACCTATCAGAGTATGACCCCGATTGGCCCATAGGTGGCGCTACAGCAACCAAAAGTACTAAATTGCCCATAACTCATCGACCGTTTGACCTAGAATCTAGATTTGTACACCACTGTGTCCCTTGGCTCAAGACGGACAAGATGTATATCTCGGATTCTCGATTTGAGCAAAAAAAATTTGTTATGGCCAATTTTGTCCAAAACCTACTTTTGCGAACTAGTCCCTGGTTTTTTGCCTGATCTGAACCAGACCAGTCTAGGACAATTCTATGGACTCTCTAGATCAATAATTATCAAAAAAAAGTTGAACTTTGCCCTTTGGTTCACTGTAACAGGGTCATTTAGAAAAGGGGGCGTGTCAAAATACACTCAAAAGCCTATAAATCATAAATGAAAACTCAGAACTTCACAAACATTGATGAGCACATGTGTCCTAACATGGTGAAGAAGCATGCAGAGTTTCATGGAGATCGGACCATAGGTGGCGCTATAACTGTCAAAAAGGTCCCCAATTATTAGGTGTTCAAGCACGAAGTGCTGAAAACCTATTGTAATTGCTATTTGAAAAAAAAAAAAAAACCTAAAACGCATCGTGCAGCCCAAACCGTAAGGCCTAGAGACTTGAAACCTGGCCAGGTGCTAGGGCCTCAGTTTGGGGAGAACCTATCAGAGTATGACCCCGATTGGCCCATAGGTGGCGCTACAGCAACCAAAAGTACTAAATTGCCCATAACTCATCGACCGTTTGACCTAAATTCTAGATTTGTACACCACTGTGTCCCTTGGCTCAAGACGGACAAGATGTATATCTCGGATTCTTGATTTGAGCAAAAAAAAATTTGTTATGGCCAATTTTGTCCAAAACCTACTTTTGCGAACTAGTCCCTGGTTTTTTGCCTGATCGGAACCAGACCAGTCTAGGACAATTCTATGGACTCTCTAGATCAATAATTATCAAAAAAAAGTTGAACTTTGCCCTTTGGTTCACTGTAACAGGGTCATTTAGAAAAGGGGGCGTGTCAAAATACACTCAAAAGCCTATAAATCATAAATGAAAACTCAGAACTTCACAAAAATTGATGAGCACATGTGTCCTAACATGGTGAAGAAGCATGCAGAGTTTCATGGAGATCGGACCATAGGTGGCGCTATAACTGTTAAAAAGCTTTAAAACCATACATTTCCTATAGTAAATTGCCTGTATTGGCTGTAAATTGTCTTTTCCATCTATGATCGTATACTTTTCATATCATAATGTTTAAAACCAGTGCAGTACAATTCTCTGGACTCTCTAGATCAATAATGATCAGAAAAGGTATAACTTCTTAATTTGGATGGCTATAATAGGGTCACTTCAATATGTAGCCTTGACCAAATGTCCCCAAAAACCTATATCTCTTCAATGAATGCTCAGATCTTCTTAAAAAAAGGTCAGGACATATCACTCTAAACAAGCTTGACAAATTTTAGACAGATCGGACAAAATTTGCCTCTATAACAGTTAAAAAGGTGAAAATGATATGAATATAGTGGCATATTAAGCCAATAAGTGGTGTTTTACTGCCCCCTGCTGTTTAAAATAGTAATTTTGTCATAATGCTGACTATCATTGTTCTATAATTCATTTTTAGAATTAACATAATCACTATTTTAACATTTACAATCACATTTAGTCAAAATTTATTGTCACATTGACAAATGTGAACCCTGAATGAGACAGTTTAATCTACAATAGAATGTGTGTGTGTGTGTAGTCCCATGTTTCTGAATAAATTCTGAATAATCTGATTAATAGCTTGCAAAGACATTAAATGCTTATAGACCATTAAAATATATTTTCATAATGACTTTGTGTGTGTGTGTGTGTGTGAGCAAATGTCTACATATGAGTGCAAAAGCACCTGTGAAAACACTTTATTAATAAGTAGAATGGCCAGCAGAGGGCAGTAGAAGACCACTTATTGGCTCACTCTCATTTTGACACACTTGATTTTCAACAGTAAATCAAAGCACTAAAGCAAACCAGTTTTTCCATGTTAACTATTATAACACAATAATTTTTTGTCAGAGTTTATCACTTCATTTTTATTGGCACTTCACATCAATGCAGCAATGTGGTAAATCATGGTAAATCATGCTACAATCCTGGTAAATCATTCTAGAATGTGGTATATCATGGTAAATCATCCTATAACATGGTAAATCATGGTAAACTATGTTAAATCATGCTAGATTCATGGTAAATCATACTGGAACATGGTAGATCATGAAAAATCACACTAAATTTGGTATATCATGGTAAATCATGCTAAAACATGGTCTATTCCATCTATGATGTCAATGGTTAAATGCTTGCTACATAAAACTTAATGTCTTTTGATGCTTTTGTGCTTAACGGCCTTAAAGGCCTTAACTGCTTGAACACCGCTAAATGCTGCTTGCAGCTTTAATTATTATTATTATTTACACAAAGATGGAAATCACAATATTTAATTTCACAAGCTTATTAATATGTTTTAACTTATTTTGTGAATTGTTGGCATAACTAACTTTTGATTGTCAAACTATTGCAATTGTAAGTGCACACTATAAAAGACAGTACACTCAAGTTCACCTCCAAAGCATCTTTGTCTTGGATGACTGTCTTCAAGTCCTGTGCTGCCACTGATGGTGTTTAGGTGTGCTGGTTGTCTCTAGAGCTGTAGGCATCTGCTTTATTTATGGGAAAACATTGGAAAATAGAATTTATATATGAATGTATTTGAAAATTGTGTTATTTTTTAAGTAATTTATCCAAATGTGCTCAATGTTACCGCTGTTTTTTTTTTATTGAAATGGCTTGTTGATGGAGGTAACATAGATTCCTCTCCTGTTTTGCTTTCTCTGCCTCCATTTCTCTTTCAGGATACGATGCTCCTATGAAATTAAATGAATAGTAGACTTCTTATATATTTGTACAAGTTATGATTTGTTGTTGTCGTGAAGTTACAGTTAATTTTATGGATGTAAAGACTCATGGGCGGATCTAATCCGTGGGGAATTTGCATATCATAATCAATAATTGGTAATTAATAATTATTCATACATGTTTGGATTAGATCAGTCTTGCATGTTAATAAATCTCCCGATAAGGGAGGATCTGTCACTTTACCTGCATGCATGCATGTGAATCCTTGAAATTAACCACAAGTTGATTGCAATTAATTACACGGACCACGTTTCACAAAACAGGTAAAATGAATTAGCTCAATTGTCAGGATAATATTTGTGGGGGATCCACCATATCATCTTACTTTATAGGATTTCAGGAAACGCAATTCTCTGGCCAGAAGAATTGGGTTTCCCGCCCTATAAACACAACACATACTCTTTAAGGTATTTTTAATTTTAGTAAGCTTGTAGCATAAGATCTTTTGCACTTAAGGGACTTGAAACTGAGCAAAGAGGCAGCACATCAATCAAATGAATATATAATTAATTTAATAGAGGCATGACTACTTATGTATTTACTACGGTTACACGGGATATAGGTATTTACAAACACACAGACAACAATGAACAATACAATAAGACATCGATGAACGAGAAATGCGTAAAGTTTGGACAATGGATAACTTACACGCGTGAGCGAGTAAGAGAGAGAGAAAAGGGGATGGGGAGAGAGAGAACCGAGAACATTGGCAGAATTTCATTGGCAGGAAGACATTCACCTCTCCGATTACAACACGAAACATCATCTTAAAACTTCTTAGAAGCTCTATAAAGAGATTATACTTGCACAAGTTATGTTATGGTCTCTCTGTGTGTCGAGGCATTCCTGTACGGCCCTGTCTGGCCGCGTGAGCTGAGTCCTTTGTGTGTGAGGAAGCGTCACGTGGGCTGCTTGGCGCGCGTGTTGAACGGAGGTTTAAAGTCTTTGGTGTAACATTTCCAAAGGGAAATAGTTCGGCTAAGTTCGTTTCACTTCGTGGAAGTGAACTGAGTCGACTACGGAAAACAAAACTTTAACTAACAAAAAGGAAATAAAGATCTCTACGGGGAAATCACGCGGAGTTAACATTACATCTTTGCATGGCTGGTGAAGAAGCGTGTGTGTCTCTCGGTCCGGCGCGTCACGTGGTCACGTGCGCGTGTTTCTCCTTCAAAGCGAGCGTGCGCTCGTTTAAAGGTCCCTTGTAGATGGATTTGCTGAAGAGATATGTCATGGGGTTTTCTTTTCAATCGTCGATTGGAATTAAACACAGAGACTTATCTACAACTGAAAAACACGAACTAAACTAGAAACAAATAAAAGAAAGGCGAAGAGCTCGCCCGGAGGCGAGACGTTACATTATAACACGAGGACAAGGGAGGAAGAGAGCGAGCGGAGGGGGCGTCATTTATCACTTTTGGAGAAATCCAGCCTCTTCCTGTTGGCTTGGCCAATTAGAGGGTTGGAAGTTTACAGGCGGGACTTTGGGTTTTATTGCTCTTTGTCTCAAAGAGAGACATTTGAAACCCTAATTTCGTCGGTTGTTTAAGAGAAGAATCTTCACAATTCTTATAATACTAATGTGTCACAAAGTTTAGCAAAATGTAATGTCAATTAACAAATGGGGAACGAAGATTAGAGTTTATCGAGACCAAACTTGCCACAAATGGATTTGGTTAAACCTTAGTTGGCAAAGTTTGAAACGTTATCCCATTAGAGTTGTCGAGAAACATAGACCAAACCACAGAAAGGCAATTCATGAAATAGGGAACTTAGATACATTGTTCATGCAATTCTCAAGTGGATATATAATTATATATCATATAAATCATATATATATATATATATGAATACAGGATTCATTTCTCCTCCTTGGTTAGAATTCAGAGAGAGCCACAGTTCTGTGAACATTCAATGTGACATGGGCAAATGGACACACATAAAAACACATCTAATATATCTGGTTAAATGTCTTTTTAAAAAGAGAAGTTTCCTTCTCTTGAACATCAAATTCCAAGTCAGTCATAAAAGTGTCTCGTAGCTGGAAACCACGCTCTGTCCTGAGCAGGCTTCACTTGTGGGGGATGTGTGTGTGTGTGTGTGTAAATTTACATTCCAGGCTTTTTGGGTCTTTAGCAGGATGTATTTAGTCCTTTCAGATTCACCCTCGCCCAGTCCTTACATGGAAGACTTGGAATTTCTGTCCAAATGTCATGGTAATGGGCCAATAAGGCAAATACAATTTTTTTTTTTTTTTTTTTGCGTTACAGTAAGGTGGTGAACAGACAGACAGTTGGACAGATGCAGGGATGGGAAATGCATTCTTATGCCTGTCTTACCAGATAAGCAATTTCTTTTGTGACTGTATTTGGTGCAATAAAAAAAAAAAAATGGAACATAACACTTACCAAGAGACATTATAAATACAATATAATGTGATTTTTGGAAACATATTTTTGGAAACATACCGTAATTCCTCAAATAAAGGCCGGGGCCTTTATTTACCTGAACTGCAGATGGTAGCCGGCTTTTATTTGAAGCAGGCTTTTATTAGAGGCAGGCCTTTATTTCTAATTCGCGATCCCCGCCCGCCCGCCAGCCAAGTTTCCATGGTGACGCGTCATGCTTAGCACGTGTTCACCACAGCCAAAATAGCGCTGTATGACAGATATGTAGCGCTTTTATTTCTAAATATTAACAAACTTGCTTACCATGTCATCAACTATCTTCTATTCTGACTCTCAAATCCGTGTAAGTGAGTTGTCGTTTTTGTCGTTTAAAACCCTTTATAAATTATCTTGATCTGTAACGTGAGATGGGCACCGCAGTTCAGAGATTCCTGTCTGTTGGATTTGTTACGTTACAGCGCGTGAATTCTTCAGTTTCTCCCGAAATACATGAAAGTAAGTGGCCGGTGAACTGGGAGAAGAATAGAGTAAACTTTATAGTTACTTACACTGTGTATCTGATATGAATAAAACACGTCGCCAAATATATTTGAATGGATTGTTATTGCTGCTTCCATAGACACCATTGTGTATTTTACAAACCATAAATGTATTGTTTTGCTATAAATCATATCTATTTAAATGTCTGAAACCTAAAATAAACATGTGGTTAAAAACACTGAATAGTTGTGATATGACAACCGCTGAGCGAGTCCGTCTTTGAGTGTACACTAATTTTTCCCCGGCCTTAATTTGAGACCGGCCTTTATTTGTCCGCGTTGACCACGCCCCCGGCCACTATCAGAGGCCCGGCGTTTATTTGAATACCGGTCTTTATTTGAGGAATTACGGTAACACTTTTTTGGAAACATAACACTTTTTTGGAAACATAACACTTACCAAGAGACATTATAAATACAATATAATGTGATTGTTTTACATTTCTTTTAGTGATACTTTCCTCATCACCAAATTCCCTTAAAAGTGCAGTGTGCGTGTCTTTGTAGGTCGTTATGAAGTCATCAAGTCTGGCCAGTCGTCTTCCTTTAAAGCGAATTTTCTTCAAATCCCAATGACTCTTTTCCATAATTCCCTGAGTCTTGTTGTCCTGAGTGAAATTCTGAAAAGAAAATAAAAGGGCTATAGTGTCTTAACTAAGGGCTCAGAGTAACGTAATAGGTTAAGACATTTAAACGTTAGATTGCATATATTCATCCAAATTATGTCACACCTGGCGTTTTTTCTTTGCAATCTTTGAATTTTTTCTTTGAGAATAGATGGTATGGAGGTCCTTCACCATGCCTGCCCAGGTCCCCTGAATATACAGTATAACATATTATTTGTACATCTTGTTTGGTCATTTTTTTAGGGAAACATCTATGCATACTCTAGATTATATCTACACAGTACTTAAAACAACATTTGTAAAAAGCTGAAAGTTATCCTGATGGTGAAAGCAGAGGAAATATAATGAGACCACAACTGAGAAGATCCACACCCCTTGAATAATGAATTTGCATAACAATTTTATGTGAATGTGATTAGTAGATTTTGAAAATTGCCTTGGAGGGAAGCATTTGAAGGGCTGATGCCTGGCAATTGGGCCAAAAGTACTACAGACACCTGACAAACCTACTACAGGGTCATGTCAAGTACAACTTTACTGCTAAATTATTGTAGTAACCAAAGATATGTTTAAGTTTTTCTCTGAGTGACTCTTTCAATAACAAAAGTGTAACTGACCCAGCATCATGCTTGTCCAAAGAGCTGCATGAGGCAAGAAGTAGGCAGCCAAAGTGGAGATGAATGTCTCACTGTAGTACATATTTGTCATGTCTGCTGAATGATACAGGAAGCAAAAGCGAGTTACTCTCTTTTAATGGGAAAAACAGGGAAAACACACAGTACAGCCGATGGTGAAGGTGACGCAGGGACTTCGATGGTCAGGATCCGTGAAGTGCAGTGAAGAGGTGACGGTGAGACGACAACCCAAATCCACACGACGACGATGATGAAGACAACGAAGAACGGGAACACCAAGCGGGAACAGGACACAGGAACACCGAACACCAAGGACATCAAGACAACGATCTGACAAGGATGAGGAAACAGCGGTAAGTATAAATAGAGTGTAGATATTGCTTGCAGCTGGTGATGTGATGATGATCAGCTGGAGCGGATCAGGAATGCCAATCATTCACGCCCACACACACGTGCATTCACAAAACAACATAAACACGAGACTAGAAGAGACCAGAGAATACGTCTACCGTGACAGTACCCCTCCCTCTAAAAACGCCTCCTGGCGTTCCCAGACCCCCTTACCTGTCGATTGAAATCATCGATAAGGGTGTGATCCAGGATGTCTCTAGCAGGAACCCAACTTCTCTCCTCCGGACCGTAACCTTCCCAGTCCACCAAGTACTGAAATCCGAGTCCAGAATTCGATTAACCGAATATGTGGTCTCCCCATCTACGAGTCGCGGTGGAGGAGGAACCGGGGCAGGCGGATTAATGTGTGAATGAAACACGGGCTTAATTTTGGATACGTGGAACACGGAATGAACCCTCCTGTACTCGGGAGGTAATTTGAGGCTGACTGCCACCGGACTAAGGATCTTGGTGACAGTGAACGGGCCAATAAATTTGGGTGCGAGCTTATTAGAAACGGAGCGAAGAGGAATATTCTTAGTAGAAAGCCACACTTTTTGACCAACGACGTATATGGGAGGCCTTGACCTGTGGCGATCGGCCTTGGCCTTGGTGCGCGCCCCCACTTGGAGTAGAGTCTCACGGGCTCTAGTCCAAGTGTGGTGACACCTCTGGACAAAGGCGTGAGCGGAGGGAACCGCAACCTCGGATTCCAGACTGGGAAAAATTGGTGGCTGGTAACCTACACTACACTCAAACGGAGATAGGCCCGTAGCCGACACTGGTAACGAGTTGTGTGCGTACTCCACCATAGAGAGTTGTTGACTCCACGAGGAAGGATTCTTGGAGACTAAACATCGCAACACTCTCTCCAAATCCTGGTTGGCTCTCTCGGTTTGACCATTGCTCTGGGGATGAAACCCAGAGGACAAACTAACCGTCGCCCCCAGTAATCTACAAAACTCTTGCCAAAATTTGGACACAAATTGGGGACCCCTGTCGGAAACCACGTCTGTCAGGAGGCCATGTAACCGAAAGACATGATCTACGACTGCCACTGCTGTCTCCTTAGCTGACGGTAATTTGGGTAAGGGAACGAAATGGGCCGCCTTCGAGAACCGGTCCACCACAGTTAAAACCACTGTGTTACCCTGAGAGGGTGGGAGGGCGGTAATAAAATCTAGAGCGATATGGGACCAAGGTCTCGAAGGCACCGGCAGTAGCTGAAGTAACCCGTCTGGAGGTCAATTGGAAGTCTTACCCGTGGCACAAACCGAGCAAGCCAAAACAAAATTGTGAATGTCTTGAGCCATAAGTGGCCACCAGAATCGTTGCTTGACTAAAAATCTAGTCCGATTAACTCCTGGATGGCAAGCCACGTTGGAGCTATGACCCCACTGAATAACGTCAGACCGTAATCCCTCCGGCACAAACAACCGATTCGGTGGGCAACCGGGCGGAGGCGTTACCCCTTCCAAGGCCTTAACGACCCTCGATTCGACCTCCCATGTGAGTGTTGAAACGAATAGAGTTTCGGGCAAAATACACTCGGGAGTAGACGGGCGCTCGGAAAAATCAAATATACGAGATAAAGCGTCGGGTTTGATGTTCTTGGAACCCGGACGATAAGACAAAGAAAAATCGAAACGACCGAAAAACAGAGCCCACCGAGCCTGCCTGGAGTTCAATCTTTTGGCAGTCCTAATGTATTCCAGATTCTTATGATCGGTCCAGACGATAAAAGGTACCCCCGACCCTTCTAACCAGTGGCGCCATTCCTCCAACGCTAACTTAACTGCCAACAACTCTCTGTTACCAATGTCGTAATTACGTTCGGTAGGTGATAGCCGATGAGAAAAAAAACGCGCAAGGATGCATCTTGTCGTCTGTGGGAGAACGTTGGGACAACACTGCACCTACTCCCACCTCCGACGCGTCGACCTCCACCACGAACTGACGTGTGGAATCAGGGGCGACAAGGATGGGGGCTGAAACAAAGCGGCCTTTCAGTTTGACGAACACAGCCTCGGCTGCGTCCGACCACCTGAACGTCGTTCTGGGGGAGGTCAAGGCAGTCAGAGGTGCGACTAGTTGGCTGAAGTTGCGAATAAAACGCCGGTAGAAGTTGGCGAACCCCAGAAACCTCTGCAGGGCCTTGCGGGAATCTGGACTTGGCCACTCCACCACAGCCTTAATCTTCTCAGGGTCCATCCGCATTCCCTCAGACGACACAATGTAACCTAAGAAAGGAACAGACTGTGCATGAAAATCGCATTTCTCCGCCTTGACAAAAAGCCCATTCTCTAGCAACCTCTGAAGCACTCGTCGAACGTGTTGCACATGTTCCTGGAGAGACGAAGAAAAAATCAATATGTCATCCAGGTAGACATATATGAACTGATCGATCATGTCTCGCAACACGTCATTGACCAACGCCTGGAAAACTGCTGGGGAGTTGGACAGCCCGAACGGCATGACCAAATATTCAAAGTGCCCCCTAGGGGTGTTAAAAGCAGTTTTCCATTCATCCCCCTCCCTAATGCGAACCAAATGATAAGCGTTACGCAAATCCAATTTTGTGAAAATGGAAGCTCCCTGCAACCTCTCGAAAGCTGAAGACATCAACGGCAAAGGATAGGTATTCTTTACCTTGATGTTGTTCAACCCTCGGTAATCAATGCAAGGTCGCAGAGAACCATCCTTCTTCCCCACAAAAAAGAACCCCGCCCCCGCTGGAGAAGAGGAAGGGCGAATGAACTTGGTTGCTAGAGAATCAGAAATATATTTCTCCATAGCCTCTCTCTCTGGAATAGAGAGTGAATACAACTTGCCCTTAGGCGGAGACTTACCTGGCAGTAAATCTATAGCACAGTCATAGGGACGATGCGGAGGTAGAGAAGCAGCGCGAGACTTACTGAACACCTCCTTCAGGTCCAGGTACTCCTCGGGCACGTTCGACAGATCCCCTGCTTCCTCCTGCAACACAGACACAGGCACAGACGAACAGGCAGACACGAGACAAGACTTATGGCACTCCTTGCTCCACTCCAGCACCGATCTGTGATGCCAGTCCACTCGGGGGTTGTGCTGAATAAGCCAAGGGTGTCCAAGGACGACGGGTGCCAATGGTGAGTCCAGAACATAAAATGAAATAGTCTCAGAGTGGTTGCCAGAAGTGATGAGGGTGATGTCTTCAGTGGAGAGTGAAATAGTGGGTAGTTCTTGTCCATTAAGTGCGTGCACTGAAATCCTGTGAGTGAGGGGTTTACATGGAATCTGAAATCTTTGAGCAAAACTGTAGTCCATAAAATTACCTTCAGCCCCGGAATCCAACAGTGCGTGACAGTCGTGCTGGTGGACTGACCATCTTAGTCTTACCGGGAGAAGAGTGGAGGTAGATGTAACAGCTGATGAGGTCTTCCTGGCGGAGATCCCACCCGATAGTAGCCTCAAGTTTACTACCGGGCTGGGCCTTTTACTGGGCAGTTGTATGCAAAATGTCCCGATCCTCCACAATAAAGACAAAGGCCCTGGGACCTCCGCCTCTCCCTCTCCTCCCGGGAAAGCCGAGCTCGACCCACCTGCATGGGCTCGGGATCGAAGTTGGGGCTGACCACGTCCCTGCCACTGGACCGGGGACTGTCGATTCCTCCGAAGGTACGGGTGGACTGCGCTCGAAGTTCAACTCTGGATAACCGAGCGTCCACCCGCAGAGCCAGGTCAATCAGTCCATTCAGGGTGGTGGGTAGGTCCAGGGCGTAGATCTCCTTCTGGACGTGGTCAGCCAACCCATGCAGGAACATGTCCCACTGCGCCTCCTCGTTCCATCCGCACTCAGCCGCCAAGGTCCGAAACTCAATAGAGTAATCTGAGACTGATCTTCCCTCTTGTCTCAGCTCTGCCAGCGTTCTGGCTGCCTCTCGCCCAGCAGCAGCCCGATCAAAAACTTTTCTCATCTCGGCGGCGAGGGTCTGGAACGAGGCACAGCATGGGTTTTGGTTTTCCCACACCGCCGTTCCCCATAACGCCGCTTTTCCAGTCAGTAACGTCAACGTGAACGCTCCCTTGGCTTGTTCCGTGTTGAAAGTGCGGGGCTGTAATGCAAAGTGCATGGAACAGCGGGTGATGAATGCTCTGCAGTGGGAGGGGTCTCCACCATAAGCCTCAGGTACTGGTAGGCGCGGTTCTGGTTGGGATGGACTCTCTGGTGGTGTGGGGGGAACGGCTGGTGTGGGCGGCGCGGTGGGAACACGCAGGCGTTGGATCTGCTGGGTGAGCTCGGACACCTGCGTCACTAAGGCTTGTACTGCGCGACCCGTGCCGCCGATCTCTCTCTCCTGGGCGTCCATACGCCGGATGCTATGATGAATGAAATCCTCAATGGTTGATTGCGGTTCACTCGCTGCTCCCATTTCCTGGTCAGATCGTTCTGTCATGTCTGCTGAATGATACAGGAAGCAAAAGCGAGTTACTCTCTTTTAATGGGAAAAACAGGGAAAACACACAGTACAGCCGATGGTGAAGGTGACGCAGGGACTTCGATGGTCAGGATCCGTGAAGTGCAGTGAAGAGGTGACGGTGAGACGACAACCCAAATCCACACGACGACAATGATGAAGACAACGAAGAACGGGAACACCAAGCGGGAACAGGACACAGGAACACCGAACACCAAGGACATCAAGACAACGATCTGACAAGGATGAGGAAACAGCGGTAAGTATAAATAGAGTGTACATATTGCTTGCAGCTGGTGACGTGATGATGATCAGCTGGAGCGGATCAGGAATGCCAATCATTCACGCCCACACACACGTGCATTCACAAAACAACATAAACACGAGACTAGAAGAGACCAGAGAATACGTCTACCGTGACAATATTTGGATCCCCTTTTTTATCGAGGTGTGCAGTGCCTATGACCTCCATGAAATGTCTGTGAAAAGACGTCTGACTGAAGGTGTCCTAAAATATGAAATTTTACATGATGTCCACATGAGTGATTTTAATCAGGTTAACATAAGACATGATTTCAAGACATTTTCCATGTTTACTGTGTACCTCAAGGTCCTCAGGAACAATTCTGCTGTCATCAACAGCTGATTCTCCAATGGTGGTCAACATAGTCTGGATGTTGTTGAAGTGCTTCTCAACATTTTCAGAGCTGCATGGGCTTGAGAAGATGACAGTGCAACTAAGGAGCATTTAATCAAACTCAACAATGGAACTTGCTGTGGTCAAAAGTCCGAAAACATGCATGGCCAGCTTGTAGTTCTTGGGTGCACTAAGAGAGAAATAAAAGTAACAACATTGTCATAACTCATCATGAATAATTTGTTGCCATCAATTTGATTATCTGTTTTATTATATATATATAATAAAGGTTTTACTTTAGGTGGACAATAGGAAGACTGAAGTCTTCAGTGGTGCATTTCCCTGTCAATATTTTATAATAACTTTGGAGCAAGGCATTGAGGTTAGTTTGGCAGAAGACAAGTGAGATTGCTTGCATGAGGACCATGGATCCATCACATATTATCATGAGTGGACTGATGTTTTTGTGTCCATATTGCTTGGCATGGTCTGTCTGGAAAGAACTAAGAAAATACATTACAGATGAGGTGGTGTGATCACAGGTCAAATACGTAGCTACTGGAAAAGGAGAGGAACCCTTATTTGGGTTTCGGACCACCAGCTCGTAAACGTAAAAAGGACCTGTGCTGTGTTTACTTTTCTTCACAATGCTTCCTGTTGCATCAAGATATACTATGTCTTCTTTACATCTTTGGTGGAATATGTCAATGCTTTTCCTCGACCAAAGGATCACACCCTTAGGATGAAGGATCACTTTCTAGATAACCTCATCTGGCTCATCTCTTGTTTCTTCTACCATCATCTGGAGACTGAGTGTTTCATTTTTATGTTTCCTGTCCTTCATTCTTTGTCTCCAGGAAATGGATTTCAGAACACCTGGCGATGGTGCCTACCATCCCAGACACCCAGACTCTACCACAGATTCTTTAAGGTTTTCCATTTTCTTAAGATAGAGTGCCCTTGGTAGTGTAGTTTGCAATTGCTGATTTATTTCCTTTTGGTCATCGGCTCTTACCGGTTGCCTTTGCAGCTCTGTTTTACTGTGAACTACCATGTCACCACTGAACGACACATGTGCTTTAAGCGTGTTCTCAATGTGCACAACAACATCAACTTCTACAGGGCAGTCAGTGAACAGGCAATAGCCAGAGCATTTAAAAGCAGGTGTGTTTCTGGTTGATCCTTGTATTTTAACTCTGTGGCCTGTAAAAGCAAAACTGCAATGTGGATGGATTGTGCGAATGCCTGAAGAGATAATGTTAGTCCACTGCAATCCCTTGAAGTGATATTTTTTTTGTTGTTTTTTTCTTAGTTTTTTCCAGGCAGTTTGAGGAATAAAAAAAAGAAGGTGGTGCAGGAACACTCTCTGTAAAGAATTCATCTTCTTTGTCAGGATTGACTTCATCGTCAGTATCACTCCAACTGTCACTGTCTTCCACCTTGGGATATTTGTTTTGGATCTACAGAAGAATAAACAGTGACAATATATAATTTAAAATCATTTAACGAATTCGTTTGCCCATAAAATCTTTAAGATATTAGGTTAAACTTATTTGGCTTGCTGTCCGCTGGAGAGGGGCTCGATGAAGCAGCTTCAACTCGAGCTCTGATATACGCCCCAGTGGCTAAATGTAGGACCTGTTAATTAAAGGGCAAGGTACCTAAGATGAAGGTGGAGTTTGGGGAGGTGGAGGGATACTGGAACAGCTGATACTAGGGAGAGGTAAGCGGCTGCTTATATACTCTGTTTGTTGATTGAAAGATTGGATGGGCTCGCTCCTCCCTAACTTACGTTTAGGAACTTCATTTCATTTGTGTTTCAACATTTGTGTTAGTTTTCTAGTAGTAAATGTGTATAAGTTTAAATGTAAATAATATAATCTCATCACTTACATCTTCCTCCAGCTGACCTTCTCCCTCCTATGTTCTTTTTCATCTTCCTTTTGAAATGTAGTCATCTCTTGTGTAACTTCTTCCTCCTTTGTGCCTTCAATCTCTGGTACATCTTCCTCTCCATCTTCCTCTTTTTGTGCTGTCTTCACCTCATTTGAGTCCTCTATCTTTACATCCACCAGCACAAACTCTTTATTTTTTTCAGATTCTTTCTTTCCCTCTTCTGCTTTTAAGTCTTCCTTATCTTGTATGATGTCTTTCTCTTTAATACGTTATTTTTCATCTTTCTTTTGAAAATCACTCATGTCTTCTTCCACTTGTGCAACTTCAATCTCTAGGGCATCTTCCTTTACATCTTTGTCCGTTTTAACATTTTTCACATTTTCATTTTTGTATGCCCTTTTTAGTTGATATCTATTTGGGGATGTATTTGGTACACCCAAATATTTGCAGAGTTCTGCCCATAATTTGTGGTCTTGCAGAAGACATTCCCCCGTTTTTTTGCTCAGATAATGACTCCTGAAGCTCTTGAATTTGTTTGAAAATATCTTCAAAAGATATGTATCGGTTTCTGGACTGTAAAAGCAAATTTCTTTGTTTTTTACACATACTGTCAATAACATAGCAGAAATAAAATTTTAAGCTTACAAATTAATATAGGCCTAATGCTAAAAATGCTGAATTACTTCCATTTAACTTAAAACATTATACTATAGTTCTTACCTTTCCAAATGTTTTGAAGACAATTCTGTATATAAAATTGAAATAAAACACACAATTAATGTTTTTCTTTACTTGAGAATTGAGTATTTTTTTACATTTTAAAATATTATTCTATAATGTGGTTTTGTTGGGGAGCTATTTAATATAGTGCTTGTTACATCTGGTTACAGTAGGCTATTCTGTACGTTCTCACACCAGTAGGCTCAGGAATATGGAATTATTTTTGTGCCGATAAAAATGAACGTAACTTTTCAAGAAATCAATGAAAATATAAATTGAAACTGAATAAAATATCTTTGAAACTGAAAAAGAATGAATCGCAGGCAATTTTTTATTACTTTGTTTTTAATACACTGCATGTTTTGCTAACTATTCCTCATATGTATTTTACTGATCTAAACTTACAAATGCGCTTCAAGAGTTTTCATTTACGCTTCTGAAGTTTTCGTTTACGCTCCCTGAGTTTTCGTTCGCTGTTCCGACACAAATCTCTCGTGGGGGCGGGGCTAGTAGCAGTGTGTTCTCATTGGTTACTGAGTTTTTGATTGACAGCTTTCTTGACCTGGAAGTGAAGACGTCAGTGTTGTGTTTACATGTGTGGATCTATTTTTTTACAGTCTATGGTGTGGATGTGAGCGGCTGTAAGCGCAGCTTTCTATTTCATTTAGGTGATATTAAGTTTATATCTGTATTTATATACTGCTACACTATATTGTTGAGATGATTTCTTATAGATGTTATTCGATCTGCGTCATCAATGTTTGCGGCGGCCATATTGTTGACATAGAAACCACGGCAACTGTCAGTCTGTCAATTGACAAGCGAGGCAGCGTCGGTATTATCCATGGTATTATCACTGTATTATTTTTTTAAACAGTGTGATGGTGTGTTGTGTAATACACGGCTGTTCTAACAACTGCAATAAGAACCCCGGAGTTAGTTTTTATGCGATAAGTTACCGACTGTCAGAAAACGTGAAGGGAAGGAGACAGAGTTGAGCCAGCGCAGGAGAGGCTAGCTAGGATAAATAGGCTAAACTTTCAGCCAACTCCCCATAGAAAAGTCTGTTCCCATCATTTTACCACAGGTTTCACACATAATCCGTGTGCAATGCATGTGTGGTGCGAATACTGTCACAGAAGCAGGACGCGCAATACTTTATAATATATGCTGCGTTTGCAGTGCGTAACTGATCCGCGGCTGTACCACAAACACCCCGGTACTTACTATTTTTATTTTAACACATACTCACTATTTCAACAACGTAAGCCAATTATTCCAAGCATTACTTCTATATATTAAGTTGCTCAAGCAAGTGGTCAAATATGTAACCATGTACTTATATTAAAATCGCAAACATTTTAAATGAAAACTTAAAATGGACAAAAACAACCGACTCTCATGCCTTTTCTTTTCCATTTACATTTTAATACAACAAATCTTGCATGTCACAAAGAACTTGTTTTTCCACCTCCACGAATGAGACGAGTGTCGTTCATTATGTTGCCTTGTTGAGGTAAATTGTAGTTTGTATACGGATACTGTATTAGATAGTCATAAATATCCGGATAAGTTACGGCTGGCAATAAGGACGGATCTTTACTTAAGCTTGATTGGTGTGGACCCACATCAAATTATAGCATTATCTTCTCTTGATACCGACGAGATGAAGCCAGGCTACTGCTCCCCTCAACTCAAATCTGCGCGCGGTTAGGGGCAGCAGGACAGATGTCATGTCAACAATATGGCCGCGGTTAGCTACTTCCGGTGTTTGCGAATAAGGTCTATAGAAGGAATAGTACAGACAAATGATATAATTTGTCATGGTCGATATCAGAATACTGGATAGCCTACTCGTGGTAAGTCAGATTTTTTTTTTTTTTTTTTTATTAATTAATACTAAACTAATACTATTTATAATATAGTACTTGCTTTTTCAGGTGGAGAGGCATATTAGAGCTCAGTGAGAGCCCATAACATTATACAGCAGTGTCGTCTTGATTTAATTGGTAAGTTAGCCCAATCATTACATTACTTGTTTATCTAACGTTACATACGGTTACATTACAGTCTTCGATTAGATCATATTTCCCCCCTGCCACCCCAAACAACATTGGGCTAGAGTACTGTACAGTATCTGTACTGTAGCCTACAGTACAAAAAGTACTGTATCAGACAATGACCGATGCCATTGGACCAGAGTGCTGTCAATCACTGCCCGATTCAACTTTGGCAATGTAAAGCCAATTGCTGATTAATTTGCGATGCAGAGTTTTTAAAAGAGGAGAGACAGGACTTGACCGACATTCCACGTCTCTATTCATAATATGTAAACACTCAATTATTTTGAAGTATCACCCTGGGCGCAATATTTATTCTGCAAAATGCAACAAAATGCCTTTTCTGTGTCCATATTTGAGCAATAATAATGCAAAAAAAAAAAAAACATTTCGGAGAAAAATGTTGAATTTTTAATAGTCTTTAATAATAAATATATGTCCAAATGCAAAACCTAATACATGCAAGTAATTATGACTGAAAACATCCAGCAACTAGGGAATACACAGCCATGGATAAATGTTTATAGGGCTATACAGCCATCTACTGGTTACACAACAGTATTACAGATGATAAATGGTGCATGACTCGGAGGTAAATATTTAGTACTGTAAAATCCCTTAAAACATTTATATAATTTGTTTGAAATAATTATTTTAAATCTGCAACTTGTTACTGCATGTGGGAGTTTAAAGCAGTTTGTATTGTTAGATTATAATACATTTTCTTTCTCATTTTCCAGGGAGTTGAGCAACTTTTCCATAAACAAAATTCTGATGCTGACACAGAGGATGGAGTGATAATACCAGAGATCAACTGTCTCCATCAGACAATAATGTTACTTTGTTCAGACATATCACCTTTGAATGACTGGGATCCTGATCTTCAGACACCTGATGTATTTTATTTTAATATTATAAAATAGCAAATATTTTAATTTCTTTGGAGCTCTAGATTAAAACAAACACAGTTTACAAGTACACAAGAGGTTGCAGTTTATTCTTATTAGTCTATGCTGATCATGGATTAGCATACCAACAGCATATGAATGGGATAGTTCACCCAAAAATAAAATTCTCACTTATTTTACTCACCCTCATGCTGTCCCAGATGCATTTTACTTTCTTTCTACAGATAAATACGAATTAAGATTTTAAGGAAAGTAATCCATCTCTGCGAGTCCTAAAGATGCTTTAAAAACCACACACAGTGACCGTGATGTCCATGCGACCTCAGTGGATGAATCAATGCCTTCTGAAGTGAAACAATAGGATAAGAAAAATACTAATAATATAAACTGTTTTAACTATTAAAAATCACTTCCGACCAACTGTCATACATGGGTTACAATCCACTTGTCTTATATGGACTCACAGAGATGGATTATTTCCTTAAAAATCTTTGTAATTATGCATTTTGTATGTATATTATGAGAATACTGTGCATTACATGTATAGTATGCAGTTAATGTTTTGTGGCTTCTGGTCTTTCCTGTCACAACATAATCGCATCCAAGACTTTCACTTTGATACTTGTGTATATGCTGTAGTGACAATAAAGAATGTACATTTATTTGATTTTTTTTATTTAAATTAATTTAACTGATTTTATAAGTCATAATTGAACCTGTTGATGATTGTTCAAATATATTTACAATTTTAAATGTTAGAAGATAATATTAACTAAATGAAATAAATAAAATTATCAGCATGATTAAAAAAATGGCAACAAAAATATTCTTTGTGTGAAATATGTAATGAAATGCCCTTTGAGGTCTGTATCATCTGACAGCAAGCCACGATTGTAATTTTCATGGTTTAAATTCCTCTTATTTAAGTGATCATACATTTTGATGGTGCAAATGCATATGGTAACAATGAGAAAATTTGATGGCCATGGTTGCCAACCTTGATTACCTGGTTGAAGTGAAACTTTCTTGACGGCTGAATATATCACACACGTATACTAGTAGGCTATTCTCTTTAAATTGTAATAGCACAACCTAATCAGAGCCTAACATGCAAAAGAATCTTCAGGAATAAACAAATATTCTCCTAAAACATTGGACACAATATTTTAAGTAGGCATATACAGTAGGTCTACTTTGATGTACAATTACCTGTACACCTGAATAGACTGAAGAGATCTCTTGCGCTCCTAAAAGTTTCTGTTGACAAAGTAGTAGCAGCAGCAGGTAAATACAGATAAAATTCAAAAACAAACATAACTTAATATCACTAAAATTAAATAGAAAGCTGCGCTTACAGACGCTCACATCCACACAAGTAAACGCAACACTGACGTCTTCACTTCCAGGTCAAGAAGCTGTCAATCGAAAACTCAGTAGCCAATGAGAACACACTGCTACTAGCCCCGCCCCCACGAGAGATTTGTGTCGGAACAGCGAACAAAAACTCAGGGAGCGTGAACGAAAACTTCAGAAGCAAACGAAAACTTCAGAAGCGTAAATGAAAAGTCCCGGGTTACGTATGTAACCCTAGTTCCCCGAAGGGACGGACGCTGCGTGTAATCGCAGTGGGTACGCCCCCCAGCGTAACGCGTCTGAAGCATGAATGAAATCAGTCAATGGAGAGATGAGCTTACAGCGAGTGACGTCACCGACCAGGGAGCTATAAATATCCCCTGAATACACAAGCCACCAGCTTCTAATGTTACTGAAGCAAGCGATCCACGGGGATGCCGGGAGTATGGCAGGACATGCAGCGTCCGTCCCTTCGGGGAACTAGGGTTACATACGTAACCCGGGACGTTCCCCTTCAGGGACTACCGCTGCGTGTAATCGCAGTGGGAACGCAATACCCACATCCCCATACGACCAAATCCCCGTCGTGTGTCATTAGGAGACACAAGCCGACGAGAGAACCTGAGCCCCGGGAGTGGAGCTAAGGTCAAGGGAATAAAATCTGACGAAAGTGTGCGGTGAGGACCAGCCTGCCGCATCACAAACGTCCTGAAGAGAAGCTCCTGAAAGAAGAGCTGTAGAGGCAGCCATACTCCTGGTGGAATGAGCCCTTACAGTCAAAGGTGAAGGCTGATGGGCCGAACCGTAAGCAAGCGAGATGGCCTCGACCACCCACTTGCTCATCCTTTGCTTAGATGCCGGACACCCCTTCTTAGGTGACCCAAAACAGACAAACAATTGCTCTGATTTCCTCCACAGGGCAGCTCTGTGGACATACGCATCTAAAGCCCTAACGGGACACAGCAAATTAAGTTTCTCCTGGTCTGACGTCAGAAAAGGCGGAGGACAGAAAGCCTGCAGTACTATAGGTCTAACCGAAGTGGTTGGTACCTTAGGAACATACCCTGGTCGCGGACAGAGAAAAGCCTTTACCATACCAGGAGCAAATTCCAGGCACGAGGGAGCCACCGAAAGTGCTTGAATATCTCCAATTCTTTTTAGAGACGAGATAGCGAGAAGAAGGACAGTCTTAAGAGTAAGGAACTTTTCCGAAACTTCCTCGATGGGCTCGAAAGGAGCTAGGGAGAGACCTTCTAAGACGATGGCCAGATCCCAAGCTGGTACCCTCGTGCGAACTGCAGGCCTCAGCCTCAAGGCGCCACGAAGGAAGCGAGATATAAATGGGTGTCTCCCGAGAGAACCTCCGCTCGAAGGGGCGTGGTAAGCAGCTAAGGCCGCCACGTACACCTTCAGTGTGGAGTGGGATACCCCGTGGAGAGACGGTCCTGCAGGAAATCCAGCACTGTACCAACCGGGCAGTTAACTGGGTCCTGCTGGCGCTCTCCACACCAAGAGGTGAAAAGTTTCCACCTCGCGGCATATAACTTCCTCGTGGCGGGAGCTCTGGATTGGAGGATGGTCTCAACGACCTCAGTCGAGAGACCAGAATCTATGAGCTGGGCCCCCTCAGAGGCCAAGCCCACAGCCTCCATAGTTCTGGGCGGGGGTGAAGGATCGACCCACTCGCCTGAGAGAGTAGATCTCTCCTGATCGGTATCTCCAGGGGAGAGCCGTCGAGGAGAGACACTAGGTCCGCAAACCATACTCGGGCCGGCCAGAACGGGGCTATTAGCAGAAGACTGAGCCCGTCCCGGCGAACCCTCTCCAGAACTCCCGGGAGCAGAGCGATCGGGGGAAAAGCGTACAGACGTGACCTCGGCCACGGATGTACCATCGCGTCCAACCCCAGCGGGGCTGGCAGGCTGAGAGAGAACCACAGTGGACAATGTGATGTCTCTCTGGAAGCAAATAGGTCTACCTCGGCACGACCGAAATGTTCCCATAGGAGCTCCACCACCTCGGGGTGAAGACTCCATTCCCCGGGCCTCGGCCCCTGCCTTGACAGGATGTCTGCCCCCTGATTTAAGTACCCTGGGAGATAAATAGCTCTCTAAGAAAGAATTCTCCCCTGGGACCATAGGAGAATCTGACGTGCCAGTTTGTAAAGTGGGCGAGAACGCAGACCCCCCTGATGGTTGATATAAGAGACCACCGATGTGTTGTCTGTTCGGACAAGAACATGGTGGCCCCTTAGGTCTGGGAGGAAGTGTTTCAGAGCCTGAAACACTGCCAACATCTCTAGACAATTTATGTGCCATAGACGGTGATGGTCCTCCCACAGACCCTGAGCTGGGCGACCACTCATGATCGCCCCCCACCCCGTGAGAGAGGCATCTGTCGTTAGCATAACGCGACGACAAGGAGCTCCCAACACAGGGCCTTGGGACAGAAACCGAGGATCTCTCCACATAACCAGGGCGCGATGACACCGTCGTGAACTCATGATCATGCAAAGCGGATTTCCCCTCGGGGAGAATCCCCTGGTTCTGAGCCACCACTGTAACGGTCTCATGTGCAGGAGGCCAAAAGGTACCACGTTGGACGCAGCTGCCATGAGACCTAACAGTCTCTGGAACTGTTTTACAGTGGATGACTGGCCTAGCTTGACCTGATCTACTGCGGCGAGAATCGAAGCAACACGAGCAGGTGACAACTGTGCCTGCATCGTCGTC
This sequence comes from Rhinichthys klamathensis goyatoka, assembly GCF_029890125.1. Classification (NCBI taxonomy): domain Eukaryota; kingdom Metazoa; phylum Chordata; class Actinopteri; order Cypriniformes; family Leuciscidae; genus Rhinichthys; species Rhinichthys klamathensis. Next base: position 1,147,123 of record NW_026606747.1, read on the forward strand.
GAATCCCACACTACACCGAGAAAAGTGTTTCTCTGTAATGGAGAAAGAACACTCTTCTCGGCGTTGAGCCTCAACCCCAACCTCTTGATGTGAGCAAGAACGACATCTCGATGCCGAACCGCCTGTTGTTCTGATTGAGCTAGAATTAACCAATCGTCTATATAGTTCAGAATACGGATGCCCTGCAGCCTCAGCGGGGCTATAGCTGCATCCATACACTTCATGAACGTGCGGGGTGACAGCGCTAGGCCAAATAGAAGAACCCGATATTGGTACGCTTCGCCCCCAAAAGCGAACCTCAGGAACTTCCTGTGTTGAGGGAGGATGGATACATGGAAGTAAGCGTCCTTTAGATCTATCGTGACAAACCAGTCCTCGGATCTGATTTGTGACACGATCTGCTTGAGAGTGAGCATCTTGAATTTGAGCTTCCCTACAGTGTGATTTAAGAGACGCAGATCTAGAATGGGACGCAGCCCTCCATCTTTTTTCGGAACGATGAAGTACCGGCTGTAGTATCCTAACTCCCTGCTGGGTGGAGGAACCCGTTCTATAGCCCCTTTTTGCAGCAGAGTTTTTACCTCCTGTTCTAATACCAGAGCCTGCTCGGGGCCCACCACCGTGGGCAGAACCCCTCTGAACCGAGGTGGACGCGTTCTGAACTAAACATCTTTATAATATTCAGGACCCACTGAGAAACATTGGGAAGCATTTCCCATTCCGCCAGGAACTCTACTAAGGGAACCAGCCTCTCGAGGCTGGCCTCTGGATGAACATCCCGAGTGACAGACACAGCGCCCTGTAACATACTGGCAGGAAATAGCTGGTCTGAGCACTCCACAACCCTCCTCGGAGGGGGCGTGCGTCCCTCGGGAAATCGCTCGCCGAGTCTCTCTACGCCCTGTATAGGCAGGGTTAGTAGCACAGACCCCTGAGGGCATCGAGAAAGACAGGGCGCCGTGTTTTTGAGCGGCGAACTCAAGTCTCTCCCGATGGGGACCACCCTCAGAGTCCTGACGTTCAGCCCGTCAGGACTTTTTCGACGCGGCCTTCCTGGCGACAATGACTGTCCTCAGATCAGTCCTGCCCCGAGAAGGACGCGCCGGAGAGCGCCCCGCCTCGTCCCTACAGTTTATCTGCGGGGGGGCACGAGACGCGACACTCCGCTTCTGCTGTGCTCTTTTAGACGACGAACTCGACGGCTGGGACTGCCCTCGCTCAGCAGCCCCAGTGACGCGCACTTTGAGAGGGATAAACTTATGAAAACCAGCCGCCTATTTTTTCTCTTCCTGGAACCTCTCAGTGACAGAGTGAAGAGCATCACCGAAGAGGCCCACAGGCGAAACGGGAGCATTTAAAAGTAGAGATTTATCTTTTTCTTTCATAGAGGTTTGACTCAACCATAAATGCCTTTCTGTGGCCACCATGGCTGCCATAGACCGGCCGATAGATTTAGCTGTCTCTCTGGTGGCCCGGAGAGTGAGATCAGCAGTCTGCCTGAGTTCACTAATCATATCAGCAGAAATTTCTCCCCCCTCACACACATCTTTGAGCAGGTCGGCCTGATAAGCCTGCATAATGGCAATTGTATGCAAACATGCAGCCGCCTGCCCAGCCGCCGAGTAAGCCTTCCCCACCAGCACAGAAGTATTTTTTAGTGGTCTAGAAGGAAGAGCCGGTGCTTTAAGCGAAGATGCCGAGGCAGGAGAGAGATAGCTCGCGAGCGTCTCCTCCGCTTTCGGCATCGTCACATATCCAGCAGACTTTGCACCAAAAATATTCTCAAAATATTCTCAGAGTTCTCAAAGGAGAGCGTTTGCAATGCTCACAATCGACTCCCTCGAAGAGCCGACTGGGCATGCTGAACTCCCAAACAAGCTACACATAACTCGTGTGAATCCCCACCCGTGATGTATCGAGTACAGGGGGGAACACACTTTCTATACTGCTCGCTCATTTAGTTTTTTTTATATATATATGTATATAGTGAAAAACTCCTGACAGAATCAGACAAACACAATCGAAAGATTTCAGACACACACAGAGCGCTGCTGAAGTAACAGAAGCTGGTGGCTTGTGTATTCAGGGGATATTTATACTGCGATTACACGCAGCGGTAGTCCCTGAAGGGGAACTCTTGAAGCGCATTTGTAAGTTTAGATCAGTAAAAGAAATATGAGGAATAGTTAGCAAAACATGCGGTGTATTAAAAACAAAGTTAAAAAAATTGCTTGCGATTCATTCTTTTTCAGTTTCAAAGATATTTTATTCAATTTCAATTTATATTTTCATTAGTTTCTTGAAAAGTTACATTCATTATTATCGGCACAAAAATAATTCCATACAGGAAGAGCTTCTTCCCTGGGCCTGTGACCCTGCTGAACTCCATGCCACAACTCTAATTGCACCTATCCTTTACAGCACAGCTTCAGTACTTTACTGGACATATTATTTGTATTAATACTATTTGTATTTTGCACAGACAACACCTGTTTAATGTTGCTCTATATAATGTTGCTATACTGTGCAAAAATACATGTTTCATTACTTTACATAATGACAATAAAGTTGAATGCAATCAAATATGATCTGTAGTCATATTCTCAGGAAACGAACGATAACAAACATATTAATTAACAAAGAAGCACTAAACATTATTCAAAACAACCACCGACAAATATATTTTAAATAAGCAAAAACGAACTCACCCATTTTTTCGTCCCTTTGTCATTGCTATCTTCTGATCAAGTCAGTTTCGCTCGGTAACATTTAGGCTACTATAGCCTTCCAAACTAATAGTTTTAACAAAATGTAGATTTGAAAAGACAATTTTTTAAAAAAAATAAAAATGTATTCGTATCTTAAAAGATAAAGTGAAAGATAAGGAGGAGCTGTCGATCAAATAACTTAACTTACACCGTTTGTCAAATTAGCTGCTAAACTATAGGAGTTATGGGTTATAAAATATAAAACCTATTTAAAACCGTAAACTTTTCTCTCACCAGCAGATGGCGGAGTTCTGCATCTAACACCTAGATCAATATCCAGAAACAACTCATTTTGATCATCATTAGTGTTTTTTTCCCCCACAAAAATGTAATATTTCATATACATTCTAATGGTGTAGTTAAGTAGGCCTAAGTTGCAGTAAGTTGGTAAAAAATAATAATTCATATCCCCCAAAACACAGCATAAACATATACATAGATAGATGGGAAGTACAAAAAAAAAAAAGATATTTCATTTATATATTAAGAAATGTATTTAAGTTGGCTTGAGAAAGCCAAGCTACTGAAATCCTATTTAAACTTATTATTATTATAAATGACGTTCTTATACTTTTTAAAATTAATTGATCAAATATGCCTATATGTCTAGGTAAACAGTATTGGACTTTGGCAGGCAATTATTAAATAATAAAACAGTAGATCAACATGAAAATCACCACAGTGGTAGTCAGTGAGATGTAGGACAATATTCTGGTGGAATTTGCAGAAAACAATTTGATTTAAAAATGGGTCCCACTTTATATTAAGTGGCCCTAATACATGTGAACTTACATGGTTACTAGATATGTACTTTGTATGTAACTACAGTGTAAATACACATTGGTACATAGTATTTACAACTGTAATATTTGTGTAACTACACATATGTAACAACCCACGGAAAGGTATGTGTAAGTACAAATGTGTAACAGGACATTGGTAAAACACTTTTTCCACTACAGTAAGTACACATGTGTAACAGGCATTATGTAACTACATTTTGTAACAACAATATGTATTCACACAAGTTGTTCCACTTCCACACGCAGTCTTCCATACTGTAGTTTCCAGTTAAGAACACACTGAAACCATGATGATTCCTATGTGTATACCATGTATTTACTATATGACCGGCAGGACTAATGTAGAATTACAGCTAAAGTTTTCCCTTGTGGTACCAGTGTATATAGCCTACATGGTAACTCCTCAGGAACTCTGCACTTGATACAATGTGTTAAACTGTCATAACTTACATGTATTATGCAAAACCCAAACCTCTGTGCAACTGTACTAACAGTGTACTAACATGGTAACTCCTCAGGAACTGTCCACTTAATATAAAGTGTAAAACGGTCATAACTTACTGTGTTTTATGCAAAACCCAAACATCTGTGCAACTGTACTAACAGTGTACTAACATGGTAACTCCTCAGGAACTGTCCACTTAATATAAAGTGTAAAACGGTCATAACTTACATGTATTATGCAAAACCCAAACCTCTGTGCAACTGTACTAACAGTGTACTAACATGGTAACTCCTCAGGAACTGTCCACTTAATATAAAGTGTAAAACGCTCATAACTTACTGTGTTTTATGCAAAACCCAAACATCTGTGCAACTGTACTAACAGTGTACTAACATGGTAACTCCTCAGGAACTGTCCACTTAATATAAAGTGTAAAACGGTCATAACTTACTGTGTTTTATGCAAAACCCAAACATCTGTGCAACTGTACTAACAGTGTACTAACATGGTAACTCCTCAGGAACTGTCCACTTAATATAAAGTGTAAAACGGTCATAACTTACATGTATTATGCAAAACCCAAACCTCTGTGCAACTGTACTAACAGTGTACTAACATGGTAACTCCTCAGGAACTGTCCACTTAATATAAAGTGTAAAACGCTCATAACTTACTGTGTTTTATGCAAAACCCAAACATCTGTGCAACTGTACTAACAGTGTACTAACATGGTAACTCCTCAGGAACTGTCCACTTAATATAAAGTGTAAAACGGTCATAACTTACTGTGTATTATGCAAAACTCAAACCTCTGTGCAACACTGTACTAACAGTGTACTTACATGGTAACTCCTCAGGAACTGTCCACTTAATATAAAGTGTAAAACGGTCATAACTTACTGTGTATTATGCAAAACTCAAACCTCTGTGCAACACTGTACTAACAGTCTAACTTACATGGTAACTCCTCAGGAACTGTCCACTTAATATAAAGTGTAAAACGGTCATAACAGAGACTCAGCAAACCCAAAACTCTCATAGTTTTATTAACAATAGCATTAAAATATATTTTGAGCCAATAATCCTACTCATACCCCTAAACCATTCCTTAAAACTATGTAGGCTAACGTTACACTTATGAAGAAAATAAAAACATAACAGACAGACAAGTAACGTTATAAATTTCACAATTATTTGTTTATTGCGAAAATGTCAAAACCGGTACCAAAACATGATGATGCGTTGCAGCCGCAGTCCTCTCTGGCAGTATTATAATAGTTGTGTATGAGGTACAGATCAGAATATAAATTATTAATCTATGAAAATGTTAATCCGGTTTCGGTTCGCTCTGTGAAGGCGCACGCGCTTCTCCATTTCAAATGTGCTACACCGACTGAAACACGGCATGTCCCAATCTGTGACGTAGCAGGCGAGAGCCAATGAGCATTTGATATCACGGCCGTAAAACATGTCGTAACGCTTCTTGAAGGCGCATTTTTTTAATTTGAATTCATCACCAGCGCGCCTGAGCGCGGGATTTGACGTTTGCGGTCGCTGCTGAGAAATGGAGATGAAGATCATAAAGGGCTGAATTTGGATCTGTTTCTTGCAAACAACGTATGGATTCTAAAGATTCGGATTACATCAGGCTAATACAATTGATGTTTTTTTGCGAATTTATGTTGTGTTTTATTGGAGAAAACGCTTTTTGTGTCTCAAGGTAAATAAACTTAATACTACAAAATGGTTAAACGATTAAACAAGGTATTTTTAAAGTCCCTGTAAAGGCAATTTAAAAAAAAAATCTAAACACATTATAAATGTTAGAAATGTATTGCTAAAACATATTACAAAGACTGTGAACTGTGAAGTGCTGAATTGTGGAGTTAGACCGTTAAACAGTTTTTCACCATTGCTATTTTCCGGATTTTCTGGGCGGGGCTAAAACAGGGCTCGATGACGCACTGGAGCCCTCGAGCTCCTGGACACGCCCCTACTTGATGACGCACTGGAGCCCCTGAGGCTGGCCGCTCCTAACAATATTATAGAGCACATTCACATCAGTTTGCCGCTCAATCGCGAGTTACTGTCAGTAGTCAGTACTATTATTAGTAACACAGCCTACAGATTGCTAGCTACTAGCTATGCCTTCGTCACGGAAATGCGTACTACCTGGATGCGATCACCGGATCACGTACAAAACAGATCGGTGTCCTTGTTTAAATTTCCGAAAAACGATTACATCAAGAAGAAGTGGATTAATTTTGTGAAGAGCCACCTTGATGGAGAGCTGAGGATCACCGCCAAAACCCGCCTCTGTAAGTGATCATTTTACACGGGATAGTTTTATAAACTTTCGTCGGAGATAACTGTCTGGGATTCACTGATAATCCGCTGTTACTGGTGAATAGGGCCGAACCGACTCCCGCCTCAGCCTTCATCCTCCCGTCGCGCGGACAACTGGTGCCATCATCGGCAGTGCGTGCCCACCGTGCGAGCATCCATTCCGGCTGTAGAGTTGAGTGAGGCGAGTCGTTGACGGCAGCTTTCCCGCGAGTGGGCGTGGTTTCAGCGCAGCCAGTGGACACGCCCCCAGCGTTTGAGAGCAGAGATTACTGCTCATTTTTTCAAGATTTTGATAGCTTATTTTATGTACTTGCTGGCTTTTTTTATCATTCAAATTTGGCTGGGTGACTAATAACAAAGTTTTCTGTGGTGTGACAAACTCAAAACACATACTTAATTTTGACTTTACAGGGACTTTAAAGGGCATATTGCAGGTTAGAGGACCCAACGAGTCAATGTATAGAAAAATAATGTAGGAACTAGATTTTCTTTAAAATATACTTATAAATACGCTACAGAAGCTTCTGGAGTCGTTTTTGTGAGAAAATTTTACTTCCGCGTCTGAAAATGGGCGTGGCGGGCGTGACATAACGGGCGGGAGAGCGGTTGATTCAAACAACAGGAAAACAATGGATCGCAATGACATTTCGGACGCTGAGGAAGTACTTACTCGAATGACGGACCACAGCCATACAATTATGAGCCTGCTATGCTGCCAAGAGAGCAGGGACAGGCCAGGACTAATGTCAGACAGAACGGTCAGAGACACCATGAGTTGTGGTGTGAGGAGAACCAGTGGAGAACAGGACAGGTGTCTTGGTGAGAGACGTGCTTATAGATACACGTTCGCTAACGATATACATGTGCTCACAATATTGTACAGATTATTACCATCGTATATCAGGCCAGCAGACATTAGTATTTTTAGGGTAGATGTATACTATTAAATGTATAAAAACTATACTTGAGTATATTTCTATTGTACTAAAAACATACCCAAGCACATTTTTAATACATATTTTTCACCTGGGTTATAACATAAACAGAAAATTAAAGATTTGAATATTTAAACAACCTGAGTAATTTTGTTTTTCAATTACAAGTTGCCTCTATTTAGGGAATGACTACCTATATCACACTATTTCATGCCATTGGTACAGTATTAGACGATCAATATTTTTGCTTCGGCATCCCATGTTGAACTCCATCATATCGCCGGGATGATAATCCTCCGATCTGAAGTGAACGCTACACACGACCGCGTTTCGCGAAGCCGATGCGGAAGAGAAATCCCATCTCTTCAGCTGCACACACCGCACCAGGCACGAAAGATATACAGCACCGTCCTTTTTCTTGTTATGGAAACCTGTGGACTCGATGTCCTGACAGGCCGGAGTTTTTGCAACCTCCACACACAATAATTTACCATGACGATGATAAATTAAAATACAAAAACTACCGAAAACACACTGACTCACGGCCGCTCTCACTGAACACCAGGCTACTCTGCACTGAGCCGAGGCTGACGCTCCCTAGCGTGACGTAAAATGACGCGATTTTGAAAAAAAAAGCCGTTTTTACGAGCAGTCCAAGAAACGCTCACTTTATCTACTAAATTAGTGCCCTTATGTCGTTTTAAAACATTTTAAATCCTGCATTAACTTTTCATATGGTATTTTCATACAAGGTTATATATTAATTTCGTTTTTTTTTTTTACCTGCAATATGCTCTTTAAGGTTTTAAAGTGTAGGCTATTCTTGTTTATTGTTTACAGAACACTGTAATTTACTGTAAAGGCAAATAGGTCACCACAATGTCAGATCAAAAAATCTAAAATAAAGAGTAAATCTTTAAAAGTGCTATGCCGTAATATCCCGGAATCTATCAAAGCATAACTATCACATTTATATTTCAGAGTGTTTGGCATTTACTGTGGTACACAACAATGACCCTAACAATTACACTTTATATTAAGTGGACAGTTCCTGAGGAGTTACCATGTAAGTACACTGTTAGTACAGTTGCACAGAGGTTTGAGTTTTGCATAATACATGTAAGTTATGACCATTTTACACTTTATATTAAGTGGACAGTTCCTGAGGAGTTACCAAGTACACTGTTAGTACAGTGTTGCACAGAGGTTTGGGTTTTGCATAATACACAGTAAGTTATGACCATTTTACACTTTATATTAAGTGGACAGTTCCTGAGGAGTTACCATGTAAGTACACTGTTAGTACAGTTGCACAGAGGTTTGGGTTTTGCATAATACACAGTAAGTTATGACCATTTTACACTTTATATTAAGTGGACAGTTCCTGAGGAGTTACCATGTTAGTACACTGTTAGTACAGTTGCACAGATGTTTGGGTTTTGCATAAAACACAGTAAGTTATGAGCGTTTTACACTTTATATTAAGTGGACAGTTCCTGAGGAGTTACCATGTAAGTACACTGTTAGTACAGTTGCACAGAGGTTTGGGTTTTGCATAATACATGTAAGTTATGACAGTTTAACACATTGTATCAAGTGCAGAGTTCCTGAGGAGTTACCATGTAAGTACACTGGTACCACAAGGGAAAACTTTAGCTCTAATTCAACATAAGTCCTGCCGGTCATATAGTAAATACATGGTATACACATAGGAATCATCATGGTTTCAGTGTGTTCTTAACTGGTAACTACAGTATGGAAGACTGCGTGTGGAAGTGGAACAACTTGTGTGAATACATATTGTTGTTACAAAATGTACAAAATGCCTGTTACACATGTGTACTTACTGTAGTGGAAAAAGTGTTTTACCAATGTCCTGTTACACATTTGTACTTACACATACCTTTCCGTGGGTTGTTACATATGTGTAGTTACACAAATATTACAGTTGTAAATACTATGTACCAATGTGTATTTTCACCAGTGTTGGGGAAGCTACTCTGAAACTGTAGTTTGACAAGCTACAAGCTACTCGTAAGTTAAAGTAGTTAAACTACAGTCAAGCTACCCTTTTGGAAAAGTAGTTAGCTACACTACAAGTTACTATCAAAAAGTAGCTAGCTACATTGAAACTACTTTTGCTTTTTTTGAACAACCTATATTATAAATAACTGAATAAGTGTCTGAGGAATGTTTTAAGTAAAATATTTAGTGTTTAAAACAATGCAATACAATTATGCTTTCAAAGAGTATTGTTTTATTACACACAACACTCAAATATCTCTGACTGTTTGTCAAAAGTGCAAAATTGCAACAAATACAACATTGCAAGAACAAAATGTACATCCAACGTAAATTCATGTAGAACATTTTCTCAAAAATACCAATTGTGAGATGGTTGCATTTTGGCAAGAAAATACATTGAACAACCGCTCACATGTGGCACTGGCAGGGAAATAACTATCTGGTGTAGTTGCAGTAGACTGAAACCTCATCCAAAACATTAACCTCCAAATGGTCAAAATGTTATAAATTGTAATGTTACAAAAGCCTCAACTGAAGAGTAAGAACGCTTGGAAAATGTTAAGTATTTTAGTTGAACTGGCATAGTTAGTCACTGTTATTTTTATACCACTCAAGCAAAACAGGAATGGTTTCACACCATCAGTTGAGAATTGAGGTGCAGTGTCCTTCTAATAAGAGCAGGCAATAACAAAATGTATAGGCAACTCAATTTGTTCTCTTAACTAAACTGAAGCAGAAGTGCCTGACCTGTTAATTCGACACAAGAGAAGTTTCTCAAAATGACTGTCGGAAAGACGGTTGCGTTTTGGCAGGAAAATGTCCTTTCCAACACTAAACAACCGCTCACATGCGGCACTGGCAGAGATAGGTCTGACTGCAGAACCGCAGAACCATTACGTCATAACAGTCTGAGGACGACAGCGCCAGCCTGACAGTCTGAGGGCGGAAGTGGGCGCGGCAAGGCATTACGCTACTTCCGTGTTTTGGAACGTTTTAAAGTTTAAAACAACGTTATTATAAAAACTTTCTTTTAAACGATTTAATTGAAAATGTATATTTAAGATTTATTAACAATATTATACATTAAACAAAGCATAAAATGTAATAATACAAAAAATAAATAATACAATGAAAACAAAGCTTGAGAGTTTGAACATTTTATTCAATTTAAAATAATTTTATGGACTGAAAACACAAAACATATTAATTTAAATAAAATGAGTTTTTTCCTCTGAAATATAAAAATAAATCACACACTAGCTGTTTTCTAATTAAATAAAATTACAAAATCAAACTAAATAAATAAATTATATAAAACAAAATTAAACCAAAGAAAATAAATCTTATAAAAGTTATACAGGCACAAATTTGAAAACAATAACTCTCAAGAGAAAAATAAATAACATAAATTAAACCTCCATAGACTTGGAGTTTATTCTGAGGTGCCTTTCATCGGGACATTTTAAAAGAAAAACTTCCATGTCCTGTTGAAACTGGAACCGAAACATGAAAGGCTCTTTGGCCAGTTCCAGAGCATCTTTTCCTTCTGCCCGATCAAGTTCAAGAAGGGCCTCGTCCTGGTCTTCCTTCTCTAGGTCCAGATATGACGGCTCTTGCACAAAACCTCTGAAGGAGTGGCAGTTGTTCCGCAGCCATCCAACTGCGGTCCTGAGGTCTTTGACCATCTGTGGTTCCTTCATGAGAGAAGTGTACAAAAAAGGAAATCAGTCAAGTTTAGGCAACCATATCATGGTTTCATTCTTATGATTTACCTAATTTTTTTTTTTTTTTACTTTCCCTTTTTCTCACCATCAGCATGAAGATCCCACAGTCCACAGAGCCAGTCAACTGTTGAGGAACATTCTAAAACAATGCAATTATCATATTGTAAGTTATTCCTGGAAAAATAAGTTATTCTTGGAAAGGATGTGACAAACATATAAAAACACAATCTATTTTATAGCTTATGTTTTTTGAAAGCCTAATTAAAACTAACCTTGTTCTTGATCAGCTTCCATGGTCCTGGAGCGATTCTGTTTGTCAATTTACTGCAACAAAATCAAACTTCAAAATTTATCAAAATTTATTCTAAAGCAAAAAAATTACCCCAGACTGAATTGCAAAAACAACATATTATTTATAAATGTAAGTGCAACCTGAAGACAGTCACATATTTTACATGACCAATCCCGTAGGGGTGAGTTGAATCAAAAAAATACATAGCCTTGTTTTTAGGCTTCAGAACCTGTGAAATACAGTTGTTAGTATATTGAATCCTAATATCACCATATAATCTTAAAGAGTTAGTTCACCCAAAAATGAAGGGAACAACATGCACATAGCATCCAGTGTCCTGGCATCCAAGCAGGGAGCATGTAATCCTTGGATCCTATGTTATCCTTGGGGGAACATAAGATCCATTCATTTGTTGTAACTGCATTTATAACTGTTCCAGTTTTAGATAAAATACAACTTGATGGACTTACTGGAAACGATAAAAATGGGTCCAATTCAAGTGGTGGTAGCCAGGTAACTACAACATAGGAATTTGCTGCAAACACATCTGTTCCCTAAGCATAGCAATCATTTGCACATCCATTACAAAACACAATTACGTCTCCAGGTGATCATGAGTTATACAGTTGTAGGCATAAAAAATACCTTTTCCTTAGCCACCATGACGATCACATCAAGACAGCTGTTTGCAATCTGTTTTTAAATACATTATATATTAGTTATATAATAACATTAGTTAATTACTAAAAAAATATATATTAGCTGTATGGTCAATGTTGAGCTGAATCTCAGGAGTGATTATGAAAGAACTTCACTTCCCAGAGTGCACCAGCAGCAAACCGGCTGCTTGTCACCTGATTATAATTGTCACTGATTTGGAGCACCTGAAAAAGCATGGAGGTTCTCAGTCAGTCAGAAAAAAAAAAAAAACTTCAGAGAGAAGAGGCTCCAAGTTCACTCGTAGGTTCAGTCCAAAGACGCCAATGGTATGTAATAATTTTATTTACTTTCATGGTGTTTGTGCTTAATGTTTGAGCTATGTTTAACTGCTTTGTAGATGTTAAGTAACACATTGCAGCATTTCCTTCATTTATTTTGTGTTTGTGCTAAAATAATATTACATTGAGTTTGAAAAAATTAAGAGTATAAGATAAAAAAGGATGGTATTAAGTTAAAAGTGGTAAAATGTTAACTTTACAAACCTATTTGGAAGATTAATGAAATCATTTTTCTTTATTCCATCTAAAAGGCTTAAGTGGTTAATTAATTTAAAATGCATTAATGTTTGATTAAAATGTTTGAATAAAATTGTAACTTTTGTTCTCTGTCTTTAAAGGTTTACAACCTAATTTGCTGAACAGCACAATCAACTGACAAACCAAAAGAAAAAGAAAAGTGATTGAGTCGGAAATTTGAGTTGTCCTTGTGTCCTTTGGAAGTCGAAAAAGAGTAGGACTTGACAGTTGTAAACCACGCGGAGCGGCCTGGCCCTGAGGATAAACGGCTTCAGGTCCAGAAATAAGCTGTTGACGCAGAGGAAGTCAAGATGGCAGAAGATGTCCTGGGGAAGTCGGTCCAGCAACTCAAAAAGGAGAGGACCACTGCAAAAAGCAGCTTCACCAGACAAGCCAACTTCATTTCAAGAGGAGCAAGCAGCATGCTTCAAATGGAGTTAAAAGAGGAATTCACAAAGCTTTCAGACTGTTTCAGAAAGATGCTCGATGCCAATGATGACTACAGGATTGGACTGGAGGCTGACATTAAGATTGAGGATAAGGAAGCAAGTCTTGATGAACAGCAAGAGGCTGACATTGACAAATCTGTAATTGAAGGTGAGACAAAGTTGATGGAAGTAAGAGGCATTGTTCAAACAAACCTGTGGTCGAGGTATGGAAGGAGTGAACTTCTTGAGGCAATCCTGGAAGCAGAGAAAGCCAATGATAAAGCAGCTGATGTACCTGTGGAAAGTGCCAATTTAGAGGGCTATGAAGTGCACCTCGCTCTCTTGGACAAGAGAATAAAAGAGGCCATCTCAGCAATGTCAACATGGGAGAGATGGATCCCTGTAGAATTAAAGGATGAATTAGATGGAAGAGTCAAGGACGTAAGAGCATCTTACTACAGGCTTGAGTTAAGGAAAGCTGAATTTGCCACTGTACGGACGATCAATGGGCAAGGCACAGGAGCGAGACTACCCCAACCGGCAACATCCACACCAATAGTGAGAATCAAGCCAACCTCTCTACCTATCTTCAATGGAAGCAAGAGAGAATATCACAGATGGAGGAAAGACTGGGAAAGCCTGCAAAAGCAGGGAGAGCCATCCGGTTCAACTGAAGTTAAGAAAATTCAACTCTTGGAGAGTGTGGATGACAAAATCTCAAAAGACCTCAGACTTTCAACCTACACCACTGCCAATGACATGTTCAGAGTCCTGGAGAACAGATATGGAAATAAGTCAACCATCACAGTGGAAATCCTTGAAGAGCTGGAGAAGATGCCACATGTGAAAGGGAACCAGCCAAGAAAGGTAATTGACCTCATACAGTCAGTAGAGAAGGGCCTAGCGGATCTCACAGAGTTAGGAAACTCTGGTGCCATAAATAACCCACTGGTAATTAAAACCATTGAAAGCAAGTTGCCTGACTTTATTAAGAGAGATTGGGGGATGTTCATGGTTGAGCCCAGAAACAATGTCACACCAGACAACCACTTTATCATGCTCTTGAAGTTCCTGAAAAGCCAAGAAGAGATACTAGAGAGACTTGAACAGCTCAGAACTGTGGAGAAGGTGGAAAAATCAGATCGATCAGAAAAGAGGTATGACAGAAGGATTGCCTCAACAAAAACCACAAAGAAAGAAGAGCTTGATGAGGTATGTGGTGTCTGTGGTGATAGTGGGCACAACAACAAAATCTTCTTCTGTAGAAAGTTCAAAAAACTTAAGCTACCTGAAAAGACCGCTGTATTGAGAAAGCTGGGAGCATGCAGAAAATGTCTCGGATGCCATGAGAAGGATGGTTACTGCAGAGACACTTTCCTATGCAGAAATAAAGACTGTAAAAGGGAAGGTGGTGCCCCAGACCACCATTTTTTTCTCTGCCCAAAAGAAGTCAAAAGAGGGGAAGAGAGAATGAGTGGAAGAGACGGCAAAGGTAAAAGCAAACTAACGGAGGAACAGGAGGAAATCTTGTCTGAACTCTCCCCAGAAATGGCAGATCGATGCAAAAAGGCTTTTACCAACACCAACAAAACCGCAGTGACACTTGATGCTTCAGGCCAGTCTGAGCTATTGCAGAGGAATGGGCTCTCTGAACTTCCTGTCATCATGATGCTGATGCAAGTCACTGCAAACGCAGGGCAGAAGATTGGGACTTTAATTGACCTTGCTTCAGACACAAACTACATTACCCATAAGGCTGCTGAAAGACTGAGGTTAAGACATGAGAAGATAACTTTAGTTGTGCATGGGGTTGGTGGTATGACCATGGAGGTGAACACACAAAGGTATCTACTCAAAGTCAGAGTCAAGACACCTAAAGGAACGGAGAGAGCTCATGAAATGGTCTTCTACGGCTTGGACGAAATTGCCAGAGTGCATCGAGTAATTGAACCTGAGAAGTTGAGAAAATTCTTCCCAGAAGTCAAACTTAAAGAATTGGAAAGGCCAGAAGAGGTTGAACTTCTCATTAGCCACCGAGAGGGAAGACTCGCTCCTCAGAGGATAAAACTCATCGGAGACCTCGTCTTGTGGGAGGGACCATTGGGGAAGACAGTGGGTGGAGCACATCCCGACTTATTTGAAGAAGTGGAGGTTGCAGTATATGAGTCCAAAACACACTTCGCTCGTTCCATGAGGACAGCAGCAGTTAAATATCAAGAAATCACAAGTCCAACAATGGACACAGCCCAGTTACAGCAGGAGGATGTGGCTCAGACCAAATTTACAGCTGCCAGTAACCTTGAGTTCCTTGAGTGGTGGCACTGGGACAGCATCGGGGCTGCATGTGAGCCAAGATGTGGAGGATCCCGATGTGGAAACTGTCCACCAGGAGGAAAAGAAATGACCCTGGCAGAAGAGAGGGAGCTGGAGATCATTGAAGGAGGCCTCACCTATAAGAAGGGGGATTCTCACACACCAGCTCCACATTGGGATGCAAAGTATCCTTGGACAGTAGATCCAGCCTCTCTCCCAAACAACAAAGGTGCAGTCCAGGCTTGTTTCTTAAGGATGGAAAAGCAACTAAGCAGAGAGCCAGACTGGAAAGTCGCATATGCTACCCAGATCCATGAAATGGTCGAACGAGGCGCAGCCATAAAACTCACCAACAAAATCATGGACGAGTGGAACGGACCAGTGTGGTACGTAAGCCACCTGGTGGCGCCAAACCCTCATTCGGTGACAACACCAGTTCGTATTGTATGGAATAGTAGCCAGAAATACAAAGGCGTGAGTATGAATGATCTTCTTCTGAAGGGACCAGACGTTCTCAACCCTATCAGAGCTGTCCTGCTGAGGTTCAGAGAAGGGACGTATGCATCTCTAGGAGACATCAGAAAGATGTACAACTCTGTATGGTTGGAGGAGCGTGAGATGCATCTTCACAGGTTCCTCTGGAGGGACAGCCCAGATGAAGAGATAAGTGAATATGCAGTTACCAGAGTCAACATTGGGGACAGACCTGCTGGTTGCATTGCTCAGCTGGCTATGAGGGAAACAGCACGCCTGCCCAACTTTCTTCACTTGGAGGAAGAGCGCAGAGTCATTGAAGAGGACAGTTATGTGGATGACCTCTTAACCTCCCAAAATGACCTTAATAAACTTGACAAAATCACAGCGAATGTTGAAGAGATCTTGAAAGCTGGAGGTTTCTTCCTCAAACCATGGGTCCGGTCAGGGCAAAGTGGGAGGCAAGGAATGGAGACTGAGGTTCTAACAGAGACACAATGTAAAACCTTAATTCTTCCAAATCAAATGAGGGACGAAGACAACAAAGCCTTGGGTATTGGCTACCAAATGGATGAAGACAAGCTCTACATGTTAACCTCAGTTAACTTTTCCAAAAGGAAGAAGAAAATGAGAGTTGGAAAAGATCTTCTCAAGGAGGAGGTGAGAACTGGGACACCTAATCCTCTGACTAGGAGGGCTCTCTTAAGCCAAGTTGCTGGACTGTACGACCCAATTGGCTTAGTTACACCTGCCAAACAGAAGGGAGCAATTCTTGTTAGAAAAGCATTCCAAGAGGGAGGGGGTGGGAAACTAACCCAAGATACCTGGGACCAACCTCTCTCAGAAAGCCTCAGAGAAGAAGCCATACAACTTTTTGAAGAATATGTGCAGCTTGGACAGATGAGATTCCACAGGAGCCTCACACCAGCTGGCTGGAAAGGGAAACCTTGGGGCATCACATTCTCTGATGGAAGTGACAAAACCTATGGAGCTGTGATGTACTTAAGATGGGAGACAAGTCAAGGCACTGTAGTTCGATTCGTTGAATCAAAAGCCAAACTGACACCCCTGGATCAAAAGGGAGAAGCTGTAAAAGCTGAGATCTGTGGTGCTGTTTTTGCAGCCAGGATCAGGAAGTATGTGGAAAAGCATGCACGAATGAAGATCGAGAGATGGTTCCATCTACTTGACAGTCAAACAGTCTTGGGACCCATTCAAAGAGCCAGTTATGGGTACAAAACCTTCTTTGCAAATAGAGTGGGTGAAATCCAGAAGGCTGGACTAGTGCAAGACTGGTGGTGGATCCGTGGAGATCTAAACATAGCTGACATCATAACAAGAGGGGGCGCTCCTGGAGATTTGAAGGAGAATTCCATATGGCAAAATGGACCAGAGTTCCTGAAGTGGCCCGTGGAGAAATGGCCTATAAAATCAGCTGGAGAGGTTGCAGCTCAAGCCAGAGAAAGTGTAAACAAGCTCCAGAGGAAGGCATTCACAGGTGCATTAACAAGAGCTCAAGCAAGGAGTCAGCAGAAAGAAGACCTACAAGGCACCCAGGAAAGTCCAAAGAGTGAAGCTCAAGAGGGAATACCTGTGGTAAACCCAACTCTTCTTCTAGGAAGGAAGCCCACTGGCTGGGTTAAAGACCTTGTGGAAGTAAGAAGATTCAGTAGCCTGTTCAAACTGGTGAGAGTCGTTGCCTGGGTTTGTCTAGCTGCCAAGCAGTGGCTGAAGAGGAAGTGCCGGGCCCTTAAACAGTTAAAGTGGGAGGTAAAATCACCCAAGCAAGCTGTGCTGACTATCAAAGAACACGAAGATGCGCTCAAAGACCTCTTCCTCGCAGCTCAAAAAGGTAGTTTTTTCAGACACAACTCTGAACAGACTGGTAGTATACAAAGATGTGAACTCTGGACTGCTAGTTTGTGGAGGCAGAATTCAGACGTTCAATGAAGATAAGACAGCAGTGCCAGTTTTACCATTTGAAGCATGGGTGTCCACACTGCTGGCACAAGAATCCCACAAAGCAAACCACGAGGGAGTGGCAGGAACCCTTCTCCGGATGAGGAAGAAAGCCTGGGTAATAAAAGGCCGTAGACTTGCCAAGAAAATGGTTGACAGCTGTGTGGTCTGCAGGAAAAACAAGGCAAAACAGTGTCAACAAATCACGGCTGACCTGCCTCTAGAGCGAACAGGCCCAGCTGCACCTTTTGAATTCACCACAATGGACTTGTTCGGCCCTTATGAAGTGAAAGATGAGGTCAAGAAGAGAACTAGACTCAAAGTATGGGGAATAGTCTTCTGCTGCATGGCTTCCCGAGCCATACACACTGAAGTGGTGAGTGACATGTCATCTGAAGGATTCCTGCTAGCCTATCAAAGGTTCACTTCACTGAGAGGACACCCCAGGAAACTCTGGTCAGACCCTGGCACTAACTTTGTGGGAGCCAGACCTGCACTGGAGAAGCTTCATAGATTCCTTAACCGACTAGACAAGTCTGAACTTGAAGATACAGCTGCCAAGCATGGTACAGAATGGTCGTGGAAGATCCACCCTGCAGACTCTCCCCATAGGAATGGTGCAGCAGAGGCAGCAGTCAAAGTAGTGAAGCAGGCGTTGAGCAACCTTGGTGGAGATGCTGTTTTCACATGGGGAGAATTTCAAACTTTTCTCTTCATGGCAGCCAACCTTGCAAATGAGAGACCCATCGATGCAAGAACTCAAAGCAGAGAAGACTGTGTAGAGTACATCACCCCAAATTCTCTGCTTTTAGGACGTGCCAATGCAAAGGGAGACCCTGGAGATTTCCAGTTTAATGGCTACCCTTACAAAAGGCTTAAATGTATTCAAGCAGAGGTAAGCAATTTCTGGAAGAAGTGGAGCCAATTGGCTGGACCTAATTTGTTCATAAGAAGCAAATGGCACACCAAAGAGCGAAATGTTGCTGTTGGAGATGTGGTCTGGGTGGCTGATCAAAACGCCCTGAGGGGACAGTACAAGCTGGCTAGAGTGGTCAGTGTAAATGCTGACAGCAAAGGCATTGTAAGAGATGCATTTGTAAAAACTTTTCCTAGCTATCCTGTTCACATCACAAGAGCTAACAGTGAAAGAACTAAGAAGCTTCAAACCAAAATCCCAGCCACAATTCTTCATAGGGATGTCAGACGTCTTGTCATTCTACTTCCCACTGAAGAACAAGCAGAGGTGTGAAGGGCTTGTGTGACCTCTGGATTTGAAAAAACCAGGAGCTCAAGTGGGAGGTGTTGAGCTGAATCTCAGGAGTGATTATGAAAGAACTTCACTTCCCAGAGTGCACCAGCAGCAAACCGGCTGCTTGTCACCTGATTATAATTGTCACTGATTTGGAGCACCTGAAAAAGCATGGAGGTTCTCAGTCAGTCAGAAAAAAACAAACTTCAGAGAGAAGAGGCTCAAAGTTCACTCGTAGGTTCAGTCCAAAGACGCCAATGGTCTGTAATAATTTTATTTTCTTTCATGGTGTTTGTGCTTAATATGTTTGAGCTATGTTTAACTGCTTTGTAGATGTTAAGTAACACATTGCAGCATTTCCTTCATTTATTTTGTGTTTGTGCTAAAATAATATTACATTGAGTTTGAAAAAATTAAGAGTATAAGATAAAGGATGGTATTAAGTTAAAAGTGGTAAAATGTTAACTTTACAAACCTATTTGGAAGATTAATGAAATCATTTTTCTTTATTACATCTGAAAGGCTTAAGTGGTTAATTAATTTAAAATGCATTAATGTTTGATTAAAATGTTTGAATAAAATTGTAACTTTTGTTCTCTGTCTTTAAAGGTTTACAACCTAATTTGCTGAACAGCACAATCAACTGACAAACCAAAAGAAAAAGAAAAGTGATTGAGTCGGAAATTTGAGTTGTCCTTGTGTCCTTTGGAAGTCGAAAAAGAGTAGGACTTGACAGTCAATTTTTTTTAATCATTGTGTGTCCACTTACTGTTGCCTCAAGCTCTGCATTGAGGCCAAAGGTCAAGAAATCTTTTCGCTCCAGCTTAATGCTTCCAACTTGAGCAATTGTCTCATCTCTGTAATTTTTACTCAAAATCTGGTTAAGCTTTACCACAGATTAAGATAGAGAGACCAAAATTACATTCAGTATACATAAAATGTGTTAATAAAAGTGTGATAAAAACAAACAATATTACCATTGATGACTGCCAATCACTTTGCTGGAAATCCCAACAACTTCTACTGGCAGACAACTGTTTAATGTCACAAACCATTCCTGTTGCAGTGAAGACACAAATTATACATAATCAAAATACATTTCTTAAGTATGTTACCACCATTTAACCCATGAATGTAAACACTCACCACCTGTTGTAACCATTGAAGCAGCCGGGGTACTGTCCTCCATCACAACATCAGTCCCACCTGGTTCCTCAGGGGAGAAACAAGGATTACCTGTTTAAGAGATTTAAAGGGATATTAAATTGAACTTTACTGAACTCAATTCATCAGTGGTTAGTGGAAAATTACAATATTATAACATAGGATGTTTTAATGTCTATCTACAAATATTAGTAGGTTAATATAAATAAATAAAAACGAAGGTAATTTCCAAACACAGCTTGTCCGTACACATTTTTCACCATCATGCCCCCAAATGTCTTCTTTAAAGGCCATGGTGCAGGTAAAACACCACTGTCGATTAATGGGTACATAAAGCAGTTAAGATATGTATATAAAGTTAGAAATGTCTCCAAAATGGTGTTAAAGTCCAGTTTTTGAAGTTTTTGGTTAGTAACGGTTATTTTTTTACGCGACTCGGCGATGACGTCACATGAGGTAGACGCAGGCAGCGGCGCGCTTGGTTTAGTTACAGTTCTGATGGTTCACAGCTGAGGAGATCGATGTTCTCGTCAGGGCCGTAAAATAAAGAGAAGTGACATTGGGCCGGGGATGGGACAAACCCACCCAAATTAGCTTCGGTTAAACATGCACATAATAATTTGGGTAAATGTGTACGCTTTATGCCTATTTTTCCTATCGTCATGAACACAACAATGATTTCACTCGTGTTTAAATAGTTTTCCTTATAATAATGTATCATTTTCAAAAAGTAAAATGCATCTGTGTAGATGAGAGAATCATCTACAGTGTATGCGCGTTGTTCATTCTGTATTATGGCCAAGCATGCGCGCTTAAAATAGCATCTGAATGTACGCGCTAGACCTAGACTTTAGACTAGGTTAGGGTGACCAACAGTCCTGTTTTCACGTCCTGTCCTGGCTGGTTTTTTTTTTTTTTAAATTATGAAAATGTCCTGGTTTTCAAAACTTCTGGGAAAGATCAGCTCTAAAGCAAAACATAGATGGGCAAACAAGGAGGATGAGGACGAAAAACAGGATAAAGAGGAAGACTAAAGATACATTTTGTTAGTTTGTTTTTGTAAGCTTGTGAGAGCTATTTTTGTTCAATTTGGAGGTATTTCTTTTAGTTATTTCTTATTTATATATTTATTTTTCTAATACAGAAGAGACATTATTTAATTCATTCAAACCTGTAATAATTATATATTTATTTTTCTAATACAGAAGAGACATTTCATTCATTCAAACCTTTAATAAAACAGGCTCTGAGAAGGCTATCTGAATTTGTGTCTTGTAATATAACCATTTTCTACAGAGGAGGCATAGGCTACTTTAAATATACTGAAATTAATAAGGCATCATTGAGTAAATTTCGAGTATAATTTGAGTATCTGTTTGCCAGGCCGAGTGTCCTGCTGTCACCTCTATCTCCAGTGAAAATGTTGTTTGCAAACGTAGCTGACGACGAGTAGGCTGGTCATGTCTTCAGTCAGTGTGATTATTGTTGATAGTGCTAACTAGTTTTCCTCGTGACTGTCATTGACACCGTCAGGCTTACCAGGAGAGGGAGTGAGTTGTGGGCGGTGTCGTCCCATGGAAACTGTGGTGGAGAGCTTGTGTTGTAGGGAGGTGAGCGCGTTTTGGTCGCTGGTCGAGGACCTCACCCCGCGGCCAGCAGTTGTAACGTGCCTAACGCAGCATCCTGGATATGAGGCATAATGCCTGAATCTGTTTGTGCTACACATAGCATACTCACACTTCATGCAGGATAATGGTCCCCTTCAAGCCAGCACGCACAAGTATGTTCATGGTTTATGTTTACTTTACCTTTTTATTTTTTACACTGAGTCCTTTGAACAACAGCTATAGGTGACAGGAGATGTGTTGCATACACAATAAACATGCATCAGAGACGTTTCCAACCTACTTACAGAGTTTAAAACTTAAGAATCTTTCCTACTTATCCCTAGGCAATACCGGTACACTGCGTACAGGCAGGCTATACGCTGGCCTGGGCTTATGGAGTTTTAGGCAGGAGTATAAGAAGCCTCTCGTGTGGTTTCAACCATCAGACAACAATTCCAAAGTCGTGACCAGACCTATCAGGGCTTTCAATCGCCTTGTTTGGATGAAAATGTATAAAAATAATAATTGCTTATTCTGTTGTGATCGCCCAATTTGCCCTCAAAATGTTATAAAGTACACAGAACACATGAATTTCTATAAGAAAAAAAAAACAGTTTATTGGCATTGCTTGTAATGGTTACTAAACATTTACTGAGCAAGGACAAAGATTACTGAACAAAGACACAGGTTGCAAGTAAACAAATCTATATAAAAAAAAGCCCACTGATGAAGGGCTAGACCTGAAACGTTTGCACATTGTTTCTTTTGCCTGCAATAGTGTGGTCCAGAGCCATAGAGAGAGAGTTACGACACTCCCATAGACCGCCATAGGAACTTAAAAATGCGCAAGTAACGCGTGTCGTGGAGCAGCCAATAGTTCCAAACACTGATAGTTCCAGCATTGAACCCCATTCATTTTCAGTGCTTCCGAAGTACGCTCGCTGGTAAAATAATGAAATTACTGTATTTTTTTTACTTTTACACACATTAGCCGACCTCTCGTGAATCTAGTCAGTATATTTTATGTAGCCAGTTTTAGTTAATGCTTATTGGAAGATAATGGGTTACTTGCAGCTAGCTACAGCTCACATGACCAAATCTTCATTAAAGTTAGCTAACTTCTGGTAACCTGAAGTATATATTATATTTGTTGTGATGTCTGTCTGTGTTCCCCCTGTCTTTGTGCACTTGGTTCAGTCCTGTTCCCTGTTTTCCCGCTCCCCGTTATCTCTATTAGTCTTCCCAGGTGTTTCCCGTTAACCACGCCCCCTTGTTATCCTGTTTAGATCGTTTGCCCTTGTATTTAAGCCCTGTGTTTCAGTCCAGTCCTTGTGAGTTCTTGATGTTGTAACATGGATATTGGTTGTTCTGTCCCTGAGTCCTATTTCCTGCTGTGAGTTTGTAGTTTAGTTAATAAAGTGTGCTGCATTTGGATCCTGCTTCCTCCCTTGCTTCAACCACCTTCATGACAGAAGAACTCACCGAAATGAGTCCAGCAGCCACAAGCAACCAGGCCCTGAAGAAGTTCCTTTCCTCAATGTTCCAAGATAGCCAGGGCATTGAAAGGTATGTGAAGGATTTCTGGGCGTGCTGCCATTTAGCATCTTTGGATGATGCCCAGCTCATGGATCTGTTCCGGAGCGGGCTGGACGAGAAGATCGCTCAGATGATGCCGGAGGTCTATACCGGCTGGACGCTAAAAAGGTATATCAACCTGGCCCTTTTCCTGAGCGATTCTTCATTTACTGTGGCCGTGGAGGAGGAGCTCCGTGAGCCTGCAGTATTCCCTCAGCCTGTCCTTCTCGTTACGTCAGCCTTTAAGCTTGCCAACACGTCGGTCTATGGGCGTCCAGGACTGATGTCCACCATGGCACAGCCGCCGCTGATGTCAGTGCGGAGGGCCAAAGAGACCGTCCAGCCAGAGACCGTCCAGCCAGAGACCGTCCAGCCAGAGACCGTCCAGCCAGAGACCGTCCAGCCAGAGACCGTCCAGCCAGAGACCGTCCAGCCAGAGACCGTCCAGCCAGAGACCGTCCAGCCAGAGACCGTCCAGCCAGAGACCGTCCAGCCAGAGACCGTCCAGCCAGAGACCGTTCACGTCACGTCTGCTCAGCCAGAGACCGTTCACGTCACGTCTGCTCAGCCAGAGACCGTTCACGTCACGTCTGCTCAGCCAGAGACCGTTCACGTCACGTCTGCTCAGCCAGAGACCGTTCACGTCACGTCTGCCCAGCCAGAGACCGTTCACGTCACGTCTGCCCAGCCAGAGACCGTTCACGTCACGTCTGCCCAGCCAGAGACCGTTCACGTCACGTCTGCCCAGCCAGAGACCGTTCACGTCACGTCTGCCCAGCCAGAGACCGTTCACGTCACGTCTGCCCAGCCAGAGACCGTTCACGTCACGTCTGCCCAGCCAGAGACCGTTCACGTCACGTCTGCCCAGCCAGAGACCGTTCACGTCACGTCTGCCCAGCCAGAGACCGTTCACGTCACGTCTGCCCAGCCAGAGACCGTTCACGTCACGTCTGCCCAGCCAGAGACCGTTCACGTCACGTCTGCCCAGCCAGAGACCGTTCACGTCACGTCTGCCCAGCCAGAGACCGTTCACGTCACGTCTGCCCAGCCAGAGACCGTTCACGTCACGTCTGCCCAGCCAGAGACCGTTCACGTCACGTCTGCCCAGCCAGAGACCGTTCACGTCACGTCTGCCCAGCCAGAGACTGATCACGCCACGCATGCGCCGCCTGAGCCCTCAGTGACCGCAACACTGGCCATTATGGCCACAGCCATGTGGTGTGTGTGGGCTACGCAAACACTTGAGCCGGTGCCCGCTGATCCTGCGCCAGAGCCCGCTGATCCTGCGCCAGAGCCCGCTGATCCTGCGCCAGAGCCCGCTGATCCTGCGCCAGAGCCCGCTGATCCTGCGCCAGAGCCCGCTGATCCTGCGCCAGAGCCCGCTGATCCTGCGCCAGAGCCCGCTGATCCTGCGCCAGAGCCCGCTGATCCTGCGCCAGAGCCCGCTGATCCTGCGCCAGAGCCCGCTGATCCTGCGCCAGAGCCCGCTGATCCTGCGCCAGAGCCCGCTGATCCTGCGCCAGAGCCCGCTGATCCTGCGCCAGAGCCCGCTGATCCTGCGCCAGAGCCCGCTGATCCTGCTGATGACCCCATGGCTGCCCCTAAGAAAATTTTGGGGGGGGGCAGTAGGACCCTGGATGGGACTGTGAAGGCCGCACCGCCATGGCCGCCCGAGGGGTCTTCTCCGCCATGGCCGGCCGAAGGGTCCGCTCCACCATGGCCGCCCGAAGGGTCTTCACCGCCGTGGCCGCCCGAAGGGTCTTCACCGCCGTGGCCGCCCGAAGGGTCTTCACCGCCGTGGCCGCCCGAAGGGTCTTCACCGCCGTGGCCGCCCGAAGGGTCTTCACCGCCGTGGCCGCCCGAAGGGTCTTCACCGCCGTGGCCGCCCGAAGGGTCTTCACCGCCGTGGCCGCCCGAAGGGTCTTCACCGCCGTGGCCGCCCGAAGGGTCTTCACCGCCGTGGCCGCCCGAGGGGTCTTCTCCGCCGTGGCCGCCCGAAGGGTCTTCTCCGCCGTGGCCGCCCGAAGGGTCTTCACCGCCGTGGCCGCCCGAGGGGTCTTATCCACCCTGGAAGCCTGAGGGTCCGACAGCTCCGCCCTGGATGCCCGAGGGTCCACAGCCTGCTCCGCCCTGGTCACGCCCTCAGCCTGCTCCGCCGTTGCCTCGCCCTCAGCCTGCTCCGTCGTGGAAACGCCCACAGCCTGCTCCGCCCTGGCAGTCTGTTCGTCCTGCTCCGCCCACGTTCCATGGCCCAGGTCCGCCCACGTTCCATGGCTCATGCCCGTCATTGCAAGGCCCTGGTCCCGTTCCCTGCGCGGACCTGGCCCTCCATCCCTCCCCCGGGACCGCCTCCGCTCCACCACCCTCCCGAACTGTCTAGTTTCCTGTTTTGTTGGGCGTCGGGAGCCGCCCATAGAGGGGGGGCTATGTTGTGATGTCTGTCTGTGTTCCCCCTGTCTTTGTGCACTTGGTTCAGTCCTGTTCCCTGTTTTCCCGCTCCCCGTTATCTCTATTAGTCTTCCCAGGTGTTTCCCGTTAACCACGCCCCCTTGTTATCCTGTTTAGATCGTTTGCCCTTGTATTTAAGCCCTGTGTTTCAGTCCAGTCCTTGTGAGTTCTTGATGTTGTAACATGGATATTGGTTGTTCTGTCCCTGAGTCCTATTTCCTGCTGTGAGTTTGTAGTTTAGTTAATAAAGTGTGCTGCATTTGGATCCTGCTTCCTCCCTTGCTTCAACCACCTTCATGACAATATTATTTATGCCTATGCATATATACACACATAACCCTAACCCATTTAAATAAATGAATTGTGTGTGTGTGTGTATACCGTAAAACTTCAAATAATAGCCGAGTCCCAAATAGACGCCTGTCTCTTTTACACGCCGGGTGTGGCTGCAGGTTTGGGTAAATAAAAGCCGGTCTCAAATAGAGGCCGGGTCTGTTTTTTAGTTTCGGTTTGTATTTAATCTTCTAAAACCCGTCAGATCGTCCGCTTTTTGGGCGGCCCCCAAAGCAAATTTTTGTCCCACCAAAGCCTTTTTTGATCGGTGAGTGATGTAGAATAGAATGACTGCTGCGCTTGACAGGGCGCATAACGAGCAGAGAGAGAGAGAGAGAGAGAGAGAGCCCAGATAGCAAAATTTGTCTGGCCCACCACAGGGCCACATCCTTGCTTCAATTCTGGCCCAGTTCTGGCTTGGTCCCCGGCCCAAAACTGGTCCACACATGGAAAATGGACACAAAAACAGTTCCTCCGGCCCAGATGAGGCCCACATCCTGTAAAATGATTTGTTTTGTTTATGTGGCCCAGTACTGGCCCATACTCTGTAAAGTGACTTGTATTGTTTTATGTGGCCCAGTACTGGCCCATACTCTGTAAAGTGACTTGTATTGTTTTATGTGGCCCAGTTCTGGCCCAGACACTGTAAAGTGACTTGTATTGTTTTATGTGGCCCAGTTCTGGCCCAGACACTGTAAAGTGACTTGTATTGTTTTATGTGGCCCAGTTCTGGCCCAGACACTGTAAAGTGACTTGTATTGTTTTATGTGGCCCAGTTCTGGCCCAGACACTGTAAGACAGATCTGGCTGAGACTCGGCTTGGTCCCCGGGCCAGATGTGGTCCAGAAACTAGGACATGTAATACATTTTAGCAGGAAAACACAAATTCAAACATTTAAAAAAGATTAAGGACTTCTATTCAAAAAATAACAAATACACTATAACATGAACATGTATTAACAATGATCAAATAAACTTTCAAATTAACATTAACGACGCATTTTAAACAATAACATTAGCAACTCATTTTAAACAATAATATTAACAACCCATTTTAAACAATAACAATACAAATAATAATAACAATAGAAAATAATAAAAATATATGTAAAATATATATAAAAAATAAATGTATAGAAAAAAATAGGAAGAAAAAATAAACTCATTTTAAACAATAATATTAACAACCCATTTTAAACAATAACAATAAAAATAATAATAACAATAAAAATATATGTAAAATGTATATAAAAAATATATGTATAGAAAAAAATAGGAAGAAAAAATAAACTAATTTTAAACAATAATATTAACAACCCATTTTAAACAATAATACAAATAATAATAAAAATATATTTATATAGGAAGCGCACACACACACACACAAATAATCCACAGTCACATGCACACACACACACACACACACACAAATAATTCACAGTCACATGCACACACACACACACACACACACAAATAATTCACACAGTCACATGCACACACACACACACACAAATAATTCTTAGTCACATGCACACACACAAATCATTCTCACAGTCACATACGCACACACACACACACACACACTCACTCACACACACTCTCTGTGAACAACTTCTTTTTGCAGAAGCCTTCTCTTTCGTCCACCATCTCTATCTGCTGCCAGCTGGAGCCACCTTTTCATGGTCCCCTCGACCTCCATTTCAGCAGCACTGGCTGTGAGGGGGTTTTTCCGAACTGCAGCTTTGAAATAAAGGAATAAATATTGTTAAGCATTACAGTTTTTTACAGTTGCTAGGACCAATTATTCTCTTTTTTTTTGTTTACTCTTCACACTGTTGTGCTGTCTTCACACTGAAAGGGCAACAGTCATGAAAATATATTCATGTTTTGATGAATGAAACCAGGCTAAAACATTTTTTATTCTAACGTCTAGACATCACACCACTGAACAAGTTGAGAGAAGTTCCAGTTGAGGAAAATGTGTTTTACATTGCAAATATTCTTGATATTGGCTTGTCAACAACAATAACAACAACAACCTACTGTAACCAAACATTATGTTAGCACTGTTAAAATTAAGGCTTAAAATAATTTGATGGAAACAGTGAAACCAGTTAAGGCTTTCTGATATTTATCTTTGCCTCTACAATTTACATACTGCACCTTTAAGACATTTTCTGACATTTGTAAATGTATGATGTCCTTACCAATAACAACATCCTTTAGATGCAGGGCCGCAAGGGATATTTTACCATTTACCCCTTTCCAGTTTATGATTTTGGCTAACTCATTGGAAATTGTTCGCCGCATTATTCGCCACACAGTGTCCTTTACGTCGAACCCTCCAACCAGCCCTAGGTTATTAATCTAAGGGAAACACATGCTTCTTATCAATTATCTTCAAGTGACATATGAACTGTTAACACTGATAACAAGAGTTCCAAATTTAAAATACTGTTATCATTTATCATCCCATAAATTTAGTGACATGAGGGCAAGTAAAAGATGACATAATTCGAATATGTGGACATAATTTCCAACAAATGTACTTATTGCAGCAATTACACATTGGAAAATGTACACACAGTCTAATTTTGTATTTTTCACAAGACAACTGTTTTTTTTATTCACAAAGTTATTCCCTTTTTGGTGAGTAAACTTCTTAACTCACCAGGTTTTCTTTGAAATCAGGTGACAGCAATTTCTGCTCCAGTCTCTTGAGGCTCTCGAAGTCTTTTACTGGCAAAAGTCCATCTTCAATTTTAGAATTAGTGTCCTGGAGTTGTTTTGCATTAAGAATCCGCAGAATCGACTGTTGCTGGTCAAGAATCATCTCTTGTTTCGTCAGCATCTCACGGATTAGTGCTAGAACAGAAATGATTAAAAAATATAACATGAACAATGGTAAAAACAAAATTTAAAGGACTACATCATGGGGTGAACCTGTAGCCCTGTGAATGAGATTATGCATAAAGTTTATTATGAAACCAAAATACCAAAAATAAATAAACTGATCTGGAATTAATTCAATGTGCAAACTGTTGTAGTGTCTTTCTGGGCCGTGTCATAGGAAATACTAATAACTTTTTTGCACAATGTATAGATTTTACTAGTATTGGCACAATAATCTGTTTATTACACTTAAATATATATATATATATTTTTTTTTTTACAGAATTAGTAAATAAAGTTTTTAAATTTTAAAACGTGTGAACTGTATTCTGATAATTTAAATAATTTTGCTTGTAAAAGGTTCCTGCTATCTCATAATATATTATGAATATAATGTACACAGATGAACCAAAACATTATGACGATCTGCCTAATATGCTTTTGGATCTTCGCTGAGGCATGGACTCTACGAAGAAAGCGTTAGCATCCTTCGAGTCCTGTAGATTGTGAGGTGGAGCTGCCGTGGATTAAACTTGTTTGTCCAACACATCCCACAGACGCTCATTTGGATTGAGATCTGGGGAATTTGGAGGCCAAAGCAACACCTTGAACTCTTGCTCCAAGGTCCAGGGTCTGATGCTCACAGGCCCAATGTTGGTGGACAGGGCAGGGGTCATCATAGGCACTCTGACTGGTCTGTGTTATGCAGCCCCATACGCAGAAGAGTACGATGCACTGTGCTATGACAAATGACTCCCAGTCGCTCAGAACTTTATTTCTTCCCATTTCTCCTGCATCTAACATTTTGACTACAAGAACTAATGTTTTCTTACAATATAATCTACCCAGAGCTAAATATATGGCCCTGTTAGAAGATGATCAACGATATTCACTTCACCTGTGACTGCTCATAATGTTCTGGCTCATCAGTGTACAATAAATGTTACATTCCAGAAACCATGTTTATGTCTTACTAAATTCTGTGTTATGTTTCTTTTAATACTGAAGTAGCCTTTTTTATGCTTAAGTACATTCTGCTGATGAAAGAAAACATACTTACAGACAATAACTTCAGGAGTAGGAGTCTGAGGACTCCTTTGGCATCCTTCTGGAGGCTGTATTGGGCTCTTTGGACCTTAAGGAAAATAATGCAAGGGCTAAATGGAAACCGTTTATTAATTTGTATGACATAATTTTGGCCTACACAAACTTACTGGTAATTAGTTCAGTTGACTTCTGTGCTCTGTTTCCACAGAGAGGTGTTTCTGGGAACCAGGATCGTGTAGGCTCTTGTGGAGCTGGAGAGGTTTTTAATAAAAAAAAAGATGCAAATAGATTTTTTTAATAAAAAAAAAAAAGTATATGTCTGACATATACCCATAATTTCCTATAGAACCATGTGCTGTATATACTCACGTTCACATGTGAAATCATCAGTTGGCCAGATGGCATGGTGACTGGTCAGCATATCCGTAAAGGATATACTTTTTGTATGTGTGGGTCGGACAAACTGGTGGACTGGTGGAGCAGTAGGAAGGCCTGTGCTACCCTGCTGTAATTCATCTTCTTCAGAGTCCATCTCAAAAGAGCTCAAAAGTCGAGTGCTTGGCCTTAAAAATATATATTTTTTAAATAAAGTAATTTGTGTCACTTTAGTGTACTGAGAAAATCATATAATGTGAAAAACACTTTATTATGAGACAACAGAAAACAAATATTACAAAAAATATTACACCTACATTTTACGCCTTGCTTTTTTTCGGCCTGGCTCCTCTGCTTCTGACTGAAGGTCAGATTGAACTTCAGCCTCTCGAACCTTCCTCCTTCCTTCCTCATAGTTATCTGTTTAAATAGAAAAGATAAATTAAATCTTAAATCACTATAATCATTCCTAAGAATACATGAATTAGAGATATCCAACATACCAGTAGTGAACAGCTCTCTAATCTCCCAGGACACCCAGTCTTGACTTGGCGTCACCTGCTGCTTTATTGCGGAGTGTAGGGAGATTCCCTTAAGATGTGGCCAGAAGCAAACTCCATTCTGTACCCACACACTCGGTACCAGCTCCACTTCTTTCGTTTTTATGAACTCCACCACTTTGTACATGTCTAAACTTTAATAATGAATTAAATAAATAAATGAAACAAATGATCTTTATGCTGCAGTGCTGTGTTATTCTAACACGATCTCATGAAAGTGCGCATCTATAGCACGAATTGTATTTATTGTGCAATTTATACGCAGAAATTTGTTTTTACGTGCATATGATACAAATTGTAAACCTCTTGGATAAGATTACTGGTGTGGGTTATGTGCATATTACACGCCACAACGTGTGTATCATGCATGCGAAAACTGCATAGGATATGCATGTAAAAACTAATTTCTGCATATAAATTGCATGATGAATACAATTCTGGCTATAGATAAGCACTTTCATGAGATCGGGCTGGTAAATCTCAGTTACACCATTACTCCATGTGCAGTAAAGGCACTGCAACAAATTGTCCTTGATATGGTAACCTCACATACTTTATAACATTTCCATTCAGCTCAATGTAGTTCAGGCTAGGTGAGAGGTTATCTACTAAATAGACCCCGATCTGAACAGAGTTTATGGGATAGTGAAAGAAAGGTTCCACGTCTTCATATTTTCTATAGATCAAATACACTTTCTCCTGACACTGAATTATATTCATAACTAATGCAAGGCAGCCTCCAATTTTAACACAGCTATCTCCAATACTTGACAGATTAACTCGAGTGCTACCAATATCAACCTCCTGAAACTGGCAAACTTTATTAAAACCGGGTGGGATTGGACCATTTTCGTGTTGTTTTTTCAAGAACATTCTCGTATTAGCCTTTACCACAGAACTATCCATTTCTGAGAGTCGTCGTATAACCTGTGATAGGGGATGGTGAGGAGTTCTTATCATTTTCTTTATTTGTCCCAAGAAATTTTCGAATGGAAACCCAGATATTAAGTCTAGTCTTCCATGTTTTTTGACATCCTCAGAAAGATGGGTTAGCCCATGTACATTATAGCTAACATATTCAGGACCATACAACTCACTAAAATGCTTTACAAATGACACTAGCAAGCTGTGAGCAAAGTCATTAAGACTTATACACAGAGTTGGACTGGAGAGAATGAAAATAGCCACAGATAACAACATAAAATTGTTGTACACTGGTTCTGACAGCACCTTGTGAAGAACCACTGGACCTGTGTATAACAGAAACTGTCGCAATTCTGTTGCTTTCCACCTAAGTCTCTCTGAGATTTGCCTAGGTTTCCTGGCAAAGTCCACAGGAATATAACGTCTCAAGCTAATGAGAGCATCTGAGATTGAAACACTTTGGCGCCCAGACAAACGACAGCATAAAGGCCCGGAAGCAAGCCATAAATCCAGCAGTTTTCGCATGACACCAAGACATACAAGGTGCATGTAATCATGTGGAAAGCATGATACCATGCCAATTCCTGCATCTTTAAAAGGTGAAGCTTCAAGATGATGTTCTTCATCCAACATGTTGAGGAAAGACTCATCAGTCCTATGCGGGCTGTTGACCTCAGGAAAGGTCATTCTGTGGCTAATATACACGCCAGATTGGATGCACTTATCACAACCTGAATAACCAGTATGTGATTTAATTCCCTTTATGAAAGCTCTAGCTGGAGCATCACAGATGACAGATGTTATTTTTATGAAAAATTGCTTTCCATTCATGACAAACCCATTGCTTAACTCTTGCAATTCACTGACTAGATCTTTTAAATAGTCGGTTAGTGATGTTGGCTTTGATTTACCACAGAACAGGGCAATAACAACTGGTTTATTTGTATAATCCTGCAGTAACCCTAGAATGGGCCAAAACTGCAATGACGAACTTTTGAACAGAGGTAAGCCATCCATGTTCAGCTGAATTTTGAACTCATTCTTATCTGGAACTGAAGACCAGATTTTTTCCAAGGTTTTGGAAAGAGCTTTAACAATACCAAAATAATGATATGTACCACCAGCAACATTTTGGATACTATATGAAGTTGTTGTTTTTAGGAGAGTCCTGCCATCTTTTGGTAGATAAGGATGCTGAAGTTTCAGGATACCTAAAAGGGCAGTCAAAGCCACTAAAGACACACTATAACTGACAGCCCAGTTACACAAAGACTCAGTAAGGGAAGGACTACATCCCCTGCCAACATCCTCCTCGTGCTCTCCTTCACTCTCTGACTCAAAAAATACATCATCCTGACTGGCATCAAACCAGCTCGGTTCCTCATCATGCACTGCAGCACCATGACCATCGGTTTCTCCTAAATCATTACCAAACAAAGTGAGCATTACATTGACCTTCTTAACTGCTCTTTTTCTAACATTTCGTCTATCCATGATTTTGTAATGACCTGTTTGTTGCTGGTTCCAGTGTTGACTCGTTCTGGAGGAAGAAATGAAACACCCATTAATGCCAAACCAAAACACTATGACTAAGCAAACTTTTCTTAATATTATTTTATCTTAATATTATTTTAATATCTATCTATCTATCTATCTATCTATCTATCTATCTATCTATCTATCTAATCAATCTCATAGCTGATTTTGGCCCCATTATCATAAGTCGGCTACGTAAGGTCCATACAGGACCTTTGGCCCCATTATCATATGTAGGCTACGTGATAGCGTTCTGCGACCCATTGAATTATGTGACCATAGTAGGTGCTAGTGACATAACCATAGAGGATATAACCCACCATACCGTCACCCCATTCATAGTTTTCACGTGACGTCACACCAATATAGAAATGCCCTACTGGAGGGCAAAAGGCTTTCCTCCATGATTGCCCGCCAGTCATTTTTACCAGGTTAGTGCTAAGTACTAATTAGTAGGACAATGATATTAAAATTCCAAATTCAGTATAGGCTACCTCATTGATTAAACATATGTACAGGAAAGCACATAAACCCCGAATATAAACACAAAGTGTTTTTCCATAAAACCATTAGGCCTACTATTTTGCATTACGTTCATATTCACCTGCTTGCCTGCATATAGTATGCATCTTCCATCAAGTGTTATTGGTTAAAGCTGAAGGTTTATCCAGGTTGGTTTATAATGCTCAAGTGTTAGAGGTACCCCCCTCACTAATTAAAAGTATAGACACTAAACTCTTTAAATTTATTTGGAAGAACAAATCACATTATATTAAAAAAGAAAATATTTGTAGATCAAAAGTTAATGGAGGATTGAATGTTTTGGATTTTAAGACCTCTAATATGATATTTAAAATAAAATGGCTTCAAAATTATTTAAAAAATAAACAAAGTATGGTATACGGTACCTAATTATATCTTTAAAAAAGTAGGTGGTATAGAATTTATACTAAAATGTGATTATGATATTAACAAAATACCCGTTAAACTTGCAAGTTTCCACAAACAAGCTTTACTTTCATGGACTCTAATGTATAGTCATAATTTTTCCCCTCATAAATGTACCATTTGGAACAGATGTATAAGGATTAGAAACAAATCAATTTTTTTTTTTAAATTGGTTCGTAAAGGGAATTATTTGGGTTAAACAGTTGATAAAAAATGATGGTGTCTTATACAATTATAATGAGTTTGTTCATATATATAACTTTTCAGTTGATCCTGTCCAATATTTTTTTGGTTTTACATGCAATTCCCAAGGAAATTTTGAGATTATTGGAAGGTCATAATAATTGTTCTCTACAAACAACAGTAGAAGAATTTACTTCTTGTATTAAATTGCAGGGTAAGGATTTCACAAGTTCTGGATGTAATAATATTTTTTTGCGGTCCCTTCTTCAATCTAAATGTATATTTGCTGTTACTATTCACTGGAATTCTTTATTTAAGAGACATATTGAGTGGAGTAAAGTTCGGATGACACCTCACAAGTATTGCATTACAAACAAAGTAAAAGAGGTTTCATATAAAATTTTCCATCGAATTTACCCAGTTAAATCACTTGTGGTACAACGTTTTAAAGTGAACATTGAAGATATTTGTGCTTTTTGTAAAACCACCCCTGAGACTATTAAACATTTATTTTGGGAATGTCCCAAGACCCAAATGTTTTGGAAAGAACTTAGTAATTACTTGCAAAGTAAAGTTATGACTCCTGTTAACTTTGAAGAAATTGATGTAATGTTAAAATGTTTCTCATTTGAGGGTGAAAAAAACATTTTGTTTATTTTTGATTTAATTGTTATAATTTCATGTTACTATATTCATAAGGTCAAATGGAATGGAAAAATACCAAATTTTGAACATTTTAAAATTGATGTTAAGATATATTTAGAAACTATTTCCAAAAGTAAAAACCTGAAAGCTATGAAAACTAAACATCTGTTTGACAAGTACAAACTTTTTTTGTAAAAAGTCTTTCAGTAGCCTATTTATTATTATTTTTTCTTTATTTTTTTTATTATTTTTTTTCTTTTCATTTCTTCTCTACCCCTGACATGTATGGTTATATGTACTCTTGTATGTA
Organism: Rhinichthys klamathensis goyatoka; assembly: GCF_029890125.1. Taxonomy (NCBI): domain Eukaryota; kingdom Metazoa; phylum Chordata; class Actinopteri; order Cypriniformes; family Leuciscidae; genus Rhinichthys; species Rhinichthys klamathensis. The sequence continues at coordinate 1,182,666 of NW_026606747.1, forward strand.
AACTGTTTTGTTATTATTAAAATTCAATAAAAATAAAAAATAAATTTAAAAAAATCTTCAATCAAGTATACTGAATTTGATCTTTTATAATCACTACTACATTGAGACACCAAGTGTTTCACACTGGGTGTTTTAGAACCTCATGCTGTTTTTATTAGTTGAAATACTGCAGCAGATAGGTGCTGGATATGTAGCCTATACTAAAATTTTATTCAAATGTTTTTGAGTTTCTTCTTTTGAAATGGAAAATTGACAGTTCCGTAATGTGCCCTCTGGGACTCCGTGGTAGTCACGTGACAACTAGTCTCGTGGACGACATAGGCTATGTAATTCAATGGGTCAGAGAATGCTATCACATAGGTCAATTTAAAATACATGATTTTTTTACTAATAAGTTAAATACCGTCACATAATTCGTAGTCGTAGTAACACAAGAAGCTGTAATTTCGGCCTACGTACGGCTTGCCTAACGTTTTTCCGTTTCGGATCGAGCTCCACACGGACAACAAAATAAATCAATTGTATTATGTTTATTTTAGCACATATTCCTATTTTTAAATACTTTGAATGGTTTATTCAAGTGAATCAAATCAGACAGCGCTACGCGTAGCCTAACGTTAGGCCTTAAAGTTATAGCAGTCCGACAGTAGCCTAGCCCATTCATTCAAAATATGAATCGACGCTGGCACTGAATGAGCAAACACTCAATAACTCCAGATCATTGGATTAGCTATAGGCTAGTGCACTGGATACAGATCAGCAGTTATAATAATAAAACAAGATAATGTTAATTACATTTTACACAATGTTATAGGCTATGAGATCGCGCTCATCTAGCCTATCACAGCGGGTTTTCTGATGATGTTAAACGATCTAACTGTTATAAAGATATTAAAAAACAATTCTTCTTGACATTTAAAACATAATACAACACATTAATGAACATTAAATTAATTAAATTACTTGCCTTTTTTGCAGCTGAAAATGTTCCTCCCGAAAATGAAATCTTCTGAAGATCTCCGGCCGAGACCTAGGATTTAACCGCCCTTTTTTTTTTTTCAGGCGGCCGAGTTCCATAATTCTTGTTGTGGCCCGACTGTGACAAAACGAACTCGGGCCGACGGTGAATACACACAGCTACACCGAGTACGGACCTGACACCAATACAACTGCTTTTAGCCGACACTGGCCCATTCATAAAACGCCGTATATGAGCCAGCGCGAGTACAACTGCTTTTAGCCGACACTGGCCCGTTCATAAAATGCCGTAAATGAGCCAGCGCGAGTACAACTGCTTTTAGCCGACACTGGCCCATTCATAAAACGCCGTATATGAGCCAGCGCGAGTACAACTGCTTTTAGCCGACACTGGCCCATTCATAAAACGCCGTATATGAGCCAGCGCGAGTACAACTGCTTTTAGCCGACACTGGCCCATTCATAAAACGCCGTATATGAGCCAGCGCGAGTACAACTGCTTTTAGCCGACACTGGCCCATTCATAAAACGCCGTATATGAGCCAGCGCGAGTACAACTGCTTTTAGCCGACACTGGCCCATTCATAAAACGCTGTATATGAGCCAGCGCGAGTACAACTGCTTTTAGCCGACACTGGCCCGTTCATAAAACGCCGTATATGAGCCAGCGCGAGTACAACTGCTTTTAGCCGACACTGGCCCATTCATAAAACGCTGTATATGAGCCAGCGCGAGTACAACTGCTTTTAGCCGACACTGGCCCGTTCATAAAACGCCGTATATGAGCCAGCGCGAGTACAACTGCTTTTAGCCGACACTGGCCCGTTCATAAAACGCCGTATATGAGCCAGCGCGAGTACAACTGCTTTTAGCCGACACTGGCCCATTCATAAAACGCTGTATATGAGCCAGCGCGAGTACAACTGCTTTTAGCCGACACTGGCCCGTTCATAATGAGCCAGCGCGAGTACAACTGCTTTTAGCCGACACTGGCCCGTTCATAATGAGCCAGCGCGAGTACAACTGCTTTTAGCCGACACTGGCCCGTTCATAAAACGCCGTATATGAGCCAGCGCGAGTACAACTGCTTTTAGCCGACACTGGCCCATTCATAAAAAAACGTATGTCAGCCAGAAGTGTTGTGTACACAGCCGGCACGACTCTGGCCCATTATCTTTTCACCGATGCCGACACTGAGCCGACAGTAGCGCATTTCAGCCGGAATCGGCCCAAATGTGCTTGCTATGTGGGAGAGAGAGCGCTCCGGTCGCGCGCGCGCACTCTCACGTCTTCAAACAACACGAGCGCTGCCCTGCTCTCTCTCTCCCTCGCGCATATTAATCAAAATCAATGGACACGATAGTAAAAGATCGGAAGACCGCAGTTTCACGAGGAGCATTTGGAGATTTTTAGAGATTAGAGACTCTAGGCCTACAGTCAATGAACAACATCAACACTAAATTATAAAGGCCGGTCTCATATAGACGCCTGTCTCAAATACAAGCCGGTGCAGTTCGACGATTTGGGAAAATAAAAGCCCGGGCTACTATTTGAAGTTTTACGGTATATATATATAGTTTATATTTACCAAACATTACTGCAAATTTGTACATGCACACTTATATTTTATGTTGGTTGTAATTCTGAACGGACAGCCTCTCCAGACCTCTTTGCGTGATCACGAAGGTAGGCTAATGGCTGAATCGGAATTTATAAGCAAGATCACGGGAATCAATAGCCTAAGAAAAAAAGTAATGATTTTGTGCAAAGTAAAACCAAAGCAACAGCACACAAAGAAAAAAAAACATGCAGAATGCAGGAAACCACCACTAAATGAATACTTACAACTAAATCATTGGACTTGTCTGTGGAAAGAAAATAATGTGAAATTAGGTTCTTGTAGCGTGACTGCCGGGCTAGGTAGAGGCTGACGGCCTCCTCAGGAACCTGTTTGAAGGATTTGGCGATGGGGGCGGGTGCATCAGGACAAACTGGCGCTAACCTCTCGAAGAGCTGCAGGTGAATTGGTGTAGCTTTCCCGAAGGGCCTTCATTAATGATGTTGCATAACCTGCAGACATAATGGAAACACATGAAATTGTCCTGCATATGAATTATAGCAAACATAAACAGTAAACAGAATGTTACGAGATTGCCAGGGAGATTACAGTACAGTGGACCCTGTCCCTGATATGCGCTACTAAATGTTTTAAAAAATACATAAAAGAAATTCAGAACATATTTGATGATTTGAATGTTACAATTAAATGTTTACACCAATACTAGTGGTAATACATGTGGTAAAGTTACATAAACTCTACGAGGTAGTGAATTTACTGAGAGGTAGCTAAACTCTGAATTGAGAAGTGGATAAACTGTTTCTGACATAATTTCAGCGGTGGGTAAACTGCGTTTAGCCTCCACTCCAGCCCTGACGACACGGTCACGGTCAAATGTGAAAGAGAACCGTAGCAGTCTAACACAAAAAGCAAACACACGATTGCGAAAGCCGCTTGATGATCATCACCACTGATCCAAACACTAGCCATGAAGCTTTCATGACGATATGGACATTTACTTCAGGGCAATTTTGTTTTGGCTCAAATTCGTGAATCATGAAAAATGCTCTTCTAATGTCAGAGTGATCGTGATTGTAGTGGAGGCTGTGTCAAAGGGAACACGGTAGCTATACAAAATACACACAGAGCTAGCTAACACGCAGCTTGTAAACATTAACGTTAGCATGAACTTACCGTGGCAATATCTCGCTTGCGGCAGACGGTGTCTCTCGACCTCGGGACAGGGCAAGCAGAGAGGTTTGCATTCACAGACGGCACGGCGGTAGGAAGTAACTTAGCCATCCTCTCACTCTTTAAACTAAGTGAGACCATCTTGGCATCCCCTGCGTGGTAAATTAATCCTCCTCTTTGAAATGCGCGCTGCATATTCTCGAGTAGGCGGCGACAGAGCTAACTTAGCTGAAAAATCTGCTCGCCTAATCATGACAAATTGCACCCAGCTTCGGAAGATCCCTTTGTCCTTGGGGAAACAATGGACCCTATGCCCAGTTTTGATAAAGTTTTTGCACCCGCCACAAACACAGTAATAAACCATTTTGTCTACTTATTATCTAGCTTACTCTTCTCTATCTCTAAGCTGTTATGCTATGCTATCTCTCACTATCTATCTATGTTATGCTTATGATATCTATCTATCTATCTATCTATCTATCTCGATATATTTACTTATCTGACACTGTCACTCTTTCACTAGCTACCGTTAGCTTTCACTAGCTACCGTTGGCGCGTGCGGTGTTTGTTTGTGTTTAGAGCTCCGTCGAATTGATTCATTAATCCTTGATTTTCTTCTTTACCACTCATTTATTAACAAGCACTTTCTATTTTTATATCGTGTGAACCTATCCTCGATACTATTCCCTGTAAAAAACAATCGGATTGCTTTGATATCGCTACTTAGATCCAACTTTGCGAATCTCGGCTACTAGCCTTTAGCCCGCTAGCATTTCACGCGTGGGCTCGCGCCTATCGAGCGTCTGATTTTACACCCGTTTGGCCGGCAGGCGGAGCTTACGAAACCTGATAGGTTTAGGTTCTGTCCCCAAATGATGTGCCTTCGATAGCTCAGCTGGTAGAGCGGAGGACTGTAGGTGGCAAATTGGCAATCCTTAGGTCGCTGGTTCGACTCTGGCTCGAAGGAGGTCTTTTTCACAAGCAAACATTTCATTGGCCATGCTTCTCGACGAGGCCGTCAGCGATTGAGTTGGTAGTCCAGCGTTTTGTAATCGCGACCGCCGCTGGAGGGCAAAAGCTCATTCCCTGACCGGGAATCGAACCCGGGCCGCGGCGGTGAGAGCGCCGAATCCTAACCACTAGACCACCAGGGAAGGTCTGCTGACTCTTTCCTGTCAAGCCTGGCTGTGTGCCTCTACCAGATTTTGCAGCAACTGCTCAAGCAAGACCACTAAGGCTTGAATTTTCCTCCAGGAGAGGAGACGTCTCTGACCCTGGATCACAGTTATTCCACTGAGAAACTGTCACTGGCTCTGTAGGAATATCCTAACAACACCACAACTTGCCATGAAAACAAAGCAACCGAGATCACCAATATGTGACACCTCCAACTTAAAGCTTTTTATAGCAGGCTCCTTATCAGACCCCTTCCTGACGTTGGCTCCAGGCCTGTTATTGGCATGAGAAAAAGTAGATGTCATGACAGGCCTCTGCCCAGCCGGACACCAACAAGTCGCGTGCATAGTTTTTGTTATTATTATTATTGGATTAGTTGAATAATGTTTTAAATTGACAGTCCAACAATAGGCTGCTTTGTCAGTGGGATAACGGTTACCATACAATACCATGCGTCTTTTCAGATGCATTGCATGGGTACTGTAACAAGGACCTTGCTTTAAGACAAGTTTATAGTGTCTATTATGCCAGCACAGGAATGGGAGGAAACTGAACCCCCTGGGCGAGGCAAATGAGAGCTCCCTCCGATGAGCCAGATGAAATTGAATTCAGTAAACTATCCCTTCGGATCATTCCCATATTCTTAAAGGGGGGCGGTCACACACTAAAAGCCAAACGGCCTGCTTGAGGCTTGAGGATTGAGGAAGTTCCCATATGGTCTAGCGGTCAGGATTCCTGGTTTTCACCCAGGCGGCCCGGGTTCGACTCCCGGTATGGGAAGTTCGTGTTGTCTTTGCTTCACTTATGGAAACAGCCAGGACGTCTCTCTGTGCCACTTGCACTTTTAGCCGGCAGGCGGAGCTTACGAAACCTGATAGGTTTAGGTTCTGTCCCCAAACGATGTGTCTTCGATAGCTCAGCTGGTAGAGCGGAGGACTGAAGGTGGCAAATTGGCAATCCTTAGGTTGCTGGTTCGACTCTGGCTCGAAGGAGGTCTTTTTCACAAGCAAACATTTCATTGGCCATGCTTCTCGACGAGGCCGTCAGCGATTGAGTTGGTAGTCCAGCGTTTTGCAATCGCGACCGCCGCTGGAGGGCAAAAGCTCATTCCCTGACCGGAAATCGAACCCGGGCCGCGGCGGTGAGAGCGCCGAATCCTAACCACTAGACCACCAGGGAAGGTCTGCTGACTCTTTCCCGTCAAGCCTGGCTGAGTGCCTCTACCAGATTTTGCAGCAACTGCTCATGCAAGACCACTAAGGCTTGAATTTTCCTCCAGGAGAGGAGACGTCTCTGACCCTGGATCACATTTATTCCACTGAGAAACTGTCACTGGCTCTGTAGGAATATCCTAACAACACCACAACTTGCCATGAAAACAAAGCAACCGAGATCACCAATATGTGACGCCTCCAACTTGAAGCTTTTTATAGCAGGCTCCTCATCAGACCCCTTCCTGACGTTGGCTCCAGGCCTGTTAATGGCATGAGAAAAAGTAGATGTCATGACAGGCCTCTGCCCAGCCGGACACCAACAAGTCGCGTGCATAGTTTTTGTTATTATTATTATTGGATTAGTTGAATAATATTTTAAATTGACAGTCCAACAATAGGCTGCTTTGTCAGTGGGATAACGGTTACCATACAATACCATGCGTCTTTTCAGATGCATTGCATGGGTACTGTCACAAGGACCTTGCTTTAAGACAAGTTTATAGTGTCTATTATGCCAGCACAGGAATGGGAGGAAACTGAACCCCCTGGGCGAGGCAAATGCACTCAAGGGTGCCTGACTGGTGGGCCAGTGGCGCAATGGATAACGCGTCTGACTACGAATCAGAAGATTTCAGGTTCGACTCCTGGCTGGCTCGCTCTGCCTCTTTTGCTTCGCTGTCAGCCCATAGCCATTTTATTATTATTAGCCCATAGTTTTTGTTATTATTATTATTGTATTAGTTGAATAATATTTTAAATTGACAGTCCAACAATAGGCTGCTTTGTCAGTGGGATAACGGTTACCATACAATACCATGCATCTTTTCAGATGCATTGCATGGGTACTGTCACAAGGACCTTGCTTTGCGACCAGTTTATAGTGTCTATTATGCCAGCACAGGAATGGGAGGAAACTGAACCCCCTGGGCGAGGCAAATGAGAGCTCCCTCCGATGAGCCAGATGAAAATGAATTCAGTAAACTATCCCTTCGGATCATTCCCATATTCTTAAAGGGGGGGCGGTCACACACTAAAAGCCAAAGGGCCTGCTTGAGGCTTGTGGCTTGAGGAAGTTCCCATATTGTCTAGCGGTCAGGATTCCTGGTTTTCACCCAGGCGGCCCGGGTTCGACTCCTGGTATGGGAAGTTCGTGTTGTCTTTGCTTCACTTATGGAAACAGCCAGGACGTCTCTCTGTGCCACTAGCACTTTTAGCCGGCAGGCGGAGCTTTCGAAACCTGATAGGTTTAGGTTCTGTCCCCAAACGATGTGCCTTCGATAGCTCAGCTGGTAGAGCGGAGGACTGTAGGTGGCAAATTGGCAATCCTTAGGTCGCTGGTTCGACTCTGGCTCGAAGGAGGTCTTTTTCACAAGCAAACATTTCATTGGCCATGCTTCTCGATAACGGTTACCATACAATACCATGCGTCTTTTCAGATGCATTGCATGGGTACTGTCACAAGGACCTTGCTTTAAGACAAGTTTATAGTGTCTATTATGCCAGCACAGGAATGGGAGGAAACTGAACCCCCTGGGCGAGGCAAATGCACTCAAGGCTGCCTGACTGAAAAGCCAGTGGCGCAATGGATAACACGTCTGACTACGAATCAGAAGATTCCAGGTTCGACTCCTGGCTGGCTCGCTCTGCCTCTTTTGCTTCGCTGTCAGCCCAAAGCTAATTTATTATTATTAGCCCATAGTTTTTGTTATTATTATTATTGGATTAGTTGAATAATGTTTTAAATTGACAGTCCAACAATAGGCTGCTTTGTCAGTGGGATAACGGTTACCATACAAATACGATCATTCCCATATTCTTAAAGGGGGCGGTCACACACTAAAAGCCAAAGGGCCTGCTTGAGGCTTGAGGATTGAGGAAGTTCCCATATGGTCTAGCGGTCAGGATTCCTGGTTTTCACCCAGGCGGCCCGGGTTCGACTCCCGGTATGGGAAGTTCGTGTTGTCTTTGCTTCACTTATGGAAACAGCCAGGACGTCTCTCTGTGCCACTAGCACTTTTAGCCGGCAGGCGGAGCTTACGAAACCTGATAGGTTTAGGTTCTGTCCCGAAACGATATGCCTTCGATAGCTCAGCTTGTAGAGCGGAGGACTGTAGGTGGCAAATTGGCAATCCTTAGGTCGCTGGTTCGACTCTGGCTCGAAGGAGGTCGTTTTTGCAAACATTTCATTGGCCATGCTTCTCGACGAGGCCGTCAGCGATTGAGTTGGTAGTCCAGCGTTTTGCAATCGCGACCGCCGCTGGAGGGCAAAAGCTCATTCCCTGACCGGGAATCGAACCCGGGCCGCGGCGGTGAGAGCGCCGAATCCTAACCACTAGACCACCAGGGAAGGTCTGCTGACTCTTTCCCGTCAAGCCTGGCTGTGTGCCTCTACCAGATTTTGCAGCAACTGCTCAAGCAAGACCACTAAGGCTTGAATTTTCCTCCAGGAGAGGAGACGTCTCTGACCCTGGATCACAGTTATTCCACTGAGAAACTGTCACTGGCTCTGTAGGAATATCCTAACAACACCACAACTTGCCATGAAAACAAAGCAACCGAGATCACCAACATGTGACGCCTCCAACTTGAAGCTTTTTATAGCAGGCTCCTCATCAGACCCCTTCCTGACGTTGGCTCCAGGCCTGTTATTGGCATGAGAAAAAGTAGATGTCATGACAGGCCTCTACCCAGCCGGACACCAACAAGTCGCGTGCATAGTTTTTGTTATTATTATTATTGGATTAGTTGAATAATATTTTAAATTGACAGTCCAACAATAGGCTGCTTTGTCAGTGGGATAACGGTTACCATACAATACCATGCGTCTTTTCAGATGCATTGCATGGGTACTGTCACAAGGACCTTGCTTTAAGACAAGTTTATAGTGTATATTATGCCAGCACAGGAATGGGAGGAAACTGAACCCCCTGGGCGAGGCAAATGCACTCAAGGGTGCCTGACTGGTGGGCCAGTGGCGCAATGGATAACGCGTCTGACTACGAATCAGAAGATTCCAGGTTCGACTCCTGGCTGGCTCGCTCTGCTTCGCTGTCAGCCCATAGCCATTTTATTATTATTAGCCCATAGTTTTTGTTATTATTATTATTGGATTAGTTGAATAATATTTTAAATTGACAGTCCAACAATAGGCTGCTTTGTCAGTGGGATAACGGTTACCATACAAATACGATCATTCCCATATTCTTAAAGGGGGGCGGTCACACACTAAAAGCCAAAGGGCCTGCTTGAGGCTTGAGGATTGAGGAAGTTCCCATATGGTCTAGCGGTCAGGATTCCTGGTTTTCACCCAGGCGGCCCGGGTCCGACTCCCGGTATGGGAAGTTCGTGTTGTCTTTGCTTCACTTATGGAAACAGCCAGGACGTCTCTCTGTGCCACTAGCACTTTTAGCCGGCAGGCGGAGCTTACGAAACCTGATAGGTTTAGGTTCTGTCCCCAAACGATGTGCCTTCGATAGCTCAGCTGGTAGAGCGGAGGACTGTAGGTGGCAAATTGGCAATCCTTAGGTCGCTGGTTCGACTCTGGCTCGAAGGAGGTTGTTTTCGCAAACATTTCATTGGCCATGCTTCTCGACGAGGCCGTCAGCGATTGAGTTGGTAGTCCAGCGTTTTGCAATCGCGACCGCCGCTGGAGGGCAAAAGCTCATTCCCTGACCGGGAATCAAACCCGGGCCGCGGCGGTGAGAGCGCCGAATCCTAACCACTAGACCACCAGGGAAGGTCTGCTGACTCTTTCCCGTCAAGCCTGGCTGTGTGCCTCTACCAGATTTTGCAGCAACTGCTCAAGCAAGACCACTAAGGCTTGAATTTTCCTCCAGGAGAGGAGACGTCTCTGACCCTGGATCACAGTTATTCCACTGAGAAACTGTCACTGGCTCTGTAGGAATATCCTAACAACACCACAACTTGCCATGAAAACAAAGCAACCGAGATCACCAACATGTGACGCCTCCAACTTGAAGCTTTTTATAGCAGGCTCCTCATCAGACCCCTTCCTGACGTTGGCTCCAGGCCTGTTATTGGCATGAGAAAAAGTAGATGTCATGACAGGCCTCTACCCAGCCGGACACCAACAAGTCGCGTGCATAGTTTTTGTTATTATTATTATTGGATTAGTTGAATAATATTTTAAATTGACAGTCCAACAATAGGCTGCTTTGTCAGTGGGATAACGGTTACCATACAATACCATGCGTCTTTTCAGATGCATTGCATGGGTACTGTCACAAGGACCTTGCTTTAAGACAAGTTTATAGTGTATATTATGCCAGCACAGGAATGGGAGGAAACTGAACCCCCTGGGCGAGACAAATGAGAGCTCCCTCAGATGAGCCAGATGAAATTGAATTCAGTAAACTATCCCTTCGGATCATTCCCATTTTCTTAAAGGGGGGCGGTCACACACTAAAAGCCAAAGGGCCTGCTTGAGGCTTGAGGCTTGAGGCTTGAGGCTTGAGGCTTGAGGCTTGAGGCTTGAGGCTTGAGGCTTGAGGCTTGAGGCTTGAGGCTTGAGGCTTGAGGCTTGAGGCTTGAGGCTTGAGGCTTGAGGCTTGAGGCTTGAGGCTTGAGGCTTGAGGCTTGAGGCTTGAGGCTTGAGGCTTGAGGCAGTTCCCATATGGTCTAGCGGTCAGGATTCCTGGTTTTCACCCAGGCGTGTTTGCTTGTGAAAGGGTGCCTGACTGGTGGGCCAGTGGCGCAATGGATAACACGTCTGACTACAAATCAGAAGATTCCAGGTTCGACTCCTGGCTGGCTCGCTCTGCCTCTTTTGCTTCGCTGTCAGCCCATAGCCATTTTATTATTATTAGCCCATAGTTTTTGTTATTATTATTATTGGATTAGTTGAATAATATTTTAAATTGACAGTCCAACAATAGGCTGCTTTGTCAGTGGGATAACGGTTACCATACAATAACATGCATCTTTTCAGATGCATTGCATGGGTACTGTCACAAGGACCTTGCTTTGCGACCAGTTTATAGTGTCTATTATGCCAGCACAGGAATGGGAGGAAACTGAACCCCCTGGGCGAGACAAATGAGAGCTCCCTCCGATGAGCCAGATGAAATTGAATTCAGTAAACTATCCCTTCGGATCATTCCCATTTTCTTAAAGGGGGGCGGTCACACACTAAAAGCCAAAGGGCCTGCTTGAGGCTTGAGGCTTGAGGCTTGAGGAAGTTCCAATATGGTCTAGCGGTCAGGATTCCTGGTTTTCACCCAGGCGGCCCGGGTTCGACTCCCGGTATGGGAAGTTCGTGTTGTCTTTGCTTCACTTATGGAAACAGCCAGGACGTCTCTCTGTGCCACTAGCACTTTTAGCCGGCAGGCGGAGCTTTCGAAACCTGATAGGTTTAGGTTCTGTCCCCAAACGATGTGCCTTCGATAGCTCAGCTGGTAGAGCGGAGGACTGTAGGTGGCAAATTGGCAATCCTTAGGTCGCTGGTTCGACTCTGGCTCGAAGGAGGTCTTTTTCACAAGCAAACATTTCATTGGCCATGCTTCTCGATAACGGTTACCATACAATACCATGCGTCTTTTCAGATGCATTGCATGGGTACTGTCACAAGGACCTTGCTTTAAGACAAGTTTATAGTGTATATTATGCCAGCACAGGAATGGGAGGAAACTGAACCCCCTGGGCGAGGCAAATGCACTCAAGGCTGCCTGACTGAAAAGCCAGTGGCGCAATGGATAACACGTCTGACTACGAATCAGAAGATTCCAGGTTCGACTCCTGGCTGGCTCGCTCTGCCTCTTTTGCTTCGCTGTCAGCCCAAAGCTAATTTATTATTATTAGCCCATAGTTTTTGTTATTATTATTATTGGATTAGTTGAATAATGTTTTAAATTGACAGTCCAACAATAGGCTGCTTTGTCAGTGGGATAACGGTTACCATACAAATACGATCATTCCCATATTCTTAAAGGGGGGCGGTCACACACTAAAAGCCAAAGGGCTTGCTTGAGGCTTGAGGATTGAGGAAGTTCCCATATGGTCTAGCGGTCAGGATTCCTGGTTTTCACCCAGGCGGCCCGGGTTCGACTCCCGGTATGGGAAGTTCGTGTTGTCTTTGCTTCACTTATGGAAACAGCCAGGACGTCTCTCTGTGCCACTAGCACTTTTAGCCGTCAGGCGGAGCTTACGAAACCTGATAGGTTTAGGTTCTGTCCCCAAACGATGTGCCTTCGATAGCTCAGCTTGTAGAGCGGAGGACTGTAGGTGGCAAATTGGCAATCCTTAGGTCGCTGGTTCGACTCTGGCTCGAAGGAGGTCGTTTTCGCAAACATTTCATTGGCCATGCTTCTCGACGAGGCCGTCAGCGATTGAGTTGGTAGTCCAGCGTTTTGCAATCGCGACCGCCGCTGGAGGGCAAAAGCTCATTCCCTGACCGGGAATCGAACCCGGGCCGCGGCGGTGAGAGCGCCGAATCCTAACCACTAGACCACCAGGGAAGGTCTGCTGACTCTTTCCCGTCAAGCCTGGCTGTGTGCCTCTACCAGATTTTGCAGCAACTGCTCAAGCAAGACCACTAAGGCTTGAATTTTCCTCCAGGAGAGGAGACGTCTCTGACCCTGGATCACAGTTATTCCACTGAGAAACTGTCACTGGCTCTGTAGGAATATCCTAACAACACCACAACTTGCCATGAAAACAAAGCAACCGAGATCACCAACATGTGACGCCTCCAACTTGAAGCTTTTTATAGCAGGCTCCTCATCAGACCCCTTCCTGACGTTGGCTCCAGGCCTGTTATTGGCATGAGAAAAAGTAGATGTCATGACAGGCCTCTACCCAGCCGGACACCAACAAGTCGCGTGCATAGTTTTTGTTATTATTATTATTGGATTAGTTGAATAATATTTTAAATTGACAGTCCAACAATAGGCTGCTTTGTCAGTGGGATAACGGTTACCATACAATACCATGCGTCTTTTCAGATGCATTGCATGGGTACTGTCACAAGGACCTTGCTTTAAGACAAGTTTATAGTGTATATTATGCCAGCACAGGAATGGGAGGAAACTGAACCCCCTGGGCGAGGCAAATGCACTCAAGGGTGCCTGACTGGTGGGCCAGTGGCGCAATGGATAACGCGTCTGACTACGAATCAGAAGATTCCAGGTTCGACTCCTGGCTGGCTCGCTCTGCTTCGCTGTCAGCCCATAGCCATTTTATTATTATTAGCCCATAGTTTTTGTTATTATTATTATTGGATTAGTTGAATAATATTTTAAATTGACAGTCCAACAATAGGCTGCTTTGTCAGTGGGATAACGGTTACCATACAAATACGATCATTCCCATATTCTTAAAGGGGGGCGGTCACACACTAAAAGCCAAAGGGCCTGCTTGAGGCTTGAGGATTGAGGAAGTTCCCATATGGTCTAGCGGTCAGGATTCCTGGTTTTCACCCAGGCGGCCCGGGTTCGACTCCCGGTATGGGAAGTTCGTGTTGTCTTTGCTTCACTTATGGAAACAGCCAGGACGTCTCTCTGTGCCACTAGCACTTTTAGCCGGCAGGCGGAGCTTTCGAAACCTGATAGGTTTAGGTTCTGTCCCCAAACGATGTGCCTTCGATAGCTCAGCTGGTAGAGCGGAGGACTGTAGGTGGCAAATTGGCAATCCTTAGGTCGCTGGTTCGACTCTGGCTCGAAGGAGGTCTTTTTCACAAGCAAACATTTCATTGGCCATGCTTCTCGATAACGGTTACCATACAATACCATGCGTCTTTTCAGATGCATTGCATGGGTACTGTCACAAGGACCTTGCTTTAAGACAAGTTTATAGTGTATATTATGCCAGCACAGGAATGGGAGGAAACTGAACCCCCTGGGCGAGGCAAATGCACTCAAGGCTGCCTGACTGAAAAGCCAGTGGCGCAATGGATAACACGTCTGACTACGAATCAGAAGATTCCAGGTTCGACTCCTGGCTGGCTCGCTCTGCCTCTTTTGCTTCGCTGTCAGCCCAAAGCTAATTTATTATTATTAGCCCATAGTTTTTGTTATTATTATTATTGGATTAGTTGAATAATGTTTTAAATTGACAGTCCAACAATAGGCTGCTTTGTCAGTGGGATAACGGTTACCATACAAATACGATCATTCCCATATTCTTAAAGGGGGGCGGTCACACACTAAAAGCCAAAGGGCTTGCTTGAGGCTTGAGGATTGAGGAAGTTCCCATATGGTCTAGCGGTCAGGATTCCTGGTTTTCACCCAGGCGGCCCGGGTTCGACTCCCGGTATGGGAAGTTCGTGTTGTCTTTGCTTCACTTATGGAAACAGCCAGGACGTCTCTCTGTGCCACTAGCACTTTTAGCCGGCAGGCGGAGCTTACGAAACCTGATAGGTTTAGGTTCTGTCCCCAAACGATGTGCCTTCGATAGCTCAGCTTGTAGAGCGGAGGACTGTAGGTGGCAAATTGGCAATCCTTAGGTCGCTGGTTCGACTCTGGCTCGAAGGAGGTCGTTTTCACAAACATTTCATTGGCCATGCTTCTCGACGAGGCCGTCAGCGATTGAGTTGGTAGTCCAGCGTTTTGCAATCGCGACCGCCGCTGGAGGGCAAAAGCTCATTCCCTGACCGGGAATCGAACCCGGGCCACGGCGGTGAGAGCGCCGAATCCTAACCACTAGACCACCAGGGAAGGTCTGCTGACTCTTTCCCGTCAAGCCTGGCTGTGTGCCTCTACCAGATTTTGCAGCAACTGCTCAAGCAAGACCACTAAGGCTTGAATTTTCCTCCAGGAGAGGAGACGTCTCTGACCCTGGATCACAGTTATTCCACTGAGAAACTGTCACTGGCTCTGTAGGAATATCCTAACAACACCACAACTTGCCATGAAAACAAAGCAACCGAGATCACCAACATGTGACGCCTCCAACTTGAAGCTTTTTATAGCAGGCTCCTCATCAGACCCCTTCCTGACGTTGGCTCCAGGCCTGTTATTGGCATGAGAAAAAGTAGATGTCATGACAGGCCTCTACCCAGCCGGACACCAACAAGTCGCGTGCATAGTTTTTGTTATTATTATTATTGGATTAGTTGAATAATATTTTAAATTGACAGTCCAACAATAGGCTGCTTTGTCAGTGGGATAACGGTTACCATACAATACCATGCGTCTTTTCAGATGCATTGCATGGGTACTGTCACAAGGACCTTGCTTTAAGACAAGTTTATAGTGTATATTATGCCAGCACAGGAATGGGAGGAAACTGAACCCCCTGGGCGAGGCAAATGCACTCAAGGGTGCCTGACTGGTGGGCCAGTGGCGCAATGGATAACTTGTCTGACTACGAATCAGAAGATTCCAGGTTCGACTCCTGGCTGGCTCGCTCTGCTTCGCTGTCAGCCCATAGCCATTTTATTATTATTAGCCCATAGTTTTTGTTATTATTATTATTGGATTAGTTGAATAATATTTTAAATTGACAGTCCAACAATAGGCTGCTTTGTCAGTGGGATAACGGTTACCATACAAATACGATCATTCCCATATTCTTAAAGGGGGGCGGTCACACACTAAAAGCCAAAGGGCCTGCTTGAGGCTTGAGGATTGAGGAAGTTCCCATATGGTCTAGCGGTCAGGATTCCTGGTTTTCACCCAGGCGGCCCGGGTTCGACTCCCGGTATGGGAAGTTCGTGTTGTCTTTGCTTCACTTATGGAAACAGCCAGGACGTCTCTCTGTGCCACTAGCACTTTTAGCCGGCAGGCGGAGCTTTCGAAACCTGATAGGTTTAGGTTCTGTCCCCAAACGATGTGCCTTCGATAGCTCAGCTGGTAGAGCGGAGGACTGTAGGTGGCAAATTGGCAATCCTTAGGTCGCTGGTTCGACTCTGGCTCGAAGGAGGTCTTTTTCACAAGCAAACATTTCATTGGCCATGCTTCTCGATAACGGTTACCATACAATACCATGCGTCTTTTCAGATGCATTGCATGGGTACTGTCACAAGGACCTTGCTTTAAGACAAGTTTATAGTGTATATTATGCCAGCACAGGAATGGGAGGAAACTGAACCCCCTGGGCGAGGCAAATGCACTCAAGGCTGCCTGACTGAAAAGCCAGTGGCGCAATGGATAACACGTCTGACTACGAATCAGAAGATTCCAGGTTCGACTCCTGGCTGGCTCGCTCTGCCTCTTTTGCTTCGCTGTCAGCCCAAAGCTAATTTATTATTATTAGCCCATAGTTTTTGTTATTATTATTATTGGATTAGTTGAATAATGTTTTAAATTGACAGTCCAACAATAGGCTGCTTTGTCAGTGGGATAACGGTTACCATACAAATACGATCATTCCCATATTCTTAAAGGGGGGCGGTCACACACTAAAAGCCAAAGGGCCTGCTTGAGGCTTGAGGATTGAGGAAGTTCCCATATGGTCTAGCGGTCAGGATTCCTGGTTTTCACCCAGGCGGCCCGGGTTCGACTCCCGGTATGGGAAGTTCGTGTTGTCTTTGCTTCACTTATGGAAACAGCCAGGACGTCTCTCTGTGCCACTAGCACTTTTAGCCGGCAGGCGGAGCTTACGAAACCTGATAGGTTTAGGTTCTGTCCCCAAACGATGTGCCTTCGATAGCTCAGCTGGTAGAGCGGAGGACTGTAGGTGGCAAATTGGCAATCCTTAGGTCGCTGGTTCGACTCTGGCTCGAAGGAGGTTGTTTTCGCAAACATTTCATTGGCCATGCTTCTCGACGAGGCCGTCAGCGATTGAGTTGGTAGTCCAGCGTTTTGCAATCGCGACCGCCGCTGGAGGGCAAAAGCTCATTCCCTGACCGGGAATCAAACCCGGGCCGCGGCGGTGAGAGCGCCGAATCCTAACCACTAGACCACCAGGGAAGGTCTGCTGACTCTTTCCCGTCAAGCCTGGCTGTGTGCCTCTACCAGATTTTGCAGCAACTGCTCAAGCAAGACCACTAAGGCTTGAATTTTCCTCCAGGAGAGGAGACGTCTCTGACCCTGGATCACAGTTATTCCACTGAGAAACTGTCACTGGCTCTGTAGGAATATCCTAACAACACCACAACTTGCCATGAAAACAAAGCAACCGAGATCACCAACATGTGACGCCTCCAACTTGAAGCTTTTTATAGCAGGCTCCTCATCAGACCCCTTCCTGACGTTGGCTCCAGGCCTGTTATTGGCATGAGAAAAAGTAGATGTCATGACAGGCCTCTACCCAGCCGGACACCAACAAGTCGCGTGCATAGTTTTTGTTATTATTATTATTGGATTAGTTGAATAATATTTTAAATTGACAGTCCAACAATAGGCTGCTTTGTCAGTAGGATAACGGTTACCATACAATACCATGCGTCTTTTCAGATGCATTGCATGGGTACTGTCACAAGGACCTTGCTTTAAGACAAGTTTATAGTGTATATTATGCCAGCACAGGAATGGGAGGAAACTGAACCCCCTGGGCGAGGCAAATGCACTCAAGGGTGCCTGACTGGTGGGCCAGTGGCGCAATGGATAACGCGTCTGACTACGAATCAGAAGATTCCAGGTTCGACTCCTGGCTGGCTTGCTCTGCCTCTTTTGCTTCGCTGTCAGCCCATAGCCATTTTATTATTATTAGCCCATAGTTTTTGTTATTATTATTATTGGATTAGTTGAATAATATTTTAAATTGACAGTCCAACAATAGGCTGCTTTGTCAGTGGGATAACGGTTACCATACAAATACGATCATTCCCATATTCTTAAAGGGGGGCGGTCACACACTAAAAGCCAAAGGGCCTTCTTGAGGCTTGAGGATTGAGGAAGTTCCCATATGGTCTAGCGGTCAGGATTCCTGGTTTTCACCCAGGCGGCCCGGGTTCGACTCCCGGTATGGGAAGTTCGTGTTGTCTTTGCTTCACTTATGGAAACAGCCAGGACGTCTCTCTGTGCCACTAGCACTTTTAGCCGGCAGGCGGAGCTTACGAAACCTGATAGGTTTAGGTTCTGTCCCCAAACGATGTGCCTTCGATAGCTCAGCTGGTAGAGCGGAGGACTGTAGGTGGCAAATTGGCAATCCTTAGGTCGCTGGTTCGACTCTGGCTCGAAGGAGGTTGTTTTCGCAAACATTTCATTGGCCATGCTTCTCGACGAGGCCGTCAGCGATTGAGTTGGTAGTCCAGCGTTTTGCAATCGCGACCGCCGCTGGAGGGCAAAAGCTCATTCCCTGACCGGGAATCAAACCCGGGCCGTGGCGGTGAGAGCGCCGAATCCTAACCACTAGACCACCAGGGAAGGTCTGCTGACTCTTTCCCTGCCAGACCTTGCTTTGCGACCAGTTTATAGTGTCTATTATGCCAGCACAGGAATGGGAGGAAACTGAACCCCCTGGGCGAGACAAATGAGAGCTCCCTCCGATGAGCCAGATGAAATTGAATTCAGTAAACTATCCCTTCGGATCATTCCCATTTTCTTAAAGGGGGGCGGTCACACACTAAAAGCCAAAGGGCCTGCTTGAGGCTTGAGGCTTGAGGCTTGAGGCTTGAGGAAGTTCCCATATGGTCTAGCGGTCAGGATTCCTGGTTTTCACCCAGGCGTGTTTGCTTGTGAAAGGGTGCCTGACTGGTGGGCCAGTGGCGCAATGGATAACACGTCTGACTACAAATCAGAAGATTCCAGGTTCGACTCCTGGCTGGCTCGCTCTGCCTCTTTTGCTTCGCTGTCAGCCCATAGCCATTTTATTATTATTAGCCCATAGTTTTTGTTATTATTATTATTGGATTAGTTTAATAATATTTTAAATTGACAGTCCAACAATAGGCTGCTTTGTCAGTGGGATAACGGTTACCATACAATACCATGCATCTTTTCAGATGCATTGCATGGGTACTGTCACAAGGACCTTGCTTTGCGACCAGTTTATAGTGTCTATTATGCCAGCACAGGAATGGGAGGAAACTGAACCCCCTGGGCGAGGCAAATGAGAGCTCCCTCCGATGAGCCAGATGAAATTGAATTCAGTAAACTATCCCTTCGGATCATTCCCATATTCTTAAAGGGGGGCGGTCACACACTAAAAGCCAAAGGGCCTGCTTGAGGCTTGAGGAAGTTCCCATATGGTCTAGCGGTCAGGATTAAAAGAAGGGTGAAAACAAAAGTTTTATAAATCTGTGTGTAATGCTAATGAAAAGTGCAATATGGGAGAGAAGAACTGTGGCTAAAAAGGAAAAAATTGTGTTCGATGTTTGGACTGTGTTTAAAAGGAAAACTGAATTATATTTGGAAAGACTGTATGTGTATTTTAAAGGTGAAAATATTTTGCATGCTTTTTATGATGTTTTTACCCCAAAAGTTTGTTGTGTTTTAAAAGATTTAATGTGGAAGCTGCCCGGAAGTGAAGGAGTTTTTTAAAAAACTGTGTATGTAAATGGAAGATATGTGATGTAGAGATGTTTGTAGAAGAAAATATGTATTGTATTGTATAATATGTATCTTATTGTAATTATTTTTTATTTTATTTTATTGATTGAAAATTTTTAATAAAAAAAAAAAAAGCGGTCAGGATTCCTGGTTTTCACCCAGGCGGCCCAGGTTCGACTCCCGGTATGGGAAGTTCGTGTTGTCTTTGCTTCACTTATGGAAACAGCCAGGACGTCTCTCTGTGCCACTAGCACTTTTAGCCGACAGGCGGAGCTTACGAAACCTGATAGGTTTAGGTTCTGTCCCCAAACGATGTGCCTTCGATGGCGGTACCTGACAGCCGTGCGTCTGTAAAATCTATCCAATACAATGACGAGCTCCATCTTTAAAAAACCAATTACGTTACGAGCTCCATTTTTGGCCGTCCAATGAAATGTCAAGGTCCATTTTTCATAGACCAATCACCGCACATAGTCCATTTTTGTCCATCTTTGAGTTTGAGCAGATTCCATCCAATCTCCGCTCATATTCTCTTTTTTGGCCGTCCAATGAAATGGCAATGTCCATTTTTCATACACCAATCACCGCACGTTGAGCATAAACGTCACCGCTGTTATTTATATTCCGCTCAGGTAACGTTATGTTATTTATAGTTATTGTATTTATTGTTAATGAACGTTTTCTGTATTTTAGGAATAGCAAGATTGCTCCGTAAAACGATCAGGTAAGTTAACGTTAACTGTAATTGTAAGTAATAGGGTATAATTGTCGCAGCTCAATTTGTAATGTAAATAGTTTTATTCGATTTTGTCTGACTTTGTGTAACTCCAGTCAGCAAGCAAACCTTATTTTTTTGTATAGGTAACGTTAGCTAACGTTACGTTAGCTATAGCTAACGTTATCATCGAGCTTGGCAATTGTACATTTTTGTCAGTAACGAAACTTATTTTGTTTTCTGACAGGATTAACTAGTAAAATAGCATATCTGATAGTGTTTGTTACTTTATAGGAAATGGATAAATCAATGTACAATAAATCTCATTGTAATAGTCTACTGTAACACTGGCATAAAATGTAACAAAATAAATTTGGATAATGTCTCTAACTGTTGGGTGTTTGTTTAACTTTTATACACTAGTGGTAAAAAATGACCAGTCATAAGTGAATGGATGAGAATACAATAAGTATATAAAATAAAATTCAGGCACATGTTCATTTTAACACATGGGCACAGTTGAAATAACACAATGTTTAATCTGAGTATTTGTTATAGTCAAAATAATCCATAACAGTTACATTATACGTTTTACTACAAAACAATTTGTATGAGCCCAGGTCAATGAGGCATACAGGCCATAAATAGCAAATAGAAGTTCAAAATTTGTAATGTTTACAAAAACTCTATCACAAGATCTATCACAACATTAGGTGATGATATATACAGTATGCATTATTTTGGATTTATAAACTGCTATAATGTGGCGGTCATTTTGGACCAGGAAAAATGACCACGTAGTCAATTTTTGTCAATCTTTGAGCACAAACACCGCTTAAGTTATTTATATCCCGCTGTTATTTATATTCCGCTCAGGTATGTTATTTATAGTTATTTTATTTATTGTTAATGAAATGGCTTACGTTTTCTATTTTTTAGGAATATTAAGATTGCCTCCGTAAAACATCTCTGTAATCCCTCATTTTGGGCCCTTGCCATGATGACTTAATGTAATTACACTATAACATGAATAAAACTGCGTATCTGTCATTACAGAAAATGTCCAAACAACAATCCAAAAGCCACAAGGCTATGGATGATACTGAGTGGGTCTCGCGCTTTAGGTCTTTTGCCTCCACTGGTGTCTGGCCATCAGATGCAGGTAACCGACCTGCTCCAAGGCAAAAGAAGTGGTACAGTCTGTATCAGAAGGTATGTAGAAAAAGTATCAAAAGGAATATATATATATATATATATATATATATATATATTAATTTTGAGTAGTAGACATATTATATTTTCAGTATGTACAGTATGAGCATAAAACAAGAACTTGTACAAATAAATATAAGTGGCATCTTTTGTTTTGTTTACAGATAGAGAAGTGCCCTCTGCAGCTGAGAGGACAGCTAACGCTTTTCTCCCAGCCACAGATGTGTTTGTGTGGATTTCATCCTCATAAGGTAGGCTAATTTGGGCTCTTTCAGTTTAACTACAGTTGATGCAGTGTGCACACAATATAAAGATGTGGTATTTCTTAACATTAATGTATTCTTGGACAATTTCTGTTGTTTCTATCTGGGTTGGTTTGGCAACAGGTCTGTTCCACAGCAGAGGAAATTGCATAGTAGGTAAAAGAAGGTCATAAGGTTGAAACTAACTACATCACTAATAACTGAATAAAAAACCCACATCTAAATTTGTCACGTCATTTGCATGAAAGGGGTTCTTATACATTATTGTTTATACTATTAACATAGAATAGAACAGTAGTATTGTGCTTTCTTTAAATCACTGGTGATTTTGTCCATCATCTTTCTAAGTCTTTCATACTGTATTTCATACTGTATATATGCACTGTTTTATACACTTTTGTTATGCAGCAGCAAGTGCCTACAGCCTCATCTAGACCCACAAGCAGTGCAGACCAATCAACTAGTGGTCAATGTAGCTCCTTAATGGTAGGTAGATTTTATAGCTTTATGTGAGAGAGAATTCATAACGGAAATATTTTATATTCTTGTCATATTTCAGCTCCCAACCACTGCTCCAGTAGAACGTCCCACAGCTGACACTACACCCGCAAGTTTGGTGAAAAGGCCCAAGCTCACCCTTTCCTCGGTACATATGATGGCATGTGTTTTAAAATGGTTAACAGTTGTCATATTAATACTTCTCTCTTTAAAGTTTAATAAGTCCAGATTTGGTGGAAAGCATGTGGAGAGTGCAAAGCCAAATTTACATGTTGGACGGAAAGCTCATGTAAGTAATAAATAATTATTATTTCTTTGCTACAAAAAAAAATTCCAATGATACAATTTTTTTATACCTTGTATTTTTAGACTCATTCAACCACTGCTACAAATGCAGCTGCCCGTGTGTGTGAGGCTCCAGTGCTAGCAGGTGGTCCTCCTCAAACCATCTCTCCACCACAGCCTCCAAGTGCAGAATCATTTTTTCTTGCTCCTCCATTACCGCCTCCAAAACAACGGCATCGGCCAGTGGAGGGGCAGAGTTTAGGAGTGAATGTGGTAAAACATTGCACTTGTTACTATGTTTGGTTAGTATTTTTTTGTCTTTATTTGACCTGTCCTTTTCTGTCTACAGAGCGCATTCCAGCCTGAGCACTCTGCTGCAGTTCCTCTCCTGTGGCCTAAAACCATGCCCCAGGAGGATCACCAATGGGTCTCCACAGGATTGTTCAGAGTTGGTGCTCGTGGGAATTTGGAGCTCCAGGATCATCTCCAGTTGTGGTATTTCCCTCCACAGCCATCCCTTATTTACCACCAGGCACCAACATCAGGCAGATTTTTTGCCCATCCCTTACTGCTGTGGATGCCGTATAGGCTGTGGAAAGTCAGGCTGCTGTGCGCGGACCAAGCCTGTAAAAGCCCTCTGACTAGTGGAGGTCTTCACAGACGGGTGCGTCAGGTCCTTGACATTGACCGCTTTTACAACCTGGTCACAGAGACTCTGATTTGCTCCAAGTGCCGCCGCAGCTACCTGTCTTGGAATAGGGAAATACTTGAGCAGCTGGACATGGCCCATCGTTCTGAGTTTAGGGTCATTCTTACCCGCCGGTATGTTACATTATTGTGTGATTTTTGTCAGTTGCTTATCCATGTATATTTAATTTATTTCTTATTACAGATATGCCTGTGACATCAGGGTGATACGCCTCCTACGGGAACGTGGTCTGGCGACTGATTGGCCAATTGAAAGAGAACCACAGTGAAGAGTGGCTGAAAAGGGTTGCGCGGTATACCAGCGAGTGTGCTTCTTTTACCAGCAAAAGTTGCCTGATGCCACCAACATTTGAAGAGCCTCCCCAACCTGTGGCAATTCCCAGCTATAAGTGGCTTTCAGTGGTGTACAGCCAAGACATCCTGTTCAGGCTGGAGGATATCAAGGCTAGTATCACCTCCACTTATGGATCCATCTTAAAACTGGATTCCACCAGAAAGGTACATCTTTAATTATTATTGTACTGAGGTTATGCAAATTCTATTTATATTTAAATCTAAATAGAAATGGAACCTCAAATGAATGAACAACTTAAACAATAACATAAGATGGAATGTCAAATTGAGGGACAATTCAAAGATTAAAACAAGAATAACATTGCAGAGATAACCACTAAATTTTTTTATGACATTACACGCATAAGCTCTATATTAATGCAATAGAACCACTGAAGGTGTTGCTACTATTGGTTTAATATATATGTTTGTTTTAGATCACTAAAAAGCTCTCAGGACCGGCAAAAGGCACTGCACAGTGGCTGACATCCGTTGGTAACGAGATGGGTCAAGTGCTCATCAGTGTCTTGACTGCTGGTGAGGGACCAGGTTTGGATCTTATGGCAGCTGGCTTGGTAGACAGGTATGTTACCTGTAATACATTTTCACTTACATGTAATTTAACTTGTCCTTAGTTTAGAATTTACTATTTACAATTTGCATTTGTAATTTACTGTTGTTTGATGATGAAATTCTTTAATTATTTTTGATAATTATTTCTCGCAGGTATAAAGCTGCAGGTGTAGACCCTCCTGTTGCTCTCTATGTGGACTGTGGCTGCTGCAAGGATGTGGGTGAGACCAAGCTGAAGGCCAGATTTGCTGGATGGCCTAACTTGATTGTTCGCCTCGACATCTGGCACTATATGCGACGCCTGGCTGTGGGATGCACCACTGATGCACACCAGCTCTATCCCACTTTCATGGCTCGCATATCAGCATGTATTTTTGAGTGGGATGCTGCTGATGTCAACAAGTTGAGAGAGGCAAAAAGAGCACAGCTAAAAGAGCAAGGCCTGATGGCTCTGACGGAGAAGCAGCTAGATCGGCACATAAAAAAAGAAGAGTTAGAGCTGCACTGCAGGAGGAGGACTCGTGGAGAAGACCAAACCATCCGGCTGTTGGATCAGCTCATCAGTGAGCTCATCAGTGACAAGGGTAAGGATGCCCTTGGTGTTCCTCTTCTGGACCCCATCAGAATGCAGCACATCTGGCGTGTTCAGAAGAGACATGTTAAGTGCATTCAGGACCCACCTGGTGTGGCGCTGTACACACAGACTGGCACCATCACCAAGGGAGGAGTGCAACTGCAGACACTGCGCTGTGCCAGAGGTTCTACATCTTTGGAGTCATTCCACTGTCACTTAAACCGGTTCATTCCAGGTACGTGCAACTCAATAATGTTTATGTTTAACAGAAATACTTGACCTTATTCCTTTTTGCCGTTTTTTTGTATTTACTTTAGGAAACAGTGCAAACTCGCTCAACTTCCAGATCTACCTACTAGATGGGCTACATCGCTGGAACCACAACAGGGCAGCAGCTGCTCTGGAGGCAGAGACCTCGGGCCTGCGCACATACTCGGGCGAGCTGGTTCACAGCGTGAATAAAGATTATGAGAAGGTTTTTGGCAGGAAGCTGATTCCTTCTTTTACACCACCCGCAAAGTACACAGGTATTCATATTTAATATTGTATGTTTATGCTCATAGTTCTTTCTCTGTTTCTATGTAGTTTTTTTTTTTTTTTTTTTCAATATTGGTTTTGCATTTTCAGGTGAACTGATTGGAGTGCAGTACCTGTTGAGGCAGAACAATGAACCTCTACAGTGTATGGCGCCAGACTCCGAGGAGGCAAATACATTGCTGGAGCAGTTGGAAGAGCCAGTAGAGACTGATGAGGGCTTTGAAGAACTTGAACATATTGAGGTCACTCTTGCCGATTTACTTTTGGACACATCTGATATGATCTCAGTGCTACCTGCTTCTTGTGCTCCTGAGCTTTCTGGTCAGTCCGCTCCTCCTGTCCAGTCCACTCACCTGCTGGGGGTCCCATCTGCACCCGCTCCTCCTGTCCAGTCCACTCACCTGCTGGGGGTCCAACATGCATCTGCTCCTCCTGTCCAGTCCACTCACCTGCTGGGGGTCCAACATGCGTCTGCTCCTCCTGTCCAGTCCACTCACCTGCTGGGGGTCCAACATGCGTCTGCTCCTCCTGTCCAGTCCACTCACCTCCTGGGGGTCCAACATGCGTCTGCTCCTCCTGTCCAGTCCACTCACCTGCTGGGGGTCCAACATGCGTCTGCTCCTCCTGTCCAGTCCACTCACCTGCTGGGGGTCCAACATGCGTCTGCTCCTCCTGTCCAGTCCACTCACCTGCTGGGGGTCCAACATGCGTCTGCTCCTCCTGTCCAGTCCACTCACCTGCTGGGGGTCCCATCTGCACCCGCTCCTCCTGTCCAGTCCACTCACCTGCTGGGGGGTCCCGTCTGCACCTGCTCCTCCTGTCCAGTCCGCTCACCTGCTGGGGGTCCAACATGCGTCTGCTCCTCCTGTCCAGTCCGCTCACCTGCTGGGGGTCCAACATGCGTCTGCTCCTCCTGTCCAGTCCACTCACCTGCTGGGGGTCCAACATGCGTCTGCTCCTCCTGTCCAGTCCACTCACCTCCTGGGGGTCCAACATGCGTCTGCTCCTCCTGTCCAGTCCACTCACCTGCTGGGGGTCCAACATGCGTCTGCTCCTCCTGTCCAGTCCACTCACCTGCTGGGGGTCCAACATGCGTCTGCTCCTCCTGTCCAGTCCACTCACCTGCTGGGGGTCCAACATGCGTCTGCTCCTCCTGTCCAGTCCACTCACCTGCTGGGGGTCCCATCTGCACCCGCTCCTCCTGTCCAGTCCACTCACCTGCTGGGGGTCCCGTCTGCACCTGCTCCTCCTGTCCAGTCCACTCACCTGCTGGGGGTCCAACATGCGTCTGCTCCTCCTGTCCAGTCCGCTCACCTGCTGGGGGTCCAACATGCGTCTGCTCCTCCTGTCCAGTCCACTCACCTGCTGGGGGTCCAACATGCGTCTGCTCCTCCTGTCCAGTCCACTCACCTGCTGGGGGTCCCATCTGCACCCGCTCCTCCTGTCCAGTCCACTCACCTGCTGGGGGTCCCGTCTGCACCTGCTCCTCCTGTCCAGTCCACTCACCTGCTGGGGGTCCAACATGCGTCTGCTCCTCCTGTCCAGTCCGCTCACCTGCTGGGGGTCCAACATGTGTCTGCTCCTCCTGTCCAGTCCACTCACCTGATGGGGGTCCAACATGCGTCTGCTCCTCCTGTCCAGTCCACTCACCTCCTCACCTTTGTGTATATGTTCCCCACAACATATACACAAACTGTTGTATTTGTTCTAGGTTAATGGGTTGTATATAGTTCAGTTCTGTTTGTTTTCTTTCTTTTTACTTGTAAATAGTGATTTATTTTAAATACTATACCAAACGTGATTTGTTTGTACATATTTTGTTGAATGTTGTATATTTGTATGTATATTATAAAGTGTACATTATATGTTTTATATTTCGACGTGAAAAGAATAAAAAATATTTTTTAAATATTTTATTGATCTGTTTTATGTTTATTGTTTTGTTAATGGCTGATAGTGACAGTGATGTGATATAGCAGGCTTAGGTGGAGTGTCCGAAGTCAAATTACATAAAAGAAGAGATACATGCAGAATGCCCATACTGTTTATTTATTTTTTAAATCAAGGTTACAGTAATAGGTGGTAGTTTACTATTAATCATTATTAGATACTCCTGCAATATATCAGTACACTAAATGTTCTTCCATTCTACCATTTGATAATACTGGGTCATCAATGCAGAGTGTTTATAAAGTTAAATCATTGGGAAGTCCCTAAAAATGTGGTTCAGTACCTCCTTTTGATCAAAAGAAGAAAAAATTTAAATGCAATGTGTTAATAATTAAATAAATGGTTAATTGCCTGCAAGCTGAACTGCATCCCTTATATTGCACTAAATAAATCTTGAAATGAATAAAAAAGACATTACGCTCCAGTCCGCTCACCTGCTGGGGGTCCAACATGCGTCTGCTCCTCCTGTCCAGTCCACTCACCTGCTGGGGGTCCAACATGCGTCTGCTCCTCCTGTCCAGTCCACTCACCTCCTGGGGGTCCAACATGCGTCTGCTCCTCCTGTCCAGTCCACTCACCTGCTGGGGGTCCAACATGCGTCTGCTCCTCCTGTCCAGTCCACTCACCTGCTGGGGGTCCAACATGCGTCTGCTCCTCCTGTCCAGTCCACTCACCTGCTGGGGGTCCAACATGCGTCTGCTCCTCCTGTCCAGTCCACTCACCTGCTGGGGGTCCCATAAACATAAAACAGATCAATAAAATATTTAAATATCCAGTCCACTCGTCTGCTCCTCCTGTCCAGTCCGCTCACCTGCTGGGGGTCCAACATGTGTCTGCTCCTCCTGTCCAGTCCACTCACCTGATGGGGGTCCCGTCTGGGTTACCTGGACAATCTACATCTTCAGAGCAAGTAGTAAGAGAAATACCAGTATGCTTTATATTTATTGATGTTTGACCTTCTTGAAATACTTCAAATCTAATGTAATACTTCCTCCTAGGCCGTGGATGAACAGAGTTTGGCAGGAATGGATCGTGTTGATGAGCTTGCGGAATACTTGGTGGAGCTAAGAAATGAAAAAGGCCTCACTCTTACCAATCAGCAGGCCAGCACCATTGTGGGTCTTTGGCAGAACTTGGAGCAACACGATAAGGACCGGATTTCTTACGCTGCTCGACATCAGGAGAGACTGCTCACTGGTCGGTTTAGGTCTCCGAAAAAGAAGGCTGTATTTGCAGGAGTTGAAAGCACAAAAAGGTGTGTACTTGGTTCTACTGGTTCAGCTGCTCAGTGGCCAAACTGCAGCCGTCTTGTAGAAACAATATTTATCAGATTGTGCAACATTCATAATAGCCCCAAGAAAATTGGACACCAAACCCTTTCAAGATGGTCACTAATTCTAAATGATTATAAAAAGATTCGACAGCTCATTTTAATCAACGGCATTATTATGAAAGATACAACTCTGCAACTTGTTACTGTAAATCAGACCACGTTGATACAGTGGCATAACAAAAGATTCAAGGCACAAGAAGTTGCAATTCTGATGCAAGGGTTGGTACTGCCTGATGAACGCCCTGTTGCCAGTGAACCACTACTCCCAGTAAACACTAGGCCCACTCAAGTCACACCACACATGCATGAACACACTTACAACATGCCACCTGACACGGCTGGGTTGGCAAAAACCAAGCTAGTTGTCAAAGATAGAGCTGAGCTGAGAACCATACAGCCAAAACAACATACAGCTCAGCCAGGAGTTTTTTACATGCCACTAATAGTGCCACCAACCACTACAGCAAGTAGCATTCTGCTTCTGCCGCCACCCCAGACCACTGCACCCAGTAGAGTTTGCACACCACATTCTGAGAGCACAACTGGCCCTTGTCAAATGCAAGACACTCCACAAAAAGAAAAGCGTAAATACACTAGAACAGTCACATCCAACAGATGCACTAAATGTGGAGAGCCACGCACCACAGACACTGGCCATAGCCAGTTCAAAGGCAGAATTTACTGCCCAAACAGGGAGACCCTAACCAAAGAGCAGTGGCTTAGAATGATGAGAAAATAGTACATCATTGTATTTTATGTTGTGAAGATTTTGTTTTTATTATAGTAAAATATTTAGTTGTTTTGCAAAACTAATACCGAAATAATTGCACTATTTTTTATTTGATTTTTTTTTATTTTTTTTATTCAATTTGATTGTGATTCATTGTGCTGCCCACAACATATACACAAACTGTTGTATTTGTTCTAGGTTAATGGGTTGTATATAGTTCAGTTCTGTTTGTTTTCTTTCTTTTTACTTGTAAATAGTGATTTATTTTAAATACTATACCAAACGTGATTTGTTTGTACATATTTTGTTGAATGTTGTATATTTGTATGTATATTATAAAGTGTACATTATATGTTTTATATTTCGACGTGAAAAGAATAAAAAATATTTTTTAAATATTTTATTGATCTGTTTTATGTTTATTGTTTTGTTAATGGCTGATAGTGACAGTGATGTGATATAGCAGGCTTAGGTGGAGTGTCCGAAGTCAAATTACATAAAAGAAGAGATACATGCAGAATGCCCATACTGTTTATTTATTTTTTAAATCAAGGTTACAGTAATAGGTGGTAGTTTACTATTAATCATTATTAGATACTCCTGCAATATATCAGTACACTAAATGTTCTTCCATTCTACCATTTGATAATACTGGGTCATCAATGCAGAGTGTTTATAAAGTTAAATCATTGGGAAGTCCCTAAAAATGTGGTTCAGTACCTCCTTTTGATCAAAAGAAGAAAAAATTTAAATGCAATGTGTTAATAATTAAATAAATGGTTAATTGCCTGCAAGCTGAACTGCATCCCTTATATTGCACTAAATAAATCTTGAAATGAATAAAAAAGACATTAGACCCAGCAAGAAAACTCATGTTCTTGCTGGGGATCGAACCCGGATCTCTGTGATTTTTCTCCTCCCCTCGCGCCCCTCCCCCTCAATTCTTCCCCATCTTATACAGACTATTGTTCCCCAGCTTTGGTGGAGCTGGTAGAGCGGAGGACTGTAGGTGGCAAATTGGCAATCCTTAGGTCGCTGGTTCGACTCTGGCTCGAAGGAGGTCTTTTTCACAAGCAAACATTTCATTGGCCATGCTTCTCGACGAGGCCGTCAGCGATTGAGTTGGTAGTCCAGCGTTTTGCAATCGCGACCGCCGCTGGAGGGCAAAAGCTCATTCCCTGACCGGCAATCGAACCCGGGCCGCGGCGGTGAGAGCGCCGAATCCTAACCACTAGACCACCAGGGAAGGTCTGCTGACTCTTTCCCGTCAAGCCTGGCTGTGTGCCTCTACCAGATTTTGCAGCAACTGCTCAAGCAAGACCACTAAGGCTTGAATTTTCCTCCAGGAGAGGAGACGTCTCTGACCCTGGATCACAGTTATTCCACAGTTATTCCTCCTCATCAGACCCCTTCCTGACGTTGGCTCCAGGCCTGTTATTGGCATGAGAAAAAGTAGATGTCATGACAGGCCTCTGCCCAGCCGGACACCAACAAGTCACGTGCATAGTTTTTGTTATTATTATTATTGGATTAGTTGAATAATGTTTTAAATTGACAGTCCAACAATAGGCTGCTTTGTCAGTGGGATAACGGTTACCATACAATACCATGCATCTTTTCAGATGCATTGCATGGGTACTGTCACAAGGACCTTGCTTTGCGACAAGTTTATAGTGTCTATTATGCCAGCACAGGAATGGGAGGAAACTGAACCCCCTGGGCGAGGCAAATGCACTCAAGGGTGCCTGACTGGTGGGCCAGTGGCGCAATGGATAACGCGTCTGACTACGAATCAGAAGATTCCAGGTTCGACGGCTGGCTCGCTCTGCCTCTTTTGCTTCGCTGTCAGCCCATAGCCATTTTATTATTATTAGCCCATAGTTTTTGTTATTATTATTATTGGATTAGTTGAATAATGTTTTAAATTGACAGTCCAACAATAGGCTGCTTTGTCAGTGGGATAACGGTTACCATACAATACCATGCGTCTTTTCAGATGCATTGCATGGGTACTGTCACAAGGACCTTGCTTTAAGACAAGTTTATAGTGTCTATTATGCCAGCACAGGAATGGGAGGAAACTGAACCCCCTGGGCGAGGCAAATGCACTCAAGGGTGCCTGACTGGTGGGCCAGTGGCGCAATGGATAACACGTCTGACTACGAATCAGAAGATTCCAGGTTCGACTCCTGGCTGGCTCGCTCTGCTTCGCTGTCAGCCCATAGCCATTTTATTATTATTAGCCCATAGTTTTTGTTATTATTATTATTGGATTAGTTGAATAATATTTTAAATTGACAGTCCAACAATAGGCTGCTTTGTCAGTGGGATAACGGTTACCATACAATACCATGCATCTTTTCAGATGTAGTGCATGGGTACTGTCACAAGGACCTTGCTTTGCGACCAGATTATAGTGTCTATTATGCCAGCACAGGAATGGGAGGAAACTGAACCCCCTGGGCGAGGCAAATGAGAGCTCCCTCCGATGAGCCAGATGAAATTGAATTCAGTAAACTATCCCTTCGGGTCATTCCCATATTCTTAAAGGGGGGCGGTCACACACTAAAAGCCAAAGGGCCTGCTTGAGGCTTGAGGCTTGTGGCTTGAGGAAGTTCCCATATGGTCTAGCAGTCAGGATTCCTGGTTTTCACCCAGGCGGCCGGGGTTCGACTCCCGGTATGGGAAGTTCGTGTTGTCTTTGCTTCACTTATGGAAACAGCCAGGACGCCTCTCTGTGCCACTAGCACTTTTAGCCGGCAGGCGGAGCTTTCGAAACCTGATAGGTTTAGGTTCTGTCCCCAAACGATGTGCCTTCGATAGCTCAGCTGGTAGAGCGGAGGACTGTAGGTGGCAAATTGGCAATCCTTAGGTCGCTGGTTCGACTCTGGCTCGAAGGAGGTCTTTTTCACAAGCAAACATTTCATTGGCCATGCTTCTCGACGAGGCCGTCAGCGATTGAGTTGGTAGTCCAGCGTTTTGCAATCGCGACCGCCGCTGGAGGGCAAAAGCTCATTCCCTGACCGGGAATCGAACCCGGGCCGCAGCGGTGAGAGCGCCTAATCCTAACCACTAGACCACCAGGGAAGGTCTGCTGACTCTTTCCCGTCAAGCCTGGCTGTGTGCCTCTACCAGATTTTGCAGCAACTGCTCAAGCAAGACCACTAAGGCTTGAATTTTCCTCCAGGAGAGGAGACGTCTCTGACCCTGGATCACAGTTATTCCACTGAGAAACTGTCACTGGCTCTGTAGGAATATCCTAACAACACCACAACTTGCCATGAAAACAAAGCAACCGAGATCACCAATATGTGACGCCTCCAACTTGAAGCTTTTTATAGCAGGCTCCTCATCAGACCCCTTCCTGACGTTGGCTCCAGGCCTGTTATTGGCATGAGAAAAAGTAGATGTCATGACAGGCCTCTGCCCAGCCGGACACCAACAAGTCGCGTGCATAGTTTTTGTTATTATTATTATTGGATTAGTTGAATAATATTTTAAATTGACAGTCCAACAATAGGCTGCTTTGTCAGTGGGATGACGGTTACCATACAATACCATGCGTCTTTTCAGATGCATTGCATGGGTACTGTCACAAGGACCTTGCTTTAAGACAAGTTTATAGTGTCTATTATGCCAGCACAGGAATGGGAGGAAACTGAACCCCCTGGGCGAGGCAAATGCACTCAAGGCTGCCTGACTGGTGGGCCAGTGGCGCAATGGATAACGCGTCTGACTACGAATCAGAAGATTCCAGGTTCGACTCCTGGCTGGCTCGCTCTGCCTCTTTTGCTTCGCTGTCAGCCCATAGCCATTTTATTATTATTAGCCCATAGTTTTTGTTATTATTATTATTGGATTAGTTGAATAATGTTTTAAATTGACAGTCCAACAATAGGCTGCTTTGTCAGTGGGATAACGGTTACCATACAAATACGATCATTCCCATATTCTTAAAGGGGGGCGGTCACACACTAAAAGCCAAAGGGCCTGCTTGAGGCTTGAGGATTGAGGAAGTTCCCATATGGTCTAGCGGTCAGGATTCCTGGTTTTCACCCAGGCGTCCTGGGTTTGACTCCCGGTATGGGAAGTTCGTGTTGTCTTTGCTTCACTTATGGAAACAGCCAGGACGTCTCTCTGTGCCACTAGCACTTTTAGCCGGCAGGCGGAGCTTACGAAACCTGATAGGTTTAGGTTCTGTCCCCAAACTATGTGCCTTCGATAGCTCAGCTGGTAGAGTGGAGGACTGTAGGTGGCAAATTGGCAATCCTTAGGTCGCTGGTTCGACTCTGGCTCGAAGGAGGTCTTTTTCACAAGCAAACATTTCATTGGCCATGCTTCTCGACGAGGCCGTCAGCGATTGAGTTGGTAGTCCAGCGTTTTGCAATCGCAACCGCCGCTGGAGGGCAAAAGCTCATTCCCTGACCGGGAATCGAACCCGGGCCGCGGCGGTGAGAGCGCCGAATCCTAACCACTAGACCACCAGGGAAGGTCTGCTGACTCTTTCCCGTCAAGCCTGGCTGTGTGCCTCTACCAGATTTTGCAGCAACTGCTCAAGCAAGACCACTAAGGCTTGAATTTTCCTCCAGGAGAGGAGACGTCTCTGACCCTGGATCACAGTTATTCCACTGAGAAACTGTCACTGGCTCTGTAGGAATATCCTAACAACACCACAACTTGCCATGAAAACAAAGCAACCGAGATCACCAATATGTGACGCCTCCAACTTGAAGCTTTTTACAGCAGGCTCCTCATCAGACTCCTTCCTGACGTTGGCTCCAGGCCTGTTATTGGCATGAGAAAAAGTAGATGTCATGACAGGCCTCTGCCCAGCCGGACACCAACAAGTCGCG
Organism: Rhinichthys klamathensis goyatoka; assembly: GCF_029890125.1. NCBI lineage: Eukaryota > Metazoa > Chordata > Actinopteri > Cypriniformes > Leuciscidae > Rhinichthys > Rhinichthys klamathensis. The sequence goes on from NW_026606747.1 coordinate 1,216,735, forward strand.
TGCATAGTTTTTGTTATTATTATTATTGGATTAGTTGAATAATATTTTAAATTGACAGTCCAACAATAGGCTGCTTTGTCAGTGGGATAACGGTTACCATACAATACCATGCGTCTTTTCAGATGCATTGCATGGGTACTGTCACAAGGACCTTGCTTTAAGACAAGTTTATAGTGTCTATTATGCCAGCACAGGAATGGGAGGAAACTGAACCCCCTGGGCGAGGCAAATGCACTCAAGGCTGCCTGACTGGTGGGCCAGTGGCGCAATGGATAACGCGTCTGACTACGAATCAGAAGATTCCAGGTTCGACTCCTGGCTGGCTCGCTCTGCTTCCCTGTCAGCCCATAGCCATTTTATTATTATTAGCCCATAGTTTTTGTTATTATTGGATTAGTTGAATAATGTTTTAAATTGACAGTCCAACAATAGGCTGCTTTGTCAGTGGGATAACGGTTACCATACAATACCATGCGTCTTTTCAGATGCATTGCATGGGTACTGTCACAAGGACCTTGCTTTAAGACAAGTTTATAGTGTCTATTATGCCAGCACAGGAATGGGAGGAAACTGAACCCCCTGGGCGAGGCAAATGAGAGCTCCCTCCGATGAGCCAGATGAAATTGAATTCAGTAAACTATCCCTTCGGATCATTCCCAAATTCTTAAAGGGGGGCGGTCACACACTAAAAGCCTAAGAGCCTGCTTGAGTCTTGAGGCTTGAGGCTTGAGGATTGAGGAAGTTCCCATATGGTCTAGCGGTCAGGATTCCTGGTTTTCACCCAGGCGGTCCGGGTTCGACTCCTGGTGTGGGAAGTTTGTGTTGTCTTTGCTTCACTTATGGAAACAGCCAGGACGTCTCTCTGTGCCACTAGCACTTTTAGCCGGCAGGCGGAGCTTACGAAACCTGATAGGTTTAGGTTCTGTCCCCAAACGATGTGCCTTTGATAGCTCAGCTGGTAGAGCGGAGGACTGTAGGTGGCAAATTGGCAATCCTTAGGTCGCTGGTTCGACTCTGGCTCGAAGTAGGTCTTTTTCACAAGCAAACATTTCATTGGCCATGCTTCTTGACGAGGCCGTCAGCGCTTGAGTTGGTAGTCCAGCGTTTTGCAATCGCGACCGCCGCTGGAGGGCAAAAGCTCATTCCCTGACCAGGAATCGAACACCGGGCCGCAGCGGTGAGAGCGCCGAATCCTAACCACTAGACCACCAGGGAAGGTCTGCTGACTCTTTCCCGTCAAGCCTGGCTGTGTGCCTCTACTAGATTTTGCAGCAACTGCTCAAGCAAGACCACTAAGGCTTGAATTTTCCTCCAGGAGAGGAGACGTCTCTGACCCTGGATCACAGTTATTCCACTGAGAAACTGTCACTGGCTCTGTAGGAATATCCTAACAACACCACAACTTGCCATGAAAACAAAGCAACCGAGATCACCAACATGTGACGCCTCCAACTTGAAGCTTTTTATAGCAGGCTCCTCATCAGACCCCTTCCTGACGTTGGCTCCAGGCCTGTTATTGGCATGAGATAAAGTAGATGTCATGACAGGCCTGTGCCCAGTCGGACACCAACAAGTCGCGTGCATAGTTTTTGTTATTATTATTATTGGATTAGTTGAATAATGTTTTAAATTGACAGTCCAACAATAGGCTGCTTTGTCAGTGGGATAACGGTTACCATACAATACCATGCGTCTTTTCAGATGCATTGCATGGGTACTGTCACAAGGACCTTGCTTTAAGACAAGTTTATAGTGTCTATTATGCCAGCACAGGAATGGGAGGAAACTGAACCCCCTGGGCGAGGCAAATGCACTCAAGGCTGCCTGACTGATGGGCCAGTGGCGCAATGGATAATGCGTCTGACTACGAATCAGAAGATTCCAGTTTCGACTTCTGGCTGGCTGGCTCGCTCTCCCTCTTTTGCTTCGCTGTCAGCCCATAGCCATTTTATTATTATTAGCCCATAGTTTTTGTTATTATTATTATTGGATTAGTTGAATAATATTTTAAATTGACAGTCCAACAATAGGCTGCTTTGTCAGTGGGATAACGGTTACCATACAATACCATGCGTCTTTTCAGATGCATTGCATGGGTACTGTCACAAGGACCTTGCTTTGCGACCAGTTTATAGTGTCTATTATGCCAGCACAGGAATGGGAGGAAACTGAACCCCCTGGGCGAGGCAAATGAGAGCTCCCTCCGATGAGCCAGATGAAATTGAATTCAGTAAACTATCCCTTCGGATCATTCCCATATTCTTAAAGGGGGGCGGTCACACACTAAAAGCCTAAGGGCCTGCTTAAGGCTTGAGTCGTGAGGCTTGAGGAAGTTCCCATATGGTCTAGCGGTCAGGATTCCTGGTTTTCACCCAGGCGGCCCGGGTTCGACTCCTGGTATGGGAAGTTCGTGTTGTCTTTGCTTCACTTATGGAAACAGCCAGGACGTCTCTCTGTGCCACTAGCACTTTTAGCCGGCAGGCGGAGCTTTCGAAACCTGATAGGTTTAGGTTCTGTCCCCAAACGATGTGCCTTCGATAGCTCAGCTGGTAGAGCGGAGGACTGTAGGTGGCAAATTGGCAATCCTTAGGTCGCTGGTTCGACTCTGGCTCGAAGGAGCTCTTTTTCACAAGCAAACATTTCATTGGCCATGCTTCTCGATAATGGTTACCATACAATACCATGCTTCTTTTCAGATGCATTGCATGGGTACTGTCACAAGGACCTTGCTTTAAGACAAGTTTATAGTGTCTATTATGCCAGCACAGGAATGGGAGGAAACTGAACCCCCTGGGCGAGGCAAATGCACTCAAGGCTGCCTGACTGGTGGGCCAGTGGCGCAATGGATAACGCGTCTGACTACGAATCAGAAGATTCCAGGTTCGACTCCTGGCTGGCTCGCTCTGCCTCCTTTGCTTCGCTGTCAGCCCATAGCCATTTTATTATTATTAGCCCATAGTTTTTGTTATTATTATTATTGGATTAGTTGAAGAATGTTTTAAATTGACAGTCCAACAATAGGCTGCTTTGTCAGTGGGATAACGGTTACCATACAAATACGATCATTCCCATCTTCTTAAAGGGGGGCGGTCACACACTAAAAGCCAAAGGGCCTGCTTGAGGCTTGAGGATTGAGGAAGTTCCTATATGGTCTAGCGGTCAGGATTCCTGGTTTTCACCCAGGCGGCCCGGTTTCGACTCCCGGTATGGGAAGTTCGTGTTGTCTTTGCTTCACTTATGGAAACAGCCAGGACGTCTCTCTGTGCCACTAGCACTTTTAGCCGGCAGGCGGAGCTTACGAAGGAGCTTACGATAGGTTTAGGTTCTGTCCCCAAACGATGTGCCTTCGATAGCTCAGCTGGTAGAGCGGAGGACTGTAGGTGGCAAATTGGCAATCCTTAGGTCGCTGGTTCGCTCTACCTCTTTTGCTTCGCTGTTAGCCCATAGCCATTTTATTAGTATTAGCCCATAGTTTTTGTTATTATTATTATTGGATTAGTTGAATAATGTTTTAAATTGACAGTCCAACAATAGGCTGCTTTGTCAGTGGGATAACGGTTACCATACAAATACGATCATTCCCATATTCTTAAAGGGGGGCGGTCACACACTAAAATCCAAAGGGCCTGCTTGAGGCTTGAGGATTGAGGATTGAGGAAGTTCCCATATGGTCTAGCGGTCAGGATTCCTGGTTTTCACCCAGGCGGCCTGGGTTCGACTCCCGGTATGGGAAGTTCGTGTTGTCTTTGCTTCACTTATGGAAACAGCCAGGACGTCTCTGTGCCACTAGGACTTTTAGCCGGCAGGCGGAGCTTACGAAACCTGATAGGTTTAGGTTCTGTCCCCAAACGATGTGCCTGCGATAGCTCAGCTGGTAGAGCGGAGGACTGTAGGTGGCAAATTGGCAATCCTTAGGTCGCTGGTTCGACTCTGGCTCGAAGGAGGTCTTTTTCACAAGCAAACATTTCATTGGCCGTGCTTCTCGACGAGGCCGTCAGCGATTGAGTTGGTAGTCCAGCGTTTTGCAATCGCGACCGCCGCTGGAGGGCAAAAGCTCATTCCCCCTACCGGGAAACGAACCCGGGCCGCGGCAGTGAGAGCGCCGAATCCTAACCACTAGACCACCAGGGAAGGTCTGCTGACTCTTTCCCGTCAAGCCTGGCTGTGTGCCTCTACCAGATTTTGCAGCAACTGCTCAAGCAAGACCACTAAGGCTTGAATTTTCCTCCAGGAGAGGAGACGTCTCTGACCCTGGATCACAGTTATTCCACTGAGAAACTGTCACTGGCTCTGTAGGAATATCCTAACAACACCACAACTTGCCATGAAAACAAAGCAACCGAGATCACCAATATGTGACGCCTCCAACTTGAAGCTTTTTATAGCAGGCTCCTCATCAGACTCCTTCCTGACGTTGGCTCCAGGCCTGTTATTGGCATGAGAAAAAGTAGATGTCATGACAGGCCTCTGCCCAGCCGGACACCAACAAGTCGCGTGCATAGTTTTTGTTATTATTATTATTGGATTAGTTGAATAATGTTTTAAATTGACAGTCCAACAATAGGCTGCTTTGTCAGTGGGATAACGGTTACCATACAATACCATGCGTCTTTTCAGATGCATTGCATGGGTACTGTCACAAGGACCTTGCTTTAAGACAAGTTTATAGTGTCTATTATGCCAGCACAGGAATGGGAGGAAACTGAACCCCCTGGGCGAGGCAAATGCACTCAAGGCTGCCTGCCTGGTGGGCCAGTGGCGCAATGGATAACGCGTCTGACTACGAATCAGAAGATTCCAGGTTCGACTCCTGGCTGGCTTGCTCTGCCTCTTTTGCTTCGCTGTCAGCCCATAGCCATTTTATTATTATTAGCCCATAGTTTTTGTTATTATCATTATTGGATTAGTTGAATAATGTTTTAAATTGACAGTCCAACAATAGGCTGCTTTGTCAGTGGGATAACGGTTACCATACAAATACGATCATTCCCATATTCTTAAAGGGGGGCGGTCACACACTAAAATCCAAAGGGCCTGCTTGAGGCTTGAGGATTGAGGAAGTTTCCATATGGTCTAGCGGTCAGGATTCCTGGTTTTCACCCAGGCGCCCGGGTTCGACTCCCGGTATGGGAAGTTCGTGTTGTCTTTGCTTCACTTATGGAAACAGCCAGGACGTCTCTCTGTGCCACTAGCACTTTTAGCCGGCAGGCGGAGCTTACGAAACCTGATAGGTTTAGGTTCTGTCCCCAAACGATGTGCCTTCTATAGCTCAGCTGGTAGAGCGGAGGACTGTAGGTGGCAAATTGGCAATCCTTAGGTCGCTGGTTCGACTCTGGCTCGAAGGAGGTCTTTTTCACAAGCAAACATTTCATTGGCCATGCTTCTCGACGAGGCCGTCAGCGATTGAGTTGGTAGTCCAGCGTTTTGCAATCGCGACCGCCGCTGGAGGGCAAAAGCTCATTCCCTGACCGGGAATCGAACCCGGGCCGCGGCGGTGAGAGCGCCGAATCCTCACCACTAGACCACCAGGGAAGGTCTGCTGACTCTTTCCCGTCAAGCCTGGCTGTGTGCCTCTACCAGATTTTGCAGCAACTGCTCAAGCAAGACCACTAAGGCTTGAATTTTCCTCCAGGAGAGGAGACGTCTCTGACCCTGGATCACAGTTATTCCACTGAGAAACTGTCACTGGCTCTGTAGGAATATCCTAACAACACCACAACTTGCCATGAAAACAAAGCAACCGAGATCACCAATATGTGACGCCTCCAACTTGAAGCTTTTTATAGCAGGCTCCTCATCAGACCCCTTCCTGACGTTGGCTCCAGGCCTGTTATTGGCATGAGAAAAAGTAGATGTCATGACAGGCCTCTGCCCAGCCGGACACCAACAAGTCGCGTGCATAGTTTTTGTTATTATTATTATTGGATTAGTTGAATAATGTTTTAAATTGACAGTCCAACAATAGGCTGCTTTGTCAGTGGGATAACGGTTACCATACAATACCATGCGTCTTTTCAGATGCATTGCATGGGTACTGTCACAAGGACCTTGCTTTAAGACAAGTTTATAGTGTCTATTATGCCAGCACAGGAATGGGAGGAAACTGAACCCCCTGGGCGAGGCAAATGCACTCAAGGGTGCCTGACTGGTGGGCCAGTGGCGCAATGGATAACGCGTCTGACTACGAATCAGAAGATTCCAGGTTCGACTCCTGGCTGGCTCGCTCTGCCTCTTTTGCTTCGCTGTCAGCCCATAGCCATTTTATTAGTATTAGCCCATAGTTTTTGTTATTATTATTATTGGATTAGTTGAATAATATTTTAAATTGACAGTCCAACAATAGGCTGCTTTGTCAGTGGGATAACGGTTACCATACAATACCATGCATCTTTTCAGATGCATTGCATGGGTACTGTCACAAGGACCTTGCTTTGCGACAAGTTTATAGTGTCTATTATGCCAGCACAGGAATGGGAGGAAACTGAACCCCCTGGGCGAGGCAAATGAGAGCTCCCTCCGATGAGCCAGATGAAATTGAATTCAGTAAACTATCCCTTCGGATCATTCCCATATTCTTAAAGGGGGGCGGTCAGACACTAAAAGCCAAAGGGCCTGCTTGAGGCTTGTGGCTTGAGGAAGTTCCCATATGGTCTAGCGGTCAGGTTTCCTGGTTTTCACCCAGGCGGCCCGGGTTCGACTCCCGGTATGGGAAGTTCGTGTTGTCTTTGCTTCACTTATGGAAACAGCCAGGACGTCTCTCTGTGCCACTAGCACTTTTAGCCGGCAGGCGGAGCTTTCGAAACCTGATAGGTTTAGGTTCTGTCCCCAAACGATGTGCCTTCGATAGCTCAGCTGGTAGAGCAGAGGACTGTAGGTGGCAAATTGGCAATCCTTAGGTCGCTGGTTCGACTCTGGCTCGAAGGAGGTCTTTTTCACAAGCAAACATTTCATTGGCCATGCTTCTCGATAACGATTACCATACAATACCATGCGTCTTTTCAGATGCATTGCATGGGTACTGTCACAAGGACCTTGCTTTAAGACAAGTTTATAGTGTCTATTATGCCAGCACAGGAATGGGAGGAAACTGAACCCCCTGGGCGAGGCAAATGCACTCAAGGCTGCCTGACTGGTCGGCCAGTGGCGCAATGGATAACGCGTCTGACTACGAATCAGAAGATTCCAGGTTCGACTCCTGGCTGGCTCGCTCTGCCTCTTTTGCTTCGCTGTCAGCCCATAGCCATTTTATTATTATTAGCCCATAGTTTTTGTTATTATTATTATTGGATTAGTTGAATAATGTTTTAAATTGACAGTCCAACAATAGGCTGCTTTGTCAGTGGGATAACGGTTACCATACAAATACGATCATTCCCATATTCTTAAAGGGGGGCGGTCACACACTAAAAGCCAAATGGCCTGCTTGAGGCTTGAGTATTGAGGAAGTTCCCATATGGTCTAGCGGTCAGGATTCCTGGTTTTCACCCAGGCGGCCCGGGTTGTCTTTGCTTCACTTATGGAAACAGCCAGGACGTCTCTCTGTGCCACTAGCACTTTTAGCCGGCAGGCGGAGCTTTCGAAACCTGATAGGTTTAGGTTCTGTCCCCAAACGATGTGCCTTCGATAGCTCAGCTGGTAGAGCGGAGGACTGTAGGTGGCAAATTGGCAATCCTTAGGTCGCTGGTTCGACTCTGGCTCGAAGGAGGTCTTTTTCACAAGCAAACATTTCATTGGCCATGCTTCTCGACGAGGCCGTCAGCGATTGAGTTGGTAGTCCAGCGTTTTGCAATCGCGACCGCCGCTGGAGGGCAAAAGCTCATTCCCTGACCGGGAATCGAACCCGGGCCGCAGGAATGGGAGGAAACTGAACCTCCTGGGCGAGGCAAATCCAGATGAAATTGAATTCAGTAAACTATCCCTTCGGATCATTCCCATATTCTTAAAGGGGGGCGGTCACACACTAAAAGCCAAAGGGCCTGCTTGAGGCTTGTGGCTTGAGGAAGTTCCCATATGGTCTAGCGGTCAGGATTCCTGGTTTTCACCCAGGCGGCCGGGGTTCGACTCCCGGTATGGGAAGTTCGTGTTGTCTTTGCTTCACTTATGGAAACAGCCAGGACGTCTCTCTGTGCCAATAGCACTTTTAGCCGGCAGGCGGAGCTTTCGAAACCTGATAGGTTTAGGTTCTGTCCCCAAACGATGTGCCTTCGATAGCTCAGCTGGTAGAGCGGAGGACTGTAGGTGGCAAATTGGCAATCCTTAGGTCGCTGGTTCGACTCTGGCTCGAAGGAGGTCTTTTTCACAAGCAAACATTTCATTGGCCATGCTTCTCGATAACGGTTACCATACAATACCATGCGTCTTTTCAGATGCATTGCATGGGTACTGTCACAAGGACCTTGCTTTAAGACAAGTTTATAGTGTCTATTATGCCAGCACAGGAATGGGAGGAAACTGAACCCCCTGGGCGAGGCAAATGCACTCAAGGCTGCCTGACTGGTGGGCCAGTGGCGCAATGGATAACGCGTCTGACTACGAATCAGAAGATTCCAGGTTCGACTCCTGGCTGGCTCGCTCTGCCTCTTTTGCTTCGCTGTCAGCCCATAGCCATTTTATTATTATTAGCCCATAGTTTTTGTTATTATTATTATTGGATTAGTTGAATAATGTTTTAAATTGACAGTCCAACAATAGGCTGCTTTGTCAGTGGGATAACGGTTACCATACAAATACGATCATTCCCATATTCTTAACGGGGGGCGGTCACACACTAAAAGCCAAAGGGCCTGCTTGAGGCTTGAGGATTGAGGAAGTTCCCATATGGTCTAGCGGTCAGGATTCCTGGTTTTCACCCAGGCGGCCCGGGTTTGACTCCCGGTATGGGAAGTTCGTGTTGTCTTTGCTTCACTTATGGAAACAGCCAGGACGTCTCTCTGTGCCACTAGCACTTTTAGCCGGCAGGCGGAGCTTACGAAACCTGATAGGTTTAGGTTCTGTCCCCAAACGATGTGCCTTCGATAGCTCAGCTGGTAGAGCGGAGGACTGTAGGTGGCAAATTGGCAATCCTTAGGTCGCTGGTTCGACTCTGGCTCGAAGGAGGTCTTTTTCACAAGCAAACATTTCATTGGCCATGCTTCTCGACGAGGCCGTCAGCGATTGAGTTGGTAGTCCAGCGTTTTGCAATCGCGACCGCCGCTGGAGGGCAAAAGCTCATTCCCTGACCGGGAATCGAACCCGGGCCGCGGCGGTGAGAGCGCCGAATCCTAACCACTAGACCACCAGGGAAGGTCTGCTGACTCTTTCCCGTCAAGCCTGGCTGTGTGCCTCTACCAGATTTTGCAGCAACTGCTCAAGCAAGACCACTAAGGCTTGAATTTTCCTCCAGGAGAGGAGACGTCTCTGACCCTGGATCACAGTTATTCCACTGAGAAACTGTCACTGGCTCTGTAGGAATATCCTAACAACACCACAACTTGCCATGAAAACAAAGCAACCGAGATCACCAATATGTGACGCCTCCAACTTGAAGCTTTTTACAGCAGGCTCCTCATCAGACCCCTTCCTGACGTTGGCTCCAGGCCTGTTATTGGCATGAGAAAAAGTAGATGTCATGACAGGCCTCTGCCCAGCCGGACACCAACAAGTCGCGTGCATAGTTTTTGTTATTATTATTATTGGATTAGTTGAATAATATTTTAAATTGACAGTCCAACAATAGGCTGCTTTGTCAGTGGGATAACGGTTACCATACAATACCATGCGTCTTTTCAGATGCATTGCATGGGTACTGTCACAAGGACCTTGCTTTAAGACAAGTTTATAGTGTATATTATGCCAGCACAGGAATGGGAGGAAACTGAACCCCCTGGGCGAGACAAATGAGAGCTCCCTCAGATGAGCCAGATGAAATTGAATTCAGTAAACTATCCCTTCGGATCATTCCCATTTTCTTAAAGGGGGGCGGTCACACACTAAAAGCCAAAGGGCCTGCTTGAGGCTTGAGGCTTGAGGCTTGAGGCTTGAGGAAGTTCCCATATGGTCTAGCGGTCAGGATTCCTGGTTTTCACCCAGGCGTGTTTGCTTGTGAAAGGGTGCCTGACTGGTGGGCCAGTGGCGCAATGGATAACGCGTCTGACTACGAATCAGAAGATTCCAGGTTCGACTCCTGGCTGGCTCGCTCTGCCTCTTTTGCTTCGCTGTCAGCCCATAGCCATTTTATTATTATTAGCCCATAGTTTTTGTTATTATTATTATTGGATTAGTTGAATAATATTTTAAATTGACAGTCCAACAATAGGCTGCTTTGTCAGTGGGATAACGGTTACCATACAATAACATGCATCTTTTCAGATGCATTGCATGGGTACTGTCACAAGGACCTTGCTTTGCGACCAGTTTATAGTGTCTATTATGCCAGCACAGGAATGGGAGGAAACTGAACCCCCTGGGCGAGACAAATGAGAGCTCCCTCCGATGAGCCAGATGAAATTGAATTCAGTAAACTATCCCTTCGGATCATTCCCATTTTCTTAAAGGGGGGCGGTCACACACTAAAAGCCAAAGGGCCTGCTTGAGGCTTGAGGCTTGAGGCTTGAGGAAGTTCCAATATGGTCTAGCGGTCAGGATTCCTGGTTTTCACCCAGGCGGCCCGGGTTCGACTCCCGGTATGGGAAGTTAGTGTTGTCTTTGCTTCACTTATGGAAACAGCCAGGACGTCTCTCTGTGCCACTAGCACTTTTAGCCGGCAGGCGGAGCTTTCGAAACCTGATAGGTTTAGGTTCTGTCCCCAAACGATGTGCCTTCGATAGCTCAGCTGGTAGAGCGGAGGACTGTAGGTGGCAAATTGGCAATCCTTAGGTCGCTGGTTCGACTCTGGCTCGAAGGAGGTCTTTTTCACAAGCAAACATTTCATTGGCCATGCTTCTCGATAACGGTTACCATACAATACCATGCGTCTTTTCAGATGCATTGCATGGGTACTGTCACAAGGACCTTGCTTTAAGACAAGTTTATAGTGTATATTATGCCAGCACAGGAATGGGAGGAAACTGAACCCCCTGGGCGAGGCAAATGCACTCAAGGCTGCCTGACTGAAAAGCCAGTGGCGCAATGGATAACACGTCTGACTACGAATCAGAAGATTCCAGGTTCGACTCCTGGCTGGCTCGCTCTGCCTCTTTTGCTTCGCTGTCATCCCAAAGCTAATTTATTATTATTAGCCCATAGTTTTTGTTATTATTATTATTGGATTAGTTGAATAATGTTTTAAATTGACAGTCCAACAATAGGCTGCTTTGTCAGTGGGATAACGGTTACCATACAAATACGATCATTCCCATATTCTTAAAGGGGGGCGGTCACACACTAAAAGCCAAAGGGCCTGCTTGAGGCTTGAGGATTGAGGAAGTTCCCATATGGTCTAGCGGTCAGGATTCCTGGTTTTCACCCAGGCAGCCCGGGTTCGACTCCCGGTATGGGAAGTTCGTGTTGTCTTTGCTTCACTTATGGAAACAGCCAGGACGTCTCTCTGTGCCACTAGCACTTTTAGCCGGCAGGCGGAGCTTACGAAACCTGATAGGTTTAGGTTCTGTCCCCAAACGATGTGCCTTCGATAGCTCAGCTTGTAGAGCGGAGGACTGTAGGTGGCAAATTGGCAATCCTTAGGTCGCTGGTTCGACTCTGGCTCGAAGGAGGTCGTTTTCGCAAACATTTCATTGGCCATGCTTCTCGACGAGGCCGTCAGCGATTGAGTTGGTAGTCCAGCGTTTTGCAATCGCGACCGCCGCTGGAGGGCAAAAGCTCATTCCCTGACCGGGAATCGAACCCGGGCCGCGGCGGTGAGAGCGCCGAATCCTAACCACTAGACCACCAGGGAAGGTCTGCTGACTCTTTCCCGTCAAGCCTGGCTGTGTGCCTCTACCAGATTTTGCAGCAACTGCTCAAGCAAGACCACTAAGGCTTGAATTTTCCTCCAGGAGAGGAGACGTCTCTGACCCTGGATCACAGTTATTCCACTGAGAAACTGTCACTGGCTCTGTAGGAATATCCTAACAACACCACAACTTGCCATGAAAACAAAGCAACCGAGATCACCAACATGTGACGCCTCCAACTTGAAGCTTTTTATAGCAGGCTCCTCATCAGACCCCTTCCTGACGTTGGCTCCAGGCCTGTTATTGGCATGAGAAAAAGTAGATGTCATGACAGGCCTCTACCCAGCCGGACACCAACAAGTCGCGTGCATAGTTTTTGTTATTATTATTATTGGATTAGTTGAATAATATTTTAAATTGACAGTCCAACAATAGGCTGCTTTGTCAGTGGGATAACGGTTACCATACAATACCATGCGTCTTTTCAGATGCATTGCATGGGTACTGTCACAAGGACCTTGCTTTAAGACAAGTTTATAGTGTATATTATGCCAGCACAGGAATGGGAGGAAACTGAACCCCCTGGGCGAGGCAAATGCACTCAAGGGTGCCTGACTGGTGGGCCAGTGGCGCAATGGATAACGCGTCTGACTACGAATCAGAAGATTCCAGGTTCGACTCCTGGCTGGCTCGCTCTGCTTCGCTGTCAGCCCATAGCCATTTTATTATTATTAGCCCATAGTTTTTGTTATTATTATTATTGGATTAGTTGAATAATATTTTAAATTGACAGTCCAACAATAGGCTGCTTTGTCAGTGGGATAACGGTTACCATACAAATACGATCATTCCCATATTCTTAAAGGGGGGCGGTCACACACTAAAAGCCAAAGGGCCTGCTTGAGGCTTGAGGATTGAGGAAGTTCCCATATGGTCTAGCGGTCAGGATTCCTGGTTTTCACCCAGGCGGCCCGGGTCCGACTCCCGGTATGGGAAGTTCGTGTTGTCTTTGCTTCACTTATGGAAACAGCCAGGACGTCTCTCTGTGCCACTAGCACTTTTAGCCGGCAGGCGGAGCTTACGAAACCTGATAGGTTTAGGTTCTGTCCCCAAACGATGTGCCTTCGATAGCTCAGCTGGTAGAGCGGAGGACTGTAGGTGGCAAATTGGCAATCCTTAGGTCGCTGGTTCGACTCTGGCTCGAAGGAGGTCGTTTTCGCAAACATTTCATTGGCCATGCTTCTCGACGAGGCCGTCAGCGATTGAGTTGGTAGTCCAGCGTTTTGCAATCGCGACCGCCGCTGGAGGGCAAAAGCTCATTCCCTGACCGGGAATCAAACCCGGGCCGCGGCGGTGAGAGCGCCGAATCCTAACCACTAGACCACCAGGGAAGGTCTGCTGACTCTTTCCCGTCAAGCCTGGCTGTGTGCCTCTACCAGATTTTGCAGCAACTGCTCAAGCAAGACCACTAAGGCTTGAATTTTCCTCCAGGAGAGGAGACGTCTCTGACCCTGGATCACAGTTATTCCACTGAGAAACTGTCACTGGCTCTGTAGGAATATCCTAACAACACCACAACTTGCCATGAAAACAAAGCAACCGAGATCACCAACATGTGACGCCTCCAACTTGAAGCTTTTTATAGCAGGCTCCTCATCAGACCCCTTCCTGACGTTGGCTCCAGGCCTGTTATTGGCATGAGAAAAAGTAGATGTCATGACAGGCCTCTACCCAGCCGGACACCAACAAGTCGCGTGCATAGTTTTTGTTATTATTATTATTGGATTAGTTGAATAATATTTTAAATTGACAGTCCAACAATAGGCTGCTTTGTCAGTGGGATAACGGTTACCATACAATACCATGCGTCTTTTCAGATGCATTGCATGGGTACTGTCACAAGGACCTTGCTTTAAGACAAGTTTATAGTGTATATTATGCCAGCACAGGAATGGGAGGAAACTGAACCCCCTGGGCGAGGCAAATGCACTCAAGGGTGCCTGACTGGTGGGCCAGTGGCGCAATGGATAACGCGTCTGACTACGAATCAGAAGATTCCAGGTTCGACTCCTGGCTGGCTCGCTCTGCTTCGCTGTCAGCCCATAGCCATTTTATTATTATTAGCCCATAGTTTTTGTTATTATTATTATTGGATTAGTTGAATAATATTTTAAATTGACAGTCCAACAATAGGCTGCTTTGTCAGTGGGATAACGGTTACCATACAAATACGATCATTCCCATATTCTTAAAGGGGGGCGGTCACACACTAAAAGCCAAAGGGCCTGCTTGAGGCTTGAGGATTGAGGAAGTTCCCATATGGTCTAGCGGTCAGGATTCCTGGTTTTCACCCAGGCGGCCCGGGTCCGACTCCCGGTATGGGAAGTTCGTGTTGTCTTTGCTTCACTTATGGAAACAGCCAGGACGTCTCTCTGTGCCACTAGCACTTTTAGCCGGCAGGCGGAGCTTACGAAACCTGATAGGTTTAGGTTCTGTCCCCAAACGATGTGCCTTCGATAGCTCAGCTGGTAGAGCGGAGGACTGTAGGTGGCAAATTGGCAATCCTTAGGTCGCTGGTTCGACTCTGGCTCGAAGGAGGTTGTTTTCGCAAACATTTCATTGGCCATGCTTCTCGACGAGGCCGTCAGCGATTGAGTTGGTAGTCCAGCGTTTTGCAATCGCGACCGCCGCTGGAGGGCAAAAGCTCATTCCCTGACCGGGAATCAAACCCGGGCCGCGGCGGTGAGAGCGCCGAATCCTAACCACTAGACCACCAGGGAAGGTCTGCTGACTCTTTCCCGTCAAGCCTGGCTGTGTGCCTCTACCAGATTTTGCAGCAACTGCTCAAGCAAGACCACTAAGGCTTGAATTTTCCTCCAGGAGAGGAGACGTCTCTGACCCTGGATCACAGTTATTCCACTGAGAAACTGTCACTGGCTCTGTAGGAATATCCTAACAACACCACAACTTGCCATGAAAACAAAGCAACCGAGATCACCAACATGTGACGCCTCCAACTTGAAGCTTTTTATAGCAGGCTCCTCATCAGACCCCTTCCTGACGTTGGCTCCAGGCCTGTTATTGGCATGAGAAAAAGTAGATGTCATGACAGCTGCTTTGTCAGTGGGATAACGGTTACCATACAAATACGATTATTCCCATATTCTTAAAGGGGGGCGGTCACACACTAAAAGCCAAAGGGCCTGCTTGAGGCTTGAGGATTGAGGAAGTTCCCATATGGTCTAGCGGTCAGGATTCCTGGTTTTCACTGGTTTTTAAATTGACAGTCCAACAATAGGCTGCTTTGTCAGTGGGATAACGGTTACCATACAATACCATGCGTCTTTTCAGATGCATTGCATGGGTACTGTCACAAGGACCTTGCTTTAAGACAAGTTTATAGTGTATATTATGCCAGCACAGGAATGGGAGGAAACTGAACCCCCTGGGCGAGACAAATGAGAGCTCCCTCAGATGAGCCAGATGAAATTGAATTCAGTAAACTATCCCTTCGGATCATTCCCATTTTCTTAAAGGGGGGCGGTCACACACTAAAAGCCAAAGGGCCTGCTTGAGGCTTGAGGCTTGAGGCTTGAGGCTTGAGGAAGTTCCCATATGGTCTAGCGGTCAGGATTCCTGGTTTTCACCCAGGCGTGTTTGCTTGTGAAAGGGTGCCTGACTGGTGGGCCAGTGGCGCAATGGATAACACGTCTGACTACAAATCAGAAGATTCCAGGTTCGACTCCTGGCTGGCTCGCTCTGCCTCTTTTGCTTCGCTGTCAGCCCATAGCCATTTTATTATTATTAGCCCATAGTTTTTGTTATTATTATTATTGGATTAGTTGAATAATATTTTAAATTGACAGTCCAACAATAGGCTGCTTTGTCAGTGGGATAACGGTTACCATACAATAACATGCATCTTTTCAGATGCATTGCATGGGTACTGTCACAAGGACCTTGCTTTGCGACCAGTTTATAGTGTCTATTATGCCAGCACAGGAATGGGAGGAAACTGAACCCCCTGGGCGAGACAAATGAGAGCTCCCTCCGATGAGCCAGATGAAATTGAATTCAGTAAACTATCCCTTCGGATCATTCCCATTTTCTTAAAGGGGGGCGGTCACACACTAAAAGCCAAAGGGCCTGCTTGAGGCTTGAGGCTTGAGGCTTGAGGAAGTTCCAATATGGTCTAGCGGTCAGGATTCCTGGTTTTCACCCAGGCGGCCCGGGTTCGACTCCCGGTATGGGAAGTTAGTGTTGTCTTTGCTTCACTTATGGAAACAGCCAGGACGTCTCTCTGTGCCACTAGCACTTTTAGCCGGCAGGCGGAGCTTTCGAAACCTGATAGGTTTAGGTTCTGTCCCCAAACGATGTGCCTTCGATAGCTCAGCTGGTAGAGCGGAGGACTGTAGGTGGCAAATTGGCAATCCTTAGGTCGCTGGTTCGACTCTGGCTCGAAGGAGGTCTTTTTCACAAGCAAACATTTCATTGGCCATGCTTCTCGATAACGGTTACCATACAATACCATGCGTCTTTTCAGATGCATTGCATGGGTACTGTCACAAGGACCTTGCTTTAAGACAAGTTTATAGTGTATATTATGCCAGCACAGGAATGGGAGGAAACTGAACCCCCTGGGCGAGGCAAATGCACTCAAGGCTGCCTGACTGAAAAGCCAGTGGCGCAATGGATAACACGTCTGACTACGAATCAGAAGATTCCAGGTTCGACTCCTGGCTGGCTCGCTCTGCCTCTTTTGCTTCGCTGTCATCCCAAAGCTAATTTATTATTATTAGCCCATAGTTTTTGTTATTATTATTATTGGATTAGTTGAATAATGTTTTAAATTGACAGTCCAACAATAGGCTGCTTTGTCAGTGGGATAACGGTTACCATACAAATACGATCATTCCCATATTCTTAAAGGGGGGCGGTCACACACTAAAAGCCAAAGGGCCTGCTTGAGGCTTGAGGATTGAGGAAGTTCCCATATGGTCTAGCGGTCAGGATTCCTGGTTTTCACCCAGGCAGCCCGGGTTCGACTCCCGGTATGGGAAGTTCGTGTTGTCTTTGCTTCACTTATGGAAACAGCCAGGACGTCTCTCTGTGCCACTAGCACTTTTAGCCGGCAGGCGGAGCTTACGAAACCTGATAGGTTTAGGTTCTGTCCCCAAACGATGTGCCTTCGATAGCTCAGCTTGTAGAGCGGAGGACTGTAGGTGGCAAATTGGCAATCCTTAGGTCGCTGGTTCGACTCTGGCTCGAAGGAGGTCGTTTTCGCAAACATTTCATTGGCCATGCTTCTCGACGAGGCCGTCAGCGATTGAGTTGGTAGTCCAGCGTTTTGCAATCGCGACCGCCGCTGGAGGGCAAAAGCTCATTCCCTGACCGGGAATCGAACCCGGGCCGCGGCGGTGAGAGCGCCGAATCCTAACCACTAGACCACCAGGGAAGGTCTGCTGACTCTTTCCCGTCAAGCCTGGCTGTGTGCCTCTACCAGATTTTGCAGCAACTGCTCAAGCAAGACCACTAAGGCTTGAATTTTCCTCCAGGAGAGGAGACGTCTCTGACCCTGGATCACAGTTATTCCACTGAGAAACTGTCACTGGCTCTGTAGGAATATCCTAACAACACCACAACTTGCCATGAAAACAAAGCAACCGAGATCACCAACATGTGACGCCTCCAACTTGAAGCTTTTTATAGCAGGCTCCTCATCAGACCCCTTCCTGACGTTGGCTCCAGGCCTGTTATTGGCATGAGAAAAAGTAGATGTCATGACAGGCCTCTACCCAGCCGGACACCAACAAGTCGCGTGCATAGTTTTTGTTATTATTATTATTGGATTAGTTGAATAATATTTTAAATTGACAGTCCAACAATAGGCTGCTTTGTCAGTGGGATAACGGTTACCATACAATACCATGCGTCTTTTCAGATGCATTGCATGGGTACTGTCACAAGGACCTTGCTTTAAGACAAGTTTATAGTGTATATTATGCCAGCACAGGAATGGGAGGAAACTGAACCCCCTGGGCGAGGCAAATGCACTCAAGGGTGCCTGACTGGTGGGCCAGTGGCGCAATGGATAACGCGTCTGACTACGAATCAGAAGATTCCAGGTTCGACTCCTGGCTGGCTCGCTCTGCTTCGCTGTCAGCCCATAGCCATTTTATTATTATTAGCCCATAGTTTTTGTTATTATTATTATTGGATTAGTTGAATAATATTTTAAATTGACAGTCCAACAATAGGCTGCTTTGTCAGTGGGATAACGGTTACCATACAAATACGATCATTCCCATATTCTTAAAGGGGGGCGGTCACACACTAAAAGCCAAAGGGCCTGCTTGAGGCTTGAGGATTGAGGAAGTTCCCATATGGTCTAGCGGTCAGGATTCCTGGTTTTCACCCAGGCGGCCCGGGTCCGACTCCCGGTATGGGAAGTTCGTGTTGTCTTTGCTTCACTTATGGAAACAGCCAGGACGTCTCTCTGTGCCACTAGCACTTTTAGCCGGCAGGCGGAGCTTACGAAACCTGATAGGTTTAGGTTCTGTCCCCAAACGATGTGCCTTCGATAGCTCAGCTGGTAGAGCGGAGGACTGTAGGTGGCAAATTGGCAATCCTTAGGTCGCTGGTTCGACTCTGGCTCGAAGGAGGTTGTTTTCGCAAACATTTCATTGGCCATGCTTCTCGACGAGGCCGTCAGCGATTGAGTTGGTAGTCCAGCGTTTTGCAATCGCGACCGCCGCTGGAGGGCAAAAGCTCATTCCCTGACCGGGAATCAAACCCGGGCCGCGGCGGTGAGAGCGCCGAATCCTAACCACTAGACCACCAGGGAAGGTCTGCTGACTCTTTCCCGTCAAGCCTGGCTGTGTGCCTCTACCAGATTTTGCAGCAACTGCTCAAGCAAGACCACTAAGGCTTGAATTTTCCTCCAGGAGAGGAGACGTCTCTGACCCTGGATCACAGTTATTCCACTGAGAAACTGTCACTGGCTCTGTAGGAATATCCTAACAACACCACAACTTGCCATGAAAACAAAGCAACCGAGATCACCAACATGTGACGCCTCCAACTTGAAGCTTTTTATAGCAGGCTCCTCATCAGACCCCTTCCTGACGTTGGCTCCAGGCCTGTTATTGGCATGAGAAAAAGTAGATGTCATGACAGGCCTCTACCCAGCCGGACACCAACAAGTCGCGTGCATAGTTTTTGTTATTATTATTATTGGATTAGTTGAATAATATTTTAAATTGACAGTCCAACAATAGGCTGCTTTGTCAGTGGGATAACGGTTACCATACAATACCATGCGTCTTTTCAGATGCATTGCATGGGTACTGTCACAAGGACCTTGCTTTAAGACAAGTTTATAGTGTATATTATGCCAGCACAGGAATGGGAGGAAACTGAACCCCCTGGGCGAGACAAATGAGAGCTCCCTCAGATGAGCCAGATGAAATTGAATTCAGTAAACTATCCCTTCGGATCATTCCCATTTTCTTAAAGGGGGGCGGTCACACACTAAAAGCCAAAGGGCCTGCTTGAGGCTTGAGGCTTGAGGCTTGAGGAAGTTCCCATATGGTCTAGCGGTCAGGATTCCTGGTTTTCACCCAGGCGTGTTTGCTTGTGAAAGGGTGCCTGACTGGTGGGCCAGTGGCGCAATGGATAACACGTCTGACTACAAATCAGAAGATTCCAGGTTCGACTCCTGGCTGGCTCGCTCTGCCTCTTTTGCTTCGCTGTCAGCCCATAGCCATTTTATTATTATTAGCCCATAGTTTTTGTTATTATTATTATTGGATTAGTTGAATAATATTTTAAATTGACAGTCCAACAATAGGCTGCTTTGTCAGTGGGATAACGGTTACCATACAATAACATGCATCTTTTCAGATGCATTGCATGGGTACTGTCACAAGGACCTTGCTTTGCGACCAGTTTATAGTGTCTATTATGCCAGCACAGGAATGGGAGGAAACTGAACCCCCTGGGCGAGACAAATGAGAGCTCCCTCCGATGAGCCAGATGAAATTGAATTCAGTAAACTATCCCTTCGGATCATTCCCATTTTCTTAAAGGGGGGCGGTCACACACTAAAAGCCAAAGGGCCTGCTTGAGGCTTGAGGCTTGAGGCTTGAGGAAGTTCCAATATGGTCTAGCGGTCAGGATTCCTGGTTTTCACCCAGGCGGCCCGGGTTCGACTCCCGGTATGGGAAGTTCGTGTTGTCTTTGCTTCACTTATGGAAACAGCCAGGACGTCTCTCTGTGCCACTAGCACTTTTAGCCGGCAGGCGGAGCTTTCGAAACCTGATAGGTTTAGGTTCTGTCCCCAAACGATGTGCCTTCGATAGCTCAGCTGGTAGAGCGGAGGACTGTAGGTGGCAAATTGGCAATCCTTAGGTCGCTGGTTCGACTCTGGCTCGAAGGAGGTCTTTTTCACAAGCAAACATTTCATTGGCCATGCTTCTCGATAACGGTTACCATACAATACCATGCGTCTTTTCAGATGCATTGCATGGGTACTGTCACAAGGACCTTGCTTTAAGACAAGTTTATAGTGTATATTATGCCAGCACAGGAATGGGAGGAAACTGAACCCCCTGGGCGAGGCAAATGCACTCAAGGCTGCCTGACTGAAAAGCCAGTGGCGCAATGGATAACACGTCTGACTACGAATCAGAAGATTCCAGGTTCGACTCCTGGCTGGCTCGCTCTGCCTCTTTTGCTTCGCTGTCAGCCCAAAGCTAATTTATTATTATTAGCCCATAGTTTTTGTTATTATTATTATTGGATTAGTTGAATAATGTTTTAAATTGACAGTCCAACAATAGGCTGCTTTGTCAGTGGGATAACGGTTACCATACAAATACGATCATTCCCATATTCTTAAAGGGGGGCGGTCACACACTAAAAGCCAAAGGGCCTGCTTGAGGCTTGAGGATTGAGGAAGTTCCCATATGGTCTAGCGGTCAGGATTCCTGGTTTTCACCCAGGCGGCCCGGGTTCGACTCCCGGTATGGGAAGTTCGTGTTGTCTTTGCTTCACTTATGGAAACAGCCAGGACGTCTCTCTGTGCCACTAGCACTTTTAGCCGGCAGGCGGAGCTTACGAAACCTGATAGGTTTAGGTTCTGTCCCCAAACGATGTGCCTTCGATAGCTCAGCTGGTAGAGCGGAGGACTGTAGGTGGCAAATTGGCAATCCTTAGGTCGCTGGTTCGACTCTGGCTTGAAGGAGGTTGTTTTCGCAAACATTTCATTGGCCATGCTTCTCGACGAGGCCGTCAGCGATTGAGTTGGTAGTCCAGCGTTTTGCAATCGCGACCGCCGCTGGAGGGCAAAAGCTCATTCCCTGACCGGGAATCAAACCCGGGCCGCGGCGGTGAGAGCGCCGAATCCTAACCACTAGACCACCAGGGAAGGTCTGCTGACTCTTTCCCGTCAAGCCTGGCTGTGTGCCTCTACCAGATTTTGCAGCAACTGCTCAAGCAAGACCACTAAGGCTTGAATTTTCCTCCAGGAGAGGAGACGTCTCTGACCCTGGATCACAGTTATTCCACTGAGAAACTGTCACTGGCTCTGTAGGAATATCCTAACAACACCACAACTTGCCATGAAAACAAAGCAACCGAGATCACCAACATGTGACGCCTCCAACTTGAAGCTTTTTATAGCAGGCTCCTCATCAGACCCCTTCCTGACGTTGGCTCCAGGCCTGTTATTGGCATGAGAAAAAGTAGATGTCCGTTGGCAACGGCAAATTGGCAATCCTTAGGTCGCTGGTTCGACTCTGGCTCGAAGGAGGTTGTTTTCGCAAACATTTCATTGGCCATGCTTCTCGACGAGGCCGTCAGCGATTGAGTTGGTAGTCCAGCGTTTTGCAATCGCGACCGCCGCTGGAGGGCAAAAGCTCATTCCCTGACCGGGAATCAAACCCGGGCCGCGGCGGTGAGAGCGCTGAATCCTAACCACTAGACCACCAGGGAAGGTCTGCTGACTCTTTCCCTGCCAGACCTTGCTTTGCGACCAGTTTATAGTGTCTATTATGCCAGCACAGGAATGGGAGGAAACTGAACCCCCTGGGCGAGACAAATGAGAGCTCCCTCCGATGAGCCAGATGAAATTGAATTCAGTAAACTATCCCTTCGGATCATTCCCATTTTCTTAAAGGGGGGCGGTCACACACTAAAAGCCAAAGGGCCTGCTTGAGGCTTGAGGCTTGAGGCTTGAGGAAGTTCCCATATGGTCTAGCGGTCAGGATTCCTGGTTTTCACCCAGGCGTGTTTGCTTGTGAAAGGGTGCCTGACTGGTGGGCCAGTGGCGCAATGGATAACACGTCTGACTACAAATCAGAAGATTCCAGGTTCGACTCCTGGCTGGCTCGCTCTGCCTCTTTTGCTTCGCTGTCAGCCCATAGCCATTTTATTATTATTAGCCCATAGTTTTTGTTATTATTATTATTGGATTAGTTGAATAATATTTTAAATTGACAGTCCAACAATAGGCTGCTTTGTCAGTGGGATAACGGTTACCATACAATAACATGCATCTTTTCAGATGCATTGCATGGGTACTGTCACAAGGACCTTGCTTTAAGACAAGTTTATAGTGTATATTATGCCAGCACAGGAATGGGAGGAAACTGAACCCCCTGGGCGAGGCAAATGCACTCAAGGGTGCCTGACTGGTGGGCCAGTGGCGCTTTTTCTTTTCATCTTTTCAGACCTTGCTTTGCGACCAGTTTATAGTGTCTATTATGCCAGCACAGGAATGGGAGGAAACTGAACCCCCTGGGCGAGACAAATGAGAGCTCCCTCCGATGAGCCAGATGAAATTGAATTCAGTAAACTATCCCTTCGGATCATTCCCATTTTCTTAAAGGGGGGCGGTCACACACTAAAAGCCAAAGGGCCTGCTTGAGGCTTGAGGCTTGAGGAAGTTCCAATATGGTCTAGCGGTCAGGATTCCTGGTTTTCACCCAGGCGGCCCGGGTTCGACTCCCGGCATGGGAAGTTCGTGTTGTCTTTGCTTCACTTATGGAAACAGCCAGGACGTCTCTCTGTGCCACTAGCACTTTTAGCCGGCAGGCGGAGCTTTCGAAACCTGATAGGTTTAGGTTCTGTCCCCAAATGATGTGCCTTCGATAGCTCAGCTGGTAGAGCGGAGGACTGTAGGTGGCAAATTGGCAATCCTTAGGTCGCTGGTTCGACTCTGGCTCGAAGGAGGTCTTTTTCACAAGCAAACATTTCATTGGCCATGCTTCTCGATAACGGTTGCCATACAATACCATGCGTCTTTTCAGATGCATTGCATGGGTACTGTCACAAGGACCTTGCTTTAAGACAAGTTTATAGTGTCTATTATGCCAGCACAGGAATGGGAGGAAACTGAACCCCCTGGGCGAGGCAAATGCACTCAAGGCTGCCTGACTGGTGGGCCAGTGGCGCATTGGATAACGCGTCTGACTACAAATCAGAAGATTCCAGGTTCGACTCCTGGCTGGCTCGCTCTGCCTCTTTTGCTTCGCTGTCAGCCCATAGCCATTTTATTATTATTAGCCCATAGTTTTTGTTATTATTATTATTAGATTAGTTGAATAATGTTTTAAATTGACAGTCCAACAATAGGCTGCTTTGTCAGTGGGATAACGGTTACCATACAAATACGATCATTCCCATATTCTTAAAGGGGGGCGGTCACACACTAAAAGACAAAGGGCCTGCTTGAGGCTTGAGGATAGAGGAAGTTCCCATATGGTCTAGCGGTCAGGATTCCTGGTTTTCACCCAGGCGGCCCGGGTTCGACTCCCGGTATGGGAAGTTCGTGTTGTCTTTGCTTCACTTATGGAAACAGCCAGGACGTCTCTCTGTGCCACTAGCACTTTTAGCCGGCAGGCGGAGCTTACGAAACCTGATAGGTTTAGGTTCTGTCCCCAAACGATGTGCCTTCTATAGCTCAGCTGGTAGAGTGGAGGACTGTAGGTGGCAAATTGGCAATCCTTAGGTCGCTGGTTCGACTCTGGCTCGAAGGAGGTCTTTTTCGCAAACATTTCATTGGCCATGCTTCTCGACGAGGCCGTCAGCGCTTGAGTTGCTAGTCCAGCGTTTTGCAATCGCGACCGCTGCTGGAGGGCAAAAGCTCATTCCCTGACCGGGAATCAAACCCGGGCCGCGGCGGTGAGAGCGCCGAATCCTAACCACTAGACCACCAGGGAAGGTCTGCTGACTCTTTCCCGTCAAGCCTGGCTGTGTGCCTCTACCAGATTTTGCAGCAACTGCTCAAGCAAGACCACTAAGGCTTGAATTTTCCTCCAGGAGAGGAGATGTCTCTGACCCTGGATCAGAGTTATTCCACTGGGAAACTGTCACTGGCTCTGTAGGAATATCCTAACAACACCACAACTTGCCATGAAAACAAAGCAACCGAGATCACCAACATGTGACGCCTCCAACTTGAAGCTTTTTATAGCAGGCTCCTCATCAGACCCCTTCCTGACGTTGGCTCCAGGCCTGTTATTGGCATGAGAAAAAGTAGATGTCATGACAGGCTACTGCCCAGCCGGACACCAACAAGTCGCGTGCATAGTTTTTGTTATTATTATTATTGGATTAGTTGAATAATATTTTAAATTGACAGTCCAACAATAGGCTGCTTTGTCAGTGGGATAACGGTTACCATACAATAACATGCATCTTTTCAGATGCATTGCATGGGTACTGTCACAAGGACCTTGCTTTGCGACCAGTTTATAGTGTCTATTATGCCAGCACAGGAATGGGAGGAAACTGAACCCCCTGGGCGAGACAAATGAGAGCTCCCTCCGATGAGCCAGATGAAATTGAATTCAGTAAACTATCCCTTCGGATCATTCCCATTTTCTTAAAGGGGGGCGGTCACACACTAAAAGCCAAAGGGCCTGCTTGAGGCTTGAGGCTTGAGGCTTGAGGAAGTTCCAATATGGTCTAGCGGTCAGGATTCCTGGTTTTCACCCAGGCGGCCCGGGTTCGACTCCCGGTATGGGAAGTTCGTGTTGTCTTTGCTTCACTTATGGAAACAGCCAGGACGTCTCTCTGTGCCACTAGCACTTTTAGCCGGCAGGCGGAGCTTTCGAAACCTGATAGGTTTAGGTTCTGTCCCCAAACGATGTGCCTTCGATAGCTCAGCTGGTAGAGCGGAGGACTGTAGGTGGCAAATTGGCAATCCTTAGGTCGCTGGTTCGACTCTGGCTCGAAGGAGGTCTTTTTCACAAGCAAACATTTCATTGGCCATGCTTCTCGATAACGGTTACCATACAATACCATGCGTCTTTTCAGATGCATTGCATGGGTACTGTCACAAGGACCTTGCTTTAAGACAAGTTTATAGTGTATATTATGCCAGCACAGGAATGGGAGGAAACTGAACCCCCTGGGCGAGGCAAATGCACTCAAGGCTGCCTGACTGAAAAGCCAGTGGCGCAATGGATAACACGTCTGACTACGAATCAGAAGATTCCAGGTTCGACTCCTGGCTGGCTCGCTCTGCCTCTTTTGCTTCGCTGTCAGCCCAAAGCTAATTTATTATTATTAGCCCATAGTTTTTGTTATTATTATTATTGGATTAGTTGAATAATGTTTTAAATTGACAGTCCAACAATAGGCTGCTTTGTCAGTGGGATAACGGTTACCATACAAATACGATCATTCCCATATTCTTAAAGGGGGGCGGTCACACACTAAAAGCCAAAGGGCCTGCTTGAGGCTTGAGGATTGAGGAAGTTCCCATATGGTCTAGCGGTCAGGATTCCTGGTTTTCACCCAGGCGGCCCGGGTCCGACTCCCGGTATGGGAAGTTCGTGTTGTCTTTGCTTCACTTATGGAAACAGCCAGGACGTCTCTCTGTGCCACTAGCACTTTTAGCCGGCAGGCGGAGCTTACGAAACCTGATAGGTTTAGGTTCTGTCCCCAAACGATGTGCCTTCGATAGCTCAGCTGGTAGAGCGGAGGACTGTAGGTGGCAAATTGGCAATCCTTAGGTCGCTGGTTCGACTCTGGCTCGAAGGAGGTTGTTTTCGCAAACATTTCATTGGCCATGCTTCTCGACGAGGCCGTCAGCGATTGAGTTGGTAGTCCAGCGTTTTGCAATCGCGACCGCCGCTGGAGGGCAAAAGCTCATTCCCTGACCGGGAATCAAACCCGGGCCGCGGCGGTGAGAGCGCCGAATCCTAACCACTAGACCACCAGGGAAGGTCTGCTGACTCTTTCCCGTCAAGCCTGGCTGTGTGCCTCTACCAGATTTTGCAGCAACTGCTCAAGCAAGACCACTAAGGCTTGAATTTTCCTCCAGGAGAGGAGACGTCTCTGACCCTGGATCACAGTTATTCCACTGAGAAACTGTCACTGGCTCTGTAGGAATATCCTAACAACACCACAACTTGCCATGAAAACAAAGCAACCGAGATCACCAACATGTGACGCCTCCAACTTGAAGCTTTTTATAGCAGGCTCCTCATCAGACCCCTTCCTGACGTTGGCTCCAGGCCTGTTATTGGCATGAGAAAAAGTAGATGTCATGACAGGCCTCTACCCAGCCGGACACCAACAAGTCGCGTGCATAGTTTTTGTTATTATTATTATTGGATTAGTTGAATAATATTTTAAATTGACAGTCCAACAATAGGCTGCTTTGTCAGTGGGATAACGGTTACCATACAATACCATGCGTCTTTTCAGATGCATTGCATGGGTACTGTCACAAGGACCTTGCTTTAAGACAAGTTTATAGTGTATATTATGCCAGCACAGGAATGGGAGGAAACTGAACCCCCTGGGCGAGACAAATGAGAGCTCCCTCAGATGAGCCAGATGAAATTGAATTCAGTAAACTATCCCTTCGGATCATTCCCATTTTCTTAAAGGGGGGCGGTCACACACTAAAAGCCAAAGGGCCTGCTTGAGGCTTGAGGCTTGAGGCTTGAGGCTTGAGGAAGTTCCCATATGGTCTAGCGGTCAGGATTCCTGGTTTTCACCCAGGCGTGTTTGCTTGTGAAAGGGTGCCTGACTGGTGGGCCAGTGGCGCAATGGATAACGCGTCTGACTACGAATCAGAAGATTCCAGGTTCGACTCCTGGCTGGCTCGCTCTGCCTCTTTTGCTTCGCTGTCAGCCCATAGCCATTTTATTATTATTAGCCCATAGTTTTTGTTATTATTATTATTGGATTAGTTGAATAATATTTTAAATTGACAGTCCAACAATAGGCTGCTTTGTCAGTGGGATAACGGTTACCATACAATAACATGCATCTTTTCAGATGCATTGCATGGGTACTGTCACAAGGACCTTGCTTTGCGACCAGTTTATAGTGTCTATTATGCCAGCACAGGAATGGGAGGAAACTGAACCCCCTGGGCGAGACAAATGAGAGCTCCCTCCGATGAGCCAGATGAAATTGAATTCAGTAAACTATCCCTTCGGATCATTCCCATTTTCTTAAAGGGGGGCGGTCACACACTAAAAGCCAAAGGGCCTGCTTGAGGCTTGAGGCTTGAGGCTTGAGGAAGTTCCAATATGGTCTAGCGGTCAGGATTCCTGGTTTTCACCCAGGCGGCCCGGGTTCGACTCCCGGTATGGGAAGTTCGTGTTGTCTTTGCTTCACTTATGGAAACAGCCAGGACGTCTCTCTGTGCCACTAGCACTTTTAGCCGGCAGGCGGAGCTTTCGAAACCTGATAGGTTTAGGTTCTGTCCCCAAACGATGTGCCTTCGATAGCTCAGCTGGTAGAGCGGAGGACTGTAGGTGGCAAATTGGCAATCCTTAGGTCGCTGGTTCGACTCTGGCTCGAAGGAGGTCTTTTTCACAAGCAAACATTTCATTGGCCATGCTTCTCGATAACGGTTACCATACAATACCATGTGTCTTTTCAGATGCATTGCATGGGTACTGTCACAAGGACCTTGCTTTAAGACAAGTTTATAGTGTATATTATGCCAGCACAGGAATGGGAGGAAACTGAACCCCCTGGGCGAGGCAAATGCACTCAAGGCTGCCTGACTGAAAAGCCAGTGGCGCAATGGATAACACGTCTGACTACGAATCAGAAGATTCCAGGTTCGACTCCTGGCTGGCTCGCTCTGCCTCTTTTGCTTCGCTGTCAGCCCAAAGCTAATTTATTATTATTAGCCCATAGTTTTTGTTATTATTATTATTGGATTAGTTGAATAATGTTTTAAATTGACAGTCCAACAATAGGCTGCTTTGTCAGTGGGATAACGGTTACCATACAAATACGATCATTCCCATATTCTTAAAGGGGGGCGGTCACACACTAAAAGCCAAAGGGCCTGCTTGAGGCTTGAGGATTGAGGAAGTTCCCATATGGTCTAGCGGTCAGGATTCCTGGTTTTCACCCAGGCGGCCCGGGTCCGACTCCCGGTATGGGAAGTTCGTGTTGTCTTTGCTTCACTTATGGAAACAGCCAGGACGTCTCTCTGTGCCACTAGCACTTTTAGCCGGCAGGCGGAGCTTACGAAACCTGATAGGTTTAGGTTCTGTCCCCAAACGATGTGCCTTCGATAGCTCAGCTGGTAGAGCGGAGGACTGTAGGTGGCAAATTGGCAATCCTTAGCTCGCTGGTTCGACTCTGGCTCGAAGGAGGTTGTTTTCGCAAACATTTCATTGGCCATGCTTCTCGACGAGGCCGTCAGCGATTGAGTTGGTAGTCCAGCGTTTTGCAATCGCGACCGCCGCTGGAGGGCAAAAGCTCATTCCCTGACCGGGAATCAAACCCGGGCCGCGGCGGTGAGAGCGCCGAATCCTAACCACTAGACCACCAGGGAAGGTCTGCTGACTCTTTCCCGTCAAGCCTGGCTGTGTGCCTCTACCAGATTTTGCAGCAACTGCTCAAGCAAGACCACTAAGGCTTGAATTTTCCTCCAGGAGAGGAGACGTCTCTGACCCTGGATCACAGTTATTCCACTGAGAAACTGTCACTGGCTCTGTAGGAATATCCTAACAACACCACAACTTGCCATGAAAACAAAGCAACCGAGATCACCAACATGTGACGCCTCCAACTTGAAGCTTTTTATAGCAGGCTCCTCATCAGACCCCTTCCTGACGTTGGCTCCAGGCCTGTTATTGGCATGAGAAAAAGTAGATGTCCGTTGGCAACGGCAAATTGGCAATCCTTAGGTCGCTGGTTCGACTCTGGCTCGAAGGAGGTTGTTTTCGCAAACATTTCATTGGCCATGCTTCTCGACGAGGCCGTCAGCGATTGAGTTGGTAGTCCAGCGTTTTGCAATCGCGACCGCCGCTGGAGGGCAAAAGCTCATTCCCTGACCGGGAATCAAACCCGGGCCGCGGCGGTGAGAGCGCCGAATCCTAACCACTAGACCACCAGGGAAGGTCTGCTGACTCTTTCCCTGCCAGACCTTGCTTTGCGACCAGTTTATAGTGTCTATTATGCCAGCACAGGAATGGGAGGAAACTGAACCCCCTGGGCGAGACAAATGAGAGCTCCCTCCGATGAGCCAGATGAAATTGAATTCAGTAAACTATCCCTTCGGATCATTCCCATTTTCTTAAAGGGGGGCGGTCACACACTAAAAGCCAAAGGGCCTGCTTGAGGCTTGAGGCTTGAGGCTTGAGGCTTGAGGAAGTTCCCATATGGTCTAGCGGTCAGGATTCCTGGTTTTCACCCAGGCGTGTTTGCTTGTGAAAGGGTGCCTGACTGGTGGGCCAGTGGCGCAATGGATAACACGTCTGACTACAAATCAGAAGATTCCAGGTTCGACTCCTGGCTGGCTCGCTCTGCCTCTTTTGCTTCGCTGTCAGCCCATAGCCATTTTATTATTATTAGCCCATAGTTTTTGTTATTATTATTATTGGATTAGTTGAATAATATTTTAAATTGACAGTCCAACAATAGGCTGCTTTGTCAGTGGGATAACGGTTACCATACAATAACATGCATCTTTTCAGATGCATTGCATGGGTACTGTCACAAGGACCTTGCTTTAAGACAAGTTTATAGTGTATATTATGCCAGCACAGGAATGGGAGGAAACTGAACCCCCTGGGCGAGGCAAATGCACTCAAGGGTGCCTGACTGGTGGGCCAGTGGCGCTTTTTCTTTTCATCTTTTCAGACCTTGCTTTGCGACCAGTTTATAGTGTCTATTATGCCAGCACAGGAATGGGAGGAAACTGAACCCCCTGGGCGAGACAAATGAGAGCTCCCTCCGATGAGCCAGATGAAATTGAATTCAGTAAACTATCCCTTCGGATCATTCCCATTTTCTTAAAGGGGGGCGGTCACACACTAAAAGCCAAAGGGCCTGCTTGAGGCTTGAGGCTTGAGGA
The DNA here is from genome assembly GCF_029890125.1 of Rhinichthys klamathensis goyatoka. NCBI lineage: Eukaryota > Metazoa > Chordata > Actinopteri > Cypriniformes > Leuciscidae > Rhinichthys > Rhinichthys klamathensis. The sequence goes on from NW_026606747.1 coordinate 1,246,951, forward strand.
AGTTCCAATATGGTCTAGCGGTCAGGATTCCTGGTTTTCACCCAGGCGGCCCGGGTTCGACTCCCGGCATGGGAAGTTCGTGTTGTCTTTGCTTCACTTATGGAAACAGCCAGGACGTCTCTCTGTGCCACTAGCACTTTTAGCCGGCAGGCGGAGCTTTCGAAACCTGATAGGTTTAGGTTCTGTCCCCAAATGATGTGCCTTCGATAGCTCAGCTGGTAGAGCGGAGGACTGTAGGTGGCAAATTGGCAATCCTTAGGTCGCTGGTTCGACTCTGGCTCGAAGGAGGTCTTTTTCACAAGCAAACATTTCATTGGCCATGCTTCTCGATAACGGTTGCCATACAATACCATGCGTCTTTTCAGATGCATTGCATGGGTACTGTCACAAGGACCTTGCTTTAAGACAAGTTTATAGTGTCTATTATGCCAGCACAGGAATGGGAGGAAACTGAACCCCCTGGGCGAGGCAAATGCACTCAAGGCTGCCTGACTGGTGGGCCAGTGGCGCATTGGATAACGCGTCTGACTACAAATCAGTAGATTCCAGGTTCGACTCCTGGCTGGCTCGCTCTGCCTCTTTTGCTTCGCTGTCAGCCCATAGCCATTTTATTATTATTAGCCCATAGTTTTTGTTATTATTATTATTAGATTAGTTGAATAATGTTTTAAATTGACAGTCCAACAATAGGCTGCTTTGTCAGTGGGATAACGGTTACCATACAAATACGATCATTCCCATATTCTTAAAGGGGGGCGGTCACACACTAAAAGCCAAAGGGCCTGCTTGAGGCTTGAGGATAGAGGAAGTTCCCCATATGGTCTAGCGGTCAGGATTCCTGGTTTTCACCCAGGCGGCCCGGGTTCGACTCCCGGTATGGGAAGTTCGTGTTGTCTTTGCTTCACTTATGGAAACAGCCAGGACGTCTCTCTGTGCCACTAGCACTTTTAGCCGGCAGGCGGAGCTTACGAAACCTGATAGGTTTAGGTTCTGTCCCCAAACGATGTGCCTTCGATAGCTCAGCTGGTAGAGCGGAGGACTGTAGGTGGCAAATTGGCAATCCTTAGGTCGCTGGTTCGACTCTGGCTCGAAGGAGGTCTTTTTCGCAAACATTTCATTGGCCATGCTTCTCGACGAGGCCGTCAGCGCTTGAGTTGCTAGTCCAGCGTTTTGCAATCGCGACCGCTGCTGGAGGGCAAAAGCTCATTCCCTGACCGGGAATCGAACCCGGGCCGCGGCGGTGAGAGCGCCGAATCCTAACCACTAGACCACCAGGGAAGGTCTGCTGACTCTTTCCCGTCAAGCCTGGCTGTGTGCCTCTACCAGATTTTGCAGCAACTGCTCAAGCAAGACCACTAAGGCTTGAATTTTCCTCCAGGAGAGGAGATGTCTCTGACCCTGGATCAGAGTTATTCCACTGGGAAACTGTCACTGGCTCTGTAGGAATATCCTAACAACACCACAACTTGCCATGAAAACAAAGCAACCGAGATCACCAACATGTGACGCCTCCAACTTGAAGCTTTTTATAGCAGGCTCCTCATCAGACCCCTTCCTGACGTTGGCTCCAGGCCTGTTATTGGCATGAGAAAAAGTAGATGTCATGACAGGCTACTGCCCAGCCGGACACCAACAAGTCGCGTGCATAGTTTTTGTTATTATTATTATTGGATTAGTTGAATAATATTTTAAATTGACAGTCCAACAATAGGCTGCTTTGTCAGTGGGATAACGGTTACCATACAATACCATGCGTCTTTTCAGATGCATTGCATGGGTACTGTCACAAGGACCTTGCTTTAAGACAAGTTTATAGTGTCTATTATGCCAGCACAGGAATGGGAGGAAACTGAACCCCCTGGGCGATGCAAATGCACTCAAGGCTGCCTGACTGGTGGGCCAGTGGCGCAATGGATAACGCGTCTGACTACGAATCAGAAGATTCCAGGTTGGACTCCTGGCTGGCTCGCTCTGCCTCTTTTGCTTCGCTGTCAGCCGATAGCCATTTGATTATTATTAGCCCATAGTTTTTGTTATTATTATTATTGGATTAGTTGAATAATGTTTTAAAATGACAGTCCAACAATAGGCTGCTTTGTCAGTGGGATAACGGTTACCATACAATACCATGCGTCTTTTCAGATGCATTGCATGGGTACTGTCACAAGGACCTTGCTTTAAGACAAGTTTATAGTGTCTATTATGCCAGCACAGGAATGGGAGGAAACTGAACCCCCTGGGCGAGGCAAATGAGAGCTCCCTCCGATGAGCCAGATGAAATTGAATTCAGTAAACTATCCCTTCGGATCATTCCCATATTCTTAAAGGGGGGCGGTCAGACACTAAAAGCCAAAGGGCCTGCTTGAGGCTTGTGGCTTGAGGAAGTTCCCATATGGTCTAGCGGTCAGGATTCCTGGTTTTCACCCAGGCGGCCCGGGTTCGACTCCCGGTATGGGAAGTTCGTGTTGTCTTTGCTTCACTTATGGAAACAGCCAGGACGTCTCTCTGTGCCACTAGCACTTTTAGCCGGCAGGCGGAGCTTTCGAAACCTGAAAGGTTTAGGTTCTGTCCCCAAACGATGTGCCTTCGATAGCTCAGCTGGTAGAGCGGAGGACTGTAGGTGGCAAATTGGCAATCCTTAGGTCGCTGGTTCGACTCTGGCTCGAAGGAGGTCTTTTTCACAAGCAAACATTTCATTGGCCATGCTTCTCGATAACGATTACCATACAATACCATGCGTCTTTTCAGATGCATTGCATGGGTACTGTCACAAGGACCTTGCTTTAAAACAAGTTTATAGTGTCTATTATGCCAGCACAGGAATGGGAGGAAACTGAACCCCCTGGGCGAGGCAAATGCACTCAAGGCTGCCTGACTGGTCGGCCAGTGGCGCAATGGATAACGCGTCTGACTACGAATCAGAAGATTCCAGGTTCGACTCCTGGCTGGCTCGCTCTGCCTCTTTTGCTTCGCTGTCAGCCCATAGCCATTTTATTATTATTAGCCCATAGTTTTTGTTATTATTATTATTGGATTAGTTGAATAATGTTTTAAATTGACAGTCCAACAATAGGCTGCTTTGTCAGTGGGATAACGGTTACCATACAAATACGATCATTCCCATATTCTTAAAGGGGGGCGGTCACACACTAAAAGCCAAATGGCCTGCTTGAGGCTTGAGTATTGAGGAAGTTCCCATATGGTCTAGCGGTCAGGATTCCTGGTTTTCACCCAGGTGGCCCGGGTTGTCTTTGCTTCACTTATGGAAACAGCCAGGACGTCTCTCTGTGCCACTAGCACTTTTAGCCGGCAGGCGGAGCTTACGAAACCTGATAGGTTTAGGTTCTGTCCCCAAACGATGTGCCTTCGATAGCTCAGCTGGTAGAGCGGAGGACTGTAGGTGGCAAATTGGCAATCCTTAGGTCGCTGGTTCGACTCTGGTTCGAAGGAGGTCTTTTTCACAAGCAAACATTTCATTGGCCATGCTTCTCGACGAGGCCGTCAGCGATTGAGTTGGTAGTCCAGCGTTTTGCAATTGCGACCGCCGCTGGAGGGCAAAAGCTCATTCCCTGACCGGGAATCGAACCCGGGCCGCGGCGGTGAGAGCGCCGAATCCTAACCACTAGACCACCAGGGAAGGTCTGCTGACTCTTTCCCGTCAAGCCTGCCTCTGTGCCTCTACCAGATTTTGCAGCAACTGCTCAAGCAAGACCACTAAGGCTTGAATTTTCCTCCAGGAGAGGAGACGTCTCTGACCCTGGATCACAGTTATTCCACTGAGAAACTGTCACTGGCTCTGTAGGAATATCCTAACAACACCACAACTTGCCATGAAAACAAAGCAACCGAGATCACCAATATGTGACGCCTCCAACTTGAAGCTTTTTATAGCAGGCTCCTCATCAGACCCCTTCCTGACGTTGGCTCCAGGCCTGTTATTGGCATGAGAAAAAGTAGATGTCATGACAGGCCTCTGCCCAGCCGGACACCAACAAGTCGCGTGCATAGTTTTTGTTATTATTATTATTGGATTAGTTGAATAATATTTTAAATTGACAGTCCAACAATAGGCTGCTTTGTCAGTGGGATAACGGTTACCATACAATACCATGCGTCTTTTCAGATGCATTGCATGGGTACTGTCACAAGGACCTTGCTTTAAGACAAGTTTATAGTGTCTATTATGCCAGCACAGGAATGGGAGGAAACTGAACCCCCTGGGCGAGGCAAATGCACTCAAGGGTGCCTGACTGGTGGGCCAGTGGCGCAATGGATAACGCGTCTGACTACGAATCAGAAGATTCCAGGTTCGACTCCTGGCTGGCTCGCTCTGCCTCTTTTGCTTCGCTGTCAGCCCATAGCCATTTTATTATTATTAGCCCATAGTTTTTGTTATTATTATTATTGGATTAGTTGAATAATGTTTTAAATTGACAGTCCAACAATAGGCTGCTTTGTCAGTGGGATAACGGTTACCATACAAATACGATCATTCCCATATTCTTAAAGGGGGGCGGTCACACACTAAAATCCAAAGGGCCTGCTTGAGGCTTGAGGATTGAGGATTGAGGAAGTTCCCATATGGTCTAGCGGTCAGGATTCCTGGTTTTCACCCAGGCGGCCTGGGTTCGACTCCCGGTATGGGAAGTTCGTGTTGTCTTTGCTTCACTCATGGAAACAGCCAGGACGTCTCTGTGCCACTAGGACTTTTAGCCGGCAGGCGGAGCTTACGAAACCTGATAGGTTTAGGTTCTGTCCCCAAACGATGTGCCTGCGATAGCTCAGCTGGTAGAGCGGAGGACTGTAGGTGGCAAATTGGCAATCCTTAGGTCGCTGGTTCGCTCTACCTCTTTTGCTTCGCTGTTAGCCCATAGCCATTTTATTATTATTAGCCCATAGTTTTTGTTATTATTATTATTGGATTAGTTGAATAATGTTTTAAATTGACAGTCCAACAATAGGCTGCTTTGTCAGTGGGATAACGGTTACCATACAAATACGATCATTCCCATATTCTTAAAGGGGGGCGGTCACACACTAAAAGCCAAATGGCCTGCTTGAGGCTTGAGTATTGAGGAAGTTCCCATATGGTCTAGCGGTCAGGATTCCTGGTTTTCACCCAGGCGGCCCGGGTTCGACTCCCGGTATGGGAAGTTCGTGTTGTCTTTGCTTCACTTATGGAAACAGCCAGGACGTCTCTCTGTGCCACTAGCACTTTTAGCCGGCAGGCGGAGCTTACGAAACCTGATAGGTTTAGGTTCTGTCCCCAAACGATGTGCCTTCGATAGCTCAGCTGGTAGAGCGGAGGACTGTAGGTGGCAAATTGGCAATCCTTAGGTCGCTGGTTCGACTCTGGCTCGAAGGAGGTCTTTTTCACAAGCAAACATTTCATTGGCCATGCTTCTCGACGAGGCCGTCAGCGATTGAGTTGGTAGTCCAGCGTTTTGCAATCGCGACCGCCGCTGGAGGGCAAAAGCTCATTCCCTGACCGGGAATCGAACCCGGGCCGCGGCGGTGAGAGCGCCGAATCCTAACCACTAGACCACCAGGGAAGGTCTGCTGACTCTTTCCTGTCAAGCCTGGCTGTGTGCCTCTACCAGATTTTGCAGCAACTGCTCAAGCAAGACCACTAAGGCTTGAATTTTCCTCCAGGAGAGGAGACGTCTCTGACCCTGGATCACAGTTATTCCACTGAGAAACTGTCACTGGCTCTGTAGGAATATCCTAACAACACCACAACTTGCCATGAAAACAAAGCAACCGAGATCACCAATATGTGACGCCTCCAACTTGAAGCTTTTTATAGCAGGCTCCTCATCAGACCCCTTCCTGACGTTGGCTCCAGGCCTGTTATTGGCATGAGAAAAAGTAGATGTCATGACAGGCCTCTGCCCAGCCGGACACCAACAAGTCGCGTGCATAGTTTTTGTTATTATTATTATTGGATTAGTTGAATAATATTTTAAATTGACAGTCCAACAATAGGCTGCTTTGTCAGTGGGATAACGGTTACCATACAATACCATGCGTCTTTTCAGATGCATTGCATGGGTACTGTCACAAGGACCTTGCTTTAAGACAAGTTTATAGTGTCTATTATGCCAGCACAGGAATGGGAGGAAACTGAACCCCCTGGGCGAGGCAAATGCACTCAAGGCTGCCTGACTGGTGGGCCAGTGGCGCAATGGATAACGCGTCTGACTACGAATCAGAAGATTCCAGGTTCGACTCCTGGCTGGCTCGCTCTGCTTCGCTGTCAGCCCATAGCCATTTTATTATTATTAGCCCATAGTTTTTGTTATTATTATTATTGGATTAGTTGAATAATGTTTTAAATTGACAGTCCAACAATAGGCTGCTTTGTCAGTGGGATAACGGTTACCATACAAATACGATCATTCCCATATTCTTAAAGGGGGGCGGTCACACACTAAAATCCAAAGGGCCTGCTTGAGGCTTGAGGATTGAGGATTGAGGAAGTTCCCATATGGTCTAGCGGTCAGGATTCCTGGTTTTCACCCAGGCGGCCTGGGTTCGACTCCCGGTATGGGAAGTTCGTGTTGTCTTTGCTTCACTCATGGAAACAGCCAGGACGTCTCTGTGCCACTAGGACTTTTAGCCGGCAGGCGGAGCTTACGAAACCTGATAGGTTTAGGTTCTGTCCCCAAACGATGTGCCTGCGATAGCTCAGCTGGTAGAGCGGAGGACTGTAGGTGGCAAATTGGCAATCCTTAGGTCGCTGGTTCGCTCTACCTCTTTTGCTTCGCTGTTAGCCCATAGCCATTTTATTATTATTAGCCCATAGTTTTTGTTATTATTATTATTGGATTAGTTGAATAATGTTTTAAATTGACAGTCCAACAATAGGCTGCTTTGTCAGTGGGATAACGGTTACCATACAAATACGATCATTCCCATATTCTTAAAGGGGGGCGGTCACACACTAAAAGCCAAATGGCCTGCTTGAGGCTTGAGTATTGAGGAAGTTCCCATATGGTCTAGCGGTCAGGATTCCTGGTTTTCACCCAGGCGGCCCGGGTTCGACTCCCGGTATGGGAAGTTCGTGTTGTCTTTGCTTCACTTATGGAAACAGCCAGGACGTCTCTCTGTGCCACTAGCACTTTTAGCCGGCAGGCGGAGCTTACGAAACCTGATAGGTTTAGGTTCTGTCCCCAAACGATGTGCCTTCGATAGCTCAGCTGGTAGAGCGGAGGACTGTAGGTGGCAAATTGGCAATCCTTAGGTCGCTGGTTCGACTCTGGCTCGAAGGAGGTCTTTTTCACAAGCAAACATTTCATTGGCCATGCTTCTCGACGAGGCCGTCAGCGATTGAGTTGGTAGTCCAGCGTTTTGCAATCGCGACCGCCGCTGGAGGGCAAAAGCTCATTCCCTGACCGGGAATCGAACCCGGGCCGCGGCGGTGAGAGCGCCGAATCCTAACCACTAGACCACCAGGGAAGGTCTGCTGACTCTTTCCTGTCAAGCCTGGCTGTGTGCCTCTACCAGATTTTGCAGCAACTGCTCAAGCAAGACCACTAAGGCTTGAATTTTCCTCCAGGAGAGGAGACGTCTCTGACCCTGGATCACAGTTATTCCACTGAGAAACTGTCACTGGCTCTGTAGGAATATCCTAACAACACCACAACTTGCCATGAAAACAAAGCAACCGAGATCACCAATATGTGACGCCTCCAACTTGAAGCTTTTTATAGCAGGCTCCTCATCAGACCCCTTCCTGACGTTGGCTCCAGGCCTGTTATTGGCATGAGAAAAAGTAGATGTCATGACAGGCCTCTGCCCAGCCGGACACCAACAAGTCGCGTGCATAGTTTTTGTTATTATTATTATTGGATTAGTTGAATAATATTTTAAATTGACAGTCCAACAATAGGCTGCTTTGTCAGTGGGATAACGGTTACCATACAATACCATGCGTCTTTTCAGATGCATTGCATGGGTACTGTCACAAGGACCTTGCTTTAAGACAAGTTTATAGTGTCTATTATGCCAGCACAGGAATGGGAGGAAACTGAACCCCCTGGGCGAGGCAAATGCACTCAAGGCTGCCTGACTTGTGGGCCAGTGGCGCAATGGATAACGCGTCTGACTACGAATCAGAAGATTCCAGGTTCGACTCCTGGCTGGCTCGCTCTGCCTCTTTTGCTTCGCTGTCAGCCCATAGCCATTTTATTATTATTAGCCCATAGTTTTTGTTATTATTATTATTGGATTAGTTGAATAATGTTTTAAATTGACAGTCCAACAATAGGCTGCTTTGTCAGTGGGATAACGGTTACCATACAATACCATGCATCTTTTCAGATGCATTGCATGGGTACTGTCACAAGGACCTTGCTTTAAGACAAGTTTATAGTGTCTATTATGCCAGCACAGGAATTGGAGGAAACTGAACCCCCTGGGCGAGGCAAATGCACTCAAGGGTGCCTGACTGGTGGGCCAGTGGCGCAATGGATAACGCGTCTGACTACGAATCAGAAGATTCCAGGTTCGACTCCTGGCTGGCTCGCTCTGCCTCTTTTGCTTCGCTGTCAGCCCATAGCCATTTTATTATTATTAGCCCATAGTTTTTGTTATTATTATTATTGGATTAGTTGAATAATATTTTAAATTGACAGTCCAACAATAGGCTGCTTTGTCAGTGGGATAACGGTTACCATACAATACCATGCATCTTTTCAGATGCATTGCATGGGTACTGTCACAAGGACCTTGCTTTGCGACCAGTTTATAGTGTCTATTATGCCAGCACAGGAATGGGAGGAAACTGAACCCCCTGGGCGAGGCAAATGAGAGCTCCCTCCGATGAGCCAGATGAAATTGAATTCAGTAAACTATCCCTTCGGATCATTCCCATATTCTTAAAGGGGGGCGGTCACACACTAAAAGCCAAAGGGCCTGCTTGAGGCTTGAGGATTGAGGAAGTTCCCATATGGTCTAGCGGTCAGGATTCCTGGTTTTCACCCAGGCGGCCCGGGTTCGACTCCCGGTATGGGAAGTTCGTGTTGTCTTTGCTTCACTTATGGAAACAGCCAGGACGTCTCTCTGTGCCACTAGCACTTTTAGCCGGCAGGCGGAGCTTACGAAACCTGATAGGTTTAGGTTCTGTCCCCAAACGATGTGCCTTCGATAGCTCAGCTGGTAGAGCGGAGGACTGTAGGTGGCAAATTGGCAATCCTTAGGTCGCTGGTTCGACTCTGGCTCGAAGGAGGTCTTTTTCACAAGCAAACATTTCATTGGCCATGCTTCTCGATAACGGTTACCATACAATACCATGCGTCTTTTCAGATGCATTGCATGGGTACTGTCACAAGGACCTTGCTTTAAGACAAGTTTATAGTGTCTATTATGCCAGCACAGGAATGGGAGGAAACTGAACCCCCTGGGCGAGGCAAATGCACTCAAGGTTGCCTGACTGGTCGGCCAGTGGCGCAATGGATAACGCGTCTGACTACGAATCAGAAGATTCCAGGTTCGACTCCTGGCTGGCTCGCTCTGCCTCTTTTGCTTCGCTGTCAGCCCATAGCCATTTTATTATTATTAGCCCATAGTTTTTGTTATTATTATTATTGGATTAGTTGAATAATGTTTTAAATTGACAGTCCAACAATAGGCTGCTTTGTCAGTGGGATAACGGTTACCATACAATACCATGCGTCTTTTCAGATGCATTGCATGGGTACTGTCACAAGGACCTTGCTTTAAGACAAGTTTATAGTGTCTATTATGCCAGCACAGGAATGGGAGGAAACTGAACCCCCTGGGCGAGGCAAATGCACTCAAGGGTGCCTGACTGGTGGGCCAGTGGCGCAATGGATAACGCGTCTGACTACGAATCAGAAGATTCCAGGTTCGACTCCTGGCTGGCTCGCTCTGCCTCTTTTGCTTCGCTGTCAGCCCATAGCCATTTTATTATTATTAGCCCATAGTTTTTGTTATTATTATTATTGGATTAGTTGAATAATATTTTAAATTGACAGTCCAACAATAGGCTGCTTTGTCAGTGGGATAACGGTTACCATACAATACCATGCGTCTTTTCAGATGCATTGCATGGGTACTGTCACAAGGACCTTGCTTTAAGACAAGTTTATAGTGTCTATTATGCCAGCACAGGAATGGGAGGAAACTGAACCCCCTGGGCGAGGCAAATGCACTCAAGGCTGCCTGACTGGTGGGCCAGTGGCGCAATGGATAACGCGTCTGACTACGAATCAGAAGATTCCAGGTTCGACTCCTGGCTGGCTCGCTCTGCCTCTTTTGCTTCGCTGTCAGCCCATAGCCATTTTATTATTATTAGCCCATAGTTTTTGTTATTATTATTATTGGATTAGTTGAATAATATTTTAAATTGACAGTCCAACAATAGGCTGCTTTGTCAGTGGGATAACGGTTACCATACAAATACGATCATTCCCATATTCTTAAAGGGGGGCGGTCACACACTAAAATCCAAAGGGCCTGCTTGAGGCTTGAGGATTGAGGAAGTTCCCATATGGTCTAGCGGTCAGGATTCCTGGTTTTCACCCAAGCGGCCCGGGTTCGACTCCCGGTATGGGAAGTTCGTGTTGTCTTTGCTTCACTTATGGAAACAGCCAGGACGTCTCTCTGTGCCAACTGAAAGGATACAGGTTATATCCAGCATTCCAGTCCTAAATTAGTAGTGATATTGGTAGTATCACTACTAATTTACTGTTCATCTGTTATAATGGCGAACATATCGGATGTGTGTCTAACGTTACCTCTGAGTGCAGGTGAGGACACATTCGAGCTGATGTCGGTACGATTGGAACTGGAATCGGTGGAGAAACAGATCCGTGGTCTGCTGGAGAGGCAAGCCGAGCTGCGGGATCGGCGATCAGCGCTTGAAACGTCACGTGCCGATGCTCACAAGTCAGTGGTTAGTAACTTTTTGCCTCTGACTTCCTCTACTCCGTGCGTTTCTCTGCCCAGGAGGACGCGATCATCTCTGGCTTCATTCACTCCGGCACCGACACAGCACCATGGACCCTGGGTGATCCCACAGCGGAAGACACGAGCCAGGACCAGAGCAAGAACCTCTCCGCCCCTCCCGGTCTTCGAGATCTCCACTCGGAACCGCTTCTCCCCTCTTCGCGAGTCGGAACGCGACGACGCCGTGATCATCGGCACTTCCATGGTCCGTCATGTCCGCGCTACCTCAGGTAAGGGTAAGGTGCGCACTCACTGCTTTCCTGGTGCTCGTGTTCTTGATGTCGCCGCACAGGTTCCCGAGATCCTGAACGGTGACGAGCGCGTCGGAGCCGTTGTCCTCCATGCGGGAACGAACGACATCAGGCTGCGGCAGACGGAGGTTCTGAAGAAGGACTACAGGAGCCTGATCGAAACGGTACGCAGCACAGCGCCTGAGGCAACGATCATCGTGTCTGGACCGCTTCCCACGTACCGACTAGGACAAGAAAGGTTCAGTAGACTATTTGCTCTAAATGAATGGTTAATGTCATGGTGTAATGAACAGAAACTGCTCTTTGTAAATAATTGGAATCTGTTCTGGGAGCGACCTAGGCTCTACCGTGCTGATGGCCTGCACCCCAGCAGAATCGGAGCGGCTGTGCTGTCAGACAACATCTCCAAGACGTTGCACACCATCTGACTAGTAAGTCAAAGTCCAATTCACAGTCTTTGCTGTCCCAACTTAATTGATATAAGTAGTGTAGAACATTATATAGAAACTGTGTCTATTCCTCGTCTAGTGAGGCCAAACAATAAATCTAGTCTAGGATCTAGGAAAAATCTTATTGTAATTAAACCAGAAAATCTAAATATCAGTGAACAAAAACAATTTCTAAAACTAGGTCTTCTAAACATTAGATCGCTCACACCTAAGGCGGTTATTGTAAATGAAATGGTCACAGATAATAGCTTCGATGTACTTTGCCTTACTGAAACCTGGCTTAAACCAAATGAGTATTTCGGTCTAAATGAGTCTACTCCGCCAGGATACTGTTATAAGCATGAGCCCCGTCTGATCGGTCGTGGCGGCGGTGTTGCAACAATCTATAGAGATATTCATAATGTTACTCAGAAAACAGGTCACAGGTTTAATTCGTTTGAAGTACTTGTGCTAAATGTTACGCTCTTAGATGTAAGAAAGAAATCCCTATTATCTCTAGCCCTGGCTACTGTATATAGACCGCCAGGGCCCTACACTGATTTCCTAAAAGAGTTTGCAGACTTTCTCTCAGATCTATTGGTCAATGCTGATAAAGCAATAATTGTTGGAGATTTTAACATACACGTAGATAACACAAATGATGCGTTAGGGGCTGCGTTTACAGATTTATTAAACTCCTTTGGGGTCAGACAAAAACGTCAGTGGTCCCACTCATCGTCTAAATCATACACTAGATTTAATCATATCATACGGAACCAATCCAACCGATATAGATATTATACCGCAAAGTGACGATCTCACTGATCATTGCATGGTAACTTGTATAATACGTACTGCTGAAATTTGTCATGTTGCGCCGCGTTATAGACCAGGCAGAACAATCCTTCCAACCACTATAGATAGATTCTCAAATAGCTTACCTGATCTATCTCAGCTGCTCAGAGAACCCAAACAAACAGATGAACTAGAGGAAATGACCAGCAGTTTGAGCACCATTTTCTCTAGTACATTAGATATTGTTGCACCAATTAGATTAAAAAAGGTTAGAGAGAAAACTAAAGCACCATGGTACAATAGTACTACACATGCTATCAAGAGAGAAACTCGTAACTTAGAGCGTAAATGGAAACAAACTAATTTAGAGGTCTTTAGAATCGCGTGGAAAGACAGTGTGTCACGTTATAAAAAGGCTCTAAAAGCAGCCAGGGCTGAGCATCTCTGCAAACTAATAGAAAATAACAAAAATAATCCAAGGTTTTTATTTAACACCGTGGCTAGACTAACAAATAAACAGACATCGCCAGAGCAAAATATTCCGTTACAGTATAGTTGTAATGATTTTATGAATTACTTCAATGAGAAAATAGAAAGCATCCGAAATACAATTGTAAATGTACAATCCTCTATGGTGTCTTGTGATTCAGCCTCAATTATCGCCCCTCAAGAACAACTACACCGCTTTACAACTGTAGGACAGGAAGAGCTAAATAAACTTATCATTGCATCTAAACCAACAACATGTTTATTAGATCCAATTCCCACTAAACTACTGAAAGAAGTGTTACCTGTAGTGGAAGAGCCTCTTCTCAATATTATTAACTCGTCTTTATTCTTAGGTCATGTTCCAAAAATATTCAAGCTGGCAGTTATAAAACCTCTTATTAAGAAACCGCAATTAGATCAAAATAACTTAGCAAATTACAGACCCATTTCAAATCTTCCATTTATGTCTAAAATACTAGAAAAAATTGTGTCCGCTCAATTGTGCTCTTTCTTGCAAGAAAATGAGATATATGAAAAATTTCAGTCAGGATTCAGACCGCATCATAGCACAGAAACTGCGCTAGTTAAAATTACAAATGATTTACTTTTAGCTTCTGACCAAGGCTGTATCTCAATACTAGTTCTACTCGATCTTAGCGCTGCGTTCGACACTATAGATCACAAAATACTCTTGGATCGACTACAAAACTACACTGGTGTTCAGGGACAGGCATTAAGCTGGTTCAGATCGTACTTATCGGACCGTTACCATTTTGTCTGTTTACAGTTTTTTTCAATTGCTTACACACTAAAATTAAAACTTTCCCACTATTAGCAAAACCTTACACTCAAGGAGCAAAACACCAGTCTAGATTTGCACAATTGTAAGCACGTTGTCAGCTTCACCCTTTTTGCAAAACATTACACACAGTGATTTGTAAAACTCTACACACATTTTCACACCTTAGACACAGATAAGGATTGTGAGGTTACTTCCTTGTCATTACAAAGCCCCGGTTTGCCATTGACCACACTAATGAATGAATTGGATATGCACATCCATCAGGCGTGGAAGCACACATGTGCTAATTTGAAAACGCAGCACTCAGGTGTGCTATAAAAGGCAGCAGGTGAGTTCACCTGTCTTCAACAAAAATGGAAGGAGCTAGACGAAGAAGAAGAAGAAGAAGAGTGAGAATAAAAGGGGGAGCTGAAAGAGGAGATGAAGGAGGTAGAGGAAGAGGAGAAGGAGGTAGAGGAAGAGGTGAACGAGGTAGAGGAGGAGGAGAAGGAGGTAGAGGAAGAGGTGAAGGAGGTAGAGGAAGAGGTGAAGGAGGTAGAGGAAGAGGTGAAGGAGGTAGAGGAGGAGGAGAAGGAGGTAGAGGTGAAGGAGGTAGAGGAGGAGGCCCAGGTAGAGGAAGAGGAGAAGAAGGGGATAGAGGAAGAGGCCTAGGTAGAGGAAGAGGTAGAGAAGGACTTGTAGAGTTGATAGAACCTGAACAAAGAAGACGAGGACCAAATTTGACTCAAGAAATCCGTGCAACACTTATTGACCATGTTATCAACCATGGACTGACAACGATGGAAGCTGGACAAAGAGTTCAACCAAATCTCTGGTTGATACTGTAACTGAATAGTTACAGTATTCTTGTTGCTTTTACAGTAGTTTTTCTCCAGAGTCAAACTGTATGTACTTCATGCAGTAATTTTTATTTGTCTACAGATTTTATTTTTTTCATTGATTTCATTGTTGGTTGATTACTGTAACTGATTATGGTTAGAAATACTGTAAATAAATACTTGAAATATGAGTCTGCAGAAATCAGTGTTGTGCAGTGCTTGGCAAGTTTATAGTAGGCCTATTAGTGTACATTCTCCCTATATCTCAAACTAATCATGAAGAATGTTGTTTGTTTGTCACAATTTTTTTTCATCTAAATTATCCCTTACATAACAATGTCTGGCCAAAAATCTAGCACATGCTATTTCCTAAAAATAGTTGTTTTACAAATGTGTTTTTTATTTATCACAGAAGTGTGAAACTGGTTGCAATAGTGTCTGATCATTGAGGACTGTGTTGGTTAAATGAAAACTAATAGCATTTTCACAAATATGTGTATATCTTTTGTCTGAAGTGTGTATGTTTTGACAGAAGTGTGTCATTTTGCAAACAATCTAGGAATTATGCCAATTGAGTGTGGTGTTTGGATAATTGTGATTACATTTTGAAAAAAAGAACCCGGTTTTCAAAATTGCGTGTAAACAATTGAAAAAAACTGTAAATGGGGAAAAATCGAAGATAACGTCAGTAGACTATGGAGTGCCGCAAGGATCGGTGTTAGGCCCTCTGCTATTCTCAATATACAGTATATGCTGCCACTTGGTAATATTATAAGAAAACATGGAATTAATTTCCACTGCTATGCTGATGACACTCAATTATATATTTCATCACGACCAGATGAAAACACTAACTTATCTAAATTGACAGAATGTCTTAAAGATATAAAATGCTGGATGACGTGTAATTTCCTGCTATTAAATCCAGATAAAACGGAGGTATTACTTATTGGTCCAAAAAACTACCCACAAAATCTCTTACAATACAACTTTAATTTAGAAGGATGTCCTGTTACCTTATCGACTACAGTAAAAGACCTGGGTGTTATGCTAGACCGCAACTTGTCTTTCGAAAATCATATTTCATATGTTACAAGAACTGCCTTCTTCCACCTTAGAAACATTGCTAAATTACGTAACATGCTATCTGTTTCTGATGCAGAAAAGTTAGTTCATGCATTCATGACCTCGAGACTAGATTACTGTAATGCTTTATTAGCTGGTTGTCCTGCATCCTCAATAAACAAGCTACAGTTAGTGCAAAATGCAGCCGCTAGAGTTCTTACTAGGTCAAGAAAATATGATCATATAACACCGATTCTATCATCTCTGCACTGGTTACCTATTAAGTTCCGTATCAATTACAAAGTACTACTACTGACCTATAAAGCCCTAAATGGTTTAGCTCCTGTGTATTTAATGGACCTTCTATCGCCCTACAATCCATCGCGTTCTTTAAGATCACTAAATTAGAGGCTTCTGGTCATTCCTAGGATATCTAAGTCCACTAAAGGAGGGAGGGCGTTCTCACATTTAGCTCCTAAACTCTGGAATAGCCTTCCTGATACTGTTCGTGGCTCAGACTCGCTCTCCCAGTTCAAAACTAGATTAAAGACGCATCTCTTTAGCCAAGCATTCACATAATGCTTACCTTCTATTGTTGAATCAGATCGAATGCACTAATATTATGAACAGCAGCTACGCTAATTATTTCCCATCTGCTTTTCTGCTGTTATCTCGGGACGCCAGTCCCGAGGTAAATAGCGTTCGTCAGCTCCAGTTTGTATCCAGACTCTCACGGAGACTTCAGATGCCCCAACACCTGCGATGAGACGACTCGACGCCTGTGAAGAGAAGACTCAACGCCGGCGATATGTTATGCCCTAAATTAGTACATGATGACTAACTAACTATATTCTTCTATGTACATTTCTGAAATGCACTTTCTGTAAAGCTGCTTTGAAACAATATGTATTGTGAAAAGCGCTATACAAATAAATTTGAATTGAATTGAATTAGCTACTACTCGCGGGCTTTCGTCTGTTGTCCAACAGCGAGTACCTCATGTGACGTCATGCAATGCATTGTGGGAGAAATTAGAATTCTCGCTAGGCTATTGGTAAATGCTAACACATCACTGACTTTTCCGTATTATATTTCTTTTTTGTAATCCCCTACAACATAAAATACAATGGATAACTGTTTAAATGTTTATTACCAACTAGAAAACTGGCAAAAAAAAAAAAAAAAAACCCTGCACCATGGCCTTTAATCTTTCCAGCAATTTGTTGTTTTTCTTTTCATTATAGTGATGAATTATGTTCCTCATTTAAAAGAGATGGGTCGATGGCAAAGACATGTTCAAAAAGTAGTTTTTTTTTTTTCATCTTTGCGAAGAGTTGCTCTGCAACCTGGCTATTCACTTTGCCAGCCAATTGAGGTACTAGAGTGAGCTTCCTCAACACATCTTTGCTGTCTTTTGTATTGGCTTCATGAAACCGATCATACAGCACATAGTGATCCGATGTACCCGTAACTGGGTGACCATTAAGGTCTGGCTCTGTCTTCTTAGTGTTCAGCCAAGGTAGCGACACTTTAAGCTGTCCACATTTGGCCAATTCGATGTTGGATTGAGTGGGTTCTGCCAAGCGACCCTCAAATGGATGAGATAGGTACCTCTTCTGATGCCCTTAAATTCAAGTGAGTTGCAAGACCCCGTGCAAAGTCATAAATTATGACATTTGGCATATGCTTCCAGGATAATAGTAAGTCTGCGAAGTCTCGAGGGCTCTCAGCTCGGAGATTGCATTTGATACTGTAAACAATCCCACATGGGCACATGATCACTGCCCAGCCTCCTAAAAAACAAGATATTAATCACATCTAATGAGTAAATCAAAGTATAAAATTTGTTTCTAACTAGACCTTAACTAGATTGCAATTAAAATATTATGTGCAAGACAACTTAAACTTACCAGAGGCCCCCCATATTTTGTCAAAGATTTTGTCATACGTTTGTCTGGATTTCATTTCATTTGACAACCTCTGAAGAAGATCACTGCGGGATCCATTGGAGTCCAAGCCACATTCTTTACATAACTTCCGAATGACCACAACCTAACAAAATATATAGTCTTGTTAAAAAGGTAATATTAAAAACACAACACAGTCGGGTGTTTTTGACTAACAAACCTTACCTTTTGTTTGTATATTTCTTCTCTGAGTCTGTCCTCTGTAACCGTAATTTCAGAAATTTCAGATACAGACTTTGAAACATGAATCTTTTCAAACTCTGTGTTTAGTACAGAGTCTGAACGCCGTGTGGCTTTCCCTATCCAAGGAGCCCAAAAATGGTATGTTGGTGATACCGCACATGAATTGTGTCTACCACCTAAAAACCACAAAAAAAACATTGTATTATGTTGCATTTTTACATGCTTTCCAATAGTGTACAAAGCACTGTGTTCATACTTGCAACAAATCCACGACCAATCATATCACAGGACATGGCCTCCCAAAACTATTCCAGGTTGACCTCCCCATCAAAATTCTCTGCAGGACTCTGGATGTCACTTACTAAAGAGTGAAAAAAATTGTGCATTATGACACACTAAGGTCACACTAAGAAAACCATTTAAGAAAAAAAAAATCCAATTACAATGAACATATAAAACATGTTAAGTAAGTCGCTTTGGATAAAAGTGTCTGCCAAATACATAAATGTTAATGTAAACACAATTAGCACGTGGAGTATCGCAATAGTCATACCTGATAAATGGAAAACACCTTTTTTGTGTAAATCCATGATCACCACAGGGGGATGATCACCACAAGTAATGCAGGAATACTTGTACTCATGATCAGTAAGGGCCTCAAAGTGCAAGTATGCATGAAGCACGGTGTCTGCTGGTGGAAATTTCAGACCTGTCAAATCTTGCAAAAACTCGACTGCTCTGCTCACAGCAGTATGGGCCTGAGAAAAAATATATAAAAAACATCTATGTACAAACTTGGAGACATTGAAAGGTGCTGTACTTACTGAACATTCTTACATTGAAGGTTACCTGTAGAAGGTTTCTTAAAGTTAAGCATTAAGTGTATGTCAAGGATGATGTGGTCGTTAAAGTTGTGGAGTTGGTCTTTCCACTCTTGGTAGCGATAAAACATTCCACACAGTGGGCACTGCTTACAGTAGGTTGATACTTCTATCATTCAAACAAAGTATTACATTAGAGGACAGTGTAATTTCATTGCACATATGCATATTTATAACACCATCCTACCTTCAACAATGCACCAGTTGGAGAGTATTTTAGCTCTCTTTGTTATTAAAATAGGGTCACTAAGGGGGACGACACCTGGGCATCTATGACACACAGTTTCTTCTGGACAAAGATATTTTTAGTAGTCTTTGCCTAGTGATGGTGCACGTATATTTTCTGGTAGGACAGCAGGTATCATCTTGTTCTGTAAAATGTACTGTACCATTTGTTTCAGTCCCAGATCATGTGGAGGATACAATGGATGGTCTTCTGTGACGTTGCTCTCCTCTGAATGTGTATGAGCCTTTTGGGGTGGGGATTCTTCTCTGCTGAAGACAGTACGGAAAAGCTCACGGTCTGTTTGAAATAGATGCCATTTCGCAATGTACTTATGCGGACATGAACGGCGCACTTTGGAACAGGGGCAGTGCCATGTGTTTAATTTGGTGTTGTAAACAACAATGACACGCCCCAACCGGCTATAATAGGACACATTTGGCTCAAAAACGGAGATGAACTTTTTTGTTTGAGGACTGCCAATTGAGGTTTCTACAGACAGTGGTATACTGCTAGAAACAGCAAGCTGCTGACGAGCAAGGCAAATGTTTTTCTTCTCATCACCAAACCACTTTGCTCTCACCATTTCCATTAAAACGTCTTCCTTTAGAGAGACTGCTTCAGCTGAGGATGTGCAGAAACTTACAGATCTGACATGCATACACTGATAGGATAACAGACCACTCCTCTGTGCTACTTCCATGTTTACTTGGCATTCGTTTGATTCGCAGCAGACTTTTTGTTGTTCTCCCCATGTTTTGTATTGGACATGCAGAGGACTACTCTGACCACTTGCAACTTTAAGCACTGTGAATATGCCATTTGTTTTGTCTACACACTGGCTTGCAAGGTGGAATCTGGCATTAATGTCCTGAATTGGTTGATTTGTGTGTTTATGGTCAATATGTTTTTTTATATTTTTTTTATTCATGAGGGTACTGCACATTGGGCATTTCTGTTTAATAACAGGCCGTGCACGAACCCTGCCTGGCACGTTAAATGCTGTTCTGGTCTCTGATGGGGTCTCAGTAGTCGCTGGCACGTTAAATGCTGTTCTGGTATCTGATGGGGTCTCAGTAGTCGCTGGCACGTTAAATGCTGTTCTGGTATCTGATGGGGTCTCAGTAGTCGCTGGCACGTTAAATGCTCTTCTGGTACCTGATGGGGTCTCAGTAGTCGCTGGCACGTTAAATACTGTTCTGGTATCTGATGGGGTCTCAGTAGTCGCTGGCACGTTAAATGCTGTTCTGGTACCTGATGGGGTCTCAGTAGTCGCTGGCACGTTAAATCCTGTTCTGGTACCTGATGGGGTCTCAGTAGTCGCTGGCACGTTAAATGCTGTTCTGGTATCTGATGGGGTCTCAGTAGTCGCTGGCACGTTAAATGCTGTTCTGGTATCTGATGGGGTCTCAGTAGTCGCTGGCACATTAAATGCTGTTCTGGTATCTGATGGGGTCTCAGTAGTCGCTGGCACGTTAAATGCTGTTCTGGTATCTGATGGGGTCTCAGTAGTCGTGGCACGTTAAATGCTGTTCTGGTATCTGATGGGGTCTCAGTAGTCGCTGGCACATTAAATGCTGTTCTGGTATCTGATGGGGTCTCAGTAGTCGCTGGCACATTAAATGATGTTTTATAAACAAAGTTCGGGAGGAGCACGTTCAAATAATCATTCCAATCAACTGGTCATCAAACAATTACCATGTCTACCCTATCAGCACGAGAAGGAGCATATAAATATTCACTCTGTCAACTCACCTAACATTCCTTGACAGTTTCAGCATCTGGTCCCGCCCATTTGTTACAATGTCTGAGATCGAACTCTTCCCGTCCGACGACGACTCCTTCGTCGCCCAGGCTCCATCACAGCTTCCCACCGCTGCAACGAGCTCCCACGCTCAACAGGACACCGCATCTGAACTTCCAGCATCACCGCGCGGCCGCCGGTCTAGCCGAGCCGCTTCCCATACTCCGAGGCGCCGGGGCTTGCCCTCACCTCCACCATCAAGACCTCCTCCACCATCTCCAGCTTCCTCCTACACCTCAGCACAACCCAATATTCCTGCAATTGAGAAGAGGACAGTGCTGGGGTTGAGACAAGCGCTAATCAGCGCTGATGTTAATTTTTCTAGGAGAATGAACAAAGCACAACTATACAACCTGTACGTTTCACTCCAGGCAGCTTTCCCTTCTCCAAAATCCACTCCACCTTCAAAATCCGCAAAAAAGGCAAGTAATTACAAGGCTCCAAACTCACGTTCCCAGAAATCACCTTCTCCCGCTCTTGCAGGGCCCAGTTTTCCGCGAGCGCCAGGCCGCAGCAGGCCTCCAGCTAGCCTGGGCCGCGCCCCAGATTCCACCGCCGTCAGGCCCCTCTCTTCTCTCCGCTCCGCTGAGCTACAGACCGCAGTCTTTTCCAGCACCGCACCTCACGTACCAATGCCAGTTCCAAGCGAAACGGGCCGCTCTTTCAGCGTGAGTATGCCAACGGCACAAGCCCAACTACCACATACTTTTCCTGTCACCTTTTCCAACCCTTTCCCCTGTCCATGGCCTGCAGCCCCACCACCAGACTCTAGCGTGAGGCTGCTTCAGCTAGAGGCGCAGGCCCAGGCACCTTTTCTACCTCCCCAGCTCCCCTCCTTTCCCACTTTTCCAGTTCTTCCTCAAGCTTTAGGGGCCGACCCAAGTGTGAGGTTGCCTCCACAAACGGCCTCGGCCCCAGGGGTTTTTCTTCCTAACACCTTTCCCCAAAATCGGTCTCCTTTCACGCTGTTCTCCGCAACACCGATGCCCATCCCGCCGAACGCTACAGCTATGGAACCGCCCCCTGTTGCCAGCAACATCAGAGCACACATCCTCACAGGTGCGGACATCGATTTATCTTCCCTTCTTTCTTTACTCCCCCCCTCTGTCTCAAATCGCCAAATCGACTGCGGCGATTTTGCAGTCACCCTCAAAAACCCAGTTAATAATTCATCCCGCATTCTGTCGTTTTCTGAATTTGCAATTGCTTTCAGCCGGTATAGCGAAATAATTTGTGCCGCACTCCCCCACAGGAGACGAGAGCTAAACGACTATCTCGCGATAATCGCAGAGCTCGCGTTATCATACGGAGGAACCCATTTTTATACTTACCACAAATTGTTCTCCGCAAAGTGCGCCGTCCGCGTAGCTCAGTGGAACCAGTGCCCTTACTGGGGCGCCCCAGACACAGAGCTACACAATAGAGTGTTCCTAGGCTGCCGTAACATTTCCTGCGCTGTTTGCAGATCCGTTTCGCACTCCACCACGGCGTGTCCCTTGATTAACCCTGCAAATCCTCCCCGCCCAGATTCACCAGCTGAAAAATCAACCAGTTATGTCCCGCGGCCAGCAAACATTAATTTCAACGACTCAGCCACAGATTCTAAAAGAAGAAAAACCTCCTTCCCATCCAACAACCAAGTCTGCAATAACTTCAATTCAGGACGTTGCTCACGGCAACGCTGCCGTTATTTACACATCTGCAGCTATTGCGGTGGCGCGCACGCTCGCACTATATGCCCTGTAAAAAGGTCCGTAAATAAAGATTCCAAAAATTACTTGTCGACTCCTGTGAATTTTTCTCGTCTGTCTTCTGAATTAGCTCACCACCCTAACACTAACTTTACTGACTATTTACTGTCTGGTCTCGAACACGGCTTCAAACCCGGCGTTGAAAGCCTTCCCACTCAAAGTATCATATGTGACAATCTCCAGTCTGCTCTCGCTGAACCTGAAACAGTCGACATCCTGATTAAAAAAGAAATCGAATCAGGCTTCATGATTGGTCCGTTTAACATTCCTCCTTTCGAATGTTTCCGCGTCAGCCCCATTGGAGTGGCCACAAGAAAATTTTCCGGCAAAAAACGTTTAATAATCGATCTCTCAGCCCCGCATAATTCTCCGTTTCCAAGCATAAAAAGCCTTATCTCGCTTGAACAATTTTCTCTTCATTACCACACCATTGACCAAGCCATAACCTTGATTAAAGACGCAGGCTACGGCGCTTGTCTCGCTAAAGTCGACATCACTTCTGCTTTTAAAGTGATGCCCATTCATCCAGATTCATGGCATTTGTTCGGCGTACGCTGGCAAGAGAAATTTTACTTTGCCGTCCGTTTAACTTTCGGCTGCAAAAGCAGCCCTAAGATTTTCGACATGCTATCAGAAGCCATTTGCTGGATTCTTTCCAATAACTACTCGATACCCTACTTAATCCACCTGCTAGATGATTTCCTAATTATCTCACCACCCGACACCATCCCAGCCGCGCATCTTCTCACAGTCCAAAAAGTCTTCGCTGAGCTCGGGATTCCAATCGCCCAAGAAAAAACCATGGGCCCATCCACATCCATCGAATTTCTGGGCATTAGTTTGGACACAGTCAATTTCCAGGCCTCACTGCCCAAGGAAAAAATCAACAGGATTATTCTGGTCGCATCCACCCTCCTAGAAAATCCAAATTGCTCTAAACGAGAGCTACTATCTCTGCTCGGCCACTTAAACTTTGTGATGCGCATCATCCCGCAAGGCCGCCCTTTCATCTCACATCTTCTCTTCCTCGCATCATCAATCCACGCGCTAGAGGACCAAATTTCCCTAACTACGTCATGTTGCAACGAGCTCAGTTTATGGATAACCTTCCTTAAACAATGGAACGGCCTGTCTTTTTTCTATAACAATCTGATTTCTCTCCCCGTGGATATCCAACTGTTCACTGATGCTGCTCCCTCTGTCGGTTTCGGGGGATTCTACCAAGGCCGTTGGTTTGCTTCTACATGGCCCGCCCAGCTGTTAGACTCACCGCAATCACAATCATCCTCAGCGCTGTTCGAATTGTATCCTTTAGTAGTAGCAGCCTTCCTGTGGGGTAAAGAATGGTCAACTAACAGCATCATGGTACACTGCGATAATGAAGCAACCGTGCACTGCATCAACAAAGGCCGCTCAAATTCCCCCGCACTAATGCCTCTCCTAAGACGCCTCATTTGGATCGCAGCTTGCGATCAATTCATCTTAACTGCAAAACATGTTCCCGGGTCCAGAAATCAAATAGCTGACTCTCTCTCTCGTTTTGCTTTCCAGAAATTCAGGCTGCTGGCACCAGATGCGGACCCTTTTCCAACCCCAGTACCTCACTATTCAGAGCTGATATTCCCATAAACCACCCACTGAAACCACTTCTCGATGCCTCTCTTAATTCCATCCTTCAAGCCGTTTCACCCAGCACCCTCCAATCCTACTTAACCGCATGGAAGTGTTTTAAGTCTTTTCACTCAACATACAACCTGCCTTTTCCCAACTTTTCTCTGCTTACCATCACTTCATTCATATCCTATCTCAACAGCATCAAGAACCTCAAAGCCTGCTCTATCAAGGGTTATCTAAGCTGAATCCAATTCTTCCACAAACTCCTTTTTGGTTCACCTTCCTCAGACATAACAAATTCTCAGACATCAATGCTCATCAAAGGCATCCAAAAAACCCAACCCACCCGCCCTGATGCCAGACAACCAATAACTTTAGACATACTCGCTAAATGCATCTTCACCCTCCGCCGAGGCTATCACTCCACCAACACAGCCCGTACACTGGACGCAATGTTCATATTGGCTTTTTCGGTTTTCTCAGATGCTCAGAACTCACCATCACTTCCAGTTTTAACCCAAAAGTCCACCCCACAATCTCAGATCTATCAGTTCTAGACAACAAAACCATCTCTTACTTCATAAAGCAAAGCAAGACAGATCAAATGAAAAAAGGCCATTTCATATACATCTTCAATCTCCCATCACCAATCCAACCGTACCAATCTCTCTTAGCATACTTTTCAGGAACTCGCAGGCCAAGTCCCCTTCCGACCCACTCTTCACTGATGATTCCAATCGCCCCGTCACACGTTTCTGGTTCCAAAAACACCTCAAGTCCATTTGCTCCAATCAGACATCCCAGCAGACCACTTTTCCAGCCATTCATTCCGTATAGGCGCAGCAACCACAGCCGCCCAAAAAGGCCTCTCCCAGCAGCAGATTCAAGAGCTTGGCCGCTGGTCATCGGAGGCCTTTAAGAGTTACATCCGTTCAAACCGCTTCCATATCAAAGAAGCTCAACGAACCCTCATCAGTTAAAATTTCTCCAGTATCAACTTTCTCATACAACCAACCTTACAGGCCCACCACTCCCGCAGGAGCCCCGTCCCCCATCCCAACTCACTCCACGGCCACAGCAGTGCCTTCTCCGCTCCCGCAGGAGCCACCATATCCTGCTCCCGCAGGAGCTCAGCCCTCCTTCCAACTTTCCTTTCGGATAGCCAGAAAGCAATTTCAAAGCAAGTTCGGTTCCAATACAGCAGCAGCATCATCTCTTCCTTTCCAGCAGAAGCTCGTTCTCAATCCAACTGGCCCACCGGTTAGAAAGAACTACAACACAATCTTCTCCGCTCCCGCAGGAGCCCAGTCTTTAATCCAACTTTCCTACTGGACAGTCGAGTCCAGAAAGCAAGTTCGGCCCACCTCAGCAGCAGTATCATCTCTTCCACTCCCGCAGGAGTTCCATTTTCTTCTTCCAACTCGCTCCATTCCCACGGAATCATTATCTCTTCCGCTCCAGCAAGTGCCCAACTCTCCCCTCAACTCACCATGGGATACCTGGAAAGCAAGTCGAAAGCAAGTTTGTCCACTGTCGCACCAGTGTCTTCTACTCCGCTCCCGCAGGAGCTCCATTACTCCGTCCAAACTTGCTCTATTGCCGCAGCAGCGTCATTCACTCCGCTCCCGCAGGAGCTCAAGTCTATGTCCAAAATAGTTTGGGATTCTCAAGCAAGATTGAAAGCAAGTCTGGTCCACTGCCGCAGCAGTGTCATCTACTCCGCTCCCGCAGGAGCTCCATTACTCCATCCAAACTTGCTCCATTGCCGCAGCAGCGTCATCCACTCCGCTCCCACAGGAGCTCAAGTCTATGTCCAAAATAGTTTTGGATTCTCAAGCAAGATTGAAAGCAAGTCTGGTCCACTGCCGCAGCAGTGTCATCTACTCCGCTCCCGCAGGAGCTCCATTACTCCGTCCAAACTTGCTCCACTGCCGCAGCAGTGTCATCTACTCCGCTCCCGCAGGAGCTCCATTACTCCGTCCAAACTTGCTCCACTGCCGCAGCAGTGTCATCTACTCAGCTCCCGCAGGAGCCCCATTACTCCGTCCGAACTTGCTCCATCGCCGCAGCAGTGTCATCTCCTCCGCTTCCGCAGTAGACCTTCCCCAGCCTACTACCTGAGAAGCACACCTATCCAACCTCAAAGACAACCAACTCCCGTCCTATGGTAGAAGAAGCCTTCCAGCGACTAACCCCTTCCCACGGCTGATGTTTTAAGCTTTGCACTCCGCAAGTTTTGGGGGGGGGTCATCAACATCATTTTGGCAGCTGTCCGGCATGTTATTTTGCAGCTTTTGGGGGAGTGCTCTGGGTTCGGGCCGAATACCTAACTCGGAGCCCTCTCCTCGGACAGCACGCCAAATACGCATTTATTCTATCCGACTTATTTGTAAGTGTGAACTCGTGAAATGATGTTTTATAAACAAAGTTCGGGAGGAGCACGTTCAAATAATCATTCCAATCAACTGGTCATCAAACAATTACCATGTCTACCCTATTAGCACGAGAAGGAGCATATAAATATTCACTCTGTCAACTCACCTAACATTCCTTGACAGTTTCAGCATCCCTCCACCACCCCGACTCCGGCAACGATTGACGCGCGTTCACGGGTGATGGAAGTCGGCGTACGAGGTATGACGTAGCGTAGGAACCGTCGTGACGTAGAACGAACGCGCCTGCGCAGCCAGAGTGCAGAGCAAAACAAAACTACACTCAGTTCACCCGTGAACGCGCGTCGATCGTTGCCGGAAGTCAGATATTTTCATTTATAAAGGTTTAAATATGTATATTTTTACGACAAAACCGCACGGATTACCCTCAGAAGGCCTTCGTTTATCCCCCTGGAGCCGGATGGATTACTTTTGTGAAGGATGTATGCACATTTTGGGACTTGAAGGAGGTGGACCCCATTGCTTCACATTATATCCACTGAAGGGTCTAAGACATTTTCTAAAATAACTGAAAATGTGTTCGTCTGAAACAAGATTGACATATGCATCTCGAACGGCTTGAGGGTGAGTAATAGGGCTGGGATAAACGATTATTTTTTAAACGATTAATCTAGCGATTATTTTTCCGATGCATCGATTAATCTAACGATTCATTTTTCTGTCCGATTCGATTTCGATTCGATTCTGTTATCGATTATCTCCCCATTAATTTACTAATACCAATTTATACATGTTGATTTATATATCTGAATGAAAAAAACATGAATTCCTTAACATTGCAATATATGTTTATTGCTCTTAAAATTCCCAAATAAAAAAATATACAAGTGCAAAGTAATGCATTCTTAGTCAGAGGTAGCATTCAATAAAACTTTGAAGCCTTGAAAACACATAGGCCAAGCTTACTAAAAAATAGTGCATCTTGTAATTCTTCTTTCAGATGAAAATACCAACTTGATGTCTAGCATTCAATAAAAAAAAAAAATCTATAAATATTTTTGAGTCTTCATTTTCTTTTCTGACATAGCCTACTCTAGTTCTTGTTAAAACACACCAGACATGCAAATTCTGTGCATTTGGGCACTTTTTGAGTGAAATCATATTTATTTTGTCCATCAAAAGTGTGCTTTCACTTTAATTGAGAGCAGTGCTGCAAAAAAAATACTCTGCGCCGAAACCCGCGCTTCACTGCTGCTCACGCGCTGCTCCTGCTCCCGGTGTGAATGCACTCATTGATTAACATGCACGCCGGAAAAAAACCCCCACACTGCTCATGCTTGCAGTGTGAAACGGCCGTAATTCACGAGGTTCCCTACATGTGGGTTCCGTGTGCACGTGTGAGGCTAATGTAGCGCGATGTTAATCATGCGGCGTCCGAGTGCATTTGACCGGCATAAAATCGGAATATGTCAGACTGACCGGCCGGTCGCCGATCACATGAAAATCGGCCAATTCCGGTCACCAGCCAATCAATCGGTGCATCTCTACTTTAGAGGAACGAGTGCACTTTGCACTTTGCAAGTCTGAGGAGCCACTCGTGTTGCTACTACTCTCCGGCGCCGCCATCTTTGTTTTGGGTCTGACGAATTGACGCGCATATTTTGCGTCGACATATTTTTTGCGTCGACTTAATCGATGACGTCGACGCGTTGTCCCAGCCCTAGTGAGTAATGCATGTGTTAAATATCATTTTTGGCCGAACTATCCCTTTAAGTTCTGTACCACAAACAGAGCTTTGTTTTAAGAATTTTTTAAACACTTACTTCTGTATTCAGATCTTTTTGCAGGGGTCTTACATAAATTGTTGCAGCTCCTATACTGACTGCATCAGAGCACAAATATTCAGGAGAGTAGCCTTCATCTGGACATGGGATAGGTTCCAGAATTTTTGTCCTGGTGCAGCCTCTCGTCTTTAAAAGCTGAAAACCACCAGCTTCACTCAGTTTTGGGAACTGGCGCATGAGTTCTTGACTAAACTCTGACGAAGAAGAGTATTTGTCTGATGAGGAAAACATTTAAAGAAAATGCACATTAACATGCAGCACATTATCAGTTATGATATTATGTATATGATATAACTGTTATTATCATAACTGTTGCAAACTCACCAGAGAAAATAATTTTCTTTTCTCCAAGTCCAGCTCTCTCCAGTTGAAATTTTTCTGGCACCTTTGGAACTTCTGAATCTTTCCTCTTGGCTAGGCAAAAGAATCTGTGTGTGTATGACACACACTTTTTTTTCAGTCTAGGAGTTTGTGAAGGAAGGAAATGCCCAGTTCTTCTTAGTTGATTAACTGGACGACGATGGTAGGGTGAAAATAATCGATTCACCTCACCTAGAAATGTCAAAATTTAAAGCAATGCTGAATACAAAGTCAATGCCTTAAGTATAAAAAATCATTATTAGCTTAACTCTGTCCCCTTACAGCACCAATATGACAAAAGTAGTATGTCTCAATTCAAAGTACTCATTAAAGAGCAGGCAAAAAGTACCTAGATGACATACTTTTTCCAGTAACTCAGGTGTTCTGTTGTTGGATGTAAGAGTGAACATAGCAGTCTCCATGTACACAGGGGCGGATCTAGAAAAAAAAATCACGGGGTGGCAAGCAGGGTCAGGGATAATTTCTGGGGTGGCGAATGTTTATAGCAGGGGTACGCAAGTTTTGCTTGATCGCAAGGCAATTTTTCCGTTTAGATGCAGGCTGAGCCTCCCAAAATTATATAGAAATAGTAGCATTGTCCATATTATAAGTAGGGGGTTTCTAACTCAGATAAAATATAAACTTTTGTTTAAAAATAATAATAATAAAAAAAAAAAAAATCATCATCTTGGGAGCCACAGGAGTTGGCACCTGGCTCCTTATTTAGCTATAAAGTTATTATAATTCTTTGTCCTGTAAAAAGTGCTAACTGAGAGTGAGCCTCTGTAAGCACCCAATTAGCTTCTAGAGCAGATGTGAGACATCACATTTGTTATACAGACCAAAAAAAGATTAAATGAATCAGGCTTTGAAGATCTGGATTGCAACTAGTCCTTGAAACAATGCATTTATAAAGTGCCAGGTTGATGACTACACTAGAATTTAGACAGTTTCAGACAAGGACAAAACCTGGAAGACTTTTCCAAACCAGGACTAAAAATGAAATGCACGAGATTGTACATCTGTTCATGTCTGCAACGCTGTAATTTTCTCTTTTATACTTTTTAAATGGATAAAAAAAAAACACAATTTTGGTCAGAGTAATGCTTTGATAGCATGACATTTAGCTTAATTGCGGACATAAATATACCGGTAAAAATACATTTCATTACGCTGTTTAAACACTTTCCAAACTCCGACATGTAGATTCACACATGACTAGAAGCACCTTTTAACTTGAGGTCCCTAGGTAATTCTAATCCCCTGTGAATAGGTCTATAACCACACGGTTTGCCTTTTTCCTGTGTATTGTAACTGTTAAACCACTTTGACAATGTAAGGTTATATGCTGCTGGTGCACTGTATTTATGTGTTTAACATTGTTTCACATGTTTTTCCTTAAAAAAACAACAACAAAAAAAATATCTTTTATCCTTTGTTTTATTTTTTCCAGTGTGAACAGCACAATATCCTTCAAAAAGTAGATACAAAAAAATCATTGCGCAATTAGTGCAAATCTGGTTTTCAGACTATATTTTACATCTGTAAAATAATGTTTGTTGAACATACTGAACAACAGCAGTGCAAAATGTATGTATACAGTATAGTCACAATAAAAAACAATACAGCAGGTAATGCCATCACTCCAGTACAAAATAATATCTTCCAAATAATTTCATTTGCAAGTGGAAGTGCATTTAAGTGCAAGAAACAAATATCTGGTTGTCTGATCATAAATGGCACCACCCACCAACAAAACAAAAGTCTGACTTTAATTTTATATTGCCTCTTGTAAAATTTTCAAGTTAGGAGCAAAGAGCAAATGTCTTAGAATAACATTTTGATAACCTTTTACAAATAAACGCAGAAGACTAACTAACTGAAACTTGACTCTGCTACTCAGTTTTATCAAACAAAGCAGATGAATTAAACAGCTCACAGGAGCTGAAGGCGTCTGTTGCCGTGTTGTTCAGCAAATCGCCTTACAAATGTATCAAGATCTAAAGCTTTAGTGCGTTTATTTTCAATGCTTAGTAATGCTAAGTTTGACAACCTCCTCTCGGTCATAGTGGAGCGTAAATAGTTCTTTATTATTCTCAGAGTTGAAAAACTCCGCTCGCAACTTGCACTACTTACAGGGATCACAACAGCTATTTTGCATAATCTGTACAACTCATAGAACACATCCTTGTATTGTTCCATAAATTGTGTGTAATCCATTAAGGTAGCTGGTGAGTCTTTTTCTTCATTTTTAAGTCTTTCAAGTACTCTTTTGCACTGATGAATTTCATGTTTTAGGTCATCAGCGTTTGATCCATATGCCTTTGCCAACAGCATAACATCATCACCCAAGAAGGAACAAATGGAAGGATTCAGAGCCTGGAGTCCATTCATTATGTCACAATTTGTTTTTGAAAAACGCCGCTCCACTTCTACCTTCATGTGATCTATGACGGGATAGAACACTTTGTCCCGAAAACTTGTCTTTCCGTCTGGTGAAACGTGTTGTCCCAATGTTGAGGCGATGATGGAGTCCTGAAGCGCTTTTGTTGTTTGTCTGACCCTTTTGGATTTGTTCTGTGTTGTGGAGATATTGCTCTGGTGACATGTGTCAACAATGTTATTCCACAGTTCACCAAAAGTGTCCTCACTGCGATAACCATCCAGAGTATCTTTAAAAGCTTTGATCAGATTAACTGCCTTGCTTAAGTCAATGTTTTTTGATTGAAGGTGATCTGAGAGATTTTTTTGACTCACTTAAGATCGTTTTAAAAACCACAAGGCACCCAACAAAATTCAGATCAAGTTGTCCAAGTATCCCTCTAGCTTCAACAGCTCTATGTGGGTGCATTTCAGAAGCTATCTCCTCCAAGACGCGTATAATAGCAGGCAACCGGTCTAAAACATTGCGACACGCTACCTGCCGACAAGCCCACCGGGTGTCACTAAGACGCTGGAGCTCTCTAGGGGCACCATCAAACATTTCCTGCTGCACTTTCAGCCATTTGTTGTGTACATATGATCCTGAAAGAAATACATACAAGTGCTCTAATAATGAAAAGAAAGTTCCTGCATCTGAGACATTTTTGACACTGTCCACAATGACCAAGTTTAAGCAGTGAGCACTGCAGTGAACATAAAATGCATGCTTTGCAACCTCTCTCACTTTGGCCTGTACCCCTGCACGTACTCCACTCATGACAGCGGCACGATCGTAACCCTGACCAACAAGATTTTTTTTGTACTCCAACCCATGTTTTTCAAAAAAACAAATGATCTTTTCAGATTGAGCACCTGCATCTAGTTGATCTGCCTCAGAAAATTCAATAAAGCTTTCGTGAACAGCACCCTCATAAAAGTATCTCAGAACAAATGAAATCTGTTCCTTTTTCTGAATATCTTTTGTCTCATCAACAATTATGGAGAATTGTTGACTTTCTTTAACCTCTTTGATAATATTGTCTTTTACCATTCCTGCTAAGCATTGAAGCATTTCATTTTGTATCGTTTTACTTGTGTACATTGCATTTTTTGGCTGGTTTTGTAATCTCTTTCTGATCATTGGGTCATGTTTGGCAAGTAATTCCAACATTGACAGGAACATACCTTTTCTCTCAGAGTCTGTAGTTTCCCTATGGCCACGCTGAGCAGTGTTTTCAGTTGCAGTCACGATTAAAATTTCAGCTAATGCTTTCACAAAGTTTTGGTTTTCAGTCAGTTGTTTCTTATTTTTTTCATCCATTATTGCAACAAGTGAAGTGTTACTGTCTTGTCTTTTTTTGTTCTCTGCCCATGCAAATATTGCATTTTGGTGGTTCTCAGATTTGGCATGTGAGCTAAAGCCACTGTCTTTAAAGCTCGCCTTTTTCCAGTTTCTGTAACCCTCCGTGGACGTGAACACATTTTTAGCAGCATCTGGTAAAGAAAAATGTCTACAAGCAAAGCAGTAAGCTGCATCTTTTCTTGCAGAGTACTCAAGCCATGTGAAATTCTTGTACCATTCAGCGTGAAAGCTTCTTTTTGCTCCTCCGCAGGGCCGGATTAAGAATTCAGAGGGCCCTGGGCACAATGTCTTGTAGGCCCCCCCTTAGGCAGGCCAAATGTAGTTTGTCCAAGGACATTTTAATTTGGCATTAACTGTATTACTGACTTAAAAGGAACTTTGTTGTACATATTACTTCATAAATGATCTGTGTTTCCCATAGGATTTTATAAAACTATGTTGGGTGGAACTCTATCCCTCTAGGGGGGTTCGGGGGCATGCTCCCCCGCAAGAAAATTTTGTACATTTTAAGGTTAAATGCATCAATCTGGTGCACTTTGAGAGCTCACAATTAAGAGCTTCAACCGGCTTTAACCCATGAACTGTGCACATTGATCAAAGAAAAAGCATTGACTTGTACCTGGACATTAAAGAGGGCTCAAACATCTTTTTAGTTATGATATAGAGTCTCAGTCTGCATTACATTATCACTGGTGTTTTAGGATGCCAAACAATTATTATAATAATGATTTATATAATTATTCCTATGACGTAAAATCATATACCTCCTATAAATGTAGCCTAAAAGTATTTTGCATTACATTACACAGTATAGGAAAAGTACAATACTTTTGTCCTAATTTCTTTAATTGCCAGAAATAAACCCTTGAGCTTTCATTTTGGAGAAAACACCAGATCACCATGCTGATCGCGTGAGCACTTTTATTTAAATCACGCAGCACAAACAGAATGCCTATAGGCTACTTAAAGTCTTTTGCTGTTTTATAACGGCACAAAGCAATATCACAGTTTCAATTTGACTTCGTTGGCAAAATATAACGCTAAACAGTCGAGACCTTTATGTTAGGCAACCGTAGGCAACTGCTTCTCCATCACTTCAAATTTCAGAGCGTCAAGTCACGCGACGCGAGTCGACTTGATAGCTCGCTCTCGCTCACTGCGCAGGAATACAGACGCTGTTTTTGACGCGATTTAACATTATATTTTGATCGAATGGGTTGCAAAAATATGCATATAATTAGGAAAGTGAGGACTGCGTTTATAACGTGATCTAACATAATATTTGACGGTGCGCAGGGCCCCTTAGATGTCATGTGCCCCTGGGCAAGTGACCAGTTGCCCTAATGGTTAATCCGGCCCTGCTCCTCCGTATGTAGTCTTGGGGAAATTATTTAACTTCTCTTGCTTTGGTCCTTCTTGCCAGGATTTTGATATATCTAAAAGGACAGAAAATATAAATTCCTTATTAAAACAGTAGGCATCAGTTACAACTAATATTTCAGCATTGATACTGCAGCTATTCCTTATTTGACACAGAAATTCATAAATCATACCAAGTTGTTCTTGAGACGATAGCCTAACATCACCCAGCTCCCTTTCAGTTTCTTTATTGTTGCTGTCACTCATCTCTTCTTCCACTGCAACTTCACAGTCCTCATCTGTCCCTTTGTCAACTTCTACGTCTTCCTCACTCAGTCTGTCTGTCTGTTCCTTCACATGTTCACTCTCCTGTTCTTTAAGCGTCTTCTTTGGTTGAAAAAACTGGTCTATGCTTTTCCGCTTCATTTTTAGGCTACAAGGGATTCATGTAATAAAATACTCAATTAAAATAAATATTTCATATTATCCAATGTCTCAAAAATACTTTACTTACTGCCACAATGGGAGATCAGGACCAACCCTCTCCTCTCCCATTCATTAGGTCATCATCATCTATAGAAAAAGAAAAAAGAAAGAGAAACACTTAGTCTTTGCCATTAAACAGTATTGTGGTGTCAAGTAAACAATGTTTGACATACTGAACATTTTTATGCATGCATTTGATTTAAGATCTGTTTCGTTTTGATACATGAACACATCTTAAGTGTCAATAATTCAGTTTTCCTTTTTTTTAATGATTGAACGATATACATGTTATTTATATGACAGTAAAGTACCACACTGAGATTGAAATAATGGCTTACTAAACGTACTGCAAATAGGGCTGTCACTTTTGTGAAAAAATCCTGTTCGATTTGTGAGACATAAGTGTTCAATGAATCGATTGTAAAATCGATTTTCCATGTCTAAAGAAGACGTTTCCATTTTCAACTCCAAATATAGGCAAATCCACGAACAACTAACAGGCATTAGGACGAGCGTAGAGGGCGCTTGAGATGCACACAAGTCAGCAATATTTCTGTTTCGTGCACAATGACAAACAGGAGAGCAACATTCAGGGATTGAAATTAACACCCGCCAATCGCGCTGTCAAATCACGAGCCAATTTGGCGTGTTTCTATGTTTACTCACTTTGCTGGGGAAGTTCGTGTAGCCAAATCTGCGCAGATTTAGCGCAAATACGCAACTCGTGAGTCATCATGATATATTAAATACAGCGTATTGCGCAGAATCTGCGCATTTCTGGCTTACTTGAACACACACGTCACTGCGCAACAAATAACGGCGCGCTTGTTCACTTGCATTGAAGCACTAGCGAATAATAAAAAGCATTTGGTTAACAGAAAATACATTTTTATTTTACAACATCTTACATGTTCTGTGTACTGTATTGATCTGTCCACCTTTGCAATTAAAAGGAAAATAAAATGATGACGCCGTTATGATATTCTCATTACTTTGCAGGCAAGCAGGGTCAAATGACTCCGCCATTTGGATTCACCGCGTTCACATTAAAAACAAGAATACTTTTTTTGGTTCAATATTAGCGTGGCGGGCTGTCCCATTGTAACATTATCGACCCTTCTGATAGAGTTGCATGTAAGACATTTTTGAAAATATGATGTATAAAAGCGTGTTCTCTTCTTACCGTGTTTCATCGTGTGTGTCCACGTGAGCCTCACTTGAAACTTGTCGCTGCTTGGCTGGACTGCGCATGTCAGAGGGAGAGGGAGAGAGGGAGGCGCCGGCGGGAGAGGCTCTACTCATGATGCGTTTAGGGGCGCCCAGGAAACAAAGATTTTTACCGTAAATGTCTCTTATTTTCAGCCGGCCTGGCTGACATCAATGGGGTGGCAGCTGGGGTGGCAAGACCTTTACTAGGGGTGCCACCCCAGTAGATCCGCCCCTGCATGTACACCTGACACAAGAGCAGCTGATAAGTGCATAAGACGCAGTGGATTACTTTTATTTTTTGAAGGGAATGCCCCCCCCCCCCATTTTCAACATTTTAATATAACATTATAGTCATTATGGCCTTTAGATTTTTTTTTTTGAGGAGATGGTAGTGCACTATAGGCCCCTGTGGTGCGGTCTAAGCTTTTGTCCTTGATGGAATTTTTTTCCTTACATTGCTTTTACTTTTATACTTTAAGTAGTTTTGAAACCAGTACTTTTACACTTTTATTTGAGTAAAAAGCTTGAGTTGATACTTCAACTTCTACAGAAGTCTTCTTAAACCCTAGTATCTATACTTTTACTTGAGTAAGTTAATGAATTATGTGAATACTTTTGACACCTGGCAGTAATGAAGGGGAGAGGGCACACTTGATGTAAAATAAAGCTTGAAGTGACCGTAACGGCCTTGTGGAAGGGCCCTTTATGAAGGGATCCCGTTGTTCTCTTTCCCTGAATGCCCTTAAAGGGCGCAAAATGGTGTTTGGAATTTGCCCATGGAGTCGATTCCTCAACACTATACGCGAATTAAACGACATGCCATTAAGCGACTGTTGCGGTATCCTATGGCAGGTGCGCCATCGCAACGTTTAATGCTATAAATGTGTCGCCTATTCTTTCGTACACTCAATATAACGTTACTGTTACTAAGTACAAAGTTAAAACAGCTTATTTCAGATTTATTTTGAAAACATGACGATACCACATTTATTTTTACCATAGATATGAAGGGGACTGGAGCGATTACAAAATGGCTGACTGAGATTAACGTTAGACTCACCTTGCAACGTTACTACCTCTTGTGCCCGTCGATCTGGAGCACATTCAGCCAAAGGCTGCTGGGGAGGGCCGGTTGTCAATAATGTGCTCTGCTGCATCCCTTAAAAGTTTTGTTATTGCATTTGTGTCCATTTTATATTAAAAAACGATGTCGTCGAAGAGGTAAACACTCGACAGCAGCGGCTGAGGTAACGTTACCACGGCCCGTTGGTCTCAAAGCTCCGCCCACGCAACTTGATTGACATTCCTCATTTGCATTTGATTTATCATTTGCCGTTTCCGGCTTCCGTTTGAGCATTTGATTTATCATTTGCGATGTCCGTTTCAGCATTTGATTTGCCATTTTCGATGTTGGTTTGAGCATTTGATTTATATTTTGTTCATTTGATTTATGATTTGAGCATTGACTTATAGATTTAATTATGACAGGTTTATACTGGGTTGATAATGAAAATTAAAAATCAAATACAAATGAGTTTTAACTTGATTTTTGATACAGTTCATGCTTCCACGATTGAGTAAATGAAATTGCATTTGAGCATTTGATTTATCATTTGTGCAGACATTTTGAGACTTTGATTTATTATTTAATAATTTGACCATTTGATTCA
Source organism: Rhinichthys klamathensis goyatoka (assembly GCF_029890125.1). Classification (NCBI taxonomy): domain Eukaryota; kingdom Metazoa; phylum Chordata; class Actinopteri; order Cypriniformes; family Leuciscidae; genus Rhinichthys; species Rhinichthys klamathensis. Next base: position 1,284,098 of record NW_026606747.1, read on the forward strand.
TCATTTGAGCAGTTGTTTTGAGACTTTGATTTATTATTTGATTTTTTAAGCATTTTAATTTTAATTTTAATTATGTTAGGAAAAAACTTCCATACACGCCTCTCCTGTCGTGAATGCACCAATCAGCTGGGAGAGAAGTTCCCGCGGAAGATTTCTCTTTGTCTTGTCAGACTGCTTGTCTAATTAAATTATGACCTGCGTTAGGAATGGTCATTTCTACTGCAGAGATGTGTTATACACATAATCATACATTTTACGATGTGTTCATACATATATCTGGCTGAGTCATTTCCAGGGCATTCTAACGATATCAAACATGACATATAAACATTATAGTAAAACAGTTACATTAAAAATGCATCTAGGGGTCCCTCTGTTCACTTAGAGCTACAATACGTGTAATATGTAGTAAAATACATGGGCAAACATGAATACATATCGAATATATCATATAAAAAGTCTTTTAGTGAGGATATGGGACTACAGTTCTTGTGTGTGTGTGTGTGTGTGTGTGTGTGTGTGTGTGTGTGTGTGTGTGTGTGTGTGTGTGTGTGTGTGTGTGTTGGATCTGCGTGCATTGAGTACACAACAGGGGGGGAGGGGGGGTTCGTGATAGTAAGTCATGTCTCGAACATTAACCCATTAGAGGCTACAAGGACACACAGACCAAACACATAACGGAAAATCATGAGGTGAACATTTGATACACGTGTCACATGGTTATACATATATATAGAATATATATATAGGATTAAAAGGGTTTCATTTCTCCTTCTTAGTTAGAATTCAGAGAGAGAGAGCCACAGTTCTGTGAACATCCTTTGGGGTCGTAAACCTCTAAGCGGACACCAAACAACTCCCAGTGTTAGCTTGGTTTAGGGGAATGTTCATGTGTGGGTGTGTTAATTTACATTCAGGGATTTTGGGTCTGAAGGCTTTGGGATTTTAGCGAGGATGTATTTAATTATTCAGTTATTCAGTCCTCGCCCAGTCCTTACACCCGTCACAGGCCACTCTTGAGATTCGCCTTCGACGGCCAGGTATATCAGTACACCGTCCTCCCGTTCGGCCTGTCCCTGGCACCCCGTACATTTACGAAGTGCATGGACGCGGCTCTCGCCCCCCCGGTGTGTGAATTCTGAACTATTTGGACGATTGGCTGATTTTAGCACAGTCAGAGATGGAACTTGTATCTCACAAAACTATGCTACTCAGTCATTTGGAAAGATTGGGTCTCACGGTCAACTGGACCAAGAGCTCATTACTGCCCAGCCAGTCAATCTCCTTTCTAGGAAAGGAACTGGACTCTGTGGCTATGAAGGCTAGACTGTCGACAGAGCGCGCGCGCCGTGTCCGACACCTAGCCGCATCTTTCCAGAAGGGCAAAACCGCCTCCCTTAAAATGTTTCAGAGGATGCTGGGCTGTATGGCCTCAGCTGCAGCAGTGCTTCAGCTGAGCTTACTACGCATGCGCCCGCTACAACGCTGGTTGAACGCCCGCGTGCCTCGCCAAGGATGGATGCGCGGCTACTGGCGGATCAGAGTGTCTCAGAGCTGCATTTCAGCTCTGCAGCCCTGGTTAGCGGCCGATTGGTACCAGCAGGGGGTGACGATGGGAGTGATTTCGCACCGAAAAGCCATCTCGACAGACGCCTCCAACTCAGGTTGGGGCGGGCTTTTCAAGGGCAGACCGGTCCTTGGCCTGTGGTCAGACCGAGAGAAACGAGAAACAATTATGGCCCAGCCGCCCGCTGTACAGCTTCCCTCCGATCTCTGTTACCACAGGTGATCAAGAGAATCAGGGAATCGCGCAGCCCGGTGCTCCTTATAGCCCCATGATGGCAGAACCAAACATGGTTCCCGGAACTAACACGGCTGTCACGCACAGCCCCGTGGCCGATTCCGGTGAGGAGAGACCTCCTCTCTCAAGCCCGCGGCTCGATCTGGCAACCCCATCCAGAGCGCTGGTCTCTGCACGTATGGTTGATCAACGGATACCCGTTGTCCTGCCAGAAGGAGTTATAAACACGATCACGCAGTCTAGAGCTCCCTCTACGAGATGGCTCTATGCGTCTAAATGGTCTGTGTTCTCCAAATGGTGCACCGACAAAAATCTGGACCCTCATACGGGTGAGGTCTCGCAGGTGCTCGGTTTCCTTCAAGAGCTGTTGGATAAGGGCAGGTCCCCATCCACGCTCAAAGTTTACGTGGCGGCCGTTGCAGCTTTCGCTGAGTCGAAGCAAGGCCTGTCGCTGGGAAGGAACGAGCTGGTCATCCGCTTCCTGAGAGGAGCCAGAAGGATGAACCCATCGCGCCCACCTTCGGTTCCTATTTGGGATCTCTCCGTGGTCCTAGAGGCCCTAAAGATGCATCCCTTCGAACCATTAGATTCAGTGAATCTAAAATACCTCTCGCTCAAAACCGTTTTCTTTTGGCTCTGTCATCAGTTAAACGTGTGGGAGACTTACACACGCTTTCTGTTAGCGCAGCGTGCCTTGAGTTTGGTCCAAATGACTCTAAAGTCTTCCTCAAACCAAGACATGGCTATGTCCCGAAGGTGATTGGCACTCCTTTCAGAGCGCAGGTCATTTCTCTGTCGGCTCTGCCAGCATCCGACAGCGAGAGCAGCGACAGCCTCCTCTGCCCCGTTAGGGCACTGAGAGCTTATGTTATGCGCTCCTCCTCTATCAGACGCTCCGAACAGCTCTTCGTTTCGTTTGGTGGGCGCACCAAAGGTCTCGCCGCCTCGAAACAGTCCCTATCCAGATGGATAGTGGACGCAATTGCTGCTGCTTATGCGTCAAAAGGTCTGCAATGCCAATGAGACATGGCCTCCTCGTGGGCATGGTCCAGTGGAATTTCCATTCACGACATCTGTATGGCGGCGGGCTGGGCCTCCCTGTCTACATTTGTGAGATTCTATAACATGGAAGTTCCCGCCTTGCAGGCTAGACTTCTGTCAGTCTAAATATGTGTATGATCTGCCCACATGCTTGTGCGCAGGCTACTTCACTGTTGAGCTCTCCTGGTTGAGCTGCACTGATATGGGTTGATATACATGTGACATGCAGCCCGGGGACGCCGCTCTGCATTCCCCATGGGTGCTTTTGTTTATACATGTGTCGGCCCGCTTGCTGGCCGCCTGAATTCCCCACTTTCAATGTTCCCCGGGCTGGGACTCATAGAGTGCATGCTTGGTGCGCACGGCGTTGACAAAGTGTTCCCGTAGCGTAAGCTAAACTTACGCAATACGAGAGAACCTCTCGTAAGAGAACGTACTCGGTTACCTAACGTAACCTCGGTTCTCTCTAGAGAGGGAACGAGTATTGCGTAACCGGCCGTGCCGAATTGCGTAACCGGCCGTGCCGAATTTTCCGTGCCGAATTTTGCTTCAGATCATGAAAACCAGGGAAGCAGCCTCTGAGCCCCGCTTTTATACGCTAAGCCACACCCCCTTGCGCGGGCTGATGAACTTTACCCATAGCGTAAGCTAAACTTACACAATGCTCGTTCCCTCTCTAGAGAACCGAGGTTACGTTAGGTAACCGAGTACGTTTTTCTTGACTCAGTGTGACAGTGTCAGATCGGAGGTTGTGTTGACGAGGTAAGCTGTGTTGGTATTATCATGTTTTTATATCTCGCTAAGATAAGTATAATTTTTGTACATGTGTTGATTAAGTATATGAGTGAATATTGTTTATAGTTGATTATTTGTCTGTGTTATTTGTCAGATAATGGCTGATTTTTCCCCAAGCAAATTTTCCAGTATTAATGATGAAGATGTGGAGGCCGTTCGACAGGATTTTAAACTGTCAACTGTAACTGTAATTTATGAATTAATGTAATAATGTGGTAATATCAAAAAGTCAGTGGTTAATAAAAAATAAAAAAACGTGAACCTAAAAACATTCTGTTTTACAAAAGATGGTTAATGTCCGTGTGGTGCCTACATATTTATAATGATAGCCTAATTAATGGCTTTTTAACTTTAAAGTATATTATTTCATTTGGCTTTAATTTGTTTTGTTGGTTGTTGAAACCAGTTTAAAAAGTGTAATGTGCCTATGTGAATGTCAGACGAGAATCTTGTGCCGGCCAGCTTAAGTAACTGATATCTAACTTAAAAGCATTCGTGCAGCGTTGTGTAAAAATTAAGTTTGCCCCTGCTATAGCTAATGTGCCTGAAATTCGCATCAGAAATGTTTGCATAAAAGATAAATATGACGACTAGTAGCCCTAATGTCAATCACGCTTCCATCCTGCCTCCGAAAGTTTCGTCTGTCATGATAAAAATCGAATCAGGTTTGATTTTCTGCGTTTTTCGCATCTGTACCAGCATTTTAATGGCGTTTTGACAATGCGACTGTAATGTGTAGCCTATTCATAATGATCCTTAATAGATTTTTTTAGCGTCTTTACTAGAAAGGACAGTGTGTGACTTTAAATGCCAAACAACATAATAGCAGTTTTTTCCCACCGTCGACCCGAATGGTAGCCTGGTTGACACTAGACCCTTCTTAGTTGTGACTGAGAGTGGGTCTTTATTCCTGACGAGCTTACTGCATTTTGAATTATGGGCGGCACTTCCGGTTTGGTGAACTTCCATTCAAAAAGACTGAAAAAAAATCATTTCAAATTATAAAATTGCCCTACAGATAAAGTTGATGCGTCAGTGTGACTGGATGAGCTGTCAGCTTCCCTTCATGATTTATTTTCAGACATCATGAGAATATTATAAACAGGCTGCGATGTGATGTAAAAGATTCTAATACTGGAATATGTTGTGTGTGTGTGTGTGAGGCGCGGGCGCGATCAAACAGTGGGAACATAAAAACATACTCCGCCATACTTATATTTGTGTACACTCGCAATAAATCACAACATTGCGTTTTTGTCAAATTGTAAACTCTTTTTAAACTGTTGCCTGTCAGCTCACCTAAATCGCACAGTTGCACATAGTCGGGTGAAAACTGGTAAAGTAAATATAGCCTAGCTTGCTGGCTATGATTTCAGTATAGTAATATCAAAGATATTTGCTCTTTCTCAACTCTTTGCTAATTTCTATTCACAAAATATAACCAATAGTATGGTAATGTTACATTTTACTTGTGAAAAGTAATCTCTGAGCACTATTAGCGATGGTCTGTCAATGTAAGCAGGAATACAGGTGAAACTCGAAAAATTTGAATATTGTGCAAAAGTTATTTTGATGATTATGGTTTACAGTTTATGAAAACCCCAAATTCAAAATCTTTGAAAATTAGAATATTACATGAAATTAACTAAAAAATGGATATTAAATACAGAAATGTCGGCTTTCTGAAAAGTATTATCATGCATATGTATATAGTTATATATCTATATATTAGTTCAACTTTTTAATTTGAATTACTGAAATACATGAACTTTTGCACGATATTCTAATTTTTCGAGTTTCACCTGTATTGTAAAGTGTCCTGCATCTTAACTGCTGCCACGTAACGTAACTAGGTGTTTGATCGGTTTAAGATGGCGGCTGCATATCTCAGTGTCCAGTGGCCAATAGTGTTTCTAGTTTCTATATTATATCTATGGTTCTTTCCATCTTTTCAGTGCACACGGTATTTGCATATGATTGGGAATTTCAACTCCTAGTGCCAGTCGAACTTTGAAATTGGTCGTGAAGCAATGTACAGTAAAATTAATGATTTTAATTAAATGTAATGCATGGATGAATATATCCAAATTAAACAAATGACTCTCTATACATCTAAAATTAAAACAGAGTAGATTTTATCAAGTTAATTGAAGAAATGTTTAATAATTATAAATATATTTTTTTTCTGCCAAAATTATTAATTATGACATTTTGTAGAAATTGCATTTACAGAATGACCTTAAAGTGTTAAAATACCGTATTGGTAATTCTAGCTTTGCTCTCATAGTTTTGATTGGAATACATCACATCCGGTTGACATGGCAGATCTCTTGAAGTGATGTCGTGTCTTAATTGTTCCCCTCTGTTGCCTGGTTAACAGTTTCTGTGTAACTGTTATTAGTGTTTTTTGTGTGAACAAAGGAAAAATAAATAAATTGCACTTGATGATTGTTCTTTACAATGACAACGACTCATGTGTTTGTATTTCATTACACATTGAAAAAATTTAACCATAGTTGGCTCGTATCAACACAGAATGGAATGGTTTTGCAATGAAAACCATTCAGGACGATTGTTGAAGTGTGGCTATAATGTAATATATGTAGAACGACAGTCAAGGAAAGCTCTGTTTCTTAAAATTTAATAGGAACGCAAGAAGTGCCTTACAGCACTGGTATCACAAAATCTTCTTTGGCACATGCCACTTAAATATAGATGCACCTCAAACTGGCAATATGTTTGAAAAATTTGTAATGACATTGATGTGTTTAATTGACATTAATTTTAAAATATCCCTTAGGCTGTTTAGGGATTTGTGTCACTAATATCACTGGAGGTGTTATATTGGTATTTATTTAATTGTCATATTTCTAATGTGTTCATTCGTGTGTTTTTTTAATGTTTTGATGGTTGTTTGTATTTGCAGTATGCCTGTTTGGACACTGCTATGACTCGCCAAGAAGTTTATTTGCAGTGTTTGCAAATAAATAAAAGGGCTATGGAGCTGCTGGTACGTCAGGTGCGCTTGAGGCGGTGTGCCGAACTTCAGGCAACAAAGAGCCAACTGGGCAATGCTCTTTAACAGTTGGAGGTTGCCCAGGCAACAAAGAGCCAACTGGGCAATGCTCTTCAACAGTTGGAGGTTGCCCAGGCAACAAAGAGCCAACTGGGCAATGCCCTTCAACAGTTGGAGGTTGCCCAGGCAACATAGAGCCAACTGGGCAATGCTCTTTAACAGTTGGAGGTTGCCCAGGCAACAAAGAGCCAACTGGGCAATGCCTTTCAACAGTTGGAGGTTGCCCAGGCAACAAAGAGCCAACTGGGCAATGCTCTTTAACAGTTGGAGGTTGCCCAGGCAACAAAGAGCCAACTGGGCAATGCTCTTCAACAGTTGGAGGTTGCCCAGGCAACAAAGAGCCAACTGGGCAATGCCCTTCAACAGTTGGAGGTTGCCCAGGCAACATAGAGCCAACTGGGCAATGCTCTTCAACAGTTGGAGGTTGCCCAGGCAACAAAGAGCCAACTGGGCAATGCTCTTCAACAGTTGGAGGTTGCCCAGGCAACAAAGAGCCAACTGGGCAATGCCCTTCAACAGTTGGAGGTTGCCCAGGCAACAAAGAGCCAACTGGGCAATGCCCTTCAACAGTTGGAGGTTGCCCAGGCAACAAAGAGCCAACTGGGCAATGCCCTTCAACAGTTGGAGGTTGCCCAGGCAACAAAGAGCCAACTGGGCAATGCCCTTCAACAGTTGGAGGTTGCCCAAGCAACAAAGAGCCAACTGGGCAATGCCCTTCAACAGTTGGAGGTTGCCCAGGCAACAAAGAACCAACTGGGCAATGCCCTTCAACAGTTGGAGGTTGCCCAGGCAACAAAAAGCCAACTGGGCAATGCCCTTCAACAGTTGGAGGTTGCCCAGGCAACAAAGAGCCAACTGGGCAATGCTCTTCAACAGTTGGAGGTTGCCCAGGCAACAAAGAACCAACTGGGCAATGCCCTTCAACAGTTGGAGGTTGACCAGGCAACAAAGAGCCAACTGGGCAATGCCCTTCAACAGTTGGAGGTTGCCCAGGCAACAAAGAGCCAACTGGGCAATGCCCTTCAACAGTTGGAGGTTGCCCAGGCAACAAAGAGCCAACTGGGCAATGCCCTTCAACAGTTGGAGGTTGCCCAGGCATCCCTTGTGTATGTACGTGAAGGTAAGTATTTAGTTTTGTTTTGTATTTTGCAAAAGACAAAATTGTCATGGTGTACATATAATATGTATTTTTATTTTATTTTTTGTTGTTGGCTGGAATACAGTTAAGTGGGCAAACCTCTGATCTAAAATAGAGATGAATTATGGTGTTGTTTGTCAGTAAGTGTTTCTTTGTGATAGTGTATGTGCAATAGTTAAATGGCCCTTTAAACACTTCTATTGATTTTACAGGCTGATAGCAGTTTATTGCAATACAGTAATTTCAGTGGGTTTGAGTTAGTATGAATACTGAAGTAACTGATTGAGTATTGAGGTCACACTATTAGATTTCAAAGTATGTGTGATATGAAATGAAAGGTGTTATTAATTTTTTCATTTAAATCTAGGTTAATCATGTAATGTGTTATGTTATTTCATCAGTTTTAAGAAGAAGAATATTACTGGGTATAGTATTTTTCAAATTGAACAACAACTGACTATTTAAAATTTGGGCATTGAGTGTATGGTGCTATATACACTCACCGGCCACTTTATTAGGTACACCTGTCCAACTGCTCGTTAACACTTAATTTCTAAGCAGCCAATCACATGGCGGCAACTCAGTGCATTTAGGCATGTAGACATGGTCAAGACAATCTCCTGCAGTTCAAACCGAGCATCAGTATGGGGAAGAAAGTTGATTTGAGTGACTTTGAACGTGGCATGATTGTTGGTGCCAGAAGGGCTGGTCTGAGTATTTCAGAAACTGCTAATCTACTGGGATTTTCACGCACAACCATCTCTAGGGTTTACAGAGAATGGTCCGAAAAAGAAAAAACATCCAGTGAGCGGCAGTTCTGTGGGCGGAAATGCCTTGTTGATGCCAGAGGTCAGAGGAGAATGGCCAGACTGGTTCGAGCTGATAGAAGGGCAACAGTGACTGAAATAACCACTCGTTACAACCGAGGTATGCAGCAAAGCATTTGTGAAGCCACAACACGCACAACCTTGAGGCGGATGGGCTACAACAGCAGAAGACTCCACCGGGTACCACTCATCTCCACTACAAATAGGAAAAAGAGGCTACAATTTGCAAGAGCTCACCAAAATTGAACAGTTGAAGACTGGAAAAATGTTGCCTGGTCTGGTGAGTCTCGATTTCTGTTGAGACATTCAGATGTTAGAGTCAGAATTTGGCGTAAACAGAATGAGAACATGGAACCATCATGCCTTGTTACCACTGTGCAGGCTGGTGGTGGTGGTGTAATGGTGTGGGGGATGTTTTCCTGGCACACTTTAGGCCCCTTAGTGCCAATTGGGCATCGTTTAAATGCCACGGCCTACCTGAGCATTGTTTCTGACCATGTCCATCCCTTTATGGCCACCATGTACCCATCCTCTGATGGCTACTTCCACCATGTCACAAAGCTCTAATCATTTCAAATTGGTTTCTTGAACATGACAATGAGTTCACTGTACTAAAATGGCCTCCACAGTCACCAGATCTCAACCCAATAGATCATCTTTGGGATGTGGTGGAACGGGAGATTCGCATCATGGATGTGCAGCCGACAAATCTGCGGCAACTGTGTGATGCCATCATGTCAATATGGACCAAACTCCCTGAGGAATGCTTCCAGCACCTTGTTGAATCTATGCCACGAAGAATTGAGGCAGTTCTAAAGGCAAAAGGGGGTCCAACCCGTTACTAGCATGGGGTACCTAATAAAGTGGCCGGTGAGTGTATAATAGCAATGTTGTTGATTGCATAATAAAAATAAGTAGCATGCGACAAAATGTTTTGTCATAATTCTTTTTTATTTCTATATGTGTGCAGATGTTGCCGAGTCTGGCACTCAAACCGAGTTTGTGGAGACCTGTGGCGAGGCCAGCACTTCTGAAAATATCACTGAATGTATTAAGGATTAATGGGGTTAATGGATTTATTTGATTTAGTGTAAAAATACTTTTTTGTTGTTGTTGTTTTTTAAAAGATTGTTAGGTATTTAGTTTGTGGGCATTTGTTTAGTTTAGAAAACAATTGGCGAAACAGAAGTAGGGTTACAATTTTATTGCACAAGTATTGTAAATGAGAGATTAATTTATTTGCAAAGGTAACATCATAGATTAACAATTTTTGTTTTTAATGCTATTATTGATAAATATTGATATGTTTTTGCAACAACATTTATCATAAAGAGTGGTCAAATGTTGAGATAAAATATAATTGAAGAAACTGTTTATAAGATGAACTTGAAGTAGGAGTGAAATGTAAGTTACTTTATAGTTCGTGGACTAAATTGGTCTAAACATTACTTACACTATATTCATATGTTGGCCTATTTGTAGATAAAGGGCATGTTGTACGGTGATGAAAATAGTTTTACTCAGACAATTCATTTTATTATATATATTGATTGATTTTAGTTTTTTTGTTGTTGTTTTTTTTTAGCTTAGTTGGGGACACTTAATATTCAACAATATTATTGATCTGCCTGCATTAACACCATTATATTAGAACTGAGCTGTATGTTGACATCACGGTTTACTCCAGTGCCGTTATATATGATCTAAATTAATACGTTTTGTACAACAAAAAATGTAACCATTTTTGTATTTTTGCTGGACTATGTGCTATTTTGTTGTAGATATGCTTGACAGCTAAAACAAACATTGTTGCATAATTTCCTGTTAATGTAGAGCTGGTTTGAAATAATTTGCATTCTAAAATTGTTTTACATGAATTTGACTTTTAATATATGAAAATATCACTTTTGGAATAGTAGTAAATTTATTCCAGAGTCAAATGGTGGCTCTAATGCTTTATGTCTTTGAAATTGTCTAGTGTTCGTGAACTAGCTGGATCTTTTAAGTGAACGGTGAGAGCCGGTTCCCATTTGAGAGCCGTTTTGTAGGTTTTATGATTATGTTTTCAGCACAGTAATTGCTCAGCTATATATCAAGTTGCTATTAGCTGATTGTTATTTTGATGTGTCAGTGCGTATAATCACGTGTGACATTACACCGCTGTTCGATTCCTTGTAAGTGCACATATGCTATACATTTATATCATTTACTGTATGGCGAGCTTGTGTGGTTGATCAGTGTGGTGAAAAGATCATCCATAACATCGGGTCAGAAAACAAGATGAGTAACATACTAACGAAGTAGCATTTGGGTGCATTTTAATAAAATAAACAGGATGAACGTCAGGTAAAACTATCACATAAGGGACCTTTTTACTTTAAGTGTGATTTGATTGGAATGGTTTTATTTTGGATATTTCTATAATAAAATGTTCTTTACACGTGTAATAGGTTATAGCCTATAGGCTAGTGTTTGGTGGTTTTACATAATCATTATTATTATTTTTAGCAAACTTGTAGAATGTACGGACGGCCCTTTTTGTGGGCGGAGCTTAGGTGGAGGCAGAACGATCCCTCTGGCCGCTTCACTAACGTTAGTCTGCAAGTTTTGTTAGCTTGTTTTTAACAATGACTGGAGAAAATCCGATTTTATCTAAATGTGCAAGGTCACATAGTGTCCAGGACCGCGATTGTTATTTGCAAAAGTTAATTTTAACGGACGGAACCAGATTGGCCGATCCGTACACTCAACCCAGATAGCAAAATTTGTCTGGCCCACCTCTGGGCCTCATCCTTGCTTCAATTCTGGCTGGGTCCTCGGCCCAAAACTGGTCCAACACACTGACAACGGACTCAAACAACTTCCTCTGGCCCAGAAGTGGCCCACACACAGTAAAATGACTCTTATGTATTGATATGGCCCAGGTCTGGCCCAGGCACTGTAAAATGACTCTTATTTATTGATATGCACCAGTTCTAGCCCAGGCACTGTAAAGCCTGGAACACACCAAGCCGACGGTCGGCCGTCGGGCAGTTTTTGTGCGTCGGCCGACTGAGTTTCCTCGATGTGTTCCGCACGGTTCCGTGTCGTCGGCTGAAATTGGTCCTCGTCGGCTTTGTTTCGGCCGATTCGACATGTTGAATCGGCGTCGGGCCGTCGGTGAAAGAGGGAACTCTGATTGGCTGTTCAGCTTAGTGAAAGAGTCATGCACGAGAATAATAGCAAAACAGCGAACAAAGTCGTCAAAACTATACAGATAGAAGGCTGTTCAACACTCGGTCAGTTGTGAATAAGACTTTTATCCTCAATGACTTTTTTATTTCTCAATCCCTGGATTTTCTCCTGTTGACGGAAACCTGGCTGAAACCAGGTGATAACACCGCATTTTCAGAGCTCCTTCCACCCGGATGTTCCTACTTCAACTCCCCACGATCATCTGGTCGAGGAGGGGGTCTTGCTGCTGTTTTTTTTTTTTTGTATATTTTCTTTATTGGGTTTTTAACAGTAACAATTACAATCATCTTCCCATCCCATCCCCTCCCCCCTACAGCTAAAAAAAAAAAAAAAAAAAAAAAAAAAAAAAAAAAAAGGGGGGGTATTTCCCCTTTTGGACTATGAATATTTTATATTCATAGTCCACAAGTTTTCTTTAAGCATGAAAAGCTCGGCAGCAGTTATGAAACATATAATATGAAACATAGTCAATATGCAGAATATGACAAGAGAGACGAAAAGAATTGGCACATCTTCATAAAATATATAAATCACACTTTATAAAGCTACTTGTCCAGATAACAAAAATACTGATACAATAATAATAAAAATAGTAAGAATAATAATATAGTGGTTTCAACAGAAACTTATTAAATATATATATATATATATATATATAAAATAAAAAATAAAAAAACAGGCATACACATTACAAAAAATAAAAAATAATAAAAAAATTATAATAATAATAATAAATAAAAAATAAAAAAAAACTTAAAAATGATATAACAAGGGGAAATTGAGGCAGATTATTCCATCATTGAGGCAGATTATTCCATCTTAGAGGCAGGGGAGCTCTTCAAAATATCTTATAAAGGGGGACCATGTGTCTTGAAACTTACGTTTCGAACCTCGAATCATGTATTTAATCTTTTCGAGTTGAATGTAAGACATCACTTCTTTCAACCAGCTTTTATGTGTTGGAGGGTCTGCCTTTTTCCACTGAAATAATATTAAACGCCTTGCCAGTAATGTTGTGAAGGCAATAACAGAACGAATATCTTTCCTGAGTTCTATACCCTCGGGAGCAACACCAAAAATGCACATTAAGGGATCTGGGTCAATCTGGATGCCATACATATTTTTATATGATTCGAAAATCCCTCTCCAAAATTCCTCCAATCTAGGACAGAGCCAGAACATATGGGCAGTTGTGGCAGGCGATTGCGAACACCTATTGCATGCAGGGCTAACATTAGGGTAAATCTTAGCTAGTCTGGAGTTAGTAAAATGAAGCCTATGAAGAACCTTAAATTGAACTAAGCCATGCCTCGCACAGGGTGAGGAGGAGTGCACCTGATTCAAAGCACCTTCCCATTCTCCATCTGTAATTTCTCTCCTTAAATCACTTTGCCAAGCTTTGCGGATCTCATCCAAGCTCTGTGGATCTATAGATGTTATAATAGAGTATATGCTTGAAATGAGTCCTCTACTATGCGGTTTCAGATTAAGCAATGTATCCATAGGCGAGGTAGGGGGTATTCCTGGAAATGGGGCAAAAACTTTCTTGATGAAACTCCTAATCTGCAAGAATCTAAAAAAGTGTGATCTTGGTAAGGCAAAATTACGTGCAAGCTCTTCAAAAGAGCAAAAAGTGTTATCAAAATATAAATCTCTTAGGAGCCTAATCCCCCTCTCCTCCCAGACACGAAAAGCAGAGTCCACATAAGATGGTGGGAATAGACAGTTAGAGACCATAGGACCTAGAATGGAAGCTGATTGCAGACCAAAATGTCTTCTAAATTGGGCCCAAATTTTTAAAGTAGGAGTCAGTACAGGATTGGCGGCGGAGATATAATTTTTCCCCACCAGGGGGAGTGAAGAGCAAATTAGTGAGCTAAGTTTGAAGTTAGCACATGATTGTTCCATTTCCACCCATAAAGGGGTATTTTGAGGATCTACACTAGATAGCCAAAAGATTATTTTTTGAACGTTGCTTGCCCAATAATAAAATAAAAGATTAGGCAGCGCCATCCCTCCCTGACATTTTAATCTCTGCAAAAATGTCTTTCTAATACGAGGGGTCTTATTCCCCCACAGAAAGGAGGTGATTAGACTGTCCAGCTTAGTAAAAAAATTCTTCCTAATAAAAACAGGTATATTCGAAAATAAATACAAAAACCTTGGTAAAACAGACATTTTGATCAGGTTTGTACGACCTGCTAAAGACAGGGGCAGAGAGGACCATTTCACAAAATCATTTTTACATCGATCCAAAAGTGGACAAAAATTGGCCTTAAACAAATTATTAAACGATCTTGTGACTTGCACACCCAAGTATTTGAACCCCTCACGTACTACTCTGAACGGGATAGAGGAAGAGTCTGTACAAGAGGCCGGGGTGATCGGGAAAAACTCACTCTTACTCAAGTTAAGCTTATAGCCAGATAACTTGCCAAACTCCTTTATTAGTGAAATAATTTGAGGTATTGAGGAGGTTGGGCTTGATACATATAATAAAACGTCATCTGCATACAATGAAATTTTATGCTCTGTACCATGCCGCGTAATACCTTTAAAATTTGCTGACTGACGGAGGGCCGCAGCCAGGGGTTCAATTGATAGGGCGAATAACAAGGGAGAGAGAGGACACCCTTGCCTGGTGCCTCGATGCAGAGAGAAGTATTCAGAGTATACATTGTTTGTGTGCACTGAAGCAGTCGGGGAGGTATATAACAATCTAATCCACGAGATTAAGTCTGCAGGAAAACCAAACTGTTTAAGAGTGTTAAAAAGGTATTCCCACTCTACTCTATCGAAGGCCTTTTCAGCGTCGAGGGAGATTACTGCTTCAAGTTCGCCTGGGGGAGAATTTGTGTATATTATATTATATAGTCGTCGTAGATTGTTAAATGGGTTACGGCCTCGAATAAATCCTGTTTGGTCAATCGAAATTATAGTAGGGACAATGGGTTCAAGGCGTAACGCAAGAATTTTGGATAAAATTTTAAAATCCGCATTCAGAAGAGAGATTGGTCTGTATGATTCGCAACGAGTAGGATCCTTACCCTCCTTTGGGATAAGAGAAATTGAGGCCTGTGTGAGCGTTGAGGGAAGAGTTCCTGTATTGAACGACTCATTATAAACAGCCACAAGAAGCGGGTCCAGTAAGGCTGTAAACTTCTTGTAAAATTCTATCGGGAATCCGTCAGGTCCCGGAGCTTTACTGCTCTGCATTGCCGCAATAGCCTGCGCGACTTCTGCTGCAGCCACCGGTCTGCCTAGGTCAGAGTTAAGGTCAGAATTAATAGTTGGTAAATCTATTTCTTTAAAGAAGGAATCTAAAATTGCAGAATCATTTGGGTACTCTGAAGTGTATAGGGCAGAATAAAAATGAACAAAACTGTCATTAATATCCTTCAGATTATGTACCATGGATCCAGATGGGGCCTTAATATGAGTTATCATTTTAGAATTATTTAATTGACGAGACTGAAAAGCCAATAATTTACTGGCTTTGTCCCCGAATTCATAAAATGTATGCCGCATTTTTAACAACCTCTTCTCTTCATGTGCAGTTGACAGCAAGTTATACTCGGACTGAAGACTTATTCTTTCTTTGTATAAGCGAGGGCAGGGAGAGATGGCGTACTGTTCATCTAACCTGTTAATAGCTTCTGAAATATTTCTGAGTTTAGAGAGTTCTTGCTTTTTAGCATAAGAGGAGAAAGAGATTATTTTGCCCCGCAAATACGCTTTCAATGCCTCCCATAATACAGATCTAGATATATCATGCCTGTCATTTAGCTCCAAATACATATTTATCTCTTTAGTTAGAAAAATAATGAATTCTTCATCTGCCAAAAGCAAAGTATTTAGTCTCCAGGGTTTAAAAGAAGAATGCTGAGTTGGTAAACTAAGCACAAAAGAGGAAGGAGCATGATCAGATATAACAATGCTATGATACCTACTAGATGAGACAAGGGGCATGATACTCTTATCCACTAAGAAAAAATCAATGCGACTATACGAGTGATGAACAGGAGAGAAAAAGGAGAATGTTCTGGAGGAAGGGAAAAGAAATCTCCAGGGGTCTAATAATGCAAATTGGTCACAGAAATGTTTAATGTTTATAGCTGCCTTAGAAGGCTGTATGACTCTAGAGGAGGATCTATCCAGTGCTGTGTTCAGAACGCAGTTAAAGTCCCCACCTATAATTAAAGCATAATCATCAGCAGGTGGGATAGATGTGAAGACTTTGCTGAAAAAATTGCTATCATCAAAGTTTGGGGCATAAATGTTAACAAGGATAACTTGTCTGTCGAGTAAGCGCCCTGTGACGAAAACGTAGCGACCAGAGGAGTCACTAATAACCTTTTCACTGGTGAAAGAAATGCTCTTCTTAATAAGAATAGCAGTGCCTCTGCCTTTTGCATTAAAGCACGAATGGAATACCTGTCCCCCCCAACTCCGCCTAAGTTTAATTACATCTGAGTTAAGAATATGGGTTTCTTGTAGAAAAACAATGTCTGCGCTTAATTGTCGCAAGTGAGAAAAAATCTTGTTTCTTTTAATGACATTGTTCATGCCTTTAACGTTCCATGTTATAAAATTTACATCACATTTATTAAAGTTGGACATGTTATCAGAAAGTAGTTGTAAATGAATAAGGCAAATATAGTGAATCTGTTACAACACAACGCATGAGCACCTTGACTCCGAACAACATATGCTGAGAAAAAGAGAAAGAAAAGAAAAAAAGAGGAAAAAAAAAAAAGAAACGAAAAGAGAAAAAAGAAAGAAAAGAAAAAGAAAGAAAAAAGAAAAGAAAACCCATTGATTCCCCTCCCGCCCCCCTCCCTCAAACAACAAACATCTGCTGGTATACTACGAACCATAACTCACCAGCTCGTGTTCCTGCTCCTTGAAGCTAAGTTGCTATTGAAATAGCAAAAATAAGTGACATTTATATGAACAAAAGAGTGTGGATCAGTACAAACTTAAATGAGTCTCTTCGTTCTCATCACCCACTCGAGCCATACAGAACCTGCGCTCAGCGGGAACCAAGGTGGAGTCACGTTGATCTACATTATCTGCAGTGATGTGAATTCCTACTCACTCGTTGAAGGGGGGACAATCCCCCTCACAAATTCCAAAGCCCGCTGCGGAGAATCAAAAAATTGTTTCGTTCCATCAATGCTGATCCGTAGACGCGCAGGGAAAAGGAGGCCGAATTCAATTCCCGCTCCTCTAAGCTCAGCCTTTACCTGGTTAAATGCCGCTCTCCGCTTTGCAACATCGGCGCTGACATCTGGGTAGAAGTGTATTCGCGATCCTTTGTATAACACCTGTCCCCTTTCTCGTGCCAAACGAAGAATCAGTTCCCTCATCTGGTAGTGATGCATTCGCACGATGAACGGCCTGGGGGCTTGATTAGCTTTCGGCGGGGGAGCTAGAGAGCGGTGAGCCCTGTCCACCTCCGGTTTTTTGGAGAAACTCTGTTCACCGAATACCTCGAGTAACAGCGTTTCAATGAATGCAGAAGGATGAGAACCCTCGGAGCCCTCGGGGATACCGATCACACGAATATTGTTCCTCCTGGATCGATTTTCCAAGTCATCGAGTTTGGCCCTCAGTTTTTCATTATCTTTCGACAGCACTGAGCACATAGATTCCAGGGCAGTAACGCGACCATCCACGTCGGTAAGGGATTCTTCCACATCCTTCAGTTTCTGTTCTTGCTCTAGTAATGAAGTTTTCACCGCAGAGATAGATGATTTAAGCTCTGCAAGGATCTCCACTCTGAGCGCCGCTACCTCAGATCTAATCCCGCCAAGGAGTTCTCTGATATCATCCTGGCTCGAGGCGGCCTCGTCCACACTCTGCAAATCGCCAGCAACCTCAGTAATATCGGCCGTCTTTTTAGTGTTGTTTCTCGGCATGATTCTACTGAGGATCGCGAATAGTAGTTCAAACTATGTCACCCAATAAATGTTGAATAAGTCGTTAAATAATAAGAAACGCGAGGAGCAGAAAACTTTACGACTTCTCACGCCGCCATCTTACCGGAAGTCCAATATCCTTTCTGCTGTTTTTAATGACAGATTTAAATGCCGGCTTCTTTCTACAAGCGCTTACTCCAGCTTTGAGCTGCAATTATTTGTGATGGACCTTGTGAGCCCTGTTCTATGTGCCGTTGTTTATCGCCCACCCAAATATAATAAGGACTTCATTCATGAGTTCTCTGAGTTTTTGGCAGACATCTTTCCAAAATTTGATAAACTCTTGATTTGTGGGGATTTCAATGTTCATGTTTGTTGCCCGTCCGACCAATTAGCCACTGATTTTAAAAGACTTTTAGAAACTTTTAATTTAACTCAATCAGTGGATAAACCTACACACTATCGTGGGCATACCTTGGATCTCATTATCTCTTTTGGGCTTTCAATTTACGTTAAAGAGATCTCTGAGACTGCCATCTCAGATCATTTTCCCATTGTGTTTGAATATATAGCCCCCCCTCCAGCTAGAAAGTCTTTGGCTCCATCGTGCCAGCGTCGCATCATCACTTCAACCACAGCTGATGAATTCGCTGCTGCATTCAGAGACTCTGAGTTTTTTGCCATGAATGGCATGGTTTCTCCCATGAATGGCATGGTTTCTCCCATCTGTCCAGACAATATTCTTTCTTTCTTCCATTCTACCTGTTCCGGGATTCTGGACACTATCGCCCCTTTTCGGCATAAATCGGCTAAACCAACAACGGATCCCTGGATTAATGATAATACTCGTACCATTAGGCAATGTTGTAGGCAGGCTGAAAGGAAATGGAAAAAGGATAAACTGCATGTCTCTTTGGACATTTTGCGGGCCGGTCTTGCTGATTACCAGAGGGCCCTACAAGAGGCAAAATCTCAGTATCTTTCTGATATAATTTCTAGCAGCAGTCACTGCCCCAGGGTCCTGTTTACTACAATTAATTATTTTGTGAACCCACCAATTTCTGCTCTTGCTAATGTCTCAACTGTCACCTGTGAAAGTTTTCTTCACTTTTTTGTTGATAAGGTTGACTCTGTTAGACAGAGTACTAGGAAAGGTTTTAATAAGGAATTTTTTGTTGCTCCAGCTCATTCTGCTGTATTTGAGGAGTTTGAGTTAGTTTCTCTATCTTCCCTTGGCGAGATAGTGAAATCATTGTAGCCTACAAATTGTCCATTTGATATTATACCTGCTAGAGTGCTGAAACTGTTTTTTAACGTTGTTGGGCCTGGGCTTGTGGTTTTCATGAATAGCTGTCTTAGTCTAGGAACCGTCCCAGCTGCCTTTAAACATGCTGTGGTTAGGCCCCTTCTTAAAAAACCGAACCTTGACTCTACACTGCTATCTAATTTTAGACCTGTTTCTCATCTTCCATTTCTTTCTAAAGTTTTGGGAAAAGTTGTTTTCATACAGTTAAAACCCTTTTTGGAAAATAACTCTGTCCTTGAAAAATTTCAGTCTGGATTTAGGTCTCATCACAGCACTGAGTCTGCATTATTAAAGGTACACAATGATATTGCTTTCTTTGTAGATAACAAGTGTCCTGTTGCCTTAGTGCTACTGGACCTCACAGCAGCCTTTGACACGGTAGACCATACAATCCTCCTGTCACGCCTGGAGCAGTATGTTGGCATTCATGGCACTGCACTTAAGTGGTTTATGTCATACTTATCAAATAGAACTTTCTCTGTGATGATGGGGGATTTGTCTTCTTCTTGTGCTTCTCTTTCCTGTGGAGTCCCGCAAGGCTCCATTCTTGGCCCTATTTTGTTTTCATTATATATGCTACCGCTAGGGTCAATTATAGCCAAACACAACCTATCGTTTTACTGTTATGCAGATGATCTGCAAATCTATCTGCCATTGAAGCCTGGTGATGTACAAGGTACCTTAGTTGACTGCATCACGGACATTAAGCAGTGGTTTGCCCAAAATTTTATGCACTTAAATGAGGATAAAACGGAATATATTGTGTTTGGAGAATCTGTGTCTAATATATTGTGAAAATAGTTGCAAAGTCAATGCGTGAAGATTTGAAATAGCAATGGCAGATTTGAAAAGTTGCTAATGCCTAATTGAAGTTGTACTGCGAATGTGAATGAACGAATACAAGTTTGTGTCTGTCATTGCATTTCTGTGAATGGCATTTTACACAATTGTGACTACTTGTCTGCAGCTTCAAATTCAGAATACAGGTTTGTGACTATTGTCTGCGAGTAAAAATCTCAACATTCAACAGGTTTTCAAGTACAAATATTTATTGTACAAGTTCTTAAATTCACATCTATGTTCTCCAGTTTTGCTCCTCCTTTACCTTCATAAGATCACGCCGGCGTCGGTGAGAGGGGAGTTGAAGCTGGCCGTTGGGTCTGTGTGGTGGACTGGTCTGTTTCTCGTGGATCTGATCCGATGACTGTGCCGAGGATTGTTGTGTCAACGAGGTCTTCACAGGCGTTTGTTCCTAGGTCTTGTCTAGTTGTCATGTTCTCGTCTGGCATTCAGGCTGCTGTGGTCATCTTAGGGTGCAGGTCCACCGTCTGGTCTGGATGCAGACTAGATCCGGATGACTACAGTAGCCTAACCTTGGGATCAAAATGAGACAGAGAGACTAACATTAGCATAGATGCCATTCTTCTTACGATGTAAAAAGTACATTTGGTGTAAGCTACCTTTAACGGATGTGAATTATAGAAATGTGGGAGTGTGTTATGTTAATGCTAGGTTAAAGAGTTGTGTTTGTAATATAGATTTAAACTTATCTTGTGTCTGCCCCTCGGTCTGCTGCCAGTTCATGGATCCCTCGATCTCCATTTCAGCATAATTAGCCATGAGGGTTTCTCTGAACTGCATCTTTTAAATAAAGGAATACATATAGTGAGGTCAATATTAAATCTTAAGCATTAGTGTTTTAAGCACATAGGTTTGACAAATGTTGTTGCCAGAGTTCACGCAGCAGTTTAAAATATTGGTAACACTTTATAATAAGGTCTCATTTGTTAAAATTAGGCTAGTTAATGTGTTAACTACAGTAACATTGACATTGACCAATACATTTGTTACAGTATTTATTCATCTTTGTTAACATTAGTTAATAAAAATACAACTGTTCATTTTTGATTTAATAATGTATTAGTAAATGTCAAAATGAAAATGAACTAAGATGTATAAATGCTTAAGCATTGTGCATTCTTAATCCATGTTAACTAATGTAGTTAATTTATATTAACGAATGAAACCTTATTGTAGTAGTGTTACCAAAATAAATGTAAAAAGTGATAGTGTCAAATTCCAAACAGAGCGTTCAGATGAAACTTCAGTTTATGTTCGCTTGTATAGTCATAGTAACGTTATCATCCCCACTGCAGTAAAAATGTTAAGAGAACTACCATTTTAATAACATTATACAGAGATATTCGCTTTAATATTTTTCTTTCACTCTAAAGTGCTGCTCTAAAAGCAGATTACGTTACATTCAAAAACACAAGACGTGCCAATCAATGAATTAAAAAGCTGCACTTATTTTGCAGCTTCTCTTGTGTATCTATAACGCTTTTCCGTTTCGGAGTTCCCCACAGGAGTGTTAAAACCAAATAAATCATATTTTTAATTTCAGATTATACATGTTGTCTCCGCGGGTGTACTGCAGCAACAGAGTGGTGGTCAGTGTAGTTCGATTAACAAATAAATGACTCTTTTGAAATGTTCGTGAATCAAATCAGAAAGAGTCACCTGTATAGAGACCTATGGCGCCGAAAGCGTAGTCCGACTCCTATTATTCAAAAACTAATCACTCGTTGAAAAAGACGAATTGACTGATTAATTTTAGCAAACAAAATGGAATATAACTCATATCAATATCATTTCATTAGCCAACATTACAGTGCACTGGATACAGCACAGCAGTTTTTCTAATAAAAAAAATACACAATCATCCTAAAAAGGGACCGTAACACGTTAGGCCTTCTCTGGACTAAGAGAAGCGCTACTCCCTCTGGGACTGAATGGGTATTCTCCCAGATAGCAATGAGTCGGCGGACCACCGTCGGTTCTCCGGCGGCAGTAGAAGCGTCAGAATGGCGACATCGCAAACACGTTGGACGGCGCACCGCCGGCGGCAGCCGCTTTTTAAAAGTGGCAGCCGCCTTCCTACCGCCTTCGTTAAGCGGCCGCCGTTCCGCCGCCTTTATATTGAAGGCCGTCCTTCCGCGGCCCGCCGGAGGCAAACGCTATTTTCGAGCGCTCTGCCGTCGCTTATTCTGGCTATATATATTATATATATATATATATTTTTTATTTATAGCATGCAGTTTATCAAGAATAATGATTGCTCAAACCAGACAAATTTACAATTGGCATTTTTATTCCACATTTCAAAGTACAGTAACTGTCATTTAAACAAGATGTTTCAGATCACTGAAACATAACAGAAAAATAAATAAAACAATATACTAACATGCAGGTTTCCAATTCAATTTTGGTTAAACAGCCTTACAAGCAAATTACAACACTTACAATAAGTGTTCATATAAAAAGGACAGCTCTAGGGTAAAAAATTACCAGTAAACATTATGACAAGTAAAGAGGATATTTGATACCAAATAATGTGCAAGATACCAAATAAATAAAAGTATAACTACATTTACAAGCCATTTCTAACAATATGATAAGTGGTAGTAATTTATAGTAAAGCTCTGGAGTAGAATAGGCCATTATAACGGCAATGCTGACCTGTGGCACAAGGATTTACAAGCTTTATTTGAAAAAGAAAAAAAGAAAGTAATTTCCACAGTGAGTGAGTGTAGTCTGACACTTCTGACTTCTTTAGGGGTCTTGATTCTACTGACTGCAAGATAAAGAAAGGATTCCAGTTGTCAGTGATTCTGGGGTGTCAGTAGTCAGTATAGTTTTAAGTGGTCAGCTGTGGGTCCCTCTCAGCTGTGCGGCGCCTTTTTCTGCCTTCACGGTCAGATACGCGTAACGCGTAACGTTAACCTGGACCGCCTCATCAGTGCATCCTGGGTTGCCGGGTCCTTCCGGATGGCTAATATAGAAAATACAGATCTGTTGTTTAATTTGAATTGCATGAGGACAATAGGACATACACATCTACTTAAATCTAAAAAAAATATCCAACTTACTTTGAACAATGGTCTTCAGGAACATGTCTCTAAAACATGCTTTATCCCCAACACCAAGCTGAAAATCCAAAAAAGTGTTACAAATTACATTTCTCTGAAGCTTCTCATAAATAAATAAAAAATGTGAAAGGCTAAGGATTCAGACTGTAATATATGCAGTATACAATCTTAAATTTTACTTTATATCTAGGTCTACTACATGTACAGGTAGCCCCAGTGGGAATTAAACCGACAGCCACAGGTGCTGTTTGCAAGTTGTACCTGGGTCAATATATAATTGTGGGAGATTTTGAGTTTGAATAATTCTGGGAAAAAATATATTTATTTACAAAATATTATTATCTTCCCTGATAAATCATCCCTGAAATATTTTGTTTTTAGTCATTGCCAAGCTCAGGCATAATTGATTTCAGATATTTAGTTTTAAAAACAAGAAGTTACTCATTATTTGGTCAACTATGTTACGGACAAAACCTATAAGTTTTAACTTTAAGTAAATGGCAGACATTTTAAAAAATCATTACTCTTGGAAGAATATGTGTCTATTTACCTACCTTTTCAATTAAAATACCCAATTAATTAAGAAAATACACATTTTGTTCAATTGAAACCCCAAAATTCAAGTACTGAAGTAACCGGTCTGTATATTTTGTTTCCAAACTGCTTGATTCATGATAATTTTCTTGATGAAATTATGCTGAGGTATATATTTGACAGCTACTCAGTTTCTAAATATTTACTTGGAGATTACGGAACCATTGAAATACATATATTTTTTAAAAAACATAATGGTAACTTAATTGACAGCCCAGTATCATAGTTGACAAAAGTAACATAGTTGACTGGACATGACAAAGTAGGATGATGTATTTAACAAAAACAATCCTAAACTATATCAATTATTATATGTTAGCTAATCTTTTATTGCATTTAATCAAGACCTGTTGAATAGCCTATTTCATGACAAAGGAGAAATACAGACACACATCAGTTTACAAGGATCAATCACAACTTTATTAACAAGCACATATATCAAATGCTTGTACAGTCAGTCCAATACTCAATGTGTGCACAAATCACAATATAAGGGTATCAGGTCCCCCTACATTAGGCGACCAGCCCCAATCTGTGTGTCAAGCCCTAGCCACACGGGTTCTAGCCTGGCAAGCTATCCCCGATGTGTCGAGTTGGGTCATAAACACTATAAAGCGAGGTTACTCGCTCCAATTCGCTCGCAGACCCCCGAAATTTCAGGCGGTTCTCGAGACTTCGGTGAGAAGCAACGTGGGTCACGTGCTTCGCACCGAAGTACAGAATCTATTAGCAAAAGGGGCGATAGAATTAGTCCCCCCCGCGCTAAAAAATATGGGTTTTTACAGCCGCTATTTTCTGATTCCGAAAAAAAGACGGCGGTCTCAGACCCATTCTAGATTTAAGACATTTGAACAAAGCTCTCATGAGACGGCCGTTCAAAATGTTAACGATCAAACATATCCTCGCGCAAGTGCGCCCAGGGGGATTGGTTTGTCACAATGGATCTGAAAGATGCTTACTTTCACATTCAAATAAATCCTCGTCACAGGCCATTCTTGAGATTCGCCTTCGAGGGCCGGGATTATCAATACACCGTTCTGCCGTTCGGTCTATCGTTGGTACCCCGTACATTCACGAAGTGTGTGGATGCAGCGCTTTCTCCTCTGAGACATCAGGGAGTGCGCGTGTTAAATTATCTCGGCGACTGGCTGGTGCTGGCACAGTCGAGAATCGAGCTATTAGCTCACAGGGATTTGATTCTCGGCCATCTAAAATGCCTGGGTTTCACAATCAATGTTTCAAAAAGCAAACTAACCCCCAGCCAGAGCGTGATCTTTCTGGGCACAGTTTTAGACTCGAGAGCTATGACAGCGCGACTCACACCAGAGCGCGCGCTCTCGGTGCAAGTGCTTGCAGGCACTTTCAGATTGCGCGAGCGCGCGCCACTGAAGAAATTTCAGAAACTGCTTGGTCTCATGGCAGCAGCATCGCCAGTACTCCGCATGGGATTACTACGCATGCGCCCGATGCAGCATTGGCTGACACGCCATGTGCCAACTCATGCATGGCAGTCAGGCAGCTTACACGCGCATGCAATGGTTCATATGCATATGGTGAATCACGGTTGTTTAAGAACCCTGATTCTCTGGCGGGCTCAGAACTGGCACCACGTGGGGGTGACAATGGGAACAATTTCCAGGAGGAAAGTGGTTCTTACAGATGCATCCAACCTGGGTTGGGGAGCGCTGCACGAGGGCATGCCTGCATCCGGCCTCTGGTCGAGCACGGAGCAGAGCTTACATATCAACTGTCTGGAGATGAAAGCAGTTGGGTTGGCCCTGAAGGCATTTCTGTCGAACCTCAGAGGTCACCACGTCTTAGTCCGCACAGACAATAGGTCAGTGGTGGCCTACATGAATCGCCAGGGGGGCATCAGGTCAGGGAACCTGCATGCGATGGCGAGAGACCTCCTCTATATGGGCACAAACCAACCTGAGCTCTCTGAGAGCAGCGCATATCCCGGGCGTCCAGAATGTGGGCGCGGATATGCTTTCACGGGGCAACACTCCCCTCGGCGAGTGGTCCCTGAACCCACAGACGGTCAGTCTGATATGGAAGGTGTTTGGCGAGGCCGAAATCGACCTTTTCGCCTCGAGAATCAACACCCACTGCAAATTGTTCTTCTCGGAGAACAGGGACGCGCTGGCCCAACCGTCCCCTTTATGCCTTTCCCCCCCGTCTCGATGATTCCACAAGTCATCAAACGGGTCAGAGAGAGCGGGTGCCCAGTCCTTCTGGTGGCCCCTCTCTGGAAAAGCAGACCGTGGTTCCCGGAACTGGTTCAGTTATCGGACACAATCCCATGGCCTGTCCCACTGAGGAAAGACCTCCTCACACAGGCGAACGGGACATTGTGGCATCCGAGACCCGATTTATAGGCCCTCCATGTTTGGCCCCTCAACGGGTACCCAAGGACCTTCCTAAGAAGGTTTTAAGCACTAAATCTGAAGCCAGGGCCCCATCGACTCGGCGCCTGCATGCTTCAAAATGGTCAGGTTTTTCCAGCTGGTGCTCGAAAAATCAGGCTGACCCAGAGTCATGTGAGATATCTGTGGTTCGCTCATTCTTACAGGAGCTGCTGGACGCGGGTTGCTCCCCGTCCACGCTCAAAGTGTATGTGGCAGCCATAGCAGCACATCATGTTCTGACGGCTGGCCAGTCACTGGGAAGAAAAGTCCTGGTCGTAAGATTCCTGAAAGGTGCGAGGAGAATGAACCCCTCCAGACCTCCGTCTGTGCCGCCTTTGGACCTCTCCACGGTCCTGGGGGCTCTGAAAGGTCCGCCTTTCGAACCGCTCCAATCGGTTGATCTAAAAACCCTCTCGCTGAAGACCGCTCTCCTTATGGCGTTGGCATCTATCAAGCGAGTGGGAGATCTGCAGGCGCTCTCTGTGAGCCCTGCATGTTTGGAGTTGGGTCCAGATGACTCCAGAGTCATCCTCAAGCCCAGGCATGGTTACGTTCCTAACGTGCTCTCAACACTGTTCAGAGCACAGGTGGTGACGTTATCAGCCCTCCCTCCTTCTGCAGAGGATGGAGAGGTTAATCTTCTCTGCCCTGTCTGAGCGCTGAGAATCTATCGGGAGCGTTCTGCGTCTTTTAGACAATCAGAACAGCTTTTTATCTGCTTTGGTGGTAGATCCAAGGGGGATCCAGTCACTAAGGGGATATGAGGATATGTTTGATCGTTAACATTTTGAACGGCCGTCTCATGAGAGCTTTGTTCAAATGTCTTAAATCTAGAATGGGTCTGAGACCGCCGTCTTTTTTCGGAATCAGAAAATAGCGGCTGTAAAAACCCATATTTTTTAGCGCGGGGGGGACTAATTCTATCGCCCCTTTTGCTAATAGATTCTGTACTTCGGTGCGAAGCACGTGACCCACGTTGCTTCTCACCGAAGTCTCGAGAACCGCCTGAAATTTCGGGGGTCTGCGAGCGAATTGGAGCGAGTAACCTCGCTTTATAGTGTTTATGACCCAACTCGACACATCGGGGATAGCTTGCCAGGCTAGAACCCGTGTGGCTAGGGCTTGACACACTGATTGGGTCTGGTCGCCTAACGTAGGGGAACCTGCTATAATGGCGAATTTGGTGCTGCTTTTCTGCAGCAGATAATCGTGGCATTTGCCTGAAAACAAGTTTACTTTTATAATATTTATTGCAAAGTATTTTATAGTTACTGTACAATTAGAATATTAAATGAACTCCTGAAAACTATAAGAACATGTCATGAATGTCAACTATGTTACTCTTGGTCAACTAAGTTACCTTTGCAGAGTAACATAGGTGACTGGTAACCTAGTTGACATTTTTGCTGTTTTTAGGGATAAAATCAAAATGGTTGCCTAGCACCAGACACCACATGGCATTTTACGGAGAGGTTCTTCTGAATATTATATGTACAACTGAGTAAAATTGAAATTCAAAGTTATTTATGAATTCATTGTAGTAACATTGTTGACATATGATAAGTACACATTTGCCCCAAGCACTACTTTAGGTGAAATAACTGAAAATGTGGAGGGAGAACATACATTGGAGTCTTGCTAGTTTTCTCTTCAGGAGGAAATGACATCATGTGGAGCAGGTCATGTGATTTGGAAAACACACTCTTCCTTGAGGGGTGTATTTGCTATGGGTAACTTAGATGACAGCGACTTCTCGGACACATATTCAGTTTGTCAATTTCTATTGAAAATGTGACATATTGCCCAAAAAGACACATTGTTCACAATTACCTCAACTTAATGTAAATAATATAATTAAAACTGTTTTTGAATAAGTTTTTTAAATGTTTTTTTAGGTTATGAGATTGTGGTTGTAATTCCTTTCGGACGGTTATTTAGTTGACATTTTAGGGATATCTAGTAAATTTTTATAAATAAATGATTATTTCCATAATAATTAATTATGGAATCTGTAAAGACAAGATCATGAAGAACACTGAAGACTTTTAAAATTTTATTTTAATAAGCATGTTTGCGAGATAAATCTCATGGACATGAAAACTCCCTCAATTATATATTGACCCACCTAATTGCTCAGTGCAAGCAAACGTCTTCAACATTGTTTGTTGAACTTGCTTCACCTGCTCTTGAAGTAAGATTTTACAATTCGTATTTTTATATGTAATATTGTAGTGTTTATTATAAATGATTTATCTGTGCACTTCATTATTCTTTTAAAATTCATGTAGCCTTATAATCTTTAATCAAATACGTTACCCTTCCCTCCCCCCTCGAAACGACTTCTCTTCTCTTCCGGTCATGTGCTATGGCGCGAGGGCGTGGCAACTCCCCTCAAACCGTGCTATGAGCAGAGATGGAGAAGAGGAGCGCTAGAGTAAAACCCTGCCCTCCGTTCAATATACCGTTTCATTTTTAAATACATCACAACACTGGAGAAAAGTCGTTTGTAACTTCCTGTTCATGCCGACTTCAAATAGAAGCAATAGTTTCTAAGACAAAAAAAACTTCACAAATAACATCACTTACTTGTACTCAAACTCTTGGCTCTGTGAAGTGGAGTCTGGATTACTGGGGAGAAACCTGGTTGCGAGAAAGAGGAAACAGAAATTTGAAAATCTAACAAATGGTATAGTTTAGTGGCAGGATCATAAATCCAGCATAACAGCAATAGATTTTACATACCAGTTCAGCATTTTCCTGGTTTTCTGGAATCGATGCATCTTTCTAGCGTTTTTTTTCTTGAGACTTCCAAGATTCTAGAGTAGGGAATAATGAATGAAAGAGTCAGTTATCCACAATAAACAGAAAATAAATTACACAGATGAAATACAGGAAAATCAAATACACAAGTCAGACCCATTTACCTGCTCCCTTCATGAACTTAAAATGATGTTTCTCCCAGGTGCTGTGTGGAGGTGTGCAGAGGATGGCTAAATTGTTGCCTTCGTCTTTTTGCTGAGGTTAAATGGGGGCCAATGGCACATGCTCTCGCTGAGCCACTCTTGCGGAACCACTGCAAATGGCAGATCCTCCTCGTTGATAAACTGAACAATGTGAACCATCTAAAATAGAAGAACATTTTGCATAAAGTATTCTCAAGGTCGGACATCCGGGACTTTTACTCCCATAACGCACTGCGCGCGCATAGCAACGCGGCGAAGGGTAAAACAAACAAGCGCCCGCCATTAAGCAACACGTGAATATAGGGTATGCACATACCATTTTACTTTAAATCTAAATAGAAATGTAATCTCAAATGAATGGACAAATTGAGGGACAAATCAAAGAATAACAAAATAATACCACTGCAGAGATGGCCACTCAATTTTCTGTTGCTATGTTATGACATTGCTATGCATAATGGTCAGCAGCTCTACACTGAAAAGCATCAATGGAATGCACTAACGGTAGTTGTGTGGGGAATAAGATACATTTATGCAGTTAGCCTTTTTTTGGCTTTTTGAAAAAACTGTGTCCCTCACTGACATTGTACAAGCTGTGCCACTGACAGACTGAGCTCATTACAGCCACTTTGTAACACGGTGCTTTTGAATGAAGTTTTTTTTTTAATGAATAAACAATCGATTACATAGTTAATGTAATCAATGCTTGATGGGTATTTAAACATGACAGCAAGTGTAGGACACGTGGTATGTACACATGGTGTTCATACCAGGGGATTTGATGAGGTAATTATATATGTCTGGATACTCGAGCCTGGGCCATGCTTTTGGGTTGTTCTCCCAGGACTCAGCTGGATGCCGATAGGGACAAGATTGTAAACCTACAAGCGACAGCTTTCTGTGGTACCTGGTCAATGCAGGCGCTAGGAGACTGTCTATATATTGATAAGACATTCTGTAATAGAAGAAGATCTGTATTCATATAGCTGCTAGCGCCTTTCACAGACATGTAACGTTAGCTAGTCACAAAGCGCTTTACATGAGTGTTTTATTAAAGCTCCAGTCGGCAAGTCTGGCAGATTGAGTGGATTTAGGAAAATTTTTAATGTTTACAACTCTCATGCCCCTCCCCCACTATCAACGGATACCC
The DNA here is from genome assembly GCF_029890125.1 of Rhinichthys klamathensis goyatoka. Classification (NCBI taxonomy): domain Eukaryota; kingdom Metazoa; phylum Chordata; class Actinopteri; order Cypriniformes; family Leuciscidae; genus Rhinichthys; species Rhinichthys klamathensis. Next base: position 1,314,281 of record NW_026606747.1, read on the forward strand.
TCCCACCCAGTTCATGCTCGTCAGTGCGTGTGCACCAGATTTTCAGTGAACGCCAGGACTCTCAAGTGTCACGCATTGAGCGTGACAGTCACTCATTTCGGTCTTTTGTCACGCTCTCCCGCCACACATTGTATTTCTCACGCTGAAAAACTATTTGAACATATATTTAATATGCCGCAGCGCCCAAAACTCTGGCCGCGCCGCTCTCACTGTGGAACCGGCATGAATCAAGCGCGTCTCCTCTGGTGTTGTTCGTCGAGCTACAATTGTGTAGCTCGACGAACAACACCAGAGGAGACGCGCTTGATTCATGCCTGGAGCTTTAATATATAATTACCTCATCAAATCCCCTGGTATGAACACCATGTGTACATACCACGTGTCCTACACTTGCTGTCATGTTTAAATACCCATCAAGCATTGATTACATTAACTATGTAATCGATTGTTTATTCATTAAAAAAAAAACTTCATTCAAAAGCACCGTGTTACAAAGTGGCTGTAATGAGCTCAGTCTGTCAGTGGCAATCAGAAAATAGCACTATTGTATCTGGGTAAGATTTAACGCAACAACCAATGACAAAAATGTATCCAAACCCCCGTCGGCTGGGTGTCACTCTTACCTGTCTTCAAAACTTGAGAGCCCTGGAACGCGCCCGTCTCATCAGCATCCATCAACACCATGGAGTATTTGGAGGTATGCTGTCCTGGCTAATGTACCGATAGATTGCAATTGCTAACGTCATTTATACTCTAAATGAGCTTACTTGATTTTCCGCCATCACTCTTCGTTACTGTGCGAACTTCCGCGAACTTCAGGCGTGTGCATGTGATTGTAACGTGCGCGACGGGTGGCGTGTGCCAGATCTGTGATTGACAGTCAGATCTCACACCTCCCTGCGCTGATTGGACATGATGAACCGGGAGCTGTGGATTTTTGCTAAACAAATAACAAGCTCCAGGTGGAGTTAGAAGCTCGGGGTTTTTTCTAAAACCACTTTATTTATGTTGTTCTGTCAGATTATAGTGTCGATTTCACTGAATATGATCAAAAAAATGTTGCCGACGGCAGCTTTAACGTTACATTCACTTCTCACCACCGACATACATTCGCATACACAAATATCATTCATCATTAATACAAAGTAGTCCGTTAGTATCCATAACTGACATAATCCACAGCAAAACTTCTGTGAATAGATACCTTTTTGATTTGCCTCGGGCTTTGCCTTTGGTTTGTTTTACCCTTCGCGGCTGGTTGCTATGCAGGTCACATGATTTGTGACGTAACGCCGACCAAGAGAATACTTTTTGATTAATTTCCAGGCAAAATCAATAACATTAAAATGCTCACCCCTTCAAAAAACTAGTCATTTTCACAAGTGGATCAACAGAAAACCATGTTCAGACAAACACAATCATATACATATACACACATATATACATATACACACATATATATACACACACATACATCGTTATTTTTGTAAGAAAACACCAAAAGTTAAACTTTCTAGATGTAAAGCTTTCTTTCTAGATGTAAAGCTTTGGCGATCTACTGTAGCTAGATACATTTCAACATGTCGAACATGCTTGAATTCAGTGAGTAAAAAAGCGGAGCAGCATGTGTTAGCTAACACTGTAAGTTAAACTAGACTAGCAGCATGGTTGTCGAATCAAACAAAACATCATTATGTTTAGCAGCTAGTTAGAAAACAACACAAGTTATACTGATCAGTCTTTCTTGTCGTAAAGATTTTGCTAACGTTACCATTCCCACGTGGGCGGGAGAATTGTCCTTCAGGATTTGGTTACGTAAGTTAGTTAATTATTCGACTGACCAATACTATCTTAAACCACATACTGTAGTACTCACACTTGCATAAACATACGTAAATATAGTTAAAAGAAGAAAAGAAAAAACTAACGCCAGGAAGAAACTAAGTAACGTTAGCCTAACTAACGTTAGCTATGTCAGAAACATGACGGAAACTTTGTAAACAAGGCTAACTTACTAGCTTGACTAGTAAGGCAAGAACATATTTGAAAAAGATGAACTAAAAATGTAAAAAATGAACATAATATTGCGTTACACAAAAAGGACAAATGTACTTACTTTAAAGATCGTAGTCAAATGCTGCGTCCCAATTCGCATACTATCCGTCCTAAATAGTATTCGAAAATAGAATTAGTACGTCCCAAATCATAGTATGTTGAAATGAGTGTCCCAAAGAGACCCGGATGGTCTACTATATCCGGTCAGAATCCGAAGTGCAGATCGCTGCGCACTCTAACGGCTGATATTGCCCACAACCCATCACGCGCTGGACGAGGATTCGGTTAGAACTACAAACACAAGTGAAGAGTGTTCAAAAACTACAGACATGGATGACGCGCGAGTCCGACGGTTATGTAGAGAGGTTTAGACAAAGGGGTTTGAGTGATTAATTGTCAGTATCTAACCTGACGAAAATGTATTTATTCAATGTTGTCCACATTATATTGCATCTGCAGCAGCATTGTGAACTTCTGCAAAGATACGTTTAGCCATTCACTTTTAAATGCATTATTATATTCAAATTCCAAACACATGAGGAGAGTCTCGGCATGAAAGACCCAGGACTGGCAGATGAACGTGCGACAACAATTCTCTCCGAAATGGTAAGAAGTTATATTAGATTGAATGGAGGATTTTAACTGTGACGAGATGATTGACAGGGCAGTTTACGGTGACAGGATGCACGCGACAGATCTGTCCGTTAAAGATGACGAAGTAGTATGTCCCAAAGCTTGCCTACTCTTTTGCTACACACTCAAAAGTATGTACTTTTTCTTCACAAAAAGAGTACATACTTTTAGGGCGTAGTATAAGTAGGCGAATTGGGACGCAGCAATGACTAGATAGGATATCCTCTCCAAATACTGAAATCGTGTGACGAGTGGCCACTGTTGTGTTGGTAAATCTGCTTCCGTTTTTTAGGTACTGCCCCTCTCGGCCGGTGGAGGTACTTCTCTGTTTGTGCTTTAATACTTTCTTAAACATTTGTACAGATTGCAAAACTCGCAATTGCAAATTAATCCCTTACACCTGTAAAAGGTAAAATAAATAAAAAAATCGAGCTTGTAAAAAAATGAAAGACATAAACGAAATTTCCTGGGGTGACAGAGAGACAAAATATTTCTAAATATTTCACTTTATCTGTCAGGTCAAAACAGGGATTTTCATGTTTATTATAAATATTACCATGGTTGCAAATTAATAAAAAAAATCTAAAGCATACCCAAGCTTTTGGCCAAGTTGCAGATGTCTTTCACTGTTCACTGATTTCAGGCATTGGTGAAAAGTCTAACTTCATCCATTTATTCTGCTAAATTGTTCATACCATGAATGAAATATTTATTTTAAAACCTAATCAGAATCAGAAAGATATTTATTGCCAAGTAAGTTTTACAAAAGGAATTATTTTTGGACTATTTGTGCATCTCAATTGTGCATAAATCAAAGAAATGTAAAGAATTGTCACCTTAAGTGAATAAAATAATTCTATATATTTTACATAGGCCTATCACTGAATCGCTTCAGAGTTTTTTTTAATGTATTTTCCTAAACCTTATCATGGAATCAGACTGAGTCAAATCTGTTATAAACCCTAATGACTTTGGAGCAACAACAACAACAAAATTTGATATAATTCACATAATAATTATAATCGCTTTAGTTTAAATGTGAAAGTTAAAATGCTGTCAGTTCCACTCATGCCAATGACATGGCTGGTCGATTTCAAAGCGGCTTGCCGCTAGCCGGCCGCGGTTCATTTAGACGGCGGCAACCGCCAGAGAGAATGAAGTCGGCGGCCCGGCGGCTGTTCGCCGGCGGCATCTCGCAAGAAATGGGAGTGACGTATTCGGCGGCAAACGTTTCATCTCCGCCAGCGGGGCGCACCTATAGCCGACAGTTTGGGGCCGGCGCCAAAAAGAAGCCGTGACGATATTTTTTGCTATCTGGGCTGAAGTTACGTAATTATCATAGCAAACATCTAGATATTAAACACTATTTTTATCTTGACAATTTAAACATCAAACAACTCTAGAACAATAAATGAATTATATTACTTGTGTTTGCAGCTAAATGATTCCTCTCAAAAAAACGTTCTGCACTGCAGGATCTTCCTCAGGATTTAGGCTGAGTTCCTTAAAGGGATAGTTCACTTTGAAATTAATTTTTGATATGTTAGCTTACCTCAAGGGCATCCAAGATGTAGGTGTCTTTGTTTCCACAGAAGTTTCAATTTTGATATTTTTAGGTCAAACCATTCTTGTCTGTCAGTCATATAATGCAGGTCTATGGTCACCACCTCAAAGAGCATGCACAGAGAAGTCCAAATTAAACATGATTTAATGACTCGTAAATGTAAGTACACATTGATGGCCTAAGACACGAAACGAGCGGTTTCTGTGAGAAAACTAACAGTATTTATATCGTTTTTACCTCTTGTAAACACAGCCACGTCCAAGTGATCTGAGGGCGCGGGCGCTTCGGTCTGTGCAAGCGCCGGAAGTGATCTCTTGCGCGTGTACGTCACTCATTGTTTACACACAGATTTCGGAAGTGTTACCTTTCACTGTGCAGATCTAAACATATTTAGATATACAGGAAATCGCAATGGAAGACGATTTCGATATATCAACAGACAACGTCGAATTTTTTTCCCAACCGCGCGAGAGATCACTTCCGGCGCTTTCTGCCAACAACATGAAAATCACCACAGTCGTAGTCAGTGAGATGTAGAACAATAATCTGGTGGAATTTGCTAAAAAACAATTTGATTTAAAAATGTTATGAATTTATTAAATATTGCTGTATAACAAGGTATGTAGTATAGGACTTTGGCAGGTAATTATTAAATAATAAAACAGTAGAACAACATGAAAATCACCACAGTCGTAGTCAGTGAGATGTAGAACAATAATCTGGTGGAGTTTGCTAAAAACAATTTGATTTAAATTTTTTATAAATGTATTAAATATTGCTGTATAACAAGGTATGTAGTATAGGACTTTGGCAGTTAATTATTAAATAATAAAACAGTAGAACAACATGAAAATCACCACATTGGTAGTCAATGAGATGAAGAACAATATTCTGGTGGAATTTGCTAAAAACAATTTGATTTAAAAATGTTATGAATTTATTAAATATGGCTGTATAACAAGGTATGTAGTATAGGACTTAGACAGGTAATTATTAAACAATAAAAAAGTAGAACAACATTAAAATCACCACAGTCGTAGTCTGTGAGATGTAGAACAATAATCTGGTGGAGTTTGCAGAAAACAATTAGATTTTTTTTAATGAATTTATTAAATATTGCTGTATAACAAGGTATACAGTATAGGACTTTGACAGACAATTATTAAATAATAAAACAGTAGAACAACATGAAAATCACCACAGTCGTAGTCTGTGAGATGTAGAACAATAATCTGGTGGAGTTTGCAGAAAACAATTAGATTTTTTTTAATGAATTTATTAAATATTGCTGTATAACAAGGTATACAGTATAGGACTTTGACAGACAATTATTAAATAATAAAACAGTAGAACAACATGAAAATCACCACAGTGGTAGTCAGTGAGATGTGGAACAAGAATCTGGTGGAGTTTGCAGAAAACAATTTGATTTGATTTTTTTTATAATTCGACTTGTATAGACCTAACAGGCGATCTTTGGTCTTGTGAATCTATAATTCGTTCCCTGGCCAATAGTTTTGGCAGAAGGCTAAGTGAAGTTTCATATATTTGAGCGCTGAATTTGTATATTTGACTGAATTGTCAGTAGCAGAGCGAGCTGAGTGGCGCTTTCAAGAACGCGCTGTTCCATTGGCAGAATTACTGGACTCGCGTCCTCGGGATCATTCTCCTGAGTCGGACTTTGTGTAGGCTACATGGTATTGAGAAACGCCTAATGCCGGCGCTTGTTAATTGTGACAAACATGCCGAGAAGCAAGAACAAGATCTGCATTCGATCCTGTTAAGTGTCTATTTTTTTTGTTTATACTCACAATAAAAACAAAGTGTTGTGCTTTTTGTCAAATAAAGAAAAATAAACATGATGCGAGTTTTGCCTTCTCTCTGTCAGTGAAGTCCACTCTGAAACGCGTCCGAAAATGAACTGTAACTCAGTGAATACTTGTCACAGAGGCACGAGAGATTTTTCTTTATGAAGCTGAAATTTATATAAAAAACAAACATTCTCAGTTTATGTAATCTGTATGAAAAGAGATGTCAGTCGTTTTCCTTTCAGCTAATTTTACCTTATTAAGTGCTAATGTGACACGCCCACAGAGAGAGGGCGCTATTCAAACGCAAATGAAAACGCTATTCAAACGCCATGCAAACAGGCCAACGCCCACATCAGCTGGATAAAACACATCCAGTTTAATAAGAATCTTGTACTTTACCTCGTCAAATAATACTATCGTAATAATCCTGGAAAAGTTACCTCAGAAGTGCTGGAAGTTTAATTTCGAGGAACGGATCCAGCTGATGTAGTAAGTTATTTATTCTTAAGTGCTTGGTTCTAATTCTTCGCATGTTGACTCTAAAACGCCTCTGATTGGCCACTGCGTTCATGCGCTTGAAACATGTCTGATTAGCTACAATGCTCAACTCTGAAACAACACAATGTAAGTAATAATAATAATAATATATTTATTTTGTATAGCGCCTTTAAAAGTAGCTTTCTCAAAGCGCTTTACAGACAGACATAACAGCAGAGGAGTAAGACAATGTAAATACAAAAATAAACACATAACATTATGATCATGTAAAAGCAATCCTAAAATAAAATGTTTTAAGAAGAGATTTAAAAGTCACTAAAGTTTTTGCTTCCCTAATGTCGGCCAGAAGAGAATTCCAGAGCTTTAGGAGCATAGACAGAAAATGCTCGGTCACCCCACGTATGAAGCCATGTCTTCGGAACAACCAAAAGTCCACTCTGCGAGGAACACAGATTGCGACGTGGTGTGTAAGGGATTAATAAATTAGTCAATTACTGAGGTGCCAGATTGTGCAGAGATTTATAGGCCAGCATAAGGATTTTAAAATCAATACGGTACCTAACAGGTAGCCAGTGCAGGCACTCCAAGACCGGGGTTATATGGTCCCTGGCCCTGACCCCAGACAGTACTCTAGCAGCTGAATTTTGAAGATATTGCAATTTATCCAATGATGATTTAAATACCCCAGCTAGAAGACCATTGCAGTAGTCAATGCGCGAAAAGACAAAAGATTTTATCAACTTCTCAGCTACCGAGAAGGACAGCATGGGACGTAGCCGGGCTATATTTCTGAGGTGATAAAATGATGTTTTAACTGTATTCTGGATAAAAGGCTCAAATGACAGTGTGGCGTCAAATATGACACACAGATTTTTTTATTTGGTCTTAAACTCCAATGCAACGCCATCAACAGATAGAGTAGGGGACCCAACCTTTCGCAGCTGATGAGGAGATCCAAGGAGCATGACTTCTGTTTTTGAGCCGTTCTGTTTTTGACAGAAAATTATTGGACATCCAAGTCTTTATCTCAGTAATACAGTTAGAAAGATGCCCAACATTCACTTGCTGACCCGGTCTAGTATTTATGTAAATCTGTGTATCGTCAGCATAACAGTCATAGTTAAGGTTGAGAGAATGTAGTTATTGACTGTGGTGAGCAGGACGGCCAAGGGACGTGAGAGAACGTCGCGAGGCCGGTGGTGCGATTGCTAATGAGCAGCACCTGTGAAGCGCACCGGTCTCGCATCTCTCACGGAGGAGCGGAAGCATAAAGGGGGAGCGACGGGGTGGATGATCGAGAGAGGAACAGGCCTGCTCTTTTTTTTTTTTTTTTTTTTTGACAATCAAAATAAAACTTTATTTAAATGAAATAAACACAATACCTGCCAGCAGTCCCTCACGGAACTGCTGGCTACCCAAAATAAAATATAACTACCTGCCAGCAGCCCCTCACAGACGACTGCTGGCTACCAAAATAAAATAAAACAAAAGTAGGCCTGTTCCTCTCTCGATCATCCACTTCGTCGCTCCCCCTTTATGCTTCCGCTCCTCCGTGAGAGATGCGAGACCGGTGCGCTTCACAGGTGCTGCTCAATAGCAATCGCACCACCGGCCTCGCGACGTTCTCTCACGTCCCTCGGCCGTCCTGCTCACCACATTGACCAAGTGGATAGATGTACATACTAAAGAGTAAAGGACCCAAGACTGATCCTTGTGGAACACCCGTATGAACAGAACCAACTTTGGAGCCATAAAAACAAATTGACTGCGGTCAGTGAAATAGGACTTGAACCAGTCAAGAACAGTCTCTGATAAACCAAAAACATGTTCGAGGCGACTGAGTAATAGGGCATGGTCAATAGTGTCAAAAGCTGAACTGAGATCCAAGAGAATGAGAATAGACGTGGAGCCGGAGTCGGAGGCAATTAGTAAGTCGTTAGCGACCTTCACCAATGCAGTCTCGGTGCTGTGTAATTTTCGAAATCCTGATTGATGAGGCTCAAATAGTTTATTTTCAATTAAGTGCTTGTTTAGTTGAGCTGTTTGAGGTTTGACCAATGGCCTGGCACCTGTTGCGTATAAGAGCACGGGCTACCAGTTCATTGAGGTGCATCATTTTTCCGGGGCCGTGACGTCATCCACTCGCCCAGCTGCTTTCTCTGCTGGAGTGCAGGGTTGAGTGTGGACAATTGAGACAGGTGCGACGGCGCTTTGCGTTATTTTAAGTGGGTATTTGACTAATCTGTATGCTTCAGGTAGTGTAAGATCTATCTGCGTGTCCTGCTTGGAGACAATTGCCTCCATTCACCACAAAGTTTGGGATAGTGATCCTGGGACAGCATGTGTTGCTGTGAGTATATTGCTCGAGCATGAAGCCAAGGGTGAATGAATTGTGGGGTAACACTTTCTGTTTTGTTTGTAGGCACTCTGTCACGATCAATACAGATGAACCCAAGCGCAAACAGAAGTATAACAAATAGTTTATTTACAAAAACAGGGAAAACAAAACCCACGAGGGGGCAAAACATAGACAAGACACAAAGAGAATAAACTAGACTGTGACTAACAATAACTAGACAATACTCTGGAACAGGATATCACAAGGTCTCAAAAACTCACAATGATCACACAGAGGTATGGGTCACAATTAACCGACACGAGACAGCAAACACAAGGAGATTAAATAGAAGAACCAATAAAGGGAACAGGTGACACTAACTAGACAATCATGACAAACGAGGAAAACAAGGGGGCGGGGTTAAGTAACGAGACACACAAGCACATGGCCCAAACCAAAGACCATATGTTGTACACAAACATGGGTCTGCCATGATCCTGTCTCAGAACTAGAGAACTCAAGGACAGAATCATGACAGAACCCCCCTCTTAAAAAGCGGCTACCAGACGCTTCTCAAGAGGATACCAAACTCGAGAATAACCGAGACATAGACATGAACCAACACAACATAACCAATAATAACAAAGGCATACATGAAAACCGAATGACAGGATTAGGGTGAAAAATTAAGAACAGTAAACAAGGAAGGGGAGGCGGAGGCACAACAAAGTTCACGGGGGATTGTCCAAGGTGGGTGGGTGGGACGTTGGTCTTGGGTCTACGGGATGTAGACTTCTGACGAGGAACCCGGGCGGGTTTGGGTGGGGAAATGGTAGACACAGTCCGGGGTTGAGCCTTAACAGGGGAGACCGGGGAAACATACATAGGCTGGGTGACAGTGGGGACTGCTGCAGCCGGCAATGGAACGAAGACAAGAGGTTTAGCCGGTGGTAAGTAATCGGGAATAAGAGGCGCTTCGGCGGACGGTGATGCTGGAACAGGACCCATGGTTTCATCTACAGATTTGAAACCCTCTGAAACAGATTCGGAACCCGCACACTCCATCATTGACTCAGAAAGAGAGTTCTTTGTAGTAGCCATGGAGACCGCTCTCTCTGCAACTGACTTAAAACCCGCACTCTCCTCCGCTGTGGACGCAGGACTTGAGGATGAAACGGGTCTGACAGGAATTTCCAGAATTTTTACCAGACTTGACAAGTAATTAGATAAAGTCTTGGCCATAACTGCAATCGGCATGTCCTGACCAGCTGAAATTGCCCGGAGGAGTGCTCCTGCAGCTGTGTCGGCTGCCGCCCTCTCTGAAACTGACTCAGAGATATCGTTAGCGGCAACAGACTCGAAAACCATCTTCACTGCTGCAGGATCCGGAATAATCCTCTCTGCAGCAGCCTCAGGAACAACTCTCACCAGTGCTGACTGTGGACCTGTGCTCTCTGCAGCAGTTTCGAGAGTCCTCATGGACTCAGGCGAAGACAGGGACAGAGAACTGAAAGTTCCCCTCCTTCTCTTTCTCCTCGGCCGCGGAGCAGAAACCAAAACCGGACTTGAAACCGGTTGGAAAGACTCAGAGGGAACCACAGCAGGAACTGTAGTCTCGGTGGAGGATGACTCTGAAGCCGACTCCCACGACAGCCGTCTCTCTCGTTTACCCCGAAGACTTGTAGCTGTGGAGAATGCTTCCGAAGTCGCGCTGGGACGAGTCTGGTTCACCAACGTGGCCACGGTGAGGACGCGACCCTCCGGGATCACGGGTAGCATACCAGGTGATGACGGTCTGATGGAAGTCCGTGATTCCTTCTGTACCAAACAGGTAATCATCTCCTGGAACGGATGACGAACCAGTTTCTCCCGTTCAGCCAGAGGAGGCGGCTCATTTAGGCCCGCGATGAGGTAGCGTTTTAGTAGGGCGTCAGGCAAGAAAACCCTCCTCTCGTCTACGACCCGGGCGTACTCTCTCAGGGACCACTCACCCTGGGGAGGGAACGGAAGTTTGCCCCTCCTACTATCGGCAATCGTCTCCTGCCACCATTCTACCAGAGGGTCCGATTGCTGATCAAGACATGGTGGCGTACTGTTTGCTGGGTTCTGGTCAGGTCGGTTAATTCTGTCACGATCAATACAGATGAACCCAAGCGCAAACAGAAGTATAACAAATAGTTTATTTACAAAAACAGGGAAAACAAAACCCACGAGGGGGCAAAACATAGACAAGACACAAAGAGAATAAACTAGACTGTGACTAACAATAACTAGACAATACTCTGGAACAGGATATCACAAGGTCTCAAAAACTCACAATGATCACACAGAGGTATGGGTCACAATTAACCGACACGAGACAGCAAACACAAGGAGATTAAATAGAAGAACCAATAAAGGGAACAGGTGACACTAACTAGACAATCATGACAAACGAGGAAAACAAGGGGGCGGGGTTAAGTAACGAGACACACAAGCACATGGCCCAAACCAAAGACCATATGTTGTACACAAACATGGGTCTGCCATGATCCTGTCTCAGAACTAGAGAACTCAAGGACAGAATCATGACACACTCGCTGAAGGTTATAGCAGCGTCCCGAATGAGTATTAGATGCTCTGTGCTCCTCATAAAGTGCTGATTGCTTCAACGCCGGTGCTTCATCATAAAGTGCTGTTTGCTTTGTGCTTCATCTGACTGCTGTTCTGTTTCCACTGATTATCCGGCGTCGAGCACGGGACTGATGCGCTTTCTACGAGCTCTCATGTTGACTTAAAGTGAATTCTCAGTGCTTAAGCTCCGTGAATCAGTGATATGCTTGGAGTGCTTTTTGTTTGTTTCTTTAATTGATTTTAATGTTTAAGCAAGTTTTGAATGTGTACTTTTGTTCTTAATTTAATTGTGTTAAGTGAATTTATGCATTGTTTTCATCAGAATATTATTTGGTTGAGCTATGCTGTCGAATTTATGTGATCATTTAGTTTAATGATTTGTTATTTTCTTTGGGTTTTTGATTTGCGACGACTGGGTTGGGACCAAGTGGTTGGCTCCTCCTTGGAATTGTATTAATTCATTTATTATATAATTGTATTTTTGTTTTCTTTGCATATCAATGCTTTTTCTTTAATGTCTTTTTCTTTCTTTTGTTGGCAGGACCTGGGCGCCTGGGGGGCAGACGAATAACCTTTTGGTGGTGGCATCCTCACTGTGTGTCGTGGTCTTCTCTGACATGAGTTGCTGTGTGTGTGTGTACACTGTGAATAGTGATTTTCATAAAGGGTGATATCTTGAGACTGCCCCGGGTGGTAAGCCCAGGTCTTTCTGCTGCCAATGATAGAATCTAACAACTAGACGAGAGTGATTGCTGGTCAATGCCTTTTATACTTGTGTCTTTTAACTATTAATAAACTTTTTGTATGACTACCTATGTCTCTGAATCCATCCATGATTAGGATCTGCGTGTGCCTTTCAGTTAGAGGTTGTTAAATTCTTGGGGTGAAATTCCTCAGGTGGCGTAGTCAGAAATAATACCAACAGGAGTTTGAGAGCGTGACCGTGAGCGTGAGTTTGATAATAGAGCTGCCCTCACACGCTTTGCCACATATATATTTATCAAAATATTGCTGCTACAGCATTTATGGCTGAATAAGTCTACTACATGATCAAAAGGAATTCATGATTAAATTACTTACTTTTTCAGACATCAGACATTCTTTCATGGCTGACATGTGCTCCCCTGCTAGTGTTCATTTCCATGGTTACGGCATAAACAAGTCTTACCCTCAAAAATATCCTTGTTGTAATCATAGACTGTCGCAGTAATGACAGTATTGTTGTGGACAATACTAAATTGTTAAAAATATTCACAAAATGCACAGATATGAACCTGAATTATGCATCAAGTGCCTTTTTAACCCCTTAACTGTCACCTGCCCGTATACGGGCAACCTAAATTTACTTCACTATATTACTATTAAATCCTACGGGCAACCTAAATTTACTTCACTACATTACTATTAAATCCTAATCTAGTCATGACAAACTATATATCGTTGGAAAGGTCTAAGACTCCTTAATAGATATTTTAGCGCTGTTTTTTTCTTACAAGTTATGTATGAACAATAATATATGAATTTATGACAAGAGTGCGCCTCAAAAAATCAACTTCATTACAGGAGTTTCTGACCTTTGTCACAAAAAGTTGACAATAATTGAAACTTTGGTTTTTAATGCTAAAAGTTCATAATAAAACATAATATAGTATTTGTCAATAAAAAAAGATAAAATTATATTTTAAAAAGTAAAGTAAAAAGTTCTCTAAAAAGTATAATATATAATATATATAATTTTTTATTATTATTATATCACATATTTTAGTAGTTATCATAAATTAGGTATCATTTGAAAGCTTACGAACTCAGAATTAATCCTGTGAAAACCGTTTTGAAATTGGAGGTTGCGTTACCATAGAAACGGTATTTTTTTTTATTAGGCCCCTCCCCTTTTGGGCATCATCTTTCATAATTTATCATCAAAAATTTTCTAATCTTGACAAAACACATATTGTCAGAAAGGTCTGAGTCTCAAGGTTCCATATTTAGTGACATAAGTGATATTTGGATAGAAATGTATTAATTTGTTATGGCAGAATGCATATAATTAAATTCAATGGAATGCAATGGCACCCGGTGGGTATTTTTGGTATTACGCCTAAACAAAATCTCATGGGAACTTCAATGTTTGTGATTTCAACTTCAAATTTGGAATACAACTTGGTTAGATATATGGCTTTGACTTTCTGTCATTTTTAGGCTGAAACCTATATTAATGTATATATATTTTTAATAAAAGAAAAATATATATTTTATTATATTTTCATAACAATAAACTTAAAATTCAATAACTTTTAAATAATTTAATTCTATTAATTTATTCAACTTCAGCAATAATCTGCCAAGAGTCTTCTTTTAAAAGAGACCAACCGTAAGTCTTTAGTCCAAAGGGTTCATGAATTACAACCGTTTAAGTTTGGGTAGTGCATTTTCACGTCAACGCTCAAAAAGGGGGGTGACAGCTAAACTATATGTTGTGATTTTTTTTAATGAACTGATAACATTTATCACATTTTCAGAGCAGATAAGTTTTAAAGTCTGGGTTGGGGACAAGGCCTGAGTAGCCAAATATTAGTGATGAAAACATTTTTAAAAATGGAAATCATACTGATTTTAGTGTATAACTGTTACATGTATGTCCTGTGTTTCCCCCGTTCTTGGTGAATTTGGTTCAGTCCTGTTTCCAGTTTCCCGCTCCTCGTTAGTGTTTAGTTTATTCACCTGTTATTCTGTCATTATCTGTTCATTTGCCCCAGCTGTGTCTTGTTTCACCTATCTGTTCTCTGTGTATGTAAACCCTGCGTTCTCCCTCATTCCGGGTCCGTTCTCGTTTGTGTTTGGTGTGTAAAGTTACAGTGTTCTCCTGAGTTTGGAATTAAATCCTGTTTACTTCTATTCTTCGTCTCCTCGTGCTTCCTACCACCGTGTACCGTAACAATAACATTTTTTGGTGGTGCAATAAATATTATTTGAAATAACTAAACTATTTATTTTATAATATATTATTTTTAACATGAATGTATAACCTGGGGACATAAAAGTTCCCCTAATTGAAGAATCACCCACACATACACACACATGTATACACATATATATCTATATATATATGTATACGTGTATACGTGTGTGTGTATATACATGTATATGTATACGTGTATATGTGTATATACATATACATACATACGTGTATATGTATGTATGTATACATATTCATACATACATGTATACATATATATACACACTAACTCTTAAGAGTGCTGATGTGCTTAAACTAGTGCTGATGTTGATAAATTCCATTTTTGGGTAAACTACTCCTAAAGATTCTTCAAATGTCTATTTTGGTTGAGCATCTTTTTGTCTTAAATTTTTTATAGTGCCTATTCATAACTAAGTTCACTGTAAATTGTCAATGAATAAATTAGAAATTGTAACTTAACTTTTTAATTGTCACAATGCAGTCAATACTTGTACATATCAATGCAGTCAATACTTGTACATATCAATGCAGTCAATACTTGTACATATCAATGCAGTCAATACTTGTACATATATGTATAAAAGTGGTGCAATAAAAAAAATCCAATTTTTAAGTTTGCAACTTTTAGGCTCATTTACTAAAAAATGTTCCAACATTAAATGCAAGTTTTCACAATTCAATATTTTTGTACAAATTAAACTAAACTTAAATGTATGAAATGACAGACATTTGATTGGTGGCAACTTAAATCATGTTTCTTTTCTGTATATATATTTTATATAGCAACATCATTTACATCAAGTGGGCCTTGGTAATTAGCCATTAAACAGCAGTTTGCCCATATTTGGTTCACTGTGCCTGTCAGTGTGAGAGGAATGGTAGAGTCCCAGATGTGGTTTTCTTTAATTCGTCGAATTACTCTTTCCACCACAATCATTAGACGGGCTATGGATTGTGTACGTTTCGTCTCCTCTTTTGTAAATTGTGCTGCTCTTTTCAATGGAGGGATAACAAGTCTGGCTCCCACATTTTCAAGCAGTGGCTCTATGGTAAAGCCTTTATCTGCCATAACACAGTCTCCAGGCTCGAGCAGTTCCAAAAGTCCAGACTGTTTTGTTATCTCCCTGTCTGAGATGGATCCAGTGAACAGCTGTGACACAAAGGTTATGGCCCCACATGGAGCAACACCAACCAAGCATTTTGTTGACTTGGCTAAAAAAATTACAGACTAACTAAAATGTATTGCTTTCAATATAAAACCAATGAAAATGTAAAAGAACACTAAAATAATTCAGTTTAACCTCTTAACCTTCTCCAGAGCGTCGGCGCACTGAAGCGTTTTTTTATTTATTTAGTTAAAATATACTATCAGATTTAATGTTATACCTTGACAAACTATACATCATTAAAAAGATATAAGACTCAAGATTCAGTATTTGACCACTATTGTATTCTGAGAAACTTATAGTGACCGTTATGTCTTAATTTGTGTCAGGAGTTATGAAATGAAAAAAACGAGTCGATACCTTTAATATGAATTATGAGCGTCAGCTGGTCCATTCATAAAAAACACTCCGTGCTGTCCTCATGATAGCGATTCACAAAACAACGTCCCTGAGGGCTTTTAGCTCAACAATGTGCAGATGTGGAGAAATATTGATATATTCTCATAGATTCACATCATATTTCTATAGACAGGAATAATATTTATTGAATTTATACCCAAATGCGTCGATGTAATCATAATGATCGCTTCTTCCTGAGATGTGCTGTGTTTTCCATTCATACCAATAGCATGGGGGCGCTATTATGTCCAATAAAAGTCCATATATGGATCATGAAGAAGACCCATAGTCATGTGACATTCCAGGACGTCACTGAGTGATACAGAAAGTACAGAGATCGCTGTAACATGCAGATAAAGATGTTTTGAAGACAATAAACATGATTGCAATGATATTTGAGTTACCTGTGTTCTTCAAGCCATGCCAGGTATTTCATAATAATAGATTATATTTATAATGTAATGCTAATCGATATAGATTTCATCATCGTTCAGAACACTAAATAATACATTTTCTGTCTGATTTTTTTTTTATCTGAAGCCAAGTTAGATCACAGAAGATTATTTAAAACACTAGACTTGCGTTATATAGTGAGTTTGGAGCGCAAACATAGTTTTAATCTCATAAATGGTCGTGTATTGATGGTGTGCTAAGCTAACATGCTAGCGAGCCCAGGCGCACCTGCCACGAGCAGTTATTGTTTTATGATTTTTTTCTAAATAGGAATGCTTACTGAAATGTTTCAGTGCATTTGATACCAGTTTCAAATATTTAGTGAGAACTTTGATAAAAGAAATTAGGGTTTGAAACCCTATGAATAGCTTGTGAATAGCCAGTCGTTAGTAGCTATAATGCAGACAAAAGAAATGCATATTTAGAGCCATAATAACCAGTCTGGAGAGGTGTAAATGTGTGCAGGGGAGACTGAGACTGAATGGGGCACCACAAAACAATAGAGACAATAGACTGAATAGATGACTCAGAAGATGACTAAACATCAGTTTGCTAATAGAGTCTAATCAAAATAAAGTAATTTGACATGATCTTGAAAAACATTTAACTAAATACAGAGCTTTATACTTATCATTTTCAGATTTTAAATATAAAATGGTCAGACATGTGGCTTTAGCTGCAGTGCATTTCTAGATTGCTCCAGGGCCAACTTCAATTTTATTTTCATGAAGATGTTTCATAAAAATAAATTTCTAATAACTTTACAAAACTTTGAAGCTATTTAAAATTGTTTTTTTCATTATGACAATAATTAATTCTACATTTACAATAAACAACCAAGTGTCAGCTTTCAAATGAGATCATACTTGTGCTTTTAGTGCAAAGGGTTCATGAACTGTATCTGTTTTAGTTTGGGTATGTCATTTCTGGGGATTTTTCAATAGTGGGCTTGAAGCTTAACAGGTTAAAACCCCATTGCACATTTCAAGGTTTAAATAAAGAGTCAGGACAGTGTATTTATTTAAAACAAGTCGAGTTTAGCGTTTCCCTATGCGATGCAAAATGAGAAATACAGAATCCACACCAATTTTAAAAAAAATTATTTAGCCTTTGTGGCTTTGTTGCTTCAAAGAAAAAGATTGCCTCGTTGAATTCTTCTTACAATAACACGAGGTTGATCGCGAATTGAAGAGCTCTGTATCTGCTGATCACACTCATTCGGGATTTTTTTAGCATGAACACGTTTCGTCAACAGTTCATTTTTAGATAATGCTGATTGTTGACAATCATACACTCTGCTCAAACATTCTAAAACTCTAGAAAACCAGTTGAAACAACTGGATTGAACACTTCAACTGATTTTTTGGAGACGGACTTTTGACTTGTGCTCGGCGACTTCTAAGGCCTTAATATGTTCTTCATGTTGGCATTTAATTATATTTATAGAATCTTAGAAATATGATGGTAATTAGATTAATGTAGAGTCGAGACATATCCTTATAAATATATGTATGTGTATGTCTTTGTATATGACCTGGCAAAAGTTAATGTGTGACTAAGTGTATGACCGAGACAGACAGAGAGTCTCCATTCAAGGGTATAATATGATTAAATATGATAGCCATAATAACACATTGTTTAGATTTGGCTAAGACATATCTTCATTTAGCCTCGAGACCAACCTTGGAGGAGGAACAACTATAAAGAAGGAAGGATGCCCCAACTCGTTGTCACACTCTGCAGGCACTTTGTATGACTGTTGACCTTTCCTTGCAAGGGAATAAATAACCTTTAAAGACAATTGATCATGTTTGTCTCTTATTCAGTGATGTAAAATTGATTGCCACCACAGTATTATTTGCAGGGTTCATACAGATACTATAAATTTAAATTCCAGGGATTTCAAGGAGCTTTCAAGCACTATTTTTGGTTTTCAAGGACTACAATTTAATTGCAATATTATACTTATCAAACCATCTTTCATTTCTTTTAAATTAAATATATATATATAACAAAAAAGAAAGCCCCTATATTTCATACATCAAGTTTTTATGGCTCATAAATGCAATTCAATGATACCTGAGAGATGGACGAATAAATACTTACAATTACTAATCTTACCTCTGTATTGTGCCATTCATTCGTTCCACTACCCATTGGTTTGTGGATGGTACGGTGAACAAAGACTGCGTTGAATACCGAACAATATACAAACTTCTTTGTTGATCTGGAGAAAAGAAATGTATTGGTTTAATAAAAAAATATATAACAACATTAATAATAAAGTAAACAGTTGAGCAAATGTAAATACAAACCTGATTCACAAACTCCCTGCCTTGGTCTGTGAGTATTCTTTTCGGTGCCCCGAAACTAGGGATGTTAACCGATGACCGTTTGACCGATGGTTGACCGTATCAACGTTAACCGATCAAAGTTGTCGGTAGTCGGTTAAAAAAAAAGTGATCTCTAAATAACTAAACTAGGACTAAACGCTACTAGAGTTAGCCATCTCATTCCAAGATATTTTTGTGTGAAGTGAACAAATCCCTCACACTCAATTTTTCATAACTCGCCTGTTTGTACTTAATAAACCAATGAAAAATTTGGCGCGAGGTCACAGCGTTTAGGTTCGCGCGCTCAAAAGGTTTGCGACAAGTAAAGACTACAGGTTAAAACACTCGAGGTTAGAGCCAGGGCAGACGACCGGATGAAGCGTGCAAAGAAAAGTAGTGTGTGGGACCATTTCACCAAAAAGAATGACAGATGTAAGTTGCAACTTGTGTGATACAGTGCTTAAATACAGTAGTAGCACATCAGAAAGGTAGCCAAAGCCAACCTACCGTGTCATCTATGCTAGCTGGTAGGAAATGTGACAGACAGCGCTCAGAGACTATTATAGTGTGTGTGTGAGCGGGAGGCAGAGCGGCAGAGAGCTGGGACAGAGTTGCGAAATTGCAGGCGCGGCTCAATGGCTGTTATTTCAAATAGCGTAGCATATTTTAAACTAATCGGTTAACCGGTTTCAACCGGCTAATGAGGCTCGGTGGTCGGTCAAGAAAATTTTTAGTTTTCGCCATCCCTACCCGAAACGATAAAACATTTTTACAATGCATGCTGTAGGGGTCTTCACAGTGCACCCGGGACCCGACCCGGGATCCGTACGGGTTCGGGTCTATATTTTAAGTGATCAGCCGGGTCGGGTCCGAATCTATTACTTCAGGTCCCAGGTCTGTTTAACATTGTGTGTAATACCCGTGCGATCGGAGTCATCGGACTCGATCAGAGTCAGAATGAGTCAGTCAGCACTGCTTGTGTTTTTTTGCAACTTGTAAAATTAGGTAAAGAAAAGTGAGCCAAAAAAAAAAGAAAGAGCGATCTCGCTCTCTCTCTGCCGTTAGAAGCAGAGCACGCAGTCTCAAGCGCATGTCATGTTTCTATGGCAAGCAGAGCTTCCGCCAAACCGCGCTTTACATTTTCTCCCATTTTTATAATAATATAACCGTCTTGTTTAATCTTAAAGTTTTGGTGGTCAGATTCAGACTCAATGCAGAGCAGAGAGCACAGATATGATAGCAAATAAATAACGTCAGCGGCCATGGCACTGAACGAGCAATCGTTATTATAGTTCAAAAGGGCAAACAGTTAAAGTTATTAACTATGTGAGTTAACTCGAGTCAGAATGTACATGTGCAAAGTTGCATTTGTCATCCATCACCGTGACATCAAGTAAATAACATGGTATAAGTTTCTTGTCGGTGGATTGTAATGCATCACAGTCAGTCAGGTAACGTTAACGTTACAAGGAAGTGAGACGACGGCTACTAAAATTAGGTAAGACAAAAAGTTTTATTTTTCGCAACTTGTGTGAAATAATATGTGACAATCAGGTCCAGTCTAGTTTTCAAATAATAGACGGGTCCAGGTCGGGTCCGGGCAGTACATTTATGGCATTTCTCGGATCTGCATG
Organism: Rhinichthys klamathensis goyatoka; assembly: GCF_029890125.1. NCBI lineage: Eukaryota > Metazoa > Chordata > Actinopteri > Cypriniformes > Leuciscidae > Rhinichthys > Rhinichthys klamathensis. The sequence goes on from NW_026606747.1 coordinate 1,334,755, forward strand.
GGTCCGGGTCCAACTTTTGAAATAATAGACGGGTCCGGGTCGGTTCGGTGTAGCACATTACGGCATTACATTGTAGCACATAGAAACACGGGTCTCTTCTGGTTCGGGCATGGATTTTTGGACCCGTGAAGACCTCTAGCATGCTGTAACCTCCTCAGCTGTTTTGGAGGCAAGTTGATAAGCCTCCACCCACTTTGTAAAGTAGTCTATAAGTATGCAAATGTACTGATTCCCACTTGAAGTCATCGACAACTTGCCAATTAAGTCCATGCCAACCAACTGCCATGGTTCAGTCACCTACACAAACAAAGCAGGCAATGAATTTTTGGACAACATTTGTAGAAGAAGAAGAAGACACAATTATTGAAGTGTACTCTTCCTGTAGTTTGATAGGTCTATTCCCCTGGCACGCAAAACCGTTTAATCTGAAGAGAGGAATAAAAAAACATTATTTAGTAATTATTTCATACTTTTTTTATAGGACAATTTAGCAAAATATCAGTAAAACTCACCCGGTTTTCGATGTCAACTGACATCCCAGGCCAATAATATCTATTAGAAATGGCTAATAAATCTGTTAAATCTGCAGCACCTCTGACCACCTTTACTTTCAACTGTTTTTCTATGCCCTTATGGCGGATATAAAACAGTACTCCATCTATAAAAATTGAACATATATATTGCTTTTTTAAATGTACCATTTATATTGGCAGCAAAATATATTAATGCTGTAGTCAGGGATGTCATGCACTAAGTATTTTTGAGAGGTTACCTTTCTTAAAAAAAATGGTTTGACAACAGAACTATTTGTGTTTCATGTTGAAAAAAATTAACTCATATCAACTAACCCCCAAATAAAAATAACTGTTCTTAGAATAAAACTTTACTCTAGCTTTCACTGTAATATTGTAATCATATCAGATTATTGTTTTGAATTATGGGAGCGAGGAGTGAGGGCCGCAAAAGATACGAGTCCGGTGGGCTTGCCAGCTGTGGCTCATAATCACGCCACCGGCCTCGTTTCCGTCCTCCCACGGCCCTCAGCCTCGTCCTGCTCGCCAACTTTTTTACCTTCTAGCTCTCCAAGTTTTAAACTAAAGCTTGTTTTTTTTATTTACAGCTTACCAAAAAATCCTTAAACATCAGGTCCACTTCAGATGACCCAGTTAGCAGCATTGACAACAGCAAAGATGATTATGTGCCTGACTCTGAGAGCTGTTCAGAAGAGAGCCTTCCACAGCCTTTGTCCAGTCCCTCATCTCCCAGTATAACATTAGATGGGAATGCTTCATCTTTCATGAATGAAGACAAGGAATGTCCCCCACATGAGGATGTGGAGACAATGACTCATTCAGACAATGACAGCAGTGAAGAGGTTTCCGTTATGAAACTGAAAATGACTGCAAAAGGCCAAAGAATGTTCAACAAAAAGCAGTATTGCTTTTACTGCTCCAAACCATTCTTCAAAATGGCAAGACACTTGGCACCTACATAAAAATGAGGTGGAAGTAGCAAAGGCTCTTTCTTTTCCAAAGTGTTCTAAAGAAAGGAGGATTAATCTGGATTTTTTGAGGAATAAAGGCAACCGTGTACACAACACAAATGTTCTAAAAGCTGGCAAAGGTGTGTTGGTGCCACGTCAGCAATCCACCGCTAAACCTGTGAATGTTAAGGACTACATGTCACAGTGTCTGGTTTATGTTTCCCTGGGTGTCCACTAAAGGTCCTCTTCCCCACGGTGTCATTCACATTGGAACTGCATTCCCCACAATCCTTGTCTGCACTCATCACTGTTCATTGCACCCAGCTGTTCCCCATCATGATTGTTAGTTCTGTCTGTATAAATACCCTGCCTGTTTAGTGTTTGTTACGGAGTCCTTGTTTTTCATCACCCCACTTCTGAGTACTGCCTTCTTGCCCGTTTGTATTGTTCTTGTTTATTTTGGATTGTTACTTTGGTTTTGACCCCTGCCTGGACTGGATGTATGATTACGGATTTCCCCAATAAATTCTTACTGCAATTTGATCTCCCTGTTTCCCGCGTGTGGATCGTGATACTACATGCACTGTTTGAACTGCCAAGGGCTTTTCAGACGAAAAGCACTTTGGAGGCATATGCAAAGGTGCAACCTGGCCAAGAAGTGCCAGGTCACAAAACAAGGTAGATCGAGAGTTCAAGCACTCTGTGCTTACACGCAGTCTGTTCCTGGAGGAGTAACAAAAAAATTATGGAAACTGATCAGTGACATGAAGCAAGATGAAGTAACACAGAGGGTTAAAAGTGATACATGTATCATAAAATTTGGAGAACACTTGTGCAACAAAATGGGGAGCGACAAAACCAAGCACGAATACATCAGAACTAAAATGCGTGAGGCTGGAAGGCTGTTGGTGTGTGCTAGGAAAGTGGGAAATCTACAGAGTTTTAAATACTTTTTCATACCCTCAAACTTCTATCATGTTATCAAGGCTGTTAAAGATACCTCGGGATTCCGAGATGAAGATGAAGTCTTCACAATTCCATCTTTGGCATTAAAACTAGGCCACAACCTTAAAAAAATGTCCGATATTGCAGAATGTGAAGCAATGATCGCAGGAGAGGGAAATGATGTCCAAAATGTAAAAATGTTCAAGCGAATGTATGAAACAAAATGGAATGAATATGTCATCCTCAGCCTTGAAGACGCTTAATGAAGTGAATTAGAACTCTCCAGAACTTCTCTTTTTTACTGAGGATGTTAAAAAAATGCACATTCATCTCAGCAATCAAACTAAACTGTACCAAGAAAAGCTCAAACTTGAGAAAAGTCAGAAGAACTGGTCAAAACTTGCCGAAATAACTCTGTGTGAAGTTATTCTGTTTAATCGCAGGAGAAGTTTCGAAAAATAGGTTGAATTCATATCTTCTCCGAAACACATCTGTTTTACACTCCGATGTCGCTGATGCTTTATCTGAAGTTGTGCAGGAGCTCTGTCAGCATTTCCAACGCATCGAAATTAGAGGCAAGCGAGACAGAAAGGTGCCAATTCTCCTGACCCCAAGTATGCTGGACTCCATGGAGCTACTTGTAAAGAATCGTCAAACATGTGGTGTACTGGATGAATCTTTTTTTTCTTTTCGCAAAGCCCATGACTGAGACCTCATTCTACCATGGCACGGATTGCATTCTTATTTGTAAGACTCTATATAACAGTAGCAAGGGTCAAAGGAAAACAAATGTCTTGCGAAAATCGACTTTTAACATTTAAAAACAGACATTTTCAAATTCCAAAGCATGTATAATATGTATACAATGTGTAGTCAGATACAAATAAGCCTATAATATGAACGCAACTGCGAAATTGTATTTTTTTTTTACAGGCTCGGGAAGAAAATGCCATGAAACTTTGCATGTCGCGTTATATGCTATTGTCTGTAGGCTATATATTTTTCCTCCCATAGAGCCTATTATTATAAAGAAAAAGCTTAATGTCAATGCAGTAAGACGATGATATTAAAACTCAGTAGCCTAGCTACACCTTATTAAACATGCAACTCACTATATTGCACGTTAAGCATTTTATATTGGTTTTCTATGGATGTTGTTCATAATCTGATTTAATCAGTATGCCTATACAAAGTATACTTTATTAATAAGGTAGGCCTACATTGTGTACTAAATTTGGTGCTTCAATATCACTCACATTAAGCGTCTTAAATGGGCAAGAACGCTCGATTACGCTGCCATTGTCTGTTTTAGCAGAATACTGCCATCTAGTGGTAGCAGGTTTTCTCAGACAGTGTGTGTGGATCGTGCAAGGCTAAACCGGCGAAATGAAAGTCTCAAAATCCAAATGAATCAATTAGGATCGACTCAGAAAAGAGTCAATGAATGCACGCGTGTCACCTGATCCACAATTTCACATCTTACTTGTTGCATGCGCAAATTCTGAGCTACATTAATACAAAATCGAGGTTTTGTATTAAACTATGTGTCTATTTGTACAAAATGCTGCACATTCATATGATTCTGGATTTTGCACAAACAAGTTGTATTGTATTAGTTTAAATGTAGTGACGCACATTTGTGAATTTGTCAAATAGATGGGTAGTTGTGCACACATTAATAACTAGCCTATTCATTTGTGGTTGTTTGTGTGTGGGTTGTGAAATGCTTAAAAACCGCGAAAAGAAAGTCTCAAAATCCAAATGAATCAAATGAGATTGACTCAGAAAAGACGTTAATGAATGCATGCGCGTCACCTGACCCACACAAGCACATCTTCTTTGTTGCATGCGCAAATTATGATACACTAATACAAAAGAAAACATTTGTATTCACAAAAATGTCTCTATTTGTACAAATTGCTACACATTCATTCAATTTTGAATTTTGCACACGCAAGTTGAAAGGTATTTGGTTGTGGATAGTAAAACATTTCTGCAACATTAATCAAGTTCATTGATATTTGTGCTTGCATGTGTTAATCATTTTGATAGTATATTCATCCCATAATCTGATGTCTCGAGTGCCTTTGGGTTTCGCTCTGTTTGTGCCATCGATTTGTAAGTCGATCGGCTTGTTTCTCTACACTCAGTATGGCCTGTATTGGAGCACTAGATTCATGTGACTCACTGGCTGTATGCTCACTTTGTCCATGACAAAGCTCTGTTGTGTGATCCATCTGGTTTGATGGTCCCACTAGTAACTTTGTATTTGTCCCGTTCGGGACCTCCCTTGTCCCGTTTATTGAGTGCTATGCTGATCTGACTGATACAACAGCAACACGACACTTGAGAATGACCACGACACCGGTCATCATCCAATCACAGGCATCAGACCATTCCAATAAACTATAAATTGAGAATTAATTATTCTTTTGGGACAAATAATTTGATTTGCGAACAGAATCCTCTGCTGTCTGGTCGCTCCCGATCCCGATCCGGTCTCGCGCTAACAGCAAATCCCTTTCATTGTCCAGCCGGGTTCTGATTTCGGCAAATCAATTTTGGTGAATTTCAACAAGACTATTGTTCATGAGTCCAACATCCAGCCACGCAAGAAAACATGAAATCTTCCTGAGGGAATAATATGCTGATGTGATTTGTTGCCCAAGAAACATGTCTGATTATTATTAATGTAAAAAAAAAAAAAGAAGTTAGGATTATTCGATGAATAGAAGGTTCAAAGAAGATTTTTCCGAAATAAAAAAGCTTTAGTAACATAATTGTCTTTGTCACTTGATTCATTTAATGCGTCCTTGCTGAATAAAAGTAGGCTATTACTTTATTTAATTCATTTAAAATGTAGTGTATAATGTTACAAAAGCTTTCTATTTCAGATAAATGCTATTATATTGAACTGTTTTGTGACTTTTTTTGTGTGACCTTAAAATTCGTTTTAGAATTAAATTGTACATAAACAGGTTAAACAAAACAAACGTGTTTATGTCTGAGAATCTTTTAAACACATACGAACCTGAAATGACATATACTGTGTGATACAGTACAAATATTTTGAGTGTCCCTTATTTTCCTGTAAAGAGCCATGATTGTCCCGCATTTTTCTTTTCGGAAGTTGGCAACCCTAACTTAAATAGACCTACAGTGTTAACATTATTTTACTCCAAATGTGTTACAGTTTATCCAGGGGTCTGGCATAAATCTTGCCTTAAGCAAATTAAAAGAGATGACTTTAACAGCACAGCACATGTGAGTATCTACTGAGTGAGTGTTGAACTAGAACGGTCTATATGATTCAATCACCGTGTAAAATAATTTTGCTTTCTCACCAATTCAGGCGCAGCAGTCTCCTAAGGCTTCTGAGGATGAACTGCTGTCAGATCAGGACAAAATTCCACATCCAGAATTGGACCAAATATCATCTGATGATGCTGAGGACATGTCTGACAAGGAATACATACCTGACTCAGAGTCAAAATATGATGATGAATATGATTCAGATGCCAGCATACCCTTAAAGTCAAGTCAGGCAAGAGCCGCACATATTCAAGTAAAACCAGTAATGCCTGATGTTGGAACATCTTATGGGCCAGACACAGGCACCCCAGTCGTGCCCAGTATATCAAAATGTTGGCCACCCCTTAAAAATAAGATGATTTCCAAAGCTGCTGACACATCTAATTCAGCGAAATCTATCAAAGACGCATCAAAGGAAAAGCTAGAGGATGAAGCCGTGACTCATGAACAAGAATTACCACATCTGATTATGAGTAAAACAAATCACTGTTATGTTTGTGGTAAGCCACAAAGCTAAATTTCCCACCACTTGAAAATACACAAGACACACATACTGAAATTGTCCAAGCATTTTCCCTACCTGAGGACTCAAGAGCGCAAGATATTATTAGAAAAAATGAGGAATAAGGGAACTTTTAAACATAACATTGCAGTTTTCCAAGATGGAAGAAAGGAAAGCCAAAAGCTAAAGCACTGGCAGGAAAGTTTATTCACTGTATGTATTGTCAAGGGGTGTACTACATACGTAAGGAGCTTTGGAGACGTGTCCGCAGATGCCCCTTTAAGCCAGAAAACGGCTTATTATTCAGTTTGCCCAGTCACTCTATAACAAACATGGACAAGACCCTACAAAATATGAATATATTCAATAGAAGCTCTGTGAAGTGGGGCGTTTGTTGTTATGGCTGCGTACAGAATTCTCAGTACATAACCTAGAGGACGCTGTTAAACCTGCTAACTTCCAGAGAGTTGTGCAAGCAGTAAAGAAAGTTTCAGGTTTTGATGAAGAAAAACACTCGTACCAGAAACCAAGCCTTGCGCTGAAACTGGGCCATACACTGCATAAAATGTATTATTCATTGTAGGGCACTCATGGCAGAAGATGAAGAACTGATCAGGTACCCTGACTTATTCAAGAAGTTTTACACCTCCAGGTGGTCTTAGTTGGTGACACACAGTGCCCTTAACACACTGAGTGATGCCAAATACATCAAACCATTAACATTGCCCTTCACTGAAGATGTTCAGATCCTTTATCAGTACCTTGAGAAATCTGCAGAAAGTACCTTCTGCAGCTTGAAGGAAGAGGCCACCACTCAGAACTTTGCTCAACATGCAAAACTCACACTTGCACAAATCATTGTGTTCAATCGAAGACGTGCTGGGGAAGTTTCGAAAATGCGCCTCAAAAGTTTTCATGAAAGGGACAACGCAAAGCTCCATGAAGATGTTGCACTGGGGTTGTCGAAGACTGAACAGAAACTCTGTAACTATTTCAGCCGAATTGAAATCATGGGGGAAAGGGGCAGAAAGGTTGCCGTTCTGCTCACACCAAGTGTGGTGGGTGCTTTGTCACTACTTGCCAGTAGAAGAACTGAATGTGACGTTTGTGCCACAAATGTCTTCCTGTTTGCAAGACCAACGTCAATGAGGCACTACAGAGGACAGGACTGTTTGCGTGTTCATGCAAGCAAGTGTGGAGCAAAGCACCCGGAGTACCTCAGGTCAACACAACTCAGGAAACACGTTGCCACACTTTCACAAGTCCTTAATTTAAAAAACAATGAACTTGATCAGGTTGCAGACTTCCTGGGTCACGACATCCGTGTTCACCGTGACTTCTACAGATTACCAGTTCCCACAACACAACTGGCTAAGATTTCCAAACTTCTTTTGTCAATGGAGAAAGGAAACCTTTCCAGCATGCAGGGGAAGTCACTGGATGAGATTGAAATTGAAGGTTTGTACATAAATTAGCCCTTGCAGATATTATCTGAGTGTTTGCTTTTTCCTTTGAATGTTAATTCATAAACATCTAGACTTGTCGTAGTCAGCATCCTTTTCCATCACCTTTCATGTCCAAATATAAGTCGAGGACTACTATTCAGAAATATAAGCTTAAGTCTACAGTATGGCTGGACAGTAATTCAAAATTATGTTTATGTAGGTGCAGTCGATTTACGTTAAATATTAACAATATCATACTGTGTATCTTATGCGCTATGGACCACATTAAACATAAACCGGTATAATAGCTTAAAACTACTCAAGTAAAAATAGTTACTTTGCAAAAAATGGAAAGTACAAAACCGCAGGCCTACTATCTTTTCCCTAGGTCTTTTTATTTGATGTGACTATTTCAACCACAGATTATTATGTCCAGCTATCTATGTGAGTTTTACCAGAGCTGTAAAGTATTTGAGTAAATATAATTAGTTACTGTACTTAAGTATCTTTTTGGCTACTTTGTAGTTGTACTGAGTATCAAAGATATTAGCTACTTTTACTTGACTACATTTTTGAATAAGTAAATGTACTTTTTACTCCAATATATTTGTGATGAGTAATGCAATTACATTTTGCGTTTGTTTCTGCTATAAAGAAGTGAAAAGTGGCATTGACTGAACTATATAGCTTGTTCGCTTTGCCCTTACTCACCCAAACTTGTCAACAAGTCTACTGTCACAATTTGGTCTTGTCTCTGTCACATTTTGGTTTGTTCATGTCATGTTCCATGTCTGTCATGTGATTCCCTGTTTGTCATGTGATCCTGCCATGTGTCTTGTCATTGGTTAATAGTCTGTTCATTGTTCACAGGTGTCCCTTGAACATCTTGTCATTAGTCTTGTGTATTTAAGCCCCCATGTTTGCCATGTGTCTTTGTCAAGTATTGTTTCCTGTAACCTCTGTTGTGTGAGTCCATGTCCACAGTTTTGTTTCATGCCACGTCATGCTTTTGTTTTAAGTTTTGATCTTGATATATTTTATTATTGAATAAACTGCACTTGGGTTCTCGCTACAACTTGCCTCCAGTGGATCCTTACATCTACTTTACGTGAATGCGAGTGCATTAGTATATTATCCAGTATATTGACAAGGCCTTTTTGAAGGATATTGGTTTACCTGTGGCCTTTTTGTGGCCTACTTGAGCTTAAATTGAGACTTGAGAGTTTGTAGACGCTTAAAGCTAAAAACAACTTGAGGTTGACTACATGAAGACAGAATTTTCATTTTTAACTATCCCTTTAACCCTCTGAGGTCTAAGGGCATTTTTTCACTTTTTCCTTCGATTTTACAAATCTTATTAAATTCACCTTTTAAAGGTAATTACATAACATAATCCCACATGTTTTATATCAAAATGTGCAGAGAAAACCCAGCTCTCTTACTGGTGAGTTCACCACTTGTCCTGGAGAATTGTCTAAAGAGAGAGAGAGGGATAATCTGTCTCTAAAAGGTGAAAAATTTAAGTCCGATTTTTTAAATTCTTCAAATCTCTTGTGAAAACATACCATTACTCATGTGGACGAATTATTTTGGTCCTTGAAATGGGTTTCCCAAAGTCTTAGGGTCACAAAAGGAGTGTAATATATGAATAAAATAGTAGATAATGAATAATCATTGTCTAAAGTGACATTTTTGAAAAATCGTTTTTTAGTACAAGTTTTGTCTGTGACTCTACCTTCACCAAATGTTAGAGGGACTGAGATAAAATAGGACTAAAATAACTTCCTACTACATATCAAGCTTTATGGGATGTGTGCAAATGAAAAAGTAGCATTACAACAGGTCTTTCTTTCAAGCAAAATGTTTACTTTGTGAAAAAAACTCACTACTAACAATATTCACAAAATGTACACATTTTCATGTTTTACATGTCAAAAAAAAATTCAAACCAAAGATGAACTATATATTAGAAATATATATATATATATATATATATATATATATATATATATAAACTTACCACTATTTACAATATTTACACAATGTGCATGTTTTCATGTTTCAGTTTTTCAGCTGTCATGCCATGCTGCAAAACAGTTTCTGTCCAGCTGCATGCAAAGCGCAACACCACACTCCCTGCATTTCCAAGGTGTGTCCTTTCTCTGGCCTTGGCTTTGGCAATGCTCACACCTGCTGCGACCTGTGGTGGCTTTTGTGGAAGAATCTGCTGCATGAACGGCAATTGGCACAGGAATATGACCTGCAGGTACCGGGACCGGAGCAGTGTGAAGAGGCTTACCACAGAGTTCAGCAGTCAGCTCCTCCATGAAAGCTCTGTGTGTCATGGGTGTTGTTTGCTGGGCCAGACAGAGTTCCTTGTGGAGGATGTAGCTGTTGGTGGTGGCAATGTCCAGAAAATGGTAAAACAGGTGTCTGTACCAGCGCATTGTTTTGTGTTGTGCAGAGTAATATTGAATGAGCTGGTCTGAATGATCAACTCCCCCCATGTGTTCATTGTACGCCAAAACTGGTGTGGGACAGGGGATTGATGTCTTTGTCCAAGAGCCATCTTGTTGTTTCACCCTCCTCTGAACAGTGTTACCAGAGTGTGCTGTGTGAAGTGTGGAGCAGACTGATACTTCTCTCGTGTCCATCCATTTCACATAGATGAGGGGCCGTCCCGGATCCATCTTATGGAGCCTCTTTCTGATTTTTTTGTGAGGGCGTTATTTGTTGTCCGAGGGCAGTCCTTGCCTGTGGGACCCTGTAGGTCCCACAGGCAGCAAATTTTTGCTCATGGAGAGCCCTGAAGAGTTTGGGGCTTGAATAAAAATTATCCATGTAAATGTGGTAGCCTGTGCCAAGGTAACCTGGTTGTACCAGGGACATCACAACATCATAGGAAAGGCCATGTCCAGAGGGGATGTCACTTTTGCCGGTGTAAACGGAAAAGTCCACTGTATAGCCATTCCGTGAGTCTGCCAAGACAAACAACTTGAATCCCCACTTTATCGGTTTTGCCTTCATGTACTGCGTCATCCCAGTTTTGGCCTTTGATGCAACCATTCTTTCATCCACAGCCACATCTCTGTGAGGATGATAAAATGACTTGCAGGCATTTTTGATGGTGTTCATCAGGGGTTTCAGTCTGAAAAGTTTGTCATGGTCGGCTGTGCCCTTTTTTTTGTCGTTCTGGACATCCTCTTCAGGGTCGCTAAGGTGAAGGTTCCAAGAAAGTGCTCTGTATCTGTCCCGTGGCATGATCTGCACTGGAAGTGGCAAAGAGAAGAAGTGATTCTGTCTCCAGTAATCTGCAATGCTGTCGAGTTTCACCATGGCCATGTACAGAAGCAGTCCAATGTACTTGTAAAACTCCCCTATGTTCACATCTAACCATCTATATTTCTTTCCCTGTGCCATTTGTTTAGCAGCCTGCTTGTTTGTGTTTTGGCACAGTGTTTGTATGATTTGTACAGGGAAGAAAAGTTTGAAGAGGTCGAGTGGTGTATATGTGGAAGTGGAGCTGAGCTGTGGCCCTGGTGTTCGAGCTGGTTGAAACCTGGAGACAGGGGGAGCGATGTCTGGGTCTTTTTCCGTCTTCCAAGACAGTGGAGCTGGCTGCTGTGTAGGTGGGGGTGCTGGTTGATGCTGGGCGTTACGGGACCTCTTGGCTGGCCGGGTTGGTGATGATGGTTGCTGTGTAGGTGGGGGTGCTGGTTGATGCTGGGGGGTACGGAACCTCTTGGCTGGCCGGGTTGGTGATGATGGTTGCTGTGTAGGTGGGGGTGCTGGTTGATGCTGGGGGGTACGGAACCTCTTGGCTGGCCGGGCTGGTGAGAATGACTGCGGTGTAGGGGCTGGTGGTGACCTGGTGGCAGGCACAGGTGAGGCTGCCTGTGTTACACTGGGCCCTGGTAGCTGTGAATCCTCTCTGAAAAAACACAAAAACATAAAGTTTACATCTCTCTCTCTCTCTCTCTCTCTCTCTCTCTCTCTCTCACACACACACACACACACACACACACCAATCTCCACCTAACAAGAATGTGGAAGATGTGTGAGGATTTGACTTATTTTAACGTTATTCCAATTTATCACATGTGCTAGCTATCCTGTCCACCCCAAATCACAGCAAATAACACCTGAATGAGATGTGGGAATACTGTCTCTTCCATTTCAAAACTCCACAGAGATTTATAATTTTACATTCAGTATAAATATAGGCCTACTAAACATAAATAAAATTATATGAAAGATCAAGCCACATCTATACAAGTATAAACAATATGATAAAAAAGGTCAATGGCCAAACCATATCGATTCATCACTACAAGAGATAGGCCTAATGTTATTCAAATTGTGAATTGAGGTGAATAAATATTACATTAGTTATCATAAGGAGACCAGCAAGAACAGCCTACAACGTTACTATTTGTAAGTGTACCCTGGTTTTACACAAGAAAATAACTTTTACATAAAGTAAACACTTTGCTAAAGGCACAGTCAATTTGTCAAAGCAGCACAGCGCAGCTTATTTTAGCCAAGATGGTCACCATGCGAACGAGGTTTTTATAAAATAAATACGCTTACCCGTCCTCAACTGGATCTCTTCTGTGATCATAATCTTCATCTTCATCAGAAGAAAATCCATCAGGCTCGGAAACTCGCCTTTCATCCTCGTCGCTGCTATCCAAAATCGCCGCAAGTGCGTCTTTCAATGTCAATGTCTTCGCCATTTTCTCTCCTCGTCTTCTTCTTACTTTTCCTCTTCTTTATATATATTTTTGCCATGTTTTTTTCGCGGACTTTTTCTTTCGCGGACTTTTTTACTCTTTCTCTCTCCATGTCAGCTGGTATTTTCCTCACTGTGAGGAGATGGGAGGGTACTTAGGGATTTCAACCGCATCTATTGGTTGGTTTCACACAAAATGCAGACAGGCAAGCTAGCCCACCAATCACGCACGGTGAATGACCATCTTGTCTTCCCTCTTGCTCTCTGTGTGAGTCACATATGATCTCGCGAGAATAAGGACGTTGAAGCTGAGAATCTGTCGATTACGGCAAAATCAGAACCATTTATGTGTGCTGCACAATCGCGGAGATATTAATAGAAACATTGAGTAAACATTGAGTTGACGCGCCCGCGCGTCATCCGACCTCAGGGGGTTAAGAGGCTGTTGTGTCGACCCTGATTTATTGCACTATTGAGGTGTTCAGTTTTATTTAGATTTTAGAAAATAAACATGATTTCTCATTTTACAAATCAATTGTTTCTTATTTTCACCTGCATGTCTCTCAGGTGTCAAGGACTAGTGCATCTTTGACCTGGAGGAGAGTCTAGCGGGCTCTACTCCAAGTAAGACGGCACCGGATTCCAGACTGGGAAAAATAGGTGGCTGGTATCCTACACTACACACAAATGGGGATAGGCCCGTAGATGACACTGGTAATGAGTTATGTGCGTACTCAACCCATGAGAGTTTCTGGCTCCAGGAGGAAGGATTCTGAGAAACCAAAGATCACAACACTCTCTCTAAATCTTGGTTGGCACGCTCGGTCTGGCCGTTGCTCTGAGGATGAAAACCAGAAGAGAGACTGACACTCGCTCCCAGTAAACGACAAAACTCTCTCCAAAATTTGGAAATAAATTGGGGACCCCTGTCAGAGACCACGTCCATCGGGAGGCCATGTAAACGAAAAACATGATCTATGACGGCAACCACTGTCTCCTTGGCAGATGACATCTTGGGTAAGGGAATGAAATGAGCCGCCTTCGAGAACCGGTCCACTACGGTCAAAATGACCGTATTGCCCTGGGAGGGTGGGAGGACGGGAGGGCAGTGATAAAATCTAGCGCAATGTGGGACTAGGGTCTCGAATTTGGTAGTCTTACCACGAACACAGACCGAACATGCCAAAACAAAACTTCGAATGTGGCGAGTCATGACCAAAAAACTAGTGCGACTGACTCCTGGATGACACGCTACGTTGGAACAATGATCCCACCGAAAAACGTCGGACTGTAATCCCTCCGGCACGAATAAACGACTCGGTGGACACTTGGGCGGAGGCGTTACCCCTTCTAAGGCCGAACGGACCTTAGACTCGATCTCCGATATGAGTGTGGAGACAATGAGTCTCTCAGGAAGAATGCACTCGGGAGTGGATGGGCGATTGGAACGGTTAAAAATATGAGATAAAGCATCGGGCTTGATGTTTTTAGAACCCGGACGATATGAAAGGGAAAACTCAAAACGACCGAAAAAAAGTGCCCACCGAGACTGCCTGGAGTTGAGTCGTTTAGCAGATCTGATATATTCAAGGTTCTTATGATCGGTCCAGACGATAAAAGGTACCCCCGAACCCTCTAGCCAATGACGCCATTCCTCCAACGCTAGCTTGACTGCCTGTAACTCTCTGTTACCAATGTCATAATTACACTCAGCAGGTGACAAACGATGAGAAAAAAACGCGCAAGGGTGCATCTTATCATCCGTGGGGGAACGCTGGGAAAGAACCGCTCCTACCCCCACCTCTGATGCATCGACCTCCACCACAAACTGACGTGATGGATCAGGGGGGATGAGAATGGGAGCTGAAACGAAGCGGCTCTTGAAGTTGGTAAATGCAGCTTCAGCTGCACCAGACCACCTGGACGTCGTGTTTGCGGAGGTCAAGGCAGTCAGAGGAACGGCAAGTTAGCTGAAATAGTGAATGAAACGCCGGTAAAAATTGGCGAACCCCAGAAACCTCTGTAGGGCCTTACGGGAATCTGGAGTTGGCCAATCCACCACATCCTTAACCTTGTCCAGCCTTAACCTTGTCGGGATCCATGCGCACCCCCTCGGTGGAGATGATATAACCCATAAATGGAACCGACTGTGCATGGAACGAACATTTCTCCCCCTTGACAAAAAGCCCATTCTCTAACAGCCTTTGGAACACTCGCCTGACGTGCTGTACGTGTTCCTGGAGAGAAGAAGAAAATATCAATATGTCATCCAGGTAGACGTATATGAACTGATCTACCATATCTCTCAGTACGTCATTCACGAGTGCCTGGAAGACCGCAGGGGAGTTAGACAGACCGAAAGGCATGACCAAATATTCAAAATGCCCCCTGGGGGTGTTAAAGGCAGTCTTCCATTCATCCCCCTTCCTTATGCGAACCAAATGATAAGCATTACGCAAGTCCAGTTTTGTGAAGATGGATGCTCCCTGCAACCGCTCGAAGACTGAAGACATCAATGGCAAAGGATAGGTATTCTTTACCGTGATGTTGTTCATCCCTCGGTAGTCAATACACGGTCACAGATAACCATCCTTCTTCCCCACAAAAAAGAACCCTGCCCCCGCTGGAGAAGAGGAAGGACGGATGAACCCGGAGGCTGGAGAATCAGAAATATATTTCTCCATGGCCTCCCTCTCTGGGACAGAAAGTGAGTATAGCTTGCCCTTGGGCAGAGACATACCTGGCAGTAAATCTATAGCACAGTCATAGGGACGATGCGGAGGTAGAGAAGCAGCCCGAGACTTACTGAACACTCCCTTCAGGTCCAGATACTCCGAAGGCACGTTAGACAAATCCATGTGTTCATCCTGAAACACAGAACAAGACACAGATGAACACGCAGACAACAAACAAGTGGCATGACAAAAATCACTCCAGGCAAAAACAGAATTCATACGCCAGTTTATTTGAGGGTTGTGGAGCACAAGCCAAAGGTGCCCCAGAACCACAGGAGCAGAAGGAGAGTCAATCAAAAGAAAGTCAACATCCTCAGAATGATTGCCTGAGGTGATGAGCCTTTAGACCCTTTAGAACCTGAAGCTAAAATAGGTGTTTTTCACATATTTTGATTTTTTGACTGTAAAATTCTAAAACAATGTGCTATCTTCATGTGCAAGGTGTCATCTTTTTCATAAACAGACTAGCTTTCAACAAATTACAGTTATTGACCATTATTGTGTGTGGTGAGTTTGTAAATAGAATTTAAATAGACAAAAATAAAAAAAACGAGAATACATTTTCTGATTTTTATTTAAAAAAAAAACAGAAAAATCGCGAACGAAAGAAACTAACACTTTAAGTATAATACATCTATAGAAGTCTTTTTTGTGACATTGGGTTCCACAGTTTTCATTTAGGACACTTTTTTTCATACACGCACACATACAAATGCGTCCATTCATAGGCACGCACACACATACACATGCATACACCACATGTAAAGATACATGAAAGAGTAACGGCCATCCGTCTCCCAAGTTTCATTAAATATCATCCCAATCCCCTCTTCTGCTGTCTACCAATTCTTTCGCCATGTATTTGTTAGTTTCTTTTATTATTTTATGCAATCTAAAACACTCTAACCTGCCGCGCTTCGTATCTCTCTGTTCAAATCCTTCCTTCCTCCTTTGCCAGAAAGCTGCTGTCATTTGCTGACGGAAAGCATGAAATTACCGTAATAAGCCGTATATTGCCGAAAAGGGCATGTTGTCTCCTGTCAGGGGCAATTTGAATGGTTTTGATAGTGCGAACGGTTGAAGAGTTACGGTACAATGAATACAGCTTGCTGATCTGTGTCAGCGACGACACAGCCGGTTCTAAAGTCAAGTCAAGTCAAGTCATCTTCATTTATATAGCGCTTTTAACAATGGATTGTTTCAAAGCAGCTTTACAGAGATAAACATATAATTTAAGGTAACAGATTGTTTTGGCGTTATAGCGGTTCTTGAATAATGTTACTTCCAGCTAAAGTTAACTTTGATTGATTCACCTCCGTCGAAATGATCAGACTTTAAACGCGAACCTGTGATTAGCGCTGACGGCGTTCACATGCTCATTCAGAATTCTATAGTTATGTGCTTTTTAAAATATGTGCGCAGGTTTGTAATTCATACAACCCAGCCTAAACAAACTACTTTTCTTGCCTATAAATTTTGATACAGAATTTTGTTTTATTTTATCACTTCGGGGTACGCGAGCCAGAATTCACAACGCTTTATCTATAGAGTGGGAAAGGGATCCTCCATAGGGAGAGGATAGTGGATACTTCAGCACTGCATTGTCATCGGGTCCAGGCAAAGCTCCCTCGTCAGATCTGGACACTGCCTGGATCCGGCAGGCTGCGGGAAAACCTCGGGATAAACAAAGACAGTAATATTAGCGTAGATGCCATTCTTCTTATGATGTAGCGAGTACTAGATTTAAGGGAAGTGTTCCCAGTTCCGGCTGACCTAATCTATGCAGCCTAACATTGAATTTATAGAAGTCTATAATGTATTATGTGTATGCTAGGTCAAAGAGATGTGTTTTTAGTCTAGCTTTGAACTGACAGAGTGTGTCTGCTTCCCGGACAATGGTAGGAAGACTGTTCCAAAGTTTTGGTGCTAAATAGGAAAAGGACCTACCGCCTGCAGTCGATTTAGATATTCTAGGTATTATCAACTGGCCGGAATTTTGAGATCGCAATAGACGTGAAGGACTATAATGCGTTAAGAGCTCGCTCAAGTACTGCGGAGCTAAACCATTTAGTGCTTTGTAGGTAATCAACAATATTTTAAAATTTATACGATGTTTAATAGGGAGCCAATGCAGTGTTGACAGAACCGGGCTAATATGGTCATATTTCCTGGTTCTGGTAAGAACTCGAGCTGCGGCGTTTTGAACTAGCTGTAGTTTGTTTATTAAGCGTGCAGGGCAACCACCCAGTAGAGCATTACAATAATCTAGCCTTGAGGTCATGAACGCATGGACTAATTGTTCCGCATTTCCCAATGAGAGCATATGGTGTATTTTAGATATATTTTTAAGATGGAAAAATGCAGTTTTACAGATACTAGACACGTGGCTTTCAAAAGAAAGGTTGGTATCAAATAGCACACCCAGGTTCCTAACCGACGACGAAGACTTGACAGAGCAGCCATTAAGTGTTAGACAGTATTCTGGGTTATTACGTGTGGAAGTTTTTTGTCCAATATTTAGAATCTCTGTCTTTTCAGAATTTAGTAGTAGGAAATTACTAGTCATCCAATTTTTTATATCAGCTATGCATTCCGTTAATTTTGTGAATTGGTAAGTTTCGTTGGGTTTTGAAGAAATATACAGCTGAGTATCATCGGCATAACAGTGAAAGCTAACTCCATGTTTCCTAATGATATCTCCTAATGGTAGCATGTACAGAGTGAACAGCAGCGGTCCTAGTACTGAGCCTTGTGGTACGCCATACTGAACTTGTGATCGATAAGACATCTCTTCATTTACTGCTACAAACTGATAACGGTCAGTTAAGTATGATTTAAACCATGCTAATGCAATTCCACTAATGCCAACATAGTTTTCTAGTCTATTTAAAAGAATGTTGTGGTCAATGGTGTCAAATGCAGCACTAAGATCGAGTAACACTAATAGAGAGATACAACCACGATCGGATGATAAGAGCAAATCATTTGTGACTCTAATGAGAGCGGTCTCAGTGCTATGGTACGGTCTAAATCCGGACTGAAAATCCTCGCAGATATCATTTCTTTCTAGAAAGGAACATAGTTGTGAAGATACTGCTTTTTCTAATATCTTTGACAGAAAAGGCAGATTCGAGATCGGCCTGTAATTGACTAATTCTGTAGGATCAAGTTGTGGTTTTTTAACAAGCGGTTTTATCATAGCCAGTTTAAAGGTTTTTGGTACGTATCCTAGAGACAAAGATGAATTAATGATATTAAGAAGAGGATATATGACCTCTGGAAACATCTCTTTCAGTAGCTTAGTCGGTATAGGACCTAACATACAAGTTGTCGATTTAGATGAACTAACGAGTTTGCAGAATTCTTCCTCTCCTATAGCAACAAATAAATAAAAATTTTCCTCAGGGAGACTACAATGCACTTCCTGATGCGATACTGTGGTAGACGGTTGCATAGTTATAATTTTGTCCCTGATATTATCAATCTTATAAGTGAAGAAGTTCATAAAGTCATCACTGCCGTGTTGCTTTGACACTTCTGAGCTTGAAGCTTTCTTTTTCGTTAGTTTAGCCACTATTTCAAATAAAGACCTAGGATTATTGTTATTTTCATCTAATAGGTTTGAAAAATAAGCAGATCTAGCAGCTTTTAAAGCCTCTCTGTAAGCAATCGAGCTCTCTTTCCACGAAATCCGAAATACCTCTAGTTTAGTTTTCTTCCAGTTGCGCTCCATTTTTCTGCCTGCTCTCTTAAGGGCCTGAGTGTGCTCGTTGTACCACGGCATTGGACTATTTTCTTTAATCTTCTTTAAGCGCAACGGAGCAACTGCGTCTAAAGTGCTGGAAAAGAGAGAGTTAAACGTTTCTGTTGCAATATCAAGTTCTTCTAAGCTATCCGGGATGCTGAGATGATGAAACTGATTAGGACGATTATTGATAAATCAATCTTTAGTGGCAGAAGTTATAGGTCTAACGTATTTATAACACGGAGTCGGCTTTGCAGCCTTGGCTAAATGTAATTTACATGAGACTAGATAATGATCTGAGATGTCATCGCTCTGCTGCAGAATTTCAACGGCATCAATATCTATTCCATGTGATAATATTAGATCTAGAGTATGATTACGACAATGAGTAGGTCCTGACACGTGTTGTCTAACTCCAATTGAGTTTACAATGTCTTTAAATGCCAATCCCAAAGCATCTTTTTCATTATCTACATGTATATTAAAATCACCAACAATTAGTACTTTATCTGCAGCCAATACTAAATCTGATAGAAAGTCCGCAAATTCTTTGATAAAATCTTTATGGTGCCCTGGTGGCCTGTATACAGTAGCCAGCATAATTCTCAAATGTGATTTATCGTTTACACTATATATTTTTACATTAAGCACCAATACTTCAAAAGAAGTATATTTAAAGCTACATTTCTTAGTGGTTTTGAAAATATTACTATAAATTACAGCAACACCTCCCCCTTTGCCTTTCAGACGAGGTTCATTTTTATAACTGTAATCTTGTGGGGTTGACTCATTTAAAATAATGTAATCGTTTGGTTTTAGCCAGGTTTCTGTCAAACACAGCATATCAAGATTATAATCTGAAATCATATCATTAACTATGAGAGATTTTGAAGTAAGGGATCGAATATTCAGCAACCCAAGCTTTATCATTTGCTCATCTGTATTATATCTGTTTTTTATTTGTTGAACATCAATTCAATTTTTAACCTGACGTTTTTTGGATTTCCAAATTCGGGGAACAGACACAGTCTCTATATGATGATATCTAGGTGAAAGATGCTCTATGTGATGGGATTTATCTGACCTTGGTGACGTGAGGCCGCTAGCAGACGGTCGGTTTAGCCAGTCTGTCTGCTTCCTGACCTGAGCCCCAGATTGTCATGTTCTATCTTTAAGACTATGAGCCAAATTACTAGAGAGAAGAGCAGCACCAGCCCAGGAGGGATGGATACCATCTCTTTTCAACAGATCAGGCTTGCCCCAAAAACTTTTCCAATTGTCTATGAATTTTATATTATTCAGCGGACACCACTTCGACAGCCAACCATTCAGTGAGGCCAATTTTGGTGATCTCCGACTGGCGGAGTCGAACATCATTAGTGCCGACATGAATAATGATCTTAGAGAATTTACGATTAGCATTAGCCAGCACTTTTAAATTTGCTTTGATGTCAGGCGCTCTGGCTCCCGGCAAACATGTGACTATGGTGGCTGGTGTCTCTATTTTCACGTTCCGTGTGATCGAATCACCAATTACCAGGGCACAATCAACAGAATTCTCAGTGGGTGTTTCACTGAGTGGGGCAAATCGATTTGTTATGGGAATCGGAACGGAAGAGTGGTTCTTTGATCCGCGACTAGAGCGGTGATCTCTCACGGTCACCCATCTGCCCTGCTGCACGGGCTCTATTTCAGCCGGAACCGAATCATGTAAAGAGTTCACTATGCTAGGCGCATCCAAAACACTATCTAAAGCTCTAGCATTCTTACCATCCTCAATTAAAGTTTGGATGCGTGTCTCTAGTTCTGAAATCTTCTCTGTCAGCCTGACTGTCTCCTTGCATTTATCACATATAAATCCTATATTGCTATATTGTAAAGGGTAAAGGAGGCAGTGGAATGAGTGACTGAGGGTAATTGTTGACCATTAGGTGCAACTACAGAGATAGGTTGAGAGAGTGTCATCACCGGTATCATGAGTTTATGAGGCAGGTTAATGTCTAAAAAAATTACCCTCCGCTCCCGAGTCCAGAAGAGCCTTACAATCAAAATTCTGAGACTGCAATCTTAAACTGACAGGAAGATGAGTGGCTGAAAAAAAGAGGATTTAGTCAGTGTAGTTCCACCCGTCAGTAACCTCTTACCTACTGGCGGGCACTGGCTTTTATTGGACACTGCTGTGCGATGTGACCGGCAGCTCCACAATACAGGCATAGTCCCCTCTCTCTTCTTCTCTGCTTCTCCTGGTGCGATAGACGGGACCTACCCATCTGCATAGGTTCAGGATCTGGAAAAGACATAGTCTCGCCAGGAGAAAAAGATTCATTACTCTGTGCGCTGGCAGACCATCCTCGCTGTGTCCGTGGACCCCGTCGCCGTAGTCTCGTATCCACTTGAATCGCCAGATCAATGAGTTTATCCACCCCCGCGGGTAAATCCAAGGAGTAAATTTCATCCTTTAAGGACTCAGAAAATCCTAATGTGCGAAACTCAATAGAATAGTCTGTTACAGTTCGATCTCTCTGACGCAGCTACGCGAGAAGACATGCCGCGTCTCTACCGGAAGCAACGCGATCAAAAACCTTTCTGAGCTCACTGGAAAATGTCTCAAATGAGACACAACACGGAAGTTTCTGTTCCTACACAGTAGTTCCCCAGCTGCCTGCTTGACCCGAGAGCAGGGTTATAATAAAGGCCACCTTAGACTCCTCAGTGGGAAAAGGCGAAGGTTGAAGACTGATGTAGAGAGAACATTTTGCCAAAAACGAGCGACATAACTGGGGCTCACCGGAGTAGAACGCTGGAGGCAGAAGACGGGGCTCAGTGGTGCGACTGGTCTGAGCGGCAAAAGCAGGTGGGATGGCCGCGACTTGTTGTTGAACAGACACCGTCTCGGTTCTTAGTTGCTGCAGCTGAGCTGTTGAAACCTGGGTCACCAGCGCATGAACAGCGGGACCTGTGGCCATCGACTGTTCCTCTTTTTGATGTATGCGAACATCGCTCTTCGACAGGATCTCGCTTAATTCAGCCGCACTTGCTAGATCCATCATGGTCGGTTCGTTCTGTCACAATAATGAATCCCAAGATCCAAGTGCAAGTAAAAAGGTAGTTTATTGGACAGAATACTCAGAAGTTCAGACAAGATGCAGGAGACTGGAGATACTCGACAGTCTATATCACAAAGTGGATACTCGGGTGCAATGCAGGAACTCTCAGTGCAGAAACAGACACGGATGCTGGTGAAGAACCCCGAACAGCAACTCCAGCGCAGTGCAGAACTCAGACGAGGATGCAGGGATCAAAACACAGCAAGAACTCAGATGAGGTAACTGGCAAAGAGAACCACACATGAGAAACGAACCAACACCCAGCATAACTCACTGCAGCTAGATATAGGCTAGATATGACTGATTGGAGTGATCAGCTGGTCACTAGGCAACAAACAAGCCCCATACAATTTGACACAACAACTACAAACCCACCAACAGATACACAAAATGAACACAAGGATTTATGAACCGTGACAATATTATACTTCTTTTCAGGAGTACTACAATTTTGGAAGCAAGCGGTTGTTTGCCATGTCGGTAAGTAAAAATAAACTTTGGTTTGTATCAAGTTAGTGTACTGTTAACTGTCTAGCCAAAGGTTTGTCTGAAATGCAATTAACAACTTAACGATAGCTAGGTTAAAACGTTTGGTCTGATCTCTTATCACTTACAACCCTTGCACAGTAACTTGGTTGAGCAACTGAATCATTTCACTACGTCTTACTTGATAATTCTGTGTATGTGGCAAATTATCTTTGTATCCTTCTATCTAGATTAATGGAAAGATCACATAATGATTATCATTGCTTGTCATGTTTTACATCATCCTACGCATTTTCGGTACAAGCCTGATGCGGATCAGTTCTGCCTGGATGGGGGGTTCGAGTGTCCCTGCTGCAGTTTCACCAGTAAAGAGAAATTCGTATTTTCAATTTACTTGGAGAACCACATAAGCCATGCAGTGGAGCATGGAGATATGGTGGGAGCATTTCTCTAGATATTGATTAATTGTTGTGGTTTTACAAACAAACAAATCACAAATATGTTTGTTTGTAGAATCTAAAAATGTACTTGCATCTCAAAACAAAGACAAACAAGATGAGCTGTAGTTTCTTGGAAACCACAGAAGTAGGGCTGGGCGATATGGCAAAAAAATAAAATCTCAATTATTCTTTTTTAGAACAATTGAACGATTCGATTTCTTTAAATGTTTAACTAGTCAACGTAAAAATCACCCAGCCCTACACTGAAGTGATGACAATGTTGTTACGTTTATTTATCTATTTGTGTGTTTTGTTAAACTTACCGTGTACACTCTGCACTGTTGAACTTAGTTGCTATAATTTTGCAGGTTACTTCATCTCAAAATGCAACAAACTGTGCAGGACCACAGCCCATTTTCACTGTCTGTACTGCAGCCAGACAGTAATACGCAAGGAACAATACATAAGCCATGTCTCCAAATGCTCTAAGACAGAAGTACTTGCAGCACCTATCCTATCTCCAGCTCTCTTTGTAGCTGCATGCCCGACACCCTGTCCCCCAGCTACTTTTGTTACCAAGGCTCCAGTCTCTACACCCCTTTCCTCTGATCCTGGCTCCTTTGCACCAATCCCACATGGCCGTGTATATGTGCTGTATATATATATATATATATATAGACATGGCAATACATAAGCCATGTCTCCAAATGCTCTAAGACAGAAGTACTTGCAGCACCTATCCTATCTCCAGCTCTCTTTGTAGCTGCATGCCTGACACCCTGTCCCCCAGCTACTTTTGTTACCAAGGCTCCAGTCTCTACACCCCTTTCCTCTGATCCTGGCTCCTTTGCACCAATCCCACCACCACAAATACAAAGAAAGTGATGTCTTTAGTCTCTAACTCCCTTACCTCTGGTCCTGGCTCCTTTGTACCACCCCCACCAAAAATTCGAAAGAGGAGAAACACAGTCATGTGTCCTCATTGTGGACTGTTACTTAACAGACGAAATGTAAGGCTACATATTCTGAGACGACATACACCAATAAAAACGTACATTAGCCCTCTGAACCACCTTAAATCACAGTGTGTGGATTATAGAAATGGTGTCTATGCAGTAGCCAAAGCATTTTCAGCACCCAACACTCCAATCCACATCATCAGAAAGACATGGGGCTCAGAACAAAGAACAAAATGTTAACTTGACATCTGCAGAATTAATACCGAATTGGCAGAAATATCAAACATCCGTCCCTATGAGTGCCATCACCTTCGATCACTTGCATACTGCCCACCCGCCCGAAAGGGACATTTCCTTACTGACAGAGCAAGGTTTACAGACCATGGTTGATGATAGGTGGTTTGGAAAGGACAAGAAGGAGAGCTGTTTGGCATGGCAGAGAGAGGCAATTGATGCAGGAGTCCCTCTCTCCTGCCTAGTGACCGTTTGTGGGCCCAGCCATAAAAAATACATTTCTGTGTTCGAGCCCACCATTTCCTACTACAGCAGGCTTGGTCGAGTCATGGTTACCTATGATGTCAAAACAATTTCTTGGCATTGTCCTTGTGCTAAACCAAGACAGTCATGCCTTCACAAAAATGTTGCAAAGTGGCACCTATTTGTAGTGGACAGGGCACTCTTCCGAAAAACCAGAAGCGTGGAGGAGGATAGAATTGCACAACAATTTCCCACCAATGTGGAAGGTTTTGAGGAAGAGGAAGGAGCCCAGTTCCCACCCGAAGGCCAGAATCTGTCTCGGATGGTTAGGTACATCTTTGACAAGAAGAAACTACCTGCAGTCTTCCCCTCAGATGTATTAAACACTTGTAATTTTCCTCTGAGCTTCACACCATCTGAAAGCCTTTTGCACAGAATGTTCTGAGGTAATTCTACTAAGCGAACCTTTGATCATCACATCAAAAGCCAAAATCCTGACGATGACCAATGTCATACCCTTACAAAACAAAAATATATTGCAGTATATTGGAAAATACCATGTGATATATTAGGCAATATATTCCCATATATAGGATTTAATATTTATATTGTCCAATATATTTCAATATATGCATAGTCCATATATGTATATATATATTGATACATACACTCACCGGCCACTTTATTAGGTACCCCATGCTAGTAACGGGTTGGACCCCCTTTTGCCTTCAGAACTGCCTCAATTCTTCGTGGCATAGATTCAACAAGGTGCTGGAAGCATTCCTCAGGGAGTTTGGTCCATATTGACATGATGGCATCACACAGTTGCCGCAGATTTGTCGGCTGCACATCCATGATGCGAATCTCCCGTTCCACCACATCCCAAAGATGCTCTATTGGGTTGAGATCTGGTGACTGTGAAGGCCATTTTAGTGCAGTGAACTCATTGTCATGTTCAAGAAACCAATTTGAAATGATTAGAGCTTTGTGACATGGTGGAAGTAGCCATCAGAGGATGGGTACATGGTGGCCATAAAGGGATGGACATGGTCAGAAACAATGCTCAGGTAGGCCGTGGCATTTAAACGATGCCCAATTGGCACTAAGGGGCCTAAAGTGTGCCAGGAAAACATCCCCCACACCATTACACCACCACCACCAGCCTGCACAGTGGTAACAAGGCATGATGGTTCCATGTTCTCATTCTGTTTACGCCAAATTCTGACTCTAACATCTGAATGTCTCAACAGAAATCGAGACTCATCAGACCAGGCAACATTTTTCCAGTCTTCAACTGTTCAATTTTGGTGAGCTCTTGCAAATTGTAGCCTCTTTTTCCTATTTGTAGTGGAGATGAGTGGTACCCGGTGGAGTCTTCTGCTGTTGTAGCCCATCCGCCTCAAGGTTGTGCGTGTTGTGGCTTCACAAATGCTTTGCTGCATACCTCGGTTGTAACGAGTGGTTATTTCAGTCACTGTTGCCCTTCTATCAGCTCGAACCAGTCTGGCCATTCTCCTCTGACCTCTGGCATCAACAAGGCATTTCCGCCCACAGAACTGCCGCTCACTGGATGTTTTTTCTTTTTCGGACCATTCTCTGTAAACCCTAGAGATGGTTGTGCGTGAAAATCCCAGTAGATTAGCAGTTTCTGAAATACTCAGACCAGCCCTTCTGGCACCAACAATCATGCCACGTTCAAAGTCACTCAAATCACCTTTCTTCCCCATACTGATGCTCGGTTTGAACTGCAGGAGATTGTCTTGACCATGTCTACATGCCTAAATGCACTGAGTTGCCGCCATGTGATTGGCTGCTTAGAAATTAAGTGTTAACGAGCAGTTGGACAGGTGTACCTAATAAAGTGGCCGGTGAGTGTATATTGCCATCAAGACCAAAAAGGGCACTATATTTTTTACATATTGTCTTTATATGCTTTAACATACTGCAATATATGTGCTGTATATATATATATATATATATACACACACAAATACATACATACATAGCCCACACACACACACACACACACACACACACACACACACGTTATGTAAGTGTGTGTGTGTGTGTGTGTGTGTGTGTGTGTGTGTACGCTATGTATGTATGTGTGTATATTTCAATTTCAATTTCAATTTATTAATGGATAGCCCCTTGAGATGCAACATCTCATTTTCAAGAGGGTCCAATACATATAAACATAAAACAACACCAACACCAAGAACAGAAAAAAGAAAAAGAAAAAAAAAAACATTGAGCTACTAGGCAGCTCACACCATTACCATAAACCTAAGACACATCATAGCTCTGACATAACTGTCTCAAAAAACACATCACATTTACTCATTATGCATTTGGAACCATAATGCAGGAAATAAGTAAACAAAAAGGTGCCACATAAGAAGAACCTAGGTTGAATCAACAGGAGATAAATCAATTAGACAATTCCATAAAACAAAAGACAATTACAAGCATTACTATTCAGTCCAACATCAATAGCATGCACACACAGTGTTTAGATATTGGAATAAAGTTAACTTGAATCTACGAAAAGATAAGATGGATCTCAGAAAAAAAGGAAGATTATTCCAATCACTAGTAGCTTTGTAGTGAAAAGATTTTCGAACAGTGGCTGAAACGATTCCTGGTACGGTAAAGACAAGAGATTGCATATCTGTAAGAGGATACAAATAACTACGTGGAACCAAGAGTTCTCTCAGATATGGAGGACATTCGAAGTGGGCACATTTGAAAATAAAAAGAAACCAATGAAAGTCCCTTCTGGATTTCAGCTAAAGCCAATTCAATGATGCATACATTAAGCAATGATGTGTTTTAAAAGGACATCTCAGAACAAATCTACACAAAGAATTAAAAACAACATTAAGTGGCTTAAAGCTGCAGTAGGGAGTTTTGAGAAAACGTTGACTTAGCCTGAAAATTTGAACAAGCACAACTTACAGGTCCCACCCCCTTGCTCTCTACTTCGCTACAGCCCTCCCTCCACAGCTCGTCCTCCACAGCGGAGCCTGTCGTGAACGCGCAGGCTAGTAAACAGGGCCACCGATAACGGCGGATAAAAAGTTATATGGCACATTCACTAATAGGGACTAAACGTCAATAATATGCTTTACATTGACTATGGCCTTCCCATACTTTGACTACAAACTTGGTCCTCAAATCATTATGTATTTTCCAATAGCCTACATGTAACTTTATAACGTTTCACTCTTTCTATAAGTTATAAATAGCTAGTAAGATAACGTTAATATAATGGTAACTAACGTTACAGTATGTAAGTAATTATTCTAGCGATATATAATGCTAGATAAGGTGTGCTAGTACATTATTTCAGCAACATAACAAGCCAGTGAATTAGCAGGTTTCAATTGTTGCTTAGCAGAGTGCGTGACATTTTATCTACATGTTATGCGGCTAGAGTTTTGACACCGAGTCAATGGGCTCTGTGTAATTCTTTCTTTTTCGCTTGTTTATCGTCATCAGTCTTTTTCTTTTTACCTCTTTGTTTTATGAGCAGGTGTCACTCGAGAATTGGCAGTTTAGGTTGTTTCTCCGTCATAAGCACAGCTGCAGCACGCCGGCAATCTTGAGTTTGAACGACGGCTTGCGCTGTGCAAGAGAGGGGTGTGATCAGCGCGTACACGAGCGTGATTGACACTGCTAAGACATTCCTCCTGGCTCTGATTGGTGGTTTCTGACCGGGAGTGTGTATTTCTTGCAAATGTCAATAGGACCACTGGGAGGAGCCAGAGGAGCTTGATTTTTACACAGATTATCTGTCTCATATTCTACTGTCAGGACATAATGACAGTTTTAACAAATACATTTTTTCAAAAGTTACCTACAGCAGCTTTAAGAGCAGCATCACTAGTGTTCATGTAGATAATATCAGCGTAGTCAATAATGGGCAATATCAACTGGGCAATTAACCTTTTCCTAACTTCAAATGTAAAGCAATTAACAGATCAATAAAGTGTACTGAGACAGCCATATATTCTCTTTGTGATATAGTCAATGTGAGGTTTAAAGGTAAGCTCGGAATCCATCCACAACCCAAGATACTTAAATATTTCAGATTTCACCATAGAAGATCCATTAGCAAAATACAGTTTTAAGTTAAAGGCACACTGTGGAACTTTTCAACCTTTATAATATATTACCAAAACCCATTGAGATGGTACATCGACTTACAATAGGTTGAATGACACGTCTGCCGTAGCCTGAAGGTGTCTGTATCGCTTTTCCTAGCACTATGTAACTTCGGGTTTCGGGCAGGAACCCGAGCACAAAAAGAACTACAAAATTCAACCGCTTTATGGCATACGTCACTTCCCCCACCACCCACAACTTCCTCAGATTCTGACGTGAGTGCTCAACTCGCGTTTGATTGCCGTCTGTATGTTTTCGTCATGGCTGAACCAACAGCTACAAGGAAGAAGGCAAGGGTTTTGTCAGAGGACACTAAAAAAACGAAAAAGGCATAGTGACAAATGAAAAGCCAGGACGAGGATCACCATTGGTCCAGCGTTCGCTCGCTGGCGTGAGCTACAGGAGGAGGAGGGGTGCCCGACCGATGCTGACGCTTGCCTGCACACAAATGCCGTTTCCAAGGTGACCCAGATAAATCATATAAGTAGTGTAGTATTTTCTGGTATTCCGGCCACAGCCGATGGTGTTATGAGTGTAATAAAATGCCCACAGCCCATTGTTCATTTCTACACACAAACACAGCCCGCCACAGTGCAGGGCTCGCACAAATAAAGTCGACTCATG
Organism: Rhinichthys klamathensis goyatoka; assembly: GCF_029890125.1. Classification (NCBI taxonomy): domain Eukaryota; kingdom Metazoa; phylum Chordata; class Actinopteri; order Cypriniformes; family Leuciscidae; genus Rhinichthys; species Rhinichthys klamathensis. Next base: position 1,363,914 of record NW_026606747.1, read on the forward strand.
TCAAATGTACATTAAATGTAGTGAACGTGCCCACGACTCAGTGCCCACAAACACTACACACAACATGTCACACGGTTTCTGTAAAACGAAACCAACACACATAAGTTACAGTCAGCTCAGGCCGATGGTGTTTTTAGTGCAGTAAATGTGCCCGCCGTCCCGCGCCCACATTCACTCACAGACATGTTAGCACTAAGCCCCACGGGGCTCGCCCCGCTCGCTCTCTCTCAGCAGACTGCTATAAGGGAATCGAGCGCGGCAAGGCTGCCCGCCTCAAACACTGCAAGCACACACAATCTAAAGACACGGGAGGCTGACCCACTGTCTATGGGCTGACCGGTTGACTGTTTGTTGACTTTTGCGACAGTGCTGCGGAGCTTGTGGCCTCTAGGGACGCTAGACGTGAAAGTTACAGGTCGAGCGCCACTAGTGGCCAAAAGTTCCGCGGTGTGCCTGTAAGTGGACATGGACTTCTATGCCTCGTCCCAAACAACATACAACAGGACTTGTCCATATTCAACACTAGATTGTTCCTGTGAAGCCATTTTTGAATCATAATAAAGTCATCTTGTAACCTATTCTGGATCTGGTGAATATCAGAGTCAGCAGTATAGATCACTGTATCATCAGCATAAAGATGAATCTTACTCATGGAGCAGGTGTGTGATAAATCATTGATAAAGATCGAGAACAAGAGGGGTCCTAAAGTGGAACCTTGAGGAACACCCTTATTAACCAATAAATAATCAGACAATGAACCTTTAAAAGCAACTTCTATTATGAAGATAAGAGTTAAACCATAATAAAGCACTTTGATTCAGACCTATTGAATGTAATGATCCACCATGTCAAAGGCCTTTGAAAGATCCACCATGTCAAAGGCCTTTGAAAGATCAATAAAAATAGTCCCATATCACAGGCAGAAAAAATATCATTGGTGAACTTTAATAAAGCTGTGGTGGTAGAAAAATTAGGTATTTTTCTAAAAATTAAGTATTCAAAGACAGATTAAATAGGTCAGCGAGTGGAAACATCAGTACATGGGCAGCAAGTTTAATATACCTAGCCTCAAGCCCATCCGGACCAGCACTGCTATATTCTGAATAATGAATTTTGATAATTGATTAAAAATAATTTTCTCAAATAATTTGGCAATGGAACATATAATAGAAATAGGACGGTAATTATTCATAATAGAAGCATCACCAGTTTTTAATAAAGGGGTAACTTTCGCACATTTCCATGTAGTAAAAGTATTCAAAGATAGATTAAATAGGTCAGCGAGTGGAAACATCAGTACATGGGCAGCAAGTTTAATATACCTAGCCTCGACCCCATCCGGACCAGCACTGCTATATTCCTTCAGATCAGCTATAGCATTATAAACATCAATGGGCATAATTTTGTTAAATTTAAATGAGCCAGATGCAGAAGAAGAAGTCGAAACATGATCATTGGTTTGAGAATAAACATGATTGGAATCACCAATTGTAGTAAAATGCTGATTGAAAGCATTAGCAATAAGGGTAGGATGGGTAATTGTAACATTATTCATTTTCAATTGGTTAGCAGGAGTTTTGATATTCCTATTGAGACCTCGATTCAAATGATCCCAGAACTGTCTAGGGTTTTTAAAATCCTTAAGAAAACAGTCTCTATAGTAACTGGATTTAGCATTTCGGGTTTGAGTCTTACACTGATTCCTAAGATATACATACATAGGCTATATATGATTTTACATGTTATACTTTCCAAATAAACAACCATGTGGACATGCATGGCATAGCTATTTAGCTCAACTAAAATATTTTTAATAATGTACAAATAATTACTGCAACTGCATTACACAAATAAGTTTTATTGAAACATATATGCTTTTCCACAGTTCCCAAAGGTCCTTGAAAGTTTGTATATTATTTATATAGGTCCTTGAAGTTCTGTCGTGTACCCTGGTTTACCTGTTTGTTTGTTTATTAAGTGCTTGCGATTGGATTCAATCTCTGCTTCATTCCTGCCTGCATAAAGATATAAACAATACATGTACATATATTTCGATATATTTTTACATTATATCGTATGTATATATTTCCATATAATTGTACATATATTTAAAATATATTCCACAATATATTGAAAACATATCTATACATATATTTTTATTTATATATTTCCATATAATTTCATATATATATATATATATATATATATATATATATATATTGAAATATATTCTACCATATATTGAACATACATGGGACCCTATATCTTTACATATATTACCAACACATTATTCCATACAAATTGTAATACATTATGGTGGATATTTATAAGTATAAAATTGCACATATTTTCGGATATATAATTACATATATTATATATTCATTTACCATATATTTCAATATATTTAATATATTGTATAATATATGTATCATCAATATATTACTCCATGCATTTCCAATATATAGTATATTGGAAAATGGAAAGGAAAATAATATATTACAATATATTTCAAGTAATATATTGGTAAATATATTTTTCTTTCATAAGGGTAGAAGGTTTGTTGTGTTTTCTTTAAATTTATCATTAATTCAACATTTAATTCCTGTTTACATGTACTGTTAAGTATTGATGACCATGATTGTCAGGGTCTTCCTCTCCACTTGTAGGCTTATTAACATCTCCATGCACTCATTTTAGTGTTGTTCATTGTATTAGGGTTGTACGGTAAAGCAGTGACAGAAAAATTGGTAACCTCTTTACTGGCACTTGCTTTTGGTAGGAATATCAATGTACAGCAAAACGTGCTACAGATGTGGCTTGGTATATCAATATCAGGAGTGGTGTGATGGTATCTATAATTTTGACGACCACATACTTCTGTCGATACACTTGTGCCATTTTCTGCGCAACAGTCTCCAGGTAAAGAACCATGTTGTATTGAATGTGTCGTATAAAACAACAACAACAAAGAATTTGTCATGAATATGTATTGTAAAGTAATGTGACCTCTATTTGGCAGACTCACCAGGCTGTAGGGTGCAATTGAAGTCTTGGAGAGGACCTCGGGTAAAGCCTTTCCTTCAAAAACAAGGATCCTACGTGCCTACTTGAGCTTTGAGACACTGTCCGACCACACCTACACTTCTGCATGCGTAACGTGTGGTTACCATCCAGTGTCCGTAGTAATGGACCTTCATAAGCAGGGTGTTTTTAGTATGCCTGGTAAGTCCACAGATTTAATCGTTTTTTTTTTTACTCAAATGTTATTTCATGTACACTGCATGTCCAACTTGAGTAAGACTAGTAAAGTCTTGTTTTATTAGTTAGCAGCATTGAGGAACCACCAGAGGATTTTGATGGAAAGGTGAATGCTGAAGATTTCTGGGAGTGGGTTTTTCTGGAAATGATCAGCTGTGGGTTAGTTCCAAGTGAGTATGATTCACACAGTGACTACCCTGATACAGCTGGTATCACATTTTAGTGTTTGCTTTCTTTACTATGGGATTATGATAAAATGTCTTATTAACAATTACTTATTCAAAGACAATAAGGCAAACCCCTATATGGTTCGTCCAAGCTACCATATCTGGGCTCCATGGATTGGTCCTCACACAAGAAGCAGGAATCATCTTCTCATTACAGAATATCAGAAGGTGCATTCTCCTTATTGTGTAAAGGAGGAATCAGAATTTACCCTCACAGAGGACTGGCTGACAGATGAGCTTCTAAAAGGTATTTTGACTCATTAAATCATTTACTGTGAGCTATGTCAGTTAATATATGTGTTTTACTGAATCAAACGATGTGGTAATGTCAAATATGCTAATGTTCATTATAGATAGAGGCCTTATGTAGGGAGTGTGAAATCGACCTCAAGGGCTCGCGAATGGACTTCGTTGGACGACTGCAGCAAGAAATGAAAAACAGAGCCAGTTACGACAAGGTGTTTTCACAGATCTGGGGAGCATCTGGTATGTTACGTTGTATTACAGAGAAAAACTTTTCAAACTGTACAAACAGTTCTTTGTTTACTGTTCTTTAAAATGGGCTTTTTGGTTGAAGTATAGTGAAGTTCTGTGATTTGTGTTTTCCTTCAACAGGTGGATGGGCTGTGGTCACCTGTCCTTGTACTGTGGTCTATGGTGTAAAATTTAACATCAGAGCTGAGAGCCCACGGGACTTCACAGACCTTTTGTTTTCAATGAAACATTTTCCAAATATTTCATTGTATGATTTCGCCAGAGGGCTGGCAACACACACTAACATTAGAAAACCTGAAACCTTCGATCGTCATGGGGCAGGCTGCTGGAGCCTACAGAGGAAAACATTCTGCTTGCAAATTCTGGGCAGATAAAAGTGAACTTGCCGTGGTTACTCACAGAGAAGTCAGTGCCAGATGTAGATGGCCACCCTATAACAGGATCATCTGATTGTAACGGGGTTCAGTTGTTATGGGAAGAAGGAGGCGGGAACCGGCGAACATTCAAGAAGTTTAATAAATAAATAAACAAATACAAAAATGAAAGTAAAGCCAGCAGCCCCTCACGGACGACTGCTGGCCACAGAAACAAAACACAACATAAAATCAGGCCTGTTCCTCTCTCGATGTTCACATTCGTCGCTCCTCCTTTATGCTTCCGCTCCACCGTGAGAGATGCGAGACCGGTGCGTCTCACAGGTGTCGCTCATTACCACTCACGCCAGCGGCCTCGCGCCTCTCTCACGTCACTCGGCCTCGTCCTGCTCGGCACACTGATCATTATGCCGTATATGATCGTTTCCATGAGGCTAATTCTAAAGACGCCAGGGATACCTTGCGCAAGGGGGAACTGGTCCCGGAGTTGTGTGGTTGGCTCAATAGCCAGTGTGCCAAACAGCTCTTCTCTGGAATGAGAAAAAATAACCATTTTCTCAATATGATGACTCCCTCCTCACATATTTCTGATGCGAAACATCTTGCATCACAACAACATCAACAAAAACTCCAGAACCATAGAGAACATGAAGACGAGACTGGGCATGGGAGTGGACATAGTGTTAAATTCCAATGGTAAGACAGTGTTGGGTATGTATTCCACCCTCATTCTTAAGTCTTAGTGGTAATGATATGGTTCTGAATATTATATATTTATATATGTGTATATGTTTTTATTAGAGTGAGGATGTTTGTTTATGTGTGTTTTAGGTGCAGCCATGGCCGTGAATCTTCAATCCTCCTACTCTGGTGATTCTGCAGCATGCAGTCAACTTCCAGGTATGAAGGTGCAGTTGTGGTAGGAAGATCAATCATCTTTGATTAAGATTAAGTGATAATTCATGTTGTTGTTTTTCCTTTTTTTCTTTTTAAGAGCTCCTGTCCAGTCACCATATGAAGAGCATACGTCACAGTGTGACTACAAGCCACAAGCCCTTCTGGGCAGTGGAGGACATGCTTCCAAATAAAGCAGTTTGGGGGCAACCATTACCCATCTTCAGAAAATGGTAGTCATTAGTTTGTTGCCATGCTAAAAATCTTAAAACACAATCATAGGTTATGCTTTTTCATTTTTTCTTCAGGTTGCAAGTGTATTGGACCCTAACAGTGACCCAAAGGAACGTATTGTTTTTGTAGGATCAACTGTGTTGTTGCGTTCCGATTTTTTGTCTTTAGGATTGTCGGAAGGAGTTGAAGCAATGGTAAAATAAATTTGTATTAGTAAAATGAGATGGAAAAATATCAAAGGATCTGATTTTATTTTTTTTATTTAAAAATGATAGATTTTGAACTGTTGCCTAAGAATCATAGAGCACATCGCTTTCCACAGGGTAAGGTCGCAGTCTTGAAGATTTTATTGAAAACCGGATACATTTGTATGCATCTGATCATTGTTTCCATTACAGGATATCAGTGTGTATGTTGCCAATTCCTACGTGGTAGCGACCTGGCTTCCGCCACTCTCTTGTTTCCCAGAGTTGTCCCTTCCGGTGAGTTCTGGATTATTTTATTTTGTGAAAGATTTTACTATAGCTGAATATAAAGAACATTATAGTTCCTAGGCTCTGATATGTTTCTACATAAATGTTAGGCTAATGAATAATGAAAGTTTACAGGAAGGTTGATCTTTAGGGACTGGATTGGGAAATTATTACTTTGCAGAAAAAAACTTTCCAAAATCATGTATAGGTCTTCATGTGAAGCTTGTTTAATATTTAGGGTAAATATTGTATTTTCTATATTTGGTCTAATTTTGTGTACAGTCATTTTTTAGATACACCTGTAATTGAGTACTGTATAGTAATATAATTTTGCAGGTTTAAACTATATTTTATACAGGAAAATGTATAGCTATATTGTATAAATTTAATATATTTTGCAGGTGTACCATTTGTTTGGCCTATATAGTAAAATTGTGTGTGAATATATTGAATTGTAAACTCTGTTGTATGTTTCTTAAGAACTCCAGTTAAGCTGTGTGATGTCGTGTTTTCTCCTTAAGGCAGAAAAAAGTATGAGTGTAGGTAATGTCAGGAGTTTGTCATACATTCTATCACAATATGACAATTTCTAAACCACTTGACAACTAGTGGGACGCCAAAGTTTACTTCACTATATTACAATTAAATCCTGATGTAATCATGATAAACTATATATTGTTGGAAAGATCTAAGACTCCTAAATAGATATTTTAGCATGTTTTTTTTTTTTTTTTTTTTTTTTACAAATTATGTTGGAACAGTAATAGATGAATTTATGACAAGAGTATACATAAAAAAGAATATCTACACCATAACAGTTTGGACCTTTGTCACAAAAAGTTGACGTACACACTTGTAATAATTGAAACTTTGTTTTTCATGCTAAAAGTTCATAATAAAACATATAATCTAGTATTTGTCAATACTTTTTTTTTTATTACATCATATATTTTAGTAGTTATCATAAATTAGGTGTAATAGTGTATTACAACTGTCACGGTTCTTAAATTCTCTGCTCGTTCTCGTCTCGTGTGTTTGTTATTGTGCGTGTGGGCGTGGTCTCAACACCGCCTCTGATCAGCGGCACCAGCTGCAGCTGATCAGCGATGCATATTTATGTTCACAGTTTTCGTCCTGTCTTTGTCAGATCGTTGTGGAGTTCCTGTTTCTGTCTGGCGTCTTGGTCTTCGTGTTGTGCCGAACTGGATTTGTCTCTTGGTTTTCCGTTCCCGTCTGGATTATCTGTTCACCCCGCTCTTCACGGACCTGGTTTCACCCACCATCAACTTCACCTGGATCAGCCCATCGAAGTCCCTGCGTCACTCCATCGCCACCGTGTTGTGTAAGTGTTCTGACATTAGTTATCCTCAATAAATACTTTTACTTGCTATTGCATCCGTCTCTGAGTTCGTCACAGAACGATCTGACCAAGATCATGGAAGCAGCGAGTAAGATCAGTCTGAATGATTTCATTGCATATCTAGCATGGATTCCCAGGAGGAAAGTCTCACACACCCTGGTCGGGCGGTGCAAGCCCAAGTGGCGAAGGTGTCCGACCTCACCCAGCAACTTCAACATCTGAGAGGTCCCGCTGCGCAGCCCACACCTGTGCCAGTTCAACCCACTCCACCAGAGCCGACTCTCCAGCCAGAGCCTCGTCTACCTGTTCCTGAAGCTTATGCAGGTGAGCCAAGTTACTACAGAGCCTTCCTAATTCGATGCTCGATGCATTTTTCACTTCAGCCGAGGACTTTCTACAGTGAAAGTTCTAAAGTGGTGTTTGTTCTAACACTGCTGACGGGGAGAGCGGCGTTATGGGGAACGGCGATGTGGGAGAACCAAGATCCGTGCTGCAGGCACTCTCTGAGGAGATGAGGCGTGTTTTCGACTGGGCAGTGGCTGGGAGAGAGGCGGGCAGGATACTCATCGACCTCCAGCAAGATAACCGTCCGGTCTTAGACTATTCGATTGAGTTCCGGACCTTGGCGGCAGAGTGCCAATGGACGAGGAGGCGCAGTGGGACATATTCCTGCGTGGGCTGTCAAGACCTTGTAGATGGGGAACCTACATATTCGGTAAATCGTATACTGGACTCGAGACAGAGGGGACGCGGATTTCAGTATCTGGTGGACTGGGAGGGTTACGGTCCAGAGGAGAGAAGGTACCACTTCCACTCCGTCTTGGTCTTTGTGTTGTGCCGTACTGGATTTGTCTCTTGGTTTTCCGTTCCCGTCTGGATTATCTGTTCACCCCGCTCTTCACGGACCTGGTTTCACCCACCATCAACTTCACCTGGATCAGCCCATCGAAGTCCCTGCGTCACTCCATCGCCACTATGTTGTGTACATGTTCTGACATCTGTTATCCTCAATAAATACTTTTACTTGCTATTGCATCCGTCTCTGAGTTCGTCACAACAACAAAGTGTATTTAGGTGTAATGAGAAATATTTGTTCATGTAGAAAAGTAATACTTTGTTGTTTATATTAGGAGAAATGGATATCATGGTGAATTTATCATCGTCAAGGTGTGTTCGACAGCTGGATTTTGCGTTTGATTTCTCGCTGCATGAAGTTGTTCAAGATGTGACAGTTGATTACATTTTGAAGGACCCTCGTGAGTATCAAAGGGTAAGATATAAATGTTATGGAATATTTGTGAATGGTTTGGATAAGGAAAATAATGTTAAAGGTGTGGCAAAAGTGACGTTTGTACTTATGTTTACATTTAAGGGAGACATTTTAAACATGTGTTAGTGTATCAACGTAATGTGTATTAAGACAATTGTACTGTAGTTTACGTTATTAGGTGTTGTAGTTATTGCATAATGTAATTAATGGTTTAAAAGTAGTGTTTTATACTGTAGAGCTGCAAAGATGCCTCATCATCTTTGTTAACATTGATTATATAAATTTGTGTGAAAAAAGTGCATACGGTTGCATAGTTGCATTGTGTAGATACATCTGTAAAATTTGTCATGGTGAGCAGAAAAAAATACAATAGAGGGTAAAGTTTAATGTGGTAATACCACTTAATACAGTTTTTTCATAGTGCATTTGATTAACTTTTTTAAGGTCGACAAAATAACCGCATAATATAGAAGAACTTGTGTGTTAAAGGGATAGTTAACACAAAATTAAATATTAACTCATGGTTTACTCGCCTTGTCCTGGGTGTATGATATTCTTCTTTCAGTCGAATATAGATCATTTTAAAAAATGTCCTGGCTCTTCCAAGTCTATAATTATATTCCAAGTTATAAGGTTTGGTAGAGCTAGGACATTTTTTTAATAAAACTCAGATTTATTTGTCTAAAAGAATGTCATATACACCTAGGCCCTGGCCGTGAGCAGCAGCATGCATTTAATTGTTATAAGGTGGTGCGCATGTGTGTGTATATATATTATTATACATATATACAGGTGAAACTCAAAATTTGAATATCGTGCAAAAGTGAATTTCAGTAATTCTATTTAAAAGGTGAAACTAATTATACAGACTCATTACATGCAAAGTGAGATATGTCAAGCCTTTGTTATAATTTTGATGATTATGGCTTACAGCTTATGAAAACCTTTTCGCAATATTCTAATTTTGAATTTGGGCTTTTCATAAGCTGTCATCATCAAAATTATGAAGTTGATGTAAAGTGAACTTTGTAAAGTGTTGAGTATTCATATTTTGCTTACACAAACTCATTGATTTGCTTCAGAAGGCATTTATTAACCTCTCTGAGCAGTGTGGATCACTTTTATGATGGATAGATGGAGTTTTATGGATTTCAAAATACGGGCATTTACTGCCATTATAAGGCATGGAAGAGCCATGACATTTTTAATACAACTCAGATTGTATTAAACCCAGCAAAAATTATTAAGTTGAATTACTGAAATAAATGACATTTTGCACGATATTCTAATTTCTCGAGTTTCACCTGTATGTATATACAGTGCCCTCCACAATTATTGGCACCCCTGTTTAAGATGTGGTCGAGGACTTCTAAAAATTCTGCTTTTTTTTAAAACAACATAGAACCCAAATGCAAAAAAAGAGAACAATCCAACCTTTTATTCAAGTATATTACTTTGGTGGTAAAACAAAAATCACACATTTAAAAAAAAAAAAACTTGAAATCATGTGTCCCACAATTATTGGCACCCCTGATGTTAATAGTTTGTACAACCCCCTTTTGCCAACAAGACAGCACTTAATCTCCTCCTATAACATTTCACAAGATTGGAGAACACAGAGAGAGGGATCTTTGACCATTCTTCTTTGCACAATCTTTCTAGATCATCCAGTGTCCTGGGTCCTCTCTTATGCACTCTCCTCTTTAGCTCGCCCCACAGGTTTTCGATTGGGTTGAGGTCTGGGGACTGAGATGGCCATGGGAGGACCTTGAGTTTGTGACTGCTGAACCATTTTTGTGTAGATTTTGCCACATGTTTTGGATCATTATCCTGCTGAAAGACCCAATGACGACCCATCTTCAGCTTTCTGGCAGAGGCCATCAGGTTTTTATTGAAAATGTCCTGGTAGTTCAAAGCGTTCATAATGCCATGCACCCTAACAAGGTTCCCAGGGCCTTTGGAAGAGAAACAGGCCCACAGCATCACAGATCCTCCACCATACTTCACGGTGGGCATGAGGTGCTTTTCGGCATACTCATCTTTTGTTTTACGCCAGACCCACTTAGAGTGTTTGTTGCCAAAAAGCTCAATCTTAGTCTCATCTGACCAAAGCACACGATCCCAATTGAAGTCCCAGTGACGCTTAGCAAACTCCAGACATTTACGTTTGTGAGTGTTAGTGAGAAAAGGCTTTTTCCTTGCATGCCTCCCAAACAGCTTGTTGGCATGTCTGATGGTTGTTTTGGAGACTTTGTGACCCCAAGATGCCACTCTTTGATGCAATTCTGTGACAGTGAGCTTAGGACTTTTTTTTACTTCTCTTACCATCCTCCTCACTGTGTGTTGTGGCAAGATAAACTTGGGACCTCTTCCAGCCTTGTTTGTCACTGTTCCAGTTGTTTTAAACTTCTTAATGATTCCTCTGACTGTAGATACGGGCAAGTTAAGGCGAGTGGTTTTTTTCTTGTAGCCATTGCCTGACTTATGAAGGTCGACACACATCTGCCTTACTTGAATGGTGTGTTCTCCTGTCTTTGCCATGTTGACAAATGGGTAAGAGAATTAGGCCTCTGTGTCATGTCATATTTATACCTAGGGAAACAGGAAGTCATGAATTACTAATTAAAAGTTCCTAGATACCCTGACCAACTTTAGCAACTACAGAAAAATATATTTTAAAAAAAATCAATTAAATTTTTCAGCGGAATTGTTAGGGGTGCCAATAATTGTGGGACACATGATTTCAAGTTTTTTTTTTTTTACCACCAAAGTAATATACTTGAATAAAAGGTTGGATTTTTCTCTTTTTTTGCATTTGGGTTCTATGTCGTTTTTAAAAAAAGGAGAATTTTTAGAAGTCCTCGACCACATCTTAAACAGGGGTGCCAATAATTGTGGAGGGCACTGTATACATAAACTTAGTTTTTTGAGATGTGTGTGTGTGATATATATACACTCACCGGCCACTTTATTAGGTACCCCATGCTAGTAACGGGTTGGACCCCCTTTTGCCTTCAGAACTGCCTCAATTCTTCGTGGCATAGATTCAACAAGGTGCTGGAAGCATTCCTCAGGGAGTTTGGTCCATATTGACATGATGGCATCACACAGTTGCCGCAGATTTGTCGGCTGCACATCCATGATGCGAATCTCCCGTTCCACCACATCCCAAAGATGCTCTATTGGGTTGAGATCTGGTGACTGTGGAGGCCATTTTAGTACAGTGAACTCATTGTCATGTTCAAGAAACCAATTTGAAATGATTAGAGCTTTGTGACATGGTGGAAGTATCCATCAGAGGATGGGTACATGGTGGCCATAAAGGGATGGACATGGTCAGAAACAATGCTCAGGTAGGCCGTGGCATTTAAACGATGCCCAATTGGCACTAAGGGGCCTAAAGTGTGCCAGGAAAACATCCCCCACACCATTACACCACCACCACCAGCCTGCACAGTGGTAACAAGGCATGATGGTTCCATGTTCTCATTCTGTTTACGCCAAATTCTGACTCTAACATCTGAATGTCTCAACAGAAATCGAGACTCATCAGACCAGGCAACATTTTTCCAGTCTTCAACTGTTAAATTTTGGTGAGCTCTTGCAAATTGTAGCCTCTTTTTCCTATTTGTAGTGGAGATGAGTGGTACCCGGTGGAGTCTTCTGCTGTTGTAGCCCATCCGCCTCAAGGTTGTGCGTGTTGTGGCTTCACAAATGCTTTGCTGCATACCTCGGTTGTAACGAGTGGTTATTTCAGTCACTGTTGCCCTTCTATCAGCTCGAACCAGTCTGGCCATTCTTCTCTGACCTCTGGCATCAACAAGGCATTTCCGCCCACAGAACTGCCGCTCACTGGATGTTTTTTCTTTTTCGGACCATTCTCTGTAAACCCTAGAGATGGTTGTGCGTGAAAATCCCAGTAGATTAGCAGTTTCTGAAATACTCAGACCAGCCCTTCTGGCACCAACAATCATGCCACGTTCAAAGTCACTCAAATCACCTTTCTTCCCCATACTGATGCTCGGTTTGAACTGCAGGAGATTGTCTTGACCATGTCTACATGCACTGAGTTGCCGCCATGTGATTGGCTGCTTAGAAATTAAGTGTTAACGAGCAGTTGGACAGGTGTACCTAATAAAGTGGCCGGTGAGTGTATATATATACAAGGGCGTAACTTTGGGTCTACCATTGGGGGGGTTAAACTCGCGGCATATTTATTAATTTATTTTATTGAATAATTGTCTTGTGTAAAAGGTAACATACTACATGCCCAATCACCATAACAAAATGTTAATAAACTAGGCTTTAAGTTTATTACTACTGTTAAAATGTATTTTATTAACATCAAATAACAGCATTAAAACTTTCAAATAGAGAAAATGAAATTGCAATTATATTATCACTTTGCACAAAATAAGACTCAAAAGTAGATAAAAAAAGGTGTTTGCATTTAGCCTCTGATAACATCAAATTCAGAAACTGAGAAAATACAAGTGTGGACTTATGGACTAACGTTAGTTGTTCTTTGATTCATTTGGTCACTTTGCAAACTCCATGCAAAAAGAACAAAAAATAAAATGAAAATAATAATAATAATAATAATCTCAAATTGAGCCGGAGGTGGTAAATTCCTAATAATGTAACGTTACGTATTTTTTTTTGGTATTTTAATAAGATATCTTGCATTATGTTGCGCATACAGCTCAACTAACGCCATCGTTATAAAGGTGTTTGAAAAACAAAACATCCACTTGTCTTGCACATGTATTGACAATCGGAATATCAGATATGTCCTGCTATAGCTAACAAATTTGTGAAATTTTGAATAAAAAAGGAAATAAAAGCAGGTCATCATCATTCAGCAATGAATGACGCGTCTCCATGGGATACTCCGTGATACTACGATCAATAACGGTCGCCTTGAAAAACTTTTAAATTTACGTGTGAAAAAGTTCAGTAAGGCTTACATTTAAATCTGTCTTTGTTTTGTTTTGAGTGTATGGTCAATAAATAAAGGAATTAAAATGATGGGCACAAAACCTGTTTGTCGCGCCCCACTGTCATGTCTCTATTCCCCACACACTTTGAGAAACGCTGAGCTAACTTAACAGCTAACCTCCGTTTGGTCAGGATTTTTCCTCTTTTTGGCTGGTGTCGACCAACAATGAAAAATCGTTGTCTGACTGCCTTTCAGTGTCCTTTTCATCTTTCCATCCGTTAGCATGCACCGTCAGCTTTCTACGACCATTCATCCCAGCGACTGCGTAACATAGTGAACAAACTTGGTAGAGAAAGCGGGTTGGGTAATACCAAGTAGTCGGTGCGGGGGGTACATTAAAGATTATTTAAAATATGATACTATCTTTCTTGCTGGCAAATGAATTTAATAAAGAAAACGAACAAAAGTATTCATTCTGAATATTTCATATTATTTTAATCTGAATTATGTGATGGTATTGGGGGGGGGTTATATTAGCTGGATCTGATTTTTGAAGGGGTTATGACCCCCGTAACCCCCGTGCAAATTACGCGCATATATATATAATAAATACAGACCTGTTGCAACAGAAATATTAATTGTTTCCAGATGCTGCTTCAATGTATCTGCTGGCCCTCGGATATCAGTGTGAATGATGATGATGACGACAAAGATTGTTCGCTAGAAGATAGATGTCGCATCTCGTGGTATTTGCGTCACTTCATTGAGACAGGTATACATTTATTTTTTAAATACATTTTCCTACGGGGTTTTACAATTTGAGTAAAATAAAGCCCGTGGTAAACTACTTGATGAAACTTGTTTTGTTGGGTTTTGGTGTTTTGTTGGGTTTTGGTGAGTAATTAATTGTTGATTTAGTTTAATTTAGCATCCAACTCAGACCTTAAAAACTTGAAGTTTTGGCTTGGGTGGGTACTGGGAAGTGCCAGAAGGAAAGATGGTAGTGAAAGTGATTAACTCTGAGATGCCGAAGTCCTCCACTTGTTTCAATGTGCTACGCCTTCCCAGCCCACTACATGGATTTCAGCTATTTTAAGGATGATCTCCTTATGTGCATTGGCACTTCAGAATATGGTTTTGGCCAGGTTTAGATCTGTGAAATCCAAAACTGTAATAGTAACACCATATCTATAAATTAGATTACATTACCAAAGTTTGTCCGGTTTTTTGGACATTGATGAAGTTAAACTAATACGTTCATGTATTATTGCTGTTTTATTTTGGAGAAGGGTAAAAACCCATGCAATAGTTAACACACCTCCTCTAAAGCAATCCATAGTTCATGTATTCAAAAATACACATGTAATCTTATGGTTTAATTATCCACCAAATAAATTCAAATAGTTTCAGCAGTTAATGTGTCATTATCCAAGTGCTTGGCAAAACAGCAGCCATGTAAATGTCTATCCCATAGGATTGTGATGGTGACCTAGGATCCACTGTGTCCTCTGGTGTAAGTGGACATTGTACAGTAGGAACGTTAACACCAACACTTTCACCAGGAGGCAGCCCACTGCTTTCCCAATCAATGTTCATTTCCTGGGTATACAAAAGACAATTTGTATATAAATATATATATATATATATATATATATATATATATATATATAACATTTTTTTTAGATGCATCTATAAATGGTAAACATTTCTCAGTTCCTATAATAGTTCCAAATATTACATTTGTATGATTACTGGAATCCTAATTAGGTTTAAATGCCACTGAATTCATATTTTAATTCATGACCCCTGTAATTTATCTAAAAACATTATGTAAACATGGCTGTACATTTGCATGAATACCTCTTCGTTTGGGGGATCATCAACTGGATTGTGAATTTGACCCAATTCCCAGAGCTGGTTTGGAGACGCGAGCGGTGCGACGCAACCCGTGAAGGAAATCCCCAACAGCACACGGATTCCCCATCCTATTTCTGACCTAGTCCCAGCTCTTTGCAACAGTCGCTTCAAAGTCCTGTCGCGTGTAGTAGACACGCTGGCGTTCTAATCAATTTTACACAAAATATACACCAGAGACAAATGTCTCACGTGCTGAGAACACTAACCTAACATAAACACAAAATCATTCATGTTTAAGAATTACTCCGGGCAATTCATGATCAGAGTCAGAGAGTGGTGTAGACTTGGAATTAAGCCTTTTCCCCGTTATTATTTGATTCACGGGACCAGACACCAGTTATCTTGCCAAGAAAGATTTTTATTCTTATATGTCAGGAGAGAAACTCTGAGAAGATGTTATATTCATGCCAGGTCTATGCGTTTCGTGTTTCTCCTTCCTCTCACCCAGTCATGCCTCCATGTTTCTCTGCTGTAGTACAGTAAGATTGAGTTTTTATACATCACAGAGAGTCTTACAGCTTCCTTGTAAGGTAACAAAACATATTGCTTATGCTTAAAATGAAATGTATATGCACATGGTACAATCCACTTTCCACATTAAGAAACTATTTCTCAGTGTATACATTAGTGGTATACAAATGGTACATTTGCATCAGTTGAAACATTCATTTTCTTGCAAAGAGCATACCAACTGTACACATTTGAAGTATATTCATCATTGGAACTCTCTGCTAAGTGAACATTACATACCTCTAAGCAGAATACATAATCCTCCCAGCTACCCTCCTTGTGTCTAAAATATGTTCCTTAAACACATGTGTCCATGCAATCTATAGTCTACTCATGCATTTTAAACTTCATAAGATAATACAACTTATTATGAATACTAAATAAAGAATAATAATACAGATACATAATATTAATTAATGAAATTATATTCAAAGATGAAATTTTAGTCTTCAGTGGCAACCTCTTGAACCACCACCACGTTCGTGCTGGAAAACTTCTGCAGTCCCTAATTGGCCAAAATGCTCTGTTTGACTTTTCTGAGATCATCTACTCTTCCCTGTGGATGACCTGTGACCTACTTTCTGTAAGATCTGAATTTTTGAGTTTGTATTTTTGAGAATGAATTTTAGAAAAGTTTGAAGTTCCGAATTTCTTCATCTTGAAAACTTGAATCTGTATTTTTTTTAAACTGAATATTTGCAGTATAAGAATTCAGAACAAAAAAACTAGCTGTTTGAAAATACATGTCTATAAAATTCAGCCATAAAAACATTTCAATTTGTTAAATTTCAAATGTTCAATATTCGTATATTATAACTGCGAGGCCGGCTAAACATTGTGACGTCTGTCAGCCATCGGGATGGACGATGTACCTAATTACAGTTCTTTGTTCAGCTTTGAAAATTAATGCGCTGTGCAATGGTGGAATCACATCTGAATTCTCCAGCGGCAGAAAACTTTCTTGGAAAAACAAATTGAACCCAAGTGCTCTTCTGTGACGTGGATGATTACGTTACGGTTGATCATCTGTCCATCATTGTATAAAGTGGCCCTGACAATTTGATTGGTCCGAATACCTCTGGTTTGAGCATAGTTGCTCCACAACGGATCAAGTCTAGACCGAAGTGCCTGAACTCAAATGCGTGGGTAGGGCTACGTTTGTCTGGCATCCAGGCATATGTAAATGTAAAAAAAAATATAAAAAAAAGTAACCCTTGTGCCTACTTAGGGACATTTTTGGTCTTTTCAGTTTTGTTTTCTTGATCACTTTGCCTGTATTAATGCTAACTGCATAAAATTTGGCTCAGGTGTGTATTTTTATTGTAATTTTACTTTTTCACCACCATGTCCTTAATTTTTTTTGCACTAGGTACACAAAATACTCCCACTCAACGCCTTTGGGACAAAAATGTCCCCATTGAAACCCATTAAAACTGCATTTTTTTAATCCCAGGGCCATTTAATTATAAAATGATGCAATCTTTGTTAAGAGGCTTTCATTCTGTTGGCAAGGCTTCAGAATTTTACCATTTCTTATCAGATGGTGCCTTTTTTTTCAGGTTTGGCCTATAAAGCAAATTTTCGGTTTATTCCTGTTTTCTGCTTCGGCATATTATTGAGCCAATTGGATAAATTATGCAACGATATTTGTGTGGGTGTGTTGGTATGGATGTCAGAGTGTGGTTGGTATGTGTGTTATAAAATATATATATGTGTGTGTGTGTTTGTAATATTGAGAGAGGAAAAACTCAACTGCAAATCTAAAATCCAATCACTGTGTGACCAGTGGAGTTTTGCTGCATGGCATCCAATGGGGAAACTCTGTTACTGCGCCCAAACAAACTCTTACCGAAAGCTCATTTTTGAGATATCAACCTCAAATTTGGAACTCAACTTATTTATATTAATGGCTTTGATTTTCTAGCCGTTTTTTAGATCAACTTGTTTTATAAAATATATATTTTATATAAAATAATTTTCATAAACTTAAACCTATATAACTTTTTTTTGGATTGACGCATTCATTTTTTATTACTTCAGCAATAATCTGCCAAGAGTCTTCTTTAAAATGATACCAAACGTAAGTCTGTGCTCCCAAGCTTCAAATTTTTATGACAGTTATGACTAACTTTTTTTAAATGAGCCACAAGGGTTAAGAATGAGATTGATTACAAACAGCAACAAATTAACTAAATATAATAATGTATATCATAAAGTAGGTCTTCAATGTCCTATAGAAATGAATGACTCATTTGTCACAAAATGAGTCATGGTAATTTGCATTTTCTTGGTAGTAAAGTTTTAGTAATGCTTAAGTATGTATACGTGTTTGTTGTTGTCATATGGAATTAAGTTGTTTGTTTGTTTTGGAATTTTTAGGTCAATGTGATGGTGAAGATTCTTCAAATGACTGAAGATCGGGAGAGTCTAACAAGATCCCATAAGAAGATGATGAAACGATGTTAGGACGTGGCAGACAAAACACAGTATATCTCTTTGTGTGTGTGGGGTGGCGAAATTCTGCCAAATGGAAAGAACTATAAAATTACCAATGTGTCTGTGAGGCAGTTCAGTGGGGAAACCTCTATAACCACTACAGCACAGTCAAAATTAACCCTGCTAGAAGATGTTGATATTGAGGTACATGGAATTGTTAAAAACTTGAAGGTGTTTGAAGGGCAGCTTGTCACCACAGAGGTGAAAATGGACTATTTGTGTCCAAAGCAGCATGTTTTGCCAAATGTGAACCTCGAAACTGCAATTACAAGATGCCAACAGTGTGGGGCGTATTGTAAAACTGCAGCTATTGTTGTGGTTTTGAGGGCACAGGTGACTGTTGAAGATTCGACTGGCAAAATGACTGATTTTGTCATTGATGACTATATGCTGCGCCAATTTTCATCCTTAATTTAGGATGTGAAAAGGTTCTTTGAAACGGATCTTCTGGTGTCAAAGCTGCTTGTGGAGGATGGGCAGAGGTAACCGTATTACCGCAGCTGCATTTTTACGTCCATGTACGGAGACTACTAAGGAGATGGGCCAGACAACAGATCCAGGCCCAAGTGCAAGTTGCAACACCTCTCAGGAGGCAGTGGAAGATAGTCTCATGCTGGAGGAGTTTTTTAGGAGTGAAAGTGGTGAACAGTTAAATTCCCTTGATATTGTGAATGAAAAGGAGACTGAGAAGGTTGAAGAAGATGGAAAAGGAAACATGACTGATTGTATGAGGGAAGAAGAGCTGGAAGCATCACTCTGTTCAAAGAATGCCAAATGTGACAGAAGTGTGAAATCTTCAGGGAAGAACAGGTGAAAAATCTTGTTTTTAAATTTTTTTTAACTTGTAATTATTACAAGTTAGTCATTGTTTAATGATTGGAATAGAGGTAAATATTTAGTATAATGGAAATTTAGTGAAAAAGTGTTAAACACTTCAATTGTAAAACATGTTTGAGTTGGATAAGTTTGTTAATGGTTCAAGTTATAGGTAGGTACTTTAGGAAGAAAGAAAAAAGTTTAAAATGTAGGAATTTGCAAAAGTTTTATATAATGATAATGTGAAGTTAATTTAGGTTTTTATAATTAGTCATAGTAGATTATAATTGATTGCAGTTAATTGTGAAATTGTATTTGTAAATTTTAATGTTAAATGTTTAAATGGATGTGCATTTAGGGTTGATACATTTAGAAAGGATGGTTAATAGTTAATTCTATTGGATATTTAAATATATAGTATATACATTTTTATATGTATATATTCTTTGTTTTGTAAAGATTATTTATTTTAAATGAGAATTATTTTTCATTGTTTTCCAAAATAAAAGTTTCAACATTGTTCTGCTTCATGTTTTAATGTCTAAATATTCTTGTTTATGTAATGCCACTGGTTGTAGTAATTGTATAGTAAATAATGGTGAAGCGTTAAATATTAAGTGGATAATATAATTAAATGTTTGGCCTATATAAAACTAAGATTTTATTTGAGGGTTCACAAAAAAAAAAAAAGATGTTTCTGCGGGCATTTATCTTTTTGATTTTGTATATATTTTCTAATTTAAGAATTTTCAATTTTTTTTCATTATAATAAATAGATCATAATAGCTCTTACACACCGGCCCCTAATTGTACATGACAGGTAGACATTACATTCAATACAGTATTTATACAAAGAGCCATTTAAGTCCAAAGCGACAGTGTATAACATTGTATTTAAACAATCTTCCGTTTGTTAGAACATATAGTCTTTGCAATCAGTCCTTTACTTTTCCAGCCTGTCATACAATAGACAAAGCTTTGTCATAGGTCGCTCAAGTATATTGGTTTTAGTTTATACTCGAACAGAACGTTCAAGTCCATTTTTATCAGGAAAAACTTCCAAGACTCGTCCCATCAACCAGGATCCATGTGGGGCTGTAGAGTCCACAATGACAACAATGTCACCAGGAACAAAGCTCCTCCTTTCCTTGTTCCATTTCTGTCGCTCTTGAAGCAAAGGCAAGTATTCACTTGTCCATCTTCTCCAGAATAAGTCGCACATATATTGGACCTGTTTCCATTAGTGCTGCACGATTAATCATATCGCAATCGTAATCGCGATGTCAAGCCTATGCGATTATATGACCCAAAATACTGCGATTTTATATGAAATAAACAAATTAGGGCTGTTAACGCAGCATCTGTTATTTTTTGTCATCCGGCTTTGGCTAGTGTTACATGATCCCGCTCTTATTCATGCGAATGCTTTAAACCATTCAGCGAGACAAGTCAAAAGAGAGCGCGCTGTCTGTGAATGTCCTGACCGAAAGACGCGCGCCAGTATCATGCGCATGCACAGACCGCGCGCCAGAATACAGTAGTTCTCTTTCCGCTTGAAGTGAACGAACAATAACACACACAATTATGCCAAAATATCATTTGTCGAGTGTCTTCAAAACATAAGAGCAGTCTTATGATGGACGTAAAGAGTTGTGAGAGAATAAGGCGCGTGTGAGATCCGCGTCTCTGTCAGCAACTCTTAAAGGGCCAGCATCCAATAATGCTTTCTGTCAGTAAAGTTAATCAAAGAACAAAGGGAACAGAGAAAAACACTCTCTGCTCTTGACCAAAGAACTTGTGTAGCTTTAAATATGATTTTAGTCCATATAATTTATAATTTATGCAGCGCAGACTGTTTGATAACTTTATTCAATTTCTGTATATGTCCTACCTGTAGACAGGAAGAGCACAAGTAAATATTACATTTATTATGGGTTTATGTGAGGATTGTTTGAAGTTCACTTAAATTAAAATTAAATTAATTTTTATCCAGACATCAATGGCTTATTGATCATTGTAGGTGTTATCAATCATTTAGTTGTTGTTGCTAGTTTGAGTTGAGATATACACATTTCAGAATTATCACTAATCTGTCTGTGCATTTTGCTTTAGAACCAAGCAAGTTGACTCATGAAACCATTTGTTTATTATATCGCAATCGCATATCGCAATATTGACCTCAATAATCGCAATATGACATTTTTCCCAAATCGTGCAGCCCTAGTTTCCATCTCCTCTTGCTGTATAACTCTGATTGGTCAAAGAGTCCAGGTGTTAGAACGGGTTTGCCTTTCATTTGAAGAAAGTGATTTGGAGTAAGTGGCTCTAGGTCATTAGGATCATCTGACAGCTTTGTTATTGGACGATCATTTAGAATGGCCTCAATTTCACATAGCACAGTATGAAATCCTTCATCATCCAAAGTTTGCTGATGTAAGATGGAACTCAATTTTCTTGACCATTCTGATCACACGCTCCCACACTTCTCCATAATTTGAGCCTCCTGGAGGATTGAAACTCCACTGAACACCTTTCTGAAGCATTGCCTTTTGAATCTGGCTTTTATTCCATGAACTGGGTGTTTCTCTTAACTCTCTTTCTGCTCCAATAAAGTTGGTACCATTGTCTGATCTTATATGAACAACTTGTCCTCGTCTGCAAATAAATCTGTGTAGAGAGTTAATGTGTGCATTAGTGTCCAAGGAATAGGCGACTTCTAGATGAACTGCTCTACTTGCCATGCAAGTAAAGATGACCCCATAACGTTTTACAATGGAGCGTCCTCTTTTGACCTCTACAGGACCAAAATAATCCACTCCTACGTTTGTAAATGGAGTAAGGTCGGGAATGAGTCACTCTTTTGGCAAGTCTGCCATCTTCAGCTCACCAACCTTAACTTCAAGACGTCTACAATGGCTACAACTAGATATGATCTTCCTTTTAGCTGCATTACCTTTAGTGATCCAATATTTTTTTCTCAGCTTGGAAAGCATATGATTTCCTCCACTGTGACCTAATTGTTGATGAATATGCCGCAAAATGAGTGTGGCACTGTGCTGATCTTTATAAATAATGATAGGATACTTCCTTTCCTCAGGCATAGAAGCATTCCTCAGTCGTCCTCCAACTCTAATTAGACCATCTTGAAAGACAGGATCCAACTTATACAACTTGCTGTCTCGTTTTACCTTTAAAACAGATGAAGATGATAGAGCAGCAATTTCCTTTCCAAACTGTTACTGTTGACTAAATGTAACAATAGCGGTTTCAGCTTCAGTCAGGTCCTCCAAAGTCAAGTTCTGTG
This sequence comes from Rhinichthys klamathensis goyatoka, assembly GCF_029890125.1. Taxonomy (NCBI): domain Eukaryota; kingdom Metazoa; phylum Chordata; class Actinopteri; order Cypriniformes; family Leuciscidae; genus Rhinichthys; species Rhinichthys klamathensis. The sequence continues at coordinate 1,386,481 of NW_026606747.1, forward strand.
TAATCGTTGAGAATGTTAGCTTTTGAAGCATGAATTGTGTCAATGAGCTTTTCTGGAAAGTTGGGCATATTGTCTTCTGCTGTCCTGCGTTGTGCAAAACAAGCACAATTTGGGGATGGCACAGCTCCAAATAAATGCACGTTCATCCTGTATTCCACAGGTTCTTGCTTCAAGTCACCATCTGGCCACCACAAGAAACGAAGAAAATTTGCATCCTCTGTTACAACTTTGACCTGATGAAACATTGCTTTCACATCAGCCATAAATGCAATAGGCTCTTGTCGAAACCTTACAAGAGCTCCCAGAAGTGAATTTGTCAGATAAGGGCCTTGCAGCAGTTGATCATTAAGCAATGTACCTTTGAAAGCATCTCCAGAGTCAAATACCACTCTTAACTTTCTTTTCTTGGGGTGATAGGATGAAGGGAAAGTTTGGTATATCCCTCACCACGGTGTCTGTTTCAACTGATGCAATGGTACTCTTTCAGCATAATTTTGATTGATGACCTCATCCAAGAATGAAAAGTCTTATTTCTGTCCAATTTCCTCTTCAATTCCATTATTCGCTGTTTAGCCACACAAAAGGTTATTTGGCAACATGGGATTTTCCATTTTGAATGTAAGATTCAATTTGTAGTGTCCATCCTGAAGCTCAATTGACCCGTTTACCTTTTCCATAAATGCATGATCTTCTCTCGACATCTTTTTGTTCTCAGAAGCGATCTCATTAAAGTCGTGATTATACTGTTTATTGAGCATCTCCTCTAGCTTGCCTACAGAAATCCTATTAACAGTAACATCCGGACATTCAATTGTGTTCCCATTGTCCTTGCTTCCTTGGAGTGGTCCATTCACAACTCATCCCAGTAGGGTTCTCACTGCATAAGTTCCTTCTCCATCACTGTTTTTAACCTCCCAGGGCTCCATTACCTTGGAAGCATTTGGTCCAATTAGCAAATCCACATCAGCAGGAATATGAGGTATCTTAACACTTTCAGGTATGGCCATTTATCCAAATCCCCTTCGGTGACAATGTTATCTTTGAACACAGGCATTTTCTCCTGAGTGAAGACTTCTGGAAGACTATAAAAAAAGTCATTATAAAGGCTAGACATTTCCAATCCAGTCAAAATAGAACTACTAACAGAACTTTGATTGCCTATTGTTTTCAAAAGAATATTAGCTTTCTTTCCTTTTAATTTCAAACGGTGCATTAAGTCAAATATTAAGTATTTCATTAAGTTCATTTAAGTTTAAGTTCATTAAGTGTCCTGAACAAAATGTGGCAGAACTACCAGGATCCAGGAATGCATATGTTTGAATTACCTTTTGTCCTTTACAGGATTTGACTTGAACTGGTACAATCAATAATGCGCATACTCCATCACCGGCCGCTGTTTGACCATATGCTTGAAGGGCAACAAGCGCACTACTTAGTAATGGACGATTTTGTCCTTGAGTGTACATTCTCTCCTTTTGTTTAATATGCAGAATGCTGGGATGCATTTGGCCACATACTGTGCAAGTAAAGCACTTTTCGCAATCTCTGCTCATGTGTCCAACACAAAGACAGCCAAAGCAAATTACTTTCTCCTTTAGAAAGTTCAGTTTTTCCTTGTGCATCTTGTTTTGCATTTGTGTACACTGCTGCAATAAGTGATCACGTTTGCAGCACAAACATACAACTTGGGATTTTGATCTGAAATCAGACACACAACACTGAATTGACTCGCTGTTAGTAACAACCTTGTATTCCTAGGTTGAGGTTTCTGCTGCACAGTTTGAGTACTCTGGACATCATCAAAAAGTGGATCAGATGACATTTTGACTTGACGTTCAACAAATGTTACAATATCCCTGAACTGTGCTCTTCGATTGTGCCTTTCCAATAGCTCACAAGCAAAAGTTTTCCAATTTTCCCTTAATTTGTAAGGCAGCTTCATGATGACTGTTTTCAAATTGCTTGGCATCTCCAGCTCCTCCATATACTCAAATTCTTCCATTGCATTACAGCATCCACGCAAAAAGAGAGCATAACTCTGTAAGGATCTTACATCCTCTGATTTTACTGAAGCCCATCCAAGTAATTTCTTTATATATGCAGCAGCTATTTTGAACTCATTGCCGAAATGTTCCTTTAACAATGCTTTAGCTTGCATATCCTCTCTGTGCATCCATGTGCTGGCAACTGCACACAAGTTCCTTAGGTTGACCTTGTGTGTGTTGTTCCAGAAAGTACAAACAATCTCCATTATTGTTGGTTTTGTCCTCTATTCCATGTTCAAAAGCTCTGATGAAAGTTCTATATTGCAAAGGATTACCATCAAACACATGAATATCTCTTTGAGGCAGTGTGCTGGCTTGTTGTTGTTGTTGTTGTACAAGAAGAGCAGTAATCTCATTGTGTTTTCACATAATACTGCAGATGTTTGAAGTTGATGTTCCATTGCTGTTCTGCATTACATTTGATGTTTGCATTTGTGACACAGAATGAAGATTGCAGTGCACTGTGAGTTTGCTGAATCACATTCCTTGAGCTTGCTTGCTGGGAACAATTTGTTGGCATATATTTCTCAACATGAGGGTTAAAAATAACTTTGCCACTCATTGTAGTTCCTTTATCATAATATGCATTCATACCATCAGAAAGGGTTTTAGGATGCTGGTTGTCAGAATTGTTTAAAACCGCAATTTCAGCAGTAGCAGCAGCGATTTCTGCATCAATATTCATTTGCTCTTGTCTTTGCCTCGTACATCCAAGGCATGTTTCTCCTTTAAAGCAGTTGCACGTGCAATTAATGCAGCCTTTTCTTCCTCTGCTATAATTCGTGCCGAAGAAGCAGAAGATCTCGCACACTGCTAGAACTTTTCCTACTGGATGGTTTACTTGACACTCGTGAGGAAATGTTTGAAACGCTATCATTTGGTTCAATGTCATCTTGACAAGCATTGTCATCATCACCAGAACATGAAACTTGACTTTCAGTACTCAACCATTTTTGAACATCATCCCTAAACCCATTGTAAATTAACATCTTTCCATTAAACCATGTTTGTTGTTTTTCCTTTTCTTCATTAGGCAAAATAACATCACAGAATTGTGCATTTCTTCTGCTTCATCACACAGTCTTATGAATTTCCCAAAAGAACATTGCACTTCCTTTTCATACTCTCGGTTAGACATACAATCTCTTATGATAACCATCAAGTTGTTTGCTTTGTTTACTTTGGTCTTTCTTGTTTTCTGCAACGTTCACTGCACTTTCTGCAATTTTTCCATGCCCTTGGAGTAAGTTTGATACACCGGTTTTCTTTCACAGACTCCACCTTGTCAGCAACAATAAACTTAGTAAACCAATGCATTGGATTTATGCTATTAAAGGTGTGCACACTAGAGTCATTCATAGGTAGCACTACACATACCTTGAATTAATTCACTCGCTTTGTCACGACTGGTCCTTGATTCATACGTCCAATTATATCCAAATCCACATCGGAATCCAGTGCTAAGTTCGTAAAAAAGTTCCAAAGGAATGTGTGATAATCCACAAAGCACTTTTTGACAAAATGTAGCGACAAATGACCATCTTGTCACTTAGAGGTGTTTTTAGGGCCATCTGATGCGTGGCTCCAAACAAATGCACTTCCAGTCCAGTACTGTATTTATCTACTTTATTAATCTCAGTTCTGATGCTCAAACATTGCAATCACCAGTTAGCATGCCCTTACATTACCCTGACACGGTCAAAAGTTGTTTGCTTCCCTCATTCATTACACCTGACGTCTCTTCTTCTTCTTCTTCTTCTTCTTGAGTTTAATGGCGGTTGGCAAACCATTTAACGGTGCATTACCGCCACCAACTGGACTGGAGTGTGGAACGAGAGATTTAAGCAGAAAAAAAAAAAAAAAAATATATATATATATATATATATATAAAATAAATAATAATAATAATACTTATTAGATTCAGATTCTTTTAATTAATTCAGTTTCTTTAAGAAACCTAATTATATAGCAATATATCTGTCCTGCTGTTTTCCCCAAGAGACCTGACAACGAGACGTCATGATATTTTGCCTTCCTCAGTGACTGAAAAAGGTGCTCCCTTTTAATATTATATTTCCTACACTGAAGAAGAACGTGTTCCACTGTTTCTGATTGATTACAATAAGTACATTTTCCAGTTGGGTGCTTACCTATTTTATACAATGAAAGGTTTAGACCTGTATGACCTATTCTCAGACGAGTTATTAAACTTTCTTCCCTCCTTTTCCAGCCCACCATCCTCCCAGCACCAACCTGTCTCTGTATATTATACAAATGCCTTCCAGTTTTACTATTATCCCAAAACCCCTGCCAAACGGATTGTGCATACTTCCTGATAATTGACTTGGCTTCATCTTTATTTAACAGGGTTTTTAAGTCCACATGTTTAGTTTTGAGTGATCCTTTGGCCAGCATATCCACCTGCTCATTCCCCTCCACACCGACATGAGCAGGAACCCAAAGAAAGCATGTGGAAAGACCCTTTAGCTCCATCCTGTATAACATAAGGAATATGTCATTGATGATATTAGATCTAAATAATGATTTGCCAGATTTAATACTCATAAGTGCAGACAAACTATCAGATGCAATAACAGTATTATTTGTTTCCCTCTCTTCTATCCACTGCAGGGCCAATAATATCGCAATCAATTCTGTGGTATATACTGACACATGGTCCGATATTCTTTTCTTAATATATGACTCACTTGCTGGGATGTAAACTGCTACACCTGCACGCCCTGTGTCAGGATCTTTGGAACCATCTGTGAATATAACCATGGAATCTGCGAAATGCAAATCAAAATAATTCTGTACAATTCTACTTTCAGGAAGATTCTTTGACATATCCTTCAATTCCTGTTGTATATCTAGGTCTACACGTGGTGTTGGGAATAACCAGGGAGGAATAGAAGACTGTATCACTGTAGAGCTGTAATCTAAATGTCTTAATCCTATGACTTCTGCTTTTGCATCACCAATCCACCCAAAACTTATGAAATTTGTCTTATTGTGTTCCCAACAATCTATTAAAAGACTCTTGGCAGGATGCGACTCACATTGGCCCTGGATATTCACCCAATATGCCATCATTAATTTTACTCGCCTGATTCCTAACGGCATTTCTCCCATTTCGACCTGCATTGCTGATACAGGAGAGGTTTTAAAAGATCCACTACAAATTCTCAACGCCTGAGCTTGTATTACATCCAACTTCTTAAGATTTGATTCTGCTGCTGACATGTACGCTATACATCCATAGTCAAAAACCGACCTCATTAATGCCCAGTATATATTTTGTAGGGCTACTCTACTTGCTCCCCACTCTTGTCCTGACAGACAGCGGAGTATATTTATAACCTTTTTGCATTTGTTCTTGACTTTGTCTAAATGAGTATTCCATGTAAGCTTCTCATCAAACCAAACCCCAAGAAATCTAACTGTCTTAACTAGCTCAAGTGGTTGTTCATACAAATTCATGGAAATCGGTATGACTTTATGCCTCCTTGAAAAGCAAATCACCTTTGTTTTTTCTACAGACAATTTGAATCCCCATTTATTTGTCCATTTTTCCACATCAACTATTGCAGCTTGCATTTTCTTACTGACGTGCAAAACATTACGACCTCTTACCCACAGAGCCCCATCATCTGCGTACAAGGATTTCCCTACGCTTTGTTCAAGCTGAGAGAAGATGTCATTTATCATTATGTTGAATAGCAGTGGACTACACACACTACCTTGCGGAGTGCCATTCTCCACCTTATATACACTGGAGTATTCTGAGCCAACTCTTACTTGAATTTCCCTATCAAACAAAAAGTTCATAACCCAATTATATGTTCTGCCTCCAATACCCAATGACTTCAACTTAATAAGTAATCCTTCCTTCCAGAGCATATCATATGCTTTTTCAACATCAAAAAACACAGCTATCAATATTTCTTTGTTGGTCTGTGCTTTCCTGATGTCTGATTCTAAGCACAATACTGAGTCCATTGGATTCCGACCCCTACGAAACCCACTTTGATATGGGTACAGAAGAGCTTTACTCTCTAAATAATACGTTAAACGTTCTGTGACCATTCTTTCCATAATTTTGCATAAGTGTGACGTTAATGCAATAGGTCTATAGCTAGAAGGGTCTGACTGATTTTTTCCAGGTTTTAGAATGGGCACTATTATTGCTTGTTTCCAATCTAACGGAAGTTGGCCAATATCCCAAACTTTATTAAACAAACCCAACACCATGTCCAGAGCACTATCTTGCATGTGTTCCAGCATTCCATAGCATACACCATCCTTCCCTGGAGTGGTCTGACGAGCACCCATAATGGCTCTTCTTAACTCAAACATATTAAACGGTAGATCCAACGGATCTCCTGTCATCCCCCTTTTCTCTGTTATATTGGGATTCTCCATTATGATTTTCTCTCTACACTGCCTAGCCTCATCTGTGAGATTACATGAACTATGAACCCTTTCAAATGTTTGTGCAAGAAGTTCTGCCTTTTCTAAATTATTGACCGCCAATTTGTTACCATTATCCAACACTGGTATTTCATAATGTCTTCTAATCCCCCCCATTCTTTTAATTATGCCCCATACATCTGACAGCTGTACTTCCCTTCCAATAGTGTTACAATATTTCCTCCAAAATGTTCTTTTTTGTATTCTTATTGTCCTCCTCACTAATGCCTGGGCCCTTTTATACTGGATCAATGCATCCTGAGAATGAATTTTCTTGAGCTCTCTAAATGCTTTATTCCTGGCCTTTATGGCTTTACGACAGTTATCATTCCACCAGGGTACACTCTTAGTCCGTTTAATTCCATTACTCTTAGGAATAGTTTCCTCAGCAGACTGAATAATCTCCTTAACTATTTTACTATTAATTATATTTACATCTGTCTGATTCTCCTCCTTAAGTTTATAGAATCTATTATCACTAATCTTTTGAAAAACTTCCCAATTAGCATCTCCCAATTTCCATCTAGGAATTTTCTTTCCCTTTTCATAATAACCTTCCATGCCAATTTTCGTTACCACAGGATAATGATCGGTTCCTATTGTAGTGTATTTGATCACATTCCAAGTGCTTAAACCTGCTATTTCACTAGACACCAGTGTTAAATCTAGCACTGCCTCTGTGTTTTGCATACTATTATATCGTGTTCCTTCCCTGTTATTAATACATACCAAACAGTGATTATCTATAAATTCCTCAACCACTAAACCATTTGAATCTGTCCTACTACTGCCCCAAAGTGAACTATGTGAATTGAAATCCCCACACAATATCACATTATCATCTAATACCCCTACAACCTCCTCTAATGATTCTAGACTTATTTCCCCACACGGATTATAATAATTGATTATGTCAATATTACCTCTATTAGTCCATACCTTAACTGTAATTGATTCATACTCTGTGCTTATACGTATTACCTTATAACTCATTCCATTTTGTATGAATGTCATCACACCTCCCCCTCTACCAGATTCTCTATCTCTCCTAACAGCATTATATCCCTTTATAAAAAAATCCAACTTTGACTTCAACCATGTCTCCTGTATACAAATAACATCAGGTTTCTCTTCCAACTTATCAATATACTTTTTAAACTCCTGGCCATTTGAAATTAAGCTTCTTGCATTCCACTGGAGTAGAATTAACACCATTAAGACGATCCACCACCTGTCTGAGATGGCTGATTATCTTCATTAAGAATGTCTTTAACTGTTTCCCAGAGCAGCCCTCTCACATCAAGGTACTTCTCAGCTGATTTAACAATAATCTTTATCCTCTCATTCCGGCTTTTTGTCTGTGCTGAACAGTTGACTACATCTGCCATAAAGAATACAAAGTCATTCTTGTTCACAATCATAGTTTCCTCCTTCAACCTATTACAACCTCTACATTTCACGACTTCTTGATTTCTAATGTCACTTTGCCTTATCACCTGCGCATCTCCTGAAACCTTCCTTGCTGCCTCTGCGTAGCTTATTCCTTGAGCAGTCCTGACTCGCTGCACCTCTTCCGCTCTTTTACTAACCTCGCAACCACGGTAAGCTGAGCTATGCTCTCCTCCACAATTGCAGCACTTTAACTTCGTTCCCTCTGCACATTTGCCATATTCGTGGTTTCCACCGCATCTACCACATGTTTGCTTTCCCTTGCACACAGATGCTACATAAATCCGACAGCATCTGGCGGTTCTGAAAAGGGCTTATTTTCGGTGATGACAAATTCACTCGGACACTCTCCCAAGGGGGCGCGAGTATATAGGATTCGAGGAAACCTGACATTGGAAACTCTGACTGAGTTGTTCGTTTACAGAACAGAACAGCTGAAACGTGTTAGTTCAACGGGTCGCACACCGGACGAGAAGCTCAGCGCCGCGTCGCGCCACGTCACAACTCACAGGTATCGCACACCGGACGCGCGCATTCTATTCGGTTGTCTACTATCCACCTGACGTCTCTTGCTCTCTGGTTACCTATATACCAAATTAAACCCATACTCCACCCAGTGTTTCCCAGTGGAACTACAACAGACATTTAAATAGAGCATAATGGCTCTTACAGGTGTATAAGTGGCGATTTTAAATATATATATATATTAGGGCTGTCAATCGAGTAAAATTTTTAATCTAATTAATTACATACTCTGTAATTAATTAATCTAAATTAATCGCATACACAATCTTACAATGGTACAATTTCTGGTAAGCTACGTTTTTATTATTATTGCTTGACACAAATTTCACGATTTCAATTTAATTTAATTCTTGTGATTTGATGCAATATTGACTCATTTGGATAAATATACAAGATAGGCATTAATTTTTCTCAAGAAACAAAAAATATCACCCAATGCTGTAAAAATACAAAGAGCCATATCAGCTGGTAATATTTAAGGTTAAAAATAGCTCAAATTAAATATAATGCGTGTTTATTAGAAATAACAACTTTGATATATAAGTAAAAAATATAATACATATGTAATATAGTAGTAGGCTACATAAATTTAGAAAAACACTCTCTATAGCTCTTTTTTTATAGCCAACTATAACGTGCTATCATATGGTCATGAAATGGCTTTCCTGATAGTCTGGGTTTCCCCATACTCCCTTCCCGCAGCGCGATTTTATTCACGCTGAAAGGGGGTATGGATACCATGGACCAAATTTTCGCCTCATTTAGGGAACCAATCACAGAACGGGGAGGGAGCAGCAAGACGATGACGCGTCTATGCGACACACCGAAGCAGTTTGTTTATACCTATGGATCAAACATGGCAGTAAACGCGAAGTTACCTTTCGATGCAGCCTTACGGCCTTTTCACACCGCAAGCGTGAGCGGCATTTGAGCAGCGCGTCAGCGTAACATCGTCACTGCAGCTGCGCGAGAGTATTCACACTGGAAGCGTTTGTAGACAGTGTCACAGCAGCGGCTCCAAAGCTACATATCGTTAGCCTCATAGCATAATTGCTTAAGTCATTTTGTGTTTTTTCTTGTTTTCCAAAGACATTGAAATATGACTTCGGCATTATATATAAGCGAGCAATTCTTTACAAAGACAACTATACATTTGTTTTTAGAAGTTGGTCATTTTATAACATTGATAGTCTTGAAAGTTTGTAATGGGGAGGTGTACAACATTCGCATATAAGTTAAATGTAATACAACAAAACAACCCAGAAAATGGCTCCAATCTATTAGTTTCAGTCATACTTTCGATGTTTACAAGACCGCAACTCCGCGGATAAAAAACAAAACACACAAATAAACCACACACTCGGGTTTGATTTGGGTTGTGCTAGCCTGTAGCTGTCTGTGTGTTAACGTTACATGAACTAACGTTTATATATATTTTCTGGCTAGTTTACTTTAGTGTTTTTTAATTTATATAATACACAACTTTCACCCAAACTGAATAATTAAAAACAAGTTTTTACCGGGTAAATCTTCTATAAATATTTTAGAGTCTTTATTTTCTTTTATTTGCCTACTCAAGTTCTTGTTAAAACTTTTTGTGGCAATTTTTGTGTGAAATCACATTTATTTTTGTCCATCAAAAGTGTGCTTTCACTTTAATTTAGCGTGAGCAATGCAGCAAAAAACAGATTCGAAACCCCCGCTTCACTGCTGCTCACGCGCCGCTCCTGCTCGACGCTCACGCGCTGCTCCCGGTGTGAATGCACTCATTGCTTAACATGCACGCCGAAAAAAATACGCGCCGCTCACGCATGCGGTGTGAAACGGCCGTTAGATACACGCCATCGTGTAGGCTACACATAAATCTCTGACCCATCGGCCATCGTCGTCTCCCTCGTCTAATTTCTGTCGCTCTACATACGTCATCTGGTATAATCGAAACGATTGGCTATGAGCTACGTACAGGCGCATTTGATAGACATTCTTAGCACCCAATAAACGGCTCTGGGCATTCGTAAACCACGCCTCAAATACGAGAAAATGAACATGTGGTTCCCAGACCCAAGTCTCAACGAGAATTGGGTCTGGCGTTAGCCAGGCTACTTTCCTGAGGTAACTTATGGCGCTTTTCCACTACACAGTACCAGCTCGCCTCGGCTCGGCTCGACTCGACTCGACTCGACTCGCCTTTGTTTGGTTTTCCACTGTGTAAAAGTTGTACCTGTACCTGCTTTCGGGTACTTTTTTTCGTACCACCTCCGGCGAGGTTCTAAGCGAGCTGAGGCGAGCTAAGCCGATACTAAAATGTGACGTGAAAACAATGCCGACTGCTGATTGGTCACAGAGAATCTGCGTCATCATTGCACGCGCCAGATGGAGTATCCAGAATAACCCCGCCATTTTTAAATAGTTTGGCCAGAGATAGTTACTAAATTTACTACTATTATTATGGCAACTCGGAAGAATACGCCGTGGTCAAACGAGGAGGTGCAGACATTCCTTTGTTTGGTTGCCGAAGAGAGGATCCAGCGAGAGCTTGATGGGGCAACGAGGAACGAAATGCGTCGCTATGACGACCGGGTACTATTTGTGGCGGTACTTTCTGCAATGGAAAACGGAGCGAAAAGCGAGCCGAGTCGAGGCGAGCCAAGGCGAGTCGAGTCGAGTCGAGCTGGTACTGGTAATGGAAAAGCGCCATTAGGCTAAATGTTATGTGACATAATTGTTCTCCAGCTGTTTTATTGACCTCTTTTCGCGGTTGAAAAACACTGATTGATAGAGGAATATACATTTCGGTAAGTTATAGGCTGCCCTACTGTATCTTTCAACATTGTTCATTCGTGTTTATTTACTATTAGCTAGAGATGATCGGTTCACGTGCCGCTATAGGGATCTGTCATGTCACATTTACAAGCGCCAACGGTATTTATTGTTTGATTTTCGTAATAAAATTGACAGAATCTGAGACAGGGCTGCCAACTCTCACGCATTCACCGTGAGACTCACGCAATTGAGCCAAATCTCACGCTCTCACGCCACACCCCCGATTTCTCACGGTGAAGTGTCAACCCAGTCGGTCAAATGCCTGAAAGATAAGTTTATCTATAGATCTACCAGTTGAGCCATTCGTGATCGACTAGTTTTACCGCAAATTAGTTAAAATATCCTGTAATCTATAGCGAGCGAGCGTGCATGCGAGACAGATGTGTTGAGCTCTTAACGGCGCGGTCCTAACCGGGCACGACGACAGAGAGGTGATTAAGCGAGCTTGCGTGTCTTTCGCAACACAACCCAGTGGACAGTTACACTGTATTGAGACAGTTGAGAAATAATAATATTTTTAAAGTTTTCAACAATAATTGTCATTGTTGAACCCTTGCTCTTATTATATTTCTGATTTCTCAGTTTTGTCATTATTTTAGCAAATCATTTATTTTATATGTTTTGAGACAGTTTGTTTTAAGAAGTTTTAAAGAGTTAGTAAAAGAGTAAAGTAAAAGTTAAAACTTTTTTTATTTAAGTAGGCATCTATTTTTTATTAAGTAGGCCTATTTATTTTGTATTAATACATAACCTTACTGTATTCATTCATAATGTATCATTATTGCGTGACATTTGTGTCAATAATCGTCAAGCACAGGGGACTTCGCGTAGTGGGAGGGGGCCCCCAAATCAAATTCTGCTTAGGGCCCCCAAAAGGCTCGGACCGGCTCTGGAGACCAGACAGACAGTGTGAGTTTTTTGTGACAATTGTGAGGGAAATACACAATTTATTCCCATAAACTGTGTAGTCAGCCGTTCTCCCTCCCATCTGCACCGTGTGAATTGTGAACGCAGGCAGGTCAGTGAGTTACAGGGCGCTCCTTGTCTCCATCCAGTTTAGGCTGGTAATAGGCCTGTTATATAGTTTATATAGAATTAAGTTAGCAATAGCAGAGTTGTTTGTTTTGCAGCACTGAGCAGTTATTTTACATAACTTTATCATAAAAACAGTACAAAAGCATTTCCAGAGGACAAATATGGACATGCCTAGTAGTTAATGTTAATTATTGTTTTCTAAGAACAGAATGTCAATTAAAATGTTAAATTTAAAATTAAATGTAATGTAAATCTCCCAAGAAATTCTGTACAGATACCAAATACCTTGACAATCAATATATATTTAATACACTTCTGCTAATGCAAGAATTTTGTGTTTGAATTTTTCCCCACACCAAGCCACGCCCCTCAATAAGCCCCTCCCCCATAACCCAAGCCCCGCCCCCCACAATCTCACTCTAAGCTGAACTCAAAAGTTGGCAGCCCTGTCTGAGAGCTGAGATTTTTTTAATATCATAATAACGTCTGTCTTGTCTGTTTCCGTGTCCTCTCTTTGGTGCGCGATTTTTCTGTGCGTGAGAAAATGGTTGTGTGACGTGAGAGCGCGTGAAAAGTTACAACACACACACACAAGCGCGCTTTCTCTCAGACACACTCACCGACTCACGCACACACTCCTGGATGCTTTGCATTGATGTGGTACTTTAGAGTTGACAAACTCCGTCAAACAATGATCCAAGCAGCGCGTTCTTGTCTCCCTCCTTTTTACACGAATGGTGGCTACGGCTAGAACGGCTCCGCAAAGGTCAAAACGGAATGGATTAATCTGCGTTATTTTTTTTAACGCGTTATTTCTTCTCAGATTAATTAATCGAAATTAACGCGTTATTTTGACAGCCCTAATATATAAATATATTTAGACTGAACCAATGTATATTATGTTATTGTCATTAAACCTTTAGAATCTATGTTTTTTTAGGTTACATTTTACTAACATGGGAAATAAATATTTGGTTAGAGTAATCGAAATAATGGATCAATTATTTGATTACCAAAATATCTAAGATTTTATTTTTAATGTATGAAATTGTAGTTTGCATATTGTAAACTTTATTAGGGCAATCATCATATTTGGCTTACTGTGCCCATTTATTTTTTATTTTATTTATTTATTTAACAGGGACAGTGTATGGGATTCAGCCATACCAGAATTAGCTACAAGCTAAATTTCATCTGTAGTCCCTGGGCAGGAAAGGAAAACATACAATTGACAATCCAACAAACACATATAAATATACCATAAAACATCATCACACAAATCGCCTCTCAGACAACAAGTTTCACATGATTAATGGGTACATGATTGTATAGATTTTAACCATAATTTTACTTTATATTTAAAACAAGTGAATGTGTCTCTAATCTCTTTTGGGACTAAATTCCAGTGCTTGGAGGCTCTGATATACCCCTTTTCCACCAAAAACGAACTAGTTCGGAACTGGTGCTGGTTCAAAGTTGGTTCGGAGTTGGTTCAACTTGCGAACCTTCTCAGAACCTGTTTGTTTTTCCACTGACTAGAGCGCCCAGCGAACGACGTCGTTACGTCACTGTGTACGTCGCCATACATCTTAGCTAGAAACGCTTGCAAGTAGGCTACAACATTACTTTGGGATTATCTCTAACTCGTGAACCAAGAAGGCTTTAAAAACAATTGAAATATGTAAGTCTTTTAATCTTTTCCTTTGATATGTAATCTTTTCTGATTAGTTATGTACTCCTGTCTTGTGTCTTTTTTTTTCTTTCCATTTATTTGTTCTATATTGTGACTGTTTTCCAGAGGTGGGAGTAAGTCACACATGTGCAAGTCACAAGCAAGTCTCAAGTCTTAACCTTCGAGTCTCAAGCAAGTCCAAGTCAATTTTTTATAAAAGCAAGCAAGTCAAGTCAAGTCACTGCCTTATGTCAAGCAAGTCAAGTCAAGTCATAGCTTGGGTCACAAGTCACTGGCAAGTCATACAAACGTTTGATGATTTCACTGAATTTATATATTAAAATAAGTTAAAACTACATAAGTTGTGGACTATGGTTTTATTTGCAACATATTTTTTTAAAATATGCATTTCCACATACAGCTGAGTGGTTACTACAATAAAAATCTAAAAAATAAAAAATAAATACAATTTCAAACTACATAGCCTAAAATGTAAATGTAACTGAAATTAGGCCAACATTAAAGCATGAAAAAATAAATATGCCTAAAACATTGCAGAAGACCGTTAAAAGGTATTAAACAATTCACAATTCAAGTATAATGGTTCCTATGCCACCAAATGGCATTCTTCAAACTGGCATCCCCTTTATATAAGTTATATTACAGCCGTTGGCATTTAGCCTATTATGAAGTTAAAACCGCCAATAGGTGGCGCCAAATCACCGTCTTAATGTACGAGTCATAGAAGCAGTCAACTGATTTGTTCAAAATGACAGATTCGTTCTGGAACTAAGCAACTGAATCAGAAATACGCAAGCAACTCTTTCTGTGGCTTGTTTGGAACTATTGTCATTGGAGGAATAGAGCAAAAACAGAAAATATTTGGAATATTATGTCTAAAATGTCACATCACAATATTCACTCTTTGTTTACTGAACTGTTTTATAAAATCGTCACATTTGCAATCGCGCCAATAATCTGGAAATATTTTTTTATATATGTTATAATTATGAAAATAACTCATACTAGGGCCATTTTTCCACCACATTTTGAATTTTGGGTGCATATTAATTCTGCTGGCATTTTTTGCCACCAACCCCCTGATAACATCTATCCCTGCTTTAAGAGAAACATAAATGACGAAACTAACAGTTTTCTATATTGTTTTTCGTCATTGGAAAGAACAACATTTTTGGCTTTAAAGCATGATTTAAAAAGAAATGTGGCAAATGTTATACAAAACATATACCATCATTAATTATCATTTGAATATTGACAACATTAAGCTACATTTGAAAACATAATTGTGTATAAAGAGGCATGCTGTTTTGACCAATATTATTCTCTCTAGATTTAAAGATAGTCAAATTAACTATAACAAACAGGTTAAACAAGCCATAGCTTACTTTTAGACGTGGTGAATGAAGTTCGACTCTTCGAGGTTGTGATGGTCGTCCGATATGCCTTGCCAGTTATTCTGCGTACAACAAATCTTCTTGCATGAATATGGTCATTTTCTAGTGTTTATATCCAAAAAGAAACGATGCTGGGAGATGTTTTTGTATTTAGTGCGCTCACCGCGATGTAGGCTATTTCTGGGCTTGTGCAGCGTCACGCAATCGCGCAGAATCTGATGACTGACGTCAATGGTTCCGTTGCTTTCATTTTGTTTATCAATGGATGTTGCGATGATTTATATAAAAATGTGTATCAAGTCATTCTCGAGTCATACAGTTCAAGTCAAGTCAAGTCTCAAGTCATTGGATCTCAAGTCAAAGTCAAGTCGAGTCATTTTCTTAATTTAGTCAAGCAAGTCTCAAGTCCTTAAATTTGCGACTCGAGTCTGACTCGAGTCAAGTCATGTGACTCGAGTCCCCCATCTCTGCTGTTTTCTCCTTTGCTTACATAACGTTTTCAATAAAAAAACTAAAAAAAAAACTAGAAACGCTTGCGCCAACTTCAAGCATAACAATTACAATGGCGGACTACATCGTGTTTCTGCAAATGTTTCTCCTGGCTTTGCGATCCTATATTATGTCAGAAAATATGTTAAACCGCTCCCAGCCCCCGACGTAAGCATGACGTGGTAAAAGAACGGTTCTAGTCCAGCAAAGAGTTGGTGCCGCTTTGGAACCAGTTTTCCTGGCCGAGAACCGGTTCTTTGGCTGTCGAAACACAAAGAACTGGTTCGCGCGCAGGCACCGGCTCCGAACCGGCTCTCAAAATGCGTTGGTGGAAAAGGGGTAATAGAGAAGGCTGGTCTGCCAAACTCAGGCCCCGTTCAGACTGCAGGCAAAAGTGGCCCAAATCCGATTTTTTGGGGTCAAGTGACCAGGTCAGACTTTCTCAGAAGTAGTGTGAACACTCAAATCTGGCCCAGATCTGATTTTTTCAAATCAGATTTAGACCACTTCCATATGTGGTCCTGAATCAGATCCAGGTCTGATTTTTTTCAATACCGCCGCAGTGTGAACAACCAAGGCGGATTTGATGCGACTTTTACGTCAATCTACATCGACATTTGTCACAAATTATGCGCCAGCGAGTCAGACATTCTGTCAGTCGATCTCTGACAGAGATAATCAAAAGTTGCCCTCAACATCCGAAAGTTTTCAAAAAACAGCGTCTCTCACATCACATTCCCACCACTCCTGGGGTCGGTGCAGGCTACTTTTGCGTCCATTCGCTTTTCCTTTAACTCCTAATTGATAAACGAAAAACATGCTTTCTTCTTTATATTAGTTTTTAGACTGGTGAAAAAATATTCACATACAAACTTATTTTCCTTATATAGCCTACATTGCTTATTTAATTGAACATCAAATAATTGACATAAGCTTTTTATTTTTATTTTTTTTACAAAAATAAGAAATTTGATTTCTGCATTTTATTTTCGTTGATCCGGAACATTTAGATAATATGGAGCGTCTGTGAATTTTTTTTTAAAAATAATAATCCGTGACGACGGTTTTGCAATCCGTCCCCTCAAGTTTAAACCGTAGACCTACTCACGAATTCTTAAACTGTTGCCTCGATCGGTTTAACAAATCGTGCCCACGGATTAATAAACTGTAGGCATACCCACGATTTCCTAATCCGCGCTCTCAGATTTGTAAATATCAGTTCTGTGTAATTTCTTAAAATTTCAAAAACAAAACGACATTTAGGTACTGTCTTAAGTGAACTCATTTATAGTTATAAATCGCAAATAATAATAATAATTATCATCATTATTATTACATTTATTAGGCTACATATCTAGAAGACGCTTTTATCGAAAAAAGGAACAAAGCAATTCGTCAAATGTCAGTCATAATACAGGTTAGACAATAATAATACAGGGCTAAGATTATCACAAATAAACACAAGATTGTGACGCATATCAAGTGTTTGTGTGGAGTGTGGAGCGCGCACTGCATGGCACGGAGGCGCGGGCGCGAACACTGGCATTCTCCTATCAACAGTGGAAATAACTTACAATACTCTATAATTTCTGGTCATACAGAAAATAATAATACATAATCCGCAACTACTACTTTTATTTGTGTAGACTCACAATAACAAGAAAACGTTCTTCTTTTGTAAAATAAAAGAAAACAATCAGGCGCGCTTTCGTGATCTCCGTGAACTTGAACACGTCTCAAAAATGAACTGAAACAAAATATAGCCTACCTATATAAAGCTTGAAATGTCCACTTTTAAACGAACAAATTTGAATCGAAAGCAAATACCTTCTGATTATGTAATCCATATGAAGGTGCATTTCTCTCTAAAGGTGCATCCACTTTACAGCGGAGGTGGAGATATGTTTGAAGCTGACACTGCTTTGAAAACACTAGTTTATTAATAAACAATTAAAATGGCTAATTTTTTCAGACACATTTACTATCATTAGCCTATTATCACCTATAAATCACTTCTCTGTAGGCTATGGTTCCAGAGACACCGCTCTTCTCATTCAGCACTGCGGGAAAAATATCATCGGGTTCTAATTTGGCCTTAGAAAACCAATAAAATCGACATTTGTTGCATATTAATTTGTAAATATTTAAAATGTTTAATAGGGACAAAAAGTCATAAACAAAAATCTGAAAATTCGTCTATATTTATTTCTTTTGCGCAGCATTTGGTGTGTGCAGTTTAAATTCAAATTTTGTTGTTCAACTTTGCGTTTTAAAATTACAACAACCGCTCATTTTTCGTTTTTCAATTACGGGTTAAAATAGGAAAAATTAATGGACGCAAAAGTACACGGACCGTTTGGACAGAATACGAGACAAGAGTTCTTTATTAAATCCATAAAAGAAATACAGGAATACTGGATTCTAAATCTCAAAGAAATGCCACAATCAAGACCTTGGAGCAGAAATGAGGGAGAAACACCCAGAAACAGCTCATATGTGCCGTTCACAGCATGCCATTAATGCTTGGATAACACGCCACGTCTCCTTCCATTAATAATAATAATAATAGCTAGTCCGTTGCCATGATTGTAGGAATGATTTAGAAAAAAATCGCAAAACTTTTGCGCAAATCTGTAATGGAAACGCGCCGTTATTGTTCTTTTGCGCATGCGGGTCAGTTCGAAACCGCAAACAGTTCACACTGGAATCTGATATAGGCCACATTTTAAAAGGTAATGTGAACAGCCAAACAAAAAATCGGATCTGAGCAAAAAATCAGAATTGAGCATTAAGACTTGCGGTGTGAACGGGGCCTCAGTACGTCTGCGCTGTGCGGCACAGTGACCTCTACTGGACGCTCTAGTTGTTCTCCGGCTATCTGAGAGCAATATTATAAACTCCTTTAATGGGGGCACAGCCAAATTATTAAATATTCTGTACACTAAACAAACATTAGCAAAACACATACAATTTTCAAAAGTCAAAAGTTTATGTTTTTGAATGATATTGCAGTAGTGATAACCTGATGGCTTTTTATCCAATACTTTAAGAGTTTGTTTATATAGCGTTTGTAATGGAGCAAGTATTGTTTTTCCGGTTTGTGACCAACTTGTAATGCAATATGTAAAATGTGAGACAATCATTGAATACATATACAATTTGCCAGCATCTAGAGCTAACTGATTACGGATGTGTCTAAAATTTCTTAAATTAAATTGAACAGTATTACAAACCTGCTTTATATGTTTCTTAAAAGACAACTGTGAATCAAGAGTAACTCCCAGATATTTAAAGTGTGACACAACCCTGATTTTTTCCCCATTTACAACGACATCTGGTTGATTTTAATTTTTCCTTATATAAAAATACATACACACGGTTTTACTGACGTTTAGCGTCATGCAAGACTCAGAAAGCCATGTGGCAATTTTAGCCATTGCTACTGTTAATTTGGTTGCCACTTCGTGTCTGTCTCTTCCATGTGCCAGAATGACCGTGTCATCTGCATACATTTGAGTATCAACTTGAGGACATACTAATGGCAAGTCGTTAACATATAGACTAAATAACAAAGGGCCTAACACTGAGCCTTGTGGGACGCCAACAGTACAGTTACTAAAAGATGACATTTTATTCCCAACCCTGGTACTTCTCATGGTCTTCTCATGGTAAGATAGGACTCCATCCATTTCATAGCAGCATCAGAAAATTTGACAATTTAGACAGAAGAACATTATGATTTACTGTATCGAAAGCTTTTTTTAAATCCAAAAAAACTGCTCCTACAGCACTCCCACTGTCTAGTTTTAATTTCACTTTTTCAACAAAATAGCAAGTAGCCATTTCAATCGAATAATTTTTTCTAAATCCAAATTGCATTGGATGAAGTATTTGTTCAAAATTTAAAAAGTCGGTTAACTGCTCAGTTACCACCTTTTCTGCAATTTTTGATGTCACCGGCAAAATGCTGATGGGTCTATAATTAGCAACATCAGTAGGTTCCCCTGCCTTGACGATTGGAACTAACACTCCATCTTTCCAGGAAGTTGGAAAAATGTATTGCTTTACCGATAAATTAACTAAGTGTGTAATGGGAGTGCTGAGGGAATGAATATTGTTCTTCAGAAATGTTGAATCCCACTTAAATGTATCTTTTGCCTTTGAGAACTTTAAAGTGCTTAATGTCTTACAAATTTTATTTTCAGGAACTTCAGTTATCTTAAAAACGGTCTTATTATAATCTGGTGTCACTATATTTTTAATTCTTGCACCAAAAGTGTCAGATAAATTCTGCACTGATGCGGTAAAATAAGTATTAAATACAGAAGCTATTTCACTAGGATTTGTGCAGCAGGAACTCTGCATTAGCGGAACCGCGGGTTACGGGCGGGTAAAGAAATTGTCACTTTATTTGCGGGGCGGGTCATTATTATTGTTTTTTTTAATCCATGTATGTTGCTTGCAATTTCCAGCCTATATTAAATATTTGGGAATATCTATTTTCGTATTTTATTAGGTTATTTGATAAGGTTACAATACGAATGCCGTAGTAATCTAACTTGCGTGAGGTCCATAAACCTTTGGCGTCATGTGACACGTCACGAAAGCAGCTCCGCAGCTCCCGCCGCCAGCCACGACAACGACAACAACAACAACGGAGAAATAAAAGTGAAGATGGAAGACGAGGTGCGGGAGAAATTGAGGTCGGGAATTTACCTGATTAAAGTCCCCATGAAATCAAAATTGACCATACTTACTTTGTTTGCCTAAATTGATCGTTTTGTGGTGAACAGTTCATCCATACAAGTCAATCCACACAAAAAATTTTTTTGGGCTTTGTAATCTTTAATCAAATTTTGAAAATGCTCCTCCCCTATGCATTGGAGGACCTTGCCCGATGACGTAGGCTTTACGGTTTGGGTGTCTGCTTAACATCCATAACCACGCCCCTCCAACTGACAGTAGACAGGCTGAATGAAAACACCTACTTTTCTAGATCCAATCAGGTGCTAGTTGGAAAAAAGCCACGCCCACTATTTTGCCTCATTTAGTATTCCGTTTCTCTCGGAAATACGTCACAACACTGGAGAAAAGTAGTTTGCAACTTCCGGTTCACGGGGACTTTAAATTGAAAAGAAAAATAAGGTTAGGCTGCTAAATCTTATGTTTGGGAGATGTTCTCAGAAATAGACAGCAGGAGACAACAGTAGCTAGATCGGCTACCTGAAGTGCAACTCGTGTGAAAAATATACAAACAGTAGCGCCACAAAACGGGCACTTCAAGCATGTCAAGACATATTTGTGGGGGGTCTAAGAAATAAAAAATGGTTTAGCCTATTAGATGAATACAAACGCTGCTTTGTAAATGTTGAAAATGTTTAAGTATCATATGACCTGATTTATGATTCATATTCATAATCGTCTCTTGTTGCCAGTTTACAGGGCGATGTTTCCAAGCACTTTCAGGCTGAAATAAAAGCTGTTTTCATTTACATTACAATGCCTAGTAGTATGCAGTGTTGGGGTAACTCATTACAAGTAACTTGAGTTACGTAATCAGATTACTTTTTCAAGTAACTAGTAAAGTAACGCATTACTTTTAAAATTTACAGCAAAATATCTGAGTTACTTTTTCTAATAAGTAACGCAAGTTACTTTGTTTTCCCCTTTATTGACTGACTGCTCTTCTGTCCTAATGTTGAGACAAATCGAAGTGCAGAGGCGTTGTGTGTAAACATGATGGTTATAGTTCTAGATTAAATGTAAGCGTGGATTTACTCATCTCACTTGCACAAAAAAGATTCAATATTCCTCAAAAGGAATAAAATCAGTGAAATGCAGAATCAGAACACTATGCAAACCTCCAATACCTAAATATGTTAAATAAAACATAAATTTTTATGCATTTAATCTTTATTGACCAAAGTAGTTGCTTCTGACCTCCGATTTTTCAGTTAAACCATAAGCAAAAATGACTATAGATTTTTTTATATGTTTTTATTGGTAAAGTAAGTGTTAAATTTGTTTCTCCTGCATCCTCTTCTTCTGTTACCCAGAACAGCAGCAGCTGAAAGGTTTGTTTGAGCGGCGCCCTCTACTGAACACTACTGTACTCTACAGTACAGGAGTAAATCTGCATTTCCTTCAGTCTGAGGCTTATTTTTTCACTTTTGGTGTGAAAGGGTCTTTACATTTGCCCAAAAATATATCTTTTTTGGTATAAAAAAACAAGCCCAGCCCAGGTGGAAAAAAAGTAACGCAAAAGTAACGTAACACATTACTTTTCTAAAAAAGTAACTAAGTAACGCAATAAGTTACTTTTTAAGGGAGTAACGCAATATTGTAACGCATTACTTTTTAAAGTAACTTTCCCCAACACTGGTAGTATGTCTATTTAACGGTCGCGGGTCCGGGGCGGGTGCGGGTTGAAAAAATAGATACAGTGGTGCAGGGCGGGCCAAATAATTTCATAAAAGCGGGACCCGCGGGTTGGAAAAAAAGCCAACCCGCGCATCACTACTCTGCATGTTAAAAATAGTACACAAATTGATTAACTTAATACAAAATAATTTTGCATAGTTAAGTGAATAAATTAAATTATTAATTTATTAATACAAAGGCCCATTAATTATGTGGTTGACAAAATAAAATGCATTATGTAATCACATTTAAGCCTTTTTCTAAGTTTAATATAACTATAAAAATGTTTATCAAATAATGGTACAGAAATGTATGTATTAATGAAAATGTATTTAGAAATTTGATTTATATTAAGTTAGCATTTAAGAAGCATCCGTGCTGATGAGGTGTAGTTGGTGTGAGCTTAAAGTACAGTGTCAAAAGTCCCCTATAGCATAGTATTAAATAGGGCACTATTTTAGGACAAAAGTGAATTGGATGTTAGCAAGTGCACTCATTTCACATGTTGACTCTTCTTCATGAGTTCCATATATGGACTAAATGTGCACAGGGCGTCCTCAGGCTGCCAGTATGGCAGTACATCAGAGTATCCAGCGCTCATAATGATTACATCGGTCAACTTTTGGTATAAGTTCAATAAATATTATTCCTCTCTATACTGTACACCTATGAGAATCTAGCAATATTTCTCCAAATGTGCTCATTTTTAGCTAAAAGCACCGAAGGACGTTGTTTGATCAAGCGCTGTCATGACAACGAGGAGTTTTATAATTAGGTAAATAATTATTCATTCCCAACCACTAGGGGACTGTAGTCACTTCCGGTTGGTATGAAGTCATTTTGTTCCCATCTCTGAAACAGTAACGTGCTTTTTGTTTGCTCTATATAATCTTATTAATCTGTATTAAATTACTGCTCATCCATAATATAGTTAGTTACAAGTATTTTTATGTTCATTTGTGGAAAATACGCGCTAGGTGGTGTTTTAATTGAATGAGGCCTGCTCACCGGCGTCGTTGTAAAGCCATATTATAACCTTAATAAAATAGCATGCAAAAGTATCCTAAAATAATCTTATATTACGTGTGCTGTATAGATCAGGTGTTGTGAAAGTATATGATATGGTTTGGTGAGAAACATATTTATTATTTATCGAAAATATGTTAGTACGTGTAGGAAATGTGCATATTTGTACCATTTTGAGATATCATGATTCATAAAAACAAAACACGAAATATGACAGACTAAAGTGCATTCTTCTGCGAGGTAAAAATATCCCGGTTGTCATTTGTCGTGCAATGCTCTTCGATCACATGTTTAGTGTTTATGTAAACTACATTCAGATTCATCAGTCGGAATGAATTCATGGCTATTGCAGCAAAAGTTGTGCATGATGCACAGCGGTGGCGGTGATTGACGAAGTGTGTGTGTGTAACATTAAGTGTGTCTAGCTAATAGTTATGGTTTGTGTAATGCGTTCATGCAGATATGTAAGTATCATTGTTTATATTTGTTGTATTGCGGGTGGAACTATTGATATTCATTTTGGTTTTGCAAAATTAATCGATAGAAATGTGGTCATTTTATGATTCAGCACGCTAATACAATGTTTTAATGCTGTGTGCGATTGGACGATTAAAATGTGTCGAAGATCTGCTTTTGAAGAAATATCGTAGTATCGTGTTCCAGCCACTGATCTATATAATGACTAATACTATATACTAATGGATCATTATATAGATCAGTGGCTACAGGTCTGTATAAAGGCGTGCTGCTCCATGACCACACTGTTCAGGTTGGTTAGTCGTTTGTCAACTGTAACTACACTGATTATGTCCTTGGAGTTATGCTCCATGGTTGTGTAGGTGCAATATTGGGCAGAGTGACCTATAGAAAAAGTATGTCATCATACTCTGAAGTATACAGGTGATTAACCTGTTTAGTGAACACACAGTAAAGAGACATTCAATGACTAACCTGGGGAGTCCATTCTTCCATCAGCTGAAACAGAATAAGGGTATTTAATGTTATATCTGATAAGACCACGTGCATTATCTAACCTGTTTGGTGAAAGGGAGTATGCAATATGCAGGAAACAGATAATGATACATATTACAATACAGTTACCTACTTACCCAGAGCAACAACACTGTCCTTTGTTCGCAAGGTGTCAATGACCATAGCCCTGTTGTGCTCCCAAAACTGTTTTATAGCATCCACACAGTACGTGTCCTGTACCGCGTAAAATGTTGAGGGTGCCACCATTCCCATATTCATAAAGTGGGAAAGGAGGACAACCTTTGAGAAGTTATTGCCAGAAAGCAGTATGTTTGTGGACAACATGAAGTCCCCTCCTTGCATTCCATACTTCAGGACTGGCTGGCTGTTCCACTTCCAGAGATCATGCCCATGTGAACACAACTGTAAATGAGAAGACAACACTTGGTGTGGTTAAATCCGTGCACATGATATTTTAGCAATAATGCTAAACCAGGGATGCTGAATTATTAATTCAACTTTTTAAATTTTTATCTCAATAATCTATTATAAAATTAATGTTTGAAGTTTTTGGTATCTCACTCTGTGACAGTGCAGTAATAGGAGAGAGAAATAGGAAAACAGATGTTAGTAGGCGAGGTAAGAGAATACTACCTAAAATACCAGGAGAATTACATTGTGTACAAGGAGGTATGATCAATAAGAATATGTCAGCACACCATTATAAATTTACATGCTAAATACAGGCTATAATTTCCATTGGGTTAGTATGTACAAGCTGTCATCCCATGTATGCATTCATTGAGCTGATGTACAGGCCGTCAGAACTGCTGAAAGAGATGTAGGCATAAGTGCAGTATGTAATGAGTAGGGTCATAGAAGGTAGAATGTAATTTCTGAGTTCCTTATGGATTTCTCAGAGGGCAACTTCTCGCGACTCTGTGAGTAGTAAAAGCATTTGTAAGGCTGGAAGATTAAAGCAGTAATGTTAACTCACCCACTCTACAACGGCCGCAGTACCCCTTGAATGAAGTTTCACCTGAAAAGTTGAATAGCACTTCTTGATGGGCAGCTGGAGGAAAGTGGCCAGTTGCATCAAGCTGCTTTTGTAAGTGATGCAAGCAGGCTGGTCTATGAGGTCATCTTCAGAAATGACTGTCTCTGGGCCGGGGAAGGTGGGCATGTCAGAGGCTGGTAGCTGCTCTGGGTTATCCGGCTCATCTAGCTCATGGCCTGGCGCATCTCCACGGTCATGTATGTCCAGTACAGATTCCCCAAGCCCAATAATAGGGAGTCTGTCAATGACATCCTGCAATGCACTAGCAGCTCTGAGTGTCAAAAAAAAATACACAACTGTCAAATACACAAAAATGTTCAATATCAGAGGACAGACTGAAAATTTCTATATTTGTGATTATTTGACAAAACTTGCCAATAAATTACAGCAATACATACCGCACACAGATTGGTGGGACATAGTCAACATCAGAAAATTCTGAAGCCATTTTGTCTATCAATTCAATTCTACAAAAGACAACCAAAAAATGTCACTTCCACACTCAAACATGTAATCATAACAAGATGATTAGGTGATGTGTTCCACTTACACACTGTTCTGAAGGCTGTTTGCCTGTAGTTCATCCACTAGTGGAGAGCCATCCACAAGCTTCATGGAATTCATACTAAACACAAAGCAAGTTTGAGTACATTGACAATGAGACGATGTACAATAAAACAAGTGGATTAATAGCGGTTATTGTGTTATGTCTACTTTTACACATATACCTGTCTTCCATAGACCCCAAAGCTTGATCCTCAGCCAGTGGTCCAACTCCTACTAGAAAATCGTCACTGTTGACATAACAAATTACATATCAAATGTAATGCATGTGTACAGCATGGCGACATATAATCCAGCTGTAGAATGTAAAGACAGGAGCAAACAAATTGTGTGCATTTCATGTAACTACATAGTACTGATTTTACTGACCAGCAAGAGATTTCCAGGACGCATGCGCGAGAACTGACATTCTTCTTCTACTACTATGTACAGCACGCGTCTTCCTCTGCTTGTAAGACGCACGCTGTGTAGTGTGTAGTAGAAGAAGAATGTCAGTTCTCGCGCATGCGTCCTGGAAATCTCTTGAACTCTCGTCTCAGGCCCACAAGGAAGCAATGGAATAGTCGAATAAAGTCGTTATTTTTGTTTTGTTTTTCGCACAAAAAGTATTCTCGTCGCTTGATAAACTTATAGTGGAGCCACTGTAGGCACATGAAATATTTAAACATTTTCTTTAATGACTTTCTGGGCCGTCAAGTATCATTCCCTTTGGCAGCCTATGTAGCAGTGATCCACCTCTCAGATTTAATCAAAAATATCTTCATTTGTGTTCGAAGATGAACGAAGGTCTTACGGGGTTGGTACAGCATGGGGGTGAGTAATTAATGACTTAATTTTCATTTTTGGGTGAACTAACCCTTTAAGCTCATCCAGAGTGTTGGGTCTTGCGTCTCTCAACTTTCTCTTCACAATATCCCACAGATTCTCTATGGCAGCGGTTTTCAATAGGTGAGGCGCGCCTCCCCTGGGGGGCGCCAAAGAGCCACAGGGGAGGCGCGACATGCGAAGAAAGATTAACATACATTGCTGCTAGGTAACTTCAGACTGTTAACGTTAGCTAAATATTTATTGTAGAACATCCTATGTAGCTTACTAAAAACATTCTGTGTAGGCCTACCATGAAAACGAATCCATTTTAAACCGCAGCATTTTTCTGTCAGTAATGTATGACAAGTAGTGCTGTCAACGTTGACGCATGCGATTAATTTTTGCCCAGCTTCAACGTGTTAAAGTATTTAACGCAGCATTCGTTCTTTCTTTCATCCTTCAGCTAGGGTTATATGATCACGCTCTTATTCGCGCAAATGCTCTTAAACCATTCATGCGCGACAAGACAAAAGAGAACGCGCTGTCAGTGAATGTCCTCCTGACACACACACACACACACGACTCACAGAAAGACGCGCGCCAGTATCGAGTTCTCTTTCGCGCTTGAACGAACAATAACACACACATTTATGCCAAAATGTTCTCTTTGTCGAGTATCCTCACAATACCAGTCTTAAATTAATTAAAAAAAATCTTAAATGGAAGTAAAAGTGAGAATGAGATGCGTGAGATCCTGTCTGCAGATCTTAAAGTGATAGGAGCCACAATTCTCTCTGTCAGTAAAGTTAACCAAAGAGCAAAGGGAACAGAGAAAATTACTCCCTGTTCTTGACTAAAGAACACTTGTAGCTTTAATAAGGATTAATCTATATTTCATTTATAATTTATGCAGTGCGGACTGTTTTATAACCTTATTCAATTTCTGTATATTTCATACCTGTTAGACAGGAAAGGCACAGGTAAATATGACATTTATTATGGGTTTAAGTGAGGATTGTTTTAAGTTAACTTAAATAAAAAAAAATTATATTTTTTGAAGCCTAATAAATGTTTAAAATTTGGGGAAAAATCATTTTCATGGAGACATCAGTAGCTATATTAATATCAGTGATACTGGCCTTCATTCATAAAAAGATGACATTAACATACAGCCATAATACTTGAAAATAAATGGTTCCACTGAAGATAAGTCCGTCTGTGCAGTTTCAGCCATCGGGTGTCGTCAGCGTTGGCGCCGATTACACATGTTAAGCATGTTTTGTTAACTTGTGGTTAGGACTACTGATGTTCAATGTTCAATTTTAAAAGTAGCCTCAATTAGGTCTGCATGAAGTTGGAAATGATTTGCTGTTGCAAAGAATCGTTTATGAATGCACTTTTAAAAAGGTCGTGGAAATAAAATGTCTTCAAATACAATATTTTAAAATATTAAAAAAAAAATCAAAATTTATCAGTTTTACACACAAAATATGGCATTTACTGCAGAGGCGTGAGTGGGTTAGTGCCGGCGGTCGGGATTTTGGGAAAGGGGGGGGGGGCTTGGCTGTCCTTACCTACTGTAAGGGGAGGCTCATGTTCACCCAATTTGAAAACCCCTGCTCTATGGGGTTCAGGTCAGGAGAGCTGGCAGGCCAATTGAGCACAGTAATACCATGGTCAGTAAACCATTTACCAGTTGTTTTGGCACTGTGAGCAGGTGCCAGGTCGTGCTGAAAAATGAAATCTTCATCTCCATAAAGCTTTTCAGCAGATGGAAGC
The DNA here is from genome assembly GCF_029890125.1 of Rhinichthys klamathensis goyatoka. NCBI lineage: Eukaryota > Metazoa > Chordata > Actinopteri > Cypriniformes > Leuciscidae > Rhinichthys > Rhinichthys klamathensis. The sequence goes on from NW_026606747.1 coordinate 1,415,029, forward strand.
ATGAAGTGCTCCAAAATCTCCTGATAGCTAGCTGCATTGACCCTGCCCTTGATAAAACACAGTGCACCAACACCAGCAGCTGACATGGCACCCCAGACCATCACTGACTGTGGGTACTTGACACTGGACTTCAGGCATTTTGGCATTTCCTTCTCCCCAGTCTTCCTCCAGACTCTGGCACCTTGATTTCCGAATGCCATGCAAAACTGAGCAACAGTCCAGTGCTGCTTCTCTGTAGCCCAGGTCAGGCGCTTCTGCCGCTGTTTCTGGTTCAAAAGTGGCTTGACCTGGGGAATGCGGCACCTGTAGCCCATTTCCTGCACACGCCTGTGCACGGTGGCTCTGGATGTTTCTACTCCAGACTCAGTCCACTGCTTCCGCAGGTCCCCCAAGGTCTGGAATCGGTCCACCTCCCACTGAGGTGCCTTGATACAGCACTCTGGGAACAGCCTATTTGTTCAGAAATTTCTTTCTGTCTTACCCTCTTGCTTGAGGGTGTCAATGATGGCCTTCTGGACAGCAGTCAGGTCGGCAGTCTTACCCATGATTGCGGTTTTGAGTAATGAAACAGGCTGGGAGTTTTTTAAAGCCTCAGGAATCTTTTGCAGGTGTTTAGAGTTAATTAGTTGATTCAGATGATTAGGTTAATAGCTCGTTTAGAGACCCTTTTCATGATATGCTAATTTTTTGAGACAGGAATTTTGGGTTTTCATGAGCTGTATGCCAAAATCATCAGTATTAAAACAATAAAAGACCTGAAATATTTCAGTTGGTGTGCAATGAATCTAAAATATATGAAAGTTTAATTTTTATCATTACATTATGGAAAATAATGAACTTTATCACAATATGCTAATTTTTTGAGAAGGACCTGTATATTGTTTTCCTACTAGATGTGGTTTATCTATCTTCTGTGTCTGTCCAATCCAAAGATCCAATCAGGAGCTGTAATAACTGTAATCACCATGACAACTCACTCACTCGTTGGCCGTGCTGTGTGTGTGTGTGTCATTCGCAAACGCAGGCGCTAATCCATCGGCAGTACCTGTTTCCTTGCTAGCGAAAATCATGGCGTGCTCAAAACCTGACAAAAAGAGAAAAGTCGATTCTGAAAATCGCGAATTTAAGAGAGTGGACTGACAGTTATGCATTTGTGCTGCCGGCGGGGAGCACAAAACCAATGTGTTTAATTTGCAACGAGACGGTTGCCATTGTCAAGAGTGATAACGTGAAACGTCATTATGACTCAAAGCAAGGACACTTTGACCACAATTACCCGCTTAAATCTGAGGTAAGAGCCAAAAAAATCAAACAAGCAGCCATATCACCCTGTAGCCCAAGACTGGTTGCCCACTGAAGCTAAGCAGGGCTGAGCCTGGTTAGTACCTGGATGGGAGACCTTCTGAGAAAACCAGGTTGCTGCTGGAAGAGGTGTTAGTGAGGCCAGCAGGGGGTGCTCACCCTGTGGTCTGTGTGGGTCCTATCGCCCCAGTTTAGTGACGGGGACACTATACTAACAAAGAGCATCGTCCTTCGGATGAGACGTTAAACCGAGGTCCTGACTCTCTGTGGTCATTAAAAAATCCCAGGATGTCTTTCGAAAGAGTAGGGGTGTAACCCCGGCATCCTGGCCAAATTTGCCCAGTGGCCTCTGTCCATCATGGCCTCCTTATCATCCCCATATATATATACACTGATTGGCTTCATCACTCTGTCTCCTCTCCACCAGTAAGCTGGTGTGTGGTGGGCGTTCTGGCGCACTATGGCTGCCGTCGCATCATCCAAGTGGATGCTGCACATTGGTGGTGGTTGAGGAGATTCCCCCTTCCATGTGAAGCGCTTTGAGTGCCTAGAAAAGCGCTATATAAATGTAATAATGAACAACTGCAATTTATCATACCATGCAACATGCAGTGTAATAGTTAGATCAGCCACCCAACAAGAACGTGCAACTGAAGCCTCATTAAGAGTGGCATGGGTCTTAGGAAAGCACAAGAAACCATTCTCTGACTCGGAGATTGTGAAGGAATGCATGAATGAAATAGCAATTGCCCTGTTTGAGGGAACTCAAAAAGATGACATCATACAAAAAATAAACCAAATATCTTTGTCTGACTCCACTGCTGTAAAGCGAACTGAAGTCCTTGCTGAGGATTTGCTTGACCAAATGAAGTCTGCAATAAAAAAGGCTAAATGCATTTCATTGGCTTTGGATGAATCCACAGACAACGCACAACTTCTGGTGTTTGTCAGATTTTTTGATGAAGAGAAGGGAGAATTATGTGAAGATGTGTTAGGCCTCACAGCCCTCCATGGACACACAAGAGGGGATGATATTTATGAAGCACTGATGCAGATGTTGAGAGACAGAGAGATAGACCTGAAGCATGTTATTTCCATTGCTACTGATGGAGCTCCATGTATGACTGGAAGAGAGAGGGGATTAGTGGCACGCTTGAGAGCTCATCACCCTGAACTAATAGCATATCATTGCATAATTCATCAGATGGTTTTGTGTGCCAGTCTTGAAGAAAAGTATGCAGAGGTCATGACAACAGTAATGAGACTTGTGAACTTTTTGAGGGCATCATCTGCTCTGCAGCATCGCTTGTTGCGCTCATTCCTAACAAAGGTGAATGCAGAATTTGATGATTTGCATCTTCACAACAATGTCCGGTGGCTTAGTAAAGGCAAGGTACTGGAGCGCTTTTGGACATTACGGAAAGAGTTGGAAACCTTTCTGTTGGATAAGAAGAGTGCAAAAGCAAAACAATTTGTGGAAATTATGCAGAATGAAGAAAAAATGGAAATTGTTGCATTTCTATCTGACATTACCTCCCATCTCAATGATCTGAACATGAAGCTCCAGGCCAAAAATAACACAGTGTGTAACCTCACATCACCTTTCTGTGCCTTTCAGAAGAAACTGGAGCTGTTCAAGTGTGACTTACAGCAGGACCTGCTTCACTTCCCAAAGCTTTTAAATCAAACAGCAGGAACACATCATCATCACAATCATGCTGAATTCCTGGACAAGCTGATAAAAAAATGTCCAAACTCGCTTTGGAGATTTCCCTCTGGGAAAACAAGTCTTACTATGCATGGAAAATCCATTCCTTGTCAAAAACATCGCAGAATTTTCAACTGAAGCCTTGAAAATCTGCCCATGGGCTAGTGCTGCTTCACTTCAATCAGAGCTAATTGAGCTTCAGGAAAACCTTGCACTGCAGGAGTCTCTCTGTGACCCTACCACCTTCTGGACTAAGATGGTCCCTGCAGCAGGTGTCCCTTCCTTGCAGAAGGTGGCCCTTCAAATTCTCACCATGTTTCCCTCAACATATTGTTGTGAGTCTGCCTTTTCAACCATGAACATGGTGAAAAACAAATACAGGAGCACCCTCAGTAATGAACACTTACATCAGTGCCTCCGCCTGGCCCTCACACCTTTTATGCCCAAGTTTAAAGAACTGGTGGCACAAAAAAGGTGTCACTTTTCACACTAATAAGGCCAGACCACATCACCTTTTGTACATAGTTTAAACATTTTGTGGGATTTACCACCTTTTTTGTTGGAGTTCTGTTTTTGGATTTTGACTATCACTGTTCCGGACCCTGGACGCAAGGAAAATTTGGTGAGTGGACCTTTTAGGTTTCTAATTGAGTACCCCTGGTCTAGCTGATATCATTTGCATTGCATCCAACGTCTGGACCTACGAATTGCCTTCGAGAGCCACCATTACAAGCCACTATACAGAAATTGCACGAAACAGAGAAGGCTAAGGTACAGCAGGCGTTGGAGGAGACAAAAGCAGTCGCGCTCACCGGTGATTACTGGACGTCCCTCAGTAATCACAACTACCTCGGGGTCACATCCCATTACTTTGATCCACAGTGGAAACTTCAGTCACATGCTTTGACTGTTCTAAAGACAGAAGAGAGGCACTTCGCTGACGCTGTTGCAGAGCACTTTATGAAAGTAGCTAGAGAGTGGGACATCGAACACAAAGTTGTCTCACTGACCACGGATAGTGCACGCAACATGATTGCAGCAGCCAGGCAGCTCCCCTTTGAGCACATGCCGTGCATCGCACACAGTGTGCACCGAGCCGTCACGGTTTCTCTAGCCCGTATGACAGCACATTGGCAAAATGCAAAAAAAGTTGTGGGACATTTTAAGCACAGCCCAGCACACCAAGCGGAGCTCGAGCAGCAACAAGTCGCACATCATCAGAAGAAAGAGTCACTCGCACAAGAAGTGTCAACCAGATGGAATAGTACCCTGGAAATGATCAAGCGTGTTCAGCGGAATGCTAAACCTCTGAGAGATGCACTGGCCCTGCACACAACCAACGTCGCCATGCCAACAGCTACTGAGCTGGAGAAACTGAAGAAGCTCGAGGCTGTGCTGGAGCACTGCAGGTAATTTATTGTGTATCCGTGTCGTGTGTATATCTGTTTGTTTGATAATCAATGTAGGTCTGTGTCAGGACAGTATCATTAATGATTGTGTGTGTGTGTGCGTGTGAGTGTGGTGAGTGAGAGAACTGTGTGTGTGTGCGTGTGAGTGTGGTGCGTGAGAGAACTATGTGTGAGTGAGAGAACTATGTGTGTGAGTGTGGTGAGTGAGAGAACTATGTGTGTGAGTGTGGTGAGTGAGAGAACTATGTGTGTGTGCATGTGGTGAGTGAGACAACTATGTGTGTGTGAGTGTGGTGAGTGAGAGACCTATGTGTGAATTACAGTAGGCCTAACTAGTTCCCCACTAAAGTGCTTCTCTATATTATTGCAGGTATGTGTCTGAACTTCTGGGAGGAGAGAAGTTTGAGTCTTGCCCAGTAGTTCTGCCAGCATTGTGTCATCTGTCGCGAGTGATGGAAGTCACTGAGGACGACCCAGCTTACACGATCAAGTTTAAGGGAACCTTTGCAGCAGACATTGAGGGTCGCAAGGAGAAGACCAACATCACATGGCTGAGAGTTGCGACAGCACTTGACCCAAGGTCAGATTGCCATGCTTCATTCTTACACTCATCCTCATTCTCAGCATTGTGTTTCTCTCAGTGTGTTTCTTTTGTTAGGTTGCTTGCTGCTTTACTTTGTATTTTTGAATTTAGCACTGTAGAGATAGGGGTATTGTCGCAATTTTGTTATATCTGCACTTGTATTAAAGTTGCATTTCATATCATTTCAAGGTTTAAGGACCTCAAGCGTCTGAGCAAACCTGACAGGGCTGAGGTGTGGTGTACACTAGAGGGCTGCATTGGGATTGAGTCCCGCCGGGTCCTGCGGGACCCAACGCAAATCTCGCGGGAGCGGGCGGTTTGAACTTTGCTGCGGGCGGGAATGGGCGGCCAAAAAAAAACCCTGCGGGATCGGGAGGTAGCCTAACGACATGATGGAGATGTCAATGATGTGGAAAAGAACCTCAAACGGGGTATTTACAGCACAAAACCTGAGCAAGGCAAGTCTGACATTTACTATTCATCTTCCTGATCAGTGCGTCAGAATACATGCAGGCCAGGGAAACGAAACCAACAACCCCATGAATCTCTTTAATAATAGCAATTCAAATACGCGTTTTTTTCCTGCGGGACGGGAGAAGACACAAAGTCAATGCATCTCTATTATTGTGCGGGAATAAATTCTCCGAGTTTTGCGGGTGCGGGCGGGAGTGGACATACATATTGCGGTAATGGTCAGAAATTCGGCGGGCGCGGGCGGGAGCGGGATGAAGAAAACAGTCCCGCGCAGGACTCTAGTGTACACCTTGCTCCAGGAGATGGAGAGGAAGAGGCCTGCACAGCCGGATAACCAAGTCACGCCTGAGCCTCCTACGAAGAAACCAACTCTCATGCTTGCACACGAGTCTTCGTCTGATGAAGAGGAGGACAGTATTGAGCAATGTCTGGAGCGCTACAAGGCAGAGCCTCTTACTGGTATAGATGACTGTCCCCAAGAATGGTGGTCCACACATGAAGGGGCACACAGTGAAATGGCGCGCCTTGCACACAAGTACTTAGCAACACCGGCCACATCAGGACCTTCTGAAAGGTTGTTTTCACTGTCTGGGCATGTTTGATCATGAAACATACGGCATCATGAATGATTGACTATCCTTGTAGCTTTTTTTTTGTAAAATAAAAATAGGTTTTGTGTTTGTGGTGTAAGCATGCCCCCATATTTCAACACAGTAAGAAAAGTATGGAACAATAAGAGAACAATACAGAATATACAAAGAGGGCGTATTTAAAAAATACTTGGTTTTATGGAATATAGCTATTGTTTTGGACAGTTTTGATTGGACATGAGCGATGTGTGGTTTTTCCAGGATAATTTATGGTCTAATATTATTCCAAGAAATTTGTTTTCATTCACCCTTTCTAGTTCCACATCATCGAGCTTTAAGCTCATGCTGGTTTTAATTTGTCGATTACTGAATATAATTTATGTAAAACTAAATATATTAAAGGATAGTTTATTTTGGTCAAACCATTGCTTAATTCTGGATAGTTCTCTATTCACTTCAGTAATTAATTGGTGAAGATTATCCCCAGATACATACAGTGTTGTGTCATCTGCGAATAAAACACATTTTAACAAATCGGATACCTTACAGATGTCATTAATATATAAAATAAACAACTTAGGACCAATCAAAGAACCCTGGGGCACCCCACAAGTTACTTTACGCATTTCTGATTGATGCTCATTAAAATAAACATACTGATGTCTATTGTCAAGATAGCTTTCTAACCAAGAGCACGGCCTCTAAAACCACACTGCTCTAGTTTATTCATTAACAATTTATGATCTATGGTATCGAAGGCTTTTTTGAGGTCGACAAAAACACCCAAAGTAGAATACTTTTTGTCTAATGCAGATGCTATATAATCAACTAATTTAATAACTGCCATTGAAGTCGATCGACCGCTCCTAAATCCATATTGATCGTCACTTAATATCATGCATTTTTCTATGAAACTATCAAGCCTCTTCAGAAAAAGTGTTTCCAGTATTTTTGAAAATTGAGATAATAATGAAATTGGTCTATAGTTTGAATATAAATGACTGTCACCACTCTTGTAAATTGGAATAATTTTAGCAATTTTCATCTGATCTGGAAACACGGCAGATTTAAAAGACAAATCGAAAATATAGGTCAGGGGTTCTAATAATAAATGAATTATATTTTTAACTAGTTTCATATCAATATCTGTCCAATCGGTTGACCTTTTATTTTTAAAACCATTCACAATCTCCAATATTTCATTTTTGGTAATATCAGAGACATACATCGAGGAAAAGTTCCTACTGATATATTCACAACTCTTTGTTTTTACTTTTTGATTCAGTAATACCTTTTGCCTGATTGACACCAACATTAACAAAATAATCATTGATTTCTAATAAGGACCTCATTGTCATTTATGAAATAACTTGGACACTCTCGTTTATTATTTGTTTTTTTTTAATAATTTTGTTTAGTACTTTCCAAGTTCCTTGCATATTTTGCTTTTGTTGTTCTAAGAGGGTATGAAAATATTGCTTTTTACTATTTCGAATAATATTTACCAATTTATTTTTTGTATTTTTTGTATTTTTCTTCCGACTCAATAGTCCTTTTTTTTTTTTTTTACAAATTTTGCATATAGTGTATTCTTCTTTTTGCATGCATTTTCAATACCTTTTGTTATCCATGGTTTTTTTGCTGATTTATTTTCTTGGTTGTGAATCATCTTCATGGGGCAATTGATATTATACAACTCAATAAATCTATACAAAAAAGTATCGTATGCCACATTTGCATCACTTTCTGCATAAATATCAGACCATTCATTCATTCATTCATTCATTCATTCATTCATTCACACACAGACACGCAATTCATATTTAAACAGTCTTTGTGCAGTTTACAGATACTATTCAATAACGCGATTAGAACCAAGCACTTAAGAATAAATAACTTACTGCATCTGCTGAATCCGTGCTCCTCGAAATAAAACTACCAGCACTTCTGAGGTAACTTTTCCAGGATTATTACGATAGTATTATTCCTCACAGCGCAGCAAGACGAGGTAAAGTACAAGATTCTTATTAAACTGGATGTTTTATCCAGCTGATGTGGGCGTTTTCATGGCTTGCCTCAACATTTGCGTTTGAATAGCGCGCGCTCTCAGTGGGCGTGGTCACATTAACATGTCATACGCTATAATGAGCTGAAAGGAAAAAGACTGACATCTCTCTTTTTTCATACAGATTACATAAACTGAGAATATTTGTTTTTTATGTAAATTACTTCATTTAAAAGAAGAGAATTTCAGCTTCATAACGAAAAATCTTTCGTGCCTGTGTGACAAGTATTCACTGAGTTACAGTTCATTTTTGGAAGTGTTTCAGAACGGACTTCACTGACAGAGAGAAGGTAAAATTCGCATCATGTTTATTTTTCTTTATTTGACAAAAAGCAGAACACTTTGTTTTTATTGTGAGTATCCACAAAAAAATAGACACTTAACAGGGTCTAATGATGTACAACACTTATAGATCAAAATCAACAAAATAATTTGAGTCTCTTTTGCACTGATAAGGAAAAAATGAGCTCGTCGCGCCGGCGTGATCTGCTCGCTTTTTTTCTTATCAGTGCAAAACACATCATTCAAAACTGTTAAATGTCTTTTATTTGTGTACACTAATAATAAAAACAAAATGTTGTGTTTTTCGTAAAATAAAGAAAATAAACATGATGCGTGTTCTCCCGTCTCTCAATGTGAAGTTCATTCTGAAACGCGACAGAAAATTACCTATAACTCAGCAAATGCTTGTCACTGTGACATGAAACATATGTCTTTACGAAGCTCCACAAATATGCTCTGTTTAAGTAATTCGTATGAAAACAACGACATGTACAGTTTCTCCAGCCCGAGCTGATTAGCGCTAATGTGACCATGCCGACACGCGCACAAGCTGTTTATATGCAAATTATCCACGCGGAGGAACGCAGAGCTGTTACCGCCCTCATCACCTCAAAACAAAGAATCAGCGACTTCAGTACTACTCTGCTTGTCATCGAGTTGTTTGTGCTGTGCTGTTTACCTTGGATTTACCTCAGAAGAATTAGAAGAACACGATTTGATTATGATAACTATTTTTAAGTTAAGACACTAATAGTACCATGTTATTGTTGTGATTGTAAAAACATGAAGTCTAATGCTAAATGTATATAGGCCTACATGTACCACACGAGAATGTTTTTATGTTCGATAATTAAACAGCTGTCATGGCGGGGAACAGAACACAGGAAGCAAAAGCAAGTTACTCAGTTTATTGAGGTATTGACAAAGATGATGACACGGGCGTGGAATGATGGCGCAGGGACTTCGATGGTCAGACGTGATGACAGGAACCGTGAAGAGGTGAGACACAGAAGACGGAATCCACACAACCCAAACGATAGTCCACATCAAACGACGAATCCACGAACACAGGATGAGCGGGATGACAGGACTGGAACACCGACACAGGAGACATCAAACAACGATCTGACAAAGAGGACAAAAACCGGTGAGTATAAATAGGGTGAGGAAATGGACTGCAGCTGGTGATGATATGATGATCAGCTGGACCGGATCAGGTAATGACACAACACTCACGCCCACTACGCACGTGCATTCATACAACAACATAAACACGAGACGAGAAGGAACCAGAGAATAGCAGAGATGGGGGACTCGAGTCACATGACTTGACTCGAGTCAGACTCGAGTCGCAAATTTAAGGACTTGAGACTTGCTTGACTAAATTAAGAAAATGACTCGACTTGACTTTGACTTGAGATCCAATGACTTGAGACTTGACTTGACTTGAACTGTATGACTCGAGAATGACTTGATATACATTTTTATATAAATCATCGCAACATCAATTGATAAACAAAATGAAAGCAACGTAACCATTGACGTCAGTCATCAGATTCTGCGCGATTGCAGACTGATCTCATGAAATGGCGTATGTATGACACGCCAATTCGTATTTCCATTTTTGGCGTGCTATCAACACGCATAATCGCTTTTCAGCGTGTTTATCAACGCCTTTGACTTAACGTTATATTACTGTATTATGTATATATAAATATATGACCTACCCCAACCCCGTCCCTAAACCTACCCGTCACTGGGGTTAATACCATTTATGAGTCTTCTCCTACCATCCTAGGAAAAGAAATATCGCTCCACAGATGTAGATATAGATTTTGCTTCGTTTCGCTCGGACATTTAACGGCGTACACATACACGCGGAATCACTCGGACATTTAATGGCGTAGACATACACGCAAAAGATTTCGGCGTGGACATACACGCGGATAGCTGAAAATGCGTATAGATAACACGCCACTTGAATTGAAAAGTGGCGTGTATGTTTACGCAAAGTCATGATGTCATGTTGGCGATTGCATGACGCTGCACAAGCCCAGAAATAGCCTACATCGCGGTGAGCGCACTAAATACAAAAACATCTCCCAGCATCGTTTCTTTTTGGATATAAACACTAGAAATTGACCATATTCATGCAAGAAGATTTGTTGTACGCATAATAACTGGCAAGGCATATCGGACGACCATCACAACCTCGAACAGTCGAACTTCATTCACCACGTCTAAAAGTAAGCTATGGCTTGTTTAACCTGTTTGTTATAGTTAATTTGACTATCTTTAAATCTAGAGAGAATAATATTGGTCAAAACAGCATGCCTCTTTATACACAATTATGTTTTCAAATGTAGCTTAATGTTGTCAATATTCAAATGATAATTAATGATGGTATATGTTTTGTATAACATTTGCCACATTTCTTTTTAAATCATGCTTTAAAGCCAGAAATGTCGTTCTTTCCAATGACGAAAAACAATATAGAAAACTGTTAGTTTCGTCATTTATGTTTCTCTTAAAGCAGGGATAGATGTTATCAGGGGGTTGATGGCAAAAAATTCCAGCAGAATTAATATGCACCCAAAATTCAAAATGTGGTGGAAAATAGCCCTAGTATGAGTTATTTTCATAATTATAACATACATAAAAAAATACTTCCAGAATATTGGCGCGATTGCAAATGTGATGATTTTATAAAACAGTTCAGTAAACAAAGAGTGAATATTGTGATGTGACATTTTAGACATAATATTCCAAATATTCTCTTTTTTTGCTCTATTTCTTCAATGACAATAGTTCCAAACAAGCCACAGAAAGAGTTATGCGTATTTGTGATTCAGTGACCTAGTTGCTTAGTTCCAGAACGAATCTGTCATTTTGAACAAATCAGTTGACTGACTGCTTCTATGACTCGTACATTAAGACGGTGATTTGGCGCCACCTATTGGCGGTTTTAACTTCATAATTAAAAATATATAACTTATATAAAGGGGATGCCAGTTTGAAGAATGCCATTTGGTGGCATAGGAACCATTATACTTGAATTGTGAATTGTTTAATACCTTTTAATGGTCTTCTGCAATATTTGAGGCATATTTATTTTTTCATGCTTTAATGTTGGCCTAATTTCAGTTACATTTACATTTTAGGCTATGTAGTTTGAAATTGTATTTATTTTTTAGATTTTTATTGTAGTAACCACTCAGCTGTATGTGGAAATGCATATTTAAAAAAATGATGTTGCAAATAAAACCATAGTCCACAACTTATGTAGTTTTAACTTATTTTAATATATAAATTCAGTGAAATCATCAAACGTTTGTATGACTTGCCAGTGACTTGTGACCCAAGCTACGACTTGACTTGACTTGCTTGACATAAGGCGGTGACTTGACTTGCTTTTATAAAAAATTGACTTGGACTTGCTTGAGACTCGAAGGTTAAGACTTGAGACTTGCTTGTGACTTGCACATGTGTGACTTACTCCCACCTCTGGAGAATAGTATACCGTGACAACAGCACGATATAACAGTAGGCTCGTATGAGTGTTTATTCATGGTGAATATTATAATGTTTAAGTCAAGTCAAGTCATCTTCATTTATATAGTGCTTTTAAAAATGTAGATTGTTTCAAAGCAGCTTTACAGAGATAAACATACAATTTACGGTAACAGAGATTGTTTTGGCTTTATAGCGATTTTTGAATAATGTTATTTCCAGCTAAAGTTTTGATTGATTCACTTCCAGCAAAATTATCATTTGTTTTTAATTAGGGGCCAATAAGACGACGGCGTTCTCTCTAAACAGACTTTAAACGCGAACCTGTGACCTGATGGCGTTCACACGCAGGTTTGTAATTTCCCTACAAACCATGCCTAAACAAACTACTTGTCTTGCCTATACATTTGATAAAGAATTTTGTTTTATTTTATCACTTCGGGGTACGCGAACCGGATTTTCAACAACGCTTTATCTGTAGAGTGGGAAAGGGATCCTCCATAGGGAGAGGATAGTTGACACTTCAGCACTGCATTGTCATCGGGTCCAGCCTCCAGGCGAATCTCCTTCGTCAGATCTGGATACGGCCTGGATCCGGCAGGCTGCGGGAAAACCTTGGGATATACAAAGACACTAAAATTAGCGTAGATGCCATTCTTCTTATGATGTAACGAGTACATCTGGATTTAAGGGAAGTGTTCCCAGTTCCGGCTGACCTAATCTATGCAGCCTAACATTGAATTATAGAAGTCTATAATGTATTATGTGTATGCTAGGCCAAAGAGATGTATTTTTAGTCTAGCTTTGAACTGACAGAGTGTGTCTGCTTCCCGGACAATGTGTTTAGACCTGTGTTTACTGTTAAAAAACATAGTTCTGAGATGCTCCACATATTATTCACAAATAAGACATTACTGACTATTAAGGACATACTGTATGCTTCACTTCTTTGTCTTTTTTTTGCCTTCTGGCCCCCGGGTCTTGTGGCTTCTGATGAGCCTGTGGTATCAGTGACAGTAGCTTCTGGAGGGCTGTTGGTCTCAGTGACAGTAGCTTCTGGAGGGCTGTTGGTATCAGTGACAGTAGCTTCTGGAGGGCTGTTGGTCTCAGTGACAGTAGCTTCTGGAGGGCTGTTGGTATCAGTGACAGTAGATTCTGGAGGGCTGTTGGTCTCAGTGACAGTAGCTTCTGGAGGGCTGTTGGTATCAGTGACAGTAGATTCTGGAGGGCTGTTGGTATCAGTGACAGTAGCTTCTGGAGGGCTATTGGTCTCAGTGACAGTAGCTTCTGGAGGGCTGTTGGTATCAGTGACAGTAGCTTCTGGAGGGCTGTTGGTCTCAGTGACAGTAGCTTCTGGAGGGCTGTTGGTCTCAGTGACAGTAGCTTCTGGAGGGCTGTTGGTCTCAGTGACAGTTGCTTCTGGAGGGCTGTTGGTATCAGTGACAGTAGATTCTGGAGGGCTGTTGGTCTCAGTGACAGTAGCTTCTGGAGGGCTGTTGGTATCAGTGACAGTTGCTTCTGGAGGGCTGTTGGTATCAGTGACAGTAGATTCTGGAGGGCTGTTGGTCTCAGTGACAGTAGCTTCTGGAGGGCTGTTGGTATCAGTGACAGTAGATTCTGGAGGGCTGTTGGTATCAGTGACAGTAGCTTCTGGAGGGCTATTGGTCTCAGTGACAGTAGCTTCTGGAGGGCTGTTGGTATCAGTGACAGTAGCTTCTGGAGGGCTCTTGGTCTCAGTGACAGTTGCTTCTGGAGGGCTGTTGGTATCAGTGACAGTAGCTTCTGGAGGGCTGTTGGTCTCAGTGACAGTAGCTTCTGGAGGGCTGTTGGTCTCAGTGACAGTAGCTTCTGGAGGGCTGTTGGTCTCAGTGACAGTTGCTTCTGGAGGGCTGTTGGTATCAGTGACAGTAGCTTCTGGAGGGCTGTTGGTCTCAGTGACAGTAGCTTCTGGAGGGCTGTTGGTCTCAGTGACAGTTGCTTCTGGAGGGCTGTTGGTATCAGTGACAGTAGATTCTGGAGGGCTGTTGGTCTCAGTGACAGTAGCTTCTGGGGGGCTATTGGTCTCAGTGACAGTAGCTTCTGGAGGGCTGTTGGTATCAGTGACAGTAGCTTCTGGAGGGCTGTTGCTTCTGGAGGGCTGTTGCTATCAGTGACAGTAGCTTCTCTTCTGGAGGGCTGTTGGTCTCAGTGACAGTAGCTTCTGGAGAGTCAGCGGTTTCTGTGCTACTTGTGGCCTTCTGTCTTTGAAAATGAACTTGCAGAAAAGACAAGTAGACTTCTCAGTGACAGTAGCTTCTGGAGGGCTGTTGGTATCAGTGACAGTAGCTTCTGGAGGGCTGTTGGTCTCAGTGACAGTAGCTTCTGGAGGGCTGTTGGTATCAGTGACAGTAGATTCTGGAGGGCTGTTGGTATCAGTGACAGTAGCTTCTGGAGGGCTATTGGTCTCAGTGACAGTTGCTTCTGGAGGGCTGTTGGTATCAGTGACAGTAGCTTCTGGAGGGCTGTTGGTATCAGTGACAGTAGCTTCTGGAGGGCTGTTGGTATCAGTGACAGTAGATTCTGGAGGGCTGTTGGTATCAGTGACAGTAGCTTCTGGAGGGCTCTTGGTCTCAGTGACAGTTGCTTCTGGAGGGCTGTTGGTCTCAGTGACAGTAGCTTCTGGAGGGCTGTTGGTATCAGTGACAGTAGATTCTGGAGGGCTGTTGGTATCAGTGACAGTAGCTTCTGGAGGGCTCTTGGTCTCAGTGACAGTTGCTTCTGGAGGGCTGTTGGTATCAGTGACAGTAGCTTCTGGAGGGCTGTTGGTCTCAGTGACAGTAGCTTCTGGAGGGCTGTTGCTTCTGGAGGGCTGTTGGCATCAGTGACAGTAGCTTCTCTTCTGGAGGGCTGTTGGTCTCAGTGACAGTAGCTTCTGGAGGGCTGTTGCTTCTGGAGGGCTGTTGCTATCAGTGACAGTAGCTTCTCTTCTGGAGGGCTGTTGGTCTCAGTGACAGTAGCTTCTGGAGAGTCAGCGGTTTCTGTGCTACTTGTGGCCTTCTTCTGTCTTTGAAAATGAACTTGCAGAAAAGACAAACATCAAACACAAGAAAAATAAAACAGTTTGCCTAAATGTTTCTTAGTGCCACTTTATTCCATATAGCCTATGACTAATTATTAAAACCACAAGGAAGAGGACCTGCGGGCGAGTGATGATAAAAGGCTAATATTTATAATAAGATAGAGGTATTACCATGGTGATGGTAAGGGGTCAAGGTAATGCTGTCTCTTAATGTCTGATCAGAAAATTCTAGATTTTCTGCCTACTTTTTATCTAGCTTGTTGACTTGGCTGATCACATGCTGCTTTATGCTATTATGGCTGAAAGTAATGTTTATCCTTTGCATCAATATGAAAAATATCAATATGAAAAATAAAGAGAATGATACTTGTGGGTTAATATTCCTTAGGGTTACCAGTGTCTTCCAGATTACATAGCTTCATATTAGTACAAAAAGACTTGCTCTTTAGCACAGCTTCATACATAAGTTTAACCCTCTGTAGCAAATCGGGATCCAAAACATAATCCCCTCCTAGGATGACATCGGCCACCAAGTTTCCTTTGCTTTTCTTCCCCAAAAGTAGTATGGGGACGAAATCAAGGGCAGCAAGTTTGTCAAGCTGAAATAAAAACATTATTAAATAAAAAAACATGCACAGAATACAAAAAAATAATTTAAATATTAATCTCATTAAAGCTGTTTAATGGTCATATTTGATGTACAACTCATATCAAGGAATTAATTACTATACTACATGTTTCACCAGGCATGTTTTCATAAAAAAAATAAAATTAAAAAAAACACGTCCTCAATTTAGCAAAACCGTTTTACGGTAGTTCGAGGTGGTTTGGTTCCAATAGTTCTTCAAAATATCTTCCTTTGTGTTCAGCAGAAGAAAGAAACTCATACAGGTTTGCAACAACTTGAGGGTGAGTAAATGATGACAGAATTTTAATTTTTGGGTGGAGCATCCCTTTAACTTCATAAATCCGTATTTGCATCCTCAACTCTGACCTAATCTTACCAACACATGGCTGCTATTAAGAACAACTGTCCTGTTGTTGGTTTTCTTGACAGACTCCTTCCATTCGATTTTTTTATTTTTAGTTGCATCTCTTCGCTGCAACTTTCGCTTTATACGGCTGAAGTTGTTTGCAAAGTGGGCAAGTCTTGTATGCAACACTAATAATGGTGTTGCACCCTGGGCACATTTTCTGTGAACTTCCTGGCATCTCTAAAATGAAGTAAAAATTGACATTAAAACCTTAATACAACTTGTTTTTGTAAGATGAGATCCAGTAACAAGAGGCACAATTATAACGTTACAATTGTTTTATGACTAGGTTGTTACTATAAAGGCGGGTAGTACTACTGGCTAGCCTAGCAACTAGGGTTGCCAACTGTCACGTATTAGCCGGGACATCCCGTACATTGGGCCTAATTGATTTGTCCCGTACGCGACGTCCCTTGTCCCGTTTATTGACTGCTATGCTGATTTAACCACTGACTGATACAACAGAAACAGCAGCAATGTTGCAAGCACATGTAAAGTCATGTTTTTCCTATTTCCGACTGATACATTACAATGACGTTCGAGAGAAAATGACATCGTCTAGATAACTAGAGTTAGATTAGGCCTATGTTGAAGTTAGCTAACAATTTAGCAAGCCTTATTTCAAAAGAGGACTTTATTTATTTCACTTATAATGAGGAAACCATTGGTCGGACTTTAATTCGTTGCCCTAACATGTAAACCATGTGAGTCTAATGTCAAAGAAAGGCATCAATTATAATAGTGTGGCAGAAAGAAAGACGTGGTGCAGACACAAAACATTAGATTGAAAGTCGTGAGTGACACGAAAAAAGTGACACGAAAAAAAAGGGGAAATTTGTGTTCAAGAACACAAATCAATTGATTATATTTCATGACTATGTCACGAACTGGAGTGAGAATAAACAATGTCAATCTTTAGCGACCCCAGTGGACATTTGTTTCAAAACTGAAGCAATACGTACCGGGTGGTACATATTTGTGGCGCTGCAAAAAGTGTGCAGAGGTACGTATTTCCTATGAGACCAGGTTGGAAAATAAATGTGTCTGAAAAAAATAACGAGGCATTTTAATTGTTTATTAATAAACTATGGTTTTCTAAATCAGTGTCAGTCTCCATCTCTGCTGTAAGGCGCGAATGCACCTTTAGAGAGAAATGCACCTTTCATACGGATTACATAATCGTATTTGCTTTCGGGCATATTTGGACATGCACAACGTTTTCTTGTTATTGTGAGTTTACACAAATAAAAGTATGGTTGCGAATAATGTATTATTATTTTCTGTATGACCAGAAATTGTTTCCACTGTTGATAGGAAAACGCAAGTGTTCGCGCCCACGCCTCACTGCCATCCAGTGCGCGCTCCACACTTCGCACAAACACTTGGATATGAGTCAAAATCTTGTTTATTTGTGATAATCTTAGCCCTATATTATTATTGTCTAACCATTATGAATGACATTTGACGAATTGCTTTGTTCCTTGTTTTGGATAAAAGCGTCTTCTAAAAATGTAGCCTATGTAAATGTTATAATAAGGATGATAATTATTAGCCTATTATTATTTGCGTATACCACGGACCCCAAACACACCGCGTCTTCTAAGTCAGGTGACTGTAAATGCGCAAAAACCATTCCATTCCTTTTTTTGAATTGCCTGAAAAACCACCTCATGCGAGCGTAAAAACTTTTTTGCGATAAACGAGAGTTTTTGCGAAATTGACTGTTTCCATTGTGCGTATTTTCAATTCGCAGGAGGGTGAAGCTAACTGTGGGCTGCTGCTGCATTCCACAGGCACTGATGAAAGTGAACCAAAGTAGTTAGTTAGTTTAGGAATTTTTGCATCCCTTTTCTGCCTTTCGAGTTTGTTTTTCCTTTTTTGTGCACCACTATCACATTTTTTCATCATTTTTGAGCAGCGAGCGATTTATACCCATGTTCTACATGAAAGCATAACGAAAAGAGGCGTTTCCCAAAGTCATGGCGCAAATTGTAGAGTTAATTTGATTGGGCGGTGAATTATATCAGTCAGGCACATTTTCCAATAACTTCTTGTTATTTTATTATCAACCACCTCCAGCCAATCACGGGCCCCCTAATTCCCAAGGGGGTAATCCATCAGCCGGGAACTGAAGTCTCCCCGGGGGCCGCCATTGGCTAACAAGCCTTCACCTGCTGTTAGCATTCCATTGACTCCCATTCATTTTGGCGTCACTTTGACAGTGTATAACTTTACATCTGAGGCGTTTAAAGACTCCATTTGTCCATTGTTTATTTCTAAAGAAACACGACAGTGTATAAAAGGCTCCATTACCTTGTATCTTACGTTATGGCCCGTAGAAGCAGTTTTTGTGAAAATAGGCTAACGATTGCGTCATAACATGCGACTCTCTGTCGCACAGTACAGAAATTACCCTATATAGACAGAAGTAGAAGCTCGCGCACAATCGGGGGGACGTGGAGGCATAAAGTCAAGGGAGAAGCCCATAGAGGGTTGTAAAGTTGCTCCTGCTGCTGCTCATGGACGGCTAATACTCACGCTCTCTGGCTCTGCAAGATTCGGAAGGGAATGATTCAGATTCCTCTTGGCACAGCTACTAGAAGACGTACAACAGTCAGACAGGTTGCTCACGTCACATCTGCGTCGTCAAGCTCAGTTTGAGCCTGCGCAGTTCGCTTGGCAATCAGGAAGTCAGTGCTTCTAATTGACTTCACTTTTCTCCGTTGAAGTCTATGGGGTCGCTGTGTCCATTTCTTTTACTGTCTATGCTAATCCCGCGGGCCCTGGGGCTTCAGCCCGACCTAGCCCTTATGTTAATCCGGCCCTGGCTATGACAGTACTCACAAAAGTGCTCCATAAAGTGTTAATGCACAAGACAGGATTAATATTTCATTAACTCTTACTAGCTGGACACTTACCACGGTTTGTAGTCTCCCAGGTGCTGCTTATGTCAGTGTTTCTCCTTCTTACTGCAGGCTGCCACTTGTTGCCAAGGTAGAGAGGCAGATTTCCCATGAGGCCGCATGGTTAGCGTCAATTTGGCTCGTAACTTACTCAACTTCTTAAGTAGTTGATTAAGTTGAAATAATATTAAGTTGGAATTAGTAATAATTGTAGTTCTTGAAACTAATCAGTAGAATTAATCCATTCTCAAATATTTTAATTGAAATTTACCAAACATATTAACAATATCTAAAAAATGTAATTTGTTAGGAAAGTACTAATTTTATCTTTGTGAAATAAACCTAAATGATAATTGTAAATTGAACACAAAATTAACTGTTGAATTTCTAGAGATTTATTTTGATATGTACAACTCAAACAATCACTTAAGTGATATTCAGAGATTTTATTAAGTTAGTATAGCTATTTATTACTATGATATTTACTTAGCCTGTGAATCATTTTTTAGAGTGTAGGCTCAAAACTAACACACAGCACAATTGCGCATTAGGCTCCAGATTAAAAAAATAATAATAATAAAGTGCCCAAATCCAATAAATAATACTATAAATAAATTTGCAGTTTGCACAATAATAAAAGGGAACCATAAAAGTAAAGTAGGCAACAACATGTTATTCAGCCAAATTTTAAACGAACAAAATAAAGTGCATACAACAACAAGGTAGGTGAACTCAGAACAAATACAAAAATAAATAAATCAAATGCCCAAATCCACAAGTATTTCAAATAAATGTGCAAAATTATAAAATGTTTTTAATGTCCAAAACGAAATAAAGTGCATAACTGAAAAATAAAGCATAGGCTCAAAACTAAAACAAACAGTGGGCACAGCGCACTTGCGTGTTAGGAAAATAAATAAAGTGCCCAAATCCAATAATACTTTAAATAAATGTGCAAAATAAAAAAAAATGTATTAATGTCCAAACCGAAATAATGTCAAAACACTGAAAAAATAACCAAATGGCTACTCACTCATGGAGAGTACAATCGGTGTCCACTCCACACATTTTTGTGTTGTGTGCGAGAAACACAAGCATATCCACGTTCTTTGGAAGTAGACAGCTTCTTGCTTTATTGACAATAAATCCTGCCTTGGAGAAAATGCGTTCAGAAGGCGTGGATGTTGCAGGGATACAGAGCAGCCGCTTTGCAACTCGGGCCAGGCTCGGGTATCTGTCTTGGGTTTTTTTCCACCACCCCAGTCGATTGTGGTTCTGTCCTGAAGATAGTTTTTCATTTCTTCTGTCACTGTGCTTCTCTCACCTGATTCTCTAGAAACCAGATCGTCCTCATCTTCGCACAACAGCATAGCAATCTCCTTCTCTTTGTAGTTTTTCTGCTTTTTTGACACATGTTGCTCCTCCTCACTTCCAGGTTCACCTGTGCCTGTGACTGCGCTGAGTGCACTCAGTCGTTCTGTTGCCAGCTGTGCAACTACTGTATAGGCCTCGTCTCGTTTGGCTTCATCCAGAAAAGACAGCTGGTTAAAACGAGGGTCTACTACTGCAGCTGTAATGTATACACTGTTAGTCATCATCATTTGGTTTTTAAACTCCCACCTACTGTCAATTTCTTCGACCACCTTTCTTTTCATTTATTTGGTAATGGGGCTGTCATCCTCCGCGATGGCCAGGTGACGTTTCTTCAAGTTTGCCAGCATGGGTACTGTTGCAGACAGGGACGCGTTGTCCTCTTCAGACAGCAGCTCGGTCAGGGTTGTCATCGGTTTCAGCACATTTTTAATGTCCTCTACCGCATTCCAGTGTGCTGAGGTAAGGTCCAGTGTCTTCTTCGTAAAGTTTGGGTCAGACAGCACTGCGGTAATGGGCCAGCGTTGCTACAGCAGTCGCTCCAACATTGAAAATGTTGAGTTCCAACGTGTAGACACATCCTGAATTAGTTCATAATGAGGGATGTTTTGCTGCTCCTGCTTCTGTTTTAGCCCAGTTTTTGCTTTGTGCACCTTTTTGAAATGTCCCACCAGATGACGTGATGCAGCCGCGGCACGACAAATTGGATCTTGTTTGAGTGCAGAGTTGTTTAATACAGAGCTGCAAAGTGTGCCCGGCGCACCTGACGCCCTGCATCTCTGGCCATTTATATGATTCCTTTAGTGTTTCCACACAGAGTGCCATATTGGACGCGTTGTCACATACAACAGAAACTCTCTTTGCTTCTTGAATTCCAAAGGTATCAGCAACTTCAGACAGTCACGCAGCAATGTTTATTCCTGTGTGCGCCTCTTTTATTTGTTTTGTCTCAAGCACAAGACTGTGCTTTCCAGTCTCCATCAATGAAATGGGCAGTCAGTAGCCAAGTTTCCACCCACTTGTCAATCGAATTATCTGAAGTTCAGTAAAAAAAAAAATCATGCGAAAAAAGCTGGTGAAATTGTGTTTCCATCCAACGGCTTTAATGCGAATAAAAACCTGTGCGTAATAACGTCACATGCTGTTCAAATTGGTATATTGAATTGATTTGAGACATTTTAAGGTGTTTCCATTCATTTTCGCACAACATTCAAGCAAACATTTGCGAACAAAGTTTTGCTAGACAAAATGGGTCGCGCCATCTACCAACAAATGATCAATATTTCACAAGTTGTAATAGTGCTTATGTGCCAGCTCATAGCGACATATCAAGCTATAATAAGAAAACAACAATGCTATCAACACATTGCTATGATGATAACGTGATATCTTACCTGAGCTGTTAATATTAGAAGCCAAGGAAGCTACGATGGGCCTTTGGCCGAGGATCTGATCCACCTCATCAAAAAGGTTGAACTTGCCTTTTATTTTCCCTCTGGCACCGCTGCGAGACTCTCTTATTTGACACATGTATCACTGTTTGAGCGCCATCCATTTACTCCGGACGGAGGACGTCCCACGGCTTGTCGCAACCTTTGTTGGCCATTTCCTTCGCGAGTTCCTGATAAATTATGGCATTTCTTAGATTTTTGCTATCTAAAATAGCCATTATATTTTTCTGGTAAATTAAATTCAAAAAGAATCTCGTCTCCTCGTTTGTCCACTTACATCTGTCTTTGTTGACACCCGCCATGTGTGCGCAAACAGGGGTAGTATGGGGTGGGGCGACACTTTTGGGTGGAGCGACACATGTCGCCCCGCCCACCTTAACGTTAATTGGTTTATAATAAAGATGATCTTATTGGTGCAGAGAAGTGTGACGCTATTATAGATTATTGGTGCAGAGAAGTGTGACGCTATTACAGATTATTGGTGCAGAGAAGTGACGCTTTGGGCAGGCTGGGAATGCAGAAGAACACAACAGACGAATAAACTTGTTTATAAATGTTGCGTTCATTGTTGCGATTCCACAATATTCCATTGAAGTAGAAATACAAAGAGAATAGAAATAATGGTCTAATTCACAATCACTCCATCAAAAGCTGTAGTAGATGGTTCGTTACCTCTGCATTACTCACTGTTTTTTGTAAGTTACTGACATAGTAGTATAAGTATGGTACACAATGTTCCTACACACACACACATATATATAGCCTATATATAGAGCTATATATATAGAGAGAGAGAGCAAACTATAGCGGCCATGTCACCAGTCTCACCTGATAGTAACCATGAGTTTCCGTTAGATCTTACGAAAAAAAAATTTTAAACTACATATACGGCTGTTAAACTTCACTGATCATATGGACTATTGCTCCAAAAAGCCATGGTAATCACAAATTAACTATGGTTGTGCTATATAAAAAAAAGTATTTGTGCGTTTACATAAATGTAATCAATAACCATGGTTTTACTATAAATAACTTATAAGGGAGCATCTATACAGGCTCTTAAGAACAAAACAAAACAAAGACTTTGTCACTTTTTCTTTATTATAGACTGCACTCATGCATCAGAATAAGGGTGACCAGATTTCTCAAGAGTGGAATATGGGACAGACACAGAACCCACAGACCCACAATACCTACTGCACACATACAAGTATTTACACTTAATTATATTGTTAGCTATGTAAAAAATAAATGTAGACTTACATAAAATTGCAGATCAGTGGGAACAAGATGGTGCAACAACATCATTCACTGTTGCCGTTTTGTATTTTTCATTGGAACCAATTTTTGCCAGCGTGCGCTTGTCTTTCAAGACTTTATCATAAAATGTGGAGGTTCAGCCAATGCCCAGAAATGGAAGCTTTAGCTTAAGTTCTGTCAGGAAGACTCAATCAGCGCGCCATGTATTACCTCATCCCTATCCAATCAGGTGTTAACAGTCACAGTATATAAGATTGGTACTTACACTTGTCTGAGTTCGCAGATGCTGACGCTGCCATTCACCTCCATCCTCCCCAACCACCACCAAGACGGTACCTTCCCCTCCATCCTCCCCATCACCACCACCAGGATGGTCCCTTCCTTACCTCCAGGGGGTCGGCTGCGCCCCCGCCTTCATCTCAGGCGGGACATGCAGATTCGGCTAACCTCGCTTTGCTCGCTAAGGACGGGGCCTACGCCAAAGAACTCATAAATTTATGCTTGCTGAGCTGTCAATAAATGTATACAGCTTTTCAATTTATCTCCCGAGTCTTTCTGGTAGAATATCTCTTCCTAGCCAAAGTTTGTGTTAGTGTTATCAGCATAAAGTGCAACTATTTTCTGAGCAAGGCCATGTTTTTCAATGACTTGGAATATGTAGGCAGTTTGCAAATCCGATGTCTCACCTGGAAGAGATGAAAATTCAATTCTATTGGTTTGATGTATCGCACAAGCACATGGAACAATTTAATGTCATTGTGGTTAGATGCATCCACAGTTAATGTGACAAAGGAGCACTTGTCCAAATCATGCTGAACTTCTTCCTCTGACAAAGGACCAAGAACGTTGCATATTATAGCCTCAGATTTAGTGCGAGCAGAAGAAAATTTTGGATCATACAATTTCTTGATCAATTTTGCAGTGCAGTCAGCTGACCGAAAACTGTGGCCATGAATAACAGAATGATATGCAAGAAGTCCTTCACTTGCATGCATTTTATCAGATTCGCTGACACTTGGAGTAGCACACTTACTTTTAGCAGCGTCCATGTGCTTTTTTGTGTGCATATGCTGCGTAATCTCGGCTCGGCCTCCGTGAGCAATGGAAAAGCGAGCCCCACAAATGTTGTATCTTAATTGACTTGCCTCTGATAGTGAATCTCTTTTGAGAAATTTAAACTCTTTTTGAAGATCCTCATTAAATGTACACGCACGCTTCTTTGACATCTTTGCACCTGAATCAAGCTTATCCGTGCTCTCGACTTGTATAGACTTAAAGGTATAGCGGAGGATTTTCTTTTTTCCAGGTGGATCATCAAGACTATTGGTCCTCCTAGTTGTCAATCATTCTGGTGATATTCATGGTTATGAAAAAGCTGTCTGAGGATAAGCTGGTTTTACTACTTAAGTGAAAAAAAAACAGCATTTAAGGGAAATCCTAAGTGTTTTTGACGTTTTACTTAAAGAAACCCTTAAGTAATATTTTTTTTTTTAAATTGGAGAGGGCGGGTCTTCTCTAAAATTCGGAAAGATCCTCCGCTATACCTTTAACTGTGACGTCGGATTCCGCCTTCCTTCACTAACTGCAATGATTAAGGGAATTGTGATTGGATGGAATTGTCCTTCTGCCTTCTCATTGGATGGATTTTTTTTCTCTAAAATATACTATGAGGTGATTTGCTAGTTTTATTAGGCTATTCCGTATTCGAGGAGTACTCACGCTATCACTCAGCAAAAACAAAATATATATATATATATATAAAATATGTATTAACGATGAAATACGGGACAAAACATGATTTTTGGGAAACATGAAGTCGGGACACTAAAATTAGAGTTGAAATACGGGACTGTCCCGGGAAAAACAGGACGTCTGGTCACCCTAATCAGAATGGAATTATGCAAATCAAATCGATGAATGCTTCTCGAAGCGCAAAATTGATAAATAGATGACATACTTGCACCTCTTTCTATTCCATATTGTGTCTTCAAGTGATTTTGCACTTCTGTACAAGTGTAACCAAACTCCTCTACTAATCTACGGATCACAGTTTCATAACTATCCAGTGAACTCCAGGCAGACATTTTAGCAGACAAGTTACATCAAGTCAGCTAACGCTAATCGGCTAAAACTTTTTTTATTGGGGGGTGGGACTTAAGGTCACAACGCAGCGAGAGTTCATGGGAATAGAATTAGGCACTGAATAATAAATCACTAAGACAGTCACAAAAAAAAAAATGAATACAAGAAGTCCATTTGCAAATTAGAACTTGTTCATTTTTAATGAATAGTATCCGGAAATGACAATGTCAACAAAGTAAAATTAAAGTAATATTTATGAAATATTACTTCCTACAGTTAACTATGCCCAAGAAAGTTTGAAAGTAAAAGCATTCACACAAAGTAAAAGATTGTAATACAACTCTTTGTGATGATCACATGTTTATCCATCTGCCACACAAAAAAATAAATAAAGTGCATGATGCCCAAAAAGATATTAAGAGAACCCTAAACTGACAGAACTTTTATCTAAACGAAATCGAATGCTGCCATTGTAATGACTTGAACTGCATTGGATGATCTTCCGTTTAGAAGGTGATCATCTCAATTTTTCCAGCACCTCACTCAGACCCCTGAGAAACACTAGTTTGCTGGAGAACCCTGCAGTCTTGCAGAAAAAGAAGGCATCATTGCCATTGAGATACATCTGCACAAACTCCCCACACCCAGCCAATTGACCCTTTGCCAAGCCACGCCTGAAAACCGCCACTGGCCAATCGTGTCTTAGCAACCGTAACTAGGAGTGGGAGGTCTGGCAAGCTTTCGAGCGAGGGAAACATGCCGAAGCATTGTGCGCATGGATTGTGCAAATCTGATACCCGGTATCCTAAAAGTTTGGACGGGGGAGTGGATATTTTTTCCTTCCTGAAAATCTAAAAGCCAAGGGGAGAAATGATGTACGTGATCCAGCAGTGTGGGAGACCCCATTCACAACTACATGTCCACAGGATTAACAAAAACACCTATTGCTTGGAAATAATGACGGTTCTTTGGTCATAATGCATATATTTTAACGTAAAATAAGACGATTAAAGACAAGACGGAGGCTCACTGACATACTTTAAAATATATTTCAGCATTTTGTTAATCGACGGCCTACTACTACTACTGACTAAGTAACTTTAACCCAATCCGATCGCGGCTCTCCCGGTGTTAGTGTTATTCCACAAGATTTATGGATAAGATGTTTGATTTATAATTATTAGATTATTTTCACATTTCACTTACCCTGCTGTGCACGAACATAGCTGTTCCTTAATTTGTGCGTTTCCCATTTGAATGGTCAGCATGAGGCGGCTGCTGCTTGCGCTGGGACTATAGGCTTTAGCTTCAATTTTTAAGAAATTATTCTATTATTAAAATTATTCTCTAATCATACTGCAGTCCCTTTTGTCTTGCTCTCTCGGATATTTCACATGTTCGCCGAAAATGACTAATTATCTTATTGGGAATGTCTGACACCGGTGCATACACACTGTAATAGATGTGCCAGCCGCGAAAGCTTGACAGGCGTAGCAACAGTAACTAGGGAGGGCGGGGCTTAGCGAAGGGTCAATTGGCCACAGCATGCAGCAAATACAGTGGTCGTACTAGGAATGCTGGTACACATTCTGCAGCTGAGAGCTTCTTTCAGGGAGGACATGATCTGAAATGAGTCAGATAAACCAGTGACTTTCTGACTCACTGCATCTAGAACATCAAACACTTGTGCAACACTGCCCTTAACCTTGTTGACAACAATGTTCAGTTCACTGCATTGTTCATCAACTTTCTCCGTTATGCGTGCTGCAGCATTCTTGACCTCCAACTCAACTTCTTGAAGACTTTCCAGCACTTCACTTTCCTCTGCTTTAACTCTAAACTAGGGATGCACCGAATCCAGGATTCGGTTTCGGATATTGGGCTTTTTAACAGGGTTCGGTTTCTACCGAACCTTAGAATTTATTTCCACCGAACCCTAAGCTTGCACTACGCGCGCTACGTCGATGTCACGCTGCCGTTGATTACGGGAAGATGTTTACCTTAGGCTTGTTCAACTTGAATCGGCGCTGCACAGACAGATTGTTGAATGACATCAGAGTATATCATCAGTATGACATCAGAGCGAATAGAGAGCAGACGGCTCCTTATGCTTTTGAAATGCTCTCGCGGTACTTTGATGTCATAAACCGATCGGTCTGTACAGCGGCAGTTCAAGTCAAACAAGCCTGTAGTGTTACGTGTTGTGTCAGGAAGAAAACAGACTCACGGAGGCGACTAGCATCTCACAACTCGCACTTTATTCCCCAATCAAACTCGTGTAACTGTCTGTCACACGTTCTACCGTCCACAGCGTTACTTAACAAAATAAGATAAAAATGAGCATCAAACAGAAATAACTCGCATACTTGGGGTGTTCGAGGCGCACGGCACATACAATACAGACTGCAGACAGTTCAATAGGGAGCGCGCAGCTCTTAAAGGGGACACATCTTATTTCCACTCGTTACAGTAGGTGGACCGTTCGAATGCAGTGTGAGAAAGTGAAAATGGAACTTTTGAGCAGAAAAAGTGTTGTTTGGCAGTACTTTCAGTCAAAAGAAGGCAATTCAAGTCGAGCTACATGTTCAATTTGCAATGCCAATTTGTCTCATGGTGGCAAGGACTCTAAACAATACACATCATCGCCGCTGTTAAAATGCATAATGTTGCTTATTCTTTTTTTTTCTTTCTTTTTTTACAGATAAAATAAAATGAAAAATCCACGTTGTTTACTTCATTAATGTGTTTACTTTGTTAATGGACTGAGGATGAGAGTAGGATTCGGTATTCGGTTTCGGATTCGGCAGAATTTACTATAAATGCATTTAATTAAATTAAATGTTTAGG
This sequence comes from Rhinichthys klamathensis goyatoka, assembly GCF_029890125.1. Taxonomy (NCBI): domain Eukaryota; kingdom Metazoa; phylum Chordata; class Actinopteri; order Cypriniformes; family Leuciscidae; genus Rhinichthys; species Rhinichthys klamathensis. The sequence continues at coordinate 1,442,958 of NW_026606747.1, forward strand.
CTAGTATCTTCCCATGGATGCATTTAATTAAATACTACTGTTTTTCATGGTCATTTATTTTAAGACCGGGGTAAAGCAAGGAAAACGTCTCAGGTAACGTATGTAACCCTGGTTCCCTGAGAGGGAACGAGACGCTGCGTCAAGACGCGGTGGGAACGCCCCTGCGTGATTGCGTCATGAAGCACGTGTATAATCAGTCCAATGGAGTGACGAGATGACATAGGCGGGTGACGTTATCGACCAGGAAACTATAAAGCACACCTGAAAACAGACCGCGCTAGCTTCTGATAGGCCGAAGCAAGTCGATCACAGGCATGCAGGGAGTATGGCAGGGCGACGCAGCGTCTCGTTCCCTCTCAGGGAACCAGGGTTACATACGTAACCTGAGACGTTTCAAGGGAACTCGAGCTGCATCAAGACGCGGTGGGAACCCTATACCCACGACGCCATATGACAAATGCCTGTTCTGTGTGAAGTCCTTGACACAATCTGTGAATCTGTGACACAATTTGTTTGAAATGTAAGCATCCAACCTTCTTTGGAACAATGAAGTAACGGCTGTAAACCCCTGACTCCCTACTGGGAGGAGGAACCCTTTATATAGCCTCCTTTCGCAGAAGAGTCTGTACTTCTTGCTCCATAGCCAGAGCCTGCTCGGAGTCCACCACGTAGGGAGGACCCCTAGAAATCTAGGCGGAAGAACTGAACTGGACTTTAGTGAGCAGGACCCAATGAGATATATTTGGCAGTAGCTTACTTGCTGCCAGAAAATCTACTAAGGGTACCAGTCTCTCGAGACTGGCCTCTGGATTTAACCGAACAGTCACTTCGGTGCCCTGAACCGGATAACCGGCAGGGAACGACCGACTTGACTGTTCCACGACCCTCCTCGGAGGATCGTTTGGGAACGCTGACACCTCGGTGCCCTGAAACGGATAACCGGCAGGGAACAACCGAACTGGCAGTGCTGCGACCCTCCTCAGAGAGTCGCTTCCCAGGAATGTCTGGTATTGGTCAAACAGCCACTTCGGTGCCCTGTAACGGCGAACCGGCAGGGAAAACCGAACTGACTGTTCTACGACCCTCCTCGGAGGTTCGTTTGGGGACACTGACACCTCGGTGCCCTGAACGGCGAACCGGCAGGGAACAACCGAACTGGCAGCGCTGCGACCCTCCCCAGAGAGTCGCCCCCCAGAGGGTGCCGAGGAGAAACGGATTCTCGAACCCGTCTCTGCCCGGAGGGGGCCACCCTCAGAAGCCTGATAGCCTCGGCATCAGGACTTCTTCTTAGTCGAAGCCTACTTCGAGATAACGACTATCCTCAGATATGTCTTATCCAAAAATGACTATGGCTGAGACTACTAAAAGGAACCAGCCTCTCGAGACTGGTCTCTAGTATAGCTTGAGAGGCCAATCCGGCGTCCTGAAACGGATGACCGGCAGGATATAACCGAACTGACCCCTCTTAAACCCCCCTTCTGCGAGTCAGACACTGAGACTAGAACTCGCTGGAGGGCACCGAAGGGAGATGTGCACCATATAATGAGGTGTTATCCATTTCCTCTTGGGAACAACCATTTATTTCCTCAGAAATAAATGACTCAATTCAATTCAATTCAAATTTATTTGTATAGCGCTTTTCACAATACATATTGTTTCAAAGCAGCTTTACAGAAAGTGCATTTCAGAAATGTACATAGAAGAATATAGTTAGTTAATCATCATGTATTAATTTAGGGCATAACATATCGCCAGCGTTGAGTCGTCTCTTCACAGGCGTCGAGTCGTCTCATCGCAGGCGTTGGGGCATCAGAAGTCTCCGTGAGAGGCTGGATACAAACTGGAGCTGACGAACGCTATTTACCTCGGGACTAGCGTCCCGAGATAACAGCAGAAAAGCAGATAGGAAATAATTAGCGTAGCTGCTGTTCATAATATTAATGCATTCGATCTGATTCAACAGTGGTATAAAAGGTAAGCTTTATGTGAATGCTTGGCTGAAGAGATGCGTCTTTAATCTAGTTTTGAACTGGGAGAGCGAGTGTGAGCAACGAACAGTATCAGGAAGGCAATTCCAGAGTTTAGGAGCTAAATGTGAGAACGCCCTCCCTCCTTTAGTGGACTTAGATATCCTAGGAATGACCAGAAGCCTCGAATTTAGGGATCTTAAAGAACGCGATGGATTGTAGGGCGATAGAAGGTCCATTAAATACACAGGAGCTAAACCATTTAGGGCTTTATAGGTCAGTAGTAGTACTTTGTAATTGATACGGAACTTAATAGGTAACCAGTGCAGAGATGATAAAATCGGTGTTATATGATCATATTTTCTTGACCTAGTAAGAACTCTAGCGGCTGCATTTTGCACTAACTGTAGCTTGTTTATTGAGGATGCAGGACAACCAGCTAATAAAGCATTACAGTAATCTAGTCTCGAGGTCATGAATGCATGAACTAACTTTTCTGCATCAGAAATAGATAGCATGTTACGTAATTTAGCAATGTTTCTAAGGTGGAAAAAGGCAGTTCTTGTAACATATGAAATATGATTTTCGAAAGACAAGTTGCGGTCTAGTATAACACCCAGGTCTTTTACTGTAGTGGATAAGGTAACAGGACATCCTTCTAAATTAAAGTTGTATTGTAAGAGATTTTGTGGGTAGTTTTTTGGACCAATAAGTAATACCTCCGTTTTATCTGGATTTAATATCAGGAAATTACACGTCATCCAGCATTTTATATCTTTAAGACATTCTGTCAATTTAGATAGGTTAGTGTTTTCATCTGGTCGTGATGAAATATATAATTGAGTGTCATCAGCATAGCAGTGGAAATTAATTCCATGTTTTCTTATAATATTACCAAGTGGCAGCATATATATTGAGAATAGCAGAGGGCCTAACACCGATCCTTGCGGCACTCCATAGTCTACTGATGTTATCTTCGATTTTTCCCCATTTAAACAGACAAAATGGTAACGGTCTGATAAGTACGATCTGAACCAGCTTAATGCCTGTCCCTGAACACCAGTGTAGTTTTGTTGTCGATCCAAGAGTATTTTGGGATCTATAGTGTCGAACGCAGCGCTAAGATCGAGTAGAACTAGTATTGAGATACAGCCTTGGTCAGAAGCTAAAAGTAAATCATTTCTAATTTTAACTAGCGCAGTTTCTGTGCTATGATGCGGTCTGAATCCTGACTGAAATTTTTCATATATCTTATTTTCTTGCAAGAAAGAGCACAATTGAGCGGACACAATTTTTTCTAGTATTTTAGACATAAATGAAAGATTTGAAATGGGTCTGTAATTTGCTAAGTTATTTTGATCTAATTGTGGTTTCTTAATAAGAGGTTTTATAACTGCCAGCTTGAATATTTTTGGAACATGACCTAAGAATAAAGACGAGTTAATAATATTGAGAAGAGGCTCTTCCACTACATGTAACACTTCTTTCAGTAGTTGAGTGGGTATTGGATCTAATGAACATGTTGTTGGTTTAGATGCAATGATAAGTTTATTTAGCTCTTCCTGTCCTACAGTTGTAAAGCGGTGTAGTTGTTCTTGAGGGGCGATAATTGAGGCTGAATCACAAGACACCATTGAGGATTGTACATTTACAATTGTATTTCGGATGCTTTCTATTTTCTCATTGAAGTAATTCATAAAATCATTACAACTATACTGTAACGGAATATTTTGCTCTGGCGATGTCTGTTTATTTGTTAGTCTAGCCACGGTGTTAAATAAAAACCTTGGATTATTTTTGTTATTTTCTATTAGTTTGCGGAGATGCTCAGCCCTGGCTGCTTTTAGAGCCTTTTTATAACGTGACACACTGTCTTTCCACGCGATTCTAAAGACCTCTAAATTAGTTTGTTTCCATTTACGCTCTAAGTTACGAGTTTCTCTCTTGATAGCATGTGTAGTACTATTGTACCATGGTGCTTTAGTTTTCTCTCTAACCTTTTTCAATCTAATTGGTGCAACAATATCTAATGTACTAGAGAAAATGGTGCTCAAACTGCTGGTCATTTCCTCTAGTTCATCTGTTTGTTTGGGTTCACTGAGCAGCTGAGATAGATCAGGTAAGCTATTTGAGAATCTATCTATAGTGATTGGAAGGATTGTTCTGCCTGGTCGATAACGCGGCGCAACATGACAAATTTCAGCAGTACGTATTATGCACGTTACCATGCAATGATCAGTGAGATCGTCACTTTGCGGTATAATATCTATATCGGTTGGATTGGTTCCGTATGATATAATTAAATCTAGTGTATGATTTAGACGATGAGTGGGACCGCTGACGTTTTGCTTGACCCCAAAGGAGTTTAATAAATCTGTAAACGCAGTCCCTAACGCATCATTTGTGTTATCTACGTGTATGTTAAAATCTCCAACAATTATTGCTTTATCGGCATTGACCAATAGATCTGAGAGAAAGTCTGCAAACTCTTTTAGGAATTCAGCATATGGCCCTGGAGGTCTATATACAGTAGCCAAGGCTAGAGATAATAGGGATTTCTTTCTTACATCTAAGAGCGTAACATTTAGCACAAGTACTTCAAACGAATTAAACCTGTGACCTGTTTTCTGAGTAACATTAAGAATATCTCTATAGATTGTTGCAACACCGCCGCCACGACCGATCAGACGGGGCTCATGCTTATAACAGTATCCTGGCGGAGTAGACTCATTTAGACCGAAATACTCATTTGGTTTAAGCCAGGTTTCAGTAAGGCAAAGTACATCGAAGCTATTATCTGTGACCATTTCATTTACAATAACCGCCTTAGGTGTGAGCGATCTAATGTTTAGAAGACCTAGTTTTAGAAATTGTTTTTGTTCACTGATATTTAGATTTTCTGGTTTAATTACAATAAGATTTTTCCTAGATCCTACACTAGATTTATTGTTTGGCCTCACTAGACGAGGAATAGACACAGTTTCTATATAATGTTCTACACTACTTATATCAATTAAGTTGGGACAGCAAAGACTGTGAATTGGACTTTGACTTACTAGTCAGATGGTGTGCAACGTCTTGGAGATGTTGTCTGACAGCACAGCCGCTCCGATTCTGCTGGGGTGCAGGCCATCAGCACGGTAGAGCCTAGGTCGCTCCCAGAACAGATTCCAATTATTTACAAAGAGCAGTTTCTGTTCATTACACCATGACATTAACCATTCATTTAGAGCAAATAGTCTACTGAACCTTTCTTGTCCTAGTCGGTACGTGGGAAGCGGTCCAGGCACGATGATCGTTGCCTCAGGCGCTGTGCTGCGTACCGTCTCGATCAGGCTCCTGTAGTCCTTCTTCAGAACCTCCGTCTGCCGCAGCCTGATGTCGTTCGTCCCCGCGTGGAGGACAACGGCTCCGACGCGCTCGTCACCGTTCAGGATCTCGGGAACCTGTGCGGCGACATCAAGAACTCGAGCACCAGGAAAACAGTGAGTGCGCACCTTACCCTTACCTGAGGTAGCGCGGACATGACGGACCATGGAAGTGCCGATGATCACGGCGTCGTCACGTTCCGACTCGCGAAGGGGGGAGAAGCGGTTCCGGGTGGAGATCTCGAAGACCGGGAGGGGCGGAGAGGTTCTTGCTCTGGTCCTGGCTCGTGTCTTCCGCTGTGGGATCACCCAGGGTCCATGGTGCTGTGTCGGTGCCGGAGTGAATGAAGCCAGAGATGATCGCGTCCTCCTGGGCAGAGAAACGCACGGAGTAGACGAAGTCGGAGTCAAAAAGTTACCAACCACTGACTTGTGAGCATCGGCGCGTGACGTTTCAAGCGCTGATCGCCGATCCCGCAGCTCGGCTTGCCTCTCCAGCAGACCACGGATCTGTTTCTCCACCGATTCCTGCTCCAATCGTACCGAAATCAGCTCGAATGTGTCCTCACCTGCACTCAGAGGTAACGTTAGACACACATCCGATATGTTCGCCATTATAACAGATGAACAGTAAATTAGCAGTGATACTACCAATATCACTACTAATTTAGGACTGGAATGCTGGATATAACCTGTATCCTTTCAGTGAAACGGGTGTAAAATCAGACGCTCGATAGGCGCGAGCCCACGCGTGAAATGCTAGCGGGCTAAAGGCTAGTAGCCGAGATTCGCAAAGTTGGATCTAAGTAGCGATATCAAAGCAATCCGATTGTTTTTTATAGGGAATAGTATCGAGGATAGGTTCACACGATATAAAAATAGAAAGTGCTTGTTAATAAATGAGTGGTAAAGAAGAAAATCAAGGATTAATGAATCAATTCGACGGAGCTCAAACACAAACAAACACCGCACGCCTCCTCAAAGATCAGATGAGTACATATTTAATTTTCTCAATTAAATACAGCCAAATATCATCCAGATAAGTAAACACAGTCTGGATGAAAAAGCTGAATAGTATATTAATACAGACATTTAACTCCAGGATAAGATGAATACATATTTAATTTTCTCACAAATTAAATGGAGCCAAATATCAACCAGACAAGTAGAAACGGTCTGGATGAAAAAGCTTAAAGCTGAATAGTATATTAATATAGACATCTAACTCCAAGGATAAGATGAGTAGCTATATATTTAATTTTCTCAAAAATTAAATGAAGCCAAATATCAACCAGACAAGTAGAAACAGTCTGAATAAAAAAGCTGAATAGTAGCCTATAAATACAGACATTTAACTCAAAGATTAGATGAGTAGGCCTACATATTTAATTTTCTTAAATTAAATGCAGCCAAATATTAACCAGACAAGTAGAAACGGTCTAGTTTAAAGGCTGAATATAGTGTATTAATATAGACCTCATATTATAATCTCAAACAATAAAGAATACAAAATTAGTTTTCAAACAATCATAAGAGAACGAGAGAAAGGGAAATTTCCCGTCTACTCAGTTCCCTGTGCATATTGGCTACCATTTATCTACATGTTGCCTCGGCAAACGTGAGAAGAGCTACTTTATTATGCAGATATGCAGACCCATAAATTATAATCACGCGCTGCCTCGGCAAGCGCGCGATCTGAGCCATAGATTCTTATTGTAGAGATGCAGACCCATTATCTACGCGCTGCCTCGGCAAACGCGAGATCTGAGCCAATAGATTCTTATTGCAAACCTGTAATCTAAGCACTGCCTCGGCAAATGCGAGATCCGAGCCACGACTCTTATGCAGCCCGTAATCTACGCGCTGCCTCGGCAAACGCGTAGATCTGAGCCAAATCTTTATTGACTTTCTTCCCTCGAGAAGAAAGCCAACAAGAGCAGAGCTAAAACTCTCGATAGTGCATATGTTACACGTCGGGAATTTATGAACGAACACAGTCAGACCCAATTTACTAGAGCTGACGTGCATGCTCCACTCCCAAACAGACAACACATGAATCGCGTGTGTCCCCACTCGTAATGAAGCGAGGGCAGGGACGAACACAAGATCCAAGGCTCTTTGCTCTCCATACTCCTGTCTAATATATATATATATATATATATATATATATATATGCTTGTGGACAAACAACAATAAATAGACAGAGACAAGGTCACACAGAGCGCTTGCTGAAGGCACAGAAGCTAACGCGGTCTGTTGTCAGGTGTGCTTTATAGTTTCCTGGTCGATGACGTCACCCGCCTATGACGTCTCGTCTCTCCATTGGACTGATTATACACGTGCTTCACGACGCAATGACGCAGGGGCGTTCTCACCGCGTCTCGACGCAGCTTGAGTTCCCTTGAAAGGAAACTACAATTTACTTCAACAAGGCAACATAACGACACTCATCTCATTCGTGGAGGTGGAAAAACAAGTTGTTTGTGACATGCAACGATTTAAATTATGTAAAAGAAAGGGTAGGAATCTGCTGTTTTTGTCAATTTTAAGTTTTAATTAAAAATGTCTGCAATTTTAATATAAGTAGCTACATGGTTCAATATTTTACCACTTGCTTGAGCAACTTAATATATAATCTATATAAACATAATGCATTGAATAATACGTTTTTAAATTGTGTTCAAACGTGAATGCATCTATTAAAGAGTGTATACGTGTACAAAGAGAATCCCAATGCTGACCAAACTTTTTTAAATAAAAGTTGATGATAACTTCTGGATTTGAAATAAAAATAGTGAGTAGGCTATATGTGTTTGTGTGAAACGGGCGTTAGTCTTTCTATGACATTATATGCGACATATCCAACAATATGTAAAATAACAGTTGATGTAGGTCGCTGTAAAGCTTACAATTTAAAACTTGTAGGATTACATAGTTATATTCTACTCAACAAAATCTGAACTTACACAAAATATCCTGTCCAAAAATATTCATACCCTGGTTATTACAGGGATAGCCCCCAAAAATGAACATTCTCTAGTCCTTTACTCACCCACGTGTCATCCTAGATTTGTAGGGAAAAAGACCAACTCTGAGTCCATGTAATGCAAGTGAAAGGCAATTAGATAGTTTATGATTCAAAAACCACACACAGTAATGGTTACGTGCATCACGCTTCACAACATCTCTCTCATGAGTGTGCAATATGACAGTTGGCCAGAAGTGATATAGTTTTTTTTTTTAGTTTAAATTATTAGCATTTACTTTGACGCACCTATTGTTCAGCCTCAGAAGACATTGATTCATCCAGGGTCACATAGATTACAGTCATATTCACTTATTTTTGAATTGTCAACTTTCAATCCCCATTAACTTGCATTATATGGACTCACAGAGAAAGGTTAGTTACCTAAAAAATGTTGTTTATCTGAAGAAATAAAAGTCATATACACCTGGGATAGCATGAGTAAATGAGATAATTTTCATTTTGGGGAGGACTAATATATATATATATATAATATATAAAACCCACCTTTTCTTTTTAGACACGTTTTCCTGTCTATTAAGTTTCACCAAGTCACTGCTTTTAATAGCGAAGAACTTGCGACTGGATGATTTCCAAAACTCCAAATCTAAAACAAAAAATAAAAGGATTTTACTATCAAACTATCAAAAGTAGATGCAGTCACTAAACCTTATATCACACCAGGGGCTCAGTTATACCACAGTTGTGTAGTTCTGACACCATTTTATTTTATTTTTTTACTGTAATCAGTATCGGCCATGTTACTATTACAGCAATAACAATAATAATGTTGTATTATCTTTTGTCTCAGAGGTATCTGCTGTTGCAAGACCCTTGACGTCACAGATGGTGTAACAGTCAGTAGAATTCAAGTATTCTTGTACAGTTTGCCCCACGAGTTGCACACCCTGACCCTGCTGGCTGTGAGAAACAACAACAGCAACAACAACACACTATCAATCATTGCAACTTCTTAACCCTCAAAGGGTCTTCGTTTCCTGTTTACACTTCTGGTCTTTGGGGTCAATATGACCCCAACAATTGATAGTCGCAGTAATAACAATTGATAGTCGCAGTAATATCAATTGCGTAGTAATATCATCTCTCGTGAAAAGTCCGCTCCCGTTGAAATGAGAGGGAGGAGGAGAGGGAGCGGGGGGAGAGGACTTTTCACGAGTGATGATATTACTGCGCCGAGTCGAAGTGCTCCCAAGCACTTGCTATGGTATTCTGCCATACAATATAGTCATCCATTTTACACACTTAGAAAAGCGCAACGTTTTATTTTGTGTCACCGTCCTAGATCGAGTTATACTACTCGTGTAACTGTATTTAAATAGGGAAAACGTGGAGGTGTTTGGTCGCTTCTCTTCTGGGCACGTATTGAATGAACAGGGCTAAGATAAGATCTAACAAAGTTTCGCCGCAAGACAGCGATTTAGTGCATGCACTGAGACGAGATAGGTATGTATCAACTCGTCTTAGTTAAGGGAATAACATAGTTTAATATGAAAAACCAGTAGAGTATCCCTTTAAGAAAGAAATAGTTTTGACCAGCAGAGGCCATAGAGAGCCATTCTTTTTACTGGATGTGGCCAACTGCTTGTATCACAACGTTTGTGATACATTTTGTGAATTTATATATATGTATAACATTAGAAAAGACATTTAAAATAAATATTCTTTCAAATGGTAGATTTTTTTTAAAGTTTTTGATGCATTTTGAAATGCCTTTTTTTTTTTACAAAATGCCACAGAAATTTGACAGAAAAATGCCACATAAGACACACCAAAAGGACAAGACTTGGAGTCAGATTGTAGTTGCATATTATTGCAACTACAATCATATAAAAAAAAATTAATAATTAAATTTAGAATGCAAAAGAAACAAAATAAATATTATGTAAATAAAACCAGCAGCAATATAAAAAAAAATGAACAAGAGTGAAGAGTGAACATCGAATAACAATAAAAACAATTTACAATCACATTCGTAACACTGAACATAAAAGCAATAACAAGCAACAAAAAATTATATGTAAAACACATAGTAAAACAATAATCAGTCCACACACATCTGGCACAAGAAGACTGTGTGAGTAGCACAAATGGCTCTTTTGCAGTTTGCACACTGCTTGTCAGTTTTCGTATCCTTGGCCCGTGGACACACCTGACACCTTTTTCGCTGTAGTGGTGGAGGTTCAGTGGAGGGCCCTGGCTCGTTGGACGAATCCTGTTGTCTCTTCAATATTGCTGCAGAGGCTGGTGTACGAAGCACGTGTTGTCGTCGCTCCATGTGAGGGGACACCAGAGCTTTCCCTAGCTGCTCTAGAAAGAGCCTCCTTTTCATACTCTTCCCTCTCTCCCATGATGGATTGACTTCTCTCCACACCACAAAGGCATTTATGGAGGAAACATCAAGGATTGTGGAGAAGACAACCATTGGCCACCGTAGCATGCAACCATCTGCAATATTTCAAACACACACACACACAAACAAATTAGTAGATCTGCTAGAAAAAGAAATACCAATCACTAACTCACCAACTTTGAAAATTAGCAAAAATTGATGCATTCATCAAATCATAAAATTTGTAAATACCTTGTCAAGGTTGTCAACTCCGCCTTTGCAGCGGTTGTAGTCCAAGATGACCTCTGGCTTCTTGTCCTCCCTGTCACTGATTTTGGCATCCTTGTGACATGTGCTCATGAGCAGCACATTTTTATGCCTTTTAGGGCAATACGACACAAGACTGTGTGTCGCAGTGAAAACAAAAAGAGAGGAAAACACAGCTCTGTCTCTCATTGTCAGAAGAGCAGGTGGGAGTTCTGGTTTTGTTTTTGCGAACTGTGCCAACCATGGTCAACTTCCTTTTCAGGAGCTCCTGGCCAAGGGCATACGAAGTGAAGAAATTATCACATGTTACTGTGTGTCCCTGGAGACCAGTGGTCAAATCAAGGACCACACGCATGCTCTGATTTCTCTCTGGCTGTCCATCTCGAGGCTTGCCGGTGTACACTTGCATGTTTCATGCGTAACTCGTCCTGGCGTCACTCGTCCTGGCGTCACATGCTGCCCAGATTTTCACACCATATTTCGCCGGCTTACTAGGCATGTACTGTTTGAATGGGCATCGACCTCGAAATGGCACCAGGCACTCATCCACCGTTATGTCTGATCCAGGGTTGAACATTAGTGGGAGACGCTCAACCCATAAATCCCACAGATCCCGAATTGGTGCCAGCTTGTCATCTTCACGGCCCTGTCATCGAATCGAATGATTCTTGACAAAATTTTAAATCTTTTCAGAGTCATGACAGCACAAAAAATAGCACGCCCAGTTTCAGCCTCCCACAAACTGGAAAGGGCCTAATTATTGGAGCGATACACTCCGGCAAGAATGAGCAGACCAATAAATGCCTCCATACAGGGCCGGCTCTGTAAATCTGGGGGCCCTAAGCAGGAAAATTTTGGGGCCCTGCCTTGCAGTAAATAATGGAGTATTGCCACCGCAAACCAGCAAATACAATCTAACCCCAATCTAACAAATCTTCAATAAAGTTGTTGCATATAGGCTACAGGTGTTGCTAGAGTCTCGATCTTTGAACTTTTCCCTTTTCCACACTTTAAAAAGAGGGCGAAGTTGGACCAGTAATTTCTTTGCTTCCTTCTAAAGTGATTTAAACATATTCTTCTTTTTTCTGCACCCGATGGATAGACTCGTTTCATTTTTGCGGTCAAATTTCCAAGTCCAGGGAAGACAACGATCTGACACGGTTGGTTGACTTAACGCAGTGGTTCTCAAACTTTTTCGGTCATTCCCCACTTTAAACAAGGGGGAATTTTCAAGCCCCACTGCCCCCATCGCCCCAAATGCTAATGAAATACGCAACAAGCTTAAAATGTTCCAATTTATTGAAGTAACAAGTATCTAAATACAAACTAACTATCTACATCAAATAACATAACAGCAAGTTCAAAAATAAAGAAAATTAAAGTGCAGCTGTGTCATAACTGGCATGGAATTCAAAAATAGAGAAAATAAAAGTGCAGCTGTGTCAAAATGTGTATCAAGTTCAAAAATAGAAAATAAATAAAAGTGCCACTTTGCAATCTGTTAAAAAAAGAAATGAAGAGAAATCCATTTGGCAAGACAGGTCTATTTAAAAAAATTAAAATAGACATAACATAGGCTACTGTGTTTGATATGGGATTAAAATGATGGGCAGTGTATGAGATATAAACTAATGATTAATTATTTTTATATTCCTTTGTTCCGATCAGAGCATGAGCGGAGAGCGCATTTCTGAATATTCCTCGGCTCGCTCATTCCGGCGCTCAGGGTCGCGCGCTCAACCCTGCTGGTTCGAGAATATGTGGAATAAGAGCTGCCTCCGACTTAAGTTTTTTTCTAGTCGACTAGTAGTTGTTTATTTAGGCCATTAGTGGACAAATCGCCCCTTTATATTGATTTAATAACTTAAATAGGCTATACACGAGTGTTATAAAAGCCGCACTCAAGCGCACGAACCGGCAAAAGTAGGCTAATGATTATGAATGTGTAAAAAATAGTAAGGAGACATTTAATTGTTTATTAATAAACTGGTGTTTTCTGCGTCGTTGCAAAGATTAAGTTGACGATGCGGACTCGCCATGAACAAATAAAGATATAAAGGCATAAAAAGGAAAATTTCATCCCGTTGGCGCACCCCACCTGTCACGTCTCTATTCCCCACCAGTGGGGCGCGCCCCACACTTTGAGCGGCGACTACCATCTGTAGTTAGGGGGCCCCCTAGTGGCGGCGGGGCCCTAAGCAGCCGCTTAGTTCGCTTATAGGGAGAGCCGGCTCTGCCTCCATATCTGTCCAGTCCACATCCCTCCAGTCAGCACCATATACACGCTTTCCTTCCAAATTTGTCATCTCCACCACGATGTTTTGGATGCTTGGTGGAAAAAATTATACAAAAGATGACTTTATGTCCTCTACACGAGAACATGCGTACCTGGTTGGTCCAGGTGTCAGCTTTGTAACTCGGGCAGCTGAAGCTCTCCCTGGCCCCTGTAGAGGTGGGGTAGTAGACCAGGTTATTTGCCCATTTTTGGAACTGAAGGCTTGGTCTGCCTCTTCCTCCTCACAGTCCTCCTCTGATTCCTGTAACTCATCTTCCAACCCTGTGTTGTCTTCAGGTGGATTGCAGTCCTCTGGCTCAGAGTCTTCTGGCTCAGTGTCTTCCTGGCATGATTCAGTTTCGCTAGAATCCAGCACATAGTCCAGTGTCTCGAGGAGAGTGTACCTCTTTGCCATAATGCCAGCACAGAATGAACTGTGTGCAGGGCACCAAAGACCCTCTTTTATAGCTTTTGCGTGGGAACAATTTCTTTGTTTTCAAAACACAGTTCCATCTCAATGCAAATTTTCTAAAGTTGAAAAGGTCACTTGTATTTGATCTCTGTCTCATCTCTCTCTTGCTCTCTCTGCATGTGAGGGCCCATCCACACTACTTCGTTTTAGTTTAGAAACGGATAATTAAAACGAATACGATCTCCGTCCACACCAGCGTTTTAGCTGCGTATTAGAATTGGTCTCCGTCCACATTAAAACGACTGAAAACGCGGATCACGTGACCATTCACCAACACTGGGCATGCGCGTGCCGGTGTAAACACAACTTCATTGATAAAATGATCCCACCATGCATAACCCCAAACCGACGCTCCATGTATGGTCAACGCATACGGGAATTGTCACAGATCGCTCGGATAATAGCTTGACTCCGCGCATGTAGGCAGTTATAGCGTTGTAAAATGCAGAATTTACTTGTACAACAGCTGCTAGCAAAGATATACGCCATGACTGATGACACCCAATCATAGAGCCAAGCGTGAGCCAAGCGTGAGCCTCTACTACGTCATCGTTTCTAAAGTCCTCCGTTTTGACCCGTCTACACTAAAACGCCCTCTGGAGATTCAAAACAAAAAACGGATCGGCAGCGTTTCTAAACTTCTCCGTTTTGGGTCTCCGTTTTTGCCGTTTTAGTGTGGACGGGAGGTGCAAACGTAGCAAAAGGTCTCCGTTTTTAAACGAAAACGCAGTAGTGTGGACGGGGCCTTAGTGTGCATGTGCATGCATTAGGTCTCACTCACACGTGTTCTTTTTTTGTGTGTGTATAGAGATAATGTAGGTAAAGTCACAAAATCTTATTCCACTGAGATCAAGGGAACCTTTTTTTTTTATTAAGGAAAAGTCGATTGGGGTCATATAGACCCCAAGGACCTTAAAGGACATTGAAATTCAAACATTACAAGATTTTATTTCCCAGAAAATAATACACTTACTGTATGGTGACCTCTTCCCACTGTCTTCAATGTCGGCGACATAAATCTGTTTCCTTGCTGATCTTGTGCGCTTCAGCGGGTTCTGGAAAGTGTTACCTGGATTGCTAACGTGCCCTCTTGGCCTAAAAGGTGCACTGTGGCATTGAGGAGAAATCCCAGGACCTGGGCCAGCGCTTGGTGTCATGGCGGCCGTGGTGGTGTGTTCTTTAGTAGTGCCACATACAGCAAATCATCCTCGGTGACGCATTACATTGTTCTGAAACACGGTGTGGGAAATAGGTTTCCCTTGTTATGTCATCCTCCAGATATATGCTCTCCGGCTCCATCTAAAAATAATGGTACAATCTTAGCGACTGACTATTAGCCTGATAGCTATTCTAGCTGGCAAGGTTTACTAAAAATGTGTAGTAATAACGTTAACATTACCTTAAAAATAGATTCCAGCCGATCCCGAGAAATATCTCTGGCCATCATAGTCAGCCGTTTAGCACCATGATGCAAGCTGAACTGCAACAGGTCATCCATATCTTCAAAGGACTTGGTTAAGAAGAACACTAATGGTCTCGCGATTACCTACAGTACACCATCCTCTTCCGTTCTGCCCCGGTGTCCGCCCCCCCTCAATGATAATAGACTCGCCCATCTACCTTGCAAATTGAAAAGAATGACCAGAATGAAACTAAATTTTTTATTTATTTAAAAAAACGAATTTACATTTACAATTTAGAAGACGTAAAAAAAGCAAAGAAGAGCGGAGAAAATGTAATTATCCATCGATAATATAACTGGAAAAAATGGAAAAATTAACGCCTGGTTTCAATTTTTCATTTTTGCATTTGCATTGTATGGTCTGAAAACTGAATTGTGAAGCGTTACACAGATCATAAACTATTCTGAGGGGAAAAAAGTCAGTCTTTTTTTTCCCTTAGAATTGGCCTGATAACTCGCAATTGCGAGTTTATATCTCACAATTCTGAGAAAAGATGTCAGAATTGTGAGATGAAAAGTCGCAATTCTGTCTTTATATCTCGCAATTGCAAAGAAAAGGGGCACTGACATAGACCAATAAAATTTAACTTCTCAATATGTCTCCTCCTTTCAGGTTCACACAGGGTGGTGACATAAGCAATAGACATGGTTAAAATTATGAATGTTTTTTTTTTTTTTTTTTTACAATATTATGTCTCGTTCCAGTGGGCGTAGTTCTTAGAGTAGTTCGAGAACTAGTTGCGCTCTGTCTCAATTGATCCACTTTTATGTCCTGAAACAACCGTTTTTTTGGGGTCGACAGCTTATAAAAATTTATTTCTGGGTTATTTAGCTTGTTTGCTGTACACCTTGTCACATAGCAGCTTTTAGACATTGTTTTGTTTTTTGTTATAAGTCATAAATGACGAGGAGGCAGCCTCTCTCAATGCAAAGTCAATGGAGATGGTTGGTTAATTTTCAGGTAACTATGTAGCAAATTCACTTCAAGTTAGCTAAATCCCATGGAAAGTCTATGGAGCGGTGGTTAGCTAACGGAAGTTATCAAAACAAAAAATATTTGATGTGTAAATTACAGACTGGGCACATTAAATTGTACATCTATTGGTACATATATTGGGTTGACACATAACAACTTACTAGCAAAAAAAGATATAAGTTGACGCTCCTTTTCTTCGCTCCACTGCCGCTGAGAGGCCGCCATCTTGTTTGAAAATTTTTTCACCGGAAAAGAGTTTACCCTACTTCCGGCCTTGGCGGCCATTTTTGTGAAATAGGCCTATTCTCCAAGCCGGTCACATGATCGGCTGCTAGCATTCTGATTGGAGGATCTCAAAAAGTTGCCCACGACCGATCTAAAGTATCCAGATATAAATTTGTTCCCCATTAGTGATGGGAAGTTTGGTTCTTTTCCGCAAACCGGTTCTTTTGGACAGTTCGTTTCAATGAACCGGTTTAAAAAAAAAAAGTTTCACCAGTTCTTTTACATCCTCACGTAATGACGTCAATTCTATCATCCTGGCGTATAAAAATACATTCAAATATTCAAATAAAGACATTTGTAATAATAACTTCTGTAGTAATCATCGTCATAATCATCTTGGATTTATCAGATACAGATTACGTTTTGCAAATGAACCCTACAGGCGATGAGCAAACGGGGATGTTTCACATCGGTTTAAATGATTAAATGTTAAAACGCCTTGCCATATAATGTATTGTAAGAAGTGTACTTTAGAGAAACTGGTGCTTGGGGAGAGGGCGGCGCTTAAAGTGTTTTAAAGTGTTTGCACGCAATACACTTTAACACCCTACGAGGGCGCGCGCCCCCCGTGTCGCGCGGAATCAGAGTACGAAGTAATACGCTGATTTCACACAGCCGCCATTTTGAAATCGAAAGCGAGGCTCCGGTGGGAAGAACCCCGGAAGTACAGATAGACAACAATGCCTTGGACTACCAACCTGAAGCTCCTGCCGCGATTTACACTATTGGGTGTTAATATCCAATATAGGATATGTATATAGTTCGTTCCTGCTTCTTTTTTTTATGTTCTGAATTATATGTATATAAAAATAATTTTATTTATAAATGAATTTCACTGCATATAGTCTAAAGTATGAAAGAAATGTATGTACATTTTTAGAATAACTAATTTCTACATTAAACACAACAATATGCCATCGCATTCGCGACTCTCCTATGATTAAAGGCGACACTTCCGGTTTTCTTCCCACGGGAGCCATTTCAAAATGGCGGCTGCTTGAAATCAGCGTATAACCACAACAAACTAAAAAAGAGCACAAAGCAGTCACGTGGGTGTGTGTGAAACGAAGCTTCGGACGTCATTGGTCACGTGATTTTGATAGAACAAATCAAGCATTGATACAAATTGTTTAATTTTTTTGACACACGCCTCAGAGCTTTGATGTCAAGCTGAAATGCAACAAAAGTGTAAATGCAACAAAAACAACAACACATTTAAGTTAATAACACAGTGGAATCAAGCCACGACACAGAAAGAGGGACTGAGATTAAAGTATTGTAACACTATAGGAAGGCAAACCTCTGTAAATGATGTATGGAGAGTTGTTAAAAAAATGAGTGGGGTGCGACAATCTTGGAGTTATCCAGTCCTTAAGAACAGTGAAACTATGGCAGTGAAGGATGAAGATAAAGCAGCGTTAATGGTCAAAGACATAGCCAATGTTCATAGTAGTCTCAACTTAACTGATGATGAAAGAGCGGCAACAAAAAGACAGTATCAATATCTTTTAGAAAATGTAGAGGTTTGAGATGATAGCATGAACGCAAGTTTTTCAGTAAGTGAACTAAAAAAGGCTATAAGCAAGGCGAAGGTAACAGCTACGGGAAAAGATAGAATAAGTTAAGCAATGTTGAAACATCGGTAACACTTTAGAATACGGTTCCTTCGTTAATGAATAACTACACAAGAACCGATGAGTAACACAATATTAACAATCTAGTAACTACTATTAACTAACAAGAAACTCTGATTAACGAATTAGTAAGTAATGGCGCACAGATGAAAGTGGTAGTTCACTATTAACTAATCAATAACTACTATTTTTGTAATGCTTCCCAGAGAACTACTGAATTTTTTTATTAACAATCTAGTAACTATATTAACTAAAAATAAAATATGATTAACGAATTAGTAAGTAATAGCGCACAGATGAAAGTGGTAGTTCGCTATTAACTAATCAATAACTAAAAAATGCTTCCCAGAGAACTACTGAAAAAGTTTAATAATTCTTGCAAAACTAATCAATAACCAATGCATGACAAATGACTAGCACTACATTAACATTTTAACTGCTACTGTAAACGAATACACAAGGTTGTTTACATTATCAATATGTAATAGCATAGCAGACTTATGATTTGGGAAAGCTGTTAATAATTGGCCTATGCTGTCTATTTATCAACTGAATAATTTTTAAAGAAATGGATTTTTAAATGCAGTTGTCGCGACCTTACTTGTCCTGTGGCCAATTTTCCGGCATTCCTCTGGACTGGCATTGAACCACTAGTCACGGCGACTGGAACATATTGAGTTATCAGCCATCCGAATACCATACAGTGATTTTATTATTTAACATACCACTCAAAAAATGTTTTTATGTATGTCTCCTAGCTCATATATGTGTGTTTGCATATCTTGTATGAGTGGTTAGAAGATTCTACACTTTATTGGCTTTTCATTAGTAACTACTGTAAGAATCATGGGAACTAACTAGTAATGACTCAAGTGTTACTACATACTTCTATGGCAATTACTATCTAAAGCTTAAAATGACTTCAGTTTGGTTGCACATGATATTTATTCATCATGACTGAAAAAATTGCTGATGCATGGAACAAGCAACAGCTAAAGTGGCAGTGTGTATAGCCACTTGACCATATTTATGATGGCTGACTTTAAACAGGAGTCATG
Source organism: Rhinichthys klamathensis goyatoka (assembly GCF_029890125.1). Lineage (NCBI taxonomy): Eukaryota > Metazoa > Chordata > Actinopteri > Cypriniformes > Leuciscidae > Rhinichthys > Rhinichthys klamathensis. Next base: position 1,462,097 of record NW_026606747.1, read on the forward strand.
GAACACGAAACAAGAAACAGTTAAAGTGACTGTGTATAGCCACTGAGCTAGAACATGCATGAAATGGTATTTGTCATACAAAGAAAGAACACATACACATGCATAAACAGCTTATTTTTGTCTCTCACAAAAGTCTATAAGCAAGCCAACTTTCTTTCTGTTTTCAATGGTGCTTTGCAGTGGCTCCTGCCTGCATAATTCTCTGCACCGCTCTGCAAAATTCTGTCCTCTTTGAAAGGTGCCTCGCAAATTTTTGTAGGCCTCTATGTCACAAGCTTCGAGCTCCGCAATTGCAGCAGTATCAGCAATGGTCTTTCTATCCACGCCACATTTGAAGAATAACTGCGTTTTTGTTGTCCCACCTTTCAAATAGCCCAAGACCTTGTTGTACCTCTTGATGGCTTGCTCTGGAAGAAAGACTGACAAAGAACAGAGAATAAACCATTAGTGTGTTATGCAAATGTTATGTATATTTTATAAATGAATGGAAGTCGGAAGTCTGCAGGGAATTACAGCCTAAAGGTCTTTGCTGTGTTTGGTGGTTGTAGGTTGAAGGCTGTATAGGAGTTTCTCTAGGAAAATTAGTCTCAGAAGAAGAAGAACCATAATAATAATAATAACAATTTTAAAGTGCCCCTATTATGCTATTTTAAAGTTTTGGAGGTTAGGTTTACATGCATCTGTGGCGAGCAGGATGAGGCAGAGGGACGATGCGAGACCGGTGCGTCTCACAGGTGACGTTCATTAACACTCACGCCACCAGCCTTGCGCCGTTCTCTCACGTCCTTCGGCCTCGTCCTGCTCGCCACAGCATCCAAGTTCAAAAAACACTGTAATTTTTATTGCAGTATTATCTCTCTTCTCATAAATGATCCTTTCTGAGAGCCTACTCTGCTCTAATTGGTCAGATGGCCCAGTCTGTTGTGATCAACAGCGCAGATCAGAAATTAAATTCCATTACATTACACAGTAACAATGGCATCAGTTTAACCGTTTCAATTCATGTCCTTTGCAGGAAGAAGCTGATCAACCACTTTCGCAAGCACCTTGAGCATGTTACTAAGTTTTAAGTTTTTATTAAAGGTCTCCTGACATGAAATTTTCACTTTCTGAGTTTTTTTTTACCATTAATATGAGTTCCCCTAGCCTGTATTTGGTCCCCTCGTGTCTAGAATTTTTAATCGGTGTAAACCGAGCTTTGGCTATCTTTCTCTGCCTGTGAGAAAATGAGAGCTCAGATGGGCTGATCTTGAATCTCCCCTATATGACGTCATAAGGAGGAAAGGTTAACTCCCCTTTCTCTGCTTTGCCCGCCCAGAGAATTTGGCTCGCCCAAGAGAAAATGAGCTAGGAAGTACGAACGCGATTTGAGTTTTTCCTCGAGAGATATAATGGCTTGCAAACGAGCGAAGCATGGCAGTGTCACGGTGGGTAAATCCTATGTCTCATTCATGTCTCGTGTTTCTGTTGTTACATGTGTGTGTGTGTGCTGATTAGAGGGGCGTGGCTGCTCATCAGAGCTCATTCAGTAATCACTCATCACCAGCTGCAGTCTATCATCCCGGTCTATTTAATCTCACCCATTTCTCATCTCCATTGTCAGATCGTTGTTTGTGATGTCCGGTGTTTGATCCCTCTACGTTCCAGTATCCTTCGTTGTTCCTGTCTGTTCCCTGTGGATGTTCTGGATTCGTCTTGTTGATCGTCACCTCACTTCACCTGCACTGTATCCATCTGACCATCGAGTCCCTGCGCCACTTACCTGCCTGTCTGTGGACCGTGTACTGAGTTTTCTACCTTGCCTGTCTGTGGACTGTGTTCTGAGTTTTCCAATAAATATTGTTACTTGCAATTGCTTCCGTAGTTCTTACGTTACAGAACGATCTGACCAGAAATGGAAGCAGCGAGTGACAATCCTGAGACGTTGGAGGATTTCGTCAATAACAGCAGACGGCGGATGGAGAATCAAGAGAGAAATATCAACGACACCGCTCGTGCTGTTCAGGCGTTAGTGGCGCAGGTGTCCGGGCTCACCCAGCAAGTCCAACAGCTGCGTATTCCCGCTGCGCCGGTCCCACCGCCGATTCCCCAAATACCACCAGTGGACCCCTCCCAGTCGGAACCACGATTACCAGCCCCAGAGACATACTCAGGTGAACCCAATTTTTGTCGAGCTTTCCTAACTAGATGCTCCATGCATTTCTCTCTCCAGCCCAGAACCTTCCGAGAGGAAAGAACTAAAGTGGCTTTCGTGCTAACGCTGCTGACTGGGAGAGCGGCACTATGGGGAACGGCGGTGTGGGAAAACCAGGAAGACTGCTGCACCTCGTTCCAAGCGCTCTCCGACGAAATGAAACGGGTCTTCGACCGTGCCTTGGGAGGCAGAGAAGCGGCCAGATTGCTGGCCGAGTTACGTCAAGGACATCGATCCGTGTCGGACTACTCGATCGAGTTTCGGACCCTGGCGGCGGAGAGCCAATGGAACGAGGAGGCGCAGTGGGATATGTTCCTGCATGGGTTGGCTGACCGCGTCCAAAAGGAGATTTATGCCATGGACTTACCACCGAAACTCAACGATTTAATCGCGCTAGCACTGAGAGTGGACGCCAGACTGTCTCGTGTGGAGCGAAGAGGACCCAACTACCGTTCTTCGGCGGAATCGGAGGGTCACCGTGCTGGAGGTGGGGACGCGGTCAGCCCCGTCTACGATCCCGAGCCCATGCAGGTAGGTCGAGCCCGGCTTTCCCGGGAGGAGAGGGAAAGGCGGAGATCCCAGGGCCTTTGCTTGTACTGTGGAGGAGCGGGACACTTTGCCTACAACTGCCCGTTAAAAGGCCCAGCCCGGTAGTAAGTATGAGGCTACAATCGGGTGGGATCTCCGCCGAGAAGACCTCATCGACATCGACTCTCCTTCCGGTTAGACTCCGATGGTCCAACCACCGTCACGATTGTCATGCACTTCTGGACTCGGGCGCCGAAGGTAACTTCATGGATCACAACTTTGCACTCAAGCACCAAGTTCCCCTCAAACCACTCACCCATCAGATTGCAGTGCACGCCCTCAACGGTCAGAAACTCCCCACCATATCTCTGGTTACTGAAGATATCATCCTCACCACATCAGGCAATCACTCAGAAACCATCTCATTCTACATCCTGGACACTCAGCTTGCACCCATAGTTCTTGGTCACCCATGGCTCACTCGTCACAATCCCAAAATAGACTGGCAACTCAAATCCGTAGCGGCTTGGAGCAGCTTTTGTCATAAGTCCTGTCTTGTCTCTGCTTGTCCGTCTGTTTCTGTTCATGTGTTACAGGAGGAGACAGTGGATTTATCTAACGTGCCCACGGAGTATCGGGATCTGAAGGAGGTGTTCAGTAAGTCTCGGGCTGATTCTCTCCCTCCACATCGTCCCTATGACTGTGCTATTGAATTATTGCCAGGTACGTCTCCGCCTAAGGGCAAATTATATTGACTCTCTGTCCCAGAGAGAGAGGTCATGGAGAAATACATTTCTGATTCTCTAGCAACAGGGTTCATCCGCCCTTCCTCTTCTCCTGCGGGGGCGGGGTTCTTTTTTGTGGGGAAGAAGGATGGATCGTTGCGACCTTGTATTGATTACCGGGGGCTGAACAACATCACGGTAAAGAATACATATCCTTTGCCATTGATGTCTTCAGCTTTCGAGAGGTTGCAAGGAGCATCCGTCTTCACGAAATTGGATTTAAGAAATGCTTATCATTTGGTCCGCATTAGGGAGGGGGATGAATGGAAGACCGCATTTAACACCACTAGGGGGCACTTTGAATATTTGGTCATGCCTTTCGGCTTGTCCAATAGCCCAGCGGTCTTCCAAGCACTTGTCAATGACGTGTTGCGAGACATGATCGATCAATTCATATATGTCTACCTGGATGATATATTGATTTTTTCATCGTCTCTCCAGGAACACGTGCAACACGTACGACAGGTGCTTCAGAGGTTGTTAGAGAATGGGCTTTTTGTCAAGGCGGAGAAATGCGTGTTTCATGCACAGTCTGTTACTTTCCTAGGTCACATCATCTCGGTTGAGGGAATGCGCATGGATCCTGACAAGGTTAAGGCTGTGGTAAATTGGCCAAGTCCTGATTCCCGTAAGGCCCTACTGAGGTTTCTGGGGTTCGCCAATTTTTACCGGCGTTTTATTCGCAATTTCAGCCGACTACCCGCGCCTCTGACTGCCTTGACCTCCCCCAGAACGACGTTCAGGTGGTCAGACGCAGCAGAAGCTGCGTTTACCCAACTGAAGAGCTGCTTCGTTTCAGCTCCCATCCTGATAACCCCTGATCCATCACGTCAGTTCGTGGTGGAGGTCGATGCGTCAGAGGTGGGGGTAGGTGCAGTGTTATCCCAGCGCTCTCCTTCAGACGACAAGATGCACCCTTGCGCGTTTTTTTCCCATCGTTTGTCCCCTGCCGAAAGCAATTATGACATTGGCAACAGAGAGTTGTTGGCAGTCAAGTTAGCATTGGAAGAGTGGCGCCACTGGTTAGAAGGGTCGGGGGTACCTTTTATCGTCTGGACCGATCACAAGAATTTGGAATACATTCGTACGGCTAAAAGACTCAATTCCAGGCAGGCTCGGTGGGCTCTTTTTTCCGGACGTTTTGACTTTACTCTCTCGTACCGCCCGGGTTCCAAAAACATCAAACCCGATTCTTTATCGCGCATTTTTGACCGTTCCGATCGCCCGTCTACTCCCGAGTGCATTTTACCTGAGAATCTATTCATCTCTACACTCACATGGGAGGTCGAATCGAAGGTCAAGAAGGCCTTAGAAGGGGTAACGCCTTCGACTCGTTGCCCACCGAACCGGTTGTTTGTGCCGGAGAGTTTACGGTCCAGCGTTATTCAGTGGGGTCACTGTTCCAATGTGGATTGTCACCCAGGAGTCAATCGTACTATGTTTTTAGTCAAGCAACGATTCTGGTGGCCTCTCATGGCTTGTGATGTTCGCAGTTTTGTATTGGCTTGCTCAGTTTGTGCCACAGGTAAAACTTCCAATCGATCTCCGGACGGGTTACTCCAACCGCTGCCGGTGCCTTCGAGACCCTGCTCCCATATCACACTAGATTTTATTACCTCCCTCCCACCCTCCCAGGGTCACACGGTAGTTTTGACCGTGGTGGACCGGTTCTCGAAGGCGGCCCATTTCATTCCCTTGCCCAAATTACCCTCAGCCAAGGAGACAGCGGTCATTGTCGTTGACCACGTCTTTCGGATTCATGGCCTCCCGACAGACGTGGTTTCTGACAGAGGACCCCAATTTGTATCCAAATTTTGGAGAGAGTTTTGTAAACTTCTGGGGGCGACTGTGAGTCTGTCCTCTGGGTTCCATCCCCAGAGCAATGGTCAAACTGAGCGAGCCAACCAGGATTTGGAACGAACGTTGCGATGTTTAGTGTCCAAGAATCCTTCCTCGTGGAGTCAGCAACTTTCTATGGTGGAGTACGCCCACAATACGTTGCCAGTGTCATCCACGGGCCTATCACCATTTGAGTGTAGTGTAGGTTACCAGCCACCAATTTTTCCTAGTCTGGAATCCGAAGTCGCGGTCCCCTCCGCCCACGCCTTCGTCCAGAGGTGTCATCGCACTTGGACGAGAGCCCGTGAGACTCTACTCCAAGTGGGGGCGCGCACCAAGGCCAAAGCCGATCGCCACCGGCGGAAGCCTCCCGTGTACGTCGTCGGTTTTAAAGTGTGGCTTTCTACCAAGGATATTCCTCTCCGTTCCGTTTCGAATAAACTTGCACCTAAATTCATTGGCCCGTTTGCTGTCACCAAAATCATTAGCCCGGTGACAGTCCGCCTGAATCTTTCTCCAGTGTGCGGGAGAATCCATCCCGTCTTTCATGTTTCCAAAATTAAGCCCGTCTTTTATGCTCGCATTAATCCGCCAGTCCCGGTTCCCCCACTGCCGCGCCTCGTAGATGGGGAATCCCAGACTGATCTCATGAAATGGCGTATGTATGACACGCCAATTCGTATTTCCATTTTTGGCGTGCTATCAACACGCATAATCGCTTTTCAGCGTGTTTATCAACGCCTTTGACTTAACGTTATATTACTGTATTATGTATATATAAATATATGACCTACCTCAACCCCGTCCCTAAACCTACCCGTCACTGGGGTTAATACCATTTATGAGTCTTCTCCTACCATCCTAGGAAAAGAAATATCGCTCCACAGATGTAGATATAGATTTTGCTTCGTTTCGCTCGGACATTTAACGGCGTACACATACACGCGGAATCACTCGGACATTTAATGGCGTAGACATACACGCAAAAGATTTCGGCGTGGACATACACGCGGATAGCTCAAAATGCGTATAAATAACACGCCACTTGACTTGAAAGTGGCGTGTATGTTTACGCAAAGTCGGTTAATCGTATTCTGGACTCGAGACGGAGGGGACGCGGATTACAGTACTTGGTGGACTGGGAAGGTTACGGTCCGGAGGAGAGAAGTTGGGTGCCAGCTAGAGACATTCTGGATCACTCCCTTATCGATGATTACAATCGACAGGTAAGGGAGTCTGGGAACGCCAGGAGGCGTTCCTAGGGAAGGGGGTACTGTCACGGTGGGTAAATCCTATGTCTCATTCATGTCTCGTGTTTCTGTTGTTACATGTGTGTGTGTGTGCTGATTAGAGGGGCGTGGCTGCTCATCAGAGCTCATTCAGTAATCACTCATCACCAGCTGCAGTCTATCATCCCGGTCTATTTAATCTCACCCATTTCTCATCTCCATTGTCAGATCGTTGTTTGTGATGTCCGGTGTTTGATCCCTCTACGTTCCAGTATCCTTCGTTGTTCCTGTCTGTTCCCTGTGGATGTTCTGGATTCGTCTTGTTGATCGTCACCTCACTTCACCTGCACTGTATCCATCTGACCATCGAGTCCCTGCGCCACTTACCTGCCTGTCTGTGGATCGTGTACTGAGTTTTCTACCTTGCCTGTCTGTGGACTGTGTTCTGAGTTTTCCAATAAATATTGTTACTTGCAATTGCTTCCGTAGTTCTTACGTTACAGGCAGTTGATCAATGTTCGGATGTACAAATGAACACAAAAGTATTTTTTAGTTCCTTCATCCGATCCTCTGAAGAAACAATGGGTTAATTTTATTTTCTCTGGAAATGTGCCGACACAACTTCCCAAAGTTTTGTATGGTCCAAACATTTCACCGACGACTGTTTCCTCAACTTGGGCCAATACAGAGCTGGCCTCGATGAACGTCTGAAAATAAATCGATCGAGATACCAAGCAACAATTTCTGATGTGTAGCCTAATTGTTGAAGTTCAGACAATCTTTCTCTCAAAATCGTTCAATACTGTTTATGCATCAGTAAGTAAACCCAGTGACTAAAATATCAACTTCACATCGTTTCTTTTAGTAGGATGAAAATAATCGTATTTAAATTCTGAACAAATTATATACAGAAAGCGATCAAAGAACAATCTTTCCACACAGCGCGAGTTTATCTGGGCCGGGTTTCCCGATAACGATGTATATTAGCTCTTAAGAGCGCTCTCTACGTGAAAAGTTACGAACGCTCGCCGCAATTCCACGCGCGTTTCTCAAAAATGCACTTAACATGAACGCGCGAGAACGCGTTCTACGTGCTACTTAAGCGTCACTGTCCATTCAGTAAGTGCTGAAATATAACCTTATATGGAATAGTATTTTAAGGTTTAACCTAATAATAGTCATTTGTTGTCGATTAGAAATCAAGACAAGTCTATATGGATATAAAGCACATATACAGGCTGATAAAATGGCTGAACAAAAAAACAAAACGAGAAGAGACCTTTCAAAAAGATAAAATTAATGTCCTTTTAGAGGAGATAGAGGGAAACAAAGATTTTATTTTTAACAGATTTAAAGGACACCATACAAATAAGGAAAAACAAAACATCTGGAAGGACATTGTCACATTGCAAACTAACTGCAACCGTGTTCAAAGATCAGGGAAGGAGGTCCGCAAGAAATGCCCAATACATGGCTGATTTTCGTGCACGTCAGCAAGTCATTGACAGATTTTTTTGAATTCATCCCTATTTTGCCCGGTCTTTAAAGCATATTTCCCAGATTACTTATTTTATAATTTTTTGTTTCTTTGTTCATTCGTTTAATTTAGATGTGTATTTCTATTTTTTCCTTCCTTTTAATTATTTCATTTAAACAAAACACGAGTACAACAAAGTGTACAATAAAGTACAATCAAAACCTTATATTATACTTACGTTGCAGTGTAATCTGTTAAATCTAGATAAAAGTGTAATTTGCCGGTTGTCTTGCAGGTGACCTTATAACTCTGTCTTCTTACGATGCACTTGGGGATTTATGATTACTCCAGAGCACTCGTAGTTCTACGAAGGTTTTCAAGTGCTACTTAAGTTACGATGCTTTTGGGAAACAGACCATAATATTAAGATCAGTCGTACGATCGTTTTTACGATCAACTTAGGCTTACAATGCTTTTGGGAAACGCAGCCCTGGACAACTCGTTATGAAATCAATGACGCACGTTACACTGCACAACGAAGCTCTTACTGTTTGTACATCATCGTGTTTGCATTGGTGAAAGCATTAGAGAGAGTGCAGAAACTGCGTTGCAAAGATAAGATCTTCATTCTCGCGATCAACAGACTGTCATCTGCTTGCTCAATGCTCATCACAGCGACATTTTATGTGATGGGAATAGATCTAAATACTTTAAAAACTTCTCACGATTCATTAATATCGATAGCTGTATTAGTAAAAACTAGGGCCGGGACTTTAACGCGTTAATTAAGATTAATTAATTACAGACTTTAACGTGTTAATTTACACAAAAAATCATTTTAATCGCACTTATTTTTGCACCGCGGAACGTTTCTCACTGGATGAGTTTCGGCGGACCGATTATACTGGAGCACCAACTAGCGTTCATGATGAAGAAGCTGACGAGATCGCTTGCTTCATAGATCGCCTAGATCGCTTTGGTTGGCCCCGTGGATGGGAAATTTTGTTATAAAAAACGAACGGATGGAAGCGTCGATAAGAGCATGGTTGTATGCAAGTTATGCAACAAGGAATTCGCTATTGCTATTATTAGTGTAGCTATTGCTACACTTAATGGCAAAAATTGCACTGGTCTGCTGGACTTGGTTGAACAAAAATAAACAATATGTTGTTGATTAAGCTTATGTATTGTCATTATTCAATGGTATACTAAAAATCCATGTGAAAAAAAATACTTCTCACTGTTCTCAGGTCAAATATTTATGCATTTAAAATGCGATTAATTTCGATTAATTAATTACAAAGCCTCTAATTAATTAGATTAATTTTTTTAATCGAGTCCCGGCCCTAGTAAAAACGTATAATAGCTGTAGTAAAAGTATTCGAGAGAGTTTCACATGTAATACGTAGCTATGTCAGCCAATCACAGCAGTGGCCGGTTACACTGAATCCCACAGCAGCCAATCACAGCAGTGGCCGGTTACACTGAATCCCACAGCCAATCACAGCAGTGGCCGGTTACATTGAATCCCACAGCCAATCACAGCAGTGGCCGGTTACACTGAATCCCACAGCCAATCACAGCAGTGGGCGGTTACACTGAAGTCTCACAGAAGACACGCCCCTTCAAACAGAGCGTTCAAATCAGAGGCTAAAATCAGGCAAGGAAAAATGCCTTTTGTTTCTAAATTATGACTATTTTTGATCTAAAAAACATACTAACATTAAAAGGGCAACCCAGGAAACATTATAAAATAATAAAATAACCCCATGTCAGGGGGCCTTTAAGTTTGTCAAATACTGTAGCTGTGGTTTGAGGGCAGGTAAAAGTAGACATTGTTCGCAGGCAGCCAATATACAAATTTGTTACAAACCTACGTAGGGTCGAGCAGGAAGTGAGACTGGAATTACTGAAATATTCAAAAAAGCTTAATAGGAACACTTTATATAGTCTAGTAGAACAGTATGTTGGCTTTCTAAACATAATAGTAAGTTTAAATTAAATATAACTATATTGTTGTGATGTGTATGGTCAGCACACGTTGCTATCTGTGTTTAAAATAATTTTAACCTTGCCAATTTAAACATTCAACCGTAAGACGAGAAAGAGAACTCGCGTTGAGGAGATTTGTCTGCGTGTACTCATCCGAAGCGTGCAAATTCTCTTTTAAGTCTTGCACCTGAATGGACAAATTCACACAAAAATTCAACATGCACGTCTTAGCGAGTATCCTAGCAAACATAGAAGGTTATGTCTTAAGTGAGAAAGACAACGAACACATGTGTACAGTATCAGTGTACTGGTTCTGTGAATTATGTTTTAAAATGACAACAGCCTAATTCCTGCTTTCTGTGTTTTTAATGTTAATCTAACAACAAAAAGATAAAGAAATCACTCACTCACTGCCCTTGACTGAACTTTTGTAACTTCAATGATGTTATTTACTTTATACAATGAAGTTTATATGCAGTGTTGTTTTTCATATTTGATTACTTTATGACATTTCTGTACCTGAAAACTACAGTTAGACACCTGATCAACCTGAAAAGCATTGCTTATTTTATTTGTATCTTTGTTCTATTGTATTTATTTGACAACTGACCATATGCACGTAAAGTTCATAAGTAAGCCAGCCGGAATACTAATATAAGCCAGCCAGAAAACTTCTGGTGAAATGTCACTTGTTGGTGTGTTGGTATCTTCAATGTTCTGAGGTAGCTTTAATAGCATCAATAGTGTAATACTTAGTTTATAAGCAGAATATAGTCACTTAAATAGTCAGACCATTAATTTATTTTAAAGGTGCTCTCTGTAGCTTTTCTTCTAAAATGAATCCTTTTTTATTGCCTGTGTGTGAAGGAGTTGTAATCACACATTACAATGATCCACTTGTCGGGTTTTGCTATTACCTCTGAAGGCCAATATTCATATTTCTATGTGAAGTCTCCGGGTCGGATTTACCATGAAATCCATCGGATGTGACGTGCTTGCGCGCTCCCGAGCCTCTCTCCTTATATACAGTCTATGTGACGGCACTTCAGCTAACAACATGGAGTCTGATAACACCAAACACTCCTGCCTCCAGCACAACACAGACTCCAACACAAACTCCACAAAAATATAAAAAAACAAAAAAAGTTTTATCTGCTGAAGCTCATCAGGCCAAACGTGATTCTGATCGACTCAGGACGAAAACACAGATCAACATCGGCAGAGCTTTTGAATTAGTAAACTGTAATGAAATAGCAAGGTAAACTACATGAGACATGAAATGAATACAAAAGACTGTTCCAGGATAACAAAAAGTAGGTGCTTTAGGATGTAACTTTTATTTTATGTACTAGATACTGTCTAACGTCACTCATCCCACTACTATCATATTGTTTATAATACACATTTCCAGACACGTTCAGTTCAGTAATGTTACTTCCTACGATCTTACTGTTACACTGAAATTGTTCAGTCTAGTTCACCGTTTTCGTTATCATATTATACATTCACCTATGTTGGCATTGCTAATTGTGAAAGATACACGAATAGTTAGTGAAATGCCTTGTTATGCTAGATAACACCACATGTCGGCTAAATGCAGTCAATGTAGCGTTATCATTGTACGAGCATGGAGCATTAGTTCAACGTCAAGCTGATAAAAGTAGCCTATTATTGTAACGTTGCAGTGGGAGTTTACATGAGTTTCCAGCATGTTGTGTGATGCTTTCGCCGTTGCGTTGAAAGTCTCCGTGTGGCCGGTAGTGAATGCTCGCTCTTGAGATCGCACACGAGCGCTCTTGTTGCAATCTGAAACATCACCGCTAGAGGCCGCTAAAAAATACATACAGCACCTTTAATAACTAATTTAATTTAGTTATTGAAATGAATAAAAAGCCTAAATTCTCCTATGTTTTACTCAGCGTAGCACATACCGAACTGTACCGAAACTGTGACCCTAAAACGGTAATAAAAACCAGAACCGTGAATAATCTGAACCATTACACCCCTACTGTACACAACGATTACTGTAAGGACATTTAAAATACATACCTCTTGTGAATTTCTGCTTTTTGTTTGCATTCCTTTTCTTGGTTTTATCCTTGTTTTTGCTGGATTTACGGGGTGCAGGGGATGAAGAGGATTGAGATGAGGATGAGGTTGAAGATACACAGGAGGACGAGGAGTCAACTTTGCAATGTTTTTTTTTCCTCAGCGCTTTTCCTCTTCTCTTTGCCTTTTTTCCCCTTTCTGTATGAAGGTCATCCTCCGTACTGGAAGACTGTGATACAGCATCATCCAATTTGGATTTGCAGGTAGCTCCCATCATGTCTTCCTTTGCTGACAAGGCTGATAAGGAATACATCATATTAAGATTACATTTAATTTCTTCCACCTTTACCAGCTTTGATTGCATTGTTAAATGTAAATATTCTGCTACCTTTGTTAACGAAAACCACAAGATCTAACTTTAAAACAACAACAAGAACAGAAAGGCCTCAGACTACAGTACACTGTACCCTTTTATGCCAGGATATGTTATAATGTAGACTCGGTAAGCTTTCCACAGTTAAAAGTTAATTAATATCACTTTTTAAACACTTGTATGAGATGAAGATTCTTCATGCCAGTGGGTTGACATGTTAAGCTATTCTTAATGTGCAAAAGGCGAAAGTGTTATTACCATATAATGCTGTACAGTATCAATTATTAGCAGACACATTTATTCAAAGCAAATTAAAAATTAGGAACATCAAACAATTTCTGATAAGAGCCAACAGAATTTAGTACACATTACTAAATACAACTTATAACAGGTTGTAAGGTATAGTTGCTTTTAGAGATTCAGCAATTTACCATTGGTCAGACTGCTACGTAGGAAATCTCTCTCACATTCGATATCCTTGCACTTATCCTCAAGGAACTTGATTTTAGCTTTTAATAAAGCATTTTCTTCCTTCATTTTTTGTAGGGACACCTGCTGAGTTGGTGCTGTTGGTGCTGTTGCTGATGCTCCTGATGGAATATATAATAATACAAAACACTGTAAACACTGTTGCACTTTAACACTCTATCTAAATAGCTATATTATATCTATATTAGTCTTGTGAGTAAACTAGAACATTTACTAGCCAATGGCGATGCTAATGCCAAGGTGTGAGATAATGCATGATGCATAATTAATTAATTAAGTCAAGAATATGGTAATACAGTAATGACTCAAGTGTTTAGAAGGAATTACAGGAAACGTATTTTTGTTAAATAACACAGAAACATATTTAATTGAAGAATATGAAAGCTTTGATTAAGGAGATCCCATTAATGTAGTAACAATAAATATTAGGGGTTAAAAGCTGTCCCGTCACACCCCCTAATATTCATGATTAATATCATATTTTTAAATATGATGGTTTCATTATAAATATGGTGATTATCTCTATGATGGACACCCAACTTAAATTAGGCCTATATTAAACATCTGAATCTAGACATGCCAACAAATGGAAATTAGCCTAATTTTTAATTAACTTCAAAATATTAACAAGCCTTTGACTCAAAATATCAAATTTTCACCTGCATCGTGAAACACAGATGCTGCAGCAGCATGGTTTTTCGGTTTAAAGGAGAATAAAATCAAATGTGCAATTCAGACCTTTCCTTGATTTCAAACATTTCATTAACAGTTAGGCCTACCTTCATTACTTAAATAACGAATTTGTATATTGCTGAATGAAATATTGACCCAGTTTTACTAATAAACTTTAAATTGCCTCGCCAATCACTAACTTATTTGACCGAGCTTGTCAACGAGCATTTGCTAATTAGGCCTAGGCTAACTGTTACTACACACATGCTGCTAATCGTATGTATAGAACTTAAAATACATAACTTACCGGCAGTATCATCATCATTTTCCTCTACTAGGCGATTGGGTGGTACCCTTTTACGCGGAATTCTTCGATCAGCCATGTCTACTCCTGCTGAACTTTCTGCCGAATCAGGTCGCCGTTGATCCAACGTCTTGTAAAAGCAATTTCCGTCCCTACAGACGAACTCGACCGCCGTAAGTGATTCTTCCCCTTCAGTTATGTTGTCCCAATATGTTATAAAATTAATCACTGGCCTTACACCACTCATTCTCAAATCATTTAACATTTTAGTTATATTTTTAGATTTTCCCTTATTTTTATTACCAGTTATAAAATCCATCTTTATGTTTTTGCTTAAACAAGACACTCGATTGTGGTTGGTTATCTAGTAGGTAGTCTCGCGTAGCCAGACCTTCAGACTGACGGCTGAAGGTCTGGAATTCATAGCAGCTTTCTTTGGCCAAGGCCCGCCCATAAGGCCGTTTGACCGACATGTCAAACAACCAATTACAGTTCGTTTCGTTCAGCGTCACGTTTCGGGGCGTGGAAATGTCCCCACAACAACAGACCAGCGTGCAACAAGTCAGTCAGCATAGAAAATCAAAGAAGGAGAAGAAAACTTCAAGAGTCTATGCCGTGAACCTCGCATACTTTTGTGAATCCTACGTTTAGCTGATCTTGATAAATGCTCATTGTCACTCATGTAAACACAACAGTTTTTCTTCCGCAATCACACGTCTGCGCTTTGTTTCCCGGCGGACCGAAAATAAACGCGACACTCGCGCCCCCCGGAAATCCGATAAAATTCAACCAATCAGACGACGACTTCGACATTCCTGAAGTGTTTCCAGTTAAGTGTACCATATGCATCAGACGTTTAGCCAACGTTCCGTGGGCGTGACGTCTGAGGCTGAGACTATCTAGTAGGTTAAGCACATCCGGTCAAATTTGAATTACATATGTATTTACTTATTAAGAACTAATTCAATATTTTTCAGTTCAATTATTTAATATGCTTCCTGACCGTTTTAAGATGAAAAAAAAAAACGTTTGTAACAATAAGTGTACATTTTACGACAGATGACATACAACAGATTTTTTTTCACGGACAATCACGTGGGAAAATGCGCCTTCGCGGTTACATCGTTATGTATAAGGACTGAGAGTTGGCTAGCTATAGTCCAACAATGGGACTTTCGAGAAAGATTTTATCGCTCTGTCAGCACAAGGACATAAAAGGAAACAGAAAATTAACTAAATGGCTTCAAAAAAACAAGCTAATGGATTCTACAAAGAAATGCAGAGTATGTAAAAGAAATATGAAATTGAGGAAGACACACAACAAAGATGGATACCTATGGTAAATATAGATCCTTTTTTGTCAGGTTGGTAGCCTAATTTAAATCTAAAAGCTAAGTGTTACTGTACTTTTGTATTTTAAGGGTATGTAAACGAGGAGTACACAATGAAAAAGTGACAAAATCATGCAGATCAGGATACATTTTTGACAAGACCAAGTTGAGTTTACAAAATTGGATGACTTATATATATCGGTAGGTGTAACAACATGCTAAATAACCTATTTTTGCCTTTTAAAGTTAAAACATTAATCTCTTTTTTTTGCACACAAATATTTAACTTTTGCTGACAGATTCTGTCAAGGATTACGTTTACGGCAGGTCGACATGGTCCAGGATGGCATTGCTGGAAGCTCCGCCACCCTTACTAAAATGACCTGTAAACTGAGATTAGTCTGCAGGAAAGCCTTGAAGAAGTTCAAAAGGAAGACAGGACAACACATAGGGGGAAGAACGGAATTTGTAATGATAGATGAAAGCAACTTCCGCCATAAAAGGAAGGTGGGATATCCTTTTAATTATTTTTTAAAGTGAAAACAAATAAAGGTCGAACAACTTATATATATATATATATATATATATATATATATATATATATATACTATATATATATATATATATATATACTGTATATACATATATATATATATATATATATGTATGTGTGTGTGTGTGTATGTATATATATTTCAGCTTTGATCACAGGAATAAATCATTTTTAATTGTAAAAATATGTATATGGTGGACAAAATTATTAGAACGGTGAGATTTTTTAATGTTTTAAAATTATTATTTTCTGCTCAGCAAGGCATTTTGATCCATTTTGATATTTGATCCAAAATACAGCAACAACAGTTATATTGTGACATATTTTTACAATTAAAAATGATTTATTCCTGTGATCAAAGCTGAATTTTCAGCATCATTACTCCAGTCTTCAGTGTCACATGATCCTTCAGAAATCAGTATAATATGATGATTTGATGATCAAGAAACATTTCAGATTGTTATCAGTGTTGAAAACAATTGTGTAAAAAAAAAAAAAAAAAAAAAAAAAAAATCATGATTATTTGATGAATAGAAGACCGTTCAAAAGAACAGTATTTATCTGAAATAGAAAGCTTTTGTAACATTATCACTACCGTTCAAAAAATTTTGGTCAGTTCGAAAATATAAACATTTTTTTATTTTTTGGGGGAAAGAAATTAAAGAAATTAATACTTTTATTCAGCAAGGATTGATCAAAATTTATCAAAAGTGACCGTAAAGACATTTACAATGTTGCAAAAGATGTATATTTCAGATAAATGGTATTCTTTTGAACTTTCTATTCATAATAATCCTGAAAAAAAACTGTTTTCAACATTGATAATCACATCATCATATTATACTGATTTCTGAAGCATCATGTGACACTGAAAACTGGAGTATGCTGAAAATTCAGCTTTGCCATCACAGAAATACAACCCAAATTCCGGAAAAGTTGGGACGTTTTTTAAATTTGAATAAAATGAAAACTATAAGATTCGTTGTAATGACCATATGACAGCTTAAAATGTTATCTTATCTCACAACTGGGATTTAAACGAGGCCTGTGTATTCTAAACGGCTAAATAACAGATTGGAGATTTAAATGATAGCAGATTTGTCTCATTTTAGATAAACACTAAAAACTGAGAAGAAAACCATAGTTGGTTAATGATGCTTTTGGTAAACAAACCGAACTGTAGAGCCACAAATAGAGAAAAAAGGCATAAACATTAGTTAACTACATTGGTTGACATAGACTAATACTTCTAGGGATGTGCGAGATTATTGGAAATACTAGTCATTTACTTGTTTTTTGCACTTTTACCCCTGATTTCACAGACAAGGCTTAATCCTAGTTCTACTAAAATGCATGTTTGAGCTGTTTTAACTGAAAGCAACTTGCACTGGCATATCTTAATATATGTCAATGCCATTGATTTGATGTGAAATTATTGAAGTTGTTTTTTAAATTGTAGTATCGACAAGGAAGAGCTGGTCAGACATGGAGGAGAAAGAAGTGGGTCTTTGGCATGCTTGCCATAAAGGGTCAAAGAAGACTGCCAATTTTGCGACTTGTAGAACGGCGCTCCAGAAATCACCTGCTTCCCATCATTAGAAGACATGTTCGCCAAGGGTCAACCATTTTAAGCGACGAGTGGAGACCCTACAGAGCTCTATCAAGTCTTGGTTACACTCACTACTCAGTAAACCACAGCAGATGGTTTGTTGATCCAAACCATGGTGGACACACACAAAATATTGAAAGAGCTTGGTTAACCTACAAAAGCCAAATTTGGCGACTGAGAGGAAATAGGACAGAGCAGCTTCTAAAAGAACATTTGTCTTTTATTGAGTGGACTTACTGGCTGGGATACAAGCACACAGATGGTCCTCTAGGTCGACTTCTGAAAGACATTGGAAGGCATTACAGCAAATAAATACTGTATGCTAGAAGGCAATAAATTGTTTTTTCCACTTCAGGCATCACATGGTTTTATGCTTATGTGAAGCTGTTACTTTAAATGGAAATAGTAGAAAAAGCATAAATGTTAATAAAAGTTACTTGTTTCATGCCTCATGTTTAAAGCAATTTTTCATGATTTGTGCAACCAAACACAAAAGTCATTTCAAGCGTTTGAGATTTTTGGTGAACTTTTAAATAGTATACTTTTAGAAAATTTCTTTATAAGTATGTAGTAACACTTGAGTCATTACTAGTTAGTTCCAATGATCTTCACTTTAGAATACGGATCCAAATAATTAGTAATTCCCATAGAAGTATGTAGTAACACTTGAGTCATTACTAGTTAGTTCCCATGATTCTTACAGTAGTTACTAATGAAAAGCCAATAAAGTGTAGAATCTTCTAATCACTCATACAAGATATGCAAACACACATATATGAGCTAGGAGACATACATAAAAACATTTTTTGAGTGGTATGTTAAATAATAAAATCACTGTATGGTATTCGGATGGCTGATAACTCAATATGTTCCAGTCGCCGTGACTAGTGATTCAATGCCAGTCCAGAGGAATGCCGGAAAATTGGCCACAGGACAAGTAAGGTCGCGACAACTGCATTTAAAAATCCATTTCTTTAAAAATTATTCAGTTGATAAATAGACAGCATAGGCCAATTATTAACAGCTTTCCCAAATCATAAGTCTGCTATGCTATTACATATTGATAATGTAAACAACCTTGTGTATTCGTTTACAGTAGCAGTTAAAATGTTAATGTAGTGCTAGTCATTTGTCATGCATTGGTTATTGATTAGTTTTGCAAGAATTATTAAACTTTTTCAGTAGTTCTCTGGGAAGCATTTTTTAGTTATTGATTAGTTAATAGCGAACTACCACTTTCATCTGTGCGCTATTACTTACTAATTCGTTAATCATATTTTATTTTTAGTTAATATAGTTACTAGATTGTTAATAAAAAATTTCAGTAGTTCTCTGGGAAGCATTACAAAAATAGTAGTTATTGATTAGTTAATAGTGAACTACCACTCTCATCTGTGCGCTATTACTTACTAGTTCGTTAATCAGAGTTTCTTGTTAGTTAATAATAGTTAATAGATTGTTAATAAAAAAATTCAGTAGTTCTCTGGGAAGCATTAAAAAAATAGTAGTTATTGATTAGTTAATAGTGAACTACCACTTTCATCTGTGCGCTATTACTTACTAATTCGTTAATCAGAGTTTCTTGTTAGTTAATAGTAGTTACTAGATTGTTAATATTGTGTTACTCATTGGTTCTTGTGTAGTTATTCATTAACGAAGGAACCGTATTCTAAAGTGTTACCGAAACATCTTAGTAGCGAGGCTCTTAATACTGTATTGAAGTTATTTAATAAGGTGTGGGAACAAGGGAAAATTCCCTTGTTGGGAAAAAGAGTTGGAAAATGCCTGTTATTATTCCACTTAGAAAGCCGGGGAAAGATCCTACTATGGCTTCTAATTATAGGCCAATTGCTTTGTCATCTCATCTAGGTAAGGTAATGGAGAGAATGACTTTTTATGTTGAGTCTAGGAATTTGATAACGCCGTTCCAAAGCGGCTTCAGGAAAGGAAGGTCAATTATGGACCCAGTTATTAAATTGGAGAGTGATATAAGGAAGGCCCAAGTGTGTAAAGAAGTAGTTGCTGCTATATTTTTTGATATGGAAAAAGCGTATGATATGCTTTGGAAGGATGGTGTGTTAATTACAATCCGAAGGCTTGGAATAGACGGGAAAATGTATTATTGGATTAAGGACTTTTTAAGCAATAGACAAATTCAGGTGAGGATAAACAGTAGCTTCTCTGATTGCGTATTTGTGGAAAATGGTGTACCCCAAGGAAGTGTTATTTCACCAATTCTGTTCTCTATTATGATAAATGATATATATGATACACTTGATTATAGTATAGGCAAATCATTGTTTGCAGACGACGGCGCTCTCTGGAAAAGGGGTAAAAATGTTCAATTCATTGTTAAAAATTTGCAAAAAGCTATCGACTCTGTTGAAGAATGGGCTGGAAAATGGGGATTCAGGTTTCTGTTGAGAAAACCAAGGTAGTATTTTTCCCGTTTAAAAAAATTGAAGAAAGGTTTAAATTTCAATTGTATGGTAGAGATTTAGAAAGAGTAAATTGTATGAGATTTTTAGGTATGCATTTTGATTCTAAGCTTACCTGGCATAATCATATTGAAAAGGTAGTTGACAAATGTAAAAAAAAGTCATTAACATAATTAGGTGCTTGTGCAATAAGGAGTGGGGAGCAGATATGACTTCAATGAAAAGATTAT
The DNA here is from genome assembly GCF_029890125.1 of Rhinichthys klamathensis goyatoka. Taxonomy (NCBI): domain Eukaryota; kingdom Metazoa; phylum Chordata; class Actinopteri; order Cypriniformes; family Leuciscidae; genus Rhinichthys; species Rhinichthys klamathensis. The sequence goes on from NW_026606747.1 coordinate 1,482,189, forward strand.
ATGTTGGATTAATTAGGTCTATTGTTGACTTCGGGTGCATGGCTTATGGGTCTGCTGCAAAGTCTGAATTAAAGAAGCTTGAGATTATTCAGGGTTTGGCCCTCAGGCAGACTGATCTCATGAAATGGCGTATGTATGACACGCCAATTCGTATTTCCATTTTTGGCGTGCTATCAACACGCATAATCGCTTTTCAGCGTGTTTATCAACGCCGTTGACTTAACGTTACATTACTGTATTATGTATATATAGATATATGACCTACCCCAACCCCGTCCCTAAACCTACCCGTCACTGGGGTTAATACCATTTATGAGTGTTCTCCTACCATCCTAGGAAAAGAAATATCGCTCCACAGATGTAGATATAGATTTTGCTTCGTTTCGCTCGGACATTTAACGGCGTACACATACACGCGGAATCACTCGGACATTTAATGGCGTAGACATACACGCAAAAGATTTCGGCGTGGACATACACGCGGATAGCTCAAAATGCGTATAGATAACATGCCACTTGACTTGAAAGTGGCGTGTATGTTTACGCGAAGTCATGATGTCATGTTGCCTCAGGATATGTTCAGGAGCAATGAGAACCTCCCCTATATCAGCGCTTCAGGTTGAAGTAGGTGAAATGCCATTTGAGTTGAGGCGACTGCAAATGTCATTGTCATATTATGTTCATTTAAAGGGGCATATGGAAGACCATCCAACTAAAAGTGTCCTCATTTCAACATGGGAGCAGGCAAAAAGTAAAAGAGAGTCGTTTAGTGCAAGTATACATGAAAAGGGAAAAGAAGCGGCTGTAGAAAAGTTTGAATTTAGTCCATCTGTAGTCTCTCCACCACACCCACCGTGGATGAGAATGCTTCCAGACGTTGATATAACTTTGCATGAAAAGATTAAAAATTATAAGGGGGATAGTGGACAAATGGCTATGAGGTATGTGGATAACTATTATGGGTATGTGCAAATCTTTACTGATGGGTCAAAGCAACCAGAAACAGGGAAAGTGGCAATTGCATATGTGATACCAGAGTTTGATATTAAGTTTTCTGCAAGAGTTTCGGATCATTTGTCAGTGTACTCAGCAGAGCTGATAGCAATTGTGATGCGTTGCAGTGGGTAGAACAAATTAAACCACTGAGAGTAGTTGTATGTTCAGATTCGTTGTCAGCCTTAGAAAATTTTAAATTAGGTAATTCGAGTGAGAGGCATGATATTGTGTGTGAGATATTGACTTTGCTTCATAGTATTCAAAATGGGGGGACGCATGTTAAGGTTGTTTGGGTTCCGGCCCATGTAGGTATGGTTGGTAATGAGTTGGCAGACAAGTTTGCTAAACAGGCTTTGAAAGCGACAAATGTGTCTATTCTATGTAAAATATCAAAATCAGAAGCTAAGTCAATGATTAAAAAACTAAAAAAACTATGGAGTCTGGTTATAAGATGTCGAAGAGAAGAGGAAATTTTTACAAGAATGAGATTAGGGCACACTGGACTAAACAAAACATTACAGCTAATAGGAAAACATAAGTCAGGTAATTGCGAGATTTGTAATGTGCCAGAAACAGTGGAACATGTCTTTATGATGTGTAAGAAATTTAATAGAGAAAGGGTTGTAATTAAAAGGAAAATAGAGGGCAGTGGGGAAAGGTTTATCTTTAGAGATATTTTGTCTAACTAAAAGTGGCTTCCGATCATAGAGTAATAAAATATATGTTTTAATTTTTAAAGAACACTGGAATCATTGACAGAGTGTATTTTTATTTTATTTATTTTTTTAATGTAAGCCATAGTGATCATAGAGCACAATTTATTTGGAGGGTGGCGGTAGTGCGCTAAGTTAGTCCGCATCCGCCGTTAAGCAGCCAAAGAAGAAGAAGAAGAAGGGACTGAGATCATAGATATCCATAATAAAGGCTAGTGCTGCGTTCCAAACCGCATACTTCCCTACTATTTAGTATGGGAAAAAGAGTTGGCGAGCGAAAAAGTATGTATGAATCCAAAAGAGTAGGCGAGAATTACCTGGGTGACGTACTAATTATCGCGAGATTCGGACTTAAGTGCGTTCGAATATGCCTACTTTTCTACTATATAGTAGGCGAAAACAGTGCGTGAAGGAAGCAGTACGTTTGAAAGATCAGTATTCATAAAAGAGTAGGGGAGAAGTTCCCGGATGGCTTACTGCTTCCGGCCCGATTTTTGAGTGCTTAACCGATGGATACTCTTCTATCCCAGGAGGCCACGCGAGAGTATACGGCATTATTAAACATCACGGAGATCAGCGACGCCGGGGTTTTCAAATGTGAGTAAACACGGTTCCTTATGTGTTAAACTACTAGAGTAGACGTTTTAACTGTTGAAAGTGTAAAGTAGTTAGACAGTATAGTATAGTTGTGATTTTGCTGTAAAAACATGTTTTGTATAGCTAGCTAACAGGGGAGCTCTAAGCACACGTAACGTTAACGTCTCTAAAGTGGATTTACATAACCATCTACATCTTAAACACGCTTATTTAAAATGTCTATTTACATCTGAAAGGAAAATATTGTAAGTATTGACATATTGCAGATGAGCACATCACAACATGAAAAAGACATCTGAGTGATGTATGTGTGGCATTATTATAGGATAACGTTAATTCACTGTTGTCAACACTGTTGACATTAGTCAAATGTGCTGTAAATAAGGTAAATAAACAAATCTATAAAGTAACTAAACATGTTTTTATTCAGACTGGTGTGAGCACTGAGGATGAGGAGCCCAGAGCTGAATCCTGGAAACGGTGCCATGGATGAGACGCTCCATCTCTCCACCGGCCCTTATCGCCTCAGATTGTGAAGCGCAGCAACAAGCTCCGGCACGAAGGCACGGTCACCTCTGGTGAATTCATCAGAGTAAAGCCGCAGAATGGGAGCCGCTGTGTTGAGATGGCAGTAGATGTGGGGCTCAGCGCCTGTAAATACATGCTTGTAGTTTGAATAAAGATTTGTTTCATGTGTTGTTGAATTGTATATGCATTTGTTTATTGTGTAATGGTTTCTTTTATTTGTTCTTTTACTCATTTATTCATGTTTCTTATTGTTGTCAGTATATAAAATATAATTATTTAATGTATGCATTAATTCATTGCTTGACTGACAATTGAGATGTTCACGTGTATTCATGCATAACTCATATGACAAAACAAATTACATTTTGCTTGTTTTATTAAATTATATCATTTTTAGTATATATATAAAAATATATATAATTAAGTATTGGTCAGCATTTAATATTATTTTGTTTAAGTTTTGGGGTGGGCTAACAATGCAATTCATTCTGAGGTAATATTAATTTTTAAGGAGTGATACTTACATTTTTCGAGTATAAAGTCAACGGTTTTCTCCAAAGGAGGTCTTCGAGCAGCGGCCCTTCTCCTTGTGCAGACATTACAAACGCAGAGGAAAACTGTTCTAGGTTGTGCTGTCGGGTTACTGATGTTATGAAGTGTTAATGCACCTGTCGGTCATATAATTTAAACTTGTTACATAAAGATCATGGAAAGATACCATAGTTGTATCTAACAATGAACAATCATAATGACAAAACGGAAAACATAAAGATTATTGGTTTGTGTACATCATAATATGATATTTATACACAGGAAAAAAGAACAATAACAAGGCTAAATATATTTAAATAGTTCTTCATAATAGGCCCTACATTAAAAAATTGTTTTGTTGTTATAAGTCTGAGGGATGAAACGAGAGGTAAATTCATCAAGAAAAGAGGAAAACTTAAAGGAGAAACTTTTTGGGTATAAAATAAAGAAATTAACAACATATTCAAGAGATGACGATTTTGGGGTTTCTTAAAAAAAATTGTTATAATACTGTGGTTCACATTAGTAGGGTTTAAAATATAACAACTTAAATCAACCCTAAATGTATTCACAAAATAAATTGGCAGCTGTTTCTTCAACAATACCACAAAATGAGCAAGTTTCATCAATATCAAGATATTTACAGATAGATTAATTAAAGGTGTCGTTCATCTTTTAAGTTGTTGCGCTTGTGATAACGCGTCGTAGGTCACGTGATAACGTCAACATGGCGGATGGTGTCCGGATCGCATTCACACTCAACGAGATTTGGCTATAAAGTACCTACTCTTTTAGCGCTCGTTAAGTAAGTACTCATTGAAACTAAGTACCTACTCATTGAGTATGCGGTTTGGAACGCAGCCGTTGTCTTTCACTTCGGAGCCGAGCTTTCATTTGACTCTGAGTTCTGCAGACTGCTGCAACGTTGAAGACTCCAGAAAAGCAAGACTCTGTATCCAGTGCTGGTGTGACTGCGCGATCAGCGGTGGCCTCGAGCATTTTACAGCTCACAACTGCTGTTTTCACACCATTGCTTGTGTGTGTGTGTGTGTCGGTCTCGGTGGGCGTTTCTCTTTGAGTGTATACCCCGATTATACCGCGGCTATCCCTGGGTGCTTCAGCACTGAAAGAGTTTCTATTTCTGTTTTTTGTTTTCACTAAAAGAGCAACACAAGCATGACCTTGCGCCCTTTTCAGGATGTCTTTCCGTTCATGCGTTTCTGAATGCGGTCATTCCCTGGCGCCAGCAGACGGCCACAATAGTTGCTTCTCGTGTTTGGACATTCAGCACACTGAGGCAGCTTTTGTGAATAGTTTATGTTCCCATTGTGGGAATATGACTATGACAGTGCTGAGATCGAGACTTGCTTACCTCAAGGGAGGTGCAGTCCCCTCGCCTATGCCCCGATCTAGCGTTTATTTTGGACCTCAGAATAAACCTACTTCTCTGCATGGTCAGGGTGATCTGAGGATTGAGATGAGAGCTTCACCGCCGAGGCAATCTCCTTGGGTCCCTCACACCTCACAAACGCTGCCGCCATTGGAGCCCCCACAGGAACGCGCTGGTCCTTCTCATGGACGACCAGCCATGTCCTTTGGGGCTGATGATTAGATGTCGATCACAGCATTGGAGGGGGAGCTTCAGTCCTCTGGAGATGAGGATTCGGCTGTGTTGCCCCCTTCGAAGGAAACCGCACGTTCCGTTGGTCAGGCGATGTCCACCTTGGTGGTCCAGGATATGAGGGACACCGATAAGAATCGGTTTCTGGATGCCCCTCTGTCCCAGGTTGGATTATTCGGCGACGCGGTCGAGAGCTTTGCCCCACCTGTCCACCGGCCGCAGACCCTCCATCTGCTCGTCACTGAGGTAGACCTCCTGCGGAATTCTCCGCTCCCGCGAAGCCCTAGCGGCAGCCACCATCCAAACCTCAGCGTGGACCGCACAGGTAGATCCCCGGACACGTCTCACTGCCAGTTGTTCTATTCCCTGACCGAGGGGACCCTCGGCACAGATGCTCTGGCACACAGCTGGCCCCCGGGCCTACGCAAGTATGCGTTTCCCCCAGTGAGCCTTCTTGCACAGACCTTGTGCAAGGTCAGGGAGGACGAGGAGCAGGTCTTGTTAGTTGCGCCGTATTGGCTCAACCGGACCTGGTTCCCGGAACTGGTGCTCCTCGCGACAGCCCCTCCCTGGCCCATTCCTCTGAGAGAGGACCTGCTCTCTCAGAGACGGGGCACCCTATGGCACCCGCGTCCAGACCTGAATGCCATATTCTTCGTTACAGCTTTGAGGGATGAATTCCGTAAATACTTGGAAAGCCATGGAGTTCACAATGTTACCTCATACAGATGTCAGTCCTTGATTGCCCGCCTTAGAAGGCACTATGAAGTTGGTGGCAATTGTAAAATAATGGTTGTGCCACAGAAAGTATGTTCTACCCTGATTTGCTCAGTGGAAATGAATGTTGGCTGCATGCTCTCAAAGTTGAAGGAACTTAAGGAGAAAACTGAAGAGGCAGAGTATGAAGAAGAAAATGATGATGAGTTGACACCAGATGACACCATAGTCTCTTCCTACAATACGGAAGGAGCTCCAGGACCAACGTAAGCAGGCCCTGAAGGAAGCAAGAGAAGCCAGAACAGCTCAAGCCAGATGAAGTCACCAGATGCCTGGAAGTATGACTGAAGACCCGTCAGCTAGAGATATCATACCTGGAGGTATCCCGAAGAGTGAGCTCTAACTTGTATAACCACCTGGCATGGATGATAACAGATGCATCTCCAGAGTTAGGTGAGGACGGCCGGGTGAAAGTCAGTCCTAAGCAGCAAGAACAAGTTCTCAACCTTGCCCAGGATGTCTGCCAAGCAGTTGCCAAGATCCCAACACCGAAACACGTTGGGACAGCCGTTAAGGAAACCAGAAGCAAGTCAACTGTGTCACTCCTAAATAGATTTGGGAGCAGCATCAGCTACAAAGAAGCACAGAGATCTATTACAACAATGGCAATGGCAGTTGAAGAGCAGACAACTAGGGATGGTGCCTTCATACTAACGAACCTGATGGTTGGATGATTCACACAGTTTGCATTTGATAACCTTCACTTCCCAGAGTACACAAAGGATTGACGAACACTGCATGACACAACACACGTCATATTCCAGTACAAGAATCCAGATGACCAACACCAACGGTTAGTTTACCTCTACTGAAAACCCGCCAACCAGCCCTGGAATATTCTCAGCCTTTTCAAACCAAGGAAAGCCACCTCAGTCTAAAAGATCGTCAAAAGAGTTGCTCCCTGGTTGGAGTTGAAACAGAGCCTAAGCTTCCTGTGTGTCTAGCAGAACCTCTTGACCACCTGAGCATCCCCTGGCATTTGGTGCATAGCTCTGCCGTGCAAAGGCAAAAGACCGTAACTTCGTTTTTGGTCGAAAATGAGTTATTGATATTTTTGGCACATTCAAGACCTCCTTTATCATGTGGATAAGTATCTTGAGTCAATTCCGTTGTTTTTTCGAGAAAATAATGGTTTGTCTTAACCGTAACTTCCAAAAGCCCATGAGAAACCAAGGCAGAACACCGTAACACCAGTTACGGCTCTTTGGCTTAGTTTTGGAACGCTCATATTGAGTTACGGCACTCTGGCTTTGTTTAGCCGCGCGTTAATATGAAGTTACTGTGCTGGCGTTCTATCAAATAATGAGATTATACAGTGTTCTGCCTTTGTTTTACTCTCCATTTAAATTGAAATTACGATGTAGCGTGTACTTTGTACAGCTACCATCCGTCCCTGTAACTTCTGATGTCCTCAGAGCTTTGTCCTGCACTAATGCGGTCAGAACATTTAGTATGCTCTTAACCTGCTCCATCGACAAACTTGCGATATCGATCGCGAAGGCAGTGCAGAGTTGACAGAAAAATGTTACACATGCCGAAGCAGGTCAATACAACAAAGAACTACAGCCCCGCCTCACCCAGTTCGGGTACCGGACCTAGTTGAAACAATCATGCATCTAGCTGGCAGAGTGCCAAAACTTCGCCGGCGCCTTCAGCTCCGCCCTGAACACGGTCGAGCCGACGCGGGACTAATATATCACAGAGTGATAATAATGAAGCAACAAGGGTAGCCTATATTGGTGCATACTGTAAAACATAATGAAGCAAGAAGTGCTGGTGCATACAACATCAGAACAGCTGTTAAAAGCATGCATACAAAACACAGCGTCCGGAATAAATCCGCGGGACGAGCGAAGTGCACGCACAATAATAGGGCAGACAGCTGAAACCAACGCATACTGAAAAGACGCAGAACACAGAAGGTTGTGCTATAAATGCATTAGTCGTCTAAGTACTCCAGAACGCGTTCCCTACTGAGTCCTAAGGGGTAAAGCACTGCATAGGCTACTTTTCGTGAACGGAGCGTGACAACTTCGAACACGAATCTCGGTAAACGCCTGTGAAAGTATGCGTCTTTCAGATCCACCGCTATAAACCAGTCTCCGGGTCGAATGTGCGCGAGGATCTGTTTTATCGTGATCATTACATTACATTATAACGCGTGTTTAGCAAGTCTTATGCCACTCGGTACCACTTGAAGATACTCTTTAGTCTTTACCGCTATGGAGGTATTTTGTCATGTCTAATGTATTAATAGGGCCACCAGAATGCAACCAAAGCACAATAACTAGAAGGCTAGGTAATTATAAATCATACAAAATAAATGCCATGATCACTAGATTTTATACAGGTGTTACTATAATGATTTTGTTAATGGTGGTCAGCAATCAAATATTGATAATGTGGATGTTACTGCCTTTTGCCTTAGCATGACTTCTCACTTTTTGCTGACAATACAAAGGCAGAGTACAGTAACTTTAAAATAGTGGTCAGAAGTCAAGTTTGAGCTCAAAATTTTGTTATGTAGATCATTTTCATTACTTAAACATCTAATTGCCAGATTTTCAGTGTCCTCCCTATAATTAATTTGTCGGGACTACTAAAAATCTTTAAAGTCATTTTTCTCAGTTCCACACTCTAGCTTACCACACTTAAGCTAGAGCCACACTCTAGCTTAACTCACACTCTAACTAGAGTGTGAGTGTCAGTTCCACACTCACACTCTAGTTTTTTTGCACTTCCTGCTCTGCTACTGTTCGGACGCTCTTGCTTACTGCTCCGTGCTTTGCTCTATCGCTTTTATATTTTTATATTTTATCTCCTTTTATCACCTAATTTTAACTTCAGCTAATCAGCACAGCTAATCATTTTAACTTCAGCTAATCAGCACAGTGCTCAAACGCTTGGATTACTACAAAAAAGCAGAATTATTTTTACTCGACCAGCCTCCCACTGAAAGCTTACATTCCGGGGAAGAGAAAACACAACTGTCTACACTCATAAAGGATAAGAGAAAATGCCTCTTCTGGAATCTACTTGCTGCATTAACTGCCAGAGACTTTTACAAAGGATTGTAGTTCTTGAAACAAAGTTATTTGTGGGACCACCAAACCAGACGGAACACACAACAGAGATCAGCCATGGATGCCCTCAGCATACAGCCGGTGAGTCCCATGCATCTAGTATTCCTCGACAGGCCATACTGAGTGTAGAGAAACAAACCGATCGACTTACAAATCGGTGGCACAAACAGGGAGCAAGACCCAAAGGCACTCGAGACATCAGACTGTCACGAGTATCACATATTGCCGCAGTAGCATCCTCTACCCCAGACACGGCTCTGACAAGGATTGCAAACACTGGTCTCCTACCACCGCCTATACATCTTGAGAACAGATTTGAAGTATTAATGAATGTAAATGAGAAATCCCCAAACGTGATGAATGTGATCGAACACAGACTGAATCAGCCAGTAGCTAACACTGCTAACTGGCGCTCAAGGTCGAGCAGACAGCGGCACTCAGCTCAGAGCGCAGCGGAGCACAGGACTCTGATAGTGGGTGACTCCATAATCAGAAACATTAGTAGCAGGGACACAACTACATGCTGCCTTCCACAAGCAACAACTTCTGATGTAAATAGGGAACTTCAGAACATTCTGATGAAACATAAAACTGCAAATCGACTCATCATTCATGTGGGGAAAAATGATATTCATAAAGAGCAGTCAGAACTCCTTAAGAAGGATTTCAATGAACTTTTTGAAACACTTAAAAGACTGAAAGTTCAAACATTCATCAGTGGACCACTCCCAGCAAGAGGAACAAACAGGTTTTCACGGTTGCTTGGGCTTAATACATGGCTCCAAAAAACCTGCTATTTAAAAGGAGTAAACTTCATTGACAACTTCAATCTTTTCTGGAGTCAGAGGCAACTATTTCAACAGGATGGGCTCCACCCAAACAAACTTGGTTCAAGAGTGCTAAAGGACAATATCTGCTTCTCCCTCAATCATCCTTCTGCAGTGTGTGCCAATCCACTCAACCTGAATGGCACACACACACCTGGACACAGTATGAATTACCACAGGACTTCACTTCAGCACCTGAATGGACATGCAGTTGACACGTCACACAAGGACAATGATAACACCACTCAGCCACAACAACTTCTGCTCACGGACACAATCTCAGCTGAGCCCTGCCCACAGCGCTCACCACAGACAGAATGTGACATACTAGAACTGCTCCAAGATTCAGCACCCAAGGACGACTTTCTGGAAAACAGCCAGGGAAACCAGGACAGCATATTACAGCCGATAACACCAGAGCAACAGCCCGTCTCACCAGACACATTTTCTCTATCTCCAGCATCTCCACTTCTGTGCTTCTCAGAGCAAATGGAAGAACTGGTGTTTGCTGGAACCAAACTATCCCACTCTTTTGCTGCAAGCCCCCAGATGTCAACCAAAAAGCGGCAGGCCCCACATCCACCAAAGCCTGCAGGCCCAGCTCGCCCTCCCCCTCCTCCTGTGAGAGCTCTTCGGCCTCTGCCACAGCGCCAAGCCACACACCCTCCTCCATCGGCCCGAGGTCAACCAAAAACAACTGATACCAGCTCTCAGTGATATGTGTCGGGTCTCCGCTATGACAACAGTAACTTTCTTAAATGTTTACATAACAAGCGGGAACCCAGTGTCCCTGTATCTTTCTCTATTGCTGTTCGATTGCATGATAGAAAGTCTAAGGCCTTCAAAATCCGTACAGCAAACCCATCTAATCTGGTGCCTATTACACGCCAAACTAAGACTGCTGTGGGAACAAAAAGTAAGACTGTTGTAAGGTATGGACTGTCAGTTGACTTCCTCCTTTCCTCAAGCAAGAACGAGTGTACAACACACACACACACTCTCTCTCTCACACACACACAAAGAACGGGGGTTCTGTTACAAGACTGAGCTTTACCCTTGGAATGTCCCAGAGAGTGGGATTCCTCCTTATTCTTGCTGAGAAGAAGTAACGAACCCGGGTTTAAACCTATATGTCCTATGTATATACATATAACCATGTGATACATGCATCTAATGTTCCATCTCATGATTTTCCTTTATGTTGTTTGGTCTGTGTGGCCTTGTAAACTCTAATGGGTTAATGTTGAGACGTGACTTGCATACTATGAGAAACAGAAATCACTGTGTAGCATGTTTAGTCTCGATAAACTCCAACCTTCGTTCCCATTTGTTGATTTACATTACATCTTGCTAACTTTGTGATGCAGGGGTGTTATAAGAAATCTTGAAGGTTCTTTCTCTTAAACACCAAATTAACTGACATATTCAGATGTCCTGCGAGATTCACCCGGACTGTAGCCCGCAAGCTTCAGAGGAATGGCCAGAGTCATAAAATGCTTTAGAACATTCCATGCCCTCCCCCCCCATCTCTGCAAGAGAGATAACAGAACTCTAACACACACACACACACAAACCAACACACACACATATATGAACTTTTACTACTCTCCTCATTTAAAGACATTTACTGAGGTATATTTGATATGTTGTTATGTTTGTCGATTGCCCAGGTCCTATGAAGGGATCTATGAGTGTGTGTTAGTTTAAAACAAACTGCAAGGGCAGTTAATTATGCTTTTAATGTAACTTTGCAATATAACTCTCCTTAAATGTCTTTCTTCCTATGTTCAGAATGCTTGTGACCTGACAAGGTCATTTATGTAATTGAACAAGCCATAAAATGTATTTTACTATGTTTTACCATCTTTGGAATGATTCTGAACAAATTCTGACTGATCGTAAAACCTGTGAATGCGGCCATAATTTAGCTTTGACAAGACAAAGAGAATTTTGCCGCCAAGAGTTTCGTTGAATGTCATTGGCCAGTTCGCACCTCAGAGGTGTGGACTCCAGTTCCTTTAAAGAGAACTGGACTCGCTCTTCCTTCTCTGTCTTCCCTCTCTGGCTGGTACCCTGGACTGCTCTTCCTCCAACATGTGACGCGCGCTTGACTCTCTCGCTCGCTCGTACTCTGGACTCTCCCTTCCTTCATCATGTGACTCCTTGGTCCATCGGGACCTCGTGTTCATGCGATGACCCATCTTTCCTTTGTTTGTCTAGTTCAGTTTTATTTTCCTTTTTGTATTCTCCTTTGTTCATTCTCACCGGCGAGTGAAATGAACTTAGTTTGAATCATTTCTTTGGCAACACCTTCAACGGACGATTTGAACATCCCGCCACACGGGCGCGCCGGAAAGGACCTCTGACCGGGTTCGGAACACACACACACGTATACGAGAGAACATGATCAGCAAGTATTCGTTTCCTATCGAGATCTAAATACTGCTAAGATTGCCTGCCCTAATTAGGGTACGATTTGACTCTAAGTGTCTCTCTTAACGGTTCTGTGTCTGATGAATTTTGCCAAACTCACCAGCTCTCTCTCTCTCTCTCTCTCTCTCTCTCTCTCTCTCTCTCTCTCTTTCTATATGCATTCTCCTTCCTCGATGTTTTATTGTGTTTGTAAATACATTTATTCCTTGTAACGTTTATTAACCGTATACGTAATCACCTTTATTAAATACATATATTCATTGATTGATTCTGCCTGTGCTCATACTTCAAATCACTTAAATGTTTCGATCAGCTACAAGCTTTGAAATGGTATAATACTTTAAATAGTATTGTGACAAAACAGGAGAGCTATCTTTTACGGCCGTAAAGATCGTCTCTTCCTGCGAGTCTCTTAAAGGTAATTTCTCTGTGGAAATTGATGAAGATCCATGACCAGTTTGCTGGACAAACAGATTATTCGATAATAATTAATTCCATTGAGGAGTATCCTGAGAATCTATATATTCCAGACAATTTGTATACGAATATTGAATTATAATTCGTTATGATTTGATTATTGATAAATACAATTGATCTATCTTGCCGATCTGTATGAATAATTGATTATACATCCATTATATTCGGTCGTTCATAACAGATTGGCAACGTAACCCCTTTGCCGGGTGATTTTTAACCTGTATTGTTATCTGGGTCAAACCCGTATTAATAGTTATTAATTTGTGATTACTAAATATTGAATACATATTCCCCAATGGCCCAAATACTTTACACTGTTAAGTTAGCATTTTTAAACATCCGCTCACTTAAAAATAAATCACTTCTAGTCAATGACTTAATAACCACATACAACCTGGATTTTATGTTTCTAAATGAAACCTGGCTAGAAGACAGCTGCAGTGCAACAGTCCTCAATGAAACATCCCCTCCTAACTTTACTTTTATGAGTGTCTGCAGAGCTGTAAGGAGAGGTGGAGGAGTAGCTGCTCTTTTTAAGGATGTCTATCAATGTAAGCAAATATCATTTGGTAATTACCCATCTTTCGAATATCTGGGTATTGTGTTAAAAGGCATTCCACGCATTTTACTTATTATTCTTTACAGGCCTCCAAAATACTCTTCAGCCTTTGCTGAGGACTTTACAGAACTGTTATCAACAATTTCCTCAGAGTTTGACTGTTTTGCTATTGCTGGAGATTTTAACATCCACATAGATAATACAGAAACCAATATGGCAAAAGAAATCAAAACTGTTTTAAAAACTTTTGACCTGATTCAGCATGTACATGGACCGACACACACTCGTGGACACACTCTAGATTTACTTATCAGTAAGGGTCTAAACATTTCATCGATTGTTATTAAGGATGTAGCACTGTCTGATCATTTCTGTATTTTCTTTGATATATTGATCTCTCCTGCCATTGAAGCTAGATCTGTGTCTGTCAAGAAGAGATGCATAAATGAGAACACTAGTGTACTATTTATGAAGGCTATATCTTCAACACCAAGCTTATCTGCTGACTCTGTTGACTTTCTCCTTGATTCTTTTAACTCAAAGGTTAAAGGTGTAATAGATTATATTGCTCCTGTGAAAGTCAGGAAGAGTGGTAGACAAAAAGCACCTTGGAGAAACTCAACAGCAGTGCAAAATATGAAAAGACAATGCAGAAAAACAGAGCGCATGTGGCGGAAGACAAAACTTGTAGTCCATTATAACATCTACAAAGACACCATCCATGCTTTCAATATGGAACTAGGCAAAGCTAGACAGACTTTCTTCTCAAATATTATAAACAGCAACTTAAACAACACACGCACTCTTTTTGCTACTGTAGAGAGACTGACAAACCCCCCAAGCCAGATTCCCACTGAAATGCTCTCAGACGGCAAGTGCAGTGAGTTTGCTTCTTTCTTCTCTGAGAAAATCAATAATATCAGAAAGGTGATCAGAACATCATTGAGTTGCGCTGGGGTCACACAGATCAGACCACTACCTGAGAAAGCAGCTACTATGGCTGATTTTGAAGAAATTGATGGCAAAATTTTAGAAGAAACCGTACAGCACCTTAAAACATCAACCTGCGCCCTTGACGCACTTCCCACATCTTTCTTCAAAAGTGTGTTAAACTGTTTAGAAGCAGATCTCCTAGAAGTGGTAAATGCCTCACTTCTCTCTGGGAATTTTCCAAACTCCCTGAAAACTGCAGTTGTCAAGCCCCTCCTGAAAAAGATCAATCTGGATAAGACCATATTAAGCAACTATAGACCGATCTCAAATCTTCCTTTCATAGGCAAGATCATTGAAAAAGTTGTCTTTAATCAGCTGAACAAATTCTTAAGCTCAAATGGATACTTTGACAATTTTCAATCTGGTTTCAGATCAATCTGGTTTCATTCGCTTAAATACTGATAAAGGCAAATTATCAGTGCTGGTACTACTTGACCTCAGTGCTGCATTTGACACTGTCGATCACGACATACTTCTTGACAGGCTGGAAAACTGGGTGGGGCTTTCTGGGATAGTCCTAAAATGGTTCAGGTCATACTTAGAAGGGAGAGGTTATTATGTGAGTATAGGAGACCATAAGTCTGAGTGGACATCCATGACTTGCGGAGTCCCTCAAGGCTCAATTCTTGCACCACTCCTATTCAACCTATATATGCTCCCAATGAGCCAAATAATGAGAAAGAACACAATTGCTTACCACAGCTATGCAGACGACACACAGCTCTACTTAGCCCTATCGCCTAACGACTACAGCCCCATTGACTCCCTGTGCCATTGCATTGAGGAAGTAAACAATTGGATGTGCCAAAACTTTCTTCAGTTAAACAAAGACAAAACTGAAGTCATTGCGTTTGGCAACAAAGATGAAGTTCTCAAGGTGAGCGCATACCTTGACGCTAGGGGTCTAACAACTAAAAATCAAGTGAGGAATCTGGGTGTGTCTCTAGAATCAGACCTTAGTTTCAGTAGTCATGTCAAATCAATAACTAAATCAGCATACTATCATCTGAAAAATATTGCAAGAATTAGATGCTTTGTTTCCAGTCAAGTCTTAGAGAAACTTGTGCATGCTTTCATCACCAGCAGGGTGGATTATTGTAATGGACTCCTCACTGGCCTTCCCAAAAAGACCATAAGACAGTTGCAGCTCATACAGAACGCTGCTGCCAGGATGCTGAGCAGAACCAGAAAATATGAACACATCACACCAGTCCTCAGGGCTTTACACTGGCTCCCAGTTACAGTTAGGATTGATTTTAAAGTATTATTACTGGTATATAAATCATTTAATGGCCTAGGACCTAAATACATTGCAGATATGCTCACTGAATATAAACCCAACAGATCACTCAGATCATTAGGATCACATCAGCTAGAAATACCAAGGGTTCACTCTAAGCAAGGAGAGTCCGCTTTTAGCTACTATGCCAGCCGTAGCTGGAACCAGCTTCCAGAGGAGATCAGATGTGCTCCTACAGTAGTCACATTCAAATCCAGACTCAAGACACATCTGTTTAGCTATGCATTTACTGAATGAGCACTGTGCCACTGTGTCCGACTGTTTGTACTGTATTTTATTTTTTATTCTAAACTGTTTTAATTATTCTTATTTCTTTTGACTATTTTAATCTCTTTATTCTTAACTGTTTTAATTATTCCTATTTCTTTTGATTTTTTTATGTAAAGCACTTTGAATTACCATTGTGTATGAAATGTGCTATATAAATAAACTTGCCTTGCCTTGCCTTGCCTAGCGAGTTAAGGTCTTTTGCCTTTGTAGGGCAGAGCTGCCCTACTGTACTATTGAAGGACCTGAAACCAAGTTGCGCTGCTCCAAAATGGAGTTAATTCCAAGCATTTCTCATCCCAGATACCATCCCTGCAACTGTGATCAGCTATAGTCCCTTCTTCCCCAAGTCACCAACAAACCACATCTGATCAATTCACTCTTTTTTCATCCACTATTCTTCTCTCTTGTTCAGTCCACCCCTGTCCTCTTCACTCTTCTCTCCTCATTCCATTCTTTTCTTCTGTTCAGTCCTCCACTCCACTCCTCTTTACAGTCCTTTCCAATCCTCTGCTGCCTTCTCTTCTCGTTAACTTTTCATCCACAGCAAACCCAATAAGATCAGAACCAAATCTGCCAATGGGAAATATTGTGCATTCGGGTGAAAGAAATCTAAATGTTTGACACTACTAGCTAACTAGCTTTTGACAAATCACTCACTCTATATACTGTACAGTACTATATACAAAAACAAACTATGCATAATATATAATATGTTTACATATTACAGAACATTTGTATTGTTCAGTATTGTGTACAGTCTGATATCCAATATAGCTATATATCATTTTTTTTGTGTGTGTGGCCATTCATGCCACAAGCTAACTAGCTAAAACTTTTCTAAACC
The DNA here is from genome assembly GCF_029890125.1 of Rhinichthys klamathensis goyatoka. Taxonomy (NCBI): domain Eukaryota; kingdom Metazoa; phylum Chordata; class Actinopteri; order Cypriniformes; family Leuciscidae; genus Rhinichthys; species Rhinichthys klamathensis. The sequence goes on from NW_026606747.1 coordinate 1,498,738, forward strand.
TGAACGTAACAACTAGCCATGTAGCTAATTGCTAACGGCAGCTAACATTTAGTGTAGCCTTTAGTTATCCTTACTAACCTATCTGTCTGACATGAAAAACACTTCAAGGTCCACACCAGCCTTCATACAAGTGTATTTCCAATGATTCCTCGCTCCAAACCTATCCCTGTAGCAGCATTTATTCACAATTTCTCAACTTCTGGTCGAAGCAAAATGGACATATAGGTAGGGATGGCTGACACGAAACAGTCGTTCCGAAGCTTTGCGAGATCCCGAAACGCAGATGTTTCGAAACACTGATCCGAAGCGTGATTCAAAACACCCATGTCACGTGACTATGGGCAAACGAAGCCTCGAAATGTTTCACTAAGTGTTTCATCGGGTGTGATCCGCCGAATCAGCGTTTGATTGACACAGTCGGGAACAGACCACACAATCGCACATCTGTATAAAAGTGAAATCAACACATATTGACCTTGTGGGTTTTTGTGAGAGGAGTTTGATTTTGATATATGTTGTAGTGACATAGTGCGATTTGATTAGTTATAGGCTATTTAGGCTTACATTTAAATTTACACAACACATTGACTGATAGGCTAGAGACAGACAGAGTAGCCTATACATAGTGACACATTAATAGATGCATAGATCCATAAATGCATAGATATAAATATATAGACAGCTAGATTAATAGATAGATTTGCCCAGAACTCATGATCCACTAACTTACTGGAAAGAGAGAGCAGTAATCTTTCCTCATTTGTATGTCCTAGCTAAAAAATATCTTTGCATGCCAGCAGCAACAAATGTCCCTTGTGAGGGGATTTTTTCAAAGGCTGGTGAAATTATCTGTAAAAAAAGAAGTAGGCTAAGTCTTTCCACAGCAGAGGAATTCATATTTTTGAATAAAAATCTCGAAAAAAGTGAGACATTGTGGCTTGATTTCTTTTATTAATATGAATTTTGCAGGACCAAAATAACATTATGCACAGTGAGGAGCCTATAGGTTACAAGCTTCACATATTAGAAAAATACAATAATAAAAAAACAACACATTTTTTAATGGCTCGTCAAGGTTGTTTCAGATCAACACCTGCAAGTGACCACTAGGTGTCACAGTGGAGACGGGTGTCGGATTGATTCGAAGCCTCGAAACAATACGGCCCATTTGGTTCAACTGTTTCATTGCTTCACGAAGCCTCGATCTGCCCATCACTACATATAGGACACATACCTCTCTTATAGCATAAGATTCTGAGCATTTATAAAAAAAAAAAAAAGTAAGTCTCTACTCCATACCTGTGAGGAGTTATGGCCGTTTAAAGAAACCACCGAAATGAGCTAAAACGGCTAAAGCTAGCTAAGTAAACTAGTAGAGAATAAATGCTGCTGCTACAGGGATACGTTTGGGATGAGAATCATCAGAAATATACTTGTTTGAAGACTGGCGTGGTCCTTTCAGTTAATTACCATAACAATATCCATATTACCATTCTTTTCCCAAAACGCTGGGGCAGTCCTACCGGTATTCACTAAAGTCACTGTCACTTACCACAGACAATGATGAGCAGCTTCGAAGTCCATTGGTAACCGTTGGTTGGTTGTTCCAAACTCATTAAAATTACTAAGATCATGTGTGTGTGTGTGTGTGTGTGTGTGTGTGTGTGTGTGTGTGTGTGTGTGTGTGTGTAAGTGTGCCATGATGCTAAATATCCAGCATGTTTTTTAAGAATTTTGAGAGTAGTCTATAATTCTATTGAAGTTCTGAGCCTATTGATCGCCAACTAGTAGTGAAATCATCACAGATCCATTGATTTTGGTTGGATTTTTATAATGTTTTCTGTGGAATAAGTATAGTGTTTGGTGAAAAGAATGGCATATTGACTGATGTCATAACTTAGGGGAATAGTTGATTGCCAATAAAGTAAAGATGAAAATATTGGAAAAAAGTTAGAAAACGCCTAATTTTTTGCATTAAATTGATGCAAAATCATGTAGAAATGTGTTTTAAGAGTTATTTTTTCAGTGGATGTTGTCAGCACATGTGTTCTGTGTATCTGGAATGCATTTATTGACAGCCTACCCAACCCATTAAGGATTTTATTAAAAAAAATCATTTTTCACATTTTTCAGATAAAAAAATAAAGGGTGCATACACTAAAATGGCCACAATTGTTTTTCGCGATATTTTCGGCAGAGCAGACCCTCCAATTATTGGTTCTTAGGGTCAAAGTTAACAGAAAAACACAAATAAAAAGTATGGCAGACCATGTCAGGTTCAACCCATTTTATTGAGATTTTGAGACTCTGGCTCCCTGACTATAAGCTCCTCTCAGCACAAAGTGCAAGACAGAGCGTCGCCATTCGGGCTCCTCCGCAATTGAGGGGTACCTGGGTGGCGGTCGCAGTCTAGCCAGTTAGAGACATGCAAGATCTGAGGACTGTTTTATCTCTAAAATAGCTTGGACAAAGAAGAAGCCCTGACGCCGAGGCGATCAGGCTTCTAAGGGTGGTCCCCTCTGGGGTAGGGACGGTTTTGAGAAATCGTTTCTCCTCAGCGCCCTTTGGGGTGCGACTCTCTGAGGAGGGTCGCAGCACTGCTAGTTCGGTTTCCCTGCCGGTTCGCCGTTTCAGGGCACCAAGGTGTCAGTGTCCCCAAACGAGCCTTCAAATTAGAAAAAAGAAGAGCAGTCAGTTCGGTTTCCCTGCCGGTTCGCCGTTTCAGGGCGCCGAAGTGCCTGCTTTTTCGAGGTAGGCAAGATCTGAGGACTGTCATCATCTCTAATAAAGCTTAGACAAGAAGTCCTGTCGCAAAAAACTAGACTATCAGGCTTCTGAGGGCTCCTCCGGGGCAGGGATGGTTTTGAGAAATCGTTTCTCCTCGGCGACCTCTGGGATGCGACTCTCTGAGGAGGGTCGCAGCGCTGCCAGTTCGGTTGTTCCCTGCCGGTTTGCCGTTCAGGGCACAGAGGTGTCAGCGTCCCCAAGCGATCCTCCGAGGAGGATCGTAGAACGGTCAGTTCGGTTGTTCCCTGCCGGTTCGCCGCTTCAGGGCACCGTAGTGACTGTTCAACCAAGGGACGGTTTTGAGAAATCGTTTTTCCTCTGCGCCCTCTGGGGTGCAACTCTCTGAGGAGGGTTGCAGCGCTGCCAGTTCGGTTGTTCCCTGCCGGTTTGCCGTTCAGGGCACCGAGGTGTCAGCGTCCCCATGCGATCTGAGTACAGAGTACTGTAATGTCTTAAGGACCACAGACAAGGGAGGCTCCGTTTCTGAACTTATAATCGGAACGCAAGAACAACTGTAGAGACAAACACACCAGCCTCGTTTCTCTCTAACTTACCCAGCCTTTTCCGAACTCACCGCATTAACCCTATAACTGCCGGTGCAAAATAAAACCGCAATTTGAAAACAATTATAAAGAGTCTGTGTGCTAACTTTGATGATGGTTGCACTTGCACTTATTGTTTGCACTTAATAAGACTTCAAGGAGTTCAGTTAGGAGGTCACACACAGCCTCAATCAGAAGTTCTGAAAGCTCTTAAATGTACAGTAAGGTCTGAAGAGACTAATGTGAAATCATACAGGAGAAAAGCCAGTCAATAAAAACCTTTTACAGTGCTTGTATATTGTTTTCTTTCAATGCATTTGATAATCATACTCATAAAGTAGACCTGAAATGACATGCATTAGAAGATTAGTAGTTAAACATTGCAAAATGCACCTGCATACTATTTTTCCAGTCATGAATTTTGTCATTGAGGATTTCTGAAAAATTGTGCAAAAATCTCGTCTCGTCTCGTTCTCGTGTCTCGTCTCGTGAGATAAGCGTCTCGTCTCACCCCTATTAGTAAGGCATGCACAATTTTTAAAGGCAGGGGCACTGCACTAGCCTGACTTCGTCATACTCATATTCTAGTCAGAATGTGAGTCTGATACTGCTCCATACGGCTTTGATTATGAGGCGTGTCTTAACCGAACCAGGAAAAAAAAAAACTCTGCACTCAATTGGATAGACCTACAACCAATGAGAGCAACGCAGTAAGTCAACTACTTTGCATAGCACAGTTGTCAACTACAGAACTCAAATGCACGCACGCTGGAAGAAGTAAAATAACGAGTGTTGCTTCTTTTACTTGGTCCTCTATGAGTGCGACCAAAGGAGAAACCACAACGACCACAGGGTTTTCATTGCGTCCCATCTTCTTAGTGACCATCGGAGCCAGCTGATTTTTGCCGAATCCAGTAGTAAGGACGGCAAACACATCTTTCCGATCGACAAATGCCTTGATTGCAGTTCTCTGTTCGTCTATTAAAATGAATGTGCTGTCGATTTCTTTTACAACAAACGCGATAGTGGAATCTGTACATCTCAGTTCTCCAGCGGCAGTCATCTCTGAGGGAAACCAGTTAAGCACTCTTTGATAACGTGATGATTACGTCCCTGCAGATCATCTGTCCATCATCGTATAAAGCATCGTATAAAGGAAATTTGATTGGCCCGAACATATTTTGACTGATCATAATTACTCCTCAATGGAGCGAGTCCAGACTGAACTTCCCGACCAAAAAATGTTGTGGGCGGGGTTCGGGCTGGCATCCAGGCTAGCACTGCACTACTGGCGCCAAGGAAAATGAAGTAACAAAGGCAAAAAGTTGCTACATTTAAAACCTGGAAAATATACTGAAGGAAACTCAACTTGACCATACCATTGAGTCTAGAGAGACGTCTGTCAGAAGATGGTCTCTCACATGTGTCCATATTGTCATCTGAAAAATATGAAGATCAGACTGTCTGTGTTTGTCTTCATGTCAGCTACTGTGCCTTTCTGTCAATTAATATGATGCATGCAATCCCACTTTTGTGTTTGGTTATAGGTGCTGTATTTTTTTTTTTTCACATTCCAACTAAATAGAATTACCTTCATTAGAAGCATCATTACCCAGTGCTCTGCCTGCAGCTGGGTGTTCTTCCTTTTCACTTTCTAACTGTTACGGGTGTGGTGCAGGTTGAAGGAGAGGCAGCAGTCAGCAGATCAAATTCAATAATCTTTACTAAGAAAACCAAACTAAAACAGATACAAGTCTTTGGGACCACAAACACACGTTACACATCAACGAGAACGGACAAGGAGTGAGGGAGAACACAGGGTTTACATACACAGAGACCGGATCATGGGAACAAGACACAGCTGGGGCAAATTAACTAGACACAGGTGAAGGAACTGAACACAAACGAGGAGCGGGAAAACTAACACAGGACTAAACCAAATCACAATGACGGGGAAAACACAGGAATACAGACACAAGACAGACATAACTGTAACACTAACTACTCCTTGTCGTCCTCCTCGTCGTCTTCATCATCTGTGATATATGGACAAATGATGTCACACAACTGTAACATGCAATATTTAAAAATAAACATTAGAATATGAATACCTCCAATTTCATCAAGAGATTTCCCTTGTAGCTCATGCAACTTTCCCCTTTCTAGTGCAAGAAGCAACTTTGAAATCTTTGCACTTTGAATGGTGGGCTCAGACAGCCGGTAGAATTGTCTATGCACTGAAATGTCATGACCTAAGAAATCGGCGAGTTGATCGAGTTCATTGTTCCTTAAGTTAAGGATTTGTGAAGTGGTAGCCATTTCCTTGCGCAACTGAGTAGATCGTAAATAATCCGGCTTCTTTGCCCCACATTCATCTGCAAATCTTTTGAGATTTTGATGTCCTCTGTAATACGACAGACATTTTGGCACTGCAAACAAGTACTCATTTCCGTCTGGCACACCACATTCCGTTCTCTTCTCAACAATCAGATTGAGCGCATTCGCCATTTCAGGAGTTAGCAACACGGCAACTTTTCTCCCACTTTTCCCCTTCAGTTCAACCCGTTCAAAATACCGGCACAGCTTCTGCTCATATTCTGAAAGCCCAATTTCTTCATGGGGTTTGGAGCGATCTCGTTCTACAAAATTTTGCAATTTCATCTTCGAGACTTCCCCAAAACGTCTTCTGTTGAATAAGACTATTTTAGTTAGTGTTATTCTTGCAAGATGGGAATAGTTCTGTGCTGTTGCCTGTTCTTTCAATGATGTGGTTACTGACTTTGCATTTTGATCAAGATGCTTGTGGAGTTTTGTGATGTCCTCTGTGAGTGGTAATTTGGTTGGTTTGTTGTATTTTAGTTCACTGATGTTGCTTAAAGCACTGTGCGATATGAACTCTGACCACTTTGCCTGGTAAAGAGTCTGGAATGCCTTAGAGGTTTTGACAAGTTCCTCGTCTCCAGCCATGAGAGCATGGCAATGAATGATGTCACTAACTTTTAACAGGGAATGTCCAATTTTTAATGCAAGGCTTGGTGTTTTGTAGGCATTCTGATTCATATCAAATCCAGCTGTCTCTTTTACTGCCCTTATAACATGCATGAAATGTTGAGGTTTTATGGCATCCTCTAAGGTTTGGATTGGAGAGATTTTGCGAAGGGCCAAAAGGAATCTTCCGAGCTGACGAACCTTCTGGCGGATATAGTCATGGTTTCCAGGGTCATTTCCATGTTTGCTGTAAAGGGATTCAGCATATATTAAAAGAGAAAAGTCATTGCGAACTACACTTGCAATTCCATCATCATGTATGCGACTTAACAGCTTTAGCAACCCATCACCAATCAAGCCTGAACATGCTGACTTGACTACTGAGGCTAAGCCAAGCACTCTTTTTCTGCCTTGGTGTTCATCGTCTGCTGGCTTTGAGGAGCACCTTCTTATATGTCTACATAGCTCTGTTCTCAAGAACATTCCTTTACAGTGGATGCAGTATTCATAGTTTTTATCGCAACTTTTGCCCTTTCGCTTTACTTTAAGTGAACCGCTGCCTTGTTTCATTACGTTACAGTTATGCATAAAATTTCCCCTGTTACGAAGTTGCTCAACCAACGTCTTCCTCAGCCTTGAGCCTACTGGAAGACTAAGAGCCTGTGCTATCCTGGTCATTGCAGTTTATTGGTGCTGTTGTTTTGTATTATATTGGTTTATTTACTTTTTAAAATTCGTCTGAAAATACAGATTTTTTATGTATTTCAAAATGTTTAAATATATATATTCACAAAATATATATCAAAGTTGTACGGAGAAGTTGAAACATCAAATGAAAATGAATGAGTCTCTATGGACCTCTATTGGATACATGTGGTCATTGCACTTTAATTCCTTAACTCTGAGAAAAACAGTTTTTCGACTAACCTCCAGATGGCAGTATTCTATCCCTAACACAGAGCAATGTCCAAAAACTATTTAGATTGAATTAAGATCATCATTTAAAGGATTTTTTCTTTAAAAAATCATTTTTCATGTGCCAATTTATGGCCTAGTTATGTATTTGTGCAGTAAATAGGTAAAAAACTTCACAATTTCCACAAAAACACAGCATAAATGTATAGTTGAGAAGTAAATAAAAAAAATGATATATAGTTTTCCATATAAAAAATTTATATTTCCTTATCCAATCGCTCTTTAAATGTTTGGGGTCATTTTGACCCCAAAGATATTAAGTGTTATCCTTTATTAACAGTGATTAAAGGGTTAATGAAGCTGTACATAGAGTTAGTTTGTGCCGCCATTCTATAAAATTTCAACATGTGAATGGGTAGCTATTTAATGATTGGTGCTTTGTGACTCTTAATCCATTCCACACTGTGGATCAGCGTGCAATCGTGCATGCTGTAAATTAAAAACATTCCTCAAGAAGGCTTGATTTATTTTAGCATGGTTCTTTAGCGTTAGGCAGTAAATGGCATTTAAAAAGGCAGTAAAAACAGGATGAGGATGACATACAGTCAGGAAAAAGTCTGCTGTTGCTACACATAATGGCTATGTGTACAACATTGGTTTAACTGTTACATGAAATAAAGAAGAGGAAAGAAACAATAATTTACATACTGAGGCTAGCTTAATTTCTCATATTATAGGAGGATGTCCCATCTAAAGTGCAGCTTTTACAAATAATTGGACTTCACTCTTTGAGACTATCTCAAGAACATCATCTTGAATACTGACAGTTTTTCTTTAAGGTCTTTGCAGTGTTTTCTCCAGTGATGTATACCTGAGGATGCTTCCCATCTTTGCTGATTAAACTTTTTGAATACCCTATTTTTTTATTGTAATTTGGTTAAAGCAGAATCATGAAAATAACTTCTTTTTTTTTTTAAGTATAACCGTAAGTAGTAAGAAAAGAAACATGCAATTCTGTAGTGAAAAGATTCTAAAGGTTACATGGGTTCATGGTAAATAAAATCTGAATTGACCACCTTAATAATTTGTGTACACATTGTAGAGCTATTATAATTTTCAGAGGTGATACACTTTCTGAAAATGTATTTTTCCTTTCAGATATGGTATTGTTGTCTTCGCTGGGATTGATGGGTATTCACGAAAGGTAAACATTTGACACTTTTTCAAAACAATGTGGCTGAGCCTAGTATTACTATATTCTATTTAGTATGGCACATTCACATAAGTATTTTGTTACTATGCTCCAGATAATGTACCTGGGTTCTGCAAATAATAACAAGGCATCAACAGCACTTGGCTTCTTCATGAGCTCAGTTGAAAAGTTTGGCTTTCCATTAAGGTAAGAAAACAGCAAGAACATGGTTGTCTTTTTATCAAAATTCATTGACTGAAAACATTTGACTTTGTCTCTGTTTCTTATGTGACTATCTAGAGTTAGAGGAGACCAAGGGGTCGAAAATGTCAGCATTGCTCAATGAATGTTCACTGTTCGTGGCTGTGGCAGAGCAAGCTACATGTCGGGAAAAAGTGTGCATAATCAAAGGTAAATATCAAAGTTATGTTTCTTTTAGGTAACCCTAACCCAAATCAGAAAAAAAAGCATTTTTCCACCCATCAGTGTTTTTATTTATTGAAATTTCCGTCTGTCACTAACACTTTTGTTCTCACAAAATATTGCACCATACAATGGTGAATGTGATTTATTTTTTGATGCTCAAAGCATTAAAGAATTGCATTGTGAAGACCGTAACACCAACATCTGTCCTAGTAAATTTGGATAATCCGTAATCAGTCTTCACCAGAAATTATTTCATTAAAAAGGATCTAAGTAAAAATTATTTGTCTCTCATTCTTATTGATGCCCAGCCAGGGAGACTGGCAACAGCAATACAGTGAACACTGTGTAGTACCAAATCTTAAGGATACATCCTGACAGGAAGCATTAATCCTTCCTAGGTCTACAGAGATGCACTGTGTCCAAAGTAGGTTATTGTTCACGACTCTATACATGTGGGGAGAGTCTTGTATATTTGTTCAAATCAAGAACATTGACTGAAAATGAGTGCTTACCTAAGGTAACCTGAGTAAATGTTTCCCACACATGGACTTTACTTGGGCGGGCCACCCAGGTAGCCTGGGTATATTTGGCAACCCATTCAACATTTTGCAGAGAAACATCCTATTACGTTACAATACATTCAAAACTTTCTACAGAGAGTCTATCTGTAATGAAACAAAATATAAATTATTTAAACCTTTGGTTACCTAGGAAATGGATGGCAGTGAACCTCTGGCTGTGATTCTAATATTAATACGGTGCACTTTTTGTATTTTTGATCTCAAAGGATGGAGCGCTTATGGCGTGATGTGTGGATGGCAGTAACAAGGGTATATTATGAGCTACTTCATGGTCTTGAAGATGAGTGCCTGCTTGATCCCTCCTACAGCCTTCAGCTACTCTGTGCCCAGTACATATTTGTACCACGCCTCCAAATGGACCTCGACACTTTTACAGCCGAACGGAACAAAACCTGACTCCCAATCAACTTTGGACCATTGGATTGCTCCAGTATCCTGTGGCTGCTCCAGAGAATCTAGAGGTAGACCTCAAAAATGTTGAATCCAAATGCCGGGTTGAGGACCTAGTAACATTGCCGGGATCAGTCCCGGAACGCGCCCTGTGTGAACAAAAGCCAGGACCAATGCCGTAAGGGGTGTGTCATAGTGAAGACGCACGTGCCATCGCGCGACTCTGTTGCTCTTAGAAGAAAGAACGAAAAAATGTCTGCAAACTGTAACGAAGCAGAGACCATGAGCTCCTTACTATCCGCGCTGAAGCTGAGATCGTTCGCCAGCTTTGTGGCGCATGTACATGTTTTCGACACGTCTCATCCCGACATCATGTGTCTTTACGGGATCATTACGGGATGTGTGTGAACGCACTCACAGGTCCCGGAAAATCACTGGCAGTGTGAATTAACCAAAATCAAACAATCCCGGGACAAATGCCGGGTCACATTATCCGTGTATTTTCCGGAATCTCTGTGTGAAAGGGGCTATATTTTAAGATCTGAAACAATTGTGACAAATAATGCAAAAATAGATCAAATCAGAAGTCTAAATAGATTTCAACAGCAATGTATATTCAATATTTTCGTACTCTCAACAAATTAGAATGAAGTATTTGAAGATCAAATTTGTGAAGTACACAAGGTAATTGCAAAGTGTTAACAAAATTACTTGCCATTTATAGGATTTGCAAGATCATTTCTTGGATTTCAACCCTGACAGAGAAGATGCTGCTGTAGTTCTGCCACCCGTCCGGTGCCCTCTGGGGCCACAGGCTATGGCTGGACTGAGGACAGCCATCAATCCTATCAGTCCCTCCCAGGACAATGGAAAAGACATTTACAGGGCTGCACTTGACTATGTAACACATCACTCAAACTTGGCAGGATAACATGCAGTCTGCAATATACATGTTCAATGTTTTTTGAAAAATGTTTTATCTAATTCTTACAAATGAAGTTGTAATTGCTTGCATGAATAGGAATTTGTGCAGACCTATTGTGGGGATGGTTTAGGATATGTTTTACTATGCAGTATATAAACAACTCAGTCTGCCATGGTGAAAATATCCAGTTTTATTCTGCCGTTACTTGTTTTAAACAACCAAATGACCAATAAACAACCCACAACTTTCAACCGTTTTTATTGGCTAAACTTAAATCTAGTGTATGCAGATATTTCTAAACTGCCGTCTTAAATATCATTAGACAGTTCAAACTCAACATGCCATGTTTGATGTCTTGGTAATGAAGAATTTAAAATATAACTGGATTTGTACACTTTGATCTTCAGTGAAATACATTTAAAGTGGAAAACACATCAGTCCCCATTTACAGTATATTGACTCAAGTAAAGCTTGACTCAAGTAAAACACTTCAGTTAAAAATGATAAAGGCCATAAGCATTATGTCCATTTATTGTTTTGACATCAACCAAGTTAATTTTTGCTGACGATTTAGTAAATGTAAACCACCACAAAGTTGATTCCACTTGAATGACATGAATTTGCCATACACGTGTTGAAATTTATGTGTATGTGGAAAACTGAACAATTGCAACTTTTCAATAGTACAAGTAACACTGAATTGAGCAACAGCATCACATTTCAAGGTTTATATTACATTTGTCAGTGCTCTCTAAACAAAATGCAAATACAGAGTTCTTAAAATTACCTTTTTGAAATAAATGGTTAGCAGTGGTCCCAACTTAAAAAAAAACAATGCAATGGGAGAACCAAACACTAATGTTGAGCTATTTTTATGGTTTGACTTGTGCTAGCTGTCTTTTTTTGTTAAGACTCACAGAATAGCTCACTGAACAGATTTAACAAAAATGCCAAAAATTCACAATACTGCCCGATTTGGGGAAATGGACATCAGTGGTCAAAAAACATGACCTCTAAACTCGCCCGAAGTCTCTGTCCATTCTGATTGCTACTGTCATTGTATCTCTGAACTCCTTGTATGTTTTCATATGTTCAACAGGAATAGTTATTGTATTTGTGCAGGCACTTACAAGTGGGAAACAAATTTGGTGACCTGGCATTTTTTCAGTACAGTGGTGTTCAAATCTTAGACTTATTTTAAAATCTGCCCTCTCTGATGGAAGAAGGGGCTTGTGCCTCTGTCCAGTTAACCTCTGCATTACTGTCGGGACAGACAGGCTCACGTGTGTATGTTGATTCCAGTGCCCTTCTTGACTTAGCAGCTCCTCTTGGGTCAGAGGCTCACACATTGTCTTCATTCTGACCTGCATGATAAAACAAATCAGAGTAGTTGAGTACAATGGTGTAAAAATCCAACACTGCAAGAAGCCAATCCTATTTACCTATCTACATGATTTATCCCAAAGGCCTATTTCAACTAACCTTGCTGCATTCATTTCTATTTAATATACACTGAACACTGAAAGATAAAAAAAAAAAACAATGATAGGAATAGTCCTAGAATAATGTTATCCAAAAGAATACCAGATATACAGTATGAAATCTTTTGACTACATTTGTAGTATACTATGTTGTCACTACAGGCATATGTTTCCATTCAACATTGGAGGGGACACATTAAGCTTAAACAATATTCCTGTATTCTGGTATTTTATGGTGGAAATGTCTTTTTCTTAAGAAACATGTATTTTGATCTATGACTTATGTCTTTGGGCTGTGGAGGGCAAAGTCCAGAAAGTCTCTAGTTAAGTTCAAAACCTGGACCATTTTGCCATAAGCATTGCCCACCCACCACTAACCACAACATTAATGTTTCTAAAAGGAAATATATTGATGGTCCTTTTTGGTGGAGTGCTAATATTCAGCTCCCTAATCAAAGACTGAGAACAAATTTGTATAGTACTTCAACATGTGATAAAGACAGTTTAAGTCAAACCTGTGATTTCCAGGTCTTGTAGAAAGTCCTGGAGGAAGTTGATGATGGTATTTTCTCTTGCTTGCCTTAGACTTCCCTTCTCACTCAGCTCAGGGACTAGGGTACTCATTATGTAATCAGCATCCGGCTGGGGTGGTGGGGCAAAAGGGAAAAAAAAGGAGGCGGGTTGACTACACAGATAGGAACACAGAAAGACCACAGTCCACTTTACCTAACCTTTTTTGTTTTGGAAGAATATAAAGTCATATGTAAAGCAATAACAAAGTCACAACAAAATAATAGTATCAATCATAAAGAGATACAGCTCTACTACTACAACCTGTAGGGTTTCTAAGATTATTATCAAGTATATAACAGTTAAGCAAATCAGGATGATTTAACCTCTTGGCGGAACGAATATACTCGAGGTTCCTGTGGTCCGTCCAAACCATAAAAGAAACCGGGGCCCCCTCTAACCAATGACGCCATTCTCCCAATGCCAAGCGTATTGCGAGTAATTCGCGGTTCCCGACGTCATAGTTGCGTTCCGCGGGCGAAAGGCGATGAGAAAAGAAGGCACAGGGATGTACTTTCTCATCTACTGACGAGCGCTGGGAAAGAACAGCCCCTACCCCCACCTCGGAAGCGTCGACTTCGACGATAAATTGCCTCGTGACGTCGGGAGTGAGCAGAATAGGAGCGGACGTGAAAAGGGATTTAAGAAAATCGAAAGCGCGCTGAGCAGGAACTGACCACAGAAATTTAGACTTAACTGAAGTCAAGGCGGTGAGAGGAGCGGCCACCTGACTAAAGTTACGAATAAAACGGCGATAAAAATGTGCAAAACCGAGAAATCGTTGAAGCGCGACACAAGAGTCAGGAACGGGCCAATCGATAACAGCTTGAACCTTAGTAGGATCCATACTGATCCCCTCCGCAGAAATGACCGAACCGAGAAACGTAACAGAGGGAGCGTGAAAAGAGCACTTCTCGGCTTTAACAAAGAGTCGATTCTCCAGCAATCGCTGAAGGACCCGACGAACGTGCTGGACGTGCACTTCGAGAGAGGGTGAAAAAATCAAAATGTCGTCAAGATAGACAAAGACGAAAATATTTAGCATGTCCCGGAGGACATCATTGACAAGGGCTTGAAACACGGCAGGAGCATTGACCAGTCCGAACGGTAAAACCCGGTATTCAAAGTGACTGAGGGGTGTGTTAAAGGCGGTCTTCCATTCGTCGCCTTCCTTAATGCGCACGAGATGGTAAGCGTTACGGAGGTCGAGATTAGTAAAAAACTTTGCTCCCTGCAGTAGTTCAAAAGCTGAAGACATCAGTGGCCAGGTAAACGATTCTTGACAGTGATCTCATTCAGCCCTCTATAGTCTATGCAAGGACGCAAAGATCCGTCCTTCTTTTTAACAAAAAAGAAGCCCGCGCCGGCCGATGACGAAGACGGTACAATGGTACCCGCATCTAGGGACTCGGAAAGATAGTTTTCGAGTGCCTTGCGTTCGGGGGCTGACAAAGAATAAAGTCTACCCCGTGGAGGCACTGTACCCGGGAGGAGGTCGATGCTACAATCATACGGCCGATGAGGAGGGAGAGAAGTGGCTCGGGAGCGACTGGACACCTCGCGCAGGTCGTGATACTCCTCCGGCACTCCCGACAAATCACCTGGTTCTTCCTGAGAAACAGAGACAGAGGAAACAGGAGGGATGGCAGAGGTTAAACACTCGACATGACAAGACAATTTCCAAGACAAAACAGAATTGTTAGCCCAATTGATTTGAGGATTATGTTGAACCAACCAAGGGTGACCTAAAACCACAGGACAATAGGGCGAACAAAAAAGAAAAAAAGAAATAGTCTCTCTGTGGTTCCCCGAGACAGTAAGGGAGAGAGGAACGGTCCTCCTCCGAATCCTAGGAAGGGAACTACCATCTAGGGCAAAAAGGGGGGTGGAGTCTCTTAAGTCTATGAGGGGAATACCTTGCTCTTGAGCCCACGCTTCGTCGATGAAATTCCCCTCCGCCCCGGAGTCTACCAGGGCAGAGCTGGTGACAGAGGAGCCCGGCCAGTGGAGAGAAATAGGCAGAGTGGTATATGACCTCGATGGAAGGTCCCTGGATGAAGCGCTCGCCAGTAGCCCTCCGTTTACTGGCGAGCCCTGGCTTTTACCGGGCATGTCTTGACAAAGTGACTGGGTGACGCGCAATACATGCAAAGACGGTTGGTTACTCTCCGCTCCCGTTCCTTTGCGGAGATGCGTAATCCTCCGAGCTGCATTGCCTCAGGCTCCGGACCAGTAGGAGGCGAAGAAGAAGCGACAGGTGGAGAAGAGAGCAGAAAATACTCCAGACTGCGTGCCCGGCGGCGAAGATCGAAGCGCCTCTCAATACAGATAGCCAGGTCGATTAGGGCGTCCAGATGAGTCGGCACCCCTCGAGCGAAGATCTCATCCTTAAGCTCGGAATTAAGCCCCTCCTGGAAACGAGCCACCAAGGCCGGCTCATTCCAGCCACTAGTGGTAGCTAGAGTGCGAAACTCGATAGAGAAATCCGCAGCAGAGCGTCTACCTTGGCGAAGAGAGGAGAGTAAACGAGGAGCCTCTTCCCCATAAGCAGAGCGGTCAAAAACACGGATCATCTCGGCTTTGAACTGGGAAAAGTTAAACACACAGTCCGCCTCAGCCTCCCAGTTGGCAGCTCCCCATTCACGGGCTCGTCCAGCAAGGAGAGATACAACGAAGGCGACTCTGGCTCTGTCCGAAGCATAGGTCGAGGGCTGGAGGGAAAAGACATCTGTCCGAAGCATAGGTCGAGGGCTGGAGGGAAAAGACAACCTCGCACTGAGTCAAGAAGGCACGACATTGAGTGGGCTCACCCGAGAAGCACGGAGGATTGTTGACCCGTGGTTCCGGTGTCTCGCGATGATCTAGTGAAACAGGTGCCCCATGATGCAGGTGGCGAAGTTGAGTGGAGAGACTTGATACCTGGGCGGATAGGGACTCGACGGCTTGTCTCGCGGCAGTAAGCTCCTCCTCATGCCGGCCCAGCATCGGACCCTGAAGTTCGACGGCTGACTGAAAGTGATTGCCGCTCGCTGGGTCCATAGTGTGGTCAGATTATTCTGTGGTGTCGAGAGAAGGACGACCCAAAAGCGATATGCAGCAGTACAGTCTTTAATAAACAGAAAATGCTGTCCAGAGGAAATAGAACAGAAAGTCAATAAATGTAACTGAGAGTCCTCCAATGGAGCAGGGATGACAGAAAGTAGTACGAGTCCTCCGTACTGACAGCAGAGCGATCTCTGTGGTGGACAACACTGAAGCGGTTCCAGCCAACCCAGGTACTCACAGAAGGTCAGGTATCACCAGACAATGTAGGACAGGTACAGGGCAGGAACTCTGTAACAAGCACAGCTTAGTCGCAAACACAGTGTGGCTGAACAAACTCCGCAGAGCACTGGACAGGACAGGACAAGACAGGACAGGAACGATGGGTAAGTGTACAGAAAGTTCATACGCATTACTCACGAAATAATCTGGCAACGAGACAGGGGAAAGCAGGGGTAAAAGAAGCAGAGATAATTAGAGAAAGAGAGAACAGGTGTGGTAAGGATGACATGCTAACGAGTAGAGAGTGGAGACAGCTGGAAGTGATGAGAGATGCGTGCGTGCGTGATGAATGGTGTGATAATCAGCGAGTGTACATGTGTGTGTCCAGAAGGGGGAGGCAGAGTAAGGAGAAGAGAACCAGGATCATGACAAAACCTTGAAGTAGCCTTAGCTGTGCAAACAATGCAAGAACAATCATATGCTCTTTTAAAATATATTCTTATCGAATTTCTAGCTTACAAAAGTAAACTTACAAACTTTTTTAGCGCCTTCTCTACTTTACTCAACAGCTGCTATTCATCAAAGAGCCTGTTTAACTTTTAACTGTAAATATTCTTCTGTCTATATAATAAAGTAAACAACCAAGCAATGAAAAAAAAGCTTGTAATTAAGACTGTAAGATTGACTTAACTGTCGAGGAGAAAGCAGGACTTCTGCGTCTCTTTTGAATTCTTTCTCCTGCATTAGCTCTTTCCACCGGGAAAAAGCAATCGCGACATTCACTCGTGTTTTTTGTATCCTCCGGTCACGTTTCCTTTTATGATAATTTTTGGTCTGTTTTGGGGAAAAGGATTTCTTATCCAGTGGCTCGGCATAGGCATGGTCCGCCATTAAAAATAAAAGTGACAAGCGCCTCTCACTGCTCTGCTCCTCCGTTTCTGCTGCTTTCAGTTACTCTGAACGAAAACGTGTTGTGGAAACGCGTTGGCGTACTTTTTGTCCCTCTCTGCTATTATAGTTTTTCAAGATGGCGGAACTACATGGACGCCTCCGTGGACTTACCCGTCCCATGTATATAAATTTAATAAATTCTTCGTTTATGAGGATAAATCAGATAATTGGCAGAGGTATTTGTACACCATTGGGGACATATTTATGAATAAAAATACTGATTTTAGATAAAAAAAATGACCTAAAAAGTTACATATAGTCCCTTTAATGAACTCAACTATCTGCATTATACTGCAAAAGGCAGAGAGATAGTGAGATTACAGATGATCTTCAAATCTTTTCAAAGAAAGTTTATAATTAATTTGTAAAAACAACACATTTATAAGAAAATGCAGTTACAATCTGAAACCAAATCAACACAGCATATTTTAGCAAGGGAACTGTAACCATATTACTATATAAATCATAGAAACTCCCGGCAATGTAAGAGATCCAGTAACAAGAGGCACAATTATAACGTTACAATTGTTTTAAAACTATGTTGTTACTATAAAGGCAGGTAGTACTACTGGCTAGCCTAGCCACTAGGGTTGCCAACTGTCACGTATTAGCCGGGACATCCCGTATTGGGCCTAATTGATTTGTCCCGTTTATTGACTGCTATGCTGATTCAACCACTGACTGATACAACAGCAACAGCAGCAATGTTGCAAGCACATGTAAAGTCATGTTTTTCCTATTTCCGAATGTTAAAAGGCGTTTCTCATCTCAGATTTATGTCCAGTAACGTTAGGCCAAGTGATATTGTTATTACTGACACATTACAATGACGTTCGAGATGACATCGTCTAGATAACTAGAGTTAGCTTAGGCCTATGTTGAAGTTAGCTAACAATTTAGCAAGCCTTATTTCAAAAGAGGACTTTATTTATTTCACTTATAATGAGGAAACCATTGGTCGGACTTTAATTCGTTGCCCTAACATGTAAACCATGTGATTCTAATGACAAAGAAATGCATCAATTATAACATTTAAGAAAAAAAAAGTACTTATGAACCTCGTAACTTACCTGGACAGTGGTTTGAGCGCAATGAGAAATTTAAAGAAATCACCCAATCGCAAAGCGGACTGGCTCCGTCTCCACAGCAACGGATGCTTGGGATCACGGGTAATACTTAAAAAAAAAAAATGTAAGTAAAAAAAATAAATTAATGACAATTTAAAATGAGAAAAAAACAATGTTCCCGAGTGGCAGAAAGAAAAACGTGGTGCAGAAACAAAACATTAGATTGAAAGTCGTGCTGAGTGACACGAAAAAAAGGGGAAATTTGTGTTCACGAACACGAATCAATAGATTATATTTCATGACTATGTCACGAACTGCAGTGAGAATAAACAATGTCACTCTTTAGCGACCCCAGTGGACAATTGTGTTTCAAAACTGAAGCAATACATATTGCTTGGTGGTACATATTTGTGGCGCTGCAAAAAAGTGTGCAGAGGTACGTATTTCCTATGTGACCAGGTTGAAATAAACATAATTAAAAATCCCAAATAATATAAATGCATAATGTTACATTTATATATATATTTAAATAAATGTTCTTTTCATAAGTGTATATAACACGTCGAAGAAATAAATGTTGCTTGCCCACTAGAGAGAGACACAGGGTAAGAATAGAAACTATTAATGGAAATAATCGCATTGATCTAGTAAATTAGATATCGTGATTTAATAACATTAAACAATGGAAAATCAGAAATTGTAGTATTATAATATAAAACAGGCCCGGGGTGGGTAATCGGGAGAATTCCCGGTGGGCCGCTTCACTTTTGGGCCCCTGTTGTGCCGAATTCCGACTCCCTGCCAGAATCTGACTGCCCTCGCGAGCACGCGCATGACATCCATCTGTGCCGCCAGTTCCGAAAACAGACAGGCATCAGACGACGTAAGAAATTACATGATGGCAATTTGTCTGTAGATCTTTGATCATGTATTCATCAGTTATTTGTCTTTGATCATGTTATTTGACCATACTCGTATGATTTACAACTTGAACTGTCTAGCTGAGATTTTTTGCTTGTATTGTGTTTTTACTACAGTATTATAAAACAGTGTTTTTGAAACACTACAGTGTTTTTTGTAGTAAAACAAGGGTTTAGTTTCGTAAGGGTAGCCTACACCTAAACATGAACATGATTACTAAAGGGATGCAGACAAATTTGTCGGTAACACTTTAGAATACGGTTCCTTCGTTAATGAATAACTACACAGGAACAAATGAGTAACACAATATTAACAATCTAGTAACTACTATTAACTAACAAGAAATTCTGTTTAACGAATTAGGAAGTAACAGCGCACAGATGAAAGTAGTAGTTCACTATTAACTAATTGATAACTACTTTTTTTTATGCTTCCCAGAGAACTACTGAAGAAGATTAATAGTTCATGCAAAACTAATCAATAACTAATGCAGGACAAATGACTAGCACTACATTAACATTAATAACTGCTGTAAACAAATACACAAGGTTTATCAATATGTAATAGCATAGCAGACTTATGATTTGGGAAATAATTAGCCTATGCTCTCTCCTAGAGAACTATTTATCAACTGAATAATTTTAAAGAAATGGCTTTTTAAATGTAGTTGTCGGGACCTTACTTGTCCTGTAGTGATTCAATGCCAGTCCAGAGGAATGCCAGAAGAGTCACGGTGACGGCTGGAACATATTGAGTTATCGGCCATCCAAATACCAAATACAGTGATTTTATTATTTAACCTATACCTCAAAAAAAAAAAAAAAAGAAGATTTTATTAATGTCTCCTACCTCATACGTGTGTGCAAATATCTTGTGAAGGATTAGAAGATTCTACACTTTAGGATTGGCTTTTCATGTAAGAATCATGATAACTAACTAGTAATGACTCAAGTGTTACTACATACTTCTAAAGGAATGACTAATTATTTGGATCCGTATTCTAAAGTGAAGATCATGGTAACTAACTAGTAATTACTCAAGTGTTACTACATACTTCTATGGGAATTACTATCTAAAACTTCACCAAAAACCTCAAAAGCTTAAAAGAATTAGTAATTCCTTTAGAAGTATGTAGTAACACTTGAGTAATTACTAGTTAGTTACCATGATCTTCACTTTAGAATACGGATCCAAATAATTAGTCATTCCTTTAGAAGTATGTAACACTTGAGTCATTACTAGTTAGTTACCATGATTCTTACAGTAGTTCTCTGGGAAGCATTAAAAAAAAAGTAGTTATTGATTAGTTAATAGTGAACTACCACTTTCATCTGTGCGCTGTTACTTACTAATTCGTTAAACAGAATTTCTTGTTAGTTAATAGTAGTTACTAGATTGTTAATATTGTGTTACTCATTTGTTCCTGTGTAGTTATTCATTAACGAAGGAACCGTATTCTAAAGTGTTACCAATTTGTCATTTGACTTTACTGCCTATCTTTATAAAAACAATACTGCCAAAATCATACTCCCCTATGTAAAATGCTTATTATTGAATCTGAACACTTGTGCTTTTTTGCAGGTAGTCTTTAGGGTGAGATGTGTCCCCAGAATGAGTATTTTGGGTGTTTGACCCAGCAAAAGGGATATCAGTGAGGGGTGTGTGAATTCGGCAATGCTGCCAAAATCATATTCCCCTATGTAAAATGCTTATTATTGAATCTGAACACTTGTGCTTTTTAGCAGGTAGTCTTTAGGGTGAGATGTGTCCCCAGAATAAGTATTTTGGGTCTCTGACCCAGCAAAAATATGAATTAAGCAGTACTAAAATAGTAAATAGTCAAAATAGACTACAGTGTCCTGATACTTCACTCTGTGGTGTTCTGACCGACACACCTGGTTCACTGTGATCTAACTAGCCCTAGCAGCTTCAGGTAGCTCTTCGCTACATTATGGATGATGTTGCCATTACCAGACTACTCATGCAACTGCATGGATCTTGACTAACCAAACCTCTTTTTAGTGTATATTGTGTATGTTAGTATTAACTGCCTATGATTTAACATATCAGTTTTTCAGATTTCTTTTTACAAATTGTTTTTCAGTTGTTGTTTAAATTAGAAATCAGATATTTTACACCCTATTACATATCAGATAACATTCTACCATACATAGTTCACTTGTATTTTCAGTACTTTCAATACTCCACATTTACCATTCTTTAGAAGTGTCATTGTATTTTATTAGTATATTGTATCTTTTGTTAATAAAATATATATATATTTTAACTGTCTTTTGTGTTGGTTATACAGAAAGTTACCCAGAACCAAGGGATTTCCTGCACTAATTTAAATGATTTTTCTTATTTTAAATTATTTTGTATAATTTTTTATTTGCTAAAGTTATTTCCTGGTGCATCACCGTAAACCCACCCACTCATTCACCTCACCAGCTTGCAGACGTTTCTTGACTGGATTATTGTATACTGGATTACATGATTGTATTCTCAATTCTCAGATTGCCTCACTGCTTTGAATCTGATTTTTTTTAATATAAATATATTACTAGATCCCTTTGCAAGCTTGTCAAAGACAAGCCCAATGAATGGGACAAACACCTAGATGCCGTAATGTTTGGGCTTCGGCAAAGCGGCAGGTGACAACTAAGTACTCACCGTACTTTTTAATGTTTGGAAGAGAGGCCCATTACCCTTCCGAAATACCTGAGCACTATCGGGTATAACTGCAGATTGTTACAATTTTCAAATAAATATCATTAATGATAATTAGGTAGCAGTTTTTTAACAGTATTGTCCTGCACTTTTTTCAGATTGACAAGAGTGTGGAGGACACAATGTCAGTGGAAGAATTGACAGAATCGGCTATTGCTATAAGTGAGGTTTTAACTGAGGCTAATACAAATACCAGAGCTTCACAAGAAAGGGTTAGGCGACAAACAAAACAAAAGAAAGCCCTGAACAAATTCAAAGTAGGGGATAGAGTGTGGAGGCAAAATATAAGGAGCCAACAAAGAAAGGGTGGCAAACTGGAGGCAAACTTTCTTGGCCCCTATACGATCACTTTATTGGAAGGGAAAAGTGCAGACCTGGAAGATGAGGGGGGTGTGAAATTCCCAAGAATAAATGTAGATCATTTGAGGCTACATGTTGAGGAACAACCCCGTATCCCACATAAAATAAAGTCTTCATCGCCATCAGTTTCAGTTCCTGTGGTCTTTGCAGCCCCCTTCTCACCAGCATCTCCACCACCACCAACACCAGTGCCAGTACTGACTTCAACCTGTTCCACTCTGGCATCTCCACCACCAGTGCCATCCCCACAATCTCCACCAACAGTGCCATCACCGACATCTCCACCACCAGTGCCATCACCACAATCTCCATCACCAGTCCATGTGGTCTCGTCAGGCCCCTCCTCACCGGCATCTCCACCACCAGTGCCATCCCCACAATCTCCACCACCAGTGCCATCACCACAATCTCCACCAACAGTGCCATCACCGACATCTCCACAACCAGTGCCATCCCCACAATCTCCATCCCCACAATCTCCACCAACAGTGCCATCACCGACATCTCCACCACCAGTGCCATCACCACAATCTCCATCACCAGTCCATGTGGTCTCGTCAGGCCCCTCCTCACCGGCATCTCCACCACCAGTGCCATCCCCACAATCTCCACCATCAGTGCCATCACCGACATCTCCACCACCAGTGCCATCACCACAATCTCCATCACCAGTCCATGTGGTCTCGTCAGGCCCCTCCTCACCGGCATCTCCACCACCAGTGCCATCCCCACAATCTCCACCACCAGTGCCATCCCCACAATCTCCACCATCAGTGCCATCACCACAATCCCCACAATCTCCACCATCAGTGCCATCACCACAATCTCCACCAACAGTGCCATCACCACAATCTCCACCAACAGTGCCATCACCGACATCTCCACCACCAGTGCCATCACCACAATCTCCAGCACCAGTCCATGTGGTCTCGTCAGGCCCCTCCTCACCGGCATCTCCACCACCAGTGCCATCCCCACAATCTCCACCAACAGTGCCATCACCACAATCTCCACCAACAGTGCCATCACCACAATCTCCACCAACAGTGCCATCACCACAATCTCCACCAACAGTGCCATCACCACAATCTCCACCAACAGTGCCATCACCACAATCTCCACCACCAGTGCCATCCCCACAATCTCCACCAACAGTGCCATCACCACAATCTCCACCAACAGTGCCATCACCGACATCTCCACCACCAGTGCCATCACCACAATCTCCAGCACCAGTCCATGTGGTCTCGTCAGGCCCCTCCTCACCGGCATCTCCACCACCAGTGCCATCCCCACAATCTCCACCAACAGTGCCATCACCACAATCTCCACCATCAGTGCCATCACCACAATCTCCACCACCAGTGCCATCCCCACAATCTCCACCAACAGTGCCATCACCACAATCTCCACCACCAGTGCCATCCCCACAATCTCCACCAACAGTGCCATCCCCACAATCTCCACCAACAGTGCCATCACCACAATCTCCACCAACAGTGCCATCACCGACATCTCCACCACCAGTGCCATCACCACAATCTCCAGCACCAGTCCATGTGGTCTCGTCAGGCCCCTCCTCACCGGCATCTTCACCACCAGTGCCATCCCCACAATCTCCACCAACAGTGCCATCACCACAATCTCCACCAACAGTGCCATCACCACAATCTCCACCACCAGTGCCATCCCCACAATCTCCACCAACAGTGCCATCCCCACAATCACCACCAACAGTGCCATCCCCACAATCTCCACCAACAGTGCCATCCCCACAATCTCCATCCCCACAATCTCCACCAACAGTGCCATCACCACAATCTCCACCAACAGTGCCATCCCCACAATCTCCACCAACAGTGGCATCACCACAATCTCCACCACCAATGCCATCCCCACAATCTCCACCAACAGTGCCATCACCACAATCTCCACCAACAGTGCCATCCCCACAATCTCCACCAACAGTGCCATCACCACAATCTCCACCACCAGTGCCATCACCACAATCTCCACCACCAGTGCCATCCCCACAATCTCCACCACCAGTCCATGTGGTCTCGTCAGGCCCCTCCTCACCGGCATCTCCACCACCTGTCCATGCCACAGCATCCTCAGGAGTCATTTTATCAGGGTCCAGCTCTTCAGATATAGAATCACGTATGTACTTAAACTACAATTTAGACAGTTATAATAATAAAAGTAATACATATTACAGTAATAACACATGGATTCACCAGTTGTGAGAACACCATTGCATAATTTAAGATAGACATGTAACCTCAATTGTGATTTTTTTTTTTTTTTTGTAGTTTCATATTCTGTCTTGTCAGGACTTTGCATTGTTTTGCTTGTTTTTTACATTTTACAGGTGTCAAAGAAGCCTGGGAAGGAAAAGCCTTGTATGTGCTGATCTCAAAAATAGGGCCTTTCAAATTGTTTTACTCTGACATTCATCAGACTGCACCCACACGATATTTTGAAAGTGAGGTTAGTTGATCCTTTTAGAAGCACTAGGCAATTGTTATCTTGCTGAGTTCTAATTTCTAATCTATGAAATATTTTCCATAAATCTAATTCTGTGTGATTTATATGCCTATCCAGTAATATATTTTAAAACTAAATACATAAGTAATATATATGTCACAGCTTGGCAGATGAAACAGACAGATGAAGGTATATTTCCAAAGGAAATAAGTTTTAAAGTTCGTGTGTGCATGTCATTGTGGACATGCTGTTACAGTCTGTTAACCTGCTTGTTACATTAACCGACAAGGGACCAAACTGAGGTGGAGGAAGATTAAGGGTGTTTCTCAAAACCAAGAATGCAAAGAACGGACTTGTGTTCTTGGGGAGAACGCTCTTGCTAGTTGTTCTTGGAAGAATGAACTCACAAGGTGACGAGCACACAGAACGCTGCTGACAGTTTGAGACGATGTGTTCTTGCTGGTATTGCGCAATAATTCCCCCGCACAGACACCGTCTGCAGTACCCAAACATAACGAGAATTATTGACGATAACAGCCAGGCTGCAATGGTCTCTTGACTGTGGGGAAAAACGAGTCTGTGAGCAAACTGGCCGGTTGGCTCGATAGCTAACGTTACACCCGCAGGCGCTTATGGAGATTCTCACTTCCGAAAACGTTTGAGCACATTTTCGATTAGCCATACATTTTCGTAAAATGCCAATATTTGAAATCTACACAGTTGATTTCTCGCATCAAATGTTCTCAGAAGTGAATTTAGTGATGAAATAGTGTACGTAATTGTAGAAAAACGAAATACTGTATTGACCTGCCTCTCCTTCCTCGAATGCCGAATTGAATGCTGGGATATTTCTCCCGTCAAGTTCACACAAGTTACCAGCCGATGCATCCTCGGTAAAATGGGCGTGTCAAGAACACATCCGGGATTTTTAACTGTTCTTGCCAAAATGCAAACTTGTGTATTGGGACAGTACTTGGGCCACAAAAGATGACGTTTCACAAGAACACAAGGACACAAGTACAGACAAGAACACAGATTGAGAAAGGCCCTAACTAATTATAGGAACTAACAAGAACAGGTGCCGACTAGACAGAACATAATTGTGACAATATACACAATTAATATTTAAAAGCAAACTTTTAAAATAAAATAAAAATTTCAAACATGTTCAAAAGTTAGTATGGAGAATTAACAGTGGTTTAGCTTTGCGAATGTTTATCTGAGTTCAGATTGAATTCACCATTATGTTCTTTAGTATTGTAAAGATCTCATCTTTGGGTTGCTGTTCCCTTCCTGACCAGCAGGGGGTGCTCTCCTTGAGTCTTCTATGCCATGCTCACTCCAGGCCTACAGATGGCACTTATACTCTGGGTCCTGTTCTCTCCACTCCTGCAGATGGTGCCAACGTCCCTAACCTTGTTCAGCACTCTGCTCGTTAACCCTCATTCCCATCACCTGTGTCTAGCCCTTTATAAGTCTGTTTGTTCCCTGCCTTTGTGTTCAGTCTTGAGACTATGTACTCTGTGTCTCAGTGCTTTGTGTTCAGTTCTCAAGTTAAGTTTTTTCTTTATTAAGCCTTTTTGACCCTCGTGTCTATTTTGTTTTTCTGTTTAATGGAAGCTCGGCTTTCCTTGTTTATTTGTACTTTGTATTTTTTTCTTCAAGTAAAGATTATATTTTTGGAAAGGAACACAGACTTTCTGGATCATTTCTCTTCTGCTTTTGGGCTCAACTGTTGGGGAGATAGCTCAGTGGAAGACACCTTGCACTTAAGCACAGCAGTCCCGGGTTCGATCCCCACCTAAGACAACCCCGTTATAAGTATTTAATTTAAATTGGCCTCTTGTCTCTTGAGGTTGTTATTTTTTATCTACACTCTAAAAAGCGCTGGGTTGTTTCCCTAACCCAAATGTTGGGTTGAGGCAGTTGGATCTAGGGTTGGGTCAGTTTGACCCAACGTTGGTTTATAAATGTCAACCCAACGCAATGGGTTGTAGAAGTAACGGTTGGAGATGCTTCTGCCCGCCCTTTCAAGAGCTGAGGACGACGGACAGGACACGCAACTTTGCACTGCTCCAAGTAAGTTGATTTATATAACATCAAACGGTGAGATATAAACCACAAAGTTTTGTTTAATTGTCTTAGTTATAGGCAGTTAGCTCGATTACTGATGGGAACGCTATTTTGAGCCTGGGTCGTTTAAACTACGTAATAGCCTACCGATCGCAAATTAGAAATCAGATCACATTTTGAACCGCTGATATTGAGGTCGTCAAAAGGCATATTTACGATTGAATTTGCATTGTTTAAGTAAATGGCACTTCGATATGTATGAAATGTTCCCTAACTATTTCAAATTTCCATGCGAAAAAAGTAGTTTTGAAACAAGCTATAGCCAACAGCCCAGTTAACACATAACGTTCCCCTAACGTTAGTTTTTGGTTCCCGTTTGGTTATTTTTTTGGGAACCAAATACTAACGTTAGGGGAACATTGTTTTTAGGTTTTATTTTTATGTAACCATAAAACAACGTTCCCAGAACGATGCAGGGTGGTTACTTTTAAATAACCCCAAAATAACTTATAAAGAACGTTCCCTAATGGTTATTTTTAAGTTATTGTTTTGCAACCATAAAACAACGTTCCCAGAACGTTGCTGGAAGGTTATTTTTTGAATAACCTCAAAACAACTTATAAAGAACGTTCCCTGATGGTTATTTTTAAGTTATTGTTTTGCAACCATAAAACAACATTCCCAGAACGTTGCTGGAAGGTTATTTTTTGAATAACATCAAAACAACTTATAAATAACGTTCCCTAATGGTTATTTTTAAGTTATTGTTTTGCAACCATAAAACAACGTTCCCAGAACGTTGCTGGAAGGTTATTTTTTGAATAACCTCAAAACAACTTATAAAGAATGTTCCCTAATGGTTATTTTTAAGTTATTGTTTTGCAACCATAAAACAACGTTCCCAGAACGTTGCTGGAAGGTTATTTTTTGAATAACCTCAAAACAACTCATAAAGAACGTTCCCTAATGGTTATTTTTAAGTTATTGTTTTGCAACCATAAAACAACATTCCCAGAACGTTGCTGGAAGGTTATTTTTGAATAACATCAAAACAACTTATAAATAACGTTCCCTAATGGTTATTTTTAAGTTATTGTTTTGCAACCATAAAACAACGTTCCCAGAACGTTGCTGGAAGGTTATTTTTTGAATAACTTCAAAACAACTTATAAAGAAGTTGCCTAATGATTATTTTTTAAGTTATTGTTTTGTAACCTTCCATAATGTGATCATGCAATAAATGCTACAATGACTTGTGCATCAATAATGCGCTTATTTTCTGGGGCGGCATAGAAATGCACATAATGGATTACATAGCCTATTTATTTTCGTTTTGAATTGTTTTGTTTAAAATACATTTCAAGCATTCTATAGTTCCTCATGTCTGTGAGGCATAGGCCTACCTGAGTTTCGGTTAATTTATGATGAGATGTGCTCTCCAGTTCACGCAATGCAATCGCGCCCGCGCATCCATGTCATGATTATATTGTCTGCTATATGTTTATATCCAGGCGATTGGTTGATGAAAATTTGATTACAATTAAGATACAATTTATACAAAACGAAATTCACTTTAAAGAAAGGCTTTCAACAAAACAAAACTTAATGAAGTGGTCAAAATCATGTCTGACCCATCATGTCTCCCGATATATTGCTCATCATGCTGTTCAATTTTCATAATCAGCAGATGGAAAAAAAATAACATTATAATAGTTTAACAAAAATGGAAAAAAAATAACATTATAATAGTTTAACAAAAATGGAAAAAAAATAACATTATAATAGTTTAACAAAAATGGAAAAAAAATAACATTATAATAGTTTAACAAAAATGGAAAAAAAATAACATTATAATAGTTTAACAAAAATGGAAAAAAAATAACATTATAATAGTTTAACAAATATGAAACTAAATGTGCTTATTTAATGACTAGTCTAAATGTGCTTATTTAATGGCTAGTTTCATATTTGTTAAACTATTATAGAATGGGTCATATATCTCCAAAATTAGTTTAAAATTCATAATTTAAAATTTATGAGATTTTTTTTAAAGTAATGTTCTAATTCTAGATATTTATATTTGTAAATGCTGCAATGCATGCTTTTGACGTGGTTTAATCAATGGCCGTGCGCGTGAACTTTCGAGTCGCTTTCAAACACTGGAGCTGCGCAGAGTTGCCATGGAAACGGCACGGGACTGCGACTGACAAGCAGCAAAACTCCCTCTCTCGCTGTTGTTTTCACTGCTTTCAGGTGAGATTAGTCTCCAAAAATCACACAAATACACACAACTGTTCTTGACACTTCTCTTACTTGTAATTGATACACTTTTGTTGAATATTTACTTTATAGACATGTATATATTATAGGCTAATATTGAACATAAATATGAAACTAAATAGGTTCCGTTTTCTTTAAATTGCAATCTAAATAAAAAATAATAACATTTAGATTCTGCAAAGGCAAACTTAAAATTTGCTAAATGATGTTGTGATGTCATTGCCTGATAATGGGAGGGAGTTCCTCAATATAGGCTATATATAGGCTATGCTTTGCATCACATAGCCTAAATAAATGATATTAAAAAGTAGGCTATATTCAAATAGAAAACCATTATTTTAAATTGTAATAATATTTTTCTGTATTTTTGATTAAATAAATGCAGGCTTGATGCAAATAAGGGACTTCTTAAAAAAATAAGTGTGCAATTTTCTCTGCAAGCATTCAAGCCGCCTCATAAAACAGCTCGCGAGAAACAATTTCTTTTTCGCGGATTAGGCTAGCACCTTTGCTTTAACAGTCGAAATCATGCAAAAATTATGACAACATTTCGGTCTTGGTGAGTACTCTAAACACAGTCGCTTATGTCTTAAATCAGCATAAAACAGTATAGGGCTAATGAAAACAGGATCCGTGCACTAGCTCTTAAAGTTTTCAAAACAACAAAAGATAGCTTTCATTTTAAGGAATCAGGATTAATAACCTGTTTTTAATTTATAGTCAGGACTAAAATACCAGTGTTATTTTACTGTTGATTCAGCTACTTTATTTAGATTCTGTATTTCTGAATATATGTTAGACCTATCCAAAAACTTTTCTGTTTCTATTATATTTTCTATTTATTTGTGCTAATTAAAAAGATTGAAATCAAGCTTTCTGGTGTTGTGTACATTTTTAACAAAAAATTTACCCCATTGTAAAAATGCAATGAGTGAGCAAACCTTTACATGAGATTGATTTTTGTCAAAAAATTGTCTTTTTATTTTTAAATTGTGCATTTATGTTTCAACATCAAATTTTTTTATGACAAGTTATCGTTTTTATAGTCTTCCCCATTCATTTCCCATTGTGTCAAAAAGACCCGAACATGTCTTTTGAGTGTCTTTTACAACATAGGCCAACACCCAGATAGGTTATTGTATTTTTATTTTTTACATTTCTAGTAACTCCCTCGGCCGCTCTGCACTTATTTATTTATTCAGTCATTTAATGCCGGGGTACAATAACGAAAGGTATTTTAGATGTATACATAACATTTTTAAAAAAATAAGAAAATATATAAAGTTTATAAAATTACATAGTTTATAAAATATCACTCGCGTGGCAAGCCCGCGAAAGAATGCAGAGGGGATATATAAAGCTGCGGTCAGTGCCCTTCGCCCACATAGCGGACATCTCTTCTGACATCTCTTCTGACTGGATCACCACGGACGACTGAGTTTTCCTGAGGTAAAGTACCTATTTATCAGATTATTTTAATTACCTTAAAGACAACATTTAATTACATATAAACAAATATGTAAATTGTGTAAAACTAGCTATAAATAGGCTATGACATTTCAAAATATGACCAGAGTAAGTAAAAAATTATCTTAGGACACAGTTTGAACAGTTTTTTTTCTCTCAGCTATTATAACAACTAAAAATAAATAACATCCGTTTTCTCAAATGAAACAAATTAAATGGTTAAAAGGTTGTCCGACTGCCTTTTCCACACACAAATAATGACTTTCCGCATTTTTTCAACATTAGGCCTAGTCAGTAGGGTCAGTACAGTTAAATGCCGTTAAATTCCGTTAAATATGTGTGACATCATGATTTAAACCCCCTCCACCCCTCCCCCTGCGTGACGTCATTTGCGTGTTTAAACCCCCTTCCCTCCCCTTCCCTCCCCTTCCCTCCCCTTCCTCTCCCCCTCCTCTCCCCCATAGACATCATATAGATAGACGCCCTATCGACCGCTAGGGGCCGCCATCTTAGACCGGTCGCCCGCTCCGCTCAGTGTAATCTGTTTGGCAGTTGCAATGAGCTGTCAGCGCATTTAATTAATCATATCTCACTGAATACCGAACTGATTTTCACGTGGTTTGTTTTGCTGCAAAGGTCATACATGTAGCTATGATACAGGACACATTGAATATTTTATTCACAAAATACAATTAATAGTACGGTAGTGTTAAATCTTAAATATTACATGTGAAAAGTAATCTCCGAGCGATGGTCTACCGATTTGAGCAGGAATATGCTGCACAGTGCTCTGGCATCTACTGCTGCTATGCAACGCAAATAGGAGTATGACCGGTTTAAGATGGCGGCCGCATTTCTTGCGCCCAGCGGCCAATAGGGCGTCTATCTATATGATGTCTATGCTCTCCCCCCTCCCCTTCCTCTCCCCCCCTCCCCTTCCTCTCCCCCCCTCCCCTTCCTCTCCCCCCCTCCCCTTCCTCTCCCCCCTCCCCTTCCTCTCCCCCCCTTCCTCTCCCCCCCTCCCCTTCCTCTCCCCCCCTCCCCTTCCTCTCCCCCCTCCCCTTCCAATTTTTTTGAGTAGTCTGTATCCATTAATGAAACATTTTAACTCGTATAGAGGCCCATCACACATATTCAGCCTTGTTTATAGTTTTTCTCTTTTTCTTGTGTCCGCAGCAGCCCGATATACTGTACACCCCAAAAGTTATTTTAAGAGCTAAAACAGTTTTGGTTTTGTAAGTACATGTTTTCAGTATTTATTGGCATAATGCAGCATACCTGCAACATGAAACTTAAGGACTGTTACCAGGTTTGATTCATATATTTTTTCATTTCTTTGTTTTATTAGATTTTGGATTGTCTTCCTCAGTTTTAATTTCAAGGTAAGTAATATTACTTAGCTGCTCCTAAATGTGTTGTTATGTTAAGCCTATATTTTATTTTGAATCTGATTTATATTTGGTCATTTTTTTAAAAAAAATTAAGAGAACACTGCAAAGTTATAAAGTTAGTTATTAATATTTTTATTTTATTCTACACCCTCAAAAAGATAAGAACATAGTAAACTTGCTAAACCTGTATCAACATTGGCACTTCAAAATATTAATGAAGTCCAATAACCTCGGCAAGCAGGAGTTTTGTTCTCTGCTCTCCCTCGTTGGTCAAGTTGTGATGTTATCTAAGCTAATAATTTAGAAACTATTCAGTTCAGTGCCAAACTGCGCAGTCCTTGACTGTATGTGGACAGTGTGGCCCACACTGCAAATCCTGATGAATAAAAAAAAATCCGGTAACACTTTATTTCGATAGTCTACTTTAGTCATTCTGCTAACTATAAGTAACTTTGTAGCAAGCAACATGTCAACTAACTGTCATTAGAGTATTAATTGACTGTCTGCTCAATATTTTAACAGTAACAGTCTACTGACAGTCTACTACACTCTACTAATACCTAATACATTCTAATGAGAGTTAGTTGACGTAGTTGAAAAGTTACTTAGAATTAGTAGAATGTTAAAAGTGGACTAGCAAAAATAAAGTGTGACCATTAATCCTAATAAATACTTGTTCTGTTACAGTTTTATTTGCATAACTTATTTCAGAAATGACACATAACGAAACTATGTGGACCCCTTTTCAATACTTTTGGATATGTCTCCTTGATTTCATGAAAGCAAATATTCTGAATTTAGAATGAACTCAAAATCCAGAAGGCAAAGGTACACAAGGCAATGGAAATGTGCCCGGAAGTCACTAACTGAAAGGATTATTGGAGAACAATCAGTAACATCTCAACATGGTGAAGATCAGGTCAATGTGGATGAAAGAAATGACAAGGACATCTGGGGTGCTTTTAAATGTGCAGAGACAGGAGTCAGTGAAGAAATCTGCAGTTTAGGACATGAGAATGATGATAATGGGGCCAGTGAAGAAAACTGCAGTTCAGAACATGAGAATGAGGATCATGTCTTCAGTGAGGACAACTGCACTTCAGGGCCTGAGGATGTGAATCAAATGCAGCCAGCCTCACTTACAACATTTTTGCAGGGTTGGGCTACAAAACACCTTATTAAACACAATGCCATTGATGACCTTCTGAAGGGACTTAGAAAAAATGGACATCCAGAGCTGCCTTTAACAGGAAGAACCTTGCTGCAAACTCCGAGACACATTAAAACAGTGATGAAGTCAGGGATGGAGTGTGTTCATTTCAACTTGAGAGAGTCTTAGCGAGCAGTTGCAGCACTACCCAAGAGATGTAACTGACGGAATAACAACACTAGAGTTATCATTCAATATAGATGGACTGCCCATTTTCAAAAGCAACAAAGCAAATCTATGGCCCATCCTCTGTGCCATTCACCTGACACCTATCAGAGTCTTTCCGGTGACACTGACACTTGGTCCTTCCAAACCAAAAGATTTGGATTTTGTTGAGGAAGCCATTAAAGACATTCAGGATCTCCTGGACAATGGTTTCGAAGGAATACAAATTCAAATTAGATGTGTTGTGTGTGATGCACCTGCGAGAGCAATGGTCAAAAAGATAAGAACAGTACTCAGGATATTACGGGTGCGATAAGTGCACTCAGAAGGGCCTGTGGGTTTCTGGGAGAGTAACATATCCAAAGGCAGACAACCTCACGCTACGCACAAATGAGACATACCGTGCTGAAATGGCAAAACGGCAGAAAGATGATGCCATTTCAGTGTCCCCATTTTTGAGGCTCCCTTTGGACATGATCAACCAATTTCCAATAGATTATATGCACCAAGCCTGCCTGGGGGTCACAAAAAAAATGATCACAGAGTGGATGAGAGGAAACCGGAATGTGCGAATGTCAGCTGGACAAATCAATGAAGTGACCCAACGGCTGCTGGCACTCAGAAAAGACATTCCCAGCTGTTTTGCTAGAAAACCAAGGGGTCTGGATGACATAGATAGGTGGAAGGCAACAGAACTGCGGCAGTTTGCCGTGTACACTGGCAAGATTGTACTATAAGGAATTCTGGCCGACCAGTTGTACGATCATTTTATGACATTCAGTGTTGCCTTGGGTCTTCTTCTTTCACCAAATTCGGCAGTGGACCACAATGGCTACAGCAGTCAGCTGATGAAATACTTTGTAGAAAAAACTAAAGAACTGTATGGTGATCATTTCATGGTATACAACATACATTCCATGATACATCTATCAGCAGAGGCCATCAATTTTGGTTGTCTTGACGCTTGCAGCGCTTTTCCATTTGAAAACTTTCTGGGAAAGCTTAAACGACTCGTAAGGTCAGGAAAGAAGCCGCTTGTTCAAGTGGCCAAACGTCTGATGGAGAGGTCAAATTTTCCACAGACTCAATCAGTGGTCACCACAAAGTTCAAAACGACACGACCAAACAATGCTTTCATTCTCGGGGAGGGGAAATGTTGCATGGCCATTGAAGAGAGGGAAGAGATGCATGAGTCAGGCTCTCGAATGTTATTGTGCAAGGTTTTTGAGAAATCTCAACCACTTTTCAAAGACCCATGTGACTCACGGATGATTGGTTGTTTCAAAGTGCAGTCAAGACAATCCAAAATGACACTAATCCCAGAACAGCAGCTAACAAAAACTGCCGTAATGATTGAAGAAAACCAGGAAATATTTTTTTTGGCCATACTGCATACACTTTAACTCTCTTCCCCATCCCACCCCACCCCACCCCACAACACCCCACAACCGACGGACTACGTTTTCCTCTTGTAATGTCCGGACACTGGGCTGGGAGAGGAGGAAGATGAGGGTCTGCCTTTTGAACTGTTTACTGTCGTTCTTCCTTGGACTGAGGATGGTCTTGCTTTCGTTTCAGGGTGAATATAACAATTTGACTTTGTGACTTTTCTTTTACCCAGCATGTTATTGCAAAAATGATTTGTGATCAAACACTAATTTGCGGGCCCCCTGCAGTACCGCTGACCCCCGGTAGAAGACCCTTGCTGTAGAGTGAACTCGTATAGACAAAGAGCACTGTTAATTCAGGACCAGAGATTGTGTTGTGCATATTGACAGGCGTTTGTAATATAAAAGCATTGTGTTTTATCTCTCAACAGATGGAGACTTTTGCAGTGGTCGAGTTTGCAGATGATAATTCTGTAGAAATTATCCCAACCACTTGGTTGGAGGAAACGATCAAAGTATGCTTTTATTCACTAAACTTTAAAATAACATTACACTTACACTCATGCTTACAATGTGAAAATCCACTGTGAATGCTAATTGTATTTATTTATTTTCATTCATTCATTCATTTTAAATAGGGAATATTCTGTTACTGGACCTACATGAACTCAAGGCAGTTGGTAAAAAACAATGCGATCCCTGACAAGCAAAAGTGGAGGCGGTTCTTGCTGAAAAAAATTTGGTTAAGAACAGGTATAGTGATACTATTTCAAGATTTAAGTATGCTGCCTGACTCATGAAGGTGATGTTAAAACCTTTTCTATAATATTATTTGACATATATTTTACAGACTCTTATGCCAAAGCCTCCCAGAAATGCCAGCTTGTTACCGAAACGTCACATATTGAAACAGAGGACACAAGTAAAAAGAGGCCACATAAAATGCCAAAGAGATTTCAGTCTGAAACAGAAATTTCTTCAGATGGTAGGTGTTCAAATTGTGTTAGTATTATCTTAGCTCAGCTGGTCTTCTTGCAGATTCAACCTTTTTTTTTCTTTACTTTTTTCATCCGATTTAATGATTTGCTGAATCAGAAATCTGTAGTTGCTCTGAATATATTGGTTGAACTTGAGATTTCAGATTGGCTAAACAAAGGTATTGTAATTGACTTTTTGTTGTTGTTGTGGTTTTTTAATAAAATGTATAGTAAGTTTTCTCAGCCATGGTCGCTACCACAGTTGGTTTTCTTTTGTTTTTAGATTTTGCAACTATATTTTATCTTTTATGATTGAACTATGGCATTAAAGGCATTTGTGAACTTTGCCTTTATTAAAACATGCAAAAATTCATTACTTTCAGATGATTGCAGAGTTAAAAAGAAGAAAAAGGTGTCGAAACCTGTTGCACCTAAATGTAAGTTGTTACATAATTTCACAGTACATTACATTTTATTTGCACAATTCAAAGCAACCTAGACGTCTTTTTGTATTTCTGTTGTATTGTCAGATAAGCAACTGTCCAAAACATATCCTCAAGACAAGGGTAAGTAGAATGATTTATAAATATAAAAAAAATGTGTTTCAAGATTTAATCCATAATGGACTTAAAGTAATATATTTCTTTCTCTTCTCAGGCAATCAAGAAAAGCCAAGATCTCCTGACTTATTTTGTAAGAAGTTTTAAATGTTATTAAACATTTTAATGTCCATGTATACCTATTGTACATCTATATTTTATTAAAAATTAATTTATTTACAGCAGAGGCATCATTGCCGTGCTCACTGCAAACTGTGTCACCACCCCATCAAGGTGTGTAACAATATCATTGATATTCATAAATGTGTATGTAATATCAATTTTGAAACATAGGTATTTTTTATGCCACAGCAGATCAGATATCAGATCTCCTCTTAAGAGAACCACAGGCCTCATCCGAAGAAGCAACAAAAAGTAAGCTTACAGCTGTCTGTCACAAACATCCACACTGATTCCATAATGTTTATTTATTTTTGTCTTAGACTACCGCACAAAAGTCTTGCAGAAGTTACAAGAGCTCTGCGAGAACCAGCAAGACATCCTCACACTGCAGAGAAGACTGTTGGCTGCTATGACTGTGCCAGGGGTAGAGACAGAGGAGGACATTCTAGAAAATGGGCCCTGTCAAACTGTAGAAGAGCTTAAACAGTTTGACACCTCATTAGAAAATAAAGAGACTAGGACAAAGATGGTAATAAATACAGCAATTTACAGCTGTCAATGACAATAAAATGCATAGTTGCATAATTTTCTGCTGTTACAATGAGTTTACTCATTTGTGGGTGAACTGTTATTTACTCTCACTGATGTTTCTTTAAACCTGCATTTTATTTATTTGTTTTTTAACATGACCAAACAGTTGCTGTTCCCTGTTAACTTCCACAGTATAGAAACATATATACAATGGAAGTCAATGGGGAAAATAAACTGTTTGGTTACCAGCACTCTTTAAAATATCTTCCTCCATGTAAAAAAAAAAAAAAAAAAACTCCATACAGGTTTAAAAAAAAATAAGGGTGTGTAAATACCAGCAATGCTCATTTGTGGGGGAACTATCCCTTTAGGTTAATTTCTATGGTTTTATGGTACATAACTGTCATGTTTGTTTTTTAGGTTAACTACCTACGCTCCATCGGGGGTACCAATCCAGGGGCGGCTGTACGTAAAATGCTACGTAAAGTAGCCACCAATGAAGTCCTAAGTGCTTACAGCATGAGAGGGAAGAAAACAAAAATGGCATTCCAGGAGCTTAGGATTTGCTCTCTTATCATAGGAAAGTTTAATTCCATAATCCTTTTAAAAATATATATTGATTGTCAATTTAAGTAGTTACAATTTGGAGATGATTTGTTGTTTGATATAAAATTTTATCTAAAATTTTATCTAATTTCTAGGAGCAACACAGAGGAACTTCAAATCAATGAAGTCAATAGAAGTGGAAGATCTAATCTCACTGGCCCTGAAATTCGCTCCACACAGGAATTTAAAATGGTAAACGCATGTATTTGTTGAATAAACAAACACTCAACATGAAACAAGACATACATACACACTCGAGACCGTCCGCTCACACACACACCAGACAATACGGTCTGTCACAAAACCAAGAAATAAACTAGACCGCACTAAGTGACAGTATTTAAATGCATTTTGAAATTACTATGTCAGTGGAACTGATGCAAAAGTATTATCATTATGTATCAGGTAGGTGTAATTGTACCAATAAAGGCATCAATTTAATATTTTTATAAGAATTTACACGCCATGTTATTGCATCCTATTAATGCTCGACTGTAATCTGAATAAAAAAATAATAGTGCTTTGCTCTTTTCTTTGTGCCTTTAAAGAAGAAAAATGCATGGATACTAACAACATTAATTACATTTTAGTATTAGAAATACTACTTGTTTACAAGAGATGTTTCGAATCAGAGAATCTAGATATAGCCTCAGAGGAATTGATTTGTTACAAAAACCCATGGCGAAGAGTAATACTAAGAGAAGGTGTTTATCAGTTAAAGGAGTTAATTTATGGAACAGTCTTCTTATTTCACTTAAGAGCTCTAAAACTATTAATGCATTTAAGAAAAGATATAAGTTAAACATTATGGAAAAGTATAGAACACTTGAATGAAGAACATTAGAAAAGTAAGCGAAAGTGGATGCATAATATAATTTTGATTGTTGAAGTTTAAGTTCTGTGCATGTTATCATTTTTGGTATAAGAGAAACCATAAAATTGTGTCATCTTTGGACATAGTGTTTTTGTTGTAAAAGGGGTTAGGCAAAATAAGTCTTGACTTCAGCCTAAACCCCTTCGGTCAGGTATTATTTAGCATTTAAATTCCTAGGTACTCATTTTGTATTTATCTTTCTAATGTATTTAAAAAAAAAATTCTTTCTCTATTTGTTTAATTGTTTTATGTGTTTTTCATTGTATTATGTACAGGATTTTTGAATTACATATGACCTAAGATTTAATTGTTCAAAATGACCGAAGAAAATAAATAACTAACTAAACTAACTAAACAAGACTATCATTTTTTACTTTTCTTTGTAATAATATTTGTTATATTTACAGATGACTGGGGTGAAGATGCAGAGGCTTTCAAGTGCAGGATCTACAATTAGACTAGGCCTACTAATAAAAGTGTATTCTTAGTTTGTTTTCGTTTCGGCTTTTGCGCATGTTTTGAATGTGATGCATAGCCTGATGTGTTTTTTGTGTTTTTAATCAACAATTAAACAATGAATCGACAAAAACATGGACTGTACAGGTTGATTATTCATATAGATTTACGGTTATATTTTATTAAAGTAAAAAAAAGATGAATTGTTGTTGAACGTAAAGAAAACTCTACTGGCTAACTAAAAACAAACCATAAAAAATAACGTTCTGGGAACCAAAAACTAACTTTTTGATAACCAAAAACTAATGTTCTGAGAACGTTCTGGGAACCAAAAACTAACGTTCTGGGAACCAAAAACTAACGTTCCGAGAACGTTCTGGGAACCAAAAACTAACGTTCTGGGAACCAAAAACTAACTTTCTGAGAACCAAAAACTAACTTTCTAAGAACCAAAAACTAAACGTTCTGAGAACGTTCTGGGAACCAAAAACTAACTTTCTGAGAACCAAAAACTAACTTTCTAAGAACCAAAAACTAAACGTTCTGAGAACGTTCTGGGAACCAAAAACTAACGTTCTGAAAACGTTAAGAAAACTTTCCTGGCTAACCAAAAACAAACCATAAAAAATAACGTTCTGAGAACCAAAAACTAACGTTCTGAGAACGTTCTGGGAACCAAAAACTAACGTTCTGAGAACGTTCTGGGAACCAAAATCTAACGTTCTGGGAACCAAAAATTGTTAGCTGGGAGTTAGCTGTTAGGCTAATATGGCCATACGTCCGGCTATAAGGACAGTCCGGGTTTTTTAAGGGTCTGTCCGCCGTCCGGCGCAGCTTTGAGACGGACGCTCATTTGTCATTTATAGCCTAACGTTACAGCTAACCTAGGATTGTTTTGGTGAGTTTTCTTTTAGTTAACGTTATATCTTATTTTCGGAAATGTATGTGATGAGTTTATAAGCTAATTCAGTCTCAAACGCCGTCTGTAAAACGGAAAAAATTGATTACATGAGTAAATAACTACTTTGACCGAATATACCGTAAAACTTCAAATAATAGCTGAGTCCCAAATAGACGCCTGTCTCTATTACACGCCTGGTGTGGCTGCAGGTTTGGGTAAATAAAGGCCGGTCTCAAAAGCCTTTTTTGATCGATGAGTGATGTAGAATAGAATGACTGCTGCGCTTGACAGGGCGCGTAACGAGCAGAGAGAGAGAGCCCCGGCCGCGCGCGCGCACTCTCACGTCTTCAAACAACACTAAAGCTGTCTTGCTCTCTCTCCCTCGCGCATATTAATCAAAATCAATTGACGCGATAGTAAAAGGTCGGAAGACCGCAGTTTCACAGCATTTGGAGGTTTTTAGAGATTAGAGACAGGCCTATACACTCAATGAACAACATCTCAACACTAAATTATAAAGGCCTGTCTCAAATACAAGCCGGTGCAGTTCGACGATTTGGGCAAATAAAAGCCCGGGCTACTATTTGAAGTTTTACGGTATCTGTGTTAAACCCCATGCATTTTATTTTACTGACATAAGCCTGTATTTGGCGATAATCGCCTGTTTTTGCACTCGTGTCGTGAAGTTCAACATGAACTGCTATAATGGCAAATTCGGGGACTTGGCGCCCGCTTGACGGGCTCTGACGTGTAATGACGTAGAGTTGGCTCATTGGTCGCACGTCAGAGGCGCCCGCGCCATTGGATGTGCAGTTGCAGCAGCGCAGCCTATGAGCGAGCCAGACGCTCAGCTGCAAATGCGTTTTACAGGCTTCAGTAAATCGAGTAAAATGAGACATTTGTAGGCTATGATAAGAAAAACTACTACATTAAAAATATATTTTTTTGCACTGGAAAGAACATTCTAGAAGTCTAATTCTATTGAATAGATAAGTTTGCACAAGGCTTCAGAAAACGGATGTGTTTATTTTTCTTCAAATGCAGTAAGCCGATTAGTTTTGATTTGAATGTTATATGTTGTATTTGTTTAAGTTAAAAATAAAACGTATTATGAACTAAACAAATACATGGTTCATTTTTTGGCAAAATGATCATGATAGCCTTTATATATCTGAGTGGTTAAGTCTTGTATATTGATTAAGCCTACTTTGCTATTCAAATTTTTGTGCAACTTATAAAAATATATATAATGCAACTTTGCCTAATAAGTTGCATTATAATGTGCTATAAAATGTATGAATTTAAGGGGATATTTTTTTAAAAAATTCTTCCGTGGGGGCATGTCACTACCACTTCAAATTATTTCTGCAGCCCCCGCTGCTGACAGCAGACCGAAAAAAAAACATTTCTTCTCTCTGATGATGTGTGAATGACGAGGGCAGATATTATCAGACTAGTAGACAGTTTAGTTGTTGTTATTTTTGGTGTTGCCTTGTTACGGCCGACAGTAACTGGTTTTGAGTAATAAAATGTTTGAACACAGAACTTGTCTTTTAACTAGTTCAAAACTCTAAGCAATCAACTAGCTATAAGTAATCAAATATTTATTGAGTGTCCTTTTTCTTTGTCTTTGTCTTTCTGATAGATGGATAATTTTGTGAAGGACAAACTGTCTGAGTGGAACCTTATTAATTTAATCCCTGCATTTGAAGGTATGTAACAATCCATTTCATTGTTAGAATTAAACACCATGCCAATTTTCTTTCTCTTTCTCTCATGTATAATACTACATAGTATTGTAAGTACTGGTTGAATAAATGAATGTTGTGTATTTTGCAGCCAATCAAATTGAAGAGCAAAGCTTCTTCCTCCTGGGTGGAGACGACTTGGTCACCCTGATACCACAGCTTGGGCCCCGGCTGAGGTTTCAGCAGCATTTAAAAAAATTCATTGAGGTACGCTAAGGATAAGACCTAGACAAAATGGGCTTCACGTGTTTCAAATGTAAAAGATGTTTAGGCAACAACTTAAGAACATTCTTTACACATCTGAAAATGAGGCATAACATTTATTCCACCTCAAATTATTTCCAGTGTGGTCAGACTGGGTGCCATCGGTCTTTTGAACGCATACGTTCTTTTAGGAGACACCTTTTAGGGCATGTTGTTGAATTTGAACCAGAGCATGAAAGCTTTGTTGAGCCTGCTCAGTCAACTTCCTTAGATCCACACTCTAATGAATTATGTGAAGTGGGATGCAGTGGATTGTGTGAGGTGGAAGATAGTGAGAGTACAGTGGAGCAGTGGGATGAGCTTGAAGATGAAAGTATAACAGACAGAGTTGCTCTCTTCCTGGCTAGGCTGAGGTCGAAATCATCACAAACATTCAGTGGAATTAAGGATGTGGTAGAAAACACCTCACACCTCATCAAAGACATAGTTGGTAACCTGAAAAGAAAAACTGTCTCTTTTTTAAGAGAGATAGGACAATTTGAGAATTAAAACGCGACAGAACTGTTGGAGCAGTTTGAAGCAGCTGCTGAACCTTTCCGTGGGTTTGAATCAGATTACAAGCAAATTAAGTATTTTTCTCAGTCTGGATACTTTTTACAGCCAGAGGCAGTACCTCTCCCTGGCTTTTCCTATACACAAGAAACTGATGGAGTGACAGGAACTGTGAAACAAGTGGCTGTTCGGGACACTTTTCAGTATGTTCCACTAAAGCCTATGCTAAAACTGATCTTGGAAACTCCTGGAACAATGGAGAAAATCAGTGACTGGCGAAAGCTTGAAACTACAGCCCTTGAGGATTTTAGAGATGGTGAAGTCTTTAGAACCAATCACCTTTTTTCTGAGGAGTTCTCTGTTCCACTCTTAATTTATTGTGACGATTGTGAAATGGTAAATCCACTAGGCTCAAAAACATCTGTCCACAAACTTGGTTTTATTTATTTCACAATTAAATGCTTGCCACCAGAGTATCTCTCAAGCTTAAAGTCTCATTTCTTGTTGGCAGTGTACAAGTCTGATGATGCGAAAACATATGGGATGAATGCTGTTCTACAGCGAATTGTGGATGACATTAGAGACATGGAGGTTAATGGTATTCTCATCGAGACCCCACATTTCAATGGCACTGTTAAGGTTGGAGTGGCTCAGGTCTGTGGGGACAACCTTGGGCTCAACAGTATCCTTGGTTACACAGAAAGCTTTGCCGCCAATAGTGTATGTCGATGGTGTAGGGTGCACAAACAGGTTTTGAGGGTCCAGATTTTTGAGGATCCTTCATCATTGCGTGATAAAGTGAACTACCTCTCAGACTCCCTACTAAACAACCAAACTGAAACTGGCATCAAAAGAGAATGCTGCCTCAACAAGTTGCTGTTCTACCATGTAACTGACAATGTAACTCCTGATGTAATGCATGATGTACTTGAAGGAGTTGGTGGTTATGAGATGAAGCTTGTTATCAATTCTTTAATTGAGCAAAAACTGATAACGCTTGAGCAGTTAAACTTTAGACTGACCAGCTTTGATTACGGGTTTAGTGATTGCCGCAACAAACCATCTGCCATCAAGCCTCAAGAATTGAAAAATCCTGATGGGGCACTTAGGCAAACTGCAGCACAGACATGGTGTCTACTGAGACTGCTTCCCCTTGTGATAGGGGATTTGGTGCCAGAGGGAAACAAACACTGGGAGTTGCTTCTTTCATTACTTAGCTGTATGGAGCTGATGTTTTCCCCTCAATTGACACAAGGGTCAGTTATCTTTTTGGCTTATTTGATTCAGGAACACCATTGTCTTTTCTTAGAGCTATACCCAGAAAGACACTTGAAGCCCAAACATCACTTCATGTTGCACTACCCTGGAGCCATCAGAAAACTGGGGCCAGTGATTCACTTTTGGTGCATGCGTTTTGAAGGGAAACATGGCTTTTTCAAACGGGTAAGCCATGTGACTTGTAATTTTCGCAACATTTGCAAGACACAAGCCTTTAGACATCAGATTATGATGTGCTACACCCTGTTGTCTGGCCAGCTGTTCACTCACGATTTAGAAGTTGGACAAGGATCCACAACTCTCCTCGGAACCATGGACGATTTTGACAAGGTCAAAAGTGGCTTTGGTGATGTTGCCATTTTTACAGAGGTATACTTGCCATCTTGGATCAAGTACAAGGGTACACGCTACAGGCCAGGGATGACTCTTCTGGTGTCTCACTCTGCTGATGGTGAGCCTCAATTTGGCACCATTAAGAGCATTGTTATGGTGAACTCAAATATCAGAGTGATTGTGAAAAACTGGGAAACTACAGGCTTTGACAGGCATTTTTTTGCCTTTGCCGTGTGTGCTACCTCTGCAATAGAAGTTGTTGACCTTGATTCTATTGCTGACCATCACCCACTACATGTCATGAGGTCTCACAAGGAGAGTTGCAATGATCGCTACATTTCTTTGAGATACAAGTTATTTTAGATAAGATGCATTGTAGGAATATTGTATATAGTTAGTTGATCTTAACTACATTTTGTCTATAGCTTTGTCCTTTTGCCACCTCATTTATTTCTGATGATGTTCAATACAATATGTAATCTCACTGCCGTGGAATTATCGGTAACACATATAATGCATCTTGTAAGTACCTTACAACTTAACCTTTTTTGTTTAGAACAATTTAACCAATTTAACCCATGTCTACATTTCACCTTGGTGCAATTGTCATTATTTCTTTTACATTCTTTAAAGGATTCAAACCCCCAAACTGAACCGGCTGGTGCCACTCCAGCCCTGGAATTGCCAT
Source organism: Rhinichthys klamathensis goyatoka (assembly GCF_029890125.1). Lineage (NCBI taxonomy): Eukaryota > Metazoa > Chordata > Actinopteri > Cypriniformes > Leuciscidae > Rhinichthys > Rhinichthys klamathensis. The sequence goes on from NW_026606747.1 coordinate 1,543,159, forward strand.
TAGAGCCCACTACCCATGTTTTTGAAGAGCTTGGAGCAACATTTGTAAGTTCACTTGTTAAAAAGACTAAAACTGCATTGACCATTGGGAGACTAAGTGTGGTTAACTTCAGAGTTAACAACTTCTTTTTTTATATATATATATTTTTTTTTGCAGAATATCCGTGAAGTCCTCAATAAGACACCTGAAGGGAAAAGCTTGGTTGTGAGTCTAGATGAACACAAGCACATTTCCATATCTGAGAGGAGATTGATGGTCAGGATCCTCGTCTCTCACTTAATTGAACGTTACGGAGAAAAGTAAGATCACTACTTGCTATCCCCCTTTCCAATACCCTGACCCCATCCGTAAGCAGCTACTTGTTACCTTTGTTCGTATTGATAACTATTTTCATTCGTTCCTTGAAGCGCCTATTATTATCCCTTTAGTTTTTGTACTCAACTAGTCCCTATTGCCATAGCTGATCGTGATATCTACCATAATCATGCTTAGGTTAGGTACTTCTCATTTTTTCCCTCTGGTTTAACTTTTAGCTCTCTTCTCCATCTTGATTCAGAGTGTTATGTGTTTCACATAAGTGAATAAACAAGACAGATCTTGTATATAAAACAGAACTGCCACACCCAAAATTTTAAACTCCTGTTCTTGTCCAGTCCAAATTCAGGAGCCAAAGCAATGCTGGCAAAGGCTATAGTGGACCAGTTCACAAGCTTGCGCGACTGCCAAGGCACAGGCTATGTAAGTAAAGTTATTATCCTCATTACAATTTTACACTCACAAAAAGTTGCACGGGAATTTGGAATGTGTAGTGATATTGTTAAAACAGTTTTTTTAAAGCCAATTGTATAAACTTAGTCTAAAGTGATCACTTGTGGTGGAAATAGACAACAGCCAAATACAAGAAATTATAGCTGGCATATAATGACAGTCATGGACTCAAAAAATGAACTGGGCGTTTTTATTACACCTTATCAGAGTAGTGTCTGAAAGCACTGGGCAGGGCTGGACTGGCCATCGGGCATACCGGGCATTTGCCCGGTGGGCCGATACATCTCGTACTTAATTTTTTTTTTTTTTTTTTTTTGTCTGAACGGCCCATAAAACTCGTACATCGGCGGCCCATTGCGTTTAGTTTTGTTTAATTGGCGGCTCTGGGATCTTTGTGCCGGTGTAATGCATTGGACAAAAAAGTCAGCGTAGGTTTTTCTTTTTCTCACAGACCGGCGCATGATGAAACGCGTAAATCAGCGGCCCATTGGTTATTTTCTTGATTGACACTGGGCTGGTCCAATCACATCTTTAAACTCCTCCCCCTTTGAGCTCTGAGTGAGCGAGCAGTGTCAGTGTGTATCTGTCAAAATAGTCAGAGCGATGGAGAAGAAACGCAAGGAATGTGCAGAGAAATAGCGCGAAAAAAGAAACTTCACAGGCCCTTCAAGTGTCTGACGAGGATAGTGAGGAGGATAAGGAGAGAGATGAGTGAGTGCAGAGAACTGTGGTAAGCAGAACTAGGCTACTGTCACAACACTTATGGTGTGTTCACACCGAACGCGAATAGAGCGTCAAATACGCGTCTATCGCGTTTAGTTAGACGCTTGAACATTCGCTCGAGTTCACATTTTTCAACTTGCGCGGAAGACATTCGCGGCAAACGCGTCGCACAATTCGCGTCATTCGCAACGCCCGGCGCAAATGATGCGTCTATTCGCGTCTTTGCATTGACTTTGTATGTAATCTACTCGCCCAAATAATTAAATTCGCGTTCGGTGTGAACACACCATTAGGCTATGTAGGAACCCACTACCCAGTTACGCATTATTTACACATCTGCATATTTGACGATTACGCATTTGATTAGAATTGTAATGAGACAATAATGAGTAATGAGTTTGTAAACCATATTATTCTTCAAAATAAAAGCTCGATGCCGTTTCCGTCAAAATAAAAGATCATGTGCTTATCTCTGTATAGAAATTAGTACGAAACTATTTATGAAAGTTGCTTTTATTTTTCAGTGCATTTGTTTTACAACATATGGCTATTACTGTCATGGGATTAATATTATAACTATTATTATGTAGTAGTGTAATGTAGACAGACAATATATCACAACTAAAAGAGTTTTGAGTTTTTCTTTGTTCAATTTGCACACTGAATATGGGTCGGAGCTCTTTATTTTTAACTCTCAAAGTGCACCAGATTGATGAATTTAACATTAATAAGCACAACATTTTCTTACGGGGGAGCATGCCCACGAACCCCGCTAGAGGGACAGAGGTGCACTCACCACAGATTTCACAAAAACCTGTGGGAAAAACCGGTATTGCTATCCCAGCTTATAGCTTTCTTTAGGATTCATCACTGTGGAGTATAGTTCAACTTAGTAGTTATTTTCATCGGTTAACTCTTACTCACTCCTATTCACTTATGGCATTAGTGGTTTTAATAGGAGTTGGTATACATATTCAAGGGCGTGCAAAGTTCGGTTGTGTTATATAGTGGGCCAGTCTGGGCCAAAATGCCCGGGCCAATTTTTTGTCCCAGTCCAGCCCTGGCACTGGGTAGACATTTGTAGTATTCATTACTCTGTTTTGTCTGTCTGTTTGTTACAAACCACCTTTGCGTCTGAAATAATACTTACTGGTATTTATAAATTACTGTCAAGCTAAATATATTCCTTTTCTACCTTCTAAACTTGAGGATGCATGGTTTACCCCTGGGAGGCACCATAAACCTGCCACGGGATTCCTGGAGGAGCGCCTCCGGAATGTCCGAAAAAGAATCCGAAGTGGCAAGCGGGGGCCAGCAGCACAAGTGCCACAAAAGCCACTAAGGATTATACCAGGTACAGTAAGATGTCTTGCCATTGAATTTCAATCCAGTTAATATCAATGCAACTGAGAGTAGATAGAAGTAATTTTCAATGCTGTTTTAAATAACTTTTTGGACTTGACCTACAGTGGCATGCCAAAGTTTTGGCACTCCTAGGCCCAGTATTTCAAACATAATCCACCAGGATTAATCCAGGTGGATTGGATTTCACTGAGATCTGATCTTAAGCTGAGAGAATCTGAGCAAACACTGACTTTATGCAACAGAAAACTAGTTTATGACTTTTATTTTGTACGTTTGAAGGAATTATATTGAACTCACTGCCTTTAGATTCTAAATTACACCTCACTTCCTGTTTCCTGTCTGTGATCCTGGGGGCGGTATGGATTTGGAAATCTCTATCTGAGAGGATCAGGATCATTTTAATCTAATCTAGCAAAGTTTTGAAATACTGATAGAGAACTCTGATCCATGGATCAGGATGGGATTTAGAAATCCGGATCATTTTGATGTGGATTTCAGATTTTAAAATACTGGGCCCTGAAGATTCATGATAATTTACACTCCTGAAAAAATTTCATAGCATTTATTTTCTGGTTGTATCTGAGTACTGAGTGCTTTTCAAACAGACATTCAATGTTGCAGTAGGTAGAGATATGAATCCTCAGAAGGGTGCCTAGATCTCCACATACCAGTGTACAAGTTAATTTGGAATCGATCACTGCTTGTTGGAATTGATTGATTTTTCTGCTGATGACAGAACAAATTATAAGCGGGGACCGGGCGGTCCAGTTGACCGAGTGGTTGAAAAGTAATGTGTGGCCACAAAGCCAGGTGGCTGCTTACATGGAGGAGACGGCCATCCACAGGGCCAAGTGGATCCGGGCAAATGGAACAAAGGCAGTGGTGAACATAATGCAGGAGTTTCCACGTCTAGTGGACACGCCCGGAATGGTGAGCTTGCATCTCAAATCGTATGTGTGACCCTGTTAAATATTTGTGCCCCATTGCTTACTAAATCATTTACTTTTCCTGCACTTTTCCTGGACTTAGATATCCCAAGATTTTGTGATGCTGCAGCCCGAGGCCCCAGACAAATTGACAGCAAATTGGAACACACTATTCGCCCCAAGGATCATAAATCTGGCACAAAAGGAAAAAACGGAGATCACAAAAAACATTGATCTTCTTTCAGCAGGTAATGTTATTTGTAGAATCTTGATTTGAGATTTACGCTTGTGGGACACTGGGACTTCTCTTCTGCTTATACATTGTTTATTGTTACTGTATTGCAAACAATTAATGAACGAACACTTTTCGGTAACACTTTACAATACAGTGTGGGGGTGGTGATGGCGCAGTGGATAAGACACATGCCTTCGGTGTAAGAGACCCGGGTTCGAATCCAATTTGGTAAAGTGTTACCAAATGAACTAACAGGAACTATACTGGTTACTTACTAGGGAACCAATCAGTTAACCAGTACTTACTGGTGAACGCCCAACTCAGCCTTATTAGGGGACTACTGGTTAGTTACCAGGGAAAACAATAAGTGTTACCCACTTTTCCTATATTGTGAAAAATCTTCCTCCCTCCAACCATAAGATAAATGTACTGTTGTATTTGACTGATGAATCTATCATATATATTTTACAGACAAACAAGGGGAGGTTGCGTTGCAGCTGCTCCCGGTGTTGCTGCCAACCGGGGTATACAAGGTTGGCAGAAAACTGTGCCGCCCCAGCCACCTTGAGCTCAGAAGGGCTTTTATTGATGTTCAGCCTGTAAGTTACAATAATTTTTACCTGAATTTATTTTTCTTCCTTATTGTGAAGTAAAATCATGACAACTCTGGTGATATTGCTGTTGCTGTTACAAGTACCTGACCTGTTCAAACAACTTCCTTTTGTTTTGTTTTTCTTACAGGTTGGAACTAACCTGGCGGAATACCTGATAAAGGCACCCACAGAGTACCCCTTTGTACTCATGTTGGGGGACGGGCATCAGTGCTCCCAAGCCTTTGTTGTCATCAATGGGACGGCTCTGGAGCACCCTTCCCTTCTGGGAGCTGTAGATGTCTGCTTTAAGGCTTTTTTTGTTTTTGACATCGCATACCCCAAAGTTTGCAGCAAAATTTGGGAGTTTATCCAAACAGCGCTCTTTGAAATCCCCGGACAAGAGGCAAATGAGGTCAAAATTCTCCGGGCTCAATTTAATTCCATTTAACCCCCGCCCCCATGAATTTTCATGATTGTTGTAAATTTGTTGCATTCTTGCATTCAATATTTGTTCTATTGTTTGGTTTATTAACTATATACTTTTTATTGTTTTTAAATGGTGTTCTCTGGTTCTGATATTGTGCAGCACTTTGGACGAATTTGTAAATGATCTATATGAATGAACTTAATTTTTAATGAAATGCTAATGAATTCATTTCAAATTGTAAATTCTTTATGAAATGAATAAATAAATGTTTAAAGACCAACTCATGTCAATTGAAGATCTTTTAATTGGTAAATAAGAAATACAAACATGCATTGATATATTGTTTTGAATATTATCTTTAATTTTATAAAATAACTGTACAAGTTGCTTTCATAATGCAAAGGTTAATTGAAAAAAGTAATTTTTAATCCAAATGATACCCATGACCCATAATTTGGGTTGTATTCTTCAACCCATTGTTTAGTCAGTTCAACCCAACAATTTAGTAATTTCTACCCAACTTTGGGTAGAAAACATAACCCAACATGTTGGGTTAAATCAATAACCCAACTGGTTGGGTTAAAATAACCCAGCGCTGGGTGAGACCCTTTTTGACCCAGCAGCTGGGTTATAAAATAACCCAAATTGGGTTGTTTTCAACCCAGCAGTTTTTAGAGTGTAGCCATTATAATAATGTGTTTGTACAACATGTTATGTTGTCAAAATAAGTAAATATGTTTGTTTGTTTTCTGAAATGATTTGGGTTTTCTTATTGGTTTCCAGTGTACAAATTTTTATACCTTAAGAACACATCTTATATATAAGTGTGTTAATGAAATCCAACAGTTTGTGAATAAAGCCACTTCATATCAAACTGTTTCAACATTTCATCATTTTGCTAAAATAATGTTTTACAAACACATAATGTCCAAAGAAAAACTATCCAAAGTTCAAAATGAAAGTGTCCACAAAGGAAACATTAAACCTCATTAAACAGATCACCACTGTGAATATTTTTTCTTATGGGAAACTAATATGTCTTCATTTTTTCCTGTCAGGTCATGAATGCTTATATGTACCTTTTGGTACAAAAATACAACAAGGATTCGGCATCAAAAGCTGCGTGCATTGATTCGTATGAAATGAGCGACATATGGAAACATAAAAAAGCAAAGGTCAAGGTTAGTACACAGCTTTTTGCAAACTGCAATATAAATGTAATTAACATAGATGTAACTTATGTAGTGATCTTCACACAGACATCAGTTGTGTATTATATCATGCAACAGACAATAGAGGTAATGTGAGTTTTGGTCCCACGTAATCTTGTGTGTGTGTGTGTGGGCCATGTTTAGAGTCCAAGTTTATATCTCCCTGCTTTTACCCTGGGGCACCAGTCATGGAGTCACCTTGACAATATAAATGATCCAATTTGTAGAGCCTGTTACTGCATTGTCAACACAAGGAAGACACAATTGTAACATAATATGATTTATTTAAAAAATATATACAAGAAAACTAACAACACTATTAAAAGATAGTAAAATGCTAAAGGTCAGTATGATTTAAAGTAAATTGCCGAAAATAGAAATCTAAGTGTTTAATGGATGGTAGAATGTTAGCTGTTTACTTACAATATGAGGCAAAAATCTTATTTTTGATTCATATATTAATGAATTTTTGATTCATATATTAATGAATTATTATTATTTCAATATTCTATATTAATTTCTGATTCTAAATAAACAGTCCAGTGTGACAATGTCTTCCACTGGTCAGGCTGGGCCATGTCACATTGGAGAAAGTGTCAGATTTCTTTTAACAGCAATCAAACTTGGGTCATGGGATGCTTTTTTGTTTGTTGCTCACTACACCTCAAAATACTTGTGCATTAAATGTTGATTTTATTTTAACTGAAATTTCAGATGGATCCCAACAATTTTAAATATATATTTGGGGTCATTAACGAGAATCTGCACTGGACTCTGACGGTACGGTTTATATGTTTTATAAGCAGTCTTAACTATCTTTTAAGTGGTTGGACACAATATTTTTTTAGCGTTTAAGGTTTTGTTGTAATAATTTGCAATATCTTTATTATTAAGATTATGATTCCACAAGAGAAGAGGGCTCTGTTCTTTGATCCTCTAGGAGAGACTAAAATCAAAATCCAAAGGTGTCTGAATGTGACAAGGTAAATCAACATTTAAAACAAGATCTTCTGAAATTCTAAAGGTGTTTCTTAATATTCTACTTAATGAATTCCAAATTCAAGATTTTTATTGTCAAGTGTACCTATGTACAATGAAATTCTTATTTTGTTTTTACCCCATAATTATACATATTACAGGTCCTTCATGATACAGAAGGGCTACAACGTGCCCAAATGGGCATGTGACGCATTACAACATTCATGCCAACAGGATGGCAGTTCCTGTGGGCCTTTTGTCTTGAAAGTAAGTTAAATGGATCATTATGCCATATATGACTTTCTTTACTTAGTGCAACACCAGAGGTAAACATTAATGGAGATGGTCATCCTGGATGGTAAATGGATATCTATGATAAATATTTAAATTAATGGTGACTTCCATTGAAAAACAAAACACAAGGAGATATTAGGAAGAGTGTTACTGCTGACAATAGAAGTTAAGGGGGACTTTCTTGTAGTTATCATTCTAGTAGTGACATCATTCTTTAGAATTCCCTCACTTCGATTTTATTAAAGAAGGATAGTCTTGCAGCCTTAAAACAACATCAAGAAAAAAATAAATAGATAAGATTTCATTCTTAATTACATAATCACTTTTCTTTTTTAGTTTGCAGAATCTTTCTTGAACAATGAGTCCCTTCACTTTTCTACATCTGAGGAAAGTGTGGCTGCCCTGAGAAGGAACATTGCTGCTCGTCTCCTGCAGAACACTGGTATGTTTCAAACTTCCAATATTCATAAATTCTTTGGTACCCTAACCATTTATTAGTGTTGGTAAAAATGTGATTATTCATTTGCTTGTAAAAACTTGTGATGTTTTAAGAACTTGTTTTATGATCACACTGTTTATTCTCACTTGGTATGATCCTCAACTAGCTAACCTTAAGAACCTGTGCCATCTATGTGGGGACAAAAACAGTGGCAAAAAAGTGACTAACTGGGTAAGCATTCCAAGAAAGAATGTTGTCTTATCAAACCTTTATTGAATTTGCCAGTGGTGGAATGTAACGAAGTACAAATACTTCGTTATTTTACTTAAGTACATTTTTCACGTATCTGTACTTTACTTAAGTAGAATAAATAGTGCATACTTTTTACTTTTACTTCGTTACATTTTGCAGCAATTATTATACTTTCTACTCCACTACATTTCTACAACGTTCTGTTACATTTTCGTTAAATTTTCTGATCAGTTTTTCCCCTCCCAAAACGTCTTCCTGACAGTCCGTTCATCGAACGTTTCTGTCTCACCAGTGAAGTTTGGTTGCCATAGATATATCAACCCGGTCACACTAAATGCGTCTCTATAGCACGCAGTGTGTTTATCGTGCAATTTATATGCGAAAATTAGTCTTTACATGCATAGGAAACGCATTTGTAGGTTTAGTAGTGATGTGGTGCGTGTGTATTATACGTTTGGTTAGGATTAATATGGCAAGCCAAGAGGTTCAGAATTACGCCATAAATGAATCGCGTTTACAGCAAACGCCGTCATATACGGCGTTTTAACATAATATGTGTTTATATATATATACATATATATATATATATACCGTATATAGTAAGGGTATATAGTAAGCTTGATGTGTAGGCTATATTGCCTAATTGCAAGTTTGTTCAGAAATGGTGACAAACTTAAAATATAACTGCTTTTCCATCATATTGAACATACATTATTATATGAGTATTAGGTTGAATGAGTTAGAATTAACTGTTTTATTAATCATTAGAATATAGACATTAAGAGAATAAATTATTATGCATGTACTTTTACTTTTAATACTTAAAGTACATTTAAAATAAGGTACTTTTTACTTAAAGCTGCAGTCCGTATCTTTTCCTCTTGGTCATCATCTCTCTGTTCGAAATCTGTAACTGCAGTGATTCGCGGAATTATCATCTTTACGTGGGTTGTAAATCGGCATGAAACCGCGCGGATGAACACAGTGCTTTGAGGCGAGTGCTGCTGTCAGTCACCGCGCTGTGTGGATACTGTCATACAGAATCACAGATTCACTTTTTGAAAGTTTGACCAACATAAGAATTTTCATAAGAAAATGTCTTCTGAACAAGTAAGTAAAATCCATTTTTGTTCTGACCAACTAAGGGGGAAAAAGCCTTCGACATGATAAGCTTCTTAGATTTAATCAACGCGATTTACAGCAACCGTGCAAATTATAGCCTACTTTGTTCTCAAATTGTTCATGTTAACAACATCAGCATTGCGTGACTAATGTTAAATTTAATGTGTTTTATGGTTACCTGTGTAGTTCAGAATTCATATTCTCCATAATAGCAAAACGAGAAAGGCACAACAAAGGAAACTCTATAACTGTGTGAATTAAGAAAACGTATTGTTACACGATTGAACTGTTGAAATGTCTTACTTGTTCAGCAGAAAAAAGCCGTCTCTTCTTCCGTTTTGAACCCCTTCAAAACACGGAGTTCAAGCACTTTTCAAAAGCCCCGCCGATGTTTAAATCCTTGTGTTCGCATGAGACGGTTTCTTTCTCTTTCTCTTTCCACCTTAAATCCGAAGTACGAAGTCTTTTGGGTTTTATAACTGCTGAATCTCCAGTTGACACTGATGATTGTTGTTTGGATCTTTCTGGATGCCATAAGTTTAATCATGTAAAGTGCTGCGAGAAAAGCCTATACATCTCTACATCTCGTCACGCGCAGTTTAGCCGGCTAGCCGAAACTCCTTCTTTATGTGTACGGGTGTGACGTCATGACGCAAAGACATGCTAGAATTTCCTGCGGAAACCCACCAGTACCACTGGAATTAAAATCATTATTACAAGCTAACCGTTTTGAATCTAGCTATGGCAAGCAGATAGTTTTGACCACTGGCAGAATAAGTTTTTTTTTATATAATTATTTTGGATTATTTTTTACTTAAAGTTACGGACTGGAGCTTTAAGTAGGGTTGTCATTGTGGTACTTCTACTTTTACTAAAGTAAATATGTCTCTGGTTATTTGTACTTTTACTTAAGTACTGAGATTCAGTACTTCCTCCACCACTGGAATTTGCCATATGAATTGAAGGTACTATAATAATGTTCATGTAAGTATTGTTTTATAAGGATTACAGAAATACCTATGCTTGACTTCAAAATTTGTTTGTCGACATGTTTAGATTGGCTGTGATGTGTGCCCACGTTGGTTTCATTGTAAATGTGTTCAACGTTCAATGTGTGCCCACGTTGGTTTCATTGTAAATGTGTTCAACGTTCAAGGAAACACAAACACTACATCTGCCCAGTTTGTCAACATTGAAGAGTATTCATGATGACCATTCATTTTAATTTTTAATGTAAGGTTTGTTATTTTTTTTTTCTGAAAAACTAAATTGTACATTTCTTATCCTATACAATTTGTTGTAAAAAGTTGTAAAATTAAGTATTGTAAAATTGATGTAAATAGTAAATAAGACCCCAAATCAGAAATCGATGTTCCAATGTAAACTGTTAATAAAAACATTTACAGTTTTTTTTCGATTGCTAAACGCCAGTGAGCACAACTGGAGCTACATGTGCAAAACTCTAACTCCAGTCTGCACAGCAGCAGTTCATGTGGACCAAACTCTAGCTCGTTTTTCAGTGCTTGAACACAGTTTTCAAAACTCTACACACTTATCCCATGACTTTAACCACAACCTGCACAACACTGTGGATTTACAGCACTTTGTTCAAATGCTAACACACTGCTGTCAAAACTGTGAACCACACATTCAAAACAGAATAGATTTCAGCTTTGTGCCTTTCAAACACTGCTGAGTGCAATTTCAGCTGAAAGGCTAAGCAGGTGTCTTGTTTTAGACTTGTTAGTGAACACACGCAAATATATATATATATATATATAGGTAGAGCTCAGAAAGACTAATTTTGGAAATGGAACAAGGAAGACGGGTTCGTGGAGGGAGACAAAGAAGACAAAGAGCTGTTATTTCAGATGAAATAAGGGCTACACTTATTAGACCATGTCGTGAACCATGGTCTCTCATTGAGAGAGGCAGGGTTGAGGGTGCAACCCAATCTGCAAAGATCCACAGTGGCATCTGTAATGCGAATTTTCCATCGTACAAACAGGTGAGAGTTACATCCTTACAATAAATAAAAACATTACAGGAAATTGTTTTGTATTGCAATTATAGAATATTTACACAGATATAGAGGAAGGAATGTTATAGGTCAAAGGGCCACTGTGGAGGTTCCAGGCCAAAGGGGGGGTATATCACCATGTGTGCTGCATGGCCAATGATGGTTTGCTTCTCAACACACCACTCATTGGCTCATACAACACAGAAAGGCTTATAGCTTTCCTAGAAGAGCTCTATGCTCAGCTAGTGCCAGCAAGACAAGGGGAGCCAGTAAGAAACCCCCAAGTTTTTCATAGTTTGCGATAACGTTGCTTTTCACCACTCTGCAGCTGTCACAGATTGGTTTGCAGCACATCGCAGATTTATGATTTTGTACCTGCCTGCATATTCACCCTTCCTCAACCCAATAGAGGAGTTATTCTCTGCCTGGAGGTGGAAAGTGTTTGATCACCACCCACATGACCAAATGTCTCTTTTGGAAGCCATGCGTGCCGGATGTGAGGCCACAAGTCCAGAGGACTGCCAGGGATGGATACGGCACTCCAGAAGGTTCTTCCCCAGGTGCATGGCAAGAGAGAACATTAGATGTGATGTTGACGAAAACCTGTGGCCTGATGCTAGAGAGAGGCAGGATTCGCCCCTCAATTATTTGTTAGAATTACAGTATGTACTTTTAGTTTCTACCTTTTTTTTTCTCATTACTGTAATTCCGTAAATTACAGTACTACAGACTATTGAAGCAAACTGCTAATTTTCATTTACCTTAAAGAATTGTTATGTTCTAAAAATGTAAATAAATCATGTGAAAGAATGTCAATCTTTTCATTGAAGAAAATATTACTTACTATGAAGTCACTGAAATTGTTCAAACTGTAAAGATGAAAAGTTAGTATTTTCTGTATTGGTGTTTGATGCTAGTGTTTTTACTCTCAGTGTGTTCTGAGTGACAGTGTGTGTTATCTCAGTGAGGGTTGTGCATAGTGTTTGGCTGCACTGAGCCTGTTTTGAGCCTTGTGTTGCTTTGAGTGAGTTTTGCAGGTGATGTGAACTGTTTAGCTCAGGTGACTGTTGGTAGTGCAGACTGGAGTTAGAGTTTTGCACATGTAGCTCCAGTTGTGCTCTGTCGTTTAGCGATCGAAAAAAACTGTAATGATTTTCCCATCACATTAATCACAATAGAACAGTGAAATTATACAAATATGATGAAAAAGTGGTACTAAAAGTAAAGTGATTAGTATAACTGGCAACTGATACATGACATAACATACAGTAACATAACATGACATGATTTGGGGTTGTGTAGGTCTGCGAAGGACAGTATTATTGTTAGTTGCAATGAAAATAATGTTTGCCTGAAATCATTTCTAAATATTTACAAAATGATACATTTACCTAAAGGCACAGGATCATCAGGACACTGTAGTCTATTTTGACTATTTACTATTTTAGTACTGCTTAATTCATATTTTTGCTGGGTCAAACACCCCAAATACTCATTCTGGGGACACATCTCACCCTAAAGACTACCTGTAAAAAAGTACAAGTGTTCAAGTTCAATAATAAGCATTTTACATAGGGGAGTATGATTTTGGCAGTGTTGCTTTTATAAAGATAATGTAGGCAGTAAAGTCAAATGACAAATTTGTCTGCATCCCTTTAGTAATCATGTTCATGTTTAGGTGTAGGCTACCCTTACGAAACTAAACCCTTGTTTTACTACAAAAAACACTGTAGTGTTTCAAAAACACTGTTTTATAATACTGTAGTAAAAACACAATAGCCTACAAGCAAAAAATCTTAGCTAGACAGTTCAAGTTGTAAATCATACGAGTATGGTCAAATAACATGATCAAAGACAAATAACTGATGAATACATGATCAAAGATCTACAGACAAATTGCCATCATGTAATTTCTTACGTCGTCTGATGCCTGTCTGTTTTCGGAACTGGCGGCACGGATTGACGTCATGCGCGTGCTCGCGAGGGCAGTCAGATTCTGGCAGGGAGTCGGAATTCGGCACAACACCTGTCGAGGATTTTTTTTTTTTTTTTTTTTTACATTTGTCACGTTGTCTATCTTCTCTACACACGTTCCGCTTCTGCAGCGCGCAGCCTCTGCATGGGTTGCACCATGTAGTTCTCCCCTCCTCTTCCAAATAGAGTTGGTTGGGTCCATAGCCCGTCTTTTTCAAAACGTTTTCTCCAACCTGGTCTCATCTCATAGGTGTGCAGAGGTACGTATTTCATCACTCTCACTCACACACTCACACTCACACTCACTCACTCACACTCACACTCACTCATTAGGGACACAATATAAACTGAGACCGGACGACAGTTGGTGGGAAGAATTCATGGGCTAAAAATTTGTAAAATTCACTCATGCACATAATGGTTTGCCACATTCAACGTGGTATGTTTTTATTTTATTTTTTACTTTATTGATACTTTTTATTTTTATTTAAAAAATGAGAATTAATAAGTAAATATAATTTAACTAATTAAATTGTTATTTTTTTTTACCTTTCATTTAAACATAAAGTTGCATTCAGCAATCGGGACTTTTATTTAGAAAAAAGAACGGGTGTCTGTCGGGAGATAGTAGCAGCTAGTTGAACACGGGAGCAGCAGGTGTATCATTTAGTGAATCAAAACCAAAACATTTATAAACAGACGATTTTGAAAGTTGAAGAATCAACAATCAACCATTCCAAGTTGATTTTTGTGGATGATTGGAAAGGTTAGTTTTTGTTTCCTCACGAGCAAAGTGCATTAAACAGTGTCTTACTTGAAAATATACTAGAGGTCTTACTTGAAAATATACTAGAGACCTGAATGTATAGTTTAAAGTAAGTTACTATGTAATGCATGTACAATTACTGCATTAAACAGTGTCTTACTTGAAAATATACTAGAGACCTGAATGTATAATTTAAAGTAAGTTACTATGTAATGCATGTACAGTTACTGCATTAAACCGTGTCTTGAAAATATACTAGAGACCTGAATGTATAATTTAAAGTAAGTCACTATGTAATGCATGTATAATTACTGCATTAAAAAGTGTCTTGAAAATATACTAGAGACCTGAATGTATAATTTAAAGTAAGTCACTATGTAATGCATGTACAATCACTGCTCTGTGTCTTACTTGAAAGTATACTTGAGACTGCATTAAACAGTGACTCACTTCAAAATTGAATAGAGGGCGTGACCGTATCATTTAGAGAGACTATTTAATGCTTGTAAAATTACTTGAAATTACACCTCCACCCCCTCCTTTCAATTTTGAAGTAAGTGTACATGCATTACATAGTGGCTTACTTCAAGTTATATTCAAATTGACATAGCTTCTGCAAGCAACTGCCTCATGCTCTCAGTACTGAGTTCAGCTTTGTTGGATGCAGACATCATTTTGATTTTGCTCTTCAAACTTTTCTTCAGGATCGATCCTAAACAAAAATGCCTGTTTCAAATTGCCCGCTTTGTACAAGAATGTATTCCCGGATGAGCCAGCATCTTCAAGTATATCACAAGGTCAAGAACAAAGATGAGCGAAAGCTTTTGCTTTCTTTGGAGTCCGGCCGTGTCAATGTGAGGTGTTGCGTATGCCCCGTTGCTGGCTGTGGAAAGTCATCTACAAGGCTTGACCGGCACCTCAAGTCACACACGGAGCTGTCGAAAGCTGCAAAGGACAACGCACTCCGGCTCTGCAAAAGAAAGAGAGTTTTGGCACAACTTGCAGCACTTAGGGCCACTGAACCAGAGCTGCCACTTGTCAGCACCCTGGACTTGCTGCCTGTCATAGAGGATGCCGATGTGCCCTTTGCGGAGGAGGAGGAGGAGGAGGAGGAAGAGGAGGAGGAGGAGGTGAAGGAGGAGGTGAAGGAGGAGGAGGAGGTGAAGGAGGAGGAGGAGGAAGAGGAGGAGGAGAAGGAGGAGGTGAAGGAGGAGGAGGAAGAGGTGAAGGAGGTGGAGGAGGAAGAGGTGGAGGAGGAGGAGGAGAAGGAGGAGGAGGAAGAGGAGGAGGAGGTGGAGGAGGAGGAAGAGGAGGAGGTGAAGGAAGAGGAGGAGGTGGAGGAGGAGGAAGAGGAGTTGGAGGAGGAGGAGGTGGAGGAGGAGGAGGAGGAAGAGGAGGAGGAGGAGGAGGAGGAAGAGGAGGAGGAGGAGGAAGAGGAGGTGGAGGAGGAGGAGGAAGAGTGCAGCAACCCTGGCTGCAAAGAGAAGGTAGAGAGGTTGAAGATAGAAAAAAGCCGGTTGAACATGAGGATGGACACGCTGATCACCTCCCTGCGTGACGTGACCCGCCGGTACTGCAGGTTGCAGAAGAGGTCAGTATCTAAGGCTTCTGGAAGGTTAAGCAAGACGACGAGAAGACTGCTCTCTTCCCTCGGGTCTGGAGGTGACCCTCTTGCAAACACTGAGGCTTCCACCCTGCCGTCGGCCTCCACCAGCCAGCAGCCAGCCGGCGTTCAGGAGCCTGAGAGCCCCCCTGATCACGGGTTGACACTGAGTGAGTACACTTGCATTGTTTTAACTTGATGTTTTCTGAAATGTCATTGTCAGTGTGTTGACTGACAATTGGCTCTCCTCATTGTTCTTTGTGCACAGACACCATCATGGAGGAGTTCAGGGTCAACCAGCTCAGACCAGACCCTTCATCAAAGCACATTGATAACGTGAATGCAAAAATGTACCGTATAAAAAAGTTCCTGAGATACATGGCCGAGGGGAAGTCAAGCCTGAGCACCCTTTGCTTTTTAAATGAGACTAGCCGGATTCACGCGTAAGTCATTTTCTTATTATGTGTCTCTTGTAATAATGTTTTTAGAAAAAATTATAATAATAAAAATGAGTGTTTGTTTAATGCAGTGATTGTACATGCATTACATAGTGACTTCATTTAAATTATACATTCAGGTCTCAAGTATGTTTATAGAGGACATATTCAAGCCTCACTGAATGTCGTCCAACCTGTTGAAAGGGATGTGTGTTGTTTGTTTGTTTGTGTGCAGGTGGGTCAGCTCCCTGCGCAAGGCCCAAATGAAAGAGACAACCATCGACTACTACGTGCAGAACGTGTCTCAATTCATCACTTTCATCAGTGAAACTCCTCCACCTTCCTGCCGTCTTTCAAAGACGGTCCTTATTGGTCTGCGCAGGGAGATGCAGAGCGTAAAAAAATCGCTCAGGGGAAAAGTCGCCATGCACCGGACGTCTGTGAAAACCGGAGAAGAGCAAAGGGTGCTCAGCAAGGGAACAATTTTGCAGTGCCAGAGCCAGGCCAAGCAGGCCATCCCTAAAATTCTGGGTAAGTTTTTCCCCCCATTTAACCCTTGTATGGTGAGACCCGTTTTCATTTTTTATCAAAAGAAAAATTATACAATTAATAATTTTTTCAACTTCAGACTCATTGGCCTTGGCTCATTTTCTGTGAAGAATATATATCCGAACACATTTTCAATGACCACACACTGTACACCCCCCCTACACATTTATATTACACACAGGGTGTTCGGGTCCACTGGACCCGGGGCTAATAAAAGTGTGGAAAAAAATGTTAGGTCCTTTGTACCTTTACTCTGTCCTCCTCCTGTCAGGGCTTGCTGTTAGTGTGTGTGTGTGTGTGTGTGTGTGTGTGTGTGTGTGTGTGTGTGTGTGTGTGTGTGTGTGTGTGTGTGTGTGTGTGTGTTCTTGTATATGGTTTATGAGGACACAAATGTGTATTATGACATGGGTATTACAACGTAAACATGGTTTATGAGGACATCTGTGTCCTCATAAACCAAACGGCTTAAAAAAACATAATAAATAGTGTTTTTTGAAATTCAAAAAAGGCCAAAAGTTTTCTGTGATTGGTAGGTTTAGGGGTAGGGTTAGTGTAGGGGGATAGATTATACAGTTTGTACATTTGTAATACCATTACACCTATGGAGAGTCCCCATAAACCACATATCCAAGTGAGAGTGTGTGTGTGTGTAGTGTAGTGTAGTGTAGTGTAGTGTAGTGTAGTGTAGTGTGTGTGTGTGTGTGTGTGAGTGAGTGAGTGAGTGAGTGTGTGCATGCATGTGAGAGAGAGATTGTGTGTAAGTCTGAGAGAGTGTGAGTGCAAAAGTGAGTTTTGTTTCTACCCCTGCCGTTCCCGCACAAGGTCACAATTCTTAAATGTGATCTAACAAAGGTAAAGGGAAAATAATAACCATATTTGCTGTTTATATTGCTTGTAATTGGGATGAATTAAACATCTGTTGAGTATTTTAACATAAATTGTTTGATTATGTTGAATTAAAAACCCAAAAATGCAGCGGGTCCACCAGACCCACGAACACTGGCTGAATAACAAAAATATGAACACCACACAAGGGTTAACTCATTGTACTGACATATTGTAAAATTCACAAGAAATGTTCAACATGAACCCTGAGATTGTGCTCTGTGTTGTTTATAGCCCTGCTTGAAAGTGACGTGTCCACCAGAACCCTGCAGTGGGAATTTTATGGCCACCTGTCTGCTTACCTGGCAGCCCTCTATGGTCACCGAGGAGGGGTATATCAGAACATGACTATCAGGGAGGTAGAGGAGGCCCAGGAATGCCCAACAGAAAATGTGTTCCTGATCTACGTGAGTGTATTGCTTCCTTTTTATACATCAGGTGACCTTAATTTGTTTGATCTCTGTTCTGATTTGCTCTGTTTTTTGTGTGTGTGTGTCAACAGATACAGTACCACAAGACTAACCAGGCGTTTGGCCCAGCCCAGATTGCGGTAACAAGGGAGGAATATGACTGGATGCAGCGTTTCCTCAAGATAAGAGGAAGACTTCCCGGTGGCAGCACTGCGAAGTACTTTTTCTTCACGTCCACTTCCAAAATCTGCAAAAAACTTGTAACGTATTTCCGTGCCGCGTGGAAGTCAATGGGCCTACCCGGCAGCCCAAACTTCACGGATTTAAGAACATCCATCGCCAGCCATGTAAGGGTTTTCTCTCGTGAGGGGGCATATTTCAGAGACAGTCAGTTAGGTGTTCTCTCCTCAAACTGCTTTTGTTTTCTCTCTATTTCTAGGCCAAATTCACTCTTTCCGAGCCCGACTGGCTTAAGATATCAAAGTTTATGTGCCTCGACGTCCAGACGGCGGACAAGTTTTACGTAACCAACTTGTCCGCCAAGCAGGCACTTGAACGCCGTAGGTTTTTCGAGGCTGCGCTGGAAGGGGAGGACAACAGCCCAGCGGGGGTCAAGCGGGTGCGCAGTGGCAGTGAGCAGGAAACCCCTAGGAAGAAGGCGAAGGCAACAGAAGAATCCACTGCTGAGACGAGTCCCGAGACCAGCCAGGTAAATAGATATCCTGTAAACGTACTGAGTCTATAATGCTGTATTTATTGGCACAATGATGATCAATCCTCCCCCGTGTGTTTTCTTTGGAAGGGTGAAGCAGTGGTGTCCAGAAGCGGAGAAGGCCAGCAGAGAGTTTCACCAGTCCTCCCATCGCGAAACCCCTTTGTTTTGATTACTCCTTTAAGGTCATCGATAAAAATGTAACTTCGTACACGCCACATTTCCCCGCTCAAAGTTTGCCAGTTAAATAAAATGGCCAAGCAAAAGATAGTGAATGCCAGGGTGAAGCGGGCAATTCAAAAGCGCAGGGGGAAGAAGTAGGCTTTTTACTAGCCCTTCCCCAGCCCCCAGAATGACCAGTGTTTCTTTATTATCATTGCAGTGTTAATTCTCTTTTTTATGTTCTTTTTTTTAAATATTCTTTATAAATAATGTTATTAATAATACAACTATATTGTGTGTGATTTTACCTTCTAATAAAACTTGTTTGCTGTGTGAAAATTTTGTCTGTCATTTTTTCCTTTTATTATTGTTGGTTAAATGCATCATAGTCACTTATACAGGTCATTGACACAAATTGTAAGGTAACTTTTGTGGTAAGGTAACCCAGGTAAGCTTATCTAGTAACACTTTATAAAAACTGCACGTTAGCATTAGTAAACAGTTAAATAATAATTTATAAATCATTAATATACATTAACAAGCAATTACCTTAAAAAAAACAGCCTAAAGTGCCACCTAACTGCCTATTCTTCATCACTATGTCCACGAAGCTCCAGCAAGCACACGTAACGTTACGTCTCTAAAGTGGATTTACATAACCATATACATCTTAAACACGCTGATTTAATATGTCTATTTACATCTGAAAGGAAAATATTGTAGAAGTATTGCAGAAGTGCACATCACAACATGAAAAGTTGAGTATGAGTGATGTATGTGTGCTATTATGTAGGGGATAATTCACTGTTGTCAACACTGCTTATATTAGACAAATGTGCTGTAAATAAGGTAAATAAACAAATCTATAAAGTAACTATTTGTCCCTTATTACTGTTGATAAATTGAGGAACATTTAAGTTGGATAAAAAGTGAGTTAACACATCAGCTACACCCTCAGCATGTAGGCTAGTATTGAGCTCATAAATCACAGAGGTCATGTGAATCTTGTCTGTATGTTACAGGGACAGAAGAACACGCGTGTGTTTATCCAGTGGAGAGAGTCTCATGATGCTGAATGCTGTCATCAAAGGCTTTGAGTGAGTATACTACAGAAATGAAGAACAACATCTATTAAATCTTAAGTTGTAGTTTATTTGAATTATTTTTCTGATTCTTGATTTCTGTGCATTTGCTGCAGAGCTTTTGTGGTGGAGAAGGACCTGCAAGGAAAGATGATGGCGGCATTTGTTGGGGAAAAAAGGTTTTAGGGGTTTTACTAAAATATAAAGTAAGGTCATATTTGTTATTTT
Source organism: Rhinichthys klamathensis goyatoka (assembly GCF_029890125.1). Taxonomy (NCBI): domain Eukaryota; kingdom Metazoa; phylum Chordata; class Actinopteri; order Cypriniformes; family Leuciscidae; genus Rhinichthys; species Rhinichthys klamathensis. Next base: position 1,563,320 of record NW_026606747.1, read on the forward strand.
TAATACATAAATCAAATTACATTGTGCTGTTAAGATGACTGCTTTTGTATAATGTTTGTGCAATTTTGTAGGATCTGAGGATGAGGAGCTCAGAGCTGAATCCTGGAAACGGTGCTATGGATGTGATGGAGGGTCTCATAAGGGCAGGAGGAGTGATGGAGTGAGACCCTCCATCACTCATCCTGCCATTATGAGTCCCTCCATCACTCCACCTGCCATTATGAGACACTCCATCACTCCACCTGCCATTATGAGACCCCACACCTGCCCTTATGAGACCCTCCATCACTCCTCCTGCCATTATGAGTCCCTCCATCACTCCACCTGCCCTTATGAGACCCTCCATCACTCCTCCTGCCATTATGAGTCCCTCCATCACTCCACCTGCCATTATGAGACCCCACACCTGCCCTTATGAGACCCTCCATCACTCCTCCTGCCATTATGAGTCCCTCCATCACTCCTCCTGCCATTATGAGTCCCTCCATCACTCCACCTGCCATTATGAGACCCTCCATCACTCATCCTGCCATTATGAGTCCCTCCATCACTCCACCTGCCATTATGAGACACTCCATCACTCCACCTGCCATTATGAGACCCCACACCTGCCCTTATGAGACCCTCCATCACTCCTCCTGCCATTATGAGTCCCTCCATCACTCCACCTGCCCTTATGAGACCCTCCATCACTCCTCCTGCCATTATGAGTCCCTCCATCACTCCACCTGCCATTATGAGACCCTCCATCACTCATCCTGCCATTATGAGACCCTCCATCACTCCACCTGCCCTTATGAGACCCTCCATCACTCCTCCTGCCATTATGAGTCCCTCCATCACTCCACCTGCCATTATGAGACCCTCCATCACTCATCCTGCCATTATGAGTCCCTCCATCACTCCACCTGCCATTATGAGACACTCCATCACTCCACCTGCCATTATGAGACCCCACACCTGCCCTTATGAGACCCTCCATCACTCCTCCTGCCATTATGAGTCCCTCCATCACTCCACCTGCCCTTATGAGACCCTCCATCACTCCTCCTGCCATTATGAGTCCCTCCATCACTCCACCTGCCATTATGAGACCCTCCATCACTCATCCTGCCATTATGAGTCCCTCCATCACTCCACCTGCCATTATGAGTCCCTCCATCACTCCACCTGCCCTTATGAGACCCTCCATCACTCCTCCTGCCCTTATAAGACCCTCCATCACTCCACCTGCCATTATGAGTCCCTCCATCACTCCACCTGCCCTTATGAGACCCTCCATCACTCCTCCTGCCCTTATGAGACCCTCCATCACTCCACCTGCCCTTATGAGACCCTCCATCACTCCTCCTGCCCTTATGAGACCCTCCATCACTCCACCTGCCCTTATGAGACCCTCCATCTCTCCACCTACCCTGATGAGACCCTCCATCACTCCACCTGCCCTTATGAGACCCTCCATCACTCCACCTGCCATTATGAGTCCCTCCATCACTCCACCTGCCATTATGAGTCCCTCCATCACTCCACCTGCCATTATGAGTCCCTCCATCACTCCACCTCCATCACTCCACCTGCCATTATGAGTCCCTCCATCACTCCACCTGCCCTTATGAGACCCTCCATCACTCCTCCTGCCCTTATGAGTCCCTCCATCACTCCACCTGCCCTTATGAGTCCCTCCATCACTCCACCTGCCATTATGAGTCCCTCCATCACTCCACCTGCCCTTATGAGTCCCTCCATCACTCCACCTGCCCTTATGAGTCCCTCCATCACTCCACCTGCCCTTATGAGTCCCTCCATCACTCCACCTGCCATTATGAGTCCCTCCATCACTCCACCTGCCCTTATGAGACCCTCCATCACTCCACCTGCCATTATGAGTCCATCCATCACTCCACCTGCCATTATGAGTCCCTCCATCACTCCACCTGCCCTTATGAGACCCTCCATCACTCCTCCTGCCCTTATGAGACCCTCCATCACTCCACCTGCCCTTATGAGACCCTCCATCACTCCACCTGCCATTATGAGTCCCTCCATCACTCCTCCTGCCCTTATGAGACCCTCCATCACTCCACCTGCCCTTATGAGACCCTCCATCACTCCACCTGCCATTATGAGTCCCTCCATCACTCCACCTGCCATTATGAGTCCATCCATCACTCCACCTGCCATTATGAGTCCCTCCATCACTCCACCTGCCCTTATGAGACCCTCCATCACTCCACCTGCCCTTATGAGCCCCTCCATCACTCCACCTGCCCTTATGAGCCCCTCCATCACTCCACCTGCCATTATGAGTCCCTCCATCACTCCACCTGCCCTTATGAGCCCCTCCATCACTCCACCTGCCATTATGAGTCCCTCCATCACTCCACCTGCCCTTATGAGCCCCTCCATCACTCCACCTGCCCTTATGAGACCCTCCATCACTCCTCCTGCCCTTATGAGCCCCTCCATCACTCCACCTGCCCTTATGAGTCCCTCCATCACTCCTCCTGCCATTATGAGTCCCTCCATCACTCCACCTGCCCTTATGAGCCCCTCCATCACTCCACCTGCCCTTATGAGTCCCTCCATCACTCCTCCTGCCATTATGAGTCCCTCCATCACTCCACCTGCCATTATGAGTCCCTCCATCACTCCACCTGCCCTTATGAGACCCTCCATCACTCCACCTGCCATTATGAGTCCATCCATCACTCCACCTGCCATTATGAGTCCCTCCATCACTCCACCTGCCATTATGAGTCCCTCCATCACTCCTCCTGCCCTTATGAGACCCTCCATCACTCCACCTGCCATTATGAGTCCCTCCATCACTCATCCTGCCATTATGAGTCCCTCCATCACTCCACCTGCCATTATGAGACACTCCATCACTCCACCTGCCATTATGAGACCCCACACCTGCCCTTATGAGACCCTCCATCACTCCTCCTGCCATTATGAGTCCCTCCATCACTCCACCTGCCCTTATGAGACCCTCCATCACTCCTCCTGCCATTATGAGTCCCTCCATCACTCCACCTGCCATTATGAGACCCTCCATCACTCATCCTGCCATTATGAGTCCCTCCATCACTCCACCTGCCATTATGAGTCCCTCCATCACTCCACCTGCCCTTATGAGACCCTCCATCACTCCTCCTGCCCTTATAAGACCCTCCATCACTCCACCTGCCATTATGAGTCCCTCCATCACTCCACCTGCCCTTATGAGACCCTCCATCACTCCTCCTGCCCTTATGAGACCCTCCATCACTCCACCTGCCCTTATGAGACCCTCCATCACTCCTCCTGCCCTTATGAGACCCTCCATCACTCCACCTGCCCTTATGAGACCCTCCATCTCTCCACCTACCCTGATGAGACCCTCCATCACTCCACCTGCCCTTATGAGACCCTCCATCACTCCACCTGCCATTATGAGTCCCTCCATCACTCCACCTGCCATTATGAGTCCCTCCATCACTCCACCTGCCATTATGAGTCCCTCCATCACTCCACCTCCATCACTCCACCTGCCATTATGAGTCCCTCCATCACTCCACCTGCCCTTATGAGACCCTCCATCACTCCTCCTGCCCTTATGAGTCCCTCCATCACTCCACCTGCCCTTATGAGTCCCTCCATCACTCCACCTGCCATTATGAGTCCCTCCATCACTCCACCTGCCCTTATGAGTCCCTCCATCACTCCACCTGCCCTTATGAGTCCCTCCATCACTCCACCTGCCCTTATGAGTCCCTCCATCACTCCACCTGCCATTATGAGTCCCTCCATCACTCCACCTGCCCTTATGAGACCCTCCATCACTCCACCTGCCATTATGAGTCCATCCATCACTCCACCTGCCATTATGAGTCCCTCCATCACTCCACCTGCCCTTATGAGACCCTCCATCACTCCTCCTGCCCTTATGAGACCCTCCATCACTCCACCTGCCCTTATGAGACCCTCCATCACTCCACCTGCCATTATGAGTCCCTCCATCACTCCTCCTGCCCTTATGAGACCCTCCATCACTCCACCTGCCCTTATGAGACCCTCCATCACTCCACCTGCCATTATGAGTCCCTCCATCACTCCACCTGCCATTATGAGTCCATCCATCACTCCACCTGCCATTATGAGTCCCTCCATCACTCCACCTGCCCTTATGAGACCCTCCATCACTCCACCTGCCCTTATGAGCCCCTCCATCACTCCACCTGCCCTTATGAGCCCCTCCATCACTCCACCTGCCATTATGAGTCCCTCCATCACTCCACCTGCCCTTATGAGCCCCTCCATCACTCCACCTGCCATTATGAGTCCCTCCATCACTCCACCTGCCCTTATGAGCCCCTCCATCACTCCACCTGCCCTTATGAGACCCTCCATCACTCCTCCTGCCCTTATGAGCCCCTCCATCACTCCACCTGCCCTTATGAGTCCCTCCATCACTCCTCCTGCCATTATGAGTCCCTCCATCACTCCACCTGCCCTTATGAGCCCCTCCATCACTCCACCTGCCCTTATGAGTCCCTCCATCACTCCTCCTGCCATTATGAGTCCCTCCATCACTCCACCTGCCATTATGAGTCCCTCCATCACTCCACCTGCCCTTATGAGACCCTCCATCACTCCACCTGCCATTATGAGTCCCTCCATCACTCCACCTGCCATTATGAGTCCCTCCATCACTCCACCTGCCCTTATGAGACCCTCCATCACTCCTCCTGCCCTTATGAGACCCTCCATCACTCCACCTGCCCTTATGAGACCCTCCATCACTCCACCTGCCATTATGAGTCCCTCCATCACTCCTCCTGCCCTTATGAGACCCTCCATCACTCCACCTGCCCTTATGAGACAGTCCATCACTCCACCTGCCATTATGAGTCCCTCCATCACTCCACCTGCCATTATGAGTCCATCCATCACTCCACCTGCCATTATGAGTCCCTCCATCACTCCACCTGCCCTTATGAGACCCTCCATCACTCCACCTGCCCTTATGAACCCCTCCATCACTCCACCTGCCCTTATGAGCCCCTCCATCACTCCACCTGCCATTATGAGTCCCTCCATCACTCCACCTGCCCTTATGAGCCCCTCCATCACTCCACCTGCCATTATGAGTCCCTCCATCACTCCACCTTCCCTTATGAGCCCCTCCATCACTCCACCTGCCCTTATGAGACCCTCCATCACTCCTCCTGCCCTTATGAGCCCCTCCATCACTCCACCTGCCCTTATGAGTCCCTCCATCACTCCTCCTGCCATTATGAGTCCCTCCATCACTCCACCTGCCCTTATGAGCCCCTCCATCACTCCACCTGCCCTTATGAGTCCCTCCATCACTCCTCCTGCCATTATGAGTCCCTCCATCACTCCACCTGCCCTTATGAGACCCTCCATCACTCCTCCTGCCCTTATGAGTCCCTCCATCACTCCACCCTCCATCACTCCACCTGCCCTTATGAGTCCCTCCATCACTCCACCGGCCCTTATGAGTCCCTCCATCACTCCACCTGCCCTTATGAGTCCCTCCATCACTCCACCTGCCATTATGAGTCCCTCCATCACTCCACCTGCCCTTATGAGACCCTCCATCACTCCTCCTGCCCTTATGAGACCCTCCATCACTCCACCTGCCATTATGAGTCCCTCCATCACTCCTCCTGCCCTTATGAGACCCTCCATCACTCCACCTGCCATTATGAGTCCCTCCATCACTCCACCTGCCATTATGAGTCCATCCATCACTCCACCTGCCATTATGAGTCCCTCCATCACTCCACCTGCCCTTATGAGACCCTCCATCACTCCTCCTGCCCTTATGAGCCCCTCCATCACTCCTCCTGCCCTTATGAGCCCCTCCATCACTCCACCTGCCATTATGAGTCCCTCCATCACTCCACCTGCCCTTATGAGCCCCTCCATCACTCCACCTGCCATTATGAGTCCCTCCATCACTCCACCTGCCCTTATAAGCCCCTCCATCACTCCACCTGCCCTTATGAGTCCCTCCATCACTCCACCTGCCATTATGAGTCCCTCCATCACTCCACCTGCCCTTATGAGACCCTCCATCACTCCTCCTGCCCTTATAAGACCCTCCATCACTCCACCTGCCCTTATGAGACCCTCCATCACTCCACCTGCCATTATGAGTCCCTCCATCACTCCTCCTGCCCTTATGAGACCCTCCATCACTCCACCTGCCCTTATGAGACCCTCCATCACTCCACCTGCCATTATGAGTCCCTCCATCACTCCACCTGCCCTTATGAGTCCCTCCATCACTCCACCTGCCATTATGAGTCCATCCATCACTCCACCTGCCATTATGAGTCCCTCCATCACTCCACCTGCCCTTATGAGTCCCTCCATCACTCCTCCTGCCCTTATGAGACCCTCCATCACTCCACCTGCCCTTATGAGACCCTCCATCACTCCACCTGCCATTATGAGTCCCTCCATCACTCCACCTGCCCTTATGAGTCCCTCCATCACTCCACCTGCCCTTATGAGTCCCTCCATCACTCCACCTGCCATTATGAGTCCCTCCATCACTCCACCTGCCATTATGAGTCCCTCCATCACTCCACCTGCCCTTATGAGACCCTCCATCACTCCTCCTGCCCTTATGAGACCCTCCATCACTCCACCTGCCCTTATGAGACCCTCCATCACTCCACCTGCCATTATGAGTCCCTCCATCACTCCACCTGCCCTTATGAGACCCTCCATCACTCCACCTGCCATTATGAGTCCCTCCATCACTCCACCTGCCCTTATGAGTCCCTCCATCACTCCACCTGCCCTTATGAGTCCCTCCATCACTCCACCTGCCATTATGAGTCCCTCCATCACTCCACCTGCCCTTATGAGACCCTCCATCACTCCTCCTGCCCTTATGAGACCCTCCATCACTCCACCTGCCCTTATGAGACCCTCCATCACTCCACCTGCCATTATGAGTCCCTCCATCACTCCTCCTGCCCTTATGAGACCCTCCATCACTCCACCTGCCATTATGAGTCCCTCCATCACTCCACCTGCCCTTATGAGACCCTCCATCACTCCACCTGCCCTTATGAGCCCCTCCATCACTCCACCTGCCCTTATGAGCCCCTCCATCACTCCACCTGCCCTTATGAGACCCTCCATCACTCCTCCTGCCCTTATGAGTCCCTCCATCACTCCTCCGGCCCTTATGAGCCCCTCCATCACTCCACCTGCCCTTATGAGCCCCTCCATCACTCCACCTGCCATTATGAGTCCCTCCATCACTCCACCTGCCCTTATGAGCCCCTCCATCACTCCACCTGCCATTATGAGTCCCTCCATCACTCCACCTGCCCTTATGAGCCCCTCCATCACTCCACCTGCCCTTATGAGTCCCTCCATCACTCCACCTGCCATTATGAGTCCCTCCATCACTCCACCTGCCCTTATGAGACCCTCCATCACTCCTCCTGCCCTTATGAGACCCTCCATCACTCCACCTGCCCTTATGAGACCCTCCATCACTCCACCTGCCATTATGAGTCCCTCCATCACTCCTCCTGCCCTTATGAGACCCTCCATCACTCCACCTGCCCTTATGAGACCCTCCATCACTCCACCTGCCATTATGAGTCCCTCCATCACTCCACCTGCCCTTATGAGTCCCTCCATCACTCCACCTGCCATTATGAGTCCATCCATCACTCCACCTGCCATTATGAGTCCCTCCATCACTCCACCTGCCCTTATGAGACCCTCCATCACTCCACCTGCCCTTATGAGCCCCTCCATCACTCCACCTGCCATTATGAGTCCCTCCATCACTCCACCTGCCATTATGAGTCCCTCCATCACTCCACCTGCCCTTATGAGCCCCTCCATCACTCCACCTGCCCTTATGAGTCCCTCCATCACTCCTCCTGTCCTTATGAGACCCTCCATCACTCCACCTGCCCTTATGAGACCCTCCATCACTCCACCTGCCATTATGAGTCCCTCCATCACTCCACCTGCCCTTATGAGACCCTCCATCACTCCACCTGCCCTTATGAGCCCCTCCATCACTCCACCTGCCCTTATGAGCCCCTCCATCACTCCACCTGCCATTATGAGTCCCTCCATCACTCCACCTGCCCTTATGAGACCCTCCATCACTCCACCTGCCATTTTGAGCCCCTCCATCACTCCACCTGCCATTATGAGTCCCTCTATCACTCCACCTGCCCTTATGAGACCCTCCATCACTCCACCTGCCATTATGAGTCCCTCCATCACTCCACCTGCCCTTATGAGACCCTCCATCACTCCTCCTGCCATTATGAGTTCCTCCATCACTCCTCCTGCCCTTATGAGACCCTCCATCACTCCACCTGCCCTTATGAGTCCCTCCATCACTCCACCTGCCATTATGAGTCCATCCATCACTCCACCTGCCATTATGAGTCCCTCCATCACTCCACCTGCCATTATGAGTCCCTCCATCACTCCTCCTGCCCTTATGAGACCCTCCATCACTCCACCTGCCCTTATGAGACCCTCCATCACTCCACCTGCCATTATGAGTCCCTCCATCACTCCACCTGCCCTTATGAGTCCCTCCATCACTCCACCTGCCCTTATGAGTCCCTCCATCACTCCACCTGCCATTATGAGTCCCTCCATCACTCCACCTGCCATTATGAGTCCCTCCATCACTCCACCTGCCCTTATGAGACCCTCCATCACTCCTCCTGCCCTTATAAGACCCTCCATCACTCCACCTGCCCTTATGAGACCCTCCATCACTCCACCTGCCATTATGAGTCCCTCCATCACTCCACCTGCCTTTATGAGACCCTCCATCACTCCACCTGCCCTTATGAGTCCCTCCATCACTCCACCTGCCCTTATGAGTCCCTCCATCACTCCACCTGCCATTATGTGTCCCTCCATCACTCCACCTGCCCTTATGAGATCCTCCATCACTCCTCCTGCCCTTATGAGACCCTCCATCACTCCTCCTGCCCTTATGAGACCCTCCATCACTCCTCCTGCCATTATGAGTCCCTCCATCACTCCACCTGCCCTTATGAGACCCTCCATCACTCCACCTGCCCTTATGAGCCCCTCCATCACTCCACCTGCCCTTATGAGCCCCTCCATCACTCCACCTGCCATTATGAGTCCCTCCATCACTCCACCTGCCCTTATGAGCCCCTCCATCACTCCACCTGCCATTATGAGTCCCTCCATCACTCCACCTGCCCTTATGAGACCCTCCATCACTCCACCTGCCATTATGAGCCCCTCCATCACTCCACCTGCCATTATGAGTCCCTCTATCACTCCACCTGCCCTTATGAGACCCTCCATCACTCCACCTGCCCTTATGAGTCCCTCCATCACTCCACCTGCCCTTATGAGTCCCTCCATCACTCCACCTGCCCTTATGAGTCCCTCCATCACTCCACCTGCCCTTATGAGACCCTCCATCACTCCACCTGCCATTATGAGTCCCTCCATCACTCCACCTGCCCTTATGAGACCCTCCATCACTCCACCTGCCATTATGAGTCCCTCCATCACTCCACCTGCCCTTATGAGACCCTCCATCACTCCACCTGCCCTTATGAGTCCCTCCATCACTCCACCTGCCCTTATGAGACCCTCCATCACTCCTCCTGCCCTTATGAGTCCCTCCATCACTCCACCTGCCATTATGAGTCCCTCCATCAATCCACCCGCCCTTATGAGTCCCTCCATCACTCCTCCTGCCCTTATGAGTCCCTCCATCACTCCACCCTCCATCACTCCACCTGCCCTTATGAGTCCCTCCATCACTCCACCGGCCCTTATGAGTCCCTCCATCACTCCACCTGCCCTTATGAGTCCCTCCATCACTCCACTTGCCCTTATGAGACCCTCCATCACTCCACCTGCCCTTATGAGTCCCTCCATCACTCCTCCTGCCATTATGAGACCCTCCATCACTCCACCTGCCCTTATGAGTCCCTCCATCACTCCACCTGCCATTATGAGTCCCTCCATCACTCCACCTGCCCTTATGAGACCCTCCATCACTCCACCTGCCCTTATGAGACCCTCCATCACTCCTCCTGCCATTATGAGTCCCTCCATCACTCCACCTGCCCTTTTGAGACCCCCCATCACTCCACCTGCCCTTATGAGACCCTCCATCACTCCTCCTGCCCTTAGGAGTCCCTCCATCACTCCACCTGCCCTTATGAGACCCTCCATCACTCCTCCTGCCATTATGAGACCCTCCATCACTCCACCTGCCCTTATGAGACCCTCCATCACTCCACCTGCCCTTATGAGACCCTCCATCACTCCTCCTGCCCTTATGAGCCCCTCCATCACTCCACCTGCCCTTATGAGACCCTCCATCACTCCTCCTGCCATTATGAGACCCTCCATCACTCCACCTGCCCTTATGAGTCCATCCATCACTCCACCTGCCATTATGAGTCCCTCCATCACTCCACCTTCCCTTATGAGACCCTCCATCACTCCACCTGCCCTTATGAGACCCTCCATCACTCCTCCTGCCATTATGAGTCCCTCCATCACTCCACCTGCCCTTATGAGACCCTCCATCACTCCACCTGCCCTTATGAGACCCTCCATCACTCCTCCTGCCCTTATGAGTCCCTCCATCACTCCACCTGCTCTTATGAGACCCTCCATCACTCCTCCTGCCATTATGAGACCCTCCATCACTCCACCTGCCCTTATGAGACCCTTCATCACTCCACCTGCCCTTATGAGACCCTCCATCACTCCTCCTGCCATTATGAGTCCCTCCATCACTCCACCTGCCATTATGAGTCCCTCCATCACTCCACCTGCCCTTATGAGACCCTCCATCACTCCACCTGCCCTTATGAGTCCCTCCATCACTCCTCCTGCCCTTATGAGTCCCTCCATCACTCCTCCTGCCATTATGAGACCCTCCATCACTCCACCTGCCCTTATGAGACCCTCCATCACTCCTCCTGCCCTTATGAGACCCTCCAACACTCCACCTGCCCTTATGAGTCCCTCCATAACTCCACCTGCCCTTATGAGACCCTCCATCACTCCACCTGCCATTATGAGTCCCTCCATCACTCCACCTGCCCTTATGAGACCCTCCATCACTCCTCCTGCCATTTTGAGTCCCTCCATCACTCCACCTGCCCTTGTGAGACCCTCCATCACTCCACCTGCCCTTATGAGACCCTCCATCACTCCACCTGCCCTTATGAGTCCCTCCATCACTCCACCTGCCCTTATGAGACCCTCCATCACTCCACCTGCCCTTATGAGACCCTCCATCACTCCTCCTGCCATTATGAGTCCCTCCATCACTCCACCTGCCATTATGAGTCCCTCCATCACTCCACCTGCCATTATGAGTCCCTCCATCACTCCACCTGCCCTTATGAGACCCTCCATCACTCCACCTGCCCTTATGAGTCCCTCCATCATTCCTCCTGCCCTTATGAGTCCCTCCATCACTCCTCCTGCCATTATGAGACCCTCCATCACTCCACCTGCCTTTATGAGACCCTCCATCACTCCTCCTGCCCTTATGAGTCCCTCCATCACTCCACCTGCCCTTTTGAGTCCCTCCATTACTCCACCGGCCCTTATGAGTCCCTCCATCACTCCACCGGCCCTTATGAGACCCTCCATCACTCCACCCGCCCTTATGAGTCCCTCCAACACTCCACCTGCCCTTATGAGTCCCTCCATAACTCCACCTGCCCTTATGAGACCCTCCATCGCTCCACCTGCCATTATGAGTCCCTCCATCACTCCACCTGCCCTTGTGAGTCCCTCCATCAATCCACCTGCCCTTATGAGTCCCTCCATTACTCCACCTGCCCTTATGAGTCCCTCCATCACTCCACCTGCCCTTATGAGTCCCTCCATCACTCCGCCTGCCCATATGAGTCCCTCCATCACTCCACCTGCCCTTATGAGCCCCTCCATCACTCCATCTGCCCTTATGAGTCCCTCCATCACTCCACCTAACCAGCTTTTTAAAATTGTTTTTAAAACTAAACATTTCGACTATTTTAGCACAAATTAGCAGTAGCACCTCACTGCAGACACGAGATCCAGGGGGCGGAGTTGGATCCAGATTTAAGGGGTGGAGATTGGTAGGTTTAGGTATATGTAATGTGGGAGGAGTCGGTTTAAATGATTAAATGTTAAAACGGCTTGCCATAGCCTATAATGTATTGTAAGAAGTGTACTTTAGAGAAACTGGTGCTTGGGGAGAGGGTGACGCCTAAAATGTTTTAAAGTGTTTGCATGCAATACACATAACAACCCACGAGGGAATCAGAGTACGAAGCAATAAAAATTTAAAAAAGACTACAAAGCAGTTATGCTGCTGGACATAATATATGCTGCTGGACATCTGAATTTCCCCTGTGGGGATGAATAAAGACATCTATCTATCTATCTATCTATCTATCTATCTATCTATCTATCTATCTATCTATCTATCTATCTATCTATCTATCTATCTATCTATCTATCTATCTATCTATCTATCTTCGGACGTCATTGGTCACGTGATTTTGGTAGAACAAATTAAGCATTGATACAAATTGTTTAATTTTTTTTGACACACGCCTCGGACCTTTGATGCAAGCTGAAATGCAACAAAAGTGTAAATGCAACAAAAACAACAACACATTTAAGTTAATAACTCAGTGGAATCAAGCCACAACACAGAAAGAGTGACTGAGATCGCGAACCCGATTTACACTCCGGAGGAGAAGGTGGCGCTAATGCGCAGAAAAGCTGGACGACGACCGCCGGAAAACAAGTAGAGGAAGAAGAAGAAGAAGAAGAAGAAGAACGTCAGTGTAGCATAGCTCGAAATCTACAGCACAAACAAACAAACTAAGAAAATAGACGGAGAAACAGATCACGTTTTCACTTCATGTAAGTATGCTGCAGAACATTTCATCTCTCACAACATTAATATATATAACGTTATATAGGCTATGTGTCTCAGCGTATCATCCTGCGGTTCTCTCTCTCTCTCTCTCTCTGTGTGTGTGTGTGTGTGTGTGTGTGTGTGTGTGTGTGTGTGTGTGTGTGTGTGTGTGTGTGTGAGAGAGAGAGAGAGAGAGAGAGAGAGAGAGAGAGAGAGAGAGAGAGAGAGAGAGAGAAGAGAGAGAGAGAGAGAGAGAGAGAGAGAGAGAGAGAGAGAGAGAGTCGGTTTGCTGCATAATGTCAGTTTCAAATGTACCGTCAACAGCTCCTTAACGTTAACGTTACATAGACAGCAGTTTCTCTGTTTGTCCGGCTCCCTACATAGACGTCAGATCTGTGTGTGTGTGTGTATCAGACTCAGATCTGTGTGTGTCAGACCTGGGCATGATGTCGGGGGTCCAGCACACAGTGTGAACACATCACTGAAGTAGACTCAGATCTGTCTGTGTGTGTGTGTGTGTGTGTGTGTGTATCAGACCTGGGCATGATGTCGGGGGTTCAGCACACAGTCACTTCACTGGAGTAGACTCAGATCTGTGTGTGTGTGTGTGTGTGTGTGTGTGTGTGTGTGTGTGTATCAGACTCAGATCTGTGTGTGTGTGTGTATATCAGACTCAGATCTCTGTGTGTGTGTGTGTGTGTGTGTGTGTGTGTGTGTGTGTGTGTGTGTGTGTGTGTGTGTGTCAGACCTGGGCATGATGTCGGGGGTCCAGCACACAGTCACATCACTGGAGTAGACTCAGATCTGTGTGTCTGTGTGTGTGTGTGTATCAGACTCAGATCTGTGTGTGTGTGTGTGTGTATATCAGACTCAGATCTCTCTCTGTGTGTGTGTGTGTGTGTGTGTCAGACCTGGGCATGATGTCGGGGGTTCAGCACACAGTCACTTCACTGGAGTAGACTCAGATCTGTGTGTCTGTGTGTGTGTGTGTGTGTATCAGACTCAGATCTGTGTGTGTGTGTGTATATCAGACTCAGATCTCTGTGTGTGTGTGTGTGTGTGTGTGTGTGTGTGTGTGTCAGACCTGGGCATGATGTCGGGGGTCCAGCACACAGTCACATCACTGGAGTAGACTCAGATCTGTGTGTGTGTGTCAGACTCAGATCTGTGTGTGTGTGTGTATCAGACTCAGATCTGTGTGTGTGTGTGTGTGTATATCAGACTCAGATCTCTCTCTGTGTGTGTGTGTGTGTGTGTGTGTGTGTGTGTGTGTGTGTGTGTGTGTGTGTGTGTGTGTGTGTGTGTGTGTGTGTGTGTGTGTGTGTGTGTGTGTCAGACCTGGGCATGATGTCGGGGTTCAGCACACAGTCACATCACTGGAGTAGACTCAGATCTGTGTGTGTGTGTGTGTGTGTGTGTATCAGACTCAGATCTCTCTCTGTGTGTGTGTGTGTGTGTGTGTGTGTGTGTGTGTGTGTGTGTGTCAGACCTGGGCATGATGTCGGGGGTTCAGCACACAGTCACATCACTGGAGTAGACTCAGATCTGTGTGTGTGTGTGTGTGTATCAGACTCAGATCTGTGTGTGTGTGTATATCAGACTCAGATCTCTCTGTGTGTGTGTGTGTGTGTGTGTGTGTCAGACCTGGGCATGATGTCGGGGGTCCAGCACACAGTCACATCACTGGAGTAGACTCAGATCTGTGTGTCTGTGTGTGTGTGTGTCAGACTCAGATCTATGTGTGTGTGTGTGTCAGATCTGGGCATGATGTCGGGGGCTCCAGCGGTGCGCGTGAGCATCGAGTCGTCCTGCGAGCGGCAGGTGCAGGAGGTGTCTCTGGACGGCCTGGAGACCTACGCCCCCCCGCTCTCCATGTCCCAGAACCTGGCCAAGCTGGCGCAGCGGATCGACTTCGGCCAGAGCTCGGACGAGGACGAGGACGGGCTGGAGCGGGACAGCCAGCAGTGGAGCAAGCCGGAGGCCGAGGAGGACGAGGGTATGTGTGTGTCGGGCCGCTCACGATTACATGCAAATCCATTCTCAGGGCACAGATCTGATTGTACAGTCGTCGACATTTGAAGTGGATCAAAACCTTTCATCAAAGTTATACATGAATCTTGAACAATACCCGTTCTTGCCTTTCATGAACTTTTATGATCCACTTCAAATGTGGCCTACTGTAGTTTACTGTTTTCTTATTCGACTGCGGTAGATAATGGGTCTAGAAGGGAAAACCTTAACCTTGAAATTTATTTAGTTTTTCATCCCAATTTAGTCAACCCAATATTACAGAACAAATGCCCTTTCAGCCGACTACAATCTTCATTACACACAGTCTTCTGTAATAAAGCAATGCAGAACATTTGATTTTAATTTTGATAAATAAATTACAAACAATAGGACTAATACAATAGAAAAAAAAAAAAATGATATTTTTATATTTACTTTTATATTTTATATATCCCCCCCCCCCCCCTTCTCTCTCTCTCTTTCTCTCTCTCTCCAGGTATGGTGAAGTTCCAGCCGTCGCTGTGGCCGTGGGACTCGGTGCGTAATAACCTGCGCAGCGCTCTCACGGAGATGTGTGTGTTGCACGACGTGCTCAGTGTGCTCAAGGACAAGAAGTACATGGCGCTCGACCCCGTGTCCCAGGATCCCTCAGTGGGAAAGGTCAGTTTATTCTGTGGTTCGAGCGGGCGTATATATACCCTTTCCCGTCTGTGGGGTTGTGAAGTTCGGATGTCTCTGTAATGCGCTGTCGTGTCCTCGTGTGCAGACGCCGCAGGTGTTCCAGCTGCTCAGCAAGAAGAAGTCTCTGGCCACGGCCGCGCAGCTGCTGCTGAGAGGGGCGGAGAAGCTCACCAAGTCTGTGGTGGAGAACCAGGAGCAGCGGCGGCAGCGCGACTTCAACTCGGAGCTCCTGCGCCTGCGCTCGCAGTGGAAACTGCGCAAAGTCGGAGACAAGATCCTGGGGGATCTCAGTTACCGCAGTGCCGGTAATGCAGTGATTTATCAGTTAGTGCGGCTGGGATGAGCAAAACATTATATCACGCTATTTTTCAAAACTGTACACTATGGTATTTTAATTTTTTTCAACCATTACTGGGTGTTAACCACATTTTCTACTGATTGAGAGAGGAAATACTGCAGTAGATTGGCTTAGATTGCCCTATTTTACTGTCATGAGTGAATATTGTAGAGAAATCCCACACTTGTGTTAATACAGGTCTGTTTACAAAGAGGTCCAGCAGGAGGCGCTGTAGGAGCGGCTGGTTTCCACGGCAACGGCTGAACACAAAGCAGCTCAGCGCTCATAAATGCTGCTTTATCAGGAAAGATAAAGAAAGATTCAAATGAAATAACATATCGAAACTTTGCTAAAGACAGTCAGTTCCCTTCAAAGATACATTCATATAAAAACACCCGGGCCGCGTTTTGACTTCGTTCGTCTTATCACTCAAAATATGATTCTATGTTGACTTAAATGTATGGATTACAGCCTATCGTGTTCAGTTTATTCAAATATATAAATATAATCTGCAGTATTTGTCATACAAGTGCTGAAGTGTTTAAAGGGATAGTTCACCCAAAAAACCCTCAAGCCATCCTACAGGTAGGTGTATATGACTTTCTGCTTTCAGACAAACACAATCAGAGGTATATTAAAAATATCCTGTCTCTTCCAAGCGTTATAATGGCAGCGAGTAGCGCCTGATGTCTTGGGCCGGACCTCGACTCGCGTACGGCACTGATTATAGTTTATAAAGCTTTAAATATGAATATTTTTCGTACTTAAACGCATGGCTTCGCTTCAGAAGGTCTTTATTTAACCCTCCGGAGTCGTGTGGATTACTTTTATGATGGATGGATGCACTTTTTTTGGGCTTCAAAATCTCAGGCACCATTAACTCCCATTATAAAGCTTGGATGAGCCAGGACATTTTTTAATACTTCTGATTGTGTTCGTCTGAAAGAAGAAACTCATATACTCCTAGGATGGCTTGAGGGTGAGTAAATAAATCATGGGCTAATTTTCATTTTTGGGTGAAGTAACCCTTAAATATGTGTCGCTGGCGTTTCAGGCTCTCTGTTCCCGCATCACGGCACGTTTGAGGTCCTCAAGAACACAGACCTGGACCTGGATAAGAAAATCCCCGATGATTATTGCCCGCTCAACGTGCAGATCCCCAGCGAACTGGAGGGATCCGCCTACATTAAGGTCAAATTCAAGAATAGCAGTGATGTAACTCGCCTGACATCAGATGTTGTTTTCCCCAAGATAAAGTGTGTGTGTGTGTGTCTTTGCGCAGGTGTCCATTCAGAAACAGTCTCCTGATATCGGAGACCTCGGCACAGTCAATCTCTTCAGAAGACAAGCTAAAGCTAAACCGGGTAAACTCAACTCCGGTCAAACTATTCTCGCATGTGGTGCTAGATATTGGGAATAATTATAACTGAATAAATATGGGTAATTTTACTGTTCTCTTTAAATAGTCATTAAAACTTCAGTTTGCCTGAAAATGAAACATTTTCATTGTTCTGTAGGGATTTCTTTGAGATATTTTTTAGAATGGATGTCACCAAATAGTTTTGGTCACAATTGACTTCCATTTTATGGACAATTACATTAGTAAAGATGGCAAAGTGTTTATTTTTGGGCGAACTGTCCCTGTAGGTTTCCACGACCGCGCCAGTCGGTTTAATAGCATCTCTGATTTAAATGTATTTCTAAAATTCTGCTTGAACTATTTGTTCACCTTAATAATCGTGGAGGTTTTGAATGGCAGAGCAAACGCATGTTTGGTGGACGCAGACGCTCTTGTGTGTAAATGCTGGATCATGTGTGATCTGATCATGTTCTCCTCTCTCAGGGTCTCAGATGTGGCATTTAAAGCTCGAAGCTGCTCAGAATGTGCTGCTGTGTAAGGAGATTTTCGCCCAGCTCTCACGTGAAGCCGTTCAGATCAAATCACAGATTCCTCACATCGTCGTCAAGAACCAGATCATCTCGCAACCCTTTCCTGGTATGTACCTTAACAGTTAATCATTTAGCAGACGCTTCTATCCACAGCTGCTTACAAATGAGCAAGAGCAACATGACAAGCAACACACACACCTAGTAATACCTAGTAATCAGTGTTTGGAATAACGAGGTTATTTTTTCAGTAACGGGGTAATCTAACTAATTACTTTTCCCGTTGTTACAACGCTGTTAACGTTACTGGGTACAAACTTGTCAAACTGTGCAGCCTCTCTGCTCAACCCGTAAATAAATGCATCGATCGGCCAATGTTGTCTGAGTTATTCAATGGTCTAGTGGTAGATCTTTTGCCAAGCGTGTCAGAGGTTACGGGTTCTAATCCACGCTAGTATAGTTTTTATTTCTCTTATCAAAACCGAATATGTTCATCAGTGGTTACAGTCTATATCAAGAAGGGACACGTTTGTGTGCATTTTATTTTGTGATTTCACCGGAACGAATAGAGAGTCTCCACAATGGCGATACATTGAAGAGCGCGTCCGAGTGAAGACTGCACGAGCCACAAGAGAACAACTGTGTATGCAACTGATAGCAGAGGACACGAGCGCTCAGCTTGAGTTAAAAAACAACACATTTTAGCGCTAGATCTCTTATTTAATAGCGAACTAAAAGAATGCTCTGCTAGTTAACTGGAGATGTTTTATTTATTTGTATTAGGTGCATCCGTGCCTCAATGTTTCAAAACGTGGTGGGTACAAAATGACTCATGACTAAATCAGGCGGGGACGCGTATGGTGTAACGGTTTACTTATCTTACAAAGATAATACTTGAAGTGCAGGATAAACCTCTTGCTGTCTGTCGACGTGCAGTAAATATAGAAAGTTGTGTACAAACACCTGTCTGTTCTACTCATTTCAACTGACTTGTGAAAACTGCTAAAAAAAATCCAAATTCTTGACATATAGCAACTTTTTTTTTAACAGTAACGCAAATAGTTACTTTCCCTGGTAACGAGTTACTTTTATTATAGAGTAATTCAGTTACTAACTCAGTTACTTTTTGGACTATAACTAATTTCTTTTTGAAAGTAACGTTCCCAACACTGCTAGTAATTAACTTAAATCATGAAACTTATTCAATTTAACAGCAATTTATTAACAGTTTAACAAATAACATTCTTAATGTTATTTTTCTCTCTCTCACAAATTCCATTTTATTTTTACCCAGTTCTTTCCTTTTTATTTTGTCTACAAGAAAACATTCGAGTCTATGACGGATTTCCAACAAATGCTGGGTTCCCGCATTTTTTATGTTTAATATTTATTTATTTATTTTATATTTTTAATGAAACCTGAGAGCTTTCTGTCCCTCCATCGACAGCAACGTCATTGCAACTTTCAAGGCCCAGAAAGGTAGTAAAAACATGGTTAAAATAGTGCATGTGACTCCAGTGGTTCAACCTTGATATTATGAAGCGACGAGAATACTCTTTGTGCACAAAACCCCCCATAAGAACATCTTTATTCCACAATCTCTTCTCTTCCGTGTCATTCTCCTCCGCTGTGGACGTAGTGCAAACAGTGCAGCGCTTCCTGGTTCTACGCCAGATCGCCGGCTCGTTATTGGCCAGCATCACACACATGACCAGCGTCGGCCAATAGTGAGCCTACGTTCTGACGTGATTAACCCTTTAAGGTGTACATTATACTGTACAAGAGTAATACATTTCTATCGCAGTTTCTTTCTTAAACCAAACTTGTATTTTGACGAGTTGCCGTGTAGAACTTCTTCTGTCATGTGATGATAGTTTCTCTCAAATGAAATGTTGTCAAAGTGAGAACATTAAACCGCAAAAGGCCTACTGAATGGCGCAGACGTGCGGTTCCGTTACGCATCCATTGCATCGCGCGCTGTCACCATCAAGCCGGCGTAAACTCGTGTTTCCTTGATGCCTCGCCACAGCCAATCACCAGCACTGGATTTGGGCACATCATACATGCTGCATGCTTGTTGTTTCACTGACTTTGACCAGATTAACCCCTCAAGTATCGACATTTGGTGCCGAACAACAAGATTTTATATTAGCATGTGTTCACACCACCCCTATTCTAGAATAACAATAAATCTAAAAGAACGGCAAACGTCTATCATTATTATTTTTATTTCTAGTGTAACTGTCCTGTGTGTGTGTGTGTGTGTGTGTGTGTGTTCAGGTCTGCAGCTGTCCATCTCTCTCTGCCACTCCACTGGAGAAAAGAAAAACCAAAGAGCTTCACCAGACAAGAGCAAACCAGACGACCACCTGTATGTGTTAGAGCACAACCTCCACCAGCTCATACGAGAGGTACACACACACACACACACACACACTCACACTCACACTCACACACTCACCCAGACGACCATCTGTATGTGTTAGAGCACAACCTCCACCAGCTCATACGAGAGGTACACACACACACACACACACACACTCACACTCACACTCACACACTCACCCAGACGACCATCTGTATGTGTTAGAGCACAACCTCCACCAGCTCATACGAGAGGTACACACACACACACACACACACACACACACACACTCACACTCACACTCACACTCACACTCACACACTCACCCAGACGACCACCTGTATGTGTTAGAGCACAACCTCCACCAGCTCATACGAGAGGTACACACACACATACACACACACACACACACACTCTCACACACACACACAC
Source organism: Rhinichthys klamathensis goyatoka (assembly GCF_029890125.1). Lineage (NCBI taxonomy): Eukaryota > Metazoa > Chordata > Actinopteri > Cypriniformes > Leuciscidae > Rhinichthys > Rhinichthys klamathensis. The sequence continues at coordinate 1,583,975 of NW_026606747.1, forward strand.
ACACACACACACACACTCACACTCACACACTCACCCAGACGACCACCTGTATGTGTTAGAGCACAACCTCCACCAGCTCATACGAGAGGTACACACACACACACACACACACACACACACACACACTCACACTCACACTCACACACTCACCCAGACGACCATCTGTATGTGTTAGAGCACAACCTCCACCAGCTCATACGAGAGGTACACACACACACACACACACACACACACACACACACACACACACACACACACACACACACACACACTCACACTCACACTCACACTCACACACTCACCCAGACGACCACCTGTATGTGTTAGAGCACAACCTCCACCAGCTCATACGAGAGGTACACACACACACTCACACTCCAGAGACAGCCGCTTTGGTCATCACTGAGTCTGAGGTGTGTGTTCCTGTAGTTCCACAAGCAGACGCTGAGTTCGGTGGTGATGCCGCACCCGGCCAGCGCCCCGTTCAGCCACAAGCGCCTGCGGATGGCGGGACCCATGGCCTACGACAAGGCCGAGATCAGCGCTCTGCAGCAGAGCGAAGGACTCCTGGAGAAGATCATCAAACAGGCCAAACACATCTTCCTGAGGAGCAGGTGCGCCACACACACACACACACACACACACACCCTTCACACAGAAAGTGACTTCACCTCTTTTCCTCAGTACGGTAATCTAGAAGTCATTAGGGGTGTAACGGTACATGTATTCGTATTGAACCGTTTCGGGTCGAGGCTTCCGGTTCGGTACGCATACAAACCGAACGATTCCTTGGACCATTTTTCCTGACGACAAAATCCGCGCTGGTGCGATCACCACAACGTTGCGCAACATCAAATGGCAAGCGTAATGAAAGCGGAACGAAACTGCGCCACTCATTATGTGCTTCACGGACCGTTTATCAGTTCGGACCAGGAACATCTGTGCAGCGTGAGCCGATCTCGATCAAGCGACACTGTTACAACACAGTGCTAAGAGATCCAGTAAAGAAAACATTTGAATTCGCCACTGAAGTAATAACATCGCTGCGAGATCTAGTGAGAAGCATTCACATTTCTCCGTTATTAACCGTAGATCTCTATTAGATCAAACAGCACTGACGTGGACACCAGGAGAAACATTGTGCCGTGAATGAACTAGTAATACTTTACGTCCACAGACCAGCAACATTCACCATAACTGTAACCAGTTTGGCTGGAATAGTGAAATGCTTTCAAGTACTTCACACATCTTTTTCCAGCACTTCAAAACTCAAATATTATATAAATAAATATATGAAGAGTTCAGATGCAAAAGCCTCTATAAGTGCCAATTGAAATTTTCTTCTAGAATGATCATTTTTATGAAGCTTGTATATTAAGTTCAGTAATTTCACTCAAATGACAATTAATAGGTAATCTTCATTGCCATTTAAGTGAAATTACTGAACTTAAATATACAAGCTTGATAAAAATGATCATTCTAGAAGAAAATTTCAATTGGCACTTATAGAGGCTTTTGCATCTGAACTCTTCATATATTTAAATGTTATTTTTAATGTGATGACCAAAATATTATTTGTTCATCCTTCAAAGATGACACCCATTTATAAACCTGAACGTTTCAAGATGTAGGAAAACTCACACTTATTTAAAAATATTTTTTCTTTTTACAAATAGGAAATTCTCTGGCATTTCTTACTTTTTGCTGTATCGAAAACGTACCGAACCGTGACTTTAAACCGAGGTACGTACCGAACCGTGATTTTTGTGTACCGTTACACCCCTAGAAGTCATATAGTCACTAAAACGCCATGCAAGGCTGCATATGAACTGAGAAATTGGGTCGAGAAGTTCTACAAACTGCAAAGAGAAGTTGGGGTGTGCGATGATGACTAATGATGTCGGGATATTTTCTGGGATTTTGGCTATAATGATAATTACAATATTTTGCTGAGTGTTTTTGTGCTGGTTCGTGGACGGCCGACTCTCTCAGCTTTTCATGGCCTTCAGATTCTGTTCAGAATATATGCATTATAAAGGAATTTAGTTTTCTAACCCTATTAGATTTATGCATCATCTTTGTAAAATTCTTACATTTAATTAGGTGTTCAAGCACGAAGTGCTGAAAACCTATTGTATTTGTACTGATTTTTATTATTAGGTGTTCAAGCACGAAGTGCTGAAAACCTATTGTATTTGTACTGATTTTTATTATTAGGTGTTCAAGCACGAAGTGCTGAAAACCTATTGTATTTGTACTGATTTTTATTATTAGGTGTTCAAGCACGAAGTGCTGAAAACCTATTGTATTTGTACTGATTTTTATTATTATTATTAGGTGTTCAAGCACGAAGTGCTGAAAACCTATTGTATTTGTACTGATTTTTATTATTATTATTATTATTATTATTCTTCTGCCGTAAAACGCATCGTGCAGAACAAACCGTAAGTGCTGGAGCTCTGAAACTTTGTCAGATGGTAGTTACAAAAATCGAGGAGAGCCTCAGAAAGTATGACCCCGATTGGCCTATAGGTGGCGCTACAGCAATCAATTGCGCGAAACTGCTCATAACTCCTAAACCGTATGTCGTAGACTCAAGTGTCTTATATCATTGGAAAGCTGGAGGCCTGAAGAACAAAACGTATATCTCCGATTTCATTTCCGGTATGCAAATTTTTCCGCCATTTAGAATTTTGTCAAAAACCTACTTTTGCGAACTAGTCCCTGGTTTTTTGCCCGATCAAAACCAGACAAATGCATACATGTTCTCTGGAGTCTGAATATCAATATTCATTGAAAAAAAGTTGAATTTTCGATTCACGGTCGCTAGGGGGAGTAAAATGATCGTTGTGGGAGGAGCCTATTTTACTAAAATGGCTATAACTCGAGAAAGAAATGAGATATCTTCACCAAACTTGGAACACATGTGTATGAGTTCAATCCGAGGTCACAGTAAAAAAATCGCGTCGACCTAACACTAGGTGGCGCTATAACACACAAAAAACCTAAATGGGGCTATGACAACCTGACCGTTAGTCCGATTGACTTGAAAATTGGTATGCAGTGTCTTGGTCCAAGGTGCCATGTGTGTGTATGAGGAAATTGGCGTAACTAAAAAAACATGGCCGCCATCGGCCAATGAATTTGAGCACCTATTAGACGAGGTTAACGGAGGCCAATCGGAACGAAACTCGATGGGCATGTTCGACTCATGGCCAAAGAGGTCTGTAAGAGTTTTGAAAGAAATTGGCCACTAGTTGGCGCTAACGAGTTTTACGGCTCTGTAATCACGTGGTGTTGCACACATCCCCAAAATATGCATATCATTTGATACATCTCCTCAGGTTGAACAACTTTGCCTCTAGAACAATTGCTGTCAATCAAATCGTTCATTAAATATTCACGAATATGTTAAAAACCTACTTTTGCGAACTAGTCCCTGGATTTTCGCCCGATCGGAACCAGACCAGTCTAGGACAATTCTCTGGACTCTCTAGATCAATAATCATTGAAAAAAAGTTGAACTTTTGCATTTTTCGTATGGCTATAACAGGGTCATTTAGAAAAGGGGCGTGTCAAATACACACAAAAGCCTATAAATCATAAATAAAAACTCAGTACTAAACAAAAATTGGTGAGCATATGTGTCATAACATGGTGAAGAAGCATGCAAAGTTTCATGGAGATCAGACCATAGTTGGCGCTAAAACTGTCAAAAAGCTTTAAAACCATACATTTCCTATGGTAAATTGCCTGTATTGGCTGTAAATGCTGATCTCTTAAATGAATGCTCAGATCTTCTTTAAAAACGGTCAAGAACATGTGTAATATCACTCTGTACGGCATTGAAAAATTTCAGACAAATCAGACAAAATTTGCCTCTATAATTAATTGTCACAGGAAGCCTCAAAACGAAAGTAAAACATTGGGCCACGCCCCCCAAGTACAAATTCACTCATAACTCGAAAACGGAAAGTCTCTGCGCGCTCAAATTTTGATGGTAAGGTCCTCTCGGGGATCTTGATCCAAATCTATCGTCGCGGGGCTCGGGAGCGCCCCCCCCCCCCCCCCCCCCCCCCGAGGATCGCTAATCTGTGAGAACCCCAACTTGAAACGGCTGTAACTCTTGATCCAGACCATCTAGATCCTTGTGGAAGAGCTTGTTGGAAAGGGCCCGTCCTCATCTAGCTTCGATTCGAGTTTGGTGCGATTTGGCCTGGGCATTCCCGAGATATAAGCCCACAAAGATATGCATTTAAACGGACATTACTCCCGCCCCCAATCACCCAGCAACACCGGAATGGTCTTGATCAACAGAGCTCCTCTAACACTATCTAAGTTCTGAGTTTCAGATTTTTTCACTTTCTCGTTCCCGAGATATAAGTAAAAAAAAAAAAACGAATTTCCCGTCATTCATTTCAACCGTTTATGTAGGCTGTAAAACCGCTGTTGTCCACTAGAGGGAGCAACAGCATTAGACGTTTTTAATCTTTTTAACCAGTTTTCAGCAATGGCTAACAAACAAATGCTTAAAGATATTTATTATGTTGGAAATAATATTTATAATAAATAATATAATATTAAATAATGATTTATTAGAAAGTTTAATATTTTTACATCACAAATAAATATCTGAAATGCTTAAGGACCACAAAAAGAGATTTTCACAATATCATAACCCAAAATTGTGTGTGTGTGTGTGTGTAAGCATGCACAATGGAATTCACATTGAAAGACTGGTTTGCTTTAGTGCACAATATTGATTAAACCAAGTAGTTCAAAATAAAAGTGGTACTATAGCAATAAGTGGTCTTCTACTACCCTCTGCTGGACATTATACTTATTAATAGTCTTTTCACATGTGCTTTTGCATTCATATATTTAGACACTAAAAAATAACCTTATGTGACAATTACTATAATAACAATCATATTTTGTCTTTCAATTCACTTTACTGTTCTGAAGCTTCACATAATTGCTAGCAACGTGGTAAATCATGGTAAATCACGATAGAAACATGGTAAATCACAGTAAATAATATTATTACATGGTGTATCATGGTAAATCATGCTAGCAATGTGATTAATCATGGTAAAGAATGTTACAACCCTGGTAAATCATCCTATAACATGGTAAATCAAGGTAAACTAAGACAAATCAAGGTAAACTAAGACAAATCAAGGTAAACTATGATAAAGCATGCTAGAATCATATTACATCTTAGGCTACTAGAATGTGTTCAATTGTGGTAAATCATGCAAGAACAGGGTAAACTATGGTAAATCATACTGTAACATAGTAAATCATTAACAATCACACTGAAATGTTGTATATCATGGCAAATCATGCTAAAACATGGTCTATTCCATCTATGATGTCAGTGGTTAAATGCTTGCTACATAAACCTTAATGTCTTTTGATGCTTTTGAGCTTAACTGTCTTAACTGTCTTAACTGTCTTAAATGCTTGAACACCGCTAAATGCTGCTAGCAGCTTTAATTATTATTATTATTATTATTATTCTTCTGCCGTAAAACGCATCGTGCAGAACAAACCGTAAGTGCTGGAGCTCTGAAACTTTGTCAGATGGTAGTACAAAAATCGAGGAGAGCCTCAGAAAGTATGACCCCGATTGGCCTATAGGTGGCGCTACAGCAATCAATTGCGCGAAACTGCTCATAACTCCTAAACCGTATGTCGTAGACTCAAGTGTCTTATATCATTGGAAAGCTGGAGGCCTGAAGAACAAAACGTATATCTCCGATTTCATTTCCGGTATGCAAATTTTTCCGCCATTTTGAATTTTGTCAAAAACCTACTTTTGCGAACTAGTCCCTGGTTTTTCGCCCGATCAAAACCAGACAAATGCATACATGTTCTCTGGAGTCTGAATATCAATAATCATTGAAAAAAAGTTGAATTTTCGATTCACGGTCGCTAGGGGGAGTAAAATGATCGTTGTGGGAGGAGCCTATTTTACTAATATGGCTATAACTCGAGAAGTAAATGAGATATCTTCACCAATCTTGGAACACATGTGTATGAGTTCAATCTGAGGTCACAGTAAAAAAATCGCGTCGACCTAACACTAGGTGGCGCTATAACACACAAAAAACCTAAATGGGGCTATGACAACCTGACCGTTAGTCCGATTGACTTGAAAATTGGTATGCAGTGTCTTGGTCCAAGGTGCCATGTATGTGTATGAGGAAATTGGCGTAACTCAAAAAACATGGCCGCCATCGGCCAATGAATTTGAGCACCTATTAGACGAGGTTAACGGAGGCCAATCGGAACGAAACTCGATGGGCATGTTCGACTCATGGCCAAAGAGGTCTGTAAGAGTTTTGAAAGAAATTGGCCACTAGTTGGCGCTAACGAGTTTTACGGCTCTGTAATCACGTGGTGTTGCACACATCCCCAAAATATGCATATCATTTGATACATCTCCTCAGGTTGAACAACTTTGCCTCTAGAACCATTGCTGTCAATCAAATCGTTCATTAAATATTCACGAATATGTTAAAAACCTACTTTTGCGAACTAGTCCCTGGATTTTCGCCCGATCAGAACCAGACCAGTCTAGGACAATTCTCTGGACTCTCTAGATCAATAATCATTGAAAAAAAGTTGAACTTTTGCATTTTTCGTATGGCTATAACAGGGTCATTTAGAAAAGGGGCGTGTCAAATACACACAAAAGCCTATAAATCATAAATAAAAACTCAGTACTAAACAATAATTGGTGAGCATATGTGTCATAACATGGTGAAGAAGCATGCAAAGTTTCATGGAGATCGGACCATAGTTGGCGCTAAAACTGTCAAAAAGCTTTAAAACCATACATTTCCTATGGTAAATTGCCTGTATTGGCTGTAAATGCTGATCTCTTAAATGAATGCTCAGATCTTCTTTAAAAACGGTCAAGAACATGTGTAATATCACTCTGTACGGCATTGAAAAATTTCAGACAAATCAGACAAAATTTGCCTCTATAATTAATTGTCACAGGAAGCCTCAAAACGAAAGTAAAACATTGGGCCACGCCCCCCAAGTACAAATTCACTCATAACTCGAAAACGGAAAGTCTCTGCGCGCTCAAATTTTGATGGTAAGGTCCTCTCGGGGATCTTGATCCAAATCTATCGTCGCGGGGCTCGGGAGCGCCCCCCCCCCCCCCGAGGATCGCTAATCTGTGAGAACCCCAACTTGAAACGGCTGTAACTCTTGATCCAGACCATCTAGATCCTTGTGGAAGAGCTTGTTGGAAAGGGCCCGTCCTCATCTAGCTTCTATTCGAGTTTGGTGCGATTTGGCCTGGGCATTCCCGAGATATAAGCCCACAAAGATATGCATTTAAACGGACATTACTCCCGCCCCCAATCACCCAGCAACACCGGAATGGTCTTGATCAACAGAGCTCCTCTAACACTATCTAAGTTCTGAGTTTCAGATTTTTTCACTTTCTCGTTCCCGAGATATAAGTAAAAAAAAAAAACGAAGAATGTGTTCAATTGTGGTAAATCATGCAAGAACAGGGTAAACTATGGTAAATCATACTGTAACATAGTAAATCATTAACAATCACACTGAAATGTTGTATATCATGGCAAATCATGCTAAAACATGGTCTATTCCATCTATGATGTCAGTGGTTAAATGCTTGCTACATAAACCTTAATGTCTTTTGATGCTTTTGAGCTTAACTGTCTTAACTGTCTTAACTGTCTTAAATGCTTGAACACCGCTAAATGCTGCTAGCAGCTTTAATTATTATTATTATTATTAGGTGTTCAAGCACGAAGTGCTGAAAACCTATTGTAATTGTAAGGATTTTTATTATTATTATTATTATTATTATTCTTCTGCCGTAAAACGCATCGTGCAGACCAAACCGTAAGTGCTAGAGACTTGAAACTTTGTCAGATGGTAGTACAAAAATCGAGGAGAGCTTATCAAATTATGAGCCCGATTGGCCCATAGGTGGCGCTATAGCAACCAATTGCGCAAAACTGCTCATAACTCCTAGACCGTAAATCGTAGACTCAAGTGTCTTATATCATTGGAAAGCTGGACTCCTGACTTAAAAAACGTATATCTCCGATTTCATTTCCGTCATGATAGATTTTCCGCCATTTTGAATTTTGTCAAAAAACGACTTTTGCGAACTAGTCCCTGATTTTTTGCCCGATTGGAACCAAACCAGTGCACAAATGTTCTGTGGAGTCTGAATATAAATTATAATCGTAAAAAAGTTGAAATTTCGATTTCCGGTCGCTAGGGGGCGCAAAAAGAACGTTGTGGGAGGAGCCTATTTTACTAAAACGACTATAACTCCAGAAGTAAATTAGGTAGGTTCACCAAACTTGGTACAGTTGTGCATGAGTTCAATCTGAGGTCACAGTAAAAAAATCGCGACGATCGAACACTAGGTGGCGCTATAACATGAAAAAAACATATAAAGGACTGACCGTTAGTCCGATTGACTTGAAAATTGGTATGCAGTGTCTTGGTCCAAGGCCCCATGTATGTCTATGAGGACATTGGCGTATCTCAAAAACATGGCCGCCATTGACCAATGAAGTTTGAGCCCCTATGAGACGAGGTTAACGGAGGCCAATCGGAACGAAACTCGATGGGCATGTTCGACTCATGGCCTAAGAGGTCTGTAAGAGTTTTGAAAGAAATCGGCCACTAGTTGGCGCTAACGAGTTTTACGGCTCTGTAATCACGTGGTGTTGCACACATCCCCCCAAAATGCATATCATTTTATAGATATCCTCATGGTGAACAACTTTGCCTCTAGAACCATTGCTGTCAATCAAATCGTTCATTAAATATTCACGAATATGTTAAAAACCTACTTTTGCGAACTAGTCCCTGGTTTTTTGCCCGATCGGAACCAGACCAGTCTAGGACAATTCTCTGGACTCTCTAGATCAATAATTATCAAAAAAAAGTTGAACTTTGCCCTTTGGTTCACTGTAACGGGGTCATTTAGAAAAGGGGGCGTGTCAAAATACACTCAAAAGCCTATAAATCATAAATAAAAACTCAGAACTTCACAAAAATTGATGAGCACATGTGTCATAACATGGTGAAGAAGCATGCAGAGTTTCATGGAGATCAGACCATAGGTGGCGCTATAACTGTTAAAAAGCTTTAAAACCATACATTTCCTATGGTAAATTGCCTGTATTGGCTGTAAATTGTCTTTTCCATCTATGATCGTATACTTTTCATATCATAATGTTTAAAACCAGTGCAGTACAATTCTCTGGACTCTCTAGATCAATAATGATCAGAAAAGGTATAACTTCTTAATTTGGATGGCTATAATAGGGTCACTTCAATATGTAGCCTTGACCAAATGTCCCCAAAAACCTATATCTCTTCAATGAATGCTCAGATCTTCTTAAAAAAAGGTCAGGACATATCACTCTAAACAAGCTTGACAAATTTTAGACAGATCGGACAAAATTTGCCTCTATAACAGTTAAAAAGGTGAAAATGATATGAATATAGTGGCATATTAAGCCAATAAGTGGTGTTTTACTGCCCCCTGCTGTTTAAAATAGTAATTTTGTCATAATGCTGACTATCATTGTTCTATAATTCATTTTTAGAATTAACATAATCACTATTTTAACATTTACAATCACATTTAGTCAAAATTTATTGTCACATTGACAAATGTGAACCCTGAATGAGACAGTTTAATCTACAATAGAATGTGTGTGTGTGTGTAGTCCCATGTTTCTGAATAAATTCTGAATAATCTGATTAATAGCTTGCAAAGACATTAAATGCTTATAGACCATTAAAATATATTTTCATAATGACTTTGTGTGTGTGTGTGTGTGTGAGCAAATGTCTACATATGAGTGCAAAAGCACCTGTGAAAACACTTTATTAATAAGTAGAATGGCCAGCAGAGGGCAGTAGAAGACCACTTATTGGCTCACTCTCATTTTGACACACTTGATTTTCAACAGTAAATCAAAGCACTAAAGCAAACCAGTTTTTCCATGTTAACTATTATAACACAATCATTTTTTGTCAGAGTTTATCACTTCATTTTTATTGGCACTTCACATCAATGCAGCAATGTGGTAAATCATGGTAAATCACGATAGAAACATGGTAAATCATAGTAAAAAATACTATTACATGGTGTATCATGGCAAATCATGCTAGCAATGTGATGAATCATGGTAAATCATGCTACAATCCTGGTAAATCATTCTAGAATGTGGTATATCATGGTAAATCATCCTATAACATGGTAAATCATGGTAAACTATGTTAAATCATGCTAGATTCATGGTAAATCATACTGGAACATGGTAGATCATGAAAAATCACACTAAATTTGGTATATCATGGTAAATCATGCTAAAACATGGTCTATTCCATCTATGATGTCAATGGTTAAATGCTTGCTACATAAAACTTAATGTCTTTTGATGCTTTTGTGCTTAACGGCCTTAAAGGCCTTAACTGCTTGAACACCGCTAAATGCTGCTTGCAGCTTTAATTATTATTATTATTCCGCCCTAAAACGCATCGTGCAGACCAAACCGTAAGAGCTAGAGACTTGATATTTGGGATTAAGGTAGCACAGAAATCGAGGAGAGGTTGAGAGAGTATGAGCCCGATTGGCCCATAGGTGGCGCTATAGCAACAAAAACGCGAAAGTGATCATAACTCCTAGACCCTATGTCGTAGACTCAAGTGTCGTATATCATTGGAAAGTTGGACTCTTGACTTAAAAAACGTATATCTCCGATTTCATTTCCGGTATGCAAATTTTTCCGCTATTTCCGGTTTTGTCCAAAACCTACTTTTGCGAACTAGTCCCTGGTTTTTCGCCCGATCGGAACCAAACCAGTGCAGAAATGTTCTCTGGAGTCTGAATATCAATAATTATCAAAAAAAAGTTGAAATTTCGATTTCCGGTTGCTAGGGGGCGCAAAATGAACGTTGTGGGAGGAGCCTATTTTACTAAAACGTCTATAACTCAAGAAGTAAATGAGATATCTTCACCAAACTTGACACACTTGTGTATGAGGACAGTTTGGGGTCACAGTAAAAAAACCGCGTCGATCTAACACTAGGTGGCGCTATAACATTAAATAAACATAAAAGGGGGTGTGGCCACCTGACCGTTTGTCCGATTGACTTGAAAATTGGTATGCAGTGTCTTGGTCCAAGGTGCCATGTATGTGTAAAAGGATATTGGCGTATCTCAAAAAACATGGCCGCCATCGGCCAATGAAGTTTGAGCACCTGTGAGACGAGGTTAACGGAGGCCAATCGGAACGAAACTCTATGGGCATGTTCGACTCATGGCCCAAGAGGTCTGTAAGAGTTTTGAAAGAAATCGGCCACTAGTTAGCGCTAACGAGTTTTACGGCTCTGTAATCACGTGGTGTTGCACACATCCCCACAATATGCATATCATTTGATAGATCTCCTCATGTTGAACAACTTTGCCTCTAGAACCATTGCTGTCAATCAAACCGTTCATTAAATATTCACGAATATGTTAAAAACCTACTTTTGCGAACTAGTCCCTGGTTTTTCGCCCGATTGGAACCAGACCAGTCTAGGACAATTCTCTGGACACTCTAGATCAATAATTATCGAAAAAAAGTTGAACTTTGCCCTTTGCTTCGCTATAACAGGGTCATTTATAAAAGGGGTGTGTCAAAACACACTCAAAAGCCTATAAATCATAAATAAAAACTCAGAACTTCACAAAAATTGATGAGCATATGTGTCATACCATGGTGAAGAAGCATGCAAAGTTTCATGGAGATCGGACAATAGGTGGCGCTATAACTGTTGAAAAGCTTTAAAACCATGTATTTCCTATGGTAAATTGCCTGTATTGGCTGTAAATGGTCTTTTCCATCTATGATCGTATAATTTTCATATCTTAATGTTTAAAACCAGTGCAGTACAATTATCTGGACTCTCTAGATCAATAATTATCAGAAAAGGTATAATTACTTCATTTGGATGGCTATAATAGAGTGTAAATCGGATGGCTATAACAGCTATAACAGCTTGGATGGCTATAACAGCCAATAAGTGGTATTTTACTGCCCCCTGCTGTCATTTCATCATACTACTCTCTAATATTTTTATATATAATTGATATTTAGACTTTATTAAATCATTATTTTAACATTTACAATCACATTTTGTCAAAATTCATCTATTGCTCTGAACTCTCTAGAACAATAATTATAGAAAAATGTATAACTTCTTCATTTGTATGACTATAATAGGGTCAATTCAATATGTAACCTTGACCGAAAGGCAATATCTTTTCAATAAATGCTCATAGCTTCTTAAAAAAAGGTCAAGAACAGCTATAACTGCTTGAAAAAAGGCTAACAGCCAATAAGTGGTATTTTACTGCCCCCTGCTGTTTAAAAAAAGTCATTTTGTCACACTACTCAACTATAATTAATATTTATTTTCGGTCAAGGCTACATATTGAAGTGACCCTATTATAGTCATCCAAATGTTATACATTACAAGTTATACATTTTCTGATAATTATTGTTCTAGAGAGTACAGAGCAATAGATTAATTTGGACAAAATGTGATTGTAAATGTTAAAATAATGATTTAATAAAGTCTCAATTTCAATTATATATAACAATATTAGGGAGTAGTATGATGAAATGACAGCAGGGGGCAGTAAAATACCACTTATTGGCTGTTATAGCCATCCAAAATGTTATAGCCATCCAATTTACACTATTATAGCCATTCAAATGAAGAAATTACACCTTTTCTGATAATTATTGATCTAGAGAGTCCAGATAATTGTACTGCACTGGTTTTAAACATTAAGATATGAAAATTTTACGATCATAGATGGAAAAGACCATTTACAGCCAATACAGGCAATTTACCATAGGAAATATATGGTTTTAAAGCTTTTTAACAGTTATAGCGCCACCTATGGTCCGATCTCCATGAAACTTTGCATGCTTCCTCACCATGGTATGACACATATGCTCATCAATTTTTGTCAAGTTCTGAGTTTTCATTTATGATTTATAGGCTTTTGAGTGTATTTTGACACGCCCCTTTTCTAAATGACCCTGTTACAGTGAACCAAAGGGCAAAGTTCAACTTTTTTTTGATAATTATTGATCTAGAGAGTCCAGAGAATTGTCCTAGACTGGTCTGGTTTTGATCGGGCGAAAAACCAGGGACTAGTTCGCAAAAGTAGGTTTTTAACATATTCGTGAATATTTAATGAACGATTTGATTGACAGCAATGGTTCTAGAGGCAAAGTTGTTCACCATGAGGAGATCTATCAAATGATATGCATTTTGGGGGGATGTGTGCAACATATCCCAAAAATGTGTGTGTGTGTGTGTGTGTGTGTGTGTGTGTGTAAGCAGGCATTATGGAGTTAACATGAAAAAAATGGTCTGCTTCAGTGGAGAATACTGGAGAAACAAAGTAGTTGAAAATGAAAGTGAGCCAATAAGTGGTCTTCTACTGCCCTCTGCTGGCCACTCTTCTTATTAATAGTCTTTTTTTGTATATAGACACTATAAAATCACTTATATAACAATTACTATTATAACACATTCTTATTTTGTCAGCGTTTTTTTTACTTCAATTGTTCTTATGCTTCACATAATTGCTATCAACGTGGTAAATCTAGGGATGCACCGAATCCAGGATTCGGATTCGGATTCGGCCGAATATTGGGCTTTTTAACGGGGTTCGGTTTCTGCCGAACCTCAGAATTTTTTTCCACCGAACCGAACCCATAGGCTTGCACTACGCGCGCTACGTCGAAGTCACCGATCAGTGAATGACATCAAAGTACCGCGTGAACGAATAGAGCAGACGGCTCCTTATGCTTTTGAATTGCCCTCGCGGTAGTTTGATGTCACAAACTGATCTGTCTGTGCAGCGCCGGTTCAAGTCGAACAAGCCTGTAGTGTAACGCGTTGTGTCAGGAAGAAAAATAGGGATAGCTCACAGCTAAAGTTATTGCAGAGGCCAGACAGACTCACGGAGGCGATTGGCATCTCACAACTAGCACTTTATTCCACAATCGAACTTGTGTAACTGTCTGTCACACGTTCTACCGTCCACAGCGTTACTTAACAAAATAAGATAAAAATGAGCATCAAACAGAAATAACCCGCATACATGGGCATGTGTTCGAGGCGCACGGCACATAAAATACGGACTGCAGACAGTTCAACAGGGAGCGCGCAACTCTTAAAGGGGCCACACCTTATTTCCACTCGTTACAGTAGGTGGACCGTTCTAATGCAGTTGGCTGTGAGAAAGTGAAAATAGAACTCGTGAGCAGAAAAAGTGTTGTTTGGCAGTACTTTCAGTGAAAAGAAGGCAATTCAAGTGGAGCTACATGTTCAATTTGCAATGCCGATTTGTCTCATGGTGGCAATGACTCTAAACAATAGGCTACACAATATCGCCGCTGTTCAAATGCATAATGTTGCTTATTATTTTTATTTTTTTACAGTTATAAAAGTAAAAGTAGTGTTTATTATTTACAGTAATAAAATAAAATGAAAAATCCACTTTGTTTACTTCATTAATGTGTTTACTGTGTTAATGGACTGAGGATGAGAGTAGGATTCGGTATTCGGTTTCGGATTCGGCAGAATCTTAACCAGTGGATTCGGTATTCGGCCGAACCCCACAAATCTGGATTCGGTGCATCCCTAGGTAAATCATGGTAAATAACGCCAGAAACATGGTAAATCATAGTAAAAAAGGTAAATCATGTTAGAATCCTGGTAAATTATTCTAGAATGTGCTATATCATGGTAAATCATCCTATAACATGGTATATAAAGGTAAACTATGGAAAAATCATGTTAGATTCATGGTAAATCATACTGGAACATGGTAAATCATGAAAAATCACACTGAAATGTAGTATATCATGGTAAATCATGCTTGCTACATAAAACTTAATGTATTTTGATGCTTTTGTGCTTAACGGCCTGAAAGGCCTTAACTGCTTGAACACCGCTAAAATGCTGCTTGCAGCTTTAATTAGGTGTTCAAGCACGAAGTGCTGAAAACCTATTGTAATTGTAAGGATTTTTATTATTATTATTATTATTATTATTATTATTCTTCTGCCGTAAAACGCATCGTGCAGACCAAACCGTAAGAGCTAGAGACTTGAAACTTTGTCAGATGGTAGTACAAAAATCGAGGAGAGGTTATCAAATTATGAGCCCAATTGGCCCATAGGTGGCGCTATAGCAACCAATTGCGCGTAACTGGTCATAACTCCTAGACCGTAAGTCGTAGACTCAAGTGTCTTATATCACTGGAAAGCTGGTCACCGGACGAAAAAAACGTATATCTCCGATTTCATTTCCGTCATGATAGATTTTCCGCCATTTTGAATTTTGTCAAAAAACGACTTTTGCGAACTAGTCCCTGATTTTTCGCCCGATCGGAACCAAACCAGTGCACAAATGTTCTGTGGAGTCTGAATATAAATTATAATCGAAAAAAAGTTGAAATTTCGATTTCCGGTCGCTAGGGGGCGCAAAAAGAACGTTGTGGGAGGAGCCTATTTTACTAAAATGGCTATAACTCCAGAAGTAAATTAGGTAGGTTCACCAAACTTGGTACACATGTGCATGACTTCAATCTGAGGTCACAGTAAAAAAATCGCGACGATCGACCACTAGGTGGCGCTATAACATGAAAAAAAACATATAAAGGACTGACCGTAAGTCCGATTGACTTGAAAATTGGTATGCAGTGTCTTGGTCCAAGGCCCCATGTATGTCTATGAGGACATTGGTGTATCTCAAAAAACATGGCCGCCATCGACCAATGAAGTTTGAGCCCCTATGAGACGAAGTTAACGGAGGCCAATCGGAACGAAACTCGATGGGCATGTTTGACTCATGGCCTAAGAGGTCTGTAAGAGTTTTGAAAGAAATCGGCCACTAGTTGGCGCTAACGAGTTTTACGGCTCTGTAATCACGTGGTGTTGCACACATCCCCCCAAAATGCATATCATTTGATAGATCTCCTCATGGTGAACAACTTTGCCTCTAGAACCATTGCTGTCAATCAAATCGTTCATTAAATATTCACGAATATGTTAAAAACCTACTTTTGCGAACTAGTCCCTGGTTTTTCGCCCGATCAAAACCAGACCAGTCTAGGACAATTCTCTGGACTCTCTAGATCAATAATTATCAAAAAAAAGTTGAACTTTGCCCTTTGGTTCACTGTAACAGGGTCATTTAGAAAAGGGGCGTGTCAAAATACACTCAAAAGCCTATAAATCATAAATGAAAACTCAGAACTTGACAAAAATTGATGAGCATATGTGTCATACCATGGTGAGGAAGCATGCAAAGTTTCATGGAGATCGGACCATAGGTGGCGCTATAACTGTTAAAAAGCTTTAAAACCATATATTTCCTATGGTAAATTGCCTGTATTGGCTGTAAATGGTCTTTTCCATCTATGATCGTAAAATTTTCATATCTTAATGTTTAAAACCAGTGCAGTACAATTATCTGGACTCTCTAGATCAATAATTATCAGAAAAGGTGTAATTTCTTCATTTGAATGGCTATAATAGTGTAAATTGGATGGCTATAACATTTTGGATGGCTATAACAGCCAATAAGTGGTATTTTACTGCCCCCTGCTGTCATTTCATCATACTACTCCCTAATATTGTTATATATAATTGAAATTGAGACTTTATTAAATCATTATTTTAACATTTACAATCACATTTTGTCCAAATTAATCTATTGCTCTGTACTCTCTAGAACAATAATTATCAGAAAATGTATAACTTGTAATGTATAACATTTGGATGACTATAATAGGGTCACTTCAATATGTAGCCTTGACCGAAAGGCAATATCTTTTCAATGAATGCTCATAGCTCCTTAAAAAAAGGTCAAGCATGGCTAACAGCCAATAAGTGATATTTTACTGCCCCCTGCTGTCATTTTCATCATACTACTCCCTAATATTGTTATAGTTCATATTTAGACTTTCTAAAACCATTATTTTAACATTTACTATCACATTTTGTAAAAATGCATCTATTGGAGTTTTATGGACTGCATTTATTTATTTTATTTATTACTCTTTACAATTGTGTCACAGGAAGGCTGAAAACGAAAGTTTTTATTTATACAACTGTATATAGTCTGTAATACCACTGTTGTCCAATAGATGGAGCAGCAGTATTATACAAATGCTGAAGGAGTATTGTTCATTCTTAGTTAATGCTAACTAATGTAGTTAACATTAACTAAGAATGAACAATACTCCTTCAGCATTTGTTAATCTTTGTTAATGTTAATTTTTTACCTTTATTTAAATCTTGTTAACATTAGTTAATGCACTGTGAACTAACATGAACTAACAATGAACAGCTGGATTTGTATTAACTAACGTTAACAAAGATGAACAAAAACAGTAACAAATGTATTGCTCATGGTTAGTTAATGTTAATTAATACATTAATGTTTAATAAATGAACCTTATTGTAAAGTGTTACTGACATTTTTAATCTTTTTTATCAGCTTTCAGCATTGGCTAACAAACAAATGCTTAAAGCTATTTTTTTATTAAAAAAATACCAAAGTGATATTTTACTGCCCCTTGCTGTCATTTCATCATACTACTCCCTAATATTGTTTTATAATATTTAGAATTTCTAAAATCATTATTTCAACATTTACAATCACATTTTGTCCAAATTCATCTATTGGAGTATTATGGACTGCATTTATTTATTTTATTTATTACTATTTACAATTGTGTCACAGGAAGGCTGAAAACGAAAGTATAACGTTGGGCCACGCCCCCCAAGGACAAATTCACTCATAACTCGAAAACAGAAAGTCGCTGCACGCTCAAATTTTGATGGTAAGGTTCTCTCGGGGTTCTTGATCCAAATCTATCGTCGCGGGGCTCGGGAACGCCCCCCCGCGAATCGCTAATTCGTGAGACCCCCGACTTCAAACGGCTGTAACTCCCGACCTAGACTACCTAGATCCATGTGACAGAGCTTGTTGGAAAGGCCCTGTCCTCGTTTAGCTTCGATTCGAGTATGGTGCGATTTGGCCTGGGCATTCCCGAGATATAAGCCCACAAAGATATGCATTTCAACGGACATTAGGCCTACTCCACGGCCCCAATCACCCATCAACACCAGGATGGTCTTGTTCAACAGAGCTCCTCTAACACTATCTAAGTTCTGAGTTTCAGATTTTTTCATTATCTCGTTCCCGAGATATAAGTGAAAACCAAATTTCCATTCATTCATTTCAACTGTATATAGTCTGTAATAGCACTGTTGTCCAATAGATGGAGCAGCAGCATTATACAAATGCTGAAGGAGTATTGTTCATTCTTAGTTAATGTTAACTAATGTAGTTAACATTAACTAAGAATGAACAATACTCCTTCAGCATTTGTTAATCTTTGTTAATGTTAATTTCAACATTTACAAATACTTTATTAAAATCTTGTTAACATTAGTTAATGCACTGTGAACTAACCTGAACCAAAGAGTATAGAAGAACAAGAGGCGAAACTTCGATGCTTTTCTGGTAACAGCCACTAGGTGGCGCGGCCGCCATTTTGGGGTGAAAATTCCAACTGGAGTTACTGGGCAACAGCACAGATAACAGTTTTTTAGGTAGTTTTTCTTGCATTTTTATGCAACTTTACACATTTACTACTATTATTAGTTAGTTACCAACTCCACTAGGCCTGAAATATATTTTGTACGTTTTAATCCCCTGGATCATGCTACAAACATGATGATCTTAACATGATGCATTGCTGTGTCCGTTATCTGTGTTTTTTTGTTTACATAGGCTTGCTTTAACGGTCATTAATATAAAATAGTACTGCAAAAAAAAACAGTTTACTGTAAAGCTATTCTATTGCTGTTATATATTTATTGTCCAACATTTACATTTTAGTACAATTACATTTATTTGCTGAATTCATTTATTTCATTGAACTTATTTTTGTATGTAAGGTTATGTGTACCTCCTGGGAAACGGTCTAACGTTATAACTTTATGAACTTACATCACTTTATTCTTCTTACCTGTCACACTTAATGTAGAGATTAATATAATTAATTAAATCCTTGAACTTCCCTGTCTCAAGTTATGTGGGGGAAAAGCCTAGTAGCAACTTCTTTTTAACGGATATAAAGTTAACTGTTGTGAATTAAAATAATCACCTAATTATTTCAACCTAAAAATGACCTCTGCACTGGACTAAATATATGTACAATATATGACTGCCGAGTCGCTTTCACCCCAAAATGGCGGACGCGTAGGGCTGCTGCTGGGCGCTGGTGTTGCAATGGAACGTTCTATTGGCTTTCACTTCTTGTCAATATACGTTCTTTGCCTGAACTAACAATGAACAGCTGGATTTGTATTAACTAACGTTAACACTAGAAGTGCCAGAATTCCATAACTACTAGAACTGCCACAAGCGGTCATTTTGACCGTTAGATTGCAAACTCTATATCTTTAATGATAAATACCCAATTGAGAGATTAATGCATTTGTTGTATTAGGATATCTTTTAAAAACAAAACAACAACAAACTGTACATTTTAAAAAGTTTAATTATACATTTATAAATAATAATATCAGTAGCCCGTAATTATAGCATAGGGCCTATTCACAACAGAGCTATATTTCCATATCCCTTCAACATAACTCAGAAAAAGATAATAACAACTAAAAGTATCTTATTTAGATATTCTTTTGACAGTGAGAGAGACAATGTCACGGTTTATGAATTCGCTGTCTCCTTTCTCGTCTTGTTGTGTGTGTCTGTGTGTGTGCGTGGTCGCTGATCAATGCAGCTGATCAGCACGTGCGCTCTGATCAACGCGCCAGCTGCAACTGATCAGCGATTCGACCCTTTTCAGTGTTACTGTTCTCGCCTAGGGTGTTTCTCAAAACCAAGAATGCAAAGAACGGACTTGTGTTCTTGGGGAGAACGCTCTTGCTAGTTGTTCTTGGAAGAACTCACAAGCTAACGAGCACACAGAACGCTGCTGACAGTTTGAGACGATGTGTTCTTGCTGGTATTGCGCAATAATACCCCCGCACAGACACTGTCTGCAGTACCCAAACATAACGAGAATTATTGACGATAACAGCCAGGCTGCAATGGTCTCTTGGCTGTGGGGAAAAACGAGTCTGTGAGCAAACTGGCCGGTTGGCTCGATAGCTAACGTTACACCCGCAGGCGCTTATGGAGATTCTCACTTCCGAAAACGTTTGAGCACATTTTCGATTAGCCATACATTTTCGTAAAAATGCCAATATTTGAAATCTACACAGTTGATTTCTCGCATCAAATGTTCTCAGAAGTGAATTTAGTGATGAAATAGTGTACGTAATTGTAGAAAAACGAAATACTGTATTGACCTGCCTCTCCTTCCTCGAATGCCGAATTGAATGCTGGGATATTTCTGCCGTCAAGTTCACACAAGTTACCAACCGATGCATCCTCGGTAAAATGGGCGTGTCAAGAACACATCCGGGATTTTTAACTGTTCTTGCCAAAATGCAAACTTGTGTATTGGGACAGTACTTGGGCCACAAAAGATGACGTTTCACAAGAACACAAGGACACAAGTACAGACAAGAACACAGATTGAGAAAGGCCCTTTGTCAGATCGTTGTGGATTTTTCCTGCGTGTTTGTTCCCTGCCTGTATCCGTTTTCCGTGGGTCATCCCGTGTTCAGCACTCCTGGTTCAGCACTCACTCCAGGGTCCCTGTGCTGCCAAGGGTTTCATACCGGACATTTGCACACCTTAACTCTCCCAGCATCTGACCAGCTCTCAATAAACATATCTGTCATTTTGCAATTGAATCTTCTGATTATTTCCTAATAGACAAAGGTCAACCGCGAGAAATGTAACAAAAGAATACCGCGAAATTCAGTGCAGTCAATATGACCGTCTATGGCCGAAATAGGTAAATATGTTCATTTGTTTGTTTGCCTTATGTGTAATTTATATTAAAAACATTTTAAATGAAAATACAGACACTTTTAGGAAAAGTCAGGTACCAGCAGGATTTTATTTATTTTTTCAACAAAGTTATTGCAGATATAAAATTCAAAACGGTCAAAATGACCGTCGTGGCCGTTCTAGTGTTAACAAAGATGAACAAAAACAGTAACAAATGTATTCCTCATGGTTAGTTCATGTTAATTAATACATTAACTAATGTTTAATAAATTAACCTTATTGTAAAGTGTTACCGACATTTTTAATCTTTTTTATCAGCTTTCAGCATTGGCTAACAAACAAACGCTTTAAGCTATTTTTTTATTAGTTTTAATATAGTTTTATATTATTACATCTCAAAGAAATATGTGAAATGCATGCTTATACACAATTAAAAGAGATTTTCACAATAACATCTCCCATGTGTGTGTGTGTGTGTGTGTGTGTGTGTAAGCATATGTCTGCATATGAATGCAAAAGCACTTGTAAAAAACACTTTATTAATAAGTACAGTGGCCAGCAGAGGGCAGTAGAAGACCACTTATTGGCTCACTTTCATTTTGACTCACTTGATTTTCACCAGTTTTCTGCACTAAAGCAAACCAGTTTTTCCATGTTAACTATTATAACACAATCATATTTTGTCAAAGTTTATCACTTCATTTTTATTGACATTTCACATTAATGCTAGCAATATGGTGCATCATGGTAAATCACAATAGAAACATGGTAAATCATTGTAAACAATACTATTACATGGTGTATCATGGCAAATCATGCTACAATCCTGCGGTAAATCATTCTAGAATGTGGTATATCATGGTAAATCATCCTATAACATGGTAAATCATGCTAGAATCATATTAAATCATAATAGAATATGTTCAATTGTGGTAAATCATGCTAGAACAGGATAAATCATGGCGAATCATACTAGAACTTGGTATATCATGGTAAACTATGGTAAATTATGCTAGATTCATGGTAAATCATACTGGAACATTGTAAATAATGAAAAATCACACTGAAATGTGGTATATCATGGTAAATCATGCTAAAACATGGTCTATTCTATCTATGATCTCAGTGGTTAAATGCGTGCTATATACAACTTAATGTCTTTTGATGCTTTTGTGCTTAACGGCCTTAAAGGCCTTAACTGCTTGAACACCGCTAAATGCTGCTTGCAGCTTTAATTATTATTATTATTATTCTTCTGCCGTAAAACGCATCGTGCAGAACAAACCGTAAGTGCTGGAGCTCTGAAACTTTGTCAGAGGGTAGTACAAAAATCGAGGAGAGCCTCAGAAAGTATGACCCCGATTGGCCTATAGGTGGCGCTACAGCAATCAATTGCGCGAAACTGCTCATAACTCCTAAACCGTATGTCGTAGACTCAAGTGTCTTATATCATTGGAAAGCTGGAGGCCTGAAGAACAAAACGTATATCTCCGATTTCATTTCCGGTATGCAAATTTTTCCGCCATTTTGAATTTTGTCAAAAACCTACTTTTGCGAACTAGTCCCTGGTTTTTCGCCCGATCAAAACCAGACAAATGCATACATGTTCTCTGGAGTCTGAATATCAATAATCATTGAAAAAAAGTTGAATTTTCGATTCACGGTCGCTAGGGGGAGTAAAATGATCGTTGTGGGAGGAGCCTATTTTACTAATATGGCTATAACTCGAGAAGTAAATGAGATATCTTCACCAATCTTGGAACACATGTGTATGAGTTCAATCTGAGGTCACAGTAAAAAAATCGCGTCGACCTAACACTAGGTGGCGCTATAACACACAAAAAACCTAAATCGGGCTATGACCACCTGACCGTTAGTCCGATTGACTTAAAAATTGGTATGCAGTGTCTTGGTCCAAGGTGCCATGTATGTGTATGAGGAAATTGGCGTAACTCAAAAAACATGGCCGCCATCGGCCAATGAATTTGAGCACCTATTACACGAGGTTAACGGAGGCCAATCGGAACGAAACTCGACGGACATGTTTGACTCATGGCCCAAGAGGTCTGTAAGAGTTTTGAAAGAAATTGGCCACTAGTTGGCGCTAACGAGTTTTACGGCTCTGTAATCACGTGGTGTTGCACACATCCCGAAAATATGCATATCATTTGATAGATCTCCTCAGGATGAACAACTTTCCCTCTAGAACCATTGCTGTCAATCAAATCGTTCATTAAATATTCACGAATATGTTAAAAACCTACTTTTGCGAACTAGTCCCTGGATTTTTGCCCGATTGGAACCAGACCAGTCTAGGACAATTCTCTGGACTCTCTAGATCAATAATCATTGAAAAAAAGTTGAACTTTTGCATTTTTCGTATGGCTATAACAGGGTCATTTAGAAAAGGGGCGTGTCAAATACACACAAAAGCCTATAAATCATAAATAAAAACTCAGAACTAAACAAAAATTGGTGAGCATATGTGTCATAACATGGTGAAGAAGCATGCAAAGTTTCATGGAGATCGGACCATAGTTGGCGCTATAACTGTCAAAAAGCTTTAAAACCATACATTTCCTATGGCAAATTGCCTGTATTGGCTGTAAATGCTGATCTCTTAAATGAATGCTCAGATCTTCTTTAAAAAAGGTCAAGAACATGTGTAATATCACTCTGTACGGCATTGAAAAATTTCAGACAAATCAGACAAAATTTGCCTCTATAATTAATTGTCACAGGAAGCCTCAAAACGAAAGTAAAACATTGGGCCACGCCCCCCCAAGCACGAATTCACTCATAACTCGAAAACGGAAAGTCTCTGCCCGCTGAAATTTTGATGGTAAGGTCCTCTCGGGGATCTTGATCCAAATCTTTCGTCGCGGGGCTCGGGAGCGCCCCCCCGCGGATCGCTAATCTGTGAGAACCCCAACTTGAAACGGCTGTAACTCTTGATCCAGACCATCTAGATCCTTGTGGAAGAGCTTGTTGGAAAGGGCTCGTCCTCATCTAGCTTCGATTCGAGTTTGGTGCGATTTGGCCTGGGCATTCCCGAGATATAAGCCCACAAAGATATGCATTTAAACGGACATTACTCCCGACAGCAATCACTCAGCAACACGGGAATGGTCTTGTTCAAGAGGGCTCCTCTAACCCTATCTAAGTTCTGAGTTTCAGATTTTTTCACTTTCTCGTTCCCGAGATATAAGTAAAAAAAAAAACGAATTTCCTGTCATTCATTTCAACCGTTTATGTAGGCTGTAAAACCGCTGTTGTCCACTAGAGGGAGCAACAGCATTAGATATTTTTAATCTTTTTTAACCAGTTTTCAGCAATGGCTAACAAACAAATGCTTATAATATAATATTAAATAATGATTTATTAGAAAGTTTAATATTTTTACATCACAAATAAATATCTGAAATGCTTAAGGACCACAAAAAGAGATTTTCACAATATCATAACCCACAATTGTGTGTTTGTGTGTGTGTGTAAGCATGCATAATGGTATTCACATTGAAAGACTGGTTTGCTTTAGTGCACAATACTCAGGGTTTCTGCAGGGTTTAGTCAGTCAAATTTAAGACCTTTTAAGACCTTTTTATGACCAATATTATTTAAATTTATGACCTACTCGAATTACGAAAAATAACTTCCTTTCAAAAGTCTTTTTTTATTGACTTTCATTAAAAGTAATAAGTTTAATTATTTAAAGGTTCCATTTTCTTAAGAGTAACAAACTGAAGGCTCCCTTTTCCTAAGTATCAATAACACAGGAACAACACAACACTTATCACGATAATATCAGTCAATATCGATAATTATGACGATAAATGTCAATTCTTTATTTCTTTGAACTTTGAAGGCAGATTTTTGTTCCTAACTGAAAGTTGTAGAAACCAGAGCGTTAATTGTGGTTTTAAACTACTCTTTATTGTCAAAACATATCATGACAAACACTTGCCAAACAGGTGAACATTTCACAAATCTGAGGTAGAACATTCAAACATTTGTATTTTTTCCTTAACAAAAATAATATCTTTATTTCAAAATTAATTTCTTAGTTTCTGCATGTGCTAATGGGGGATATTGTTTCAAGTCTTGAAACAGGTTTGTGTTGCCTGACTTTGATGGCACGTATCTTTATGAAATGTATGAAAAACAGTAGACTATAGCCTAAATACATAAATACTGTAATTATATTCCATTAGTCCTTTAATACATTGTCTACATTAATAATATAATACAATTCAATATGTATCCCACATTTCATGGTGCAGTTAATATTACTAGGCTAACGTTACAGTAAAACCATGGTAAAGGATGTAAATGTGTAGATGGAAAAGCTTTCTGACTGTATAGTTGCGCACAGTGTTTCTCCTGTTCGTCAGCGCTGTTTCATCTGCCTTTAAACTGGTTTAAATCACTGAGACATTTGTGTTCTTCGCTGAATTCAAGTGCTTCTCACTGGATCTCGTGATCGAGACTGATCAAAGTTAACCATAGACAGTAAAAGAACGTGTCTGCTCTAGTGAGCTTGATCGCGCTACGCTGCCGTTTGGACTTTGAGCCGAGCGGATAAACGCTCCGTGAGGCGCGCGCGGTTCAAATGAGTTTCGTTCCGCTTTTGGCGCATAAACATGATCTAACATTTATCGAACTCTTGATATCGTTTTATAGAGAAAACATTATATCGCGATAATGAATGAATGAGCATATCAATTTAAGATGTGGCTAAATGTAATTTATGACCTTGTATGGAAAAGCCGGACGTTTTTATGACTTTTTATGACCCCGCGGAAACCCTGATACTGATTAAACCAAGTAGTTCAAAATAAAAGTGGTACTATAGCAATAAGTGGTCTTCTACTACCCTCTGCTGGACATTATACTTATTAATAGTCTTTTCACATGTGCTTTTGCATTCATATATTCAGACACTAAAAAATAACCTTATGTGACAATTACTATAATAACACAATCATATTTTGTCTTTCAATTCACTTTACTGTTCTGAAGCTTCACATAATTGCTAACAACGTGGTAAATCATAGTAAATCATGCTACAATCCTGCTGAATCATTCTAGAATGTGGTATATCATGATAAATTATTGTGTAACATTCGGTCACAACAAGGTAACATCAAGGTAAACTAAGACAAACCATGGTAAACTGACTATTGTAGTACATTGAGAAATATGAATCCTGAAGGACAATTGCAGTAAACATTTCTTTTTTCCATCACATAGTTCAAATACCTGTATCTACAACAGAATGTGTGTGTGTAGTCCTAGGTTTCTGAATAAATGCTGAATAATCTGATTAATAGCTTGCAAAGACATTAAATGCTTATAGACCATTAAAATATATTTATATAATGACTTTGTGTGTATGTGTGTGTGTGTGTGTGTGATCAAATGTCTACATATGAGTGTAAAAGCACCTGTGAAAACACTTTATTAATAAGTAGAATGGCCAGCAGAGGGCAGTAGAAGACCACTTATTGTCTCACTCTCATTTTGACACACTTGATTTTCAACAGTAAATCAAAGCACTAAAGCAAACCAGTTTTTCCATGTTAACTATTATAACACAATCATTTTTTGTCAGAGTTTATCACTTCATTTTTATTGGCCCTTCACATCAATGCAGCAATGTGGTAAATCATGGTAAATCACGATAGAAACATGGTAAATCATAGTAAAAAATACTATTACATGGTGGATCATGGCAAATCATGCTAGCAATGTGATGAATCATGGTAAATCATGCTACAATCCTGGTAAATCATTCTAGAATGTGGTATATCATGGTAAATCATCCTATAACATGGGAAATCATGGTAAACTGTGGTAAATCATGCTAGATTCATGGTAAATCATACTGGAACATGGTAGATCATGAAAAATCACACTAAATTTGGTATATCATGGTAAATCATGCTAAAACATGGTCTATTCCATCTATGATGTCAATGTTTAAATGCTTGCTACATAAAACTTAATGTCTTTTGATGCTTTTGTGCTTAACGGCCTTAAAGGCCTTAACTGCTTGAACACCGCTAAATGCTGCTAGCAGCTTTAATTATTATTATTAGGTGTTCAAGCACGAAGTGCTGAAAACCTATTGTATTTGTACTGATTTTTATTATTAGGTGTTCAAGCACGAAGTGCTGAAAACCTATTGTATTTGTACTGATTTTTATTATTAGGTGTTCAAGCACGAAGTGCTGAAAACCTATTGTATTTGTACTGATTTTTATTATTATTATTCTCCGCTAAAACGCATCGTACAGCCCAAACCGTAAGTGCTAGAGACTTAATATTTGGGATTAAGGTAGCACAGAAATCGAGGAGAGGTTGAGAGAGTATGAGCCCGATTGGCCCATAGGTGGCGCTATAGCAACAAAAGCGCGAAAGTGATCATAACTCCTAGACCGTATGTCGTAGACTCAAGTGTCTTATATCATTGGAAAGCTGGACTTCTGACTTAAAAAACGTATATCTCCGATTTCATTTGCGGTATGCAAATTTTTCCACCATTTTGAATTTTGTCAAAAAACTACTTTTGCGAACTAGTCCCTGGTTTTTCGCCCGATCGGAACCAAACCAGTGCATACATGTTCTTTGGAGTCTGAATATCAATAATTATCGAAAAAAAGTCGAAATTTCGATTTCTGGTCGCTAGGGGGCGCAAAATAAACGTTGTGGGAGGAGCCTATTTTACTTAAATGGCTATAACTCCAGAAGTAAATAAGATATCTTCACCAAACTTGACACACATGTGTATGAGGACAGTTTGGGGTCACAGTAAAAAAACCGCGTCGATCTACCGCTAAGTGGCACTATAACATTAAAAAAACATAAATAGGGCTATGACCACGTGACCGTTAGTCCGATTGACTTGAAAATTGGTATGCAGTGTCTTGGTCCAAGGCCCCATGTATGTGTATGAGGACATTGGCGTATCTCAAAAAACATGGCCGCCATCGGCCAATGAAATTTGAGCACCTGTGAGACGAGGTTAACGGAGGCCAATCGGAACGAAACTCGATGGGCATGTTCGACTCATGGCCCAAGAGGTCTGTAAGAGTTTTGAAAGAAATCGGCCACTAGTTGGCGCTAACGAGTTTTATGGCTCTGTAATCACGTGGTGTTGCACACATCACGTGGTGTTTCCCATAATATGCATATCATTTGATAGATCTCCTCATGTTGAACAACTTTGCCTCTAAATCCATTGCTGTCAATCAAATCATTCATTAAATATTCACAAATATGTTAAAAACCTACTTTCGCAAACTAGTCCCTGGTTTTTCACCCGATCGGAACCAAACCAGTCTAGGACAATTCTCTGGACTCTCTAGATCAATAATTATCAAAAAAATGTTGAACTTTGCCCTTTGGTTCACTGTAACAGGGTCATTAAGAAAAGGGGGCGTGTCAAAATACACTCAAAAGCCTATAAATCATAAATAAAAACTCAGAACTTCACAAAAATTGGTGAGCATATGTGTAATAACTTGGTGAAGAAGCATGCAAAGTTTCATGGAGATCGGACCATAGTTGGCGCTATAACTGTCAAAAAGCTTTAAAACCATATATTTCCTATGGTAAATTGCCTGTATTGACTGTAAATGCTGATCTCTTAAATGAATGCTCAGATCTTCTTTAAAAAAGGTCAAGAACATGTCTAATATCACTCTGAACAGCATTGAAAAATTTCAGACAAATCGGACAAAATTTGCCTCTTTAATTAATTGTAACAATTGCAGTAAACATTTCTTTTTTCCATCACATAGTTCAAATATCTGTATCTACAACAGAATGTGTGTGTGTAGTCCTAGGTTTCTGAATAAATGCAAAATAATCTGATTAACAGTTTACAAACACATTATGTGAAATGCTTATAGACCATTAAAGTATATTTTCATAATGACACATCCCAATAGCATTGAAAACCACAACAACAACATTTGTCTTTATTTGTGTGTGTGTGTATGTGTGCTAGCATGCTAGAATCATATTACATCATAGGCTACTAGAATGTGTTCAATTGTGGTAAATCATGCAAGAACAGGGTAAACCATGGTGAATCATACTAGAACTCAGTATATCATAGTAAACTATGGTAAATCACACTGTAACATAGTAAATCATGAACAATCACACTGAAATGTGGTATATCATGGTAAATCATGCTAAAACATGGTCTATTCCATCTATGATGTCAATAGTTAAATGCTTGCTACATAAAACTTAATGTCTTTTGATGCTTTTGTGCTTAACGGCCTTAAAGGCCTTAACTGCTTGAACACCGCTAAATGCTGCTAGCAGCTTTTTAGGTGTTCAAGCACGAAGTGCTGAAAACCTATTGTAATTGTAAGGATTTTTATTATTATTATTAGGTGTTCAAGCACGAAGTGCTGAAAACCTATTGTAATTGTGCTGATTTTTATTATTATTATTATTATTCCGCCCTAAAACGCATCGTGCAGACCAAACCGTAAGAGCTAGAGACTTGATATTTGGGATTAAGGTAGCACAGAAATCGAGGAGAGGTTATCAAAATATGAGCCCGATTGGCCCATAGGTGGCGCTATAGCGCAAAAAAACAAAAAAATGGCACTATTTTCCTTAAATCTCAATAACCCTGTGTCCCAGCATCAAGTGTCTTATATCATTGGAATCCTTGGCTCAAGATGAACAAAAATGGCCTCAAGGATTTCATTTCCGGTATGCAAATTTTTCCGCTATTTCCGGTTTTGTCTAAAACCTACTTTTGCGAACTAGTCCCTGGTTTTTTGCCCGATTGGAACCAAACCAGTGCAGAAAGATTCTCTGGACACTGAATATCAATAATTATCGAAAAAAAGTTGAAATTTCGATTCACGGTCGCTAGGGAGTGCCCAAACGTTTGAAGGAGGCGGAGCTAATTTTACTAAAATGGGTATAACTCGTGAACGAAATGAAATATTTTCACCAAACTTGGTACACATGTGTATGAGCTCAATTCGAGGTCACAGTAAAAAAAACGCGGTGATTGGCCTCATGGTGGCGCTATAACATTAAAAAAACATGAAAGGGGGTGTGGCCACCTGACCGTTAGTCCGATTGACTTGAAAATTGGTATGCAGTGTCTTGGTCCAAGGTGCCATGTATGTGTAAAAGTATATTGGCGTATCTCAAAAAACATGGCCGCCATCGGCCAATGAAGTTTGAGCACCTGTGAGACGAGGTTAACGGAGGCCAATCGGAACGAAACTCTATGGGCATGTTCGACTCATGGCCCAAGAGGTCTGTAAGAGTTTTGAAAGAAATCGGCCACTAGTTGGCGCTAACGAGTTTTACGGCTCTGTAATCACGTGGTGTTGCACACATCCCCACAATATGCATATCATTTGATAGATCTCCTCATGCTGAACAACTTTGCTTCTAGAACCATTGCTGTCAATCAAACCGTTCATTAAATATTCACGAATATGTTAAAAACTTACTTTTGCAAACTAGTCCCTGGTTTTTTGCCCGATCGGAACCAGACCAGTCTAGGACAATTCTCTGGACTCTCTAGATCAATAATTATCAAAAAAAAGTTGAACTTTGCCCTTTGCTTTGCTATAACAGGGTCATTTATAAAAGGGGTGTGTCAAAACACACTCAAAAGCCTATAAATCATAAATAAAAACTCAGAACTTCACAAAAATTGATTAGCATATGTGTCATACCATGGTGAAGAAGCATGCAAAGTTTCATGGAGATCGGAAAATAGGTGGCGCTATAACTGTTGAAAAGGTTTAAAACCATCTATTTCCTATGGTAAATTGCCTGTATTGGCTGTAAATGGTCTTTTCCATCTATGATCGTATAATTTTCATATCTTAATGTTTAAAACCAGTGCAGTACAATTATCTGGACTCTCTAGATCAATAATTATCAGAAAAGGTATAAATACTTCATAATAGAGTGTAAATCGGATGGCTATAACAGCTATAACAGCTTGGATGGCTATAACAGCCAATAAGTGGTATTTTACTGCCCCCTGCTGTCATTTCATCATACTACTCTCTAATATTTTTATATATAATTGATATTTAGACTTTATTAAATCATTATTTTAACATTTACAATCACATTTTGTCAAAATTCATCTATTGCTCTGTACTCTCTAGAACAATAATTATAGAAAAATGTATAACTTCTTCATTTGTATGACTATAATAGGGTCACTTCAATATGTAGCCTTGACCGAAAGCCAATATCTTTTCAATAAATGCTCATAGCTTCTTAAAAAAGGTCAAGAACAGATATAACAGCTTGAAAAAAGGCTAACAGCCAGTAAGTGGTATTTTTCTGCCCCTTGCTGGTTAAAAAAAGTCATTTTATCACACTACTCAACTATAATTAATATTTAGACTTTATAAATTCGCTATTTTAACATTTACAATAACATTTAGTCAAAAATCTTGTATTGAAGTGACAATTGAGTCACATTGGCTCCTGAAGTTCCAAATGTCTCTATCTACATCAGAATGAGCGTGAGTAGATTAAATGATATCAAAAACATGGCCTATTGTATAAGTAGGCTGTAATAGCACTGTTGTCCACCAGATGGAGCAGCAGCATTAGATATTTTTAATCTTTTTTTATCAGATCTCAGCATTGGCTAACAAACAAATGCTTAAAGCATTTTCTTTAATTAGTTTTATATTATTACATTGCAAAGAAATATGTGAAATGATCATATACCATTAAAACAGATTTTCACAATAACATATCCCAAAAATGTGTGTGTGTGTGTGTGTGTGTGTGTGTGTGTGTGTGTGTGTGTGTGTGTGTGTGTGTGTGTGTGTGTGTGTGTGTGTGTGTAAGCAGGCATTATGGAGTTAACATGAAAAAAATGGTTTGCTTCAGTGGAGAATACTGGAGAAACAAAGTAGTTGAAAATGAAAGTGAGCCAATAAGTGGTCTTCTACTGCCCTCTGCTGGCCACTCTTCTTATTAAAAGTCTTTTTTTTTGTATATAGACACTATAAAATCACTTATATAACAATTACTATTATAACACATTCATATTTTGTCAGAGTTTATCACTTCAATTGTTATTATGCTTCACATAATTGCTATCAACGTGGTAAATCGTGGTAAATAACGCCAGAAACATGGTAAATCATAGTAAAAAAGGTAAATCATGCTAGAATCCTGGTAAATTATTCTAGAATGTGCTATATCATGGTAAATCATCATATAACATGGTATATCAAGGTGAACTATGGAAAGTCATGTTAGATTCATGGTAAATCATACTGAAACATGGTAAATCATGAAAAATCACACTGAAATGTAGTATATCATGATAAATCATGCTTGCTACATAAAACTTAATGTCTTTTCATGCTTTTGTGCTTAACGGCCTGAAAGGCCTTAACTGCTTGAACACCGCTAAAATGCTGCTTGCAGCTTTAATTATTATTATTATTATTCTTCCGCCGTAAAACGCATCGTGCAGCCCAAACCGTAAATGCTAGAGACTTGAAACTTTCTCAGATGGTAGTACAAAAATCGAGGAGAGCTTATCAAATTATGAGCCCGATTGGCCCATAGGTGGCGCTATAGCAACCAAAAGCGCGAAACTGGTCATAACTCCTAGACCGTATGTCGTAGAGTCAAGTGTCTTATATCCTTGGAAAGCTGGACTCTTGACTTAAAAAACGTATATCTCCGATTTCATTTCCGGTATGCAAATTTTTCTGCTATTTCCGGTTTTGTCCAAAATCTACTTTTGCAAACTAGTCCCTGGTTTTTCGCCTGATCGGAACCAAACCAGTGCAGAAATGTTCTCTGGAGTCTGAATATCAATAATCATTGAAAAAAAGTCGAAATTTTGATTTCCGGTCGCTAGGGGGGGCAAAATAATCGTTGTGGGAGGAGCCTATTTTACTAAAATGGCTATAACCCGTGAACAAAATGAGATATTTTTACCAAACTCACTACACATATGTATGTGCTCAATCCGAGGTCATAGTAAAAAAATCGCGTCGATTGAGCTCTAGGTGGCGCTATAACATGAAAAAAACATATGGCCACCTAGTGGTTAGTCCGATTGACTTGAAAATTGGTATGCAGTGTCTTGGTCCAAGGCCCCATGTATGTGTATGAGGACATTGGCGTATCTCAAAAAACATGGCCGCCATCGGCCAATGAAGTATAAGACAAGGTTAACGAAGGCCAATCGGAACGAAACTCAATGGGCATGTTCATCTCATGGCCCAAGAGGTCTGTACGAGTTTTGAAAGAAATCGGCCACTAGTTGGCGCTAACAAGTTTTACGGCTCTGTAATCACGTGGTGTTGCACATATCGCCACAACATGCATATCATTTGATAGATCTCCTCATGCTGAACAACTTTGCCTCTAGAACCATTGCTGTCAATCAAACCGTTCATTAAATATTCATGAATATGTTAAAAACCTACTTTTGCGAACTAGTCCCTGGTTTTTTGCCCGATCGGAACCAGACCAGTCTAGGTCAATTCTCTGGACTCTCTAGATCAATAATTATTGAAAAAAAGTTGAAATTTGCCCTTTGGTTTGCTATGACATGATCATTTATAAAAAGGGGCTTGTCAAAACACACTCAAAAGCCTATAAATCATTAAAAAAAACTCAGATCTTCACAAAAATTGGTGAGCATATGTGACATAACATCATGAACAAGCATGCAAAGTTTTATGGAGATCGGACAATAGGTGGCGCTATAACTGTTAAAAAGGTTTAAAACCATGTATTTCCTATGGTAAATTGCTTGTATTGGCTGTAAATGGGTCTTTTCCATCTATGGTCATATAATTTTCATATCATAATGTTCAAAATCAGTGCAGTACAATTCTCTGGACTCTCTAGATCAATAATTATCGAAAAAAAGTTGAACTTTGCCAATTGGTTCATTATAACAGGATCATTTATAAAAAGGGGCGTGTCAAAACACACTCAAAAGCCTATAAATCATAAATAAAAACTCAGAACTTCACAAAAATTGGTGAGCATATGTGCCATAACATCATGAACACGCATGCAAAGTTTTATGGAGATCAGACAATAGGTGGCGCTATAACTGTTGAAAAGCTTTAAAACCATGTATTTCCTATGGTAAATTGCCTGTATTGGCTGTAAATGGTGTGTTCCATTAATGATCATACAATATTTATATCATAATGTTCAAAATCAGGGCAGTACAATTCTCTGGACTCTCTAGATAAATAATTATCAGAAAAGTTATAACTTCTTCAGTTGGATGGCTATAATAGGGTCACTTCAATATGTAGCCTTGACCAAGAAAGCCTATATCTCTTCAATGAATGCTCAGATCTTCTTAAAAACAAGTCAGAACATGTGACTCTAAATAAGATAAGAAATAATGCATCTATAACAGTTTAAAAGGTTAAAGTTATAACATAATGGCATATTAAGCCAATAAGTTGTATTCTACTGCCCCCTGCTGTTTAAAATAGTCATTTTGTCATGCTACTAACTACTAATATTCTATTATTCTTATTTAGAGTTTATAAAATCACTATTTTAACATTTACAGTCACATTTTGTCAAAATTCATCTATTGAAGCATTGTGTCACAGACAAATGTTAATCCTGAATGAGACACAGTTCAGATCACTTTATCTACAACAGAATGTGTGTGTGTAGTCCCATGTTTTTGAATAAATCCTGAATAATCTGATTAATAGCTTGCAAAGACATATATTTTAATGGTCTATAAGCATTTCATATTTTCATAATGACTTGTGTGTGTGTGTGTGTGTGTGTGTGTGTGTGTGTGTGTGTGTGTGTGTGTGTGTGTGTGTGTGTGTGTGTGTGTGTGTGTGTGTGTGTGTGTGTCTAGATAGTGTGTCTAGATATGAATGCAAAAAGACTTTATTAATAAGTAGAGTGGCCAGCAGAGGGCAGTAGAAGACCACTTATTGGCTCACTTTCATTTTAACAGCCTTGAGTTTCAACAAAGTTCTGAACTAAAGCAAACCAGTTTTTCCATGTTAACTGCAATTTATCCATGCTTACTATAAAATCCATTATATAACAATTACTATTATAACACAATCATATTTTGTCAGAGTGTAACACTTTATTTGTACTGACACATGCATGGTAAATCATACTAGAACGCAGTAAATCATGGTAAACAATGGTAAATCGTGCTAGAACAGGGTAAATCATGTAAAGCATACTACAACATGGAATATCATGGTAAAACTATGGTAAATCATGCTAGATTCATGGTAAATCATACCAGAGCGTGGTAAATCATGGTAAACGATGGTCAATTATGCTACAACAGGGTAAATCATGTAAAGCATACTAGAACATTGTGAATCATGCTAGATTCATGGTAAATCATACTAGAACATGGTAAATCATGGTAAAACTATGGTGAATCATGCTAGATTCATGGTAAATCATACTAGAACATGGTAAATCATGGTAAAACTATGGTAAATTATGCTAGATTCATGGTAAATCATACTGGAACATGGTAAATCATGAAAAATCACACTGAAATGTAGTATATCATGGTAAATCATGCTTGCTACATAAAACTTAATGTATTTTGATGCTTTTGTGCTTAACGGCCTTAAAGGCCTTAACTGCTTGAACACCGCTAAATGCTGCTTGCAGCTTTAATTATTATTATTATTATTATTCTTCTGCCGTAAAACGCATCGTGCAGACCAAACCGTAAGTGCTAGAGACTTGAAACTTTGTCAGATGGTAGTACAAAAATCGAGGAGAGCTTATCAAATTATGAGCCCGATTGGCCCATAGGTGGCGCTATAGCAACCAATTGCGCAAAACTGCTCATAACTCCTAGACCGTAAATCGTAGACTCAAGTGTCTTATATCATTGGAAAGCTGGACTCCTGACTTAAAAAACGTATATCTCCGATTTCATTTCCGTCATGATAGATTTTCCGCCATTTTGAATTTTGTCAAAAAACGACTTTTGCGAACTAGTCCCTGATTTTTTGCCCGATCGGAACCAAACCAGTGCACAAATGTTCTGTGGAGTCTGAATATAAATTATAATCGTAAAAAAGTTGAAATTTCGATTTCCGGTCGCTAGGGGGCGCAAAAAGAACGTTGTGGGAGGAGCCTATTTTACTAAAACGACTATAACTCCAGAAGTAAATTAGGTAGGTTCACCAAACTTGGTACAGTTGTGCATGAGTTCAATCTGAGGTCACAGTAAAAAAATCGCGACGATCGAACACTAGGTGGCGCTATAACATGAAAAAAACATATAAAGGACTGACCGTTAGTCCGATTGACTTGAAAATTGGTATGCAGTGTCTTGGTCCAAGGCCCCATTTATGTCTATGAGGACATTGGCGTATCTCAAAAAACATGGCCGCCATTGACCAATGAAGTTTGAGCCCCTATGAGACGAGGTTAACGGAGGCCAATCGGAACGAAACTCGATGGGCATGTTCGACTCATGGCCTAAGAGGTCTGTAAGAGTTTTGAAAGAAATCGGCCACTAGTTGGCGCTAACGAGTTTTACGGCTCTGTAATCACGTGGTGTTGCACACATCCCCCCAAAATGCATATCATTTGATAGATCTCCTCATGGTGAACAACTTTGCCTCTAGAACCATTGCTGTCAATCAAATCGTTCATTAAATATTCACAAATATGTTAAAAACCTACTTTTGCGAACTAGTCCCTGGTTTTTCGCCCGATCAAAACCAGACCAGTCTAGGACAATTCTCTGGACTCTCTAGATCAATAATTATCAAAAAAAAGTTGAACTTTGCCCTTTGGTTCACTGTAACAGTGTCATTTAGAAAAGGGGCATGTCAAAATACACTCAAAAGCCTATAAATCATAAATGAAAACTCAGAACTTGACAAAAATTGATGAGCATATGTGTCATACCATGGTGAGGAAGCATGCAAAGTTTCATGGAGATCGGACCATAGGTGGCGCTATAACTGTTAAAAAGCTTTAAAACCATATATTTCCTATGGTAAATTGCCTGTATTGGCTGTAAATGGTCTTTTCCATCTATGATCGTAACATTTTCATATCTTAATGTTTAAAACCAGTGCAGTACAATTATCTGGACTCTCTAGATCAATAATTATCAGAAAAGGTGTAATTTCTTCATTTGAATGGCTGTAATAGTGTAAATTGGATGGCTATAACATTTTGGATGGCTATAACAGCCAATAAGTGGTATTTTACTGCCCCCTGCTGTCATTTCATCATACTACTCCCTAAAATTGTTATATATAATTGAAATTTAGACTTTATTAAATCATTATTTTAACATTTACAATCACATTTTGTCCAAATTCATCTATTGCTCTGTACTCTCTAGAACAATAATTATCAGAAAATGTATAACTTGTAATGTATAACATTTGGATGACTATAATAGGGTCACTTCAATATGTAGCCTTGACCGAAAGCCAATATCTTTTCAATGAATGCTCATAGCTTCTTAAAAAAAGGTCAAGCATGGCTAACAGCCAATAAGTGATATTTTACTGCCCCCTGCTGTCATTTTCATCATACTACTCCCTAATATTGTTATAGTTCATATTTAGACTTTCTAAAATCATTATTTTAACATTTACTATCACATTTTGTAAAAATGCATCTATTGGAGTATTATGGACTGCATTTATTTATTTTATTTATTACTCTTTACAATTGTGTCACAGGAAGGCTGAAAACGAAAGTTTTTATTTATACAACTGTTTATAGTCTGTAATACCACTGTTGTCCAATAGATGGAGCAGCAGTATTATACAAATGCTGAAGGAGTATTGTTCATTCTTAGTTAATGCTAACTAATGTAGTTAACATTAACTAAGAATGAACAATACTCCTTCAGCATTTGTTAATCTTTGTTAATGTTAATTTCAACATTTACAAATACTTTATTTAAATCTTGTTAACATTAGTTAATGCACTGTGAACTAACATGAACTAACAATGAACAGCTGGATTTGTATTAACTAACGTTAACAAAGATGAACAAAAACAGTAACAAATGTATTGCTCATGGTTAGTTAATGTTAATTAATACATTAATGTTTAATAAATTAACCTTATTGTAAAGTGTTACCGACATTTTTAATCTTTTTTTTAATCAGCTTTCAGCATTGGCTAACAAACAAATGCTTAAAGCTATTTTTTTATTAAAAAAATACCAAAGTGGTATTTTACTGCCCCTTGCTGTCATTTCATCATACTACTTCCTAATATTGTTTTATAATTCATATTTAGAATTTCTAAAATCATTATTTCAACATTTACAATCACATTTTGTCCAAATTCATCTATTGGAGTATTATGGACTGCATTTATTTATTTTATTTATTACTATTTACAATTGTGTCACAGGAAGGCTGAAAACGAAAGTATAACGTTGGGCCACGCCCCCCAAGGACAAATTCACTCATAACTCGAAAACAGAAAGTCTCTGCACGCTCAAATTTTGATGGTAAGGTTCTCTCGGGGTTCTTGATCCAAATCTATCGTCGCGGGGCTCGGGAACGCCCCCAATCTTTAGATAATTTTTTCATTATCTCGTTCCCGAGATATAAGTGAAAACCAAATTTCCATTCATTTATTTCAACTGTATATAGTCTGTAATACCACTGTTATCCAATAGATGGAGCAGCAGCATTATACAAATGCTGAAGGAGTATTGTTCATTCTTAGTTAATGTTAACTAATGTAGTTAACATTAACTAAGAATGAACAATACTCCTTCAGCATTTGTTAATCTTTGTTAATGTTAATTTCAACATTTACAAATACTTTATTAAAATCTTGTTAACATTAGTTAATGCACTGTGAACTAACCTGAACCAAAGAGTATAGAAGAACAAGAGGCGAAACTCCGATGCTTTTCTGGTAACAGCCACTAGGTGGCGCGGCCGCCATTTTGGGGTGAAAATTCCAACTGGAGTTACTGGGCAACAGCACAGATAACAGTTTTTTAGGTAGTTTTTCTTGCATTTTTATGCAACTTTACACATTTACTACTATTATTAGTTACCAACTCCACTAGGCCTGAAATATATTTTGTACGTTTTAATCCCCTGGATCGTGCTACAAACATGATGATCTTAACATGATGCATTGGTGTGTCCGTTATCTGTGTTTTTTTGTTTACATAGGCTTGCTTTAACGGTCATTAATATAAAATAGTACTGCAAAAAAACCAGTTTACTGTAAAGCTATTCTATTGCTGTTATATTTATTGTCCAACATTTACATTTTAGTACAATTACATTTATTTGCTGAATTCATTTATTTCATTGAACTTATTTTTGTATGTAAGGTTATGTGTACCTCCTGGGAAACGGTCTAACGTTATAACTTTATGAACTTACATCACTTTATTCTTCTTACCTGTCAAACTTAATGTAGAGATTAATATAATTAATTAAATCCTTGAACTTCCCTGTCTCAAGTTATGTGGGGGAAAAGCCTAGTAGCAACTTCTTTTTAACGGATATAACGTTAACTGTTGTGAATTAAAATAAGCACCTAATTATTTCAACCTAAAAATGACCTCTGCACTGGACTAAATATATGTATAATATATGACTGCCGAGTCGCTTTCACCCCAAAATGGCGGACGCGTAGGGCTGCTGCTGGGCGCTGGTGTTGCAATGGAACGTTCTATTGGCTTTCACTTCTTGTCAATATACGTTCTTTGCCTGAACTAACAATGAACAGCTGGATTTGTATTAACTAACGTTAACACTAGAAGTGCCAGAATTCCATAACTACTAGAACTGCCACAAGCGGTCATTTTGACCGTTAGATTGCAAACTCTATATCTTTAATGATAAATACCCAATTGAGAGATTAATGCATTTGTTGTATTAGGATATCTTTTAAAAACAAAACAACACCAAACTGTACATTTTAAAAAGTTTAATTATACATTTATAAATAATAATATCAGTAGCCCGTAATTATCGCATAGGGCCTATTCACAACAGAGCTATATTTCCATATCCCTTCAACATAACTCAGAACAAGATAATAACAACTAAAAGTATCTTATTTAGATATTCTTTTGACAGTGAGAGAGACAATGTCACGGTTTATGAATTCGCTGTCTCCTTTCTCGTCTTGTTGTGTGTGTGTGTGCGTGGTCGCTGATCAATGCAGCTTATCAGCACGTGCGCTCTGATCAAGGCGCCAGCTGCAACTGATCAGCGATTCGACCCTTTTCAGTGTTACTGTTCTCGCCTAGTCTTTGGGTGTTTCTCAAAACCAAGAATGCAAAGAACGGACTTGTGTTCTTGGGGAGAACGCTCTTGCTAGTTGTTCTTGGAAGAATGAACTCACAAGCTAACGAGCACACAGAACGCTGCTGACAGTTTGAGACGATGTGTTCTTGCTGGTATTGCGCAATAATACCCCCGCACAGACACCGTCTGCAGTACCCAAACATAACGAGAATTATTGACGATAACAGCCAGGCTGCAATGGTCTCTTGGCTGTGGGGAAAAACGAGTCTGTGAGCAAACTGGCCGGTTGGCTCGATAGCTAACGTTACACCCGCAGGCGCTTATGGAGATTCTCACTTCCGAAAACGTTTGAGCACATTTTCGATTAGCCATACATTTTCGTAAAAATGCCAATATTTGAAATCTACACAGTTGATTTCTCGCATCAAATGTTCTCAGAAGTGAATTTAGTGATGAAATAGTGTACGTAATTGTAGAAAAACGAAATAATGTATTGACCTGCCTCTCCTTCCTCGAATGCCGAATTGAATGCTGGGATATTTCTGCCGTCAAGTCAACACAAGTTACCAACCGATGCATCCTCGGTAAAATGGGCGTGTCAAGAACACTTCCGGGATTTTTAACTGTTCTTGCCAAAATGCAAACTTGTGTATTGGGACAGTACTTGGGCCACAAAAGATGACGTTTCACAAGAACACAAGGACACAAATACAGACAAGAACACAGATTGAGAAAGGCCCTTTGTCAGATCGTTGTGGATTTTTCCTGCGTGTTTGTTCCCTGCCTGTATCCGTTTTCCGTGTGTCATCCCGTGTTCAGCACTCCTGGTTCAGCACTCACTCCAGCGTCCCTGTGCTGCCAAGGGCTTCATACCGGACATTTGCACACCTTAACTCTCCCAGCATCTGACCAGCTCTCAATAAACATATCTGTCATTTTGCAATTGAATCTTCTGATTTTTTCCTAATAGACAAAGGTCAACCGCAAAAAAATGTAACAAAAGAATACCGCGAAATTCAGTGCGGTCAATATGACCGTCTATGGCCGAAATAGGTAAATTTCACAATAACATATCCCATGTGTGTGTGTGTGTGTGTGTGTGTAAGCATATGTCTACATATGAATGCAAAAGCACTTGTGAAAACACTTTATTAATAAGTACAGTGGCCAGCAGAGGGGAGTAGAAGACCACTTATTGGCTCACTTTCATTTTGACACACTTGATTTTCACCAGTAAATCACAGCACTAAAGCAAACCAGTTTTTCCATGTTAACTATTATAACACAATCATTTTTTGTCAGAGTTTATCACTTCATTTTTATTGGCCCTTCACATCAATGCAGCAATGTGGTAAATCATGGTAAATCACGATAGAAACATGGTAAATCATAGTAAAAAATACTATTACATGGTGGATCATGGCAAATCATGCTAGCAATGTGATGAATCATGGTAAATCATGCTACAATCCTGGTAAATCATTCTAGAATGTGGTATATCATGGTAAATCATCCTATAACATGGTAAATGATGGTAAACTGTGGTAAATCATGCTAGATTCATGGTAAATCATACTGGAACATGGTAGATCATGAAAAATCACACTAAATTTGGTATGTCATGGTAAATCATGCTAAAACATGGTCTATTCCATCTATGATGTCAATGGTTAAATGCTTGCTACATAAAACTTAATGTTTTATCCAGCGTCCCTGTGCTGCCAAGGGCTTCATACCGGACATTTGCACACCTTAACTCTCCCAGCATCTGACCAGCTCTCAATAAACATATCTGTCATTTTGCAATTGAATCTTCTGATTTTTTCCTAATAGACAAAGGTCAACCGCAAAAAAATGTAACAAAAGAATACCGCGAAATTCAGTGCGGTCAATATGACCGTCTATGGCCGAAATAGGTAAATTTCACAATAACATATCCCATGTGTGTGTGTGTGTGTGTGTGTGTAAGCATATGTCTACATATGAATGCAAAAGCACTTGTGAAAACACTTTATTAATAAGTACAGTGGCCAGCAGAGGGGAGTAGAAGACCACTTATTGGCTCACTTTCATTTTGACACACTTGATTTTCACCAGTAAATCACAGCACTAAAGCAAACCAGTTTTTCCATGTTAACTATTATAACACAATCATTTTTTGTCAGAGTTTATCACTTCATTTTTATTGGCCCTTCACATCAATGCAGCAATGTGGTAAATCATGGTAAATCACGATAGAAACATGGTAAATCATAGTAAAAAATACTATTACATGGTGGATCATGGCAAATCATGCTAGCAATGTGATGAATCATGGTAAATCATGCTACAATCCTGGTAAATCATTCTAGAATGTGGTATATCATGGTAAATCATCCTATAACATGGTAAATGATGGTAAACTGTGGTAAATCATGCTAGATTCATGGTAAATCATACTGGAACATGGTAGATCATGAAAAATCACACTAAATTTGGTATGTCATGGTAAATCATGCTAAAACATGGTCTATTCCATCTATGATGTCAATGGTTAAATGCTTGCTACATAAAACTTAATGTCTTTTGATGCTTTTGTGCTTAACGGCCTTAAAGGCCTTAACTGCTTGAACACCGCTAAATGCTGCTTGCAGCTTTAATTAGGTGTTCAAGCACGAAGTGCTGAAAACCTATTGTAATTGTAAGGATTTTTATTATTATTATTATTATTTTCCCCTAAAACGCATCGTGCAGCCCAAACCGTAAGTGCTGGAGCTCTGAAACTTTGCCAGTAGGTAGTACAAAAATCGAGGAGAGGTTATCAAATTATGAGCCCGATTGGCCCATAGGTGGCGCTATAGCGCAAAAAAACAAAAAAATGGCACTATTTTCCTTAAATCTCAATAACCCTTTGTCCCAGCCTCAAGTGTCTTATATCATTGGAATCCTTGGCTCAAGCCAAACAAAAAAGGCCTCAAGGATTTCATTTCCGGTATGCAAATTTTTTCGCTATTTCCGGTTTTGTCCAAAACCTACTTTTGCAAACTAGTCCTAGGTTTTTTGCCCGATCAGAACCAAACCAGTGCAGAAATGTTCTCTGGAGTCTGAATATCAATAATTATTGAAAAAAAGTTGAAATTTCGATTCACTGTCACTAAGGGGTGTCAAAACGTTCGCAGGAGGCGGAGCCTATTTTACTAAAATGGCTATAACTCGTGAACGAAATGAGATATTTTTACCAAACTCGGTACAGCTATGTATGAGCTCAATTTGAGGTGACAGTAAAAAAATCGCGACGATCGAACACTAGGTGGCGCTATAACATTAAAAAAACATAAAAGGGGGTGTGGCCACCTGACCGTTAGTCCGATTGACTCGAAATTTGGTATGCAGTGTCTTGGTCCAAGGTACCATGTATGTATAAAAGGATATTGGCGTATCTCAAAAAACATGGCCACCATCGACCAATGAAGTTTAAGCACCTATGAGACAAGGTTAACGAAGGCCAATCGGAACGAAACTCGATGGGCATGTTCATCTCATGGCCCAAGAGGTCTGTAAGAGTTTTGAAAGAAATCGGCCACTAGTTGGCGCTAACGAGTTTTACGGCTCTGTAATCACGTGGTGTTGCACACATCCCCCCAAAATGCA
The DNA here is from genome assembly GCF_029890125.1 of Rhinichthys klamathensis goyatoka. NCBI lineage: Eukaryota > Metazoa > Chordata > Actinopteri > Cypriniformes > Leuciscidae > Rhinichthys > Rhinichthys klamathensis. The sequence goes on from NW_026606747.1 coordinate 1,627,936, forward strand.
TATCATTTGATCGATCTCCTCATGGTGAACAACTTTGCCTCTAGAACCATTGCTGTCAATCAAATCGTTCATTAAATATTCACGAATATGTTAAAAACCTACTTTTGCGAACTAGTCCCTGGTTTTTTGCCCGATCGGAACCAGACCAGTGTAGGACAATTCTCTGGACTCTCTAGATCAATAATTATTGAAAAAAAGTTGAAATTTGCCATTTGGTTTATTATAACAGGATCATTTATAAAAAGGGGCGTGTCAAAACACACTCAAAAGCCTATAAATCATAAATAAAAACTCAGAACTTCACAAAAATTGATGAGCATATGTGTCATACCATGGTGAGGAAGCATGCAAAGTTTTATGGAGATCGGACCATAGGTGGCGCTATAACTGTTAAAAAGCTTTAAAACCATATATTTCCTATGGTAAATTGCCTGTATTGGCTGTAAATGGTCTTTTCCATCTATGATCGTATAATTTTCATATCTTAATGTTTAAAACCAGTGCAGTACAATTATCTGGACTCTCTAGATCAATAATTATCAGAAAAGGTATAATTACTTCATTTGGATGGCTATAATAGAGTGTAAATCGGATGGCTATAACAGCTATAACAGCTTGGATGGCTATAACAGCCAAAAAGTGGTATTTTACTGCCCCCTGCTGTCATTTCATCATACTACTCTCTAATATTTTTATATATAATTGATATTTAGACTTTATTAAATCATTATTTTAACATTTACAATCACATTTTGTCAAAATTCATCTATTGCTCTGTACTCTCTAGAACAATAATTATAGGAAAATGTATAACTTCTTCATTTGGATGACTATAATAGGGTCACTTCAATATGTAGCCTTGAGCGAAAGCCAATATATTTTCAATAAATGCTCATAGCTTCTTAAAAAAAGGTCAAGAACAGCTATAACAGCTTGAAAAAGGCTAACAGCCAATAAGTGGTATTTTACTGCCCCCTGCTGTTTAAAAAAAGTAATTTTGTCACACTACTCAACTATAATTAATATTTAGACTTTATAAATTCACTATTTTAACATTTACAATAACATTTAGTCAAAAATCGTCTATTGAAGTGACAATTGAGTCACATTGGCTCCTGAAGTTCCAAATGTCTCTATCTACATCAGAATGAGCGTGTGTAGATTAAATTATATGAAAAACATGGCCTATTGTATAAGTAGGCTATAATAGCACTGTTGTCCACTAGATGGAGCAGCAGCATTAGACATTTTTAATCTTTTTTTATCAGCTTTCAGCATTGGCTAACAAACAAATGCTTAAAGCATTTTCTTTAATTAGTTTTATATTATTACATTGCAAAGAAATATGTGAAATGCTCATATACCATTAAAACTGATTTTCACAATAACATATCCCAAAAATGTGTGTGTGTGTGTGTGTGTGTGTGTGTGTGTGTGTGTGTGTGTGTGTGTGTGTGTGTGTGTGTGTGTGTGTGTGTGTTTGAGTTGGTTTATGTGATTTATGAGGACACAAATTTGTATAATGACATGTGTATTACACTGGTATTACAACTTATGGGTGGTTTATGAGGACATTTCAAAAGTCCTCATAAATCAAATGGCTTAAAAAACATAAAAAACAATGTTTTATTTAAAAATTAAAAATGCTGCATGTCTCCTGTGTGTGTGTGTGTGTGTGTGTGTGTGTGTGTGTGTGTGTGTGTGTGTGTGTGTGTGTGTGTGTGTGTGTGTGTGTGTGTGTGTGTGTGTGTGTGTGTGTGTGTGTGTGTGTGTGTGTGTGTGTGTGTGTAAGCATGCATTATGGAGTTAACATGAAAAAAATGGTTTGCTTCAGTGGAGAATACTGGAGAAACAAAGTAGTTGAAAATGAAAGTGAGCCAATAAGTGGTCTTCTACTGCCCTCTGCTGGCCACTCTTCTTATTAATAGTCTTTTTTTGTATATAGACACTATAAAATCACTTATATAACAATTACTCTTATAACACATTCATATTTTGTCAGAGTTTATCACTTCAATTGTTCTTATGCTTCATATAATTGCTATCAACGTGGTAAATCATGGTAAATAATGCCAGAAACATGGTAAATCATAGTAAAAAAAGTGAATCATGCTAGAATCCTGGTAAATTATTCTAGAATGTGCTATATCATGGTAAATCATCATATAACATGGTATATCAAGGTAAACTATGGAAAATCATGTTAGATTCATGGTAAATCAAACTGGAACATGGTAAATCATGAAAAATCACACTGAAATGTAGTATATCATGGTAAATCATGCTTGCTACATAAAACTTAATGTCTTTTGATGCTTTTGTGCTTAACGGCCTTAAAGGCCTTAACTGCTTGAACACCGCTAAATGCTGCTAGCAGCTTTAATTATTATTATTATTATTATTTTCCCCTAAAACGCATCGTGCAGCCCAAACCGTAAGTGCTGGAGCTCTGAAACTTTGTCAGATGGTAGTACAAAAATCGAGGAGAGGTTCAGAGAGTATGACCCCGATTGGCCTATAGGTGGCGCTACAGCAATCAATTGCGCGTAACGGCTCATAACTCCTAAACCGTAAGGCGTAGACTCAAGTGTCTTATATCATTGGAAAGCTGGACTCTTAACTTAAAAAACGTATATCTCCGATTTCATTTCCGCCATGATAGATTTTCCGCCATTTTGAATTTTGTTGAAAAACTACTTTTGCGAACTAGTCCCTGGTTTTTTGCCCGATCGGAACCAAACCAGTGTAGAAATGTTCTCTGGAGTCTGAATATCAATAATTATTGAAAAAAAGTTGAAATTTCGATTTCCGGTTGCTAGGGGGCGCAAAATGAACGTTGTGGGAGGAGCCTATTTTACAAAAATGGCTATAACTCGAGAACGAAATGAGATATCTTCACCAAACTTGACACACATGTGTATAAGGACAGTGTGGGGTCACAGTAAAAAAACCGCGTCGATCTAACACTAGGTGGCGCTATAACATTAAAAAAACATAAAAGGGGGTGTGGCCACCTGACCGTTAGTCCGATTTACCTGAAAATTGGTATGCAGTGTCTTGGTCCAAGGCCCCATGAATGTCTATGAGGACATTGGCGTATCTCAAAAAACATGGCCGCCATCGGCCAATGAAGTTTGAGCACCTGTGAGACGAGGTTAACGGAGGCCAATCGGAACGAAACTCAATGGGCATGTTCGACTCATGGGCCAAGAGGTCTGTAAGAGTTTTGAAAGAAATCGGCCACTAGTTGGCGCTAACGAGTTTTACGGCTCTGTAATCACGTGGTGTTGCACACATCCCCACAAAATGCATATCATTTGATAGATCTCCTCATGATGAACAACTTTGCCTCTAGAACCATTGCTGTCAATCAAACCGTTCATTAAATATTCACGAATATGTTAAAAACCTACTTTTGCAAACTAGTCCCTGGTTTTTCGCCCGATTGGAACCAGACCAGTCTAGGACAATTCTCTGGACTCTCTAGATCAATAATTATTGAAAAAAAGTTGAAATTTGCCATTTGGTTCATTATAACAGGATCATTTATAAAAAGGGGCGTGTCAAAACACACTCAAAAGCCTATAAATCATAAATAAAAACTCAGAACTTCACAAAAATTGATGAGCATATGTGTCATACCATGGTGAAGAAGCATGCAAAGTTTCATGGAGATCGGACAATAGGTGGCGCTATAACTGTTGAAAAGCTTTAAAACCATACATTTCCTATGGTAAATTGCCTGTATTGGCTGTAAATGGTCTTTTCCATCTATGATCGTATAATTTTCATATCTTAATGTTTAAAACCAGTGCAGTACAATTATCTGGACTCTCTAGATCAATAATTATCAGAAAAGGTATAATTACTTCATTTGGATGGCTATAATAGAGTGTAAATCGGATGGCTATAACAGCTATAACAGCTTGGATGGCTATAACAGCCAAAAAGTGGTATTTTACTGCCCCCTGCTGTCATTTCATCATACTACTCTCTAATATTTTTATATATAATTGATATTTAGACTTTGTAAATGTTAAAATAATGATTTAATAATCACATTTTGTCAAAATTCATCTATTGCTCTGTACTCTCTAGAACAATAATTATAGGAAAATGTATAACTTCTTCATTTGGATGACTATAATAGGGTCACTTCAATATGTAGCCTTGAGCGAAAGCCAATATCTTTTCAATAAATGCTCATAGCTTCTTAAAAAAAGGTCAAGAACAGCTATAACAGCTTGAAAAAGGCTAACAGCCAATAAGTGGTATTTTACTGCCCCCTGCTGTTTAAAAAAAGTCATTTTGTCACACTACTCAACTATAATTAATATTTAGACTTTATAAATTCACTATTTTAACATTTACAATAACATTTAGTCAAAAATCATCTATTGAAGTGACAATTGAGTCACATTGGATCCTGAAGTTCCAAATGTCTCTATCTACATCAGAATGAGCGTGTGTAGATTAAATTATATGAAAAACATGGCCTATTGTATAAGTAGGCTGTAATAGCACTGTTGTCCACTAGATGGAGCAGCAGCATTAGACATTTTTAATCTTTTTTTATCAGCTTTCAGCATTGGCTAACAAACAAATGCTTAAAGCATTTTCTTTAATTAGTTTTATATTATTACATTGCAAAGAAATATGTGAAATGCTCATATACCATTAAAACTGATTTTCACAATAACATATCCCAAAAATGTGTGTGTGTGTGTGTGTGTATGTGTGTGTAAGCATGCATTATGGAGTTAACATGAAAAAAATGGTTTGCTTCAGTGGAGAATACTGGAGAAACAAAGTAGTTGAAAATGAAAGTGAGCCAATAAGTGGTCTTCTACTGCCCTCTGCTGGCCACTCTTCTTATTAATAGTCTTTTTTTGTATATAGACACTATAAAATCACTTATATAACAATTACTATTATAACACATTCATATTTTGTCAGAGTTTATCACTTAAATTGTTCTTATGCTTCATATAATTGCTATCAACGTGGTAAATCATGGTAAATAATGCCAGAAACATGGTAAATCATAGTAAAAAAGGTAAATCATGCTAGAATCCTGGTAAATTATTCTAGAATGTGCTATATCATGGTAAATCATCATATAACATGGTATATCAAGGTAAACTATGGAAAATCATGTTAGATTCATGGTAAATCATACTGGAACATGGTAAATCATGAAAAATCACACTGAAATGTAGTATATCATGGTAAATCATGCTTGCTACATAAAACTTAATGTCTTTTGATGCTTTTGTGCTTAACGGCCTTAAAGGCCTTAACTGCTTGAACACCGCTAAATGCTGCTAGCAGCTTTAATTAGGTGTTCAAGCACGAAGTGCTGAAAACCTATTGTATTTGTACTGATTTTTATTATTATTATTATTATTATTATTCTTCTGCCGTAAAACGCATCGTGCAGAACAAACCGTAAGTGCTGGAGCTCTGAAACTTTGTCAGATGGTAGTACAAAAATCGAGGAGAGCCTCAGAAAGTATGACCCCGATTGGCCTATAGGTGGCGCTACAGCAATCAATTGCGCGAAACTGCTCATAACTCCTAAACCGTATGTCGTAGACTCAAGTGTCTTATATCATTGGAAAGCTGGAGGCCTGAAGAACAAAACGTATATCTCCGATTTCATTTCCGGTATGCAAATTTTTCCGCCATTTTGAATTTTGTCAAAAACCTACTTTTGCGAACTAGTCCCTGGTTTTTTGCCCGATCAAAACCAGACAAATGCATACATGTTCTCTGGAGTCTGAATATCAATATTCATTGAAAAAAAGTTGAATTTTCGATTCACGGTCGCTAGGGGGAGTAAAATGATCGTTGTGGGAGGAGCCTATTTTACTAAAATGGCTATAACTCGAGAAAGAAATGAGATATCTTCACCAAACTTGGAACACATGTGTATGAGTTCAATCTGAGGTCACAGTAAAAAAATCGCGTCGACCTAACACTAGGTGGCGCTATAACACACAAAAAACCTAAATGGGGCTATGACAACCTGACCGTTAGTCCGATTGACTTGAAAATTGGTATGCAGTGTCTTGGTCCAAGGTGCCATGTGTGTGTATGAGGAAATTGGCGTAACTAAAAAAACATGGCCGCCATCGGCCAATGAATTTGAGCACCTATTAGACGAGGTTAACGGAGGCCAATCGGAACGAAACTCGATGGGCATGTTCGACTCATGGCCAAAGAGGTCTGTAAGAGTTTTGAAAGAAATTGGCCACTAGTTGGCGCTAACGAGTTTTACGGCTCTGTAATCACGTGGTGTTGCACACATCCCCAAAATATGCATATCATTTGATACATCTCCTCAGGTTGAACAACTTTGCCTCTAGAACCATTGCTGTCAATCAAATCGTTCATTAAATATTCACGAATATGTTAAAAACCTACTTTTGCGAACTAGTCCCTGGATTTTCGCCCGATCGGAACCAGACCAGTCTAGGACAATTCTCTGGACTCTCTAGATCAATAATCATTGAAAAAAAGTTGAACTTTTGCATTTTTCGTATGGCTATAACAGGGTCATTTAGAAAAGGGGCGTGTCAAATACACACAAAAGCCTATAAATCATAAATAAAAACTCAGTACTAAACAAAAATTGGTGAGCATATGTGTCATAACATGGTGAAGAAGCATGCAAAGTTTCATGGAGATCAGACCATAGTTGGCGCTAAAACTGTCAAAAAGCTTTAAAACCATACATTTCCTATGGTAAATTGCCTGTATTGGCTGTAAATGCTGATCTCTTAAATGAATGCTCAGATCTTCTTTAAAAACGGTCAAGAACATGTGTAATATCACTCTGTACGGCGTTGAAAAATTTCAGACAAATCAGACAAAATTTGCCTCTATAATTAATTGTCACAGGAAGCCTCAAAACGAAAGTAAAACATTGGGCCACGCCCCCCAAGTACAAATTCACTCATAACTCGAAAACGGAAAGTCTCTGCGCGCTCAAATTTTGATGGTAAGGTCCTCTCGGGGATCTTGATCCAAATCTATCGTCGCGGGGCTCGGGAGCGCCCCCCCCCCCCCCCCCCCGAGGATCGCTAATCTGTGAGAACCCCAACTTGAAACGGCTGTAACTCTTGATCCAGACCATCTAGATCCTTGTGGAAGAGCTTGTTGGAAAGGGCCCGTCCTCATCTAGCTTCGATTCGAGTTTGGTGCGATTTGGCCTGGGCATTCCCGAGATATAAGCCCACAAAGATATGCATTTAAACGGACATTACTCCCGCCCCCAATCACCCAGCAACACCGGAATGGTCTTGATCAACAGAGCTCCTCTAACACTATCTAAGTTCTGAGTTTCAGATTTTTTCACTTTCTCGTTCCCGAGATATAAGTAAAAAAAAAAAACGAATTTCCCGTCATTCATTTCAACCGTTTATGTAGGCTGTAAAACCGCTGTTGTCCACTAGAGGGAGCAACAGCATTAGACGTTTTTAATCTTTTTAACCAGTTTTCAGCAATGGCTAACAAACAAATGCTTAAAGATATTTATTATGTTGGAAATAATATTTATAATAAATAATATAATATTAAATAATGATTTATTAGAAAGTTTAATATTTTTACATCACAAATAAATATCTGAAATGCTTAAGGACCACAAAAAGAGATTTTCACAATATCATAACCCAAAATTGTGTGTGTGTGTGTGTGTAAGCATGCACAATGGAATTCACATTGAAAGACTGGTTTGCTTTAGTGCACAATATTGATTAAACCAAGTAGTTCAAAATAAAAGTGGTACTATAGCAATAAGTGGTCTTCTACTACCCTCTGCTGGACATTATACTTATTAATAGTCTTTTCACATGTGCTTTTGCATTCATATATTTAGACACTAAAAAATAACCTTATGTGACAATTACTATAATAACAATCATATTTTGTCTTTCAATTCACTTTACTGTTCTGAAGCTTCACATAATTGCTAGCAACGTGGTAAATCATGGTAAATCACGATAGAAACATGGTAAATCACAGTAAATAATATTATTACATGGTGTATCATGGTAAATCATGCTAGCAATGTGATTAATCATGGTAAAGAATGTTACAACCCTGGTAAATCATCCTATAACATGGTAAATCAAGGTAAACTAAGACAAATCAAGGTAAACTATGATAAAGCATGCTAGAATCATATTACATCTTAGGCTACTAGAATGTGTTCAATTGTGGTAAATCATGCAAGAACAGGGTAAACTATGGTAAATCATACTGTAACATAGTAAATCATTAACAATCACACTGAAATGTTGTATATCATGGCAAATCATGCTAAAACATGGTCTATTCCATCTATGATGTCAGTGGTTAAATGCTTGCTACATAAACCTTAATGTCTTTTGATGCTTTTGAGCTTAACTGTCTTAACTGTCTTAACTGTCTTAAATGCTTGAACACCGCTAAATGCTGCTAGCAGCTTTAATTATTATTATTATTATTATTCTTCTGCCGTAAAACGCATCGTGCAGAACAAACCGTAAGTGCTGGAGCTCTGAAACTTTGTCAGATGGTAGTACAAAAATCGAGGAGAGCCTCAGAAAGTATGACCCCGATTGGCCTATAGGTGGCGCTACAGCAATCAATTGCGCGAAACTGCTCATAACTCCTAAACCGTATGTCGTAGGCTCAAGTGTCTTATATCATTGGAAAGCTGGAGGCCTGAAGAACAAAACGTATATCTCCGATTTCATTTCCGGTATGCAAATTTTTCGGCCATTTTGAATTTTGTCAAAAACCTACTTTTGCGAACTAGTCCCTGGTTTTTTGCCCGATCAAAACCAGACAAATGCATACATGTTCTCTGGAGTCTGAATATCAATATTCATTGAAAAAAAGTTGAATTTTCGATTCACGGTCGCTAGGGGGAGTAAAATGATCGTTGTGGGAGGAGCCTATTTTACTAAAATGGCTATAACTCGAGAAAGAAATGAGATATCTTCACCAAACTTGGAACACATGTGTATGAGTTCAATCTGAGGTCACAGTAAAAAAATCGCGTCGACCTAAAACTAGGTGGCGCTATAACACACAAAAAACCTAAATGGGGCTATGACAACCTGACCGTTAGTCCGATTGACTTGAAAATTGGTATGCAGTGTCTTGGTCCAAGGTGCCATGTATGTGTATGAGGAAATTGGCGTAACTAAAAAAACATGGCCGCCATTGGCCAATGAATTTGAGCACCTATTAGACGAGGTTAACGGAGGCCAATCGGAACGAAACTCGATGGGCATGTTCGACTCATGGCCAAAGAGGTCTGTAAGAGTTTTGAAAGAAATTGGCCACTAGTTGGCGCTAACGAGTTTTACGGCTCTGTAATCACGTGGTGTTGCACACATCCCCAAAATATGCATATCATTTGATACATCTCCTCAGGTTGAACAACTTTGCCTCTAGAACCATTGCTGTCAATCAAATCGTTCATTAAATATTCACGAATATGTTAAAAACCTACTTTTGCGAACTAGTCCCTGGATTTTCGCCCGATCGGAACCAGACCAGTCTAGGACAATTCTCTGGACTCTCTAGATCAATAATCATTGAAAAAAAGTTGAACTTTTGCATTTTTCGTATGGCTATAACAGGGTCATTTAGAAAAGGGGCGTGTCAAATACACACAAAAGCCTATAAATCATAAATAAAAACTCAGTACTAAACAAAAATTGGTGAGCATATGTGTCATAACATGGTGAAGAAGCATGCAAAGTTTCATGGAGATCGGACCATAGTTGGCGCTAAAACTGTCAAAAAGCTTTAAAACCATACATTTCCTATGGTAAATTGCCTGTATTGGCTGTAAATGCTGATCTCTTAAATGAATGCTCAGATCTTCTTTAAAACGGTCAAGAACATGTGTAATATCACTCTGTACGGCATTGAAAAATTTCAGACAAATCAGACAAAATTTGCCTCTATAATTAATTGTCACAGGAAGCCTCAAAACGAAAGTAAAACATTGGGCCACGCCCCCCAAGTACAAATTCACTCATAACTCGAAAACGGAAAGTCTCTGCGCGCTCAAATTTTGATGGTAAGGTCCTCTCGGGGATCTTGATCCAAATCTATCGTCGCGGGGCTCGGGAGCGCCCCCCCCGCGGATCGCTAATCTGTGAGAACCCCAACTTGAAACGGCTGTAACTCTTGATCCAGACCATCTAGATCCTTGTGGAAGAGCTTGTTGGAAAGGGCCCGTCCTCATCTAGCTTCGATTCGAGGTTGGTGCGATTTGGCCTGGGCATTCCCGAGATATAAGCCCACAAAATATGCATTTAAACGGACATTACTCCCGCCCCCAATCACCCAGCAACACCGGAATGGTCTTGATCAACAGAGCTCCTCTAACACTATCTAAGTTCTGAGTTTCAGATTTTTTCACTTTCTCGTTCCCGAGATATAAGTAAAAAAAAAAAACGAATTTCCCGTCATTCATTTCAACCGTTTATGTAGGCTGTAAAACCGCTGTTGTCCACTAGAGGGAGCAACAGCATTAGACGTTTTTAATCTTTTTAACCAGTTTTCAGCAATGGCTAACAAACAAATGCTTAAAGATATTTATTATGTTGGAAATAATATTTATAATAAATAATATAATATTAAATAATGATTTATTAGAAAGTTTAATATTTTTACATCACAAATAAATATCTGAAATGCTTAAGGACCACAAAAAGAGATTTTCACAATATCATAACCCAAAATTGTGTGTGTGTGTGTGTGTGTAAGCATGCACAATGGAATTCACATTGAAAGACTGGTTTGCTTTAGTGCACAATATTGATTAAACCAAGTAGTTCAAAATAAAAGTGGTACTATAGCAATAAGTGGTCTTCTACTACCCTCTGCTGGACATTATACTTATTAATAGTCTTTTCACATGTGCTTTTGCATTCATATATTTAGACACTAAAAAATAACCTTATGTGACAATTACTATAATAACAATCATATTTTGTCTTTCAATTCACTTTACTGTTCTGAAGCTTCACATAATTGCTAGCAACGTGGTAAATCATGGTAAATCACGATAGAAACATGGTAAATCACAGTAAATAATATTATTACATGGTGTATCATGGTAAATCATGCTAGCAATGTGATTAATCATGGTAAAGAATGTTACAACCCTGGTAAATCATCCTATAACATGGTAAATCAAGGTAAACTAAGACAAATCAAGGTAAACTATGATAAAGCATGCTAGAATCATATTACATCTTAGGCTACTAGAATGTGTTCAATTGTGGTAAATCATGCAAGAACAGGGTAAACTATGGTAAATCATACTGTAACATAGTAAATCATTAACAATCACACTGAAATGTTGTATATCATGGCAAATCATGCTAAAACATGGTCTATTCCATCTATGATGTCAGTGGTTAAATGCTTGCTACATAAACCTTAATGTCTTTTGATGCTTTTGAGCTTAACTGTCTTAACTGTCTTAACTGTCTTAAATGCTTGAACACCGCTAAATGCTGCTAGCAGCTTTAATTAGGTGTTCAAGCACGAAGTGCTGAAAACCTATTGTAATTGTAAGGATTTTTATTATTATTATTATTATTTTCCCCTAAAACGCATCGTGCAGCCCAAACCGTAAGTGCTGGAGCTCTGAAACTTTGCCAGTAGGTAGTACAAAAATCGAGGAGAGGTTATCAAATTATGAGCCCGATTGGCCCATAGGTGGCGCTATAGCGCAAAAAACAAAAAAATGGCACTATTTTCCTTAAATCTCAATAACCCTTTGTCCCAGCCTCAAGTGTCTTATATCATTGGAATCCTTGGCTCAAGCCGAACAAAAAAGGCCTCAAGGATTTCATTTCCGGTATGCAAATTTTTTCGCTATTTCCGGTTTTGTCCAAAACCTACTTTTGCGAACTAGTCCTAGGTTTTTTGCCCGATCAGAACCAAACCAGTGCAGAAATGTTCTCTGGAGTCTGAATATCAATAATTATTGAAAAAAAGTTGAAATTTCGATTGACTGTCACTAAGGGGCGTCAAAACGTTCGCAGGAGGCGGAGCCTATTTTACTAAAATGGCTATAACTCGTGAACGAAATGAGATATTTTTACCAAACTCGGTACAGCTATGTATGAGCTCAATTTGAGGTGACAGTAAAAAAATCGCGACGATCGAACACTAGGTGGCGCTATAACATTAAAAAAACATAAAAGGGGGTGTGGCCACCTGACCGTTAGTCCGATTGACTCGAAATTTGGTATGCAGTGTCTTGGTCCAAGGTACCATGTATGTATAAAAGGATATTGGCGTATCTCAAAAAACATGGCCACCATCGACCAATGAAGTTTAAGCACCTATGAGACAAGGTTAACGAAGGCCAATCGGAACGAAACTCGATGGGCATGTTCATCTCATGGCCCAAGAGGTCTGTAAGAGTTTTGAAATAAATCGGCCACTAGTTGGCGCTAACGAGTTTTACAGCTCTGTAATCACGTGGTGTTGCACACATCCCCCCAAAATGCATATCATTTGATAGATCTCCTCATGGTGAACAACTTTGCCTCTAGAACCATTGCTGTCAATCAAATCGTTCATTAAATATTCACGAATATGTTAAAAACCTACTTTTGCGAACTAGTCCCTGGTTTTTTGCCCGATCGGAACCAGACCAGTGTAGGACAATTCTCTGGACTCTCTAGATCAATAATTATTGAAAAAAAGTTGAAATTTGCCATTTGATTTATTATAACAGGATCATTTATAAAAAGGGGCGTGTCAAAACACACTCAAAAGCCTATAAATCATAAATAAAAACTCAGAACTTCACAAAAATTGATGAGCATATGTGTCATACCATGGTGAGGAAGCATGCAAAGTTTCATGGAGATCGGACCATAGGTGGCGCTATAACTGTTAAAAAGCTTTAAAACCATATATTTCCTATGGTAAATTGCCTGTATTGGCTGTAAATGGTGTTTTCCATCTATTATGTCAGTGGTTAAATGTATGCTAAATAAAATTAATGTCTTAAATGCTTATGTGTTTAAGGGCCTTAAAGGCCTTAACTGCTTGAACACCGCTAAATGCTGCTTGCAGCTTTAATTAGGTGTTCAAGCACGAAGTGCTGAAAACCTATTGTATTTGTACTGATTTTTATTATTATTATTATTATTATTATTCTTCTGCCGTAAAACGCATCGTGCAGAACAAACCGTAAGTGCTGGAGCTCTGAAACTTTGTCAGATGGTAGTACAAAAATCGAGGAGAGCCTCAGAAAGTATGACCCCGATTGGCCTATAGGTGGCGCTACAGCAATCAATTGCGCGAAACTGCTCATAACTCCTAAACCGTATGTCGTAGGCTCAAGTGTCTTATATCATTGGAAAGCTGGAGGCCTGAAGAACAAAACGTATATCTCCGATTTCATTTCCGGTATGCAAATTTTTCGGCCATTTTGAATTTTGTCAAAAACCTACTTTTGCGAACTAGTCCCTGGTTTTTTGCCCGATCAAAACCAGACAAATGCATACATGTTCTCTGGAGTCTGAATATCAATATTCATTGAAAAAAAGTTGAATTTTCGATTCACGGTCGCTAGGGGGAGTAAAATGATCGTTGTGGGAGGAGCCTATTTTACTAAAATGGCTATAACTCGAGAAAGAAATGAGATATCTTCACCAAACTTGGAACACATGTGTATGAGTTCAATCTGAGGTCACAGTAAAAAAATCGCGTCGACCTAAAACTAGGTGGCGCTATAACACACAAAAAACCTAAATGGGGCTATGACAACCTGACCGTTAGTCCGATTGACTTGAAAATTGGTATGCAGTGTCTTGGTCCAAGGTGCCATGTATGTGTATGAGGAAATTGGCGTAACTAAAAAAACATGGCCGCCATTGGCCAATGAATTTGAGCACCTATTAGACGAGGTTAACGGAGGCCAATCGGAACGAAACTCGATGGGCATGTTCGACTCATGGCCAAAGAGGTCTGTAAGAGTTTTGAAAGAAATTGGCCACTAGTTGGCGCTAACGAGTTTTACGGCTCTGTAATCACGTGGTGTTGCACACATCCCCAAAATATGCATATCATTTGATACATCTCCTCAGGTTGAACAACTTTGCCTCTAGAACCATTGCTGTCAATCAAATCGTTCATTAAATATTCACGAATATGTTAAAAACCTACTTTTGCGAACTAGTCCCTGGATTTTCACCCGATCGGAACCAGACCAGTCTAGGACAATTCTCTGGACTCTCTAGATCAATAATCATTGAAAAAAAGTTGAACTTTTGCATTTTTCGTATGGCTATAACAGGGTCATTTAGAAAAGGGGCGTGTCAAATACACACAAAAGCCTATAAATCATAAATAAAAACTCAGTACTAAACAAAAATTGGTGAGCATATGTGTCATAACATGGTGAAGAAGCATGCAAAGTTTCATGGAGATCGGACCATAGTTGGCGCTAAAACTGTCAAAAAGCTTTAAAACCATACATTTCCTATGGTAAATTGCCTGAATTGGCTGTAAATGCTGATCTCTTAAATGAATGCTCAGATCTTCTTTAAAACGGTCAAGAACATGTGTAATATCACTCTGTACGGCATTGAAAAATTTCAGACAAATCAGACAAAATTTGCCTCTATAATTAATTGTCACAGGAAGCCTCAAAACGAAAGTAAAACATTGGGCCACGCCCCCCAAGTACAAATTCACTCATAACTCGAAAACGGAAAGTCTCTGCGCGCTCAAATTTTGATGGTAAGGTCCTCTCGGGGATCTTGATCCAAATCTATCGTCGCGGGGCTCGGGAGCGCCCCCCCCCGCGGATCGCTAATCTGTGAGAACCCCAACTTGAAACGGCTGTAACTCTTGATCCAGACCATCTAGATCCTTGTGGAAGAGCTTGTTGGAAAGGGCCCGTCCTCATCTAGCTTCGATTCGAGGTTGGTGCGATTTGGCCTGGGCATTCCCGAGATATAAGCCCACAAAATATGCATTTAAACGGACATTACTCCCGCCCCCAATCACCCAGCAACACCGGAATGGTCTTGATCAACAGAGCTCCTCTAACACTATCTAAGTTCTGAGTTTCAGATTTTTTCACTTTCTCGTTCCCGAGATATAAGTAAAAAAAAAAAACGAATTTCCCGTCATTCATTTCAACCGTTTATGTAGGCTGTAAAACCGCTGTTGTCCACTAGAGGGAGCAACAGCATTAGACGTTTTTAATCTTTTTAACCAGTTTTCAGCAATGGCTAACAAACAAATGCTTAAAGATATTTATTATGTTGGAAATAATATTTATAATAAATAATATAATATTAAATAATGATTTATTAGAAAGTTTAATATTTTTACATCACAAATAAATATCTGAAATGCTTAAGGACCACAAAAAGAGATTTTCACAATATCATAACCCAAAATTGTGTGTGTGTGTGTGTGTGTAAGCATGCACAATGGAATTCACATTGAAAGACTGGTTTGCTTTAGTGCACAATATTGATTAAACCAAGTAGTTCAAAATAAAAGTGGTACTATAGCAATAAGTGGTCTTCTACTACCCTCTGCTGGACATTATACTTATTAATAGTCTTTTCACATGTGCTTTTGCATTCATATATTTAGACACTAAAAAATAACCTTATGTGACAATTACTATAATAACAATCATATTTTGTCTTTCAATTCACTTTACTGTTCTGAAGCTTCACATAATTGCTAGCAACGTGGTAAATCATGGTAAATCACGATAGAAACATGGTAAATCACAGTAAATAATATTATTACATGGTGTATCATGGTAAATCATGCTAGCAATGTGATTAATCATGGTAAAGAATGTTACAACCCTGGTAAATCATCCTATAACATGGTAAATCAAGGTAAACTAAGACAAATCAAGGTAAACTATGATAAAGCATGCTAGAATCATATTACATCTTAGGCTACTAGAATGTGTTCAATTGTGGTAAATCATGCAAGAACAGGGTAAACTATGGTAAATCATACTGTAACATAGTAAATCATTAACAATCACACTGAAATGTTGTATATCATGGCAAATCATGCTAAAACATGGTCTATTCCATCTATGATGTCAGTGGTTAAATGCTTGCTACATAAACCTTAATGTCTTTTGATGCTTTTGAGCTTAACTGTCTTAACTGTCTTAACTGTCTTAAATGCTTGAACACCGCTAAATGCTGCTAGCAGCTTTAATTATTATTATTATTATTATTCTTCTGCCGTAAAACGCATCGTGCAGAACAAACCGTAAGTGCTGGAGCTCTGAAACTTTGTCAGATGGTAGTACAAAAATCGAGGAGAGCCTCAGAAAGTATGACCCCGATTGGCCTATAGGTGGCGCTACAGCAATCAATTGCGCGAAACTGCTCATAACTCCTAAACCGTATGTCGTAGACTCAAGTGTCTTATATCATTGGAAAGCTGGAGGCCTGAAGAACAAAACGTATATCTCCGATTTCATTTCCGGTATGCAAATTTTTCCGCCATTTTGAATTTTGTCAAAAACCTACTTTTGCGAACTAGTCCCTGGTTTTTCGCCCGATCAAAACCAGACAAATGCATACATGTTCTCTGGAGTCTGAATATCAATAATCATTGAAAAAAAGTTGAATTTTCGATTCACGGTCGCTAGGGGGAGTAAAATGATCGTTGTGGGAGGAGCCTATTTTACTAATATGGCTATAACTCGAGAAGTAAATGAGATATCTTCACCAATCTTGGAACACATGTGTATGAGTTCAATCTGAGGTCACAGTAAAAAAATCGCGTCGACCTAACACTAGGTGGCGCTATAACACACAAAAAACCTAAATCGGGCTATGACCACCTGACCGTTAGTCCGATTGACTTAAAAATTGGTATGCAGTGTCTTGGTCCAAGGTGCCATGTATGTGTATGAGGAAATTGGTGTAACTCAAAAAACATGGCCGCCATCGGCCAATGAATTTGAGCACCTATTACACGAGGTTAACGGAGGCCAATCGGAACGAAACTTGACGGACATGTTTGACTCATGGCCCAAGAGGTCTGTAAGAGTTTTGAAAGAAATTGGCCACTAGTTGGCGCTAACGAGTTTTACGGCTCTGTAATCACGTGGTGTTGCACACATCCCGAAAATATGCATATCATTTGATAGATCTCCTCAGGATGAACAACTTTGCCTCTAGAACCATTGCTGTCAATCAAATCGTTCATTAAATATTCACGAATATGTTAAAAACCTACTTTTGCGAACTAGTCCCTGGATTTTTGCCCGATCGGAACCAGACCAGTCTAGGACAATTCTCTGGACTCTCTAGATCAATAATCATTGAAAAAAAGTTGAACTTTTGCATTTTTCGTATGGCTATAACAGGGTCATTTAGAAAAGGGGCGTGTCAAATACACACAAAAGCCTATAAATCATAAATAAAAACTCAGAACTAAACAAAAATTGGTGAGCATATGTGTCATAACATGGTGAAGAAGCATGCAAAGTTTCATGGAGATCGGACCATAGTTGGCGCTATAACTGTCAAAAAGTTTTAAAACCATACATTTCCAATGGCAAATTGCCTGTATTGGCTGTAAATGCTGATCTCTTAAATGAATGCTCAGATCTTCTTTAAAAAAGGTCAAGAACATGTGTAATATCACTCTGTACGGCATTGAAAAATTTCAGACAAATCAGACAAAATTTGCCTCTATAATTAATTGTCACAGGAAGCCTCAAAACGAAAGTAAAACATTGGGCCACGCCCCCCCAAGCACGAATTCACTCATAACTCGAAAACGGAAAGTCTCTGCCCGCTCAAATTTTGATGGTAAGGTCCTCTCGGGGATCTTGATCCAAATCTTTCGTCGCGGGGCTCGGGAGCGCCCCCCCGCGGATCGCTAATCTGTGAGAACCCCAACTTGAAACGGCTGTAACTCTTGATCCACACCATCTAGATCCTTGTGGAAGAGCTTGTTGGAAAGGGCTCGTCCTCATCTAGCTTCGATTCGAGTTTGGTGCGATTTGGCCTGGGCATTCCCGAGATATAAGCCCACAAAGATATGCATTTAAACGGACATTACTCCCGACAGCAATCACTCAGCAACACGGGGATGGTCTTGTTCAAGAGGGCTCCTCTAACCCTATCTAAGTTCTGAGTTTCAGATTTTTTCACTTTCTCGTTCCCGAGATATAAGTAAAAAAAAAAAACGAATTTCCTGTCATTCATTTCAACCGTTTATGTAGGCTGTAAAACCGCTGTTGTCCACTAGAGGGAGCAACAGCATTAGATATTTTTAATCTTTTTTAACCAGTTTTCAGCAATGGCTAACAAACAAATGCTTATAATATAATATTAAATAATGATTTATTAGAAAGTTTAATATTTTTACATCACAAATAAATATCTGAAATGCTTAAGGACCACAAAAAGAGATTTTCACAATATCATAACCCACAATTGTGTGTGTGTGTGTGTGTGTTTGTGTGTGTGTGTAAGCATGCATAATGGTATTCACATTGAAAGACTGGTTTGCTTTAGTGCACAATACTCAGGGTTTCTGCAGGGTTTAGTCAGTCAAATTTAAGACCTTTTAAGACCTTTTTATGACCAATATTATTTAAATTTATGACCTACTCGAATTACGAAAAATAACTTCCTTTCAAAAGTCTTTTTTTATTGACTTTCATTAAAAGTAATAAGTTTAATTATTTAAAGGTTCCATTTTCTTAAGAGTAACAAACTGAAGTCTCCCTTTTCCTAAGTATCAATAACACAGGAACAACACAACACTTATCACGATAATATCAGTCAATATCGATAATTATGACGATAAATGTCAATTCTTTATTTCTTTGAACTTTGAAGGCAGATTTTTGTTCCTAACTGAAAGTTGTAGAAACCAGAGCGTTAATTGTGGTTTTAAACTACTCTTTATTGTCAAAACATATCATGACAAACACTTGCCAAACAGGTGAACATTTCACAAATCTGAGGTAGAACATTCAAACATTTGTATTTTTTCCTTAACAAAAATAATATCTTTATTTCAAAATTAATTTCTTAGTTTCTGCATGTGCTAATGGGGGATATTGTTTCAAGTCTTGAAACAGGTTTGTGTTGCCTGACTTTGATGGCACGTATCTTTATGAAATGTATGAAAAACAGTAGGCTATAGCCTAAATACATAAATACTGTAATTATATTCCATTAGTCCTTTAATACATTGTCTACATTAATAATATAATACAATTCAATATGTATCCCACATTTCATGGTGCAGTTAATATTACTAGGCTAACGTTACAGTAAAACCATGGTAAAGGATGTAAATGTGTAGATGGAAAAGCTTTCTGACTGTATAGTTGCGCACAGTGTTTCTCCTGTTCGTCAGCGCTGTTTCATCTGCCTTTAAACTGGTTTAAATCAGTGAGACATTTGTGTTCTTCGCTGAATTCAAGTCCTTCTCACTGGATCTCGTGATCGAGACTGATCAAAGTTAACCATAGACAGTAAAAGAACGCGTCTGCTCTAGTGAGCTTGATCGCGCTACGCTGCCGTTTGGACTTTGAGCCGAGCGGATAAACGCTCCGTGAGGCGCGCGCGGTTCAAATGAGTTTCGTTCCGCTTTTGGCGCATAAACATGATCTAACATTTATCGAACTCTTAATATCGTTTTATAGAGAAAACATTATATCGCGATAATGAATGAATGAGCATATCAATTTAAGATGTGGCTAAATGTAATTTATGACCTTGTATGGAAAAGCCGGACGTTTTTATGACTTTTTATTGCCTAAAATTCTTATTATTAAATTTAAGACGTTTTATGACTTTTTATGACCCCGCAGGAAACCCTGATACTGATTAAACCAAGTAGTTCAAAATAAAAGTGGTACTATAGCAATAAGTGGTCTTCTACTACCCTCTGCTGGACATTATACTTATTAATAGTCTTTTCACATGTGCTTTTGCATTCATATATTCAGACACTAAAAAATAACCTTATGTGACAATTACTATAATAACACAATCATATTTTGTCTTTCAATTCACTTTACTGTTCTGAAGCTTCACATAATTGCTAACAACGTGGTAAATCATAGTAAATCATGCTACAATCCTGCTGAATCATTCTAGAATGTGGTATATCATGATAAATTATTGTGTAACATTCGGTCACAACAAGGTAACATCAAGGTAAACTAAGACAAACCATGGTAAACTGACTATTGTAGTACATTGAGAAATATGAATCCTGAAGGACAATTGCAGTAAACATTTCTTTTTTCCATCACATAGTTCAAATATCTGTATCTACAACAGAATGTGTGTGTGTAGTCCTAGGTTTCTGAATAAATGCTGAATAATCTGATTAATAGCTTGCAAAGACATTAAATGCTTATAGACCATTAAAATATATTTATATAATGACTTTGTGTGTATGTGTGTGTGTGTGTGTGATCAAATGTCTACATATGAGTGTAAAAGCACCTGTGAAAACACTTTATTAATAAGTAGAATGGCCAGCAGAGGGCAGTAGAAGACCACTTATTGTCTCACTCTCATTTTGACACACTTGATTTTCAACAGTAAATCAAAGCACTAAAGCAAACCAGTTTTTCCATGTTAACTATTATAACACAATCATTTTTTGTCAGAGTTTATCACTTCATTTTTATTGGCCCTTCACATCAATGCAGCAATGTGGTAAATCATGGTAAATCACGATAGAAACATGGTAAATCATAGTAAAAAATACTATTACATGGTGGATCATGGCAAATCATGCTAGCAATGTGATGAATCATGGTAAATCATGCTACAATCCTGGTAAATCATTCTAGAATGTGGTATATCATGGTAAATCATCCTATAACATGGGAAATCATGGTAAACTGTGGTAAATCATGCTAGATTCATGGTAAATCATACTGGAACATGGTAGATCATGAAAAATCACACTAAATTTGGTATATCATGGTAAATCATGCTAAAACATGGTCTATTCCATCTATGATGTCAATGTTTAAATGCTTGCTACATAAAACTTAATGTCTTTTGATGTTTTTGTGCTTAACGGCCTTAAAGGCCTTAACTGCTTGAACACCGCTAAATGCTGCTAGCAGCTTTAATTAATCAATTCTTTTTATTGGACATATATTCAATTTATTGGAATAAGACACATAATCAGTCATTATCGATACATTTTTGCACTGCATAGATGGATTTTCACTTGTGGCTTTTAGCTTGTTTTCCCAGTCAGTGTCATTCTTGATAATGTCAGCTCACGCATCGTTAAATGAACAATAACAATAGTATAGAAGGCGATGCGTATCAGACACCCCTAGAGAACAGCATACATTTTAGTCTCAAAAACATAACAAAAATGCTGTGCATCCAAAACAGTGTTTTTTGGGGGGAGATTCAATTTAAACGTGCATGACTTCACGTAAATTAATTTGTTGCAAGTCAAATGATTATTTTCATAACTTTCTCTGATCATCAAGTGTGTAAATTATAATATGTCGATCAAAGGTTTTGACCTCTGAAAAGTATCTTTTTGTCCGTGTGTTTTTCAGGACGGCTCGAACCATCGACAGTTTGGCCAGTCGTATAGAGGACCCTCAGATCCAGGCTCACTGGTCCAACATCAACGATGTGTATGAATCCAGCGTCAAAGTGCTCATCACCTCTCAAGGATACGAGCAGATCTGCAAGTACGACTACATTACGCCGACTCAAAGACACATTGACATGACAGTGTCTGAGAATGCAGGCCTCATTCATTAAAAACAACCACGTCAGAGGCTGATTTACACCACACGACTCTTGCACAGACCTTTGCCCTGATTTTCAGGAGTTTCCACCGGTTTGAGTCGACAGATTTCACCCCTTTTCCACCAGAACTGGTTCGAACCAGACTTGAGGAATGATGTGTTGTTTACCTGACTATATCCAGTCTGAAATCAAAGCGCTTCCGGGTGTTTTGCTGTTCACAATAGCGGGAGTGATTCTAGTGAACCGGAAGCTCACATAAACCCCTGTACTCTCTCATCTGTCCCTTTCGGAGATAAATTGAAACTGAAACCCTTGATTCACTCGCTCTCTCGCACACTGGGTCTCTCTTGCGTGCAGTTTTACATATTTAGATATAAACAGGGTTCGTACAAGGTGCTTGAAGTACTTGAATTTGACGTTTTGAAATGTAAGTTTTGAAAAACTTATGAAAAGGTACTTGAAAAGTGCTTGAATTATTGAAAGACAATATATGTGAAATTAGTCTAATTTTATTGATAAAACAATCTTTTCACAAATTCAACGCTGCGACCCATCTGATATAGATATAGAGCCATTTTGCATGGCTATGAGCTTGATGTTGTTCATAAATATCCAAGTATAGAATGCGTCTTTTCTTCAGGTCAATCATATATTCGTGGGAGCAAAAATCAGTTTAAATAAGGAAAGCGGTATCTATGTCTTTGTATCCTCTCAGTGGTTAAAGTTACCGGAGCCATTGCATCTGCTGCACTTCATGTGTACCATTTTGTTTTATTAGTTTATTTTTGTTTGTTTACCTTTTTAGAATTTGAAAGATAAAGTCCTTAAGTCCTGGAATTTCATTTTACAGTGCCTTTACGAACCCTGTAGTGCAACGTTTTTACATTGGGTTCATCGAGACCGCGCCAGTATTGCTCCGGTCCTGCTCCCCGCCTCCGCTTGAGACCAGCACGTTTTCTGAACCGATCTTTCTGAAGTCATTCAACTCATGTGATGTTTACAAGGAAAAATATTAATACCTTGATTATAATCACTCATTAGATATACATTGAAGCAGCAGTTTATTCCAGAATCCCCCCTTCAGCACCGATGTGTGAATGTTATTTAACCGGTAAAGACGAAACACTGTTGCTCGTGTGAACGGCACAAAGGTCAATCTGATCATTTTACGTTCATTCACCGGCTTTAGTGTGTGGACGGTGCTTATGATTGCACCTAGTTGGAGGATATTAAACATGTTTGATATTTGAGCAACAGGAACAGTCATCATAAAACCATGAACCATATAAATCACACATGAAATTATTCTAGCATAAATGGCATTTTCTGTACAGTTTTAGAGATAATTTACACACAAATTTGTTCCTGTTTCTCAAACTCTCTACTCTCGGGTGATCTAATCGTGCCTCTGATCAGTTGAGTTGGCACTGTGTGTGATGTGTGTGTGATCTGGTGGTGTGTGCAGGTCGATCCAGCTGCAGCTGAACATCGGAGTGGAGCAGATCCGAGTGGTGCACCGGGACGGCCGCGTCATCGCGCTCTCACACCAGGAGCAGGAGCTGCAGGACTTCCTGCTGTCACAGGTCACGCTCGCGCTCGCGTTTGAGGATGCAGGAGCTCTTCGTGCGGTGCTAATCATCTCTGTGTGTGTGTGCAGATGTCGCAGCATCAGGTTCATGCGGTGCAGCAGCTGGCTAAAGTCATGGGCTGGCACGTGTTGAGCTTCAGTAATCACGTGGGCCTCGGCCCCATCGAGAGCATCGGGAACGCCTCCGCCATCACGGTTGCGTCTCCCAACGGAGAATACTCCATCTCAGGTGCACAAACACACACATCTACACATGCAGTGCTACACACCAGCATTTCCCTCAGCAAACACCTCTGATTGGCCATTGCATTCATGCGCTCAACATATATGTCTGTGATTGGCCATTGTTTTCACACTCTCACTCTCTGGAATAATAATAAAGGTTACTGCTGCTTTTAAAAAAACAAAAAATTTGATCACCGGTTTAATCTCACAATTGCGGGTTTATAGCTCACAATCCAAGACTTTATTTATCGCAACTGTGGGATTAACACGTGGTGTTAAGATGTGTCTTGGTGGATCAGATCACAAGTAGACGAGGGAGACACATTCCCCTTCACACCTGGTGTTTTAATCGTCTCTTTTGTCCACTTTCGGCCACTTCTGTCCTGATTTCTTCAAAGGAAGGGTAAATGTATGGGTTTTTCAAATCTTTCGATCTAATGAATAAATGAAGCTCGTAGACTACAGAAAAACACACAGAGCAGCAGCTTTAGTTTCTGCTCTGCCAGCCACAAGACCAGCCGAACGCTGAGAGTGTGTTAGAGAACATCGAGCTTGGTACTTTTTTCACCCTAAAGCCAAAGTTGGTTCTCGAGCCGACAGTTAAACCCCGTCTGGCTAGTGCGCTTCCCAGAATGTTCACTCATTATTTCAGTAGGCGGAGAGAAGCCACTCTTTTGTGGCTGTTGAACACATGAGCATTTACTCTACGACATCAGTCCGGTCGAATGTGTTTTCTGCTAGATCTGGAAGTGGTTTACACCTCAATTTAGTGTCGTCCACTTCTGATCCGATCGACTAAAACGCATCTCAATATCAGGTTGCATTTACCTTTGTTATTACATGGCGAAAAACAAGCTTACATACAGATGCTGTAGGAGGAGTTGAAGTTTAACCCTGTGATCTCCCTCTGGCGCTTGAGTCTGAGCTCATGTGTCCTGTCGGTCTGTCTGCAGTGCGCAACGGCCCCGAGAGCGGCTGTAAGGTGCTGGTTCAGTTCCCGCGCAGTCAGGCCAAAGAGCTGCCCAAGAGTGACGTGGTGC
This sequence comes from Rhinichthys klamathensis goyatoka, assembly GCF_029890125.1. Classification (NCBI taxonomy): domain Eukaryota; kingdom Metazoa; phylum Chordata; class Actinopteri; order Cypriniformes; family Leuciscidae; genus Rhinichthys; species Rhinichthys klamathensis. Next base: position 1,652,595 of record NW_026606747.1, read on the forward strand.
AGGACGCCAAGTGGACCCACCTGAGGGGTCCGTACAAGGAGGTGCACTGGGGCCGCATGGAGGGGAGAAACTTCGTCTACAAAATGGAGCTGCTAATGGCCGCCCTGACGCCGTGTCCCTGAAGCTGCCGCCGCTTCTCTCTCGCTCTCACACTCCTTGTTGCTTCTCCCCGATGTCTCACGCTGTGAGATCTCATCTGTAAATGACTCCTGAAGTGCTCTTGAGCTTCAAGCATGGAGTTGACAAGACGTTTTTCTAAGAAAAGGCCAACGATGGCCAAAACACATGAAATAAAACATTTGTTCTTAAAGCTACGCATTTTTCTTATGTTGTTATAATAACCAGTTTATACAAGCAGAGTGAACAAATTAGACAAATAAAAGATCAAGCAAAACTCCACATTTAATGAGTATAACCAGTGCAGGAAGTCATCATTATGCAAAGACGTTTATTTTAAAGCTGTAGGATCAAAAAGGTCAGGCCTGGTTTGGCCAAAAATCTGGATGTTTCTAAATAGTAATCATCACATTGAGCCACATTCAAATCTGTTTGACATTTGCACACTAAAACTTATAACGGAGTAAATCTGTTAGCATTGGTACCTGACACGCAGATGGAAATTAGCACTCGCAATGTCAAATAATTGTTAAAAACATATATATACAGTGATGTGAATAAGTTATTACCCCCATGCTAAAGTTGCCTAAAAAGAGGAATAAAAAATCATCTTTTGGAAATTGATCTTAATGCCTTAATTAGAAAAATGAGGAAAAATCCAACCTTTAAGGACACCAATTTTCTTTGTGTATGAATAATGTATCATAAATAAATAAATGTTCTTCCTTAAAATACAGGGTGCATAAGTCATGTTAAATTCCCATAGAGTCAGGCAGATTTTTATTTTTAAAGGCCAGTTATTTCATGGATCCAGGATAATATGCATCCTGATAAAGTTCCCTTGGCTTTTGGAATTAAAATATCCCACATCATCACATTCCCTTCACCATACCTAGAGATTGGCATGGTGTTATTTCAGTTAGTCTTATAGCTGGTTTGATTTGCATTGAAAGATGATCTTATGGAAAGTACCCCATGCCAATCTCTAGGTATGGTGAAGGGAATGTGATGATGTGGGTCTATTTTAATTCCAAAGGCCAAGGGAACTTTATCAGGATGCATATTATCCTGGATCCATGAAATAACTGGCCTTTAAAAATAAAAATCTGCCTGACTCTATGGGAATTTAACATAGGGGGGGCCTGACTTATGCACCCTGTATTTTAAGGAAGAACATTTATTTATTTATGATACATTATTCATACACAAAGAAAATTGGTGTCCTTAAAGGTTGGATTTTTCCTCATTTTTTAATTAAGGCATTAAGATCAATTTCCAAAAGATGATTTTTTATTCCTCTTTTTAGGCAACTTTAGCATGGGGGTAATAACTTATTCACACCACTGTATATATACATGTTTTCTTTTCACATGAATCTACACTCCAAACGCCATAGTGACAGCAAAAAACAGATTTGTGACAACTTTGCAAATGTATTAAAAAGGTAAAAACTGAAATGCGTACATTGCATAAGTATTCAAAAGTGGGAAAAGAGGCTCATCCCCATCATACCACTTTTGGGGAATGATGCAACAAGCTTTGCACATCTGCATTTGGTGATTCTCCTTAAGCTCTCTCAGGGTGGATGGGGCCATCGGTCGACAGGCGGTTTCGTGTTTCTCCAGAGTCCGTAGGCCACTCTTGCGTTGTCTTGGCCCAGTCTGAGGCTCTGAATGCTCTGGACTAGGGTTTCATTAAGGCTAACTCTATATTTTGCTGCGTTCCCCAGTCCTTGCCGCTGAAAAACACCAACAGCATGATGATCCACCATCACACTTTACTGTTGGTGACGAGCAGTGCCTGGTTTCTGAGCTTCATCAGACCAGAGAATACTGAAGTCCTTTTTTTTCAGTTTTCATGTGTCTTCACTGAGGAGAAACTTGGGTCTTGCCCAGATCGGTGAAGTGTTGCAGTGACGTTTGTCCTTCTGTGAGTCATATAAGATCATGGAGCTCCACCAGACTGAACACCAGCTTCTTGGTCCCCGCTCTAACCAAGGAAGATTTCCTTTCTTCCCCTGATCCGTCTCAACACAACCCTGTCTCTGAGCTCTATAGGCAGGTATTTGGACCTCACTACTTGGTTTTTGCTCTGATATGCATTTTCAGCTGTTAGACCTTTTATTGAGAGGTGTGTGCTTTTCCAAATCATACCCATTCAATTGAGTTTACACGTGTTAACTCCACTCGAAGTGTAGTAACATCTACAAGCGAAATTGGAAAGCTCCTGAGCTAAGTTTCAAGTGTCCCAGAAAAGGGTATGAATACTTATGCACGTATGCGCATTTATCCAAAGCGATTTCAGTTTTTTATTTCAAATATAAAATTCGCAAAGTTGTCACACATCTGTTCTTTTGCTTTGTCATTATGGTGTATGGGGTGTATAGATTGATGTGAAAATTGTAACATAAGAGATTTTTAACTTTGGAGATCTGCCACACTGACTGAACAATCATCTGGGACTTTAGAGGGGAACTCTGCTTGTAGCGGATGTGAAGTTCTTCACTCGGCTCGTCCTCTTCATCTCACACACGTTAATGAGCGAGTGTGTTTCCGTCACAGTGGCTGTAGTTCGGTCTCCGTGTGCTCTGTGTGCACAACACAAATACAGAGGCTCATTTCAGATGCATTCATTATTACATCTTACAGAAAATATGTAAACCGCAAAATTGGTTGCTAAACAGTCTTTCTAATAGAAACAAATTATCTGATCATTTTAGGGCTGCAACAACTAATCGATAAAATCGATAATAATCGATTATGAAAATCGTTGTCAACGAATGTCATTATCGATTAGTTGGTCTGCTTACGTCACGGAGAGGGTTTACTGGTGATTGGTTGAAACAGGCCAATCAGGATGCTCTCTGTCTTACACGCGCTTCATGAGGCACATACGCACACACGCAAGGCCTCTCTCCCTCCGCCGCTCTGCCGCACGCGCGCGCTACACGGTTTGGAGCACAGTCTCTTCTGTCTCGCATGTGCGCTCAAATCCCGGGAGTTTGAATTAATTTGCGGGCATCAGGGAGCCGCATAAGCCGCTATCAATATGCGGGTGACTCCCAGAACTTCCGGGAGACTTGGGATGTCTGTATTTTGTCTCGAGCATCAGGTTGCGCAATCAGTTCGCTCGCAACATAAGTGATGGATTAAAATAGCGCTACCGCAGAAATAGGTTAAATTAAAACGGTCTTTACAAAGCGAAGCACTAAATATAAAGGCAGTTAATAACAGCAGCAGTAAAAGATTGTTTTAGTCACTGTACTCAGTGGTTTTCAGCGAATGCTTGTGCACTAATGCATCATTTTTCCTGTCCTTTTAATCAAGCCTGTTAACTTGCTGCGTACCTCCACTCTGCTCTCTATTTATAGCATTTGTCTATTAAGTTTTAATGGGCTCTATGCACGGCGGTATTTCCGGTGAAGGTCTAAGGATGCTGGATTACTTCCGCCGATCGTAGAGTCCAATGCTATACCGAGAATTTATATTGGTTTTTATACTCTATTGCTATACTAAAGAAACGTTAGTCACAAAAACAGACAAAACAGACACCCCTCATTTTGTTTATGCTTCTGTGTTTATTATATTAAATAAACATAACTATATATAAAATTACATCTAAACGTATTAAAGTTTCGTTTCAAAGACGAGAGGACAGTAAATTTTGAAGACTCTGCCATAATCCCGTTTTCCTCGGTTTTCCTCCGCTTTAAATCTCCCCAACCGGAAACGCACGAGCATCCTTGCGTCAAACGCGGAAGTTATGCGTGCATATAGCCCATTGTTTTTCAAACGCGATCTACTGCAGCTCTACGTTCACACGCTTGTTTTCAGACTTTCTATATTTATTTTATCAATGTATCCTTATAATTCAATTAATTTTAAATAAAAATTAAATTAATTATATATTTTAGATGTTTTTAGTTTATATCTTCACATCTGAAAAACATATCTGTGTAAATTTGTTTTAACAAAAATTGTGTTAAAACAATATGTTGGATATAAATGTTTTTTCTTTACATTAATCATGGTTGTCAACTTGCCATCAGCAATTATCATTAAAAACAATGCAAATATTGATATTACTAAAACTCAATGTGTGGCTTTTGCACTTTTAAAAGTACACTTTTACACATAAATATCCTAATTTAGGGTTTTAGGTAACACTTTATTTTACGGTGTCCTTGTTACATATGTTACATGTACTTACTGTAGTAATAACAGTAAATTATGCATAATTACATGCAACTAACCCTCAACCAAATCCTAATCATACCCTATTCCTATAGTAAGTACATGTAGTTCCTTAATATTACTCTGTTCTTAAATATATGATTACACTGTAACAAGGACACCTTCAAATAAAGTGTAACCGGGTTTTATTTAGTCAAAAAAAAAAATCTAATAGAAATTTTTTATCCGATTAATCGAAAAAATAATCGTCTGATTAATCGATTATCAAAATAATCGTTAGTTGCAGCCCTAGATCATTTTCTCTTCCGTCCTGTCAGTGTGTGTGTGATATAATCCAATGCCCCAGACATGAATGAAATCTAATACATTTATGCACTTATTAGCATGTAACTATTGGTACTATTAGTTCCTTTTTCACTTCAAGGTTCCCCATTGTCCACATTAATATTTGAAGCCCCCGCCTCACTACCCAATAAAATTGTGTAGAGCTTGGCATAAATGGAAAGATGTTAACTCATTATAGTAATAATAAGAAATATTTAGACTTTTAGTTTGTCTTCGTTTAAATAATTTGAAGTCGCCTTGTGATGAGAACCACTGCTCCGCGATCTCTTCTACCTATCAGATCTGCGAATCGCTTCATTATCCGTCTACCCAGCAAACACACAACATTCCCTGGATGTACATCATTTTCTGCAGAGGGAATTTAGTGAAAGTCGTCAGCGCACTGATCAGGGAGGCGGCCATTTTAGGGGCCGTCTCAATCGCAAAATCCTTTCAGTGCACTGAAATGTTTGCTCCCTCAAAAGTCCCACAATGCACTGTGAAAACCAAGGAGCATCTATGCTCACTATGTCCCCAAACATAAATCACGTGAGCCAACTAAATTCACATGATGCACAGCATCAACTATTTTGCATATAACTATAAAAACGGTAAAATATTAATCTTCGGATCGGTCTCTTTTTTATTGTTTTTAGGGCATACTGAATCAAATGACACACTTTAAGGCCATATTGGGTGTAGGCCATTTATAAATTTGTCATAAAATGCATTATTTTACAAATGTTTTGAAAATGTTTCAAAAATGCTGGTATTATACTCATGCTTATTATTTAACTTATATTCATTTTGAGATTCCATGTTTGCCATGCGCCGCCATTTTCAGTTTCATTGCCAAGCTACTTTTTCAAACTTCAGCATTCATCTGATCTTTGAAAAATTGAGCTAATTTCAGTTCTTTGATAAATATATAGCAAAAGGAAGCAGAACTCAGTAAGCGTGTACATGACTGAAGTGATTTACAGCTTCACTGATTAAAAATGGAGGGTTTTTTGCTGTAAAAACCTTTCATAAAATGGCTAAAGACTATATTACAATGGAAGAAAACAATGTTTGCATGAGACATAACCTTCTGTGTTCTGGTATCAAATGCATCACACATTGATTAAGACATTTACACATTTTTGTGTCTGACATTTCCTTATTTATAAGCCACTTAAAATAAAGGATTCTGCTACATAGTGTTAAAGGTAAATTACAGTAAATGTAGCTTGTCACCTGGTAAGCATCTGCTCTGTATCCAGGCTTTTATGAAGCGGTGGAGTTTATTCCAGAGCCACATACACAGCATCAGGAAAGCAGCCAGGGTCGCCAGCACAATGACGAAAACCACCAAGAACTGCATGTCCTCGTGCAGAACCTCTGAAACACGTAGCATTTGTTCAATGCAAAAAAAGGAAAGTTATATTAAACCGTTGTGCCAGCTGACATTTGTGATTTATATCAAAAACTCTCTGAAATATGTGCAAGCTGATATACCCGACTGCATTGCAGAATTACTAACATGGCAGACTACATCTGTGACTGTGACATTTAACCAGTGTTTCGGGTAACAAGTTATGTGCGTTACATATTCAAATGACTTTTTGAAAGTAACCAGTAATGTTTTTTTTATATATTATTTTTTTTTTACATGTTTTCACATTGCTTTTCTAACGATTTAATTGATTCACTGGTAAAAACGATTGAGGACGGTTCATTTCAACTGGATAATCAGCATCTGATGCCAGACCACAGCATAAGCTGGTGCAACTGAAGGACTAATAACTTTAAAGCTACTCACCAGTTACACTCAATACCAGACCCATGTCTTGGCTGTTACCAGACGTTTCTGTCACGGTGATGATGTAGTAGCCGGAGTCTTGGAGACGTAAGTTGGATAAGGTCAGAGAACCGTTGGGATGCGTTTGCACTCTTCCCTCGTACATTTGCGTGACATTGGCAGAGCCGCCGAGGATCCAAGCTGCGATCCTTTGCCGTCGGCTTACAGAACTGAACACCCATCTGACTGCCGGAGTCCCGATGCACGTGATGTCCACGGAGAACAGTGCACTTCCCTGAACTGGAGCCGCGACGGCGTTCCCCGACGCCTGAATGGTGATCGCCTGAGCTTCAGAGAGAGGAGAAGTGCGGGTGATTTTTCTTGGGGATGTTAAAATACTTTCTTGTATCCCAGTTTACCTGTCAGTCCGTTTACATGCACACGGCCCACATCCGGCACACACCCGGGCCGGATCTGGGCCGACACTATGTTGCTGTCTGGTAATCTGAGATGCAAAAGCAGCCATAAGAGATGATGTCTTGTTTTCTAGAGGAATAAATCTAAATTAAGTGACTTCTTGCTTAAAACAAGCAAAATTATCTACCAATGGGGTAAGAAAAATGATCTTGTTTCTGTTTGAATTAAGATTATTTTTCTTTCCCCAATGGCAGATCATTTGCAAGTCACTTAATTTTGATTTATTTTCATAGAAAACAAGACATAATATCTTATGGCCTTTTACTACTTTAGTAAATGCATCTTGATTTAAGAATTTATAGATATTTGGACTGGAAACAAGACAAAAATACGAAGTAAGAAAAGCATTTTTTGCAGCGTTGAGTACCAACTCCGTGTATCTGTATTGCTCTGTTAGTCTGATGAGACTGCATAAATTGCGTCAAATTTTTTCTGACCTGAAAGACGTTCATAAAAAAAAAAGGTCATTTATTTGATATTTATTATTTGGCACACATAAGGCCCTCGCGGTCTTCCTCTTCAATCTTCCTCCAAGTCCACACTTTATTGGCTTGAAGTGAACGTCTGCTGCGGAGCATCTAGCATCGAGGATGTACAGAACCGTAAAAGATGAAACCTAAAATGACAAATGTGACCCGCTATACAGTCCCGCATATAACAGCTATTATAAGACGGTGAGTGTACATGCTGTGTGCCATTTGGGATAGGCCCAATAACTGCAAATATGTTAATAAAACAACATCGACGTCTAAATGAATTCACCCTTAAAATGAAAATTCTGTCATTATTTACTTACCCTGAATGCTAAAATTTAACATTTTGAATAATAAGTCCGCAGAGTCTGACTTGTGATGCAGGAATCATAAATCTCCTCAGGTTCATTCATTTAGTCCAGAAGAGAACTGGCCCACCGCAAATGTTCTCCATTTCTGTCACAGACGGAGTTTGGGTTCCTTGCCACTGTCACCTTTGGCTTACTTTAGTTGGGGACATTAATATTCAGATATATTATTGATTTGACTACACTGACACGCAATCGGATGACAACAAATTATGACCTGACTCGAGCTGAATAAAGACACTATTGTCTTCCTCAGAGATGCTTTACATCAGAATCTCAATCACTCTCATATTTGATGAAGTTTGCATAATTCATTCTGGTATTTCCCTTTTTATTACTGTGAAGGTGTATTGTATAAATCTGCTTAGTATAAAGCGCTATAGAAATAAAGGTGCCTTGACTTATAACACTTGCCAAAATATCCCCAAACAACAGTATGTCTATATAACACAGTGGCTGTAGATGGATTTAGCTTCTCGGTGGGATTCCTTAGGGCAAAAACCACTCCACTCATGTGCCTGTCCTTTCTCAGTGAGTTAATAATCACCCCCCTTCAAACCAAAGCGAGTTGGTGGAGTTCACTGCCAATGATATGATAGAAGAAGCTGCTGTATTCTTTCTCTTATCACTGATAAAATGACCCGCTTTAAAACATTACGGTCCAATCCAAACTTAGCAACTTATTTTACTGCGTCTACACTGTCCATTCCTGCTCCTACACATTTCCAAATGAAACTATGCCCTGAAACAGTGTCTTCAAGTAAATTAGCCGTGAAGTAAAGAATCTGAAGTGAAGAATGGGGTTGTAAACAGGATTGGCTAGCCTGACTCATTCACTCGACACCAGAATCCTGTCCTTCGGTATTCAGCTCAACTGCAAGTTTCATACGTGGCAGGTGTTTGTTTAGCAATCTTCAGCTGAAAAGCAACATCTAGACTTGTTATACAGTGTGAATTACATGAAAATGCTAAATATTACATCGCCAGTTTTAGAGAGGATTGTTACATGTTATTAGCGATTGTGCAGGATTGTAGATAAACTCTGTGTTTAATGTTAGAAGGTTTTGTTTGAACAAATGCATAGCAAAAATACCTGAACGGTTCAAACAAAAGCAATGTAATCATACTATTATAAATCTTAACATGCATTCACCTCTTCTGGAATCATAAAACATAGGCCTACATCTATCCATAAATGTTTATCTAGATGAGGACATAATATAGACATCTATTATTTTCTATATTATGTGCATTATAATGATTACACACTAATTAAACCCTAACCCTAAACAATATATACTTTTGTCCCCAAAGCATATCTATAACTAATACAAACACATAAGTAGACACACATATACTTACTGTAATGGCAGAGAGAGAAGATAAGATATAGTATGCGTGCGTTCTGAGACAAACATATCCATGCAGGCCTCATTAGACTGATTCCTCCATAGATTTAAATACAAGTTACATGTGATTGTCTTTATAGCTCTGTCATAACTCTAGACTTTCACCCTGTCTTTCTCTGCTATCCTTTCTGTTTGCTGCATGCTTCCTTATGCCAGTCTGTGCGTGTCCATATTTTCTTCTGAGTTGTTGTTTTCTCTTTCCCTTTCTCTTTCGGTATTTGCTCCCTTTTGCTCTTTTTCCTGTCTGTCTGATCTGTTCATTCAACAAGTCTTTATAGCAGGCGATACTGATCAGACCGGTTCAACAGCGTCAGCTAGTGAAAACATGCACACGCCCGCATACACACACACACACACACACACACACTTTGGAATGGAACATCAGCATACTGCTTACTACACAGTATTAAATTGTAGGGTTTTTTTCATAGTGAGCACATTGTTACTGAAATATATCAGAACAGTATTGATGGGTGAAGGTGATTTTAGGTAATTTAACAAATAACAATAAATCTTATGACTGTTCAAAACTTTTATTTATATATAAAAAAAATCCAACAGTGTTCTTTGAAAAAACAGAAAAGTAGACCTCTTCTGCAGGGGTGGCACCACTACTCTAAAAGTGGTGGGGCAAAATTTTATAGTTAAAAATGTAATAAAAATTGAGCTATTAATATTAATTTAAACTAAATATTATGTGCCAGAACAAATGCAAGAAAAACAATTAAAAAAAAGTTTCATCAAAAAAATCTTCATTTTAAGGGTTTGAAACTACACGAGAAAGAGTAATAATGACAGAATTTTAATTTTTTGGTGAACTGATTATAATCAATGGCAACCCTTGTAACTGAAATGGGCCGCACAGAATACTATATTGCCAAATTCAGAGAGTGGGCTGGTCAATGAACAAACATGGCTTTTGGCTGTTCGACTTCTATGTGTGTTTGGACAGCACTGACACAGCCAGCCATGTCAGCGGCTCCATCATAACACCGACCACGAACATCAGAGAGATTTAAATTAAATCGAGTATCCTTGTTATAGACACAAAAGAAGCAGCATCTTTACCTGGGTTTTTATAGACACCAATGAAATCCTCATGAACAACAAAGTCATGTGAAACATGCAGAATAATATATTAATTTAGTTCCTTCATGGACATATCAGTTGTACTGTCAAGTATTAGACTAAACAATCTATTATTCCTAATCTGTGCTGAAAGCGCTCTTGTAACCTCTGAGGCCGTTATATTTAGGAGTTCATTCTGTATCTCATGGAAGCAGTATTTATCTCGCCTTTGCAACCAAGATCCCAATGTTGCACTGTCCCTTGCTCGTAGTTTCAGTAATTTGACAAAAAGGCTGCCTGCATCTGTACTGTGCCTGAATGGAAGACCCTGCTCACCAATAAACTGAATGATTCAAGTCTCTTTCGGTGGGTTATCCAGCTGATGTGGGCGTGGATCGCCTCAGAGCATTTGTGTTTGAATAGAGCGCGCGCTCCGTGGGCGTGGTCAAATTAACTTTAATGACCTGAGACGAGAACGACTTTCATCTCTCTCTTTTCGTACAGATTACATAAAATGAGAAAATTAGTTTTTTATATAAATTACTTCATTTAAAAGAAGATAATTCAGGCTTCATGCCTGTGTGCCTGTATACCTGTTTGACTGAGTATTTGCAGAGTTACAGTTCATTTTTCAGACGCGTTTCAGAATGGACTTCACTGACAGAGAGAACGCAGAACGCGCATCATGTTTTATTTTTCTTTATTAGGCGAAAAGCACAACACTTTGTTTTTATTGTGAGGTTCCACAAAAAAAATACAAACTTAACAGGATCGAATGATGTACAACACTTATTTGTAAGATCAAAATCAACAGAGTAATTTGAGTCTCTTTTGCACTGATAAGGAAAAAAGTGAGCTGGTATCGCCGGCGAGACCGCCGACCCCAGAGGGTTACGAAGGGCAGTTTCTGTACTGTGTTGCAATCTAAAACCTGACTGAAAGTATCAAAAATATTATTTTTGTTTAAAAAAGTAGAGAGTTGCTTAAGTACCACCTTCTCCAGCAATTTAGATAAGAAAGGTACCTTAGAAATCGGTCTGTAATTGCTTAAAGGGGGGGTGAAACACTCAGTTTCAGTCAATCTCATGTTAATCTTGAGTACCTATAGAGTAATATTGCATCCATCATATCTCCAAAAAGTCTTTAGTTTTATTATATTTATAAAAGAAAGATAGGCTGTACCGAGTCTTTCCGTAAAAAGCCGAGCGGGTGGAGGCGTGCCGTGTGGGGGGAGCTAAACACGAGCGCGCAAAGTTTTAGAACATTTGTGTGTCTACTCGTGGTTTATGAAGACATGATTTGGTTTTACAATAAACAAACAGACACCTACAGTTGCCACCTAAACAAATGTATTTAAACAAACACACAACATACATCGCATGCTCCATAGATACATTAACTATTCGTGATCATGTTGTTTAGCCTACTTGCTATGCTTAAGTTACACGCCGATAGACACACAGATATTTGAAGCAGTTCTACTCACCGCCTGCGGTTCCAATGCAAGACCGTTAACCTTTAGTGTTGGGACTGCTCCATCCTTGAGAACTAAACGATTAGCAAATCCGGCTTCGAACTGGGCCTTGTTTATAAAAAAATCATCCTCGAAATGCATGGAACAAACAAGAACACTTGCACAACTGTGTTGATGTTCTGGAAAAACAAACTCCATCCACTGGTCCCTTAACGCTTGATTCTTTGAGAATCTGTGCAGTGTTGTCTTGCCTTGGCAACCAAAAACACACTTCTTTGGTGACATATTGCAGCGCAGCCGATGCACAGCGCTTTCATGGGCATAGGTTACGGCTATCGCTCTACAGCTGCGCTCGCGCCCTTCCGAGAGAAGTGCCCTTAGGACCGTATAAGGAAATTCCGGCGCATCTGACGTCATTGACAAAACTTTCCGAAACTTGTGACAACCAGGAAGGAGTATTTTGAGAACAGAAATACTCAATCAAACGTACAACTTAATTTTTGAAACTTTGTCCATGTTTAGCATGGGAATCCAACTCTTTAACAGTGTAAAAAACTCACTATGCATGAAATAGCATTTCACCCCCTCTTTAACACAGAGGGGTCTAAACTCGTTTTCTTTAAAAGCGGTTGTACAAGTGCGTGTTTGAAATAAGATGGCACTATCCCCTTAGTAAGACTCTGGTTAACTAAAACTGTAATAGTGGGCCCCACCGCATCCAACACCTGAATCAACAAACGAGGCGGTAAAATATCCAGCGAACAAAAAGCTGGCTTCAGGTGTAGGACAATATCCAGCAAATCATCTAAAGAAACCGGCTCAAATGTAGTCAGCACACCCCGAGCACACAAATACAGTGGTGGTTCCAGGCTACCTTGGGCACTGACAGAATTCACAATGCTGGCTCTGATCATTGTGATCTTGTCCATAAAAAACTGAGCGAACTTTCCACAGGCACTCTCCGCATGCTCAAAAACAAAGGGGCTGGCAGGACTCATCACATCACAGAATTAATCACACGGAATAACATTTTTGGGCTATGCTGATTTTTAGAGATCCGAGAAATGTTTCTCCTTAGCCGCTTTTACGAACTGTTGATAAGATAGCATACGCTCTCTTAGAAGCTCGTAAGAGACCTGCAGTTTGTCCTTCAACCATTTCCTCTCTGCCTGCCTCCATAATTGCCTCAACATCGACTCTCATCATTAAGCCAGGGCTGGGATACAGTTTTTGCTTTTACCTGTCTCCAGGGGGCAATACAATCCAGTATATGGTTGCACTCCGTATTAAAATCTAACACACGGTCCTCTACACTCTGGTTTAAATCATTGAGTTCATTTGCTAACTTGTGGGCTTTGTACTGTTCTGAAAACCTAAAAGCTGATGCAGCATTTATTGCCCGGGCACGACGGCCCACTGTCCCTGGTCCCGCAATCCGCCTGGCAATAGTGACATTAAACGAAATAACAAAGTGATCTGACAACCCCAAGTTCTCTATATTCAGATCACCAACCGGGACACCCCAGGACAAAACTAAATCCAGAGTGTGCCCCTGTTTATGTGTTGCACCGGCCACCGATTGCGTAAGGTTAAAGGAATCCAGCAATAACAGGAAATCTTGAACTAAGGGCTTCTCAGGGCAACAGATATGAAAATTAAAATCACCCAATATAACAAGATTGTCATCACAAGTCATCATACAGGATAAGAACTCAGAAAACTCCCTTATAAATTCCTTGTTAAAAATGGGAGATCTATAAATTATTGCAAATGTGACCGGCTTAATCAGGTCGACTTTAAATACTTGTACTTCAAAACTAACATAATTATCAATTGACACCAGCCTACATTTCAGAGAGTTCTTAAAAATTGACGCAATCCCCCCTCCCCGCCCCCCCGTCCTTGGAGAGTTCAGAGCATTATAGTCTCTAGGTGAAGCTTCAGCGAGGGAGCAGCGATTATAATCACTGAGCCATGTTTCAGTCATTAAGAATAAATCCAAGTCACGAGAAGAGATGAGATCGTTAATTCAAAGTGTTTTGTTATAAATAGATCTTAAGTTCAGGAGGGCAATCTTAATGATTGTACCTTGGGCCGGCTCACTTCGACTACAAGGGATAGGTGCATATTCCAGGAACCGGAGATTCACAGGGTTACTCCCTCTCTTCCTGAAACGCCGATGCGAGTCTTTGATCCCCGCTGACCGCACCCAGCGCCGAGGAGAGACCACAACCAGGTAAGAGATCGAGATTTGATTTGAGATCGGTCTATAGTTGCTTAAGATGGTCTTATCCAGATTGCTCTTTTTCAGGAGGGGCTTGACAACTGCAGTTTTCAAGGAGTTTGGAAAACTCCCAGAGAGAAGTGAAGCATTTACTACTTCTAGGAGATCTGCTTCTAAGCTGTTTAACACACTTTTAAAAAAAGATGTGGGAAGTGCGTCAAGGACGCAGGTTGATGTTTTAAATGGGTCATATAATGGTAAATGCACTTTTACAAGTTGATTGTACTGAAATGTGCGTTGGCAGTGCCTGTACACAACCATCACATAATGATAAAAATCCATCCAGTGTTTTTGTTTTAATCTCCTTATATGTTTCCCCCTGCCTCAAATCAAGCCGTTCGACCGTGTGACGTCACACGGTCGGACGCCCCTCCCACGATTGTTGATTGACAGCAGCGTTTCAACAAAGACCCTCCATCGCTCGTTATCGAGCTATCACTCATAGTCCGCGCGGACCGGCGCGGTCATTGTTGATATGCTGGAGCACTGTCTATGAGCAGAATGGCGTCTAAGCGATTGTGGTGTTCTGTTCTTGGGTGCAATAAGGAACACAGCAGTCATTTTAATGTTCCTAAATCCGAACCGCTGAAGACACAGTGGCTGAGTTTGTTTTCGAAGGGAATATTCCCCACGAGCAACGTCAATGCTTTCATGTTTGCGCGAATCATTTCTCAACAGACAGTATAAAGCTGGTTTTGCTAAGAAGCTGCACCTGAATAAAGGATCGGTACCAACTATTCGTGTTCCTGCTGAACCTCCAGAAGAACTGAAGTGAGTGTAACGTTTTATTAATCTTTATATTAATATTTATATTAATCTTTGCAAATCGCTTGCACGCTTCACGATGAATTTACACTCAGGGTACATTACGGCATGTTTTCTATGTACGACGTTCCCAATATAATTCATAATCCCACGTTTATACTGAACAACGCGTTATGGTTATTGTGTTATTGTGTTACAAACGGTGTACGCGCAGAACAGAGGGGCGGGGTGAGCAAAGCTCATTATCATTTAAAGTCATATGCACTGAAACGGCGTGCTGAAAACAGAGCTGTTTTTGACCAGGTAAAATAAGTGTTTTCTTACAATACTAATGAGAATTTTTAATTAAAGTATATTACAAACTTTTAATTTAGACCCTAAAGAATCATATTAGTTTGTACAAAAATGGCATTATATGACCCCTTTAAGGTGCTGTACGGTTTCTTCCAAAATGTTGCCTTCAATTTCTTCGAAAACAGACATAGTAACTACTTTCTCCGGTTGTGGTCTGATCTTTCTGACCCCAGAGCAACTCAAGGATGTGCTGATCACCTTTCTGATATTATTGATTTTCTCAGAAAAGAAAGAAGCAAACTCACTGCACTTCCTGTCTGCGAGCATTTCACTGGGAATCTGGCTTGGAGGGTTTGTCAGTCTCTCTACAGTAGCAAAAAGAGTGCGTGTGTTGTTTAAGTTGCTGTTTATAATATTCGAGAAGAAAGTCTGTCTAGCTTTGCCTAGTTCCACATTGAAAGCATGGATGCTGTCTTTGTAGATGTTATAATGGACTACAAGTTTTGTCTTCCGCCACATGCGCTCTGCTCTTCTGCATTGTCTTTTCATATTTTGCACAGCTGTTGAGTTTCTCCAAGGTGCTTTTTGTCTACCACTCTTCCTGACATTCACAGGAGCAATTTCATCAATTACACTTTTAACTTTTGAGTTAATAGAATCAAGGAGAAAATCAACAGAGTCAGCAGATATGCTTGGTTTTAAAGATATAGCCTTCATAAATAGCACACTAGTGTTCTCATTTAAGCATCTCTTCTTGACAGACACAGATCTAGCTTCAATGGCAGGAGAGATCAATATATCAAAGAAAATACAGAAATGATCAGACAGTGCTACATCCTTAATAACAATCGATGAGATGGTTAAACCCTTACTGATAAGTAAATCTAGAGTGTGTCCACAATTGTGTGTGGGACCATGTACATGCTGAGTCAGATCAAAAGTTTTTAAAACAGTTTTGATTTATTTTGCCATATTGGTTTCTGCATTATCTATGTGAATGTTAAAATCTCCAGCAATGGCAAAACAGTCAAACTCTGAAGAAATTGTTGATAGCAGTTCTGTAAAGTCCTCAGCAAAGGCTGGAGAGTATTTTGGAGGCCTGTAAATAATGATAAGTAAAATACGTGGAGCACCTTTTAACACGATACCCAGATATTCGAAAGACGGGTAATTCCCAAATGATATTTGCTTACATTCATAGACATCTTTAAAAAGAGCAGCTAAACCCCCGCCTCACTCTGCAGACACTCATAAAAGTAAAGTTAGGAGGGGATGTTTCATTGAGGACTGTTGCACTGCAGCTGTCTTCTAGCCAAGTTTCATTTAGAAACATAAAGTCAAGGTTGTATGTGGTTATTAAGTCGTTGACTAGAAGTGATTTATTTTTAAGTGAGCGGATGTTTAAAAGTGCTAACTTAACAGTCTTACTTTTTGTCCCCAGAGCAATCTTAGTTTGGGGTGTAATAGGCACCAGATTAGATGGGTTTGCTGTACGGCTTTTGAAGGCCTTAGACTTTCTATCATGTAATTGAACAGCAATAGAGAAAGATACAGGCACACTGGGTTCCCGCTTGTTTTGTAAACGTAAGAAAGTTACTGTTATCATAGCGGGGACCCGATACATATCACTGAGAGCTGGTATCAGTTGTTTTTGGTTCACCTCGAGCCGATGGAGGAGGGTGTGAGCCCTGGCGCTGTGGCAGAGGCCGAAGAGCTCTCTCAGGAGGAGGGGGAGGGCGAGCTGGGCCCGCAGGGTTTGGTGGTTGTGAGGCCTGCCGTACAAAATGTTTTTGGTTGACATCTGGGGTCTTGCAGCAAAAGAGTGGGATAGTTTGGTTCCAGCATACACCAGTTCTTCCGTTTTCTCTGAGAAGCACAGGAATGGAGATGCTGGAGAGCGGGATAACGTGTCTGGGGAGAGGGGCTGTTGCTCTGGTGTTATCGGAGGCTGTAATATGCTGTCCTGGTTTCCCTCGCTGTTTTCCAGAAAGTCATCCTTGGGAGCTGAATCTTGGAGAAGTTCTAATATGTCACAGTCTGTCTGTGGTGAGCTCTGTGGGCAGGGCTCTGCTGAGATTGTGTCCGTGAGCAGAAGTTGTTGTGGCTGCATGGTGTTATCGTTGTCCTTGTGTGATATGTCAACCGCATGTCAGGTGCTGAAGTGAAGTCCTGTGGTCATTCATACTGGGTCCAGGTGTGTGTGTGCCATTCGGGTTGAGTGGATTGGCACACACTGCAGAAGAATGATTGAGGGAGAAGTAGATATTGTCCTTTAGCACTCTTGAACCAAGTTTGTTTGGGTGGAGCCTATCCTGTTGAAACAGTTGCCTCTGACTCCAGAAAAGATTGAAGTTGTCAATGAAGTTCACTCCTTTTATATTGCAGGTTTTTTCCAGCCATGTGTTAAGCCCAAGCAACCGTGAAAACCTGTTTGTTCCTCTTCCTGGGAATGGTCCACTGATGAATGTCTGAACTTTCAGTCTTTTAAGTGTTTCAAAAAGTTCATTGAAATCCTTCTTAAGGAGTTCTGACTGCTCTTTATGAATATCATTCTTCCCTACATGAATGATGAATCGATTTGCAGTCTTATGTTTCATCAGAATGTTCTGAAGTTCCCTATTTACATCAGAAGTTGTTGCTTGTGGAAGGCAGCACGTAGTTGTATCCCTGCTAATAATGTTTCTGATTATGGAGTCATCTACTATCCGAGTCATGTGCTCGGCTGCGCTCTGAGCTGAGTGCCGCTGTCTGCTCGACCTTGAGCGCCAGTTAGCAGTGTTAGCTACTGGCTGATTCAATTTGTGTTCGATCACATTCAGGGATTCCTCATTAATTAATACTTCAAATCTGTTCTCAAGATGTATAGGCGGTGGTAGGAGACCAGTATTTGCCATCCTTGTCAGAGCCGTGTCTGGGGTAGAGGATGCTACTGCAGCAATATGTGATGCTCTCGACAATCTGTCTCGAGTGCCTTTGGGTCTCACTCCCTGTTTGTGCCATCGATTTGTAAGTCGATCGGCTTGTTTCTCTACACTCAGTATGGCCTGTATTGGAGCACTAGATTCATGGGACTCACCGGCTGTATGCTGAGGGCGTCCATGACGAAGCTCTGTTGTGTGTTCCGTCTGGTTTGGTGGTCCCACAAGTAACTTTGTTTCAAGAACTGCAATCCTTTGTAAAAGTCTCTGGCAGTTAGTGCAGCAAGTAGATTTCAGAAGAGGCATTTTCTCTTATCATTTTGAATGTAGGCAGTTGTGTTTTCCCTTCTCCGGAATGTAAGTTTTCAGTGGGAGGCTGGTCGGAGAAAAGACTTCTGCTTTTTTGTAGTAATCAAGCATTTGAGCACTGTGCTGATTTGCTGAAGTTAAAATTAGGTGATGAAAGGAGATAAAATATAAAAGTGATAGAGTGATAAAAATATAAAAGCGATAGAGCAAAGCGCGGAGCAGTAAGCAAGAGCGTCTGAACAGTAGCTAAGGAGGAAGTGAGTCATGGATTCAGGATTGAAGCAAATTATTTTGTCTTTAATTAATAGGTAATTGAATCGGTGGCTCACCCAATTCATTAAAAACCCTGAAGTAATGAAACACTGTTGGCGAAATTGAGCAAAAAAAAGACAATATAGATTTTTTTTCGCCTAAAATGCAACACTTGTTTATTGAACTGTTGTACAAAATCTATTTCACATTTGCAGTCGTGCAGATATTCTCTAAAAAAGCACTCTTGCTCGTGTGATATTGGTAAACTATATCATATGATACAACTATAAATAAGACAAAGACCCACACAGGGGTATTTTTTGGCTCATATTTAATTTAGTGGCGGTTTGCATTCCTAATAGGCTTTATTCTAATAAGCTAAATCGAGACACCCAATAAGACATTAGGAAAAATGTGCAGGCAATATTGGCAAACTGGGTTCAGTATAATAATAACATTGAGAAATAGGCTAGGCTACATTAAAGGGGATTCACTAATAGCCTAGGGTATACTTTTAAATGCAAAAAAATAACCAAACCTGCAGAATAAGTGAATGAATGAATTACTTGAATAACAATAATGAATAACAAATATAATTAATTTTAATTTATTCTGAAATCCTGAATTTATTTTTAGATTACTCTTTTCCTTTTTAACTTTTATTTAACTTTACCCATAATAGCTAACAATTAAACTTGTTTTTTATGTTATCTGTTGGACATTTCCTGTCTTGTGATCTATACTCATTAATACTCAATATTTTTAATATATTTAACAGATAGATGCTACTACTATAGGAGAGCTTGGTACATTCCCATCTATGGTGACAGGATTGCGGCAAGGGGCTTCTGTTAGGAAAATGGCAAAACAAGTGAATCACATACAAGACAGACTCTGCTTGAAAAGCTAAGACAGAAGATGGGAATAAATAAGAGAACAGAAGCTGATGAAGGCTCTTCTGAGGACTTCGAACCTAAACACAGACGGCATATGAAGAACAAGATGGCTGAGAAAACAACAAGAAAAATGTGGAGATAGGATGGTTTCACGAGGGTACACAAGAAAGGAAGCGCTCCGGTGGAGGAACTAGAACCATCGATATCTCTAAAAATGCAAAGAAATCTGATATTTTAAGTCAAGCAAATTCTTCCCAAGAGGTGTGTCCAAAAAAGGGCCATGGTCATGACGTTTTTGATTTTCAAGAATCAGTGCTTGAAGATGACATTAGTGTGGGGGAACTCTACACCATACTTAAAATGGGAGTGCTAAGATTTTACCTGAGTACAAACAGCATCCCAAACGAGGATGAACTTCATGTGAGTGATACTGAAAAAGAAGACCACAAGAACAATGTGTCACTCCCGTCATTTCTGTTGATTCAATGGACTCTCTAATTCAATGGACTCTCTATCTCAGTCATCTGATGTTATTATAGGCCCATACTCAGGTGAACCTTTGGTATGCCATCTGGATGACACTTTGGTGTATAACCCATGCACTTGCCTAGCACACAAGACTCTGACTTTGTAATCACCAATGTGATATATCCGTCAACAAGTGATGCAGTCAGCATTATTGATTTGAGTTTGGCAGAGGAGGCTTTCAGTTCTATTGCAGATCAAGTGTATGATGCAGCTCATATTAACTCTTCTTCAGAATATGAACTCCTGCATGTAACCATAAATCTCCATAGGATCACTCTTTTGGATGAAATGATTGACCAGTTCAAAGATCCAAGGATCATGACACAAATTGAAGTACAGTATCATAGATGAGAAGGCAGCTGATGAGAATGGTGTGTCCAGAGATGTGTACTCAGGCTTCTGGACAGATTTTTTGGATCGTGCAGCTGAAGGGGAGGATATTAGAGTCCCATCACTCTCTCCAAAATGGCAGGAGGAAGACTGGAAGTCAATTGGAAGAATCTTGGCCAAAGGATATAAAGACCAAGGACATTTTCCAACTTGTCTGGCTCCAGCTTTCACAGTGGCACTCATTTTTGGAGAGCATTCAGTCACAGATGAAATGATGATTGATTCATTTCTCTTATACCTGAGTCAGTCAGAAAGAGATCTGGTCTCCTTTGCCTTAAAAGAAGATCTCCTTGGTGATGACAAAGATGAACTGCTGGATCTTCTGGATCGTTTGGGTGTAGCCACCATGCCAGCACAACAAAACTTAAAAGAACTGATGCTGAAAGCTGGCCACAAACAGATCATCCAACTACCAAAATATGCTTTGGATAACATGTCTGAAGGAGCCAAACAGATTTTCAGAGAAACCTTTAACAATACAGTGGATGTACTACAGATGTATGAAGAGAAACAGCCAACAATAAGAAGGTTTTTAAAGTTGCTGGATGTCTTACCTCAAAATCAAGCTGAGAGCAAGTGTTTGCGTTTTTTACAGCAGTACATCAGAGGATTGGATGGAGTGGGATTGAGGAAGATGCTTAGGTTTTTAACAGGCTCTGATGTTGTCTGTGTTAACTAAATACAAGTGACTTTCACATCTTTTAATGGACTGGCAAGAAGCCAGTTGCTCACAACTGTGGCCCAGTTCTGGAGCTTCCTTGCACCTACAGCTCCTATCCAGAGCTGCGCTCTGAAATGGAAAGTATATTGTCCAGTACACATGCGCTTGTTATGGACATTGTCTGAACCATGACCTACTGTAAATTCTAACTTGACGAAATGGTGTTTATTTGTTATTGATTTTACCCAAAAGAAAAATGTTAGAGTTAATTGTTCTGTTAAGAATTGCTTTAACTCTTTTGTGTTTACTTAATACCATGGTTAGGAGAAGTAATGGACATATTGCTACAAATTAACATTTTTGTAAGTTAACTGCTTAGAAATGTTCAGATTCAGTATATAAACATTGTTTGTGTTTAAAGATACAATGTAATTCAACTGAAACCTTCCTCCACAGTTCATGTTAAGCATTTCAGTGAGGCGATTGGAAATTTTCTAAATGGTCACAATTAAATGTTATGTGACATAAATAAAGAGTAATTCATTCATTTTATGAATTTGCAATTTATTACATTATTTTACATTATTTGTATTTCAGATTTCTCTTTATAGTTTCATTACAACACAAATTGGTTTATGGTTTATTCTATGCATTTAGTATTTTTGCACTAAACAAGGATATTTATATACACACGTTTTACACAAATTATAATGTACATTAAAAGTGGTGGGAGAACCATTCGAGCGACTCATTCTAGACTGTGTTGGTCCCCTACTGAAATCGAAAGTGGGTTATCAGTATATTTTAACGCTAATGTGTCCAGCGACTCGTTTTACAGAGGCAATACCATTGCGCAACATCAAAGCGAAAACCATTGTGAAAGAGTTAATTAAAGGTACAATAGGTAGGAATTTTGTAATAAAATTGTCACAGTTCTGTCACCCTTGTCTGGGTTTCTCTTGGTTTAGTGACAGAGCTGTGACACTCCCGGTTTGTCATGTATTTGTGTTTAGTCTGGTCTGTTGTGAGCACATGGCTTGTCATGTATTTCCTTGTGCCATGTGCTCTCCTGTCAATTGTCTAACCCCGCCCATCTTGTTATCTCGTTATTGTTTAATGTCCCTCACCTGCCTGCCTCGTTACCTTCCTTTGTTTGTTCCCTATTTAGTCTCCCTGTGTTTGCAGTCCTGTGCTGGTTCGTTGTCCAAGTTTTCCATGTTCCTTGTGTTTCTTGATCCTGCCTGTTTGTATTCTCATTTTCCCCCACGAGGGAGTTTTGTTTGTAGTTTGTGTACGTTTGTTTATTTACTTAATAAATCCCATTGTTTCTGCACTTGAGTCCTCGCACCTTTATCTACCCATTCCGTGACAAAAATATCCAAAAATCACTTGCACAGTGTGATATATTTCCTGTAGTTGTGTACTTACAATATCCCAAATGTCTCCAAAGATTTTTTATTTCAGAGAAATTCCAATTTTAAATAAGTGGCCGTCCCGGAAAAAAAATGTCGCCTATCAATGACTTTCCTCGGTTTCCGCTCGTACTGCCATAGCCAGGACGTAACCATGGCGACAGACGTGGACAACTGCGTAGTGCTTAACTTTTAGCTGCACGTTGTTGTTGTTTAGTTCAATCATTATGGACCATGGCAAGCAGACTTTGGGACAAAAAAGGAGAACTAAAACAAGGATCAATATCGGCGTGGCGTTTTTGAGATGCTGAGAGCTCCACGTCCGCGACTAACTTGGAGCAACACCGCTCTTATACTTTATTAGATTGGTGAGCAAATGTACATAAAACACAAGGATGTATCTGTGTTTCCTTGCAAAACATGCAACTGTCAATAATATCACTTATAAATAATGCGAGATACATAGGCCTATATGACATGACAGATCAATCATTATGCATATGTTGATTCACCTCAAAAACTATCAAGTGATCGTTATGCTGATGAAAATTCACAGTTATATTGCTCTTTGTACTTTGGTAATGCTTTTTATCACTTGTGTTTTGACCGAGATTATGGCAGTGCAATTAAATACAATCGGATATGTGTCGTTAAACAATATTTAGCCATTACTTGCAAATGTTCGTTCAAATTTACTTTGGTTTGAACACGTAAAACAACACGGCATTAACGATAAACACGTAAAACTGCGCAGCATTAACTCAACAAATCATTTGACAAATAGCTGTAACAGGATAATATAGCATAACATTTCACATTCCTTGCAGTTAATTCATTATGGTGATGTAAAATATTGCGATCAGACGTACAGGTAACACAAAAACAAATAAATTACCTCATCCGTGATCATGATTCATTAATTCCATAACATCTCTGGATGGTGAAAACGACATCTCCCATCGTTCAACTCTCCCTCATAGCATCATCAAGCTTCACCTTTGTTATTGTTGGTAACTGCGCCCTCTCGTGGCGAAAAATTCCACTACAAAGGTATTGTACCTTTAAATTTTGTTCAACGTTTGGGTTACCTCGTGTGATCCATTTCGATCAGGGAACAAATTTTAAATCTAAAGTGTTTGAGCAAGTGTTGAAAGGAATTTCCGTTAATCACATAGTGTCGAGCGCGTACCATCCGGGGTCACAAGGAGCTCTAGAGAGATTTCACCAGACACTCAAATCAATGATACAGGCGCACTGTGTAGAAACCGGTAAGGACTGGGCTGATGATCTCCCTTTGCTTTTATTCGCGATATGGGAAACCGTTCAAGAATCATTAGGTTTTAGTCCTGCGGAGCTCATTTTTGGACATACGGTTCGGGGCCCTATAAAGCTATTACGCGTGCAACTTGTTATTGATAACACACTGCTTGTTCTCGTTTATGCTAGTTCTATTCGTGAACGTCTTTGTAGGGTTGTGAGATGACGAAGATAAATTGCTGAATCACAGACTGAGATGTTTTGCTGTTAATGTCAGTGCCAGGTTCTGTTCTGCAACCAATATTTTCAGGTCCTTAAAGGGTGAAGAAAAAGTTGAGTGACACAAATTATCTGATTTGCACGCCTGAACGTTGGAGGAAGTCGCGGATGGTTCATGTTAACATGTTAAAGTCTTATATGAAAGACGAGAGTGCCCTTGCTGTTAAGCCGAGTGCCGTCATTGTGTCGTCTGTTGCAAATGAGGTGGAACAGGACCTTTCTGTACCTTGTGGACATCTGTCGAACTCTGTAATTTTGAATGAGTTGGAATCTCATTTTAGTTATTTAGCTCCGAATCAAAGGAAGAATATCGTCGAGTTAATTGAAAGTCATCACTCACTCTTTTGTGACATTCTGTCTAAGACTACAGTACTTCAGCATGATATTGATGTCGGAAATGCGCAACCCATAAAACAGCACCCTTTTCGGCTTAATCCGAGAAAGCGTGAGTTGATGAAAACTGAGGTTGATTATTTACGTCACTATAACTTCGCGAGTCCCAGTCAGAGTGCGTGGAGTTCGCCTTGTTTGTTAGTTCCCAAGGCTGATTCATTGGTTCGGTTCTGCACTTACTATCGCAAACTCTATGCAGTAACTAAACCTGACTCTTTCCCACTTCCACGTATGGAAGACTAGATCGCATAGATTGCATTGGTCCCGCAAAGTTTGTTACAAAATTAGATCTTCTTAAGGGGTACTGGCAAGTTCCTCTTTCTCCTCAGGCCTCAGAGATTTCAGCGCTTGTGACCCCTGATGACTTTATGCAGTACTCCGTTATGGCGTTCGGGATGCGTAATGTGCCGTCAACATTTCAACGCTTAATGCATATTGTACTTAGTGGAGTTCAGAAGTGTGAGGCTTATCTAGATGACATTGTAATTTATTCTTCTAGTTGGGAAGAACATGTGAGTTCTTTACGTGAAGTGCTTTAACGTTTTTGTGATGCATCTTTGACTTTGAACCTAGCCAAATGTGAGTTCGCCAAGGCAACAGTGGTTTACTTGGGGAAAAGAGTGGGTCAGGGTCAAGTATGCCCGACTGATGCGAAGATTGCATCTGTTGTGAAGTTTCCAGTAACAGTGAAAAAAAGAGAACTGCATCAGATAGCTTTACTGCTTGAAAGTCCTTGTAAAGTTTAAAATAAACTGTTGTCTTCCCCTGTGTGAGTGAGCATCAGAAGCATGAGTCGCATTGGAGTGATGTTAACTCTCCACTTCGTTTGATTGGTTAGAGGAGGAGCTGTCAATCTAAAACTAGTGGATCAATGGTGTTAGTTTTAAAATAATTACATTATAAATAATTTGCTTGTATATCTGGTTCTACCCCTTTATTACCCAAAACTTTATTACCCTTATACCTACACGGAAGTACACTATAATTACAGAAACGTACACCGTAATTTCGGTTTACTTACGCAGTTGTTTGCGGGTCGTAATATAAAGTGCTACCAATATTTTTTTATGTGTTTAAAGTTTTTATTCATGCTTGTTATTTTTTGATTCATGCTTATTATATTTTGATCCGTGACCACGTTGTTTGCTATTCTGATTATTTTGCATAAATTATTTCAGTTTGTGCAATATATTTTTACATGTGTTTTTACATTTTTGAATCACGCTTATTAATTTTTGATCCGTGGCCGCAATACATTTGGCGGGATATTGATCCCATAGTTTTGGTTCCTTTTCACACAACACTGATTGCTCTGGTCCGAATCAGTTGATAAGTTGATGAAACGAACCAAAATGCAGTCACGTGACAACATCCACATCACTCGTTGGCCAGATGTAACTGTACTTCGATTGGTCAGAATTAACGTGCGGGAAATTTCCAACAGAGCTCCCGGAAGTAAACAAAGAGGAGGAAAATCCGGCAGACAGCTTTTTACTATGGAGAGACGACTGCGTGGGCTGATTGTATCCCTGGTCATAGTGTATTATTGTCACGGTAGACGTATTCGCTGGTTCCTTCTAGTCTTGTGTTTATGTTGTTGTATGAGTGCACGTGTGCAAGGGGCGTGTCTGTATGTCATTACCTGATCCGCTCCAGCTGTTCATCATTACATCACCAGCTGCAGTTCATCTCACCACGCTTCATAAACTCACCGCTGTTCTCTCATCTTTTTCAGATCGTTGTTTGATGTTTCCTTGTCTGGTCTTCTGGTTCGTGTTCCTGCCTGGTGTTCCTGTTCGTCGTCTTCCATGTGGATTTGGTTCGTCTCACCATCTGTCTTCACTTCACCGGATTTGACCATCGAAGTCCCTGCATCACCATTCACCATCTGGCTACTGTGTCCTGGACTTTGTGTGTGCTCATTAAAAACTGTTAACTCACGTTTGCTTCCTGTTATCACTTCAGCGTGACAGAACGATCTGACCAAGGAATGGAAGCAGCGAGCGCCTCTTCGTCTTCACTCGAGGAATTTATTCACCACAGTATCCGTAGAATGGATTCTCAAGAGAAGGAGATCGGCGATACGGGCCGAGCAGTTCAAGCCCTGGTGACGCAGGTGTCCGAGCTCACCCAGCAGATCCAGCGCCTACGACCTCCCACTGCGCCACCCACACCGGCCGTTCCCCCCGCACCACCAGGAAGCCCCTCCCAGTCAGAACCCCGGCTACCCATCCCAGAGGCCTATGCAGGTGAACCTTCACATTGTAGAGCATTTCCTACACGATGTTCAATGCACTTTGCACTTCAACCTCGTACTTTTCAGACCGAGCAGGCCAAGGTAGCGTTCGTACTGACGCTGTTGACTGGGAGAGCGGCACTCTGGGGAACGGCGGTGTGGGAGAACCAGAATCCATGCTGTGCCTCGTTCCAGACCCTCGCCGCCGAGATGAGACAGGTCTTTGACCGAGCGGTCACGGGAAGAGAGGCGGCCAGAGCATTGGCCGAACTTCGACAAGGAAGAAAATCAGTTTCCGAGTTTTCCATTGAATTTCGGACCTTGGCGGCGGAGTGTGGATGGAACGAGGAGGCGCAGTGGGACATGTTCCTGCATGGGCTGGCTGACCACGTCCAGAAGGAGATCTATGCCCTGGATCTTCCCACCACCCTCAACGGACTTATCGACCTGGGCCTGCGGGTGGACGCTCGGCTGTCCAGAGTCGAGCGTCGAGCTACGTCCACCCGCATACTTGAGGCATTCGACGGTCCACGATCCAGCGGCAGGGACGTGGTCAGCCCCGTCTACGATCACGAGCCCATGCAGGGGGGTCGAGCTCGGCTTTCCCGGGAGGAGAGGGAGAGGCGGAGGTCCCAGGGCCTTTGCCTTTATTGCGGAGGAGCCGGGAACTACGCCTACAACTGTCCGGTAAAAGGCCCAGCCCGATAGTAAACATGAGGCTACTATCGGGTGGGATCTCCGCCAGGAAGACCTCATCCACGACAAGATTTACCTCCACTCTCCTCCCGGTAAGACTAAGATGGTCAGTCCACCAGCACGATTGTCAAGCACTGTTGGATTCGGGGGCCGAAGGTAATTTTATGGACCATAATTTCGCACGCAGATTTCAGATTCCCCTCAAACCCCTCACACAGCGGATTGCAGTTCACGCACTCAATGGACAAGAACTTCCCACCATTTCATTATCCACCGAAGAAATCACTCTCATCACCTCTGGCAACCACACGGAAACCATCTAATTTTTTATTCTGGACTCACCCCTGGCACCTGTTGTTCTTGGACACCCATGGCTCATTCAACATAACCCCCGAGTGGACTGGATTCATAGATCTGTGCTGGAGTGGAGTCAGGAATGTCATAAGTCTTGTCTCGTGTCTGCTTGTTCGTCTGTACCTGTTTCTGTGTTTCAGGAGGAAGCAGGGGATTTGTCTAACGTGCCCGCGGAGTATCTGGACCTGAAGGAAGTGTTCAGTAAGTCTCGTGCTGCTTCTCTTCCTCCGCATCGTCCCTACGACTGTGCAATAGATTTACTGCCAGGTAAGTCTCCGCCTAAAGGCAAGTTATATTCGCTTTCGATTCCCGAAAGAGAGGCTATGGAGAAATATATTTCTGATTCTCTAGCAACCAAGTTCATTCGCCCTTCCTCTTCTCCAGCGGGGGCGGGGTTCTTTTTTGTGGGGAAGAAGGATGGTTCTCTGCGACCTTGCATTGATTACCGAGGGCTGAATAACATCACGGTAAAGAATACTTATCCTTTGCCGTTGATGTCTTCAGCCTTCGAGAGGTTGCAGGGAGCATCCATCTTCACAAAATTGGACTTACGTAACGCTTATCATTTGGTCCGCATCAGGGAGGGAGATGAGTGGAAAACTGCTTTTAACACCCCTAGGGGGCACTTTGAATATTTGGTCATGCCGTTCGGGCTGTCCAACTCCCCAGCAGTTTTCCAGGCACTGGTCAATGACGTGTTGCGAGATATGATCGATCAGTTCATATATGTCTACCTGGATGACATATTGATTTTTTCTTCATCTCTCCAGGAGCATGTGCAGCACGTCCGACGAGTGCTTCAGAGGTTGCTAGAGAATGGGCTTTTTGTCAAGGCGGAGAAATGCGATTTTCATGCACAGTCTGTTCCTTTTCTAGGGTTCATCGTGTCGTCTGATGGGATGCGGATGGACCCTGAGAAGATTAAGGCTGTGGTAGATTGGCCAAGTCCAGATTCCCGCAAGGCCCTGCAGAGGTTTCTGGGGTTCGCCAATTTTTACCGGCGATTCATTCGCAACTTCAGCCAGCTGGTCGCGCCTCTGACCGCCTTGACCTCCCCCAGAACTGCGTTCAGGTGGTCCGACACAGCTGTGACTGTGTTTAAGAAACTGAAAGGCCGCTTTGTTTCAGCCCCCATTCTCATCACCCCTGATTCATCACAACAGTTCGTGGTGGAGGTCGACGCATCAGAGGTGGGAGTAGGGGCGGTGTTATCTCAGCGTTCACCTGTAGACGACAAGATGCACCCTTGCGCGTTTTTGTCCCATCGTTTATCTCCAGCCGAACGCAATTACGACATTGGTAACAGAGAGTTGTTGGCAGTCAAGTTGGCGTTGGAGGAGTGGCGCCACTGGTTAGAAGGGTCAGGGGTACCTTTTATCGTCTGGACTGATCATAAGAACCTCGAGTATATCAGAACTGCTAAAAGATTGAACTCCAGGCAGGCTCAGTGGGCACTTTTTTTCGGTCGTTTTGATTTTTCTCTCTCATACCGTCCGGGGTCTAAGAACATCAAACCCGACTCACTATCTCAAATATTTGATTTTTCCGAACGCCCGTCACTCCCGAGTGTATTTTACCCGAAACCGTATTTGTTTCAACACTCACATGGGAGGTCGAAGCGAAGGTCAAAGAGGCCTTAGAAAGGGTAACGCCTCCGCCCGGATGTCCACCGAACCGATTATTTGTGCCGGAGGGCTTACGGTCTGACGTTATCCAGTGGGGTCACAGTTCCAACGTAGCTTATCATCCAGGAATAAATCGCACTGGGTTTCTAGTCAAGCAACGATTCTGGTGGCCACTTATGGCTCGTGACATTCACGATTTTGTTTTGGCTTGCTCTGTTTGTGCCACTGGTAAGTCTTCCAATCGACCTCCAGATGGGTTACTTCAGCCGCTGCCGGTGCCTTCGAGACCCTGGTCCCATATCGCTCTAGATTTTATTACCGCCCTCCCACCCTCCCAGGGTAACACAGTCGTTTTGACTGTGGTGGACCGATTCTCGAAGGCAGCACATTTCATTCCCTTACCCAAATTACCCTCAGCTAAGGAGACAGCGGCAACGATCGTAGATCATGTCTTTCGGTTACATGGCCTCCCGATAGACGTGGTTTCCGACAGGGGACCCCAGTTTGTGTCCAAATTTTGGCGAGAATTTTGTAAATTACTGGGGGTGACGGTTAGTCTGTCTTCTGGGTTTCACCCCCAGAGCAATGGTCAAACAGAGAGAGCCAACCAAGATCTGGAGAGAATGTTGCGATGTTTGGTTTCCAGGAATCCTTCTTCTTGGAGCCAACAACTGTCTATGGTGGAGTACGCACACAACACGTTGCCAGTGTCAGCGACGGGCCTATCTCCGTTTGAGTGTAGTGCAGGTTACCAGCCACCTATTTTTCCCAGTCTGGAATCCGAGGTTGCGGTTCCCTCCGCTCACGCCTTTGTCCAGAGGTGTCACCGCACCTGGACTAGAGCCCGGGAGACTCTACTCCAGGTGGGGGCGCGCACCAAGGCCAAGGCCGATCGCCACAGGTCAAGGCCTCCCGTATACGTCGTTGGTCAAAAAGTGTGGCTTTCAACTAAGAACATTCCTCTTCGCACCGTTTCTAATAAACTTGCACCCAAATTTATTGGCCCGTTTCCTGTCACCAAAATTATTAGTCCGGTGGCAGTCCGCCTCAAATTACCTCCTGCGTACAGGAGGGTTCATTCCGTGTTCCATGTATCTAAGATTAAACCCGTTTTTCATTCTCACATTAATCCGCCAGTCCCGGTTCCTCCCCCACCGCGACTCGTAGATGGGGAGACCACATATTCGGTCAACAGGAATTCTGGACTCTAGGCGGAGGGGACGCGGATTTCAGTACTTGGTGGACTGGGAAGGTTACGGTCCGGAGGAGAGAAGTTGGGTTCCTGCTAGAGACATCCTGGATCACTCCCTTATCGATGATTACAATCGGCAGGTAAGGGAGTCTGAGAACGGCAGGAGGCGTTCTTAGGAGGAGGGGTACTGTCACGGTAGACGTATTCGCTGGTTCCTTCTAGTCTTGTGTTTATGTTGTTGTATGAGTGCACGTGTGCAAGGGGCGTGTCTGTATGTCATTACCTGATCCGCTCCATCTGTTCATCATTACATCACCAGCTGCAGTTCATCTCACCACGCTTCATAAACTCACCGCTGTTCTCTCATCTTTGTCAAATCGTTGTTTGATGTTTCCTTGTCTGGTCTTCTGGTTCGTGTTCCTGCCTGGTGTTCCTGTTCGTCGTCTTCCATGTGGATTTGGTTCGTCTCACCGTCTGTCTTCACTTCACCGGATTTGACCATCGAAGTCCCTGCGTCACCATTCACCATCTGGCTACTGTGTCCTGGACTTTGTGTGTGCTCATTAAAAACTGTTAACTTGCGTTTGCTTCCTGTTATCACTTCAGCGTGACAATTATATAGTTTGTCTACACCACTTTTGGCAAACAATAACATTTGAGAATGAAGCGAGGATGCGGCTTGAAAATAATGTTTTAATGCATGTTTTAATGCACTGCACGAAGGCATCGCAAGTCACTTCAGGAGGAGGCGTGCATTAATGTTGCTAAACAGTGACATGCTCATCGTCCAAAAAAAATACCAATGATCCATCAGGTAATGTTGTGCCCTTTCTCTCTTTAAAACTGTTTTCTGTGAGCATCTGTAAAACCTACAAGTTCTCATTATAAATATTCTCACTATGCTGTGCTGGGTCCTTGAATTTGAGGGAACTGGGTCTGGAAAGTCCTTAAAGCTGCAGTCCGTAGCTTTTTTTGGGTTAAAAATTCTCCAAAATACATATTTGAGAAAATACATAACGAGTCAGTGTTCAAAACTATCTGCTTGCCGTAGCTCGATTCAAAGCGGCAAGCTTGTAATAATGTTTTTATTTCCAGTGGTGCTGGTGGATTGCCGCGGGAGATTCGAGCATGTCTTTGAGTCATTACGTCACATCTATACACATCAGAGTATGTGAGCGGAGTGGAAAGAATTTGCACTCCACGCTCAAAGCATTTCGTAATTACTCCGCTCAAGCTCTGCTCTGGGTATACAAACTTCCGCTCCTCACTCCCTCCCCACGCCGTCCTTAATACGTCTCGCTCCGTTTTCGCTCCACTGTATAGCATAAGAAGGGTTCTGAAAATGTTGTTGCTGACGCCTTGTCGAGAGCATAATAGGTAACTAAAAATAATTTTTTTTTGGTTATGTCTACTTTTCAATGTTTTATTTTTAAAAAATTAATTGAAATCTTTAAGGGGGGAAGTGTTACGTACTCGTACGTAGTTAAGTGTTGCAATATGGACATGTGGGTGTGTTGTTGTTGTGGTGTGTGTGTTTCAGGTGTCCATTGGATCAATCTACTGTCAATCTTCATGAAGGACGATGACGTTTCGGGTCACCTCCGCCAATCACATCTCACTACTGCAGTTAAATACCGTGATCACTTCAATGTCGGACAGCTGTTTGCTCACTTTTGTCTGTTGCTCTTGTTTGACTTGCTGTCAATAATTTTCTGTGTGTCTAACATTCGAGTTCTGTTTATTGTTGCATAGTGTCTTAAGATTATACTGTTCAGCCTGATCAGTTTCCACGGAGTGTGTAAAACTGGGAAGAGAGCAGGTTAGTAGGTCGCACGACATACACTTTGCACTTAGGATGTTTTGGATTATGTTAGACACACTAGTTTAGGAGAGTGCCCACTTTGTAAGTTGTGTTAAAGCTCCAGTCGGCAAGTCTGGCAGATTGAGTGGATTTAGGAAAATTTTGAATGTTTACAACTCTCATGCCCCTCCCCCACTATCAACGGATACCCTCCCACCCAGTTCATGCTCGTCAGTGCGTGTGCACCAGATTATCAGTGAACGCCAGGACTCTCAAGTGTCACGCATTGAGCGTGACAGTCACTCATTTTGGTCTTTTGTCACGCTCTCCCGCCACACATTGTTTTTCTCACGCTGAAAAACTATTTGAATATATATTTAATATGCTGCAGCGCCCAAAACTCTGGCCGCGCCGCTCTCACTGTGGAACCGGCATGAATCAAGCGTGTTTCCTCTGGTGTTGTTCGTCGAGCTACACAATAGCCAATCAGAAAATAGCACTATTGTATCTGGGTAAGATTTAACGCAACAACCAATGACAAAAATGTATCCAACCCCCCGTCGGCTGGGTGTCACTCTTACCTGTCTTCAAAACTTGAGAGCCCTGGAACGCGCCCGTCTCATCAGCATCCATCAACACCATGGAGTATTTGGAGGTATGCTGTCCTGGCTAATCTACCGATAGATTGCAATTGCTAACGTCATTTATACTCTAAATGAGCGTACTTGATTTTCCGCCATCACTCTTCGTTACTGCGCGAACTTCCGCGAACTTCAGCCGTGTGCATGTGATTGTAACGTGCGCGAGGGGTGGCGTGTGCCCGATCTGTGATTGACAGTCAGATCTCACACCCCCCCTGCGCTGATTGGACCCGATGATCCGGGAGCTGTGGATTTTTGCAAAACAAATAACACGCTCCAGGTGGAGTTAGAAGCTCGGGTTTTTTTCTAAAACCACTTTATTTATGTTGTTCTGTCAGATTATAGTGTCGATTTCACTGAATATGATCAAAAAAATGTTGCCGACGGCAGCTTTAATTAGTTAGTGTAGTTTAGTTAGAGCGTCTTGACGCAGATTTTTCTTTTCTACATTTTTTTGTTTGGTAGTTAGTTTAGTTGAATTAACCTTTAGCTAGTTTGTTTTGTTTTATTGATTTCGTTCGGACTTCGGAGTGGCTACAGAAAAAAGGAGACTGGAACCGGCCCATGCGAAAACAAGGACACATATCGGAAGGACATTACACGTAGTCACGCAATGCTGACGTTGTTAACATTAAAGGAACACTCCGACTTTTTGGGACTTTAGCCTATTCACCTTATCCCCCAGAGTTAGATAAGTCCATACATACCTTTTTCATCTCCGTGCGTGCTATAAGTCTGTTTGACGCACCCACCGCTAGCCTAGCTTAGCACAAAGACTGGATGTAAATGGTTGCAGCTAGCATACTAATCCAAATAAGTGACAAAATAACGCAAACATTTTCCTATTTACATGTTGTGATTTGTATAGTCACAGAGTGTACAAAAAACTACGTCACATGAGACACAGACATATTTTAACAGTATAAATACTGGGAACTATATTCTCTGAAGGCGAAGCACTGCTACTTGGGCGGAGTGATAACCGCAGCACCTGAGACGCACCGTACCCAAACTCTGAACGAACTCTCTGCTCCTCACCACGGCGCGTCTCAGGTGCTGCGGTTATTACTCCGCCCAAGTAGCAGTGCTTCGCCTTCAGAGAATATAGTTCCCAGTATTTATACTGTTAAAATATGTCTGTGTCTCATGTGACGTAGTTTTTTGTACACTCTGTGACTATACAAAAAGGCCTGAAAATAGTAAAGTGTGTGGTACAAAAATGCAACCCTCCTTTTACTAATAGCAAAAATATGTTCTACTCTTTCTTTGAATGATGAGAAAACCTTGAAAATTTGGTAACATATTACATGTGATTTGAACCTTAAACTCACACGCGAAAGACCACACACGAACACAGTAAGCCAGGGGTCATCAACTATATTTGTCAGAGGGCCAGAATTTTACCAGACAGTCTCCTTGGGGGCCGGACCCTTAAATAAAAATTAAATAAAAAATCTAATTTTGGTATAACATTATGATTGATGTTTATTGTTAATACTTTTTCCATTTCATTACAAAACTGAAGGCCTTTATGAGTCAGGTTCCTATCACCTATACCACAGACAACCACCAGGGGTGATAAATATTTTCCCTCAACTCAATTAAGTCAATTTTACTTATAGAGCACTTGAAAAACAAACACCGAGGAAGTGACAGGAAAGGGTCTCTTAACAGAGGTAAAATGGCACTCTCAAAGGCTATGAAACGCAAAGTTGATATTGAAAACAGGTCCTTCAATGATGACTGGACTGAAAAGTACGCATTTATCATGCCAACCTTCCGGAATGCCTCACCAGTATGCCTAATTTGCAACGAAACTGTTGCTGTTGCAAAAGAATACAATCTGCGCCGTCACCACCACACTAAACATTCAAATTTTAAGATTTCATATCCTGAGCAGTCAGAGGCGCGTCAGAGAAAAATCGCCGCACTGAAATCTGCCTACTCCCACGCAAGTGGCATTATTACTCGAACTTTAACTGATCAAGAGAGAGTAACGTGTGCATCCCTGCAGGCTGCTTGGGTGCTTTGCAGACATAACCGGCCTTTCACTGAAAGTGAGGTTTTAAAGGAGTGCATGATCACCGTTCTGGAGGAACTTGCCCCCGACAAATCAATGGACAGAGTTATTGCATCTGTCAAACAAGTACCTCTATCTGCCTCAACTAATGCACGTTGTGTACACGTTTTGGCGGAGCAAGTTCAGCGAGCTGTCATTGACGGGGTCAAGGAAGCCAAATATATTTCGCTGGCTATTGATGAGTCCACTGACAACACGGATATCTCACAGTTGTGCGTTTTTGTCAGATACTATGATGGCAAAGATTTCCGAGAAGAGCTGCTGGCATTGCTTCCACTCGAGGACAACACCACTGCTGACATCATCTTTGGAAAACTGGAGGATTTTTTTAAAAGCCATGGATTGTCCCTGGATAAAATCAACCTGACAGTGACAGATGGTGCACCTGCCATGATTGGAAAAAATAAGGGTCTGGTGAGCAGAATAAAGACTGTCGCTCCTAAAACTAACGCACTCCATTGTATCATCCATCAAAGTGTGCTGTGCGCAAAGCTAAGTGGGGAGCTCAAAGAGGTGATGGAAAAAACAATGAAAATTATTAACCACATCAGAGGAACTTCAAGCACGCAGCACCGCCTGTTCCGCAAATTCGTGCTGGAATCCCAGGCTTCTCATGATGACCTGTTACTCCACAATGACGTGCGCTGGCTGAGTAGGGGCAAAGCACTGGAGCGCTTCGTTGAACTCCGTGCCCAAGTAGTGGATTTTTTAAAACAAAGTAAGTCCAAAGCGGCAGCTGACCATCTCCGCATCTTGCAAGACATGGGATACATGTGCAACGTTGCATTTTTAACAGACATTTTCTCCCATTTAAATACACTTAATCTACAGCTGCAAGGAACAGAAAAATCAGTGGTGGATTTGGTGGAAAAACTTGAAGCCTTTGGGAACAAACTTGATCTGTTCCACGCAGATTTGTTGTCAGGGAGGCTGCTGCGCTTCAACACACTGAAGACGGTGGGAGAAGGCAACGTAACAGACAAGATGAAGATATTTATCACACAATTAAAAGACAACTTCTCTGCTAGATTTGATGACTTTTTTATTTCCAGGGATGGTATTGGATTTGTGCGTGACCCATTCACCATCACCCCAAGCGGAGAATTCTCCACAAACGCGGTGAAAATGCTGCAGTTGGACGAGGCAGCCATTCAGAGCGAGCTGGCTGAAATTCAGGCCGCAGGCGACATGAAGGCTGCTCTCAGTGGTGCTGAAAGCCTGAGCGCGTTTTGGATATCTTGTCCCGAGGTCTATGGCACATTGAAGACGCTGGCTATGTATGTGCTCACCATGTTCGGTTCAACCTACACCTGTGAGGCTGCGTTCTCCAAGATGAACTCGATTAAAACGCACGAGAGGAACCGTCTGTCAACCCAGTCTTTGGAGGACTGTTTGCGCATAAGTCTGACAGCGGCCAAGCCTGATGTGAAAAAGTTAGTGTCAGAGGGGAAATGTAACTTCAGCCATTGATTAATTAGTGTTATAGTACTCCATTTCAGCCTTGTGATTTGATTTCGCTATAGCCCACTTAACGTTTTATTTGCTGTGCGAACAATATTTGTGACCTGTTTTGTTCTGGTTCCAGGCTTTTTATTTACCATGCTATTTTAAATTGTGCCAGATCGTTTTTTCCTCCTTTTTTAGTCCTGAGGAGTTTGCTAGTTCCAAGCATGTTGTTGAGACTTTGAAATAAAAAACAAATGTTAAGTAAGGGCATGAGGAAAAGTTATGTTTTAAAAAAAACTGTGTGAAACAATAAATACAAAACAGTGTAACGAGTCTGTCCTCATTTTGGGGTGTAGCCTAAATAGAGTCATAAATGGTGGTGATTACTGAGACGAGACTCAGTTGTTGCTGCTTTTAGTTGCTTTAACCCTCTGGGGTCTGAGGTGTTTTCGGGGTCCTTGAGATGTTTTGGCATGCTCTGACATTTGTGCTTTTTTCAGTTGCTTATAAACATATTAATGGCACAGGTTAAATTACACTCTATATAGCACACACAGGGCTACCATAATATGTGAGCAACATGTATGTACATGTTTGTATTTTTGAGAGAATATTGTTTATGCGTGGTTATTGAAAAAACTAAAAAATAAAGTTTCTAATATAAGGCCACAAATAACATACTAAATATTTGTCCACAAGACTTTTGACTAGTGGATGTTATCGCCTAGAGTTTTTGCTTCAAATTGATCTGAAAATCATTCTGCCTAATCATTCACATAAAACAATAGATTGTTTTAAATTGTGAAAAACATTTTTTTGTTTGCAAAGGCAATATGCGGATGGGCGGAACGGCCCAACCCCCTCATGAATAATTAGGCAGTTCTCACCTGAGCAGTCTGCATACTAATGAGCCTTTCATTCAGGGGTGTCACACAAGAAAGAATGCAAGGACAATATATATACACTACCGTTCAAAAGTTTGGGGTCAGTGAGAATTTTTTTTTATTTTTTGGAGGAAAGAAATCAATACTTTTATTTATCAAGGAATAATTAATTTGATCGAAAGTGACAGTAAAGACATTTATAATGTTACAAAAGTCTTTTGAACTTCCTATTCATCAAAGAATCCTAAAACAAACAAAAAAACTGTACAACTGACAGACCAACAACTGTTTCAACATTGATAATAATAATAAATGTTTCTTGAGCATCAAATCCTCATATTATACTGATTTGTGAAGGATCATTTGACACTGAAGACCCTGACACTGGTGATGCTGAAAATTCAGCTTTGATCACAGGAATAAATTACACTTTACTATATATTCACACAGAAAACAGCTGATTTACACTGGAGATAATATTTAATACTATAACTGATTTTTGTTGTATTTTTAATCAAATAAGCGCAGCCATGGTTAGCAGAAGAGAATTCTTTTAAAAGTATTTAAAATCGTACCGACCCCAAACTTTTGAACGGTAGTGTATATAAATAAATAAATGTTTATACACACACACACACACACACACACATATATATATATATACAAACAATCAAAATATAAATGAAAGCCAAAAGCACATTTATAGTCACACCTTTTAGCCATCCACATACCATTTTTAGCCATCCACCGCGGTAAAAATAAACCAGTCGCATTGCAAAGTCGTTCGCGAAATGACCGCCAGGTGGCGCAAAGGGACATTTAACAAAACGTAAGTGGGGCTAATGTCTATTAACAGTAGCCTAAGGATGAAATACTACAAGTTATGGTAATTTCCAAATAAGCCTACAACAAATTGTTGGTCATACAGATAAGATATAATCTTTTAAAACTGTAAAAGGCTAAAGTATAGGCCTACACTCACAGGCTAAAGACAAAACGTTTTCTCGCTCATGTCAGAAACAGACGTTTGGGTATTTCTCAGTGAGAAAATTCATAGCCGAGCGGTAGAACTTACGGTTCATCATCAAGATGACACGGGTTCAAATCCCGCACAAACATGGTCTGCTGTAAATTTTATATTTATTATTGCAGAGAGATTTGTCTAGCTCTAAAACTCTGTTACACCATACAGTTTTTTTTTTGCTTAATATTTATAAAATACAATTATTATGCATTTCCATTTTACACTAAGGAACAAAATAGTATCCAACAGAACGACTTTGCATCTGTATAATAATAGGCTACCAATCGTAATTTCAAAAGCAGTTCTGTAAAAAAATAAATTATATATAGCCTAGATATATAGGCTATATATATATAATTTTTTTTATTCCAGGCTCTCATGCCACACCCCCGATTTCTCACGCTGAAGTGTCAACCCGGTCGGTCAAATTCCTGAAGGATATAGTTTATATATAGATCTACCTGTTGAGCCACTCGTGATCGACTAGTTATTATACCGCAAATTAGTTAAAATATCCAGTAATCTATCTAGAGCGAGCGTGCATGCGAGACAGATATTGTGCTCCAAACCGTGCGCGC
This sequence comes from Rhinichthys klamathensis goyatoka, assembly GCF_029890125.1. NCBI lineage: Eukaryota > Metazoa > Chordata > Actinopteri > Cypriniformes > Leuciscidae > Rhinichthys > Rhinichthys klamathensis. The sequence continues at coordinate 1,691,473 of NW_026606747.1, forward strand.
GCATGGCATAGAGGTCTGTTCCCTACAACCTAGAGTTTTTAAAAACATGGTTTTAAGTAAAGTGTGATTTGCCAGGGGGGATTGTGATTTCCTTCTGGTCTAAACATCCCTGCTTCTGCTGAATTATTTTAATCCCCACACCCCTCCCTCCACAGCTAATCAATGCTATAGGCTACTTCACCAATATCAAATATATAAAATAGAGATATGCAACAGGCACGTTTAAACGACAAACAATAAAATCAAAACCAGCGTTTCAGTTGTTCATTAGTTCCAGTGGCCTTAATGCATGCACGGCTTTTCAAATTTCACAAAGCGTGTTGAGATTATTTTGAATGAAATATTGAAGTTTATAATTAAGTGTTTTGGCACACCACGCCGAGTGGCCCTATGCATTTTTCTAAAGTCGGGTTTTATTCTGGCATGGTGAGTTAGTGTTCGACAAACGCGGCGGTGCGTTCATTTAGATTAATTTATTTTTCTCATTATTACAGCTAAAATAACTTAGTAGGCGACTCCGTAATTTTTTGGTCATACAGATAAGAGTAGAGTAGCTTACATCGTTCAAAACTGTAAACTTGTATTCATATTAGGCTAACGACAAAAACAGTATAGGCTATCTGTCGTCTCTGTCTCCGGGAACTGCGCGTCACAAAAATGAACCGAAAGCCACTTCAGCTCAGTCACGATAAGAAATCGGCTATGTCTAAAGCCTTTAAATGTCTAAATATTTAGGCTAATAAATGTTATCTGATTATAGGCTAATCCATATGAAAACTAGAGGTACAGAGGATCTACTCAAACATGTAATGTAAGCGCTTCCCAATGAGAAAATGACAAGACAAGGGTGAAAATCTCGCTCTAATTAAATGTAGGCTAAATCGCCCTGAATTAAAATGTAAAAACAGATCAAATAATTTATTTGTCGAAATGTTGCGATATTGTTTCATTTAAGTTCATAATTGTTCTATAAATGTTATTTAATTTAGCAGCATTACCACGAAGCACCGTGTTTCGATATTTATTTGAATAATACAAAATAAAATAAAAACTTAATTCACAAATTGCATGCCTGGTTGTAAGGATCCAAAGATCCCTGTAGACTTTAATATTGAGTTGAACATTTTGTTCATGACAACAAATTAACAAGCGTTTTTTCAGATTATATTTAGTTTTGCTTGGAAAAAGCTGCCCCAAACCAGTTTTATTTCATCAATTATTGAAATAATGAAATATTTAGTAATAAACTTTTATGACAGAAATATCACTAGGCTACATGTAATTCCATTTAATTCCTTCATTATCAACACTGTCTAGAATAGCGATTTAAGTGTGAATTGCGACTTCTCTTTGTGTTAAGTCAGCCTCAGACTCCGATAGCCTGTGGGGGGTTGGAGGGACAGTTAATGTTCCTCTTTCATATGGAGAGTGTCGGATAGCCAGCCTGATGAGCAGGCAAAATTATTGTAAGGATAAATCTGTGTCCAAATGTAGGCCCCATATTTTATTAAATTATAAATATTGTAGTTTATTTATTGTAGCCTATTTAAAGTTTTTTTTTCACACAAAATTTCAACTGAAGTTATTGTACGGTGAATTCAACAAGGCATGCTGTGTCTTTGAAGCAACAATTAAAGGCTAAATAATTTTTTCGTGATTTGTATGGCTGACACGCAGCGACATATACAGTAGTATTATCAGAGCGAGGGAGACTAAATAAACTTGTTAAAAAGAGATCCAGCGCGAGAGAGGCAAAGAAAAACGCATGTTTTTAATTTAAATATGTTTCTTTGGACAATTTTCGTTTTGTACTGTTTTAATTGTTTAATTTAGCTGTAATTTCTTTGGCAATAAAAATTTAAAATGTCGCAAGAATAAGATTAGCCTAGTGTTTCTTATTTTGCATCGCAAAAGAAATAAACTCTAAACCGATGCAACCCTGTTTTAAATAAAAAAAAAACTGTCCCGACACTTTATTTAAACCTTGAAATGTTCGAACTTGGTTTCAAACATAAGTAATTTTAGTGTTCTTTTACATTACACAATAATTTAGCAGACTAAAGACGAGCTTCTTCTTTTTCATTTTCTGATGCAATCGGCTGACAATCTTCCTTCAGTTTTTGTCGTTTGTGCAGCGGCTGCGGTTCTACAGGAATGTAGCAAATTTATGTTGTAATGATAATTAAACAAAACTCTTGACTTTAAATAAGTAAACAGTTATAAACAGTTACCTATTTAAGCATCAAGGTGGTAAGATATAAACGCTGTAGGCCAACATCGGTTAACAACATGTATGCTACATTGAGATTCGATCTCGGGTGGATTGAAGCTCCTCGAAGCTCGTGTTGTCGCGTTGATCACTGAGCTACCGTCTGTACGCTGTTAAAGTTGTAAAGCCTCATTCATGTAGCCTAAATGTTTTTATTGCACTGTTTTATGTTGAAATGTTTTCATTATTTATTCAATTACATTTCAGTAGCCTAATTTCAGTATTGTGATTATGAATTATTTTAACTACGTTTCACTTGTTGAATTCATCTGCTACCAGCTTTCAATTGCTCTGAATCAGCCGCGGTGCGGCAGCAGATTACGCATTAGAGAGAATAAACCGGAATAAACGAACACTTTTCAGAGTCTATGATTGTAGCGCCTCTTAGCGGTAAAAGGCAGCAAATACACCACACATTTTACCGCCGCGGTGGAACGGCTGATGTGGGGATTGTCATGGCTTGCCTCTACATTTGCGTTTGAATAGCGCGCGTCCTCCGTGGGCGTGTCAGATTAACGCGTAATGAATTGTAATGAGCTGGGAAAAAAAATACTGACAGCACTCTCTTTTCATACAGATTGCATAAACTGAGAATATTTGTTTTTTATATAAATTACATCATTTAAAAGAAGAGAATTCAAGCTTCATAAAGAAAAATCTCTCGTGCCTGTGTGACCAGTAATCGCGGAGTTACAGTTAATCTTAGGACGCGTTTCAGAATGGACTTCACTGACAGAGAGAACGCAGAACTCGCATCATGTTTGTTTTTCTTTATTTGGTGAAAAGCACAACACTTTGTTTTTATTGTGAGTATCCACAAAAAAAATCGAAACTTAACAGGATCTAATGATGTATAACACTTAAATGTAAGATCAAAATCAACTGAGTATTTTGAGTCTCTTTTGCACTGATAAGAAAAAAAGCGAGCAGATCACGCCGGCGTGATTGCCGACCCCAGAGGGTTAATAGTGTAGAATAGGCCTACATATTTTCTCTTTGATCCTCACAATTTTGGAATCCAGTCGCGGGCCGGATCGAACGGCTTGGCGGGCCGCCAGTAGATGATCACTGCAGTAAGCTAAAGGCACAACGCTAATATTTCAGTGTGTAAGTGGTGGTCTTAAGGTCTCAGGGAGGTTTGTGCTTCCCGCTAGTCCTTCAACTGCCTGCTAACACTTGTACATGTTACACTTGTACCACAACCACAATTTTCAACATCTTAACCTCATTCTTAACACCAAAATTGCCTGTTTAACATCAGACAAATGTATCTTTAGACAAATTTACCCAGAACTGATGGCTACAAAAACACTACAATTCGAAAATAAACATATGATGCTGGACATTTTTTTAGGTAGATTGCTTAAAATTATAATAAAAAAATTAAGCTTTAAGCTATATATTCGAAAAAACTATCCTCCTTTTACTTTAAATGATTTATTCTTATGTATTCCAGAAGTAAAAAAAAAAAAATGCATATAGCATATTTCTGGGACATGTAAATGCACACAAAGTAGTCATTTATGCTGAAATATATACAGAACACTAATCAGAAAACATTACCTTTTGCAATTCAAAAAAACACAAATCAGGGTTGCCAACTTTGGGACTTTGGCTGGAGTGAGACTCTATAAAATTTCAGTGCGTGCGCGAAAAACATTTTGGTAACCCTAACCCTAATTTTAAAAATGTCAGTCCTTGTTTACTTAGTATAAACCCTGATTTATGCACAAACAAAACAAAAAACGAATAGAATGAAAACGCTTTTTCAAAATGTACAATTAATTTTATTGATTGCACTATAAAAAAAAAATAGATTAAGAAAGCCACCGCTGGTCACATCTATGGAAGTGAAGTGATCCAGTGAAGTCTGTCATAGGCATAATTTGGGGTGGGACGGATGGGACATGTCCCCATGATCGATATTGTCCCCCACCACTTTTTGAAACATTGAGGCACAGATGTACCTAATACAAATAAATAAAACATCTCCAGTTAACTAGCAGAGCTGTTACGGGTGCGTGGTGGTAGGAAGGATGAGAAGACGAGGATGCTCAGAAACAGGATTTAATAAACTAAACTCAGGAGCACATACACACACTTGACATAAACGCACCATATACAAACGAGAACCGACAAGGAGTGAGGGAGAACACAGGGTTTACATACACAGAGAACGGATCATGGGAACAAGACACAGCTGCGGCAAATTAACTAGAAACAGGTGAATGAACTGAACACAAACGAGGAGCGGGAAAACTGGGACACTGGACTGAACCAAAAATACTAAACAGGGGGAAACACAGGACATACATGTAACATTAGCTCCCCCTCCTGCAAGGCGCGTCCTCGCGCCGAGTAACATCAATAAGGGTGGGGGGGTGGGCGCCCTGGAGGCTGACGAGGGAGTGGCCTACCCGGAGCAGGAAGCCTCCAGGGCGGAGCAGGACGTGCAGGAGGCCAGGGTGGAGCAGGACGTGCAGGAGGCCAGGGCAGAGACTTTCCCTCGGGCGGCCATGGCGGAGAATCCCCTTCGGGCGGCCATGGTGGAGAATCCCCTTCGGGCGGCCATGGCGGAGAATCCCCTTCGGGCGGCCATGGCGGAGAATCCCCTTCGGGCGGCCATGGCGGAGAATCCCCTTCGGGCGGCCATGGCGGAGACGCATCTTCAGGTGACCTATATCCCCCCCCCAAAACTTTCTTGGGGGGAATCACAGGCTCTGGGACAGGCTCTGGGACGTGGACAGTCTCAGGGTGGGCAGACGGGACATGGAAAGTCTCTGGCTGGGCTAGCGGTGAAGGCCCGGCTATGCCGGATGGAACCAGCGGTGAAGGCTCAGAGGGGCTGGACGGGACCAGCGGAGAAGGCTCTGGCTCGGCCGGCGTGACGCGAAGCTCCGGCTCGGCAGGCGTGCAGGGAAGCTCAGGCTCGGCAGGCGTGCAGGGAAGCTCAGGCTCGGCAGGCGTGCAGGGAAGCTCAGGCTCGGCAGGCGTGCAGGGAAGCTCAGGCTCGGCAGGCGTGCAGGGAAGCTCAGGCTCGGCAGGCGTGCAGGGAAGCTCAGGCTCGGCAGGCGTGCAGGGAAGCTCAGGCTCGGCAGGCGTGCAGGGAAGCTCAGGCTCGGCAGGCGTGCAGGGAAGCTCTGGCTCGGCAGGCGTGCAGGGAAGCTCAGGCTCGGCAGGCGTGCAGGGAAGCTCAGGCTCGGCAGGCGTGCAGGGAAGCTCTGGCTCGGCAGGCGTGCAGGGAAGCTCAGGCTCGGCAGGCGTGCAGGGAAGCTCAGGCTCGGCAGGCGTGCAGGGAAGCTCAGGCTCGGCAGGCGTGCAGGGAAGCTCAGGCTCGGCAGGCGTGCAGGGAAGCTCAGGCTCGGCAGGCGTGCAGGGAAGCTCTGGGCTGGACAGAACCAGCGGAGAAGGCCTGGCTGGGCTGGACGGAAGCAGTGGTGCATGCTTGGCTGGGCTGGACGGAACCAGTGGTGCAGGCTGCTCTGGGCTGGACAAGACCAGCAGCGAAGACTGCTCTGGACTGGACAGGACCAGCGGCGAAGACGGCTCTGGACTGGACAGGACCAGCGGCGAAGACGGCTCTGGACTGGACAGGACCAGCGGCGAAGAGGGCTCTGAGCTGGACAGGACCAGCGGCGAAGAGGACTTTGAGCTGGACAGGACCAGCGGCGAAGACGGCTCTGGGCTGGACAGGACCAGCGGCGAAGAGGGCTCTGGGCTGGACAGGACCAGCGGCGAAGAGGGCTCTGAGCTGGACAGGACCAGCGGCGAAGAGGATTCTGAGCTGGACAGGACCAGCGGCGAAGAGGATTCTGAGCTGGACAGGACCAGCGGCGAAGAGGGCTCTGAGCTGGGCGGAACCAGCGGTGAAGTGGGCTTTGAGCTGGGCGGAATCAGCGGCGAAGACGGTTCTGGGCTGGACAGGACCAGCGGCGAAGAGGGCTCTGGGCTGGACAGGACCAGCGGCGAAGAGGGCTCTGAGCTGGACAGGACCAGCGGCGAAGAGGGCTCTGAGCTGGACAGGACCAGCGGCGAAGAGGGCTCTGGCACTTCTGGACCGATGAGAGGAGGAAGATCGGTGAAGTCATCAAACTCGTAATTAAACTTAACTGTGCAGATGACTGGTTCTGGTTTAACTGGACTATATCGCCCATATCCTCCCCTGTGACCTCCACGGTTCCCACGGAACACAGCTTGGCGGGTTCCCACGAAGGCTTGCTTCCAGCTCTCCATCTTCCCTTTTTTTCCTTTCTTTAAGGTCGGTTCTTCTGTTACGGGTGCGTGGTGGTAGGAAGGATGAGAAGACGAGGATGCTCAGAAACAGGATTTAATAAACTAAACTCAGGAGCACATACACACACTTGACATAAACGCACCATATACAAACGAGAACCGACAAGGAGTGAGGGAGAACACAGGGTTTACATACACAGAGAACGGATCATGGGAACAAGACACAGCTGCGGCAAATTAACTAGAAACAGGTGAATGAACTGAACACAAACGAGGAGCGGGAAAACTGGGACACTGGACTGAACCAAAAATACTAAACAGGGGGAAACACAGGACATACATGTAACAAGAGCATTCATTTAGTTCGCTATTAAATAAGACATCTAGCGCTTTTTTTTTTTTAAATCAAGCTGAGCGCTCGTGTCCGCTGCTATCAGTGTCATGGATACAGTGTTCTCTGTGGCAAAAGTACAAAAGTAGCGGATCGATGTATTTATTTACGGGTTGAGCAGAGAGGCTGCACAGTTTGAGCAGCGGGCAGCGGCCGCACACCAGGCCGCCGGATGGTGTTGCTAAGAACTTGCAATGTATAACTATCAGACCGGCCCTCGCGGCCTTGAAACACTATCGGCCCACTGGGAAAAGTCCCGACTCTCCCGATTGCCACTCCGCCCCTAATACGCAGTGGTAGTTAGTCATCAACAGAATATTAACGGATTCGATTGAGAGGGGAGAAAAATGGATTTTGGCGTGACATTTCTTGAGTGTGCGTGAGAGCGTGAGATTGATGCTGAAAGCGTGAGTGTCAGGCCAGATGCGTGAGAGTTGGCAATGGTTGTGTACATTTAAGGCCTACACAAAAAAAAAAGCCTTTTCTATTTTGGGGGAAAAAAACTACATGTTGTAGTAGTGTGTACTATTAATGTCATGTATAATGGAAGAAGTGCAAGGATGTTCATCTCGGGTGGATGGAGATTCTGATTACTGGTGCTGATGTGGACGAATCACAGGCCGCTGGTTTGGATGAAATGGCTGGGACAAGGACCAAGAACTAGGGATTGATGTTGGTGGGGGTGTCATGGTCCAGGCTGGCATTGTTGTGGAATGATGATCAGGATTCAACACACTTGCAAGAGTACCCATTAGTTGCAGAAACATCTGGTTAGTGGCCTGTTGCTCTGCGTCCATCATCAAGAATCTTCTCTCCTCAGCCTCCTGTTGTGCCTTAAGTATTCTCTCAAAACTGGAAGCCTCTTCAGCCACCTGAGTCTGTTCAGCTCTATGCAATTCGTTCAGCATCCTTCTGTTGTCCATCATATATGCCTGGATTCCATCATCAGGTTGGCAAGACTTTCTCTTTCTTTTCCGAGCCTTGGCTCCAGGAATAGCAGTCTCCCTCCCCTGATGCCTTCATTGACACTGCTCTCTGTGCTTGGATCAACAGACAGTCCTGCATCAGTAATGGTGTTTGTGTCATCTGCATCACAGGATATGCTGCTTGAATCTCCCACTGTTTATTGAAATACACAATTTAGATGAATACAGATAAAAATATATATTTAAATACATGTTGTAATGTACAAAATGCAGTGTGTGAGGATAACGAAGAGAATATAACATGAAAACAAGCAACAGGTTTATGTAGCTGCTTTTGGTTAATGAGAAGTATCCTAACTGTCATATTGGCAAGGCAAAGTATACTACCATCTATGCCTAAAGTTACACCATAACTTCTGAAAAAAGTGGTTGGTATTGGCAAGTGCAAAAACTAAATAAACTCACCGTCCATCTAGCCCGGTCAACTGTGCTAGCATCAGTAGCATCATTGGAATCTGACGATGGCAATGTTGAACTATCATGGGACTCAACAACATCCACCGGATCAACGTCAGGTTTTGTCCCAAGTATTTTGTCGAGGTCATCGTACCAGGGGAACTTGTCTTTCTCCTTACCAGAGCTGCCTATTTTATTAAGTGCATCCCGCACTTGTATGTATTCCTGGCAAAGTTTCTTTGCCTTAACCCTGCACTGTTCCACAGATCTATGAAACCCCCTTTCCCTGAGCTGTTTGCTAAACAAAGCAAATATTTCGCTGTTCTTATGAGTTTTGGAGAGTTGGGACCTGATATGGTCATCAGACCAAATTTCTATGAGACTCCGCACCTCCTCAGAACTCCAAGTTTGTCCGCGAGCTGCCATGCTAGTGCAAGCTGTCCACAAACATTAGTCCTCATCCCATAATGCACAGCGCACCTGACTACGGCAGCTGGTTTAGTCCAAAAATGCGCAGTTCTTTGGCAGTTGGGTCTGTTCGAGGTCGGATCACATTCTTACCACAAACTAACCACTCCAGAGTTCGTTTGAAAGCGTACCGACATGCTTGTTTGGTCCGCTTTTGGTGTGCACCCGAGTGCGATTGCTGCATTCACACCTGCCCAAACGAACCGCACCAAGGGGGACAACGTACTCTAGTGCGATTCGACCGACCTAAATGAGGCAGGTGTGAAAGCACCCTTTGTCAGGAACCAATCAGACTCAACATCCTTCACCACATAACGATCACTCTCCCCGGAATACTAATCACCTGCACCTGTGCACAATCAGTAAGCCCATCAACCTCTGCATAAAAACACTCATCACGGCCTCAGTCTTTGTCAAGCCTCCAACAGGAACAGACCATTACCCCCAGTTGCACGAGTTCTCTTATCCTGACAGACACCCGGCAAGTAATGTATACTCACCTGTGGATTACTAACCTCTGTGTCCTTGTTCCGATGTTTCCAGAATCCTCGCTTGAATCCGTGTATCCTGAGACCTTGGCTTCATCTATAAGAGAAAAGACAAGTATCACTGAACTGTGTTTGACATTGGATAATCTGAAGAGGATCTACTCACCTGGAATCCTTCTCGCACCGTGATCTTCACCGAATTCACCCTTGAACTCTGAAAGACTCACCGTTGCACTTTATTCAAATTAATAAAGCTTTATGTTCATTCACTTACCTCTGTCTCTGTGCCTGTATCCTGACACCCTTAGGGTGTATTCACCATAGAAATACATAATAAAGGCTAGAAGTCTTACGGCGGAGTTCCTAATGTCATCACCATCTTGTCACAGGCAAGCTTTCTTGCGGGCTCTGTGGTACCTGATGTAAGGTGAGTGATCTGCACAAACACATTCTTATCTTGCTGAAATCTTGACGGATTTACAAACGGTTTGGTTTGTTACAAACGTTATTAACGTGGCTATAATTCTGGATGCTTGAACATGTTGAAATTGCAGCTTTTCTTTTCAAAAAACAACTTAATCGTGCTGCATAGTTGTGTCTCACGGCTACTTGCGCAAGTTATCAAGGCTGAGACCACAATCGAGCTGTTCAATTATATAGGTTTTACTGACACCAATAACGATTTTATGACAACTAATCTTTTGTCTAAATTACAATCTTTGTGGATGTGGTTGTAGTTAGCTAGCTAATAACAAGAAGCTGTGAGTGTGGTTGTAGTTATAAGTGACGGCACAGGATGACACAAGAGTCCCTACCAGCTGTCATCGACACCTCTACAAGCCTGTCAGCTGTAGATATGTCCTCTGCAGCAGTAGGAGAAGATCTTCCATCCCCGTTTGCTGACATTCCTGCCCTTTTTTTTGCCCATAACCGATAGCGCCAATAGTCAAAATCTGGGGGAAAACAATCTCACGATAGTCCAAAGGTTCCTTTAATTTCCCCATGATTATTAATGATTATTATTATAAGTTATGATATTATTATACCAACTAAAATTTCAGGATTTGTTGTGTGACGGGCTCTGAAGAAGCTGTCCTGTGATGTCTGCCGTGCCAGCCTGGTGACAGATGCTGCATCTGCCATCAAGGACCAAAGCTACCACCTACTGACTTCAAAAAACAATGGAGGTCTGGTGATACCATCAGAAGGCACAGTGAGGGTCGTCAGGGCAGCAGAGTGGGTCATTTGTCAGGCATCAGCAAGTACCAGACGATCACAGCCCATCAAACTGCTAGAGGTCGTGTCCATTGTACGGAAGAGGATAGGGTCAGAGGATGTGTTTGTGCTCGGGGAGCACATCGGCGAAACGCAGTATGGCATAGACAGCCACCACCATACGCTGTTAACATTAGTTGTTTCCCTGTTTTTTAAGTTAAGGCTGCACCACATCGCTAAAATGACTAACCTTAGCTTAAAGAGCAACAACATGCGACAGGAGCTCAATAAAACCGTCCTTTTCAAAGGGCATTAGCCCAAGGTATGTTTTTTGGGTAATATTTTATCTCTGTCTTCCATGTGTATACCTCCACAGTAGTGTAATTCTCTCTACAGGGTGGGGATTTTAACATGCATCTTTATGTATATTTGTAAAGGGGAATCTTGTACCTATTTTTTATTGCAAAGAAATGTCACTTTTATAATAGTTTAAAAATAGAGACTTTTGTGTAATTATTCCATATTTATTTCATATGTTGTGTAGTCATTCTATATCAGAACCCTTGACATACAATCCAATACCTTTCATTTGAGACCAGGATTATGCTTCTACACCAAGAGGTTGCCACACAGTAAGCCTTTTATTGTCGGTATGCATTTTTGGTAATCAAAAGTCATATGGGGAGTTTCCATAGGGCTTTTTAAAAAACGCAGAAGCATACCTTGGCAAATAATGGTCTAAAGTACTCCTATTTCATTCTCTTGGGAACACTTCCCTTAAATCCTGATGTACTCGTTACATCACAAGAAGAATGGCATCTACGCTAATTTTAGTGTCTTTGTTTATCCCGAGGTTTTCCCGCAGCCTGCCGGATCCAGGCCGTTTCCAGATCTGACGAAGGACCTTCGCCTGGACCCGATGACAACGCAGTGCTGATGTGCCAACTTGCCTCTCCCTATGGAGGATCCCTATACCACTCTACAGAAAAAGCGTTGTGAAATTTCGGCTTGCGTACCTTCCCCGAAGTGATAAAATAAAATAAAATTCTGTATCAAAATTTATAGGCAAAACAAGTAGTTTGTTAAGGCATGGTTTGTAGGGAATTACAAACCTGCCCACATATATTCAAACGCACATAACTAAAGAATCAATTCTTAATGTGCATGTGAACGCCATCATCGTTTATCACAGATTCGCGTTTAAAGGGGTCATATAATGCCATTTTTGTACAAGCTAATATGATTCTTTAGGGTCTAAATTAAAAGTTTGTAATATACTTTAATTAAAAATTCTCATTAGTATTGTAAGAAAACACTTATTTTACCTGGTCAAAAACAGCTCTGTTTTCAGCACGCCGTTTCAGTGCATATGACTTTAAATGATAATGAGTTTTGCTCACCCCGCCTCTCTGTTCTGCGCATACACCGTTTGTAACACAATAACACAATAACCATAATGCGTTGTTCATTATAAACGTGGGATTATGAATTATATTGAGAACGTTGTACATAGAAAACATGCTGTAATGTACCCTGAGTGTAAACCGACGCATTCATCGTGAAGCGTGCAGCTAGCGATTTGCAAAGATTAATATAAATATTAATATAAAGATTAATAAAACGTTACACTCACTTTAGTTCTTCTGAAGGTTCAGCAGGAACACGAATAGGTTCCGATCTTTTATTCAGGTGCAGCTTCTTAGCAAAACCAGCTCATACTGACCCTCCTTTATAAAGCAGTCCACTGAGAAATGATTCGTGCAAACACGAAAGCATTGACGTTGCTCGTGGGGAATATTCCCTTCGAAAACAAACTCAGCCACTGTGTCTTCAGCGGTTCGGATTTAGGAACATTAAAATGACTGCTGTGTTATTGCACCCAAGAACAGAACACCACAATCGCTTAGACGCCATTCTGCTCATAGACAGTGCTCCAGCATATCAACAATGACCGCGCCGGTCCGCGCAGACTATGATTGACAGGACGAGCGAGGGCGGGTCTGTGTTGAATTGCTGCTGTCAATCAACAATCGCGGGAGGGGCGTCCGACCGTGTGACGTCACAGTCGAACGGCTTGATTTGAGGCAGGGGAAAACATATAAGGAGATTAAAACAAAAACACTGGATGGATTTTTATCATTATATGATGGTTGTGTACAGGCACTGCCAACATTTCAGTACAATCAACTTGTAAAAGTGCATTTACCATTATATGACCCCTTTAAAGTCTGTTTAGAGAGAATGGTGTCATCTTAGCTGCCCCTAATTTAATAACAAATAATCATTTCGACGGAAGTGAATCAAACTAACTTTAGCTGGAAAATAAGTTAATAAAAAAATAAAATAAAAATTATTAAAATAAATAAAATATTATTCAAGAACCGCTATAAAACCAAACCAATCTCTGTTACCTTAAATTATATGTTTATCTCTGTAAAGCTGCTTTGAAACAATCTACATTGTTAAAAGCGCTATATAAATGAGGATGACTTGACTTAATCTGCTTTTGCACACAGCTTCACATGACCTGGTGCTAGGGCTCAGTTGTGTTTCTAAAGTCATATCAAGTGACCTAGAGGGCTGAAATGTGGTCAGTTCAGAGATGCTTTTTATCCGGCAGAAAGAAAAAACAATATTCTACCCTCTATAACTCTGTGCCAGTACTTCACACAATTATTCTGAATGTTTCCTAAAAAACTACAGGGTCTCAGCTTTCTAAAGAGGTCAGGCATTTGATAGTAAACAAAAATAGGTGGGAACACAGTAGTAGTACTTTCACAGTACTCTCTTTTCGGGGGGAAAAGCCTAGAAAATGGCCCAACCCTGAAGAAATTAAAATAAACATGTAATAATTCAAATAATTTTATTATAATAGTAAAATTCATATTATAAAAGTGTAAATATATATATATATATATATATATATATATATATCTTATGTTGCCATTCTGTACACTGAGTTTTTGTAGCCTATATATTGATTTAACATAAATAACATAAATACCTTGTGCGTGTGTATATTCATTGCACCTATCTGTTCTGTTCAATGTTATTTTCATATGGAAGTCCATGATTATAATTATTCATAAGTATGCAGTGTCTTAACTACATCTCTGACGTTTATAACAAACCAAACTGTTTGAAATCAGTAGAAAATTGAGCAAGTTATGGTTATTTTAAAAGTACATGCACCATTAAAACACAATGTTACGAGTGAGCCAGCTGACTGTGGCAAGATGGCCGCCAGGTGCGGACATCGACCTCCATTGGCCAGCAGTGCAGACGAGACATCTACCCTTTATGATGTATATCTATGGTATTCACACCTACCTTGTTTGGTTCGACTCAAGTTCGTTTCCCCCCTTGGTGCGGATCTTTTGGGCAGGTGTGAATACAGCAATCGCACTCGAGTGCACACCCGTACCGAGACCCAGCTGAAGATGCGCACTGGGGTACCTCCATATCCTGATAGGCAGCATTTTTTTAGTTTTCGGATGCAGCCACCTGGCAAAACAGGGTGACGCCGTAGGGAAGGAGGAGCCTGGTGGAGCAGAAGGGGTGGAGTGTTGAGGTGCACCCAGAGTCCCGGACGTCCACAGCGAAAGACCATGGTGGAGCCTGAGGGATGGCAGAAGCGCGAAGCGCAGAGCCAAAGGACTGACAGGCCGAGGTGGAGTCATGGGCCTGGGGGCCAAGGTGTAGCAAGGGGATCAGCTTCATAGAGCTATGCTGGAGGTGAAGGGGCCTGAGGTGGACCGAAGAGCTGTATGGAGTCAGCAGCGAAGGCAGAGCCGAGGAGCTGCGAGGCACCAGAGGAGCAGGCAAATCCAGGGCCATTGACTGACCTGACGGTGCTGACTCTGTGATGGACCTGGCGATCAGATCCTGCATCGGTACAGATGTGGTGATAGGCTCTGACTCCGGGATGAACTCTATCTTTGGCTCTGTGATTGGAGGGGGTTTTTGCTTGTGATACGAGTCAGGCGCTGGCTCAGGATTTTGGTCCATGGAGGATCTCCGTGGAGGTGAATGATGGAGCTGGAGGATCTCTCTAGCTGTCCGGGACACTCTGGGCAGGGGAGATGTGTCCTATCTGGATCTGACAGAGAGATGGCTGCAGGAGGTGTTCAAAGTCCCGGGGAGTTGGAGTTGATGGTGGCGTTGTCCTCGACGACTCCCACGGTGAGGGAGGATCCGCAAACCCACAAGGTATAATCAATGAACTCGATTAAAGGTGATCTACCCTCAACAGCAGCATCTATACGATGATATACAACTACTAAATACAGAGAAACTATTAAATACATTTCCAACATAGTCAAAGACCGACAAAGAACTGAACAAAACAGGGAGCATAAATACACAGTAGCAAACAAGGGAACTAAACGAGACAGATGTAACTAATCAGTAACCAAGGAAACTAACAGGGGGATAATCAAGACTAAACGGAAAGGAAATACAAGAAACATACAAGTCATCAAGAAACAATACAAGTCACACAAACAAAAAGACAAATACACCAAATATAATCCTGACAAAAGGTGTTTATTTAAAAATCTATCAGTTGAAATATTAATTTATCATTGCAATGTACTGACTACGTTATTATTCTTTACTGATATCATTATTTGGTTAAGTCAGTAGCATGTGTATACCTTTTTTCTTCCTGAGACTTGTTTATTATGATATTTGATAGCTGAATATTACAGTAGCCTATTATATGAATGTCATGCATCTGAGATATTTAGACCTTATACAGATAAATTACCTGTGTCAAAGGCTTCATTTATCGAAGACAAGGGCATCATTTACAAAAAAACTGAAAATGATATTAATCATCTGAGTCTAGCGAAACCTTAGTAGACTTCACATGGGTGTTTCTGTAGATCTGTAGATTGTGTTCTTCTGTATTACTGTGAAGATCCCACATACTGGAGTGTGTTCTTTGGTTTTCATGCCAACTGCGTCTGCTGAAGCCAAAGCAATACATTATTTGTAAATAAAATATTTGTAATACCAACATGTAAGTACATTTTGAAAGCAATTGCTTAATGTTCTTGGGGTTACACTTTATTTCACTTTAACTAAAGGCCCGTTCACACAAAGAATGGTAACTAATAACAATAACTATATTTGCGTCCACACCAACGAATGATAACGGTCAGTTTATTCTAAGCTCATGCGCTGCGGTTTCAAAGTGTGTAAAACGTCATTGAACATGTTTTTGCTGTTCTTGTTGCATTTACATGGCTTTAACCAGCAGATGTCCTCAGCATGCTATGTTTTGAGTGAAGCTAGTGTAATCGATCTAATAATCTAACAGTGAATTTAGCTGAAGGGAGTCAATAAAGTGAAATAAAAACAACACCTAGTCTTTTTCACCGCAACTGTGAAGGAAGCAAGACACTGTTGACAATGTTGTCGAAATGAGTGCTGGATACTTGAGGTAATACTTCTCACCATTTGAACGATTGTTTTCCATATCCATTTTCTTGAAAAGGGGCTTGACTTGTCAAACAGTGGTGTACAGCGATTAACAAAGATTTTTCTGTATTGTCGTCTGTTAACTTAAATACGCGAGCCATTAAAATTCGAGTGCATTCTGATTGGCTGTCAGTGTTTTATCATTCGACAGCTGGAAAAAAATCGTTCTGAAAGTGATCCCAACGATATCGTTCCTCTTATCTTTATCGTTATAGTTGTGATTAAAATATTAGTAGAATGTTAGGTTTGGGTTAGGTTTAGTAGAATGAGTTGAACGAGTGAAGAAGAATGGCGGAACAAGTGAAGAAGAATGAATGAAAATGCACATTCACTCTCTTACCGCGGTAACCCTGTAAACAAAGCAGGCTGCCATTTTCTGTTTCTGTACAATATTTAAAAGTTTTAAGCAGCCGTTCAGATTTTTGTATTCGCAATGGTGTTCATCACTGGACCAAATACTTAAATACTTCATAGGCCATTTATTTTCAAAGTTAAACATTTATATATTTTAATCTGGACAACAACATGCCCTAGTTATTGATTGAAAATGTTCAGATTCTTTATTTATTGTTTGGTAACACTTTACAATAAGGATCTATACTATAAGTAACTTTGCAACTACATGTCAACTACCTCTCATTAGAGTATTAGTAGACTGTCTGCTTAATATCTGATAACTCTTTATTGTGATGCTCCTCCAACAGACACTCTACTGACTATAAGTAACTTTGCAACTACATGTCAATTTATTCTATCCCTAACCCTACCAGTCTACTAATACTCTACTAACACTCTAGTGAGAGTTACAGTAGTAGAGATGTAGGTGCAACGTTACATAGTCAACTGAATGTGTTAAAGGGACCATCCAAGTAAAGTGAAACCACTATTAGTTAGTTAATTCATTAGTCTACATAAACTGACAATGAAAAATACTTATAAAGCATTTATTAATCTTAGTTAGTTTAATTTCTATATTTAATAATACATTATTAAAATCAAAAGTTGTTGATTACTGAACGTACATGTTTTGCAAGGTGTTGGTTAATAAAAAAAAATAAAAGAACACTTTTTTTGTAACTTATTTCAATATCGTGATAATACCGTTTACCATGATAAAAGCTTCAGCAATTATCACAACATGAAAATTGTATACCTACACTTCACATGCCTAGTTGGGGGACCATCAAAATAAAGTGTAAGCAGTGTTAGCTGCTTATTAAGCAGATGGTCTACTAATACTCTAATGACTGCTAGTTGACATCTTACAAACTGAGTCTACTGTAAAGTTGACTATCATATATATTAACTGTTACCGTTCTTGGCTCTTAGAATGTATAGTAAACACCTTCACTGTTAACACATTTTTACATACATAGAAATATAGAGAATTAACATGAAACCTGATTCTTGTTCATGCACGTCCCACAGAGACATCCGATCAGTCCGTTGACTACCTGTGCTAGTAAAAGCACAGCCTCCAGGGTACCGATGCTCAACAGGATTGAAAACAGGACCACGTTCCACAGCACCACGTTCTGTGGTCTCTCGCACTCTATCCATGATGTCTGGTTAAACAGGTAACTCTCTCTGAACAGAGGAAAGCAATGGGGAAAAAGTCATCACAAAGCTAAGTATCCTCAAAGGCCTCTTCTAACTGCACAAGGCCAGTGTTTTCTCATATTCATGCAGGAGTGATGACAGTGACGACAGATTCCTGCAATAAAGCTATTTCCATTTGGAATCCTAATAAACTAAAACAGGCGACATATGCACACCTGTGCGCATCAGTTAAAATTAATATTAATGCAGCAATCACACTGTCAAGGTTCTGTTCAGTTAGTTTTATTTTCATGCACTTTTAGTTTGTTTTTCTCTGTCACTTCTTGTCCTCCTTTGTCTTAACTTCCTGGCAATCATTAGTTTCTATGGACACAGATGAATCGTCACAGCTGCTTATTATTTGGTTAATTCTCTGTGTATTTTAGTTCCTCCTTGTTCACTTTTAAGTTGTCAGTTGTTGTTTGTGTTTAAGCTTGTGTCTAGACACATTATTACGCTGCCAAAGTCTCTGGGGATTTATTTTGCTCATTAAATACTTGGCCTTGACCATCTAAACAAGGACAACTACAGACTAATATCCAATTGAACATTCTTAAGCAAAATCCTTGAAAATGTTGTTGCTTCGCAATTGCAATCTTATTTGGATACAAATGGTCTTTTTGAACCTTTTCAGTCAGGTTTTCGCCCATCTCACAGCACTGAAACTGCTCTTCTGCGTGTGGTTAACGACATTCTTTTGTCCATCGATTCAGGGTTGATAAACATCTTGATGCTCCTCGATCTAAGCGCTGCTTTTGACACAGTCTGCCACGAATTACTTATTTCTCTGCTTTCTGTTATCGGCATCACTGGTTTCGCTCTTTCCTGGCTCATTTCCTATATCAGCATACAAAGTCATAGTTCTGCCACTGCTTCACTTACACAGGGTGTTCCTCAAGGTTCAGTTCTTGGTCCACTATTGTTCATCATCTACATACATCCACTTGGTAACATCATACGCAGGCATGGACTTTAATTCCATTGCTATGCTGATGACATTCAAATTTATCTCACCACCAGCTCTGATAGGCCATCCCTGCCTGACTCACTCACTGCATGTATCAGGGACACCAAGCACTGGATGTCCCTTAATTTCCTCAAATTAAATGATAAAAAAAAATGAGATATTAGTGATCTGCTCTGCTGCCTCAGTCAAAAGGATGGACCAGTCTAGAGCCCTGCGCGGGACTGTTTTCTTCATCCCGCTCCTGCCCGCTGAATTTCTGACCATTACCGCCCGCTCCCGCAACGTTTGTGTTACACTCCCGCCCGCTCCCGCAATATGTATGTCCACTCCCGCCCGCACCCGCAAAACTCTGAGAATTTATTCCCGCACAATAATAGAGATGCATTGATTTTGTGTCTTCTCCCGACCCGCAGGAAAAAACACGTATTTGTATTGCTATTATTAAAGAGATTCATGGGGTTGTTTGTTTCGTTTCGCTGGCCTGCATGTATTCTGACGCACTGAGGTTGATGAATAGTAGCCTGGCTAGGCTATCGGGGACATCTAAAACGCTTAGGCTACGTTTTTTTTTTAGCCGCCCATTCCCGCCCGCAGCAAAGTTCAAACTGCCCGCTCCCGTGAGATTTGCGTTGGGTCCCGCAGCTCTCTAGACCAGTCCTTTTATATTGATGGAGTTCATATTAAGCCTTCGTCATTGTTTCGCAACCTTGGTGTCTTATTTGACTCAACTCTCTTTTGGCTCTCATATTTCTTCTCTTGTCAAAAACTCTTTCTTTCATCTTCCCAATATTGCTCGTCTACGATCTTCTCTCAATTTAGCTGACGCTGAAACCTTAATTCATGCACTAATCACATCACGGCTAGATTATTGCAATGCTTTATTTCTTGGTCTGCCCAAAAAACGTATTGCAAGATTACAGTACGTTCAAAACTCAGCAGCAAGAGTTCTCACCTCCACCAGGCGTCCTGCTCACATTTCTCCTCTGCTTCATGACCTTCACTGGCTACCCGTGGCATCACGTATCCACTTTAAAGTTTTGCTTCTAACGTTTAAGGCATTAAACGGTCTTGCACCCCCATATTTGTCTGATCTACTTTACACCTTCCGCCCTGTACGGTCTCTCAGATCAGCTGAACTTGGTTTATTGTCCACCCCCCCGTTTCCGGTTGTCTACAGTAGGTGGAAGGTCATTTAGTGTCAATGCCCCAAAATGATGGAATTCATTACCCCTTACATTTCGAAATATCTCATCTGTGGCTATATTCAAAACTCAGTTAAAAACATATCTATTTAACATGTATTTCGTTTAATGTGTCTGTATGTCTGTAATGTGTGTGTAAGTGTAAATGTATCGTAAATTACAATGTAAAGCGACCTTGAGCTACGGAAAGGCGCTATATAAATAAAACTTCTTCTTCTTCTGAACACCATTCTTTTATCAAACTGCTGTTGCTGCTCTAATGCTTAAAAGACCAAAAAAGACTATTTCTAAATGTTTTCTCGAATGACAAAAGATTTACCAATAGATCAAATGTCATATACATATATATAGATTACATACATAGTTAAGAAACTAAGTTAAGCAGGGATGTGATTCCTCCGTATTTTACGCCCTGAAAAGTATGACCCACGTGAATTTGTTTAAATCCGAGAATAAAAAAAAGGTTTTGGGTATGGACAATTGCAGAGAAAAGCCGGGTGCACACCGTTCAATTTATAACAGTCCTTTATGACTTGTCCAGACAGTACGAACATGTAGGACTGTAGGATCCTATGTAGGAGAGTATGTCACACTGTAGGATCTCAGTTGTCATCAATGTCAGACTGTACGGAAGTCAAGACTGCAGATGCATGCAAGAAGACTCGTCCTGAGTTTTACATCATCAATTTGTGACATGTTCGGTAAAAGATTGTGGCTGTGTCCAGAATTGTCCCTTATACCCTTAACCCTCTGGGGACGGATTGGGCGGTACCGCCCAAAATGGCATACTTTTACAAATGTGTAAATATCTTAAAAACTATTAATGATAGAGAGATGCGGTCTTTTTTACCGTCTTCCTCAGATTCCGCTGAAAACAGTGATAACTTACCCGGCTTGTAAATATACACACTTCCTTGTTGCGCAATACCACAATGTAAAAGGCCAATGAAATCGATGTTGTTTGGCAGATTCCGCAAGCAACAACCAATGGAAAAATTGCCGATGGAGAAATATTTTTCAAACCCAATCAGAGGAAGGTTACCATGACGTTTCTAGCAAATCAGAGGACTCTGTGGCCTTGCAAGGGCTGGTACTATATAGTTAGGGATATGACG
Source organism: Rhinichthys klamathensis goyatoka (assembly GCF_029890125.1). Taxonomy (NCBI): domain Eukaryota; kingdom Metazoa; phylum Chordata; class Actinopteri; order Cypriniformes; family Leuciscidae; genus Rhinichthys; species Rhinichthys klamathensis. Next base: position 1,712,286 of record NW_026606747.1, read on the forward strand.
CAAACAGCGTTGAATGGAGAGAAGGAGAGAGAGCGAACGGAGGCTTACGGAGCGGATTATCAGAGAAATATGAGAGAGAGACAGAACAATTATAATATATATATATATATATATATACATACAATTATAGCATTATTTATTGTTTTAGCACTTTTATGATGGCAAGCAGTAAACGATTTACGGTGGAACAAGCTCTGGAACAATTACTGGAGAGTGACGAGGAGAAAGCATTGCTTAGAAAATTCTAAGCATTCATAAGAAAAACGCCTAGGACTATTTGTAAATAAAGTTACATTTTTCATTGTTCTTTACACATTTTATTTAACAATTACACATGTCTGCCAAGCAAAGGCTTTGACAAATATATTTTTTGTTAGAAAACTGTTCACTATTTTTGTGTGATGTGTGATTTTCAGAAATAAATGGAAAAAAAAATCTAATTTCCGTTTTGGAAATTCTCTAGTTTATTGTACATTTTTCACTCATACTTCCTTTATAAACACATTACACGCATGCTTATGTTAGCTTAGGGTCTTCTGAATCCATGTATACCAAACACATAGTGTTCCATCTCCATTACATATGGTTTATAAGCCCAAATGTAAAAATAGAGAAAACGGACCAAAAAGGGCTTAGTCCCCAGAGGGTTAATAGGGCACTATTTAAGGGAACAGCTATTTGCGTCATCAGGTCCGGCACTCCTATTGGTTTTCGGGTTTTGACTTAGTTTGGCATGTGTACAGACAACTATTGCATCAAATTTTATTTTACAATGAAATTCTGGCAGTGTCAGAAGTTTAGAGACACAGTTATGCAGTGTTACTTCTCCCACGACAACCCTCAAATCAAAAACCAATAGGAACACAGAACCTGATGATGCAATAAGTGAGAAAACAACAAACTACCACTTGCTCCACACACACATCTTCATTTTTTCCCAGTTTTCTTTTCAAGAGAAGCCATGAGCAAAATTAACGCTAGAGACTGCTTTTGTTTGCTAGCCACAATTTCTATGCCACATGTAAATGCAGTTCACAGTCACAGAACGTGTCACGAATTGATGATGTAAAACTCTGGACGAATATTCTTGCGTGCGTCCGTTTTTAACGCCTTGAGTCTGACTGCCGTACAGTCTGACATTAATGAAAACTGAGATCCTACAGTAGCCGCATTTCCATTACAGATTTGCACAAAACTTTTGCAATATTTTCTAAATGTCGATAAAAACGATTGTGAAATGACGGTGATTCCATTAACCGATGTTATGCGACTGAAACGTAATTTTTTCCTCTCGAGATAAGTCAATCCAAACATCATGGCGACTGATGTTGATAGGTTTACATTTATCGCAGCCACCGCAATAGCCATTATTGTTAATGGACGGAGACGTAGGCGTGTTATCCAAGCATTAATGGCAAGAAAAGACCCTTATACTTGTGAGCGGCACATACAGTATGAGGTATTTCTGGGTGTATCTCCCTCATTTCTGCTTCAAGGTCTTGATAAATTGTGTCATTTCTTTGTTTAGAATCCAGTATTCTCGTAAATCTTTTGTCTTTTATGCATTTAATTAAGAACTCTGTCTCATCTTCTGTCCAAACATACCGTGCCATCTTTAAAGAATGATCGTCTTTAAGTGGTGATCTGTAAATGTGAAAAACTGTTTCCATTCCGTTAAAATATTCCTTTTCAAATTGCCTGAAAACCACCTCGTGCAAGCATAAAAACTTTGTTTGTGATAAATGGGAGTTTCGGGCGAAATTGATGTGTTTCCATTGGGCGTATTTTCAATTCACAATTTCAATTTGCAGGGTAATGGATATTCGGCTAGTCTGACCTTATATTACTTACTGCGGGGGTCATGTTTGTACAGTCTGACAAGCAACAGTCGTAAAGGACTGTTATAAATCATATAAGCTGTGTCCCAATGTGAAGGCTGCGTCCTCCGAAGGCCGCATTTGAAGGCCGATTGCGTCACAGCGGCGTGACGAAGGCTGTCCCAATTCAAAGGCTGCCTCTTCGAAGGACGCATTTAAAAGGCCGATTGCGTCACCGCGGCGCGATGAAGGCTGTCCCAATTCAATTCCGCATCCTTCGAAGGCCGTATTCGAAGGCCGGTTGCGTCATCACGGCGTGACGAAGGCTACCCTGATTCAAAAGTGACGCCAAATGCACCCTTCGTTTCCCCGTGAAAGGAAGTATTCATAAATGGACACTTAGCGGCCTATCCTACCTTGATCCTACCCCATAATTCATTGCGCGCCGGTGACGACAGCATTTTTGGTGCAGCATTTGGTGTGTAGCCTACAGTTCAAATTCAAATGTTGGTGTTGAACTATGCCTTTTAAAACCGTTCATTTTTCGTTTTTCATTTACGGGTTAAAAAAATTAAAAACGAATGGATGCAAATTTACAAAGACTATTAAACTAAAGATAGTTTAGTGATAGTTTTTTAGATTAAAGTCTTTGATTTTACTAGTATTTTAATTGACTATCAAACCTTTCTACAAATACATTATTTTAAATATTTAATAATATAAGGTAGCCTACTTTTGCGTCCATTTGTTTTTCTTTTTTTTAACCCGTAATTGAAAAACTAAAAATGAAAGGTTGTTGTATTTTTAAAAGCCAAAGTTGAACACCGAAATTTGAACTGTAGTAGGCTACACAAATGGTAAAAAAAAAAAAAAAAAAAAAAAAAAAAAAGACTTTGCCCCTTTATTAAACATTTAAAATATTCACAAATTACTATGGGACAAATGTCGATTTTACTGGTTTTCTAAGGCCAGATTAGAACCTGGAAATTATATGTTTCCCGCAATGCTGAATGAGAAGAGGCATGTCTCTGGAACCATGATTTATAGGCTAATGATAATAAATGTGTCTGCATAAATAACGAGGCATTTTAATTGTTCGTTTAAAAGTGAACATTTCAAGCTTTAGGCAAGGTATATTTTGTTTCAGTTCATTTATGAGACGCGCTCCAGTTCACGGAGATCATGAAAGCGCGACTGATTGTTTTATTTTACAAAAGCACAACGTTTTCTTGTTATGTGAGTTTGGACAAATAAAAGTAGTTGCGAATGATGTATTATTCTTTTCTGTATGACCAGAAATTATAGAGTATTTTTTAAGTTGTTTCCACTGTTGATGGGAAAATGCAAGTGTTCGCGGCCGCGCCTCCGTGCCATGCAGTGCGCGCTCACACTCCCACACACATTTGCGTCAAAATCTTGTGTTTATTTGTGATAATCTTAGCCCTGTATTATGACTGACATTTGACGAATTTCTTTGTTCCTTTTTTGGATAAAAGCGCCTTCTAAATATGTAGCCTAAAAGTAGGCTAATAATAATAATATTATTATCATTTGCGTTGAGTTCACTGAAGACAGTAATAATCATAAAATAATTCATGAATGTTTTATTTTTATATAACCTAACCTTGTGTTTGTGTTATATTTCTTTTTTATATGTGAAGTTTTTTTTTGCTTATTCTATTATACTGAGCTTTTTCCTCCTAAAAAATTGACTTTAAAGACAAGTGGCCTAAATGTCGTTTAGAAAATTCATGTATTTAACATCCTCAGTAAAATATAAAACATAAAAATGACAATAGCCAATTCTGGCTCCATAGCTGTTTACTCAATTATAACAAATTAATGATCAGGACGGCAGCTCCATCTCGCACTGTTGCTTGGCGCCATGGAGCGGTAATCGGGAACACCTGGATGCGCAATTAGGAAATCCTATGAAGGCTACAAGGTGCGTCCTTCGAAGGACGAATAGGCTGCATCCTTCGAAGTCCGCGGCCTTCGGAGGATGCAGCCTTCACATTGGGACACAGCTATAGTGTGCACCCGGCTTTACTCGCCAGTTGTCCGATAACTTTTTATGAATACTGAACTACTGTATAGAGTCCTGAACAAAAACTTGCATGTGCCTCCCCTCCCCTGCACTGTGACTCATGGTGCGCTTGTTCTATATGGGGCACCATGTTGTATTTGCGTCATTGTTTTTAAATGGTACCCTATAATGGGCAAATATATTCAGCTATGAAAATGTAAAAATGTCAATGTGAAAATGCCATGAAAACACAGTTGTTGCGACAATGACCTTCTTGTCACTTAGAGGTGTTGTAGGATTATTTCTGGCGCTCGAGATCTAAACAAGACGCCTCCAGTCCAGTACTGCCTTTATCCCTTTAATTGTCACAGTTCTGATGCCAAAACACATTACAATCCACAAGTTTGCATGTCCACATACGATCCTGACACGGTAAAACATTGGGCCTTTCTCAATCTGTGTTCTTGTCTGTACTTGTGTCCTTGTGTTCTTGTGAAACGTCATCTTTTGTGGCCCAAGTACTGTCCCAATACACAAGTTTGCATTTTGGCAAGAACAGTTAAAAATCCCGGATGTGTTCTTGACACGCCCATTTTACCGAGGATGCATCGGCTGGTAACTTGTGTGAACTTGACGGCAGAAATATCCCAGCATTCAATTCGGCATTCGAGGAAGGAGAGGCAGGTCAATACAGTATTTCGTTTTTCTACAATTACGTACACTATTTCATCACTAAATTCACTTCTGAGAACATTTGATGCGAGAAATCAACTGTGTAGATTTCAAATATTGGCATTTTTACGAAAATTTATGGCTAATCGAAAATGTGCTCAAACGTTTTCGGAAGTGAGAATCTCCATAAGCGCCTGCGGGTGTAACGTTAGCTATCGAGCCAACCGGCCAGTTTGCTCACAGACTCGTTTTTCCCCACAGCCAAGAGACCATTGCAGCCTGGCTGTTATCGTCAATAATTCTCGTTATGTTTGGGTACTGCAGACGGTGTCTGTGCGGGGGAATTATTGCGCAATACCAGCAAGAACACATCGTCTCAAACTGTCAGCAGCGTTCTGTGTGCTCGTCACCTTGTGAGTTCATTCTTCCAAGAACAACTAGCAAGAGTGTTCTCCCCAAGAACACAAGTCCGTTCTTTGAATTCTTGGTTTTGAGAAACACCCATTGTTTGCTTCCCTCATTAGTTACACCTGACTTCACTTGCTCTCTGTCTACCTATATACCTATTAAACCCGCACTCCACCCAGTGTCCAACAGTGGAACTACAACACATTATAAATAGAGCGTGAACAAAGCATGTCGCAGAGTAACAGAACTAGCAGAAAATTAAATGAAATTTTTGGATGTCATTTTCATATTATGTACACTACCGTTCAAAAGTTTGGGGTCAGTGAGAATTTTATTTTTATTTTTTGGAGGAAAGAAATCAATACTTTTATTTATCAAGGAATAATTAATTTGATCGAAAGTGACAGTAAAGACATTTATAATGTTACAAAAGTCTTTTGAACTTCCTATTCATCAAAGAATCCTAAAAACAAAACAAAAAAACTGTACAACTGACAGACCAACAACTGTTTCAACATTGATAATAATAATAAATGTTTCTTGAGCATCAAATCCTCATATTATACTGATTTGTGAAGGATCATTTGACACTGAAGACACTGACACTGGTGATGCTGAAAATTCAGCTTTGATCACAGGAATAAATTACACTTTACTATATATTCACACAGAAAACAGCTGATTTACACTGGAATAATATTTAATACTATAACTGATTTTTGTTGTATTTTTAATCAAATAAGCGCAACCATGGTTAGCAGAAGAGAATTCTTTTAAAAGTATTTAAAATCGTACCGACCCCAAACTTTTGAACGGTAGTGTATATACCTTACAAACAAAAAATGAAATGTGTGTGTTTTTCACGTTACTCTGTAGTCCAGTTTAAGAATGGGTAGATAAAGGTCCCATCTCCCGTGTCACACAGCGGGCCGTCCTGCAGGCCGACGGCAGAGACGATCATGCAGTACAGCGCTCCAGCGGCACCCAGCACAGACATCAGCATGGACAGCATCATCTGCAGCACACACACACACACACACACAAACCACTGGCTCAGCTTCTCTCACGGGCGGCGCTCTTTGCCAGGGCCAAATGTAGCCTACTTGCAAGTCACTTGAAATGCTGTATCTGATTTTGTTTTATGATACGGATGAAATTACTGTTCACAAATAAATGTTGAAAGAAATGGCAACTCTTGTACATGTGAGGATATATTCAAGAACTTTTTTCTGATAAATACAAAGAATGAATAAAGCTTAATTTTGTCCATTGTTTGTCCAAGAATCGAAGCATATATTCTTCACCTATCTCAATCATAGGTGTCACGTACAATAATTAGTTTATTACCAATAACAAAGCTTTTAAGATTTTATCCTTGATTTTAAAGCTGCAGTCCGCAGTTTTTCCTCTTTGTCTCCATCTCTGTTCGAAATCTGCAATTGCAGTCATTCGCGGAATTAGCAACTTTACGAGTTGTAGTTCGACACCCTCGACACGGCACAGCGCGGATGAACACAGTGTTTGAGGAGAGTGTGCAGCTGTCAGTCTCCGCGCCGGTGTGGATACTGGCATTCAGAATCACACAGATTATTCTTTTTGGAAGTATGACCAACATAAGAATTTTCACCGGAAAATGTCATCTGAACAAGTAAGAAACATCCACTTTTGTTCTGGTTCTGACATTGCAGTAAATCGCGCTGATTAAATCTAAAAAAATCGCTTATCACGCAAAACCATGCAAATTATACTTTGTTCTCAAATTGTTAATGTTAACAACGTCAGCATTGCGTGACTACATGTAATGTCCTTCCGATACGTATCCTTGTTTTCGCATGGTCCGGTTGCAGTATCTTTTTTTCTGTAGCCACTCCGAAGTCCGAACGAAGTCTTTTGCATTTTACTGCGGGTGAATCTCTAGTTGTCACTGGTGATCGTCGTTTGAACCTTTCTGGATCCGCCATCAAATTAATAAGTTTAATTAAATCAAGTGCTGTGAGAAAAGGCTATAAATCTCCACCTCCAACATCCTCACAGCAATATAGCCTACTAGCCGAGACTCTTCTTTATGTGGACAGATGTGACGTAATGACGCAAAGACATGCTCGAATCTCCCGCGGAAATCCGCTTTATTACAAGCTTACCGTTTTGAATCGAGCTACGGCAAGCAGATAGCGTTGAACACTGGCTGGTTATGTATTTTCTCAAATATGTATTTTGGATCATTTTTAACCCCCAAAAAACTGGTCATTTGCAAAATGTAGCGCTAAAATATTTCTGTCTTCCAGTGCTTTATAACTGACTGCTTATGCAGAAAACTTTTCTTTCATTCATCACTGTGCTTGTGATTTATCCTTCCACCATCTCTATAAGTAATTTAAACACAAATCAACATTTAATGTCCATTCATTCATTTATTTGTTTGTTAATGAATTCTATTAGTTATTAGATTATATGACTGACTGTATGTTGTCCGTTATGTCATTTTCATTTCATTTATTTATAGAGCACAAATAAACACAACAGAAGTTGACCACTGTGCTGTACAAATTAAGTATAAAAGTAATGCTAAACAGATCATTAGAACTGCAGTGCTTCTACTGCAAAATGGTTGCATGTTGTGTGACATTATAGTTTGCCACTCATATTGGAAGTGAACTTTATAAAGATGACTACTGTATAGAATAGGCTACACATTTTTGAATAAAGATTTATCAAGTGCACATGCGGCTCACACAAAGAAAAAGTGCCTCCAACACCATCAGAGATCTGAACTCTGTGTACGCAAGCAGAGAGCTTTACTCACCCCACATCTGTTTGCACAGCAGTTCCCCTCGTGCCCTGCAGCCTTCATCACTGAAGCAGGCAAAAACGCCTGCAACACGGACACAAAACACAGGAATCAACTCTAGTATAGAGGACACGAATGGACGCTTGTATCTCTTTCTTTCAGATACCCTAAAGCTTCAGACTCACCAACAGTCCTCCCCCGATGACCCCGGGAAAGAACCAGATCTTTTCTGTGATTTCCTCGGTCCTCCACACCTCACCATTGGGAAAAAACAGCAAGATGTTTCCAACTATGGCTAAGAGGCCGAGTGGAAAGAGAAGGTCTCCTGTGCATTTGGCACACTTCCCCGTACACATGATGACCTGATTTGAATTTGTTGCTTAATCGGGGTAAAGAGAATTTTCTTGTATTAAAATAACGACCCAGAAGAGACTGGAGTATTCTGTTAAATACACTATATGAATGATGAGCAACATTCCCATTTTTTTAACTGCAGTGTCCAGGATCATACAATAATGGAAAAGAATAAAACTACAAACTATTCAATTTACAAATTACAGCTACTAAAAATAACATAATTTACCTGTTTCCTTGAGTTCTCCTGTTCTAACTTTCTCCACTCGTTGACTAACAAATCGTTCTAATAGTTCCTGGTGGGGCTAATAATTGTCAAGTAGTCTGTGAAAAGTTGACAAAAACCAGGAAAGTGTTCAGTAACATGAGACCACTAAAGGTAATGTAAGCAAAAGCATGTATGACACACACAGGCAGCTGTCCCTGCGGTCAATGACCCTGGTGTCAAAAAAAACCCCATCAGTTTCAGTCTCTGAGTTTCAGTCAAATGTATATCGTTTTTGAAAGTGATGTTGGACAAAATGTCTAATATTTAAATCTATGACACCAAAAATTCCTGTTTACTTATAATGAATGAGATCTACATAATAAATAAAATGTTTGTGGAATAAAAAAACATTATTGAATTCCATTTAAAAATATAACATACATTATTGCCTCCTACACTTTGTGATTAGGTTTTTTTTTAATCAAACTGAAATTAAGGTAGTCTTCCACTGAATGGGTGACATTTCTGTCTCCAGGAATTCTAGAACCAGGAACTCTAAAATACATTTTATTATTAAGCACAGTGTCCAGCACATTAAGCTAATTGGAAATTTAAAATGTATAATTTACTTTTTCCTCTCCAGCGTTCTTTTAAAAAGTTGCCAGCCATTTAGCTCGTCCTGGGTCGACATTTCATTCAGAAACATTAGGCAGTTTTGATTTATATGCTGTTTAATGTTAATGATCACGTTATTTAACATATACATATGATATCGCTTTTTTCTGCGTCTTCTTAGCATTCCGGAAAGCTGTAAAATTCAGTCAATGGGGGGGAAAGAGTTAAAAACATTAAATGTATGTATATACTGTATGTCGTTTGTGGAAGGCAAAGGACAATAAAATGTTTGTCCAATCATTGCATTAAACGTCATACCTGCCTGTCAACGTATGTATTTTCGTACCACTGTGCAACTGCCCGTACAGACATCACACGTCATCAGCGCGTTTCATGCTATGCAGAGTTAGACAGACGTCAGTCACCGAGCACCACAAACGAAACCGCAGCCACCTTTTACAGTTCCTCCTGAACCAAAACAACCAGTTTACGCTGCGTTCACGCCATAACTACTGCAATTTGGAAGAGATGGAAACCTCTGACATTATACTTGGAGCGGTTCATGACTCGAATTTAAGCATTTCAATGGCGAAATTAATCTGCAGCAGTCAGGTGTTTATTATTATTGTAATGATATGTGCTTTGAGACATGAGGTTGTTTAACTCATCTCGTGATGCTTTGCAAATTCTGCTGTGTGCGTTCATGTGTTGAAGAAGGCAAGGTTTAATAAAGACTAGCAACACTTAAAAAATAGCATTTGTTGCATGTCCCTCTATCTCTATACCTTATCATGGAATATAATGACTAACTTTTAATTTAAAAAAATGTGGCATTGTTGTGTGACTTTATATCCAATCTATGCTTTAAAATATTTTTATTCATGAGAAATATATATTTTTTCATACACATTTCAGTCGTGTTCCCAGGTTTTCACTGTTACTCTAACACCCCCCCCCCCCCCCCCCCCCCCCCCTCCTCCCCTCCTCCCTCCCAAACTTTGCCATTCCACAAGACACATTTTAAACAAGAAGTTGCATCATATGGATCTTCTGAAAGCAATGGGAAGACCAAAAATAGGAACTCACATTTTCTGTTCTATATATTTGATATTTTCTATATATTTCTTCATACTTGTCTTAGAAGGTCAATCTCAACACACTGTCCTGTACCTAAATTATTTGTTAGATGTTATTGCTTTATTTTTTAAAATACTACTTTTTGGTAAGTCACTAGAATTCGCTCAGTATCCTCATGCTAATAGCATGTATACCATGTAGCTATATTTCATGTATTTGCTAATTCTATGCTAAAAACTCAGTCCTGTTACCTTCAGTCCTGTTACTCATATAAACCGTAACAGTAACGGGGATGAGTAGCATCCTCTGGTCTATTGATTTATTAGTGTGAATATTAGTTTATGTAATACGATTTACTTTATTTTCAAGTTTTAAAGATACCGTGAAGATAAACTGATAGACTTATCAGTTTTACAATATGGGAGCCAATCTACCACTAAGTGCTGCAGAAAAGCAGTGACTCTATTGCGCCCGACGCGATGTAAACCCAGGGAAGAGACAGAAATATTTAGAGAAGGAATGTGAAAAATACAGGAAGGACCTCAAGTCAGGCAGGAAGAAACTAATCAATGACCTCAGTCAGAGAGAAAAGCACAGACGTCACAGAAAGTGGAGGGAGAATTACCACACAGCCCCCAGTTATCACCAGAGTAAGCTGCACAGCCAAGCAATTCCAGGTCTTCTTTATGAAATGGATCATGTGCTAAAGACAATGTGCTAGGGTTGATGAAAATAGTCATGATTACATTACACTATGAATTTAGCTATCAGGTCAAAGAGATTAATTTAATAATGTAACAGTACATTTTCCTGACTATTGCAATGTGTAATTTATTGATGCATGTGTTTTAGGCCATCGGTTCCCAACAGGGGGGTCGCGGCCCACAAGGGGGCCTCAGCGAGCTCTGTGGGGGGTCGCGTCATATTTTGAAATGTTTTGAGCAATGAGCATTAAATAAAAGTCCTTAACTTTTTTCTGTTCAAAATTTATATAATGAGCGAGTTCTTCATGAATCCATTTTCAATCCGTGTTTTTGTCTTATCCTGAACCACTATGGTACACCTATAATAAGGGTTTACATTGGGACTATTTTACACTGGTTCGGATCGCTGCCGCTGCGGAGTTGCCCAGTACCTGCGTGACTCGTCATAGACGTACACAGAGAGAAGTAGTTCCGGCTACAATGTTCTTCCGAAAGAACATCGCTTGCTATAGCGCCAAAAGCGTAAAAAATAAAGCTTCACAAATAACTTGCAAATATTGAGACAGCAGTCATTTAGTAATAGCCTATATTCTTTCTTTTTTTTACCTACACACCACTGTGAATATTTTTGTTTTGGGATTTCAAATAGGGCCAATATAGGCTTCTCCTAGGCTTACGTTTTTAAATTACAAAGGGCCTACTGATGTTTTTGTCATTGTATTTTCAATATTATAGGCTATTATTTGTACATAAACATATCTGGTTATAGTAAACATACCGTTTGTTTGAAAACAACATATTTTGTCATCCTTGCTGCGAGCTTACAAGAGCGATAATATCATTAAATGTGAAGGGGGGCCCTAAAATATTTTCTTGGGAAAAAGGGGGTCCCAGACGAAAAAAGGTTGGGAACCACTGTTTTAGGCAACATAATCAAGGGTAGAGAAGACGCCGAAAAAACGAAAGAAGCTTAGTAAACAGGATATGAAGGTTAAATACACTGTCAGCAATTGATGTAATTTTTACAATAAATTTTACAACAACATATTGTATTCATGTTTTTATTGTAAATGCAAATGCATGATGGCAAAAAATGTATGGACAGCCCTGTAATTTTATTGTAACTACATTGTAGAAGCATTATTTTACAGCCACCGCATAACATTGTGGGATCACTGCTGTTTGAATTTTTAAATTGAGCAGCCAACAGTACCAGAATCAAGAAGGAACACACCTAATGTCACAGTTATCGTCTGCACCATTCTGTCTTCATCTCCACTACACTTCCCAGAATCCCTCTTGTCTTCACACCTGCACTCACTCCCTCATTTACCCACACCTGCCTGTCGTCATCATCATCATCGTGTCACCTGTCCTCACCTTGTTAGTGTTCATTTGTATCTGTATTTAGTTTCCCTCTGTTCAGTCAGTCCTGGTCAGTTCTTATTTATGTTACTTGGTTTTGTGTGTGATAACCTTCGGCCAGTTATCCCTGTACCTGTTTGGATTTTTGAGTAAATGTTTGAATTGGAGCCTTTCGACTCTGCCTCCCCTTCAACCCACACCACACCGTGACAGAAGAACCGACCTAAAGAAAAATAATGGAGTTTGCAGCGGTGGAGATCCTCCTTCTCTCCCAGGAGGATCAGTCCCTCGAGGCCCACACACAGAGGTATTTGAACTTGGTACCTTATGTTCATTATGATGATACCAGCCTCTGTGTGTTCCCATCGGAGATGGGCCTCGGGGGAATTTCCAGGATTGTGTGGCGTGGGTGCTTAGGCATAACAGATCCCCTTTCACTGTGGGCCCTGAGTCTCGTCCCGCCGAGACTGTCCTGCCTGAGTCTCGTCCCGCCGAGACTGTCCTGCCTGAGTCTCGTCCCGCCGAGACCGTCCTGCCTGAGTCTCGTCCCGCCGAGACCGTCCTGCCTGAGTCTCGTCCCGCCGAGACCGTCCTGCCTGAGTCTCGTCCCGCCGAGACCGTCCTGCCTGAGTCTCGTCCCGCCGAGACCGTCCTGCCTGACTCTCGTCCCGCCGAGACCGTCCTGCCTGAGTCTCGTCCCGCCGAGACCGTTCTGCCAGAGTCTCCTGTTCCTGTCCCCATCCAAAGTTGACTTGGTTGACTTTTTTTCAGAGCCCTCTTCACTTCCCAGTGACATTTCCCAGAATCCCAGAATCCCAGAATCCCTCTTGTCTTCACACCTGCACTCACTCCCTCATTTACCCACACCTGCCTGTCGTCATCATCATCATCCGTGTCACCTGTCCTCACCTCGTTAGTGTTCATTTGTATCTGTATTTAGTTTCCCTCTGTTCAGTCAGTCCTGGTCAGTTCTTGTTTGTTACCTGCATTGTCTTACTCAGTCCATACGGAATAAGGTAACTTACCACATGCAGGTACAAGGTACGAGATATTAACAAATTTTCGTTTGGTATGTTTCAGTGACATTAGCTAGAGTAACGTTAGATCCCTATAACGTTAGCTCAACTCGCACCGACTCGACTCGCTCACTCCCGGTATAAACAACCTGAACTGACCGCGGTGAAGTGGCATCTTCTCAATCCATACAGGTACCACATGCAGGTACAAGGCATTATATATTCACAATGGAAAAGCAAACATGGTGAGTAGAATCAAGTCAAGGCGAGCTGAGCTTGTAACGTTTAATGGAAAACCACCACAATGACGATAGCTCATATAACATTATCCCACACTGTAAAAATAAGTTTTAGCCCGGTCAGCTTACTTTGCTCAGGTTATCATTGCATTGTTTACACGTGCTACCGGACAGGCTGTTGTAATGTTATTATGACTTCTGTTTTGCTGTCTTGTAATCGGGTGTCTTGAAGTCGTGGTTTGCACACTAGCATAAACGTAGTTTGTAGATTTTACGGTCACTGAATAAACACAAGCAAACGTGAGTTGAAATGTGTGCTTTAATTTAACGACAATGCTGATAACTTTTTTTTTATTCTGTAAATTAGATATAACTGTGAGCTAAGCTGAATATAGCATCTGGTATGTTCAGATGTTATAAACCTCACTATTTTGATCCTTCACCCAGCATATCCAAAATCAAGGACGACTGGCCATTTCTGTTTTCCCAGAAGGGCCTGTTCTCTCACTTCAGTGAGCTGACTGGTATTTCCATCCTGGAGAAGCTGCCAGCAGCCATTGAGCAAAGGAGCAAGACTATAATTGAGTACTTAAACAACACAAGACAACAGGTGTGGGTGAAGTCTTGGATGGCTATGAAAAAGAGAATGGCAGCAAGGCCATCTGCATTCTACTTTGCCTACTTGCCCCCTTTAAAGAGATTGGCATCTTTCATAAGGCTGATGTGAATATAACTTGCACAAACACGCACACACACACACACACACACACACTTGCGTCTGCGTCTTTAAAAAAAAAAAAAAAAAGGTCGTTGCCTTTTTCTCTCTGACGTTCACAATTATTGCATCACGTGTTTGGGCTTACAGCACGCTAAAGCAGCTTTCGTGGGCGGTACATGTTCCCATTGCGGGAATATGACTGTCGCGGTGTTGAGATCGAGACTCGCCTTCGTCCGCGGAGCGCGAGTCCCCATTACCATGCCCCACCCCCGGGTGCCGTGTGGGATGGGTGAACGGAGGATAGTGATGGAGGTCTCGCCTGGTAACTCCATCACACTGCAGCCGATGGAATTCCTGTTGAACGTGCTGGTCCCTCTGTAATGGACCGATCAGCCGTTTCAAGTGGGGTTCTCCCAGAGGATAAGATGTCGATAGCAGCATCGGAGGGTGAGCTGGCCTCTGGAGATGACGACTCGGCTGTGTTTTCTCCCTCTGGGAGTTTAAAATTGCCCGAGCCAGATCCAGAAATGCCAGCTATGCTGAAACGGCCTGCCGGACTCGAGTAGAACACTCCACCGTGTCCCGTTCAGTCTCGGTTGGAGGATTGGTATCTTGGGGCGGGCCGCGCTTGTTCTCAGCTCGCCGCCCCAGTGCCTTTCTTTCCCGAAGTGCATGGAGAGCTTACCAGGTTGTGGATGGCACCTTTCTCTGCCAGAAACTGCCTGAATAGCTTTTCCCCCTCACTACCCTTGATGGAGGAGCGGTGAAGGGTTGCGAGGTTGACAAAGAGTGCTTCGCTGACAGATATTCTAGAGTTGAGGGCTGGGCGACACCTTAGTCGAACCGCTGCTTCCCGTGGGCTCCCTTCACATGAAGCCAGTTTCACTCTAAGCCAGGTTTGTTGTGTCGGCTTGCTGCGCCCCTCCTATGGACTGGATACGTGCGCAATTCTTGCTCCAGTTGAGTTCCCCTTTTTAGCCGAACCCTGTCGAGTTCCTCCATACCCTTCGGCAACGGACATGGCTTTATGTCCGAAGCCAGGCCTATCACTCGTATGCACTGGTGGAACCTGTGTTAGGCTGGGTCCATATGCTGTGATTCCTACGGCGATCCCATATGTGTATTCTTCTACGGTATGGCTCCCTGCGGCGAGCCCGTGTCTTCCCTTGGCAGAGCCTGCTCTGCCGTCACTGTTCGGTTGAGTCTCCCCCTTTTAGGCTGGAGCCACCTCAGTGACATTACATATGTTGTACTGCCCGGTCATCCGCCCAGTTCATATGTGTATTCTCCACATGTTACCTCCCTTCAGGCAGGATGTGGCTTCCGCAGCGTCCCTTCCTTCCATGTTCAGGGAACGCTTTCCCAGTGGTCCTGTAGGAACAGCAGTGACTGGCCTAAGCCCTGTCCCTTCCCCGCCTAATTGCGGGGGGATCTGTGGAGGCTTTTGTCTAGGCACTGGAAGGTGGCAGCACTAGATGGCGTTTTAATTGGGATCCCAATCAGTCGACACGTCGACTACGTCGAACGTGAGCGACTGAAAGGGAACGTCTCGGTTACGTATGTAACCCTCGTTCCCTGAAGGAGAGAACGGAGACGTAGTCCCGTTGCCACTATTGCTGGACCACCGCTGACTCCGAGTTACGCTCGGCTCCTCAGCGAAAAACAACTAGTGCGTGCATCCACTTCCGTATTTATACCCGCGCCGCGGGGGCGGAGTGTGTAAGCCATTTCACGTACGCCAATTACATTGGCTCGTTTTAATAGTACTAGAAGTTGACAGGCTCTCTAAGCGTGATCCCAATCAGTCGACACGTCGACTACGTCTCCGTTCCCTCCTTCAGGGAACGAGGGTTACATACGTAACCGATACGTTCTCTCTTCCAACAGTTATTTTCTAAATTGCTCCTGCAATACCATTGTGTTGACAAAGTCTCCACACAGACTATCTATTCCAAATTATTCTAATATTACACAGACAGTCTGAACCGCTATAGGGAGTTGTTAATCCGTTGACTGACTAACATCGTTTCACTGCTTTAGACTGCATAGCATCCATTTATTAAAAACATTATCCATTTTTTTTCCTTCTGTGTTGAGTGGAACATTTTTCTAGGCTCATATTATATGTGCTAATTATACTTAACAAAAGATTTGGTTTTCACAAAACCAAAAGATTAAATAAAAACAGACATTATTTTCCTGTTCTGTCTCCGGTTACACTTTTTTAACAGCTCACACATTTTACAGTAAAAAAATGTAAGGATGCTCCGGCATAAACAATGAAGAAATGTTCCATAACTTGCCAGCAGGCTAATGTGATTTCAGCAGGTAGGCTAACTCAGTGAGCAGAAAGCAGGTGCTGTTTTAACATACACAATAAAAAATATAAAAACTTTTCACAAACAGGTCTTTCATAACTGTATGAAAAAAATACTGTATGACATGTAATATATATATATATATATATATATATATATATATATATATATATAGTTAAGCAACACAAGAATGATCCCAAATGGCAAAACATCTTAAGTCACAATTAAAAAAAAGAGTTCTAGACCAATCAAGAAGAACTGCACAGGTTTAAGAGACACACTCTTAACATCAACAATCAGTTTATCCACTACAGGGCGTTGAGACAAAGCTTAAAAGCACATGAATGCTTCATTCATGTTGAGTTTTCTGAAAATTACCTCTGCACGTACAGCACAGAAATACAGGCAGTCCACTTCAGAGCATCACACCAGCAGGCAACACTGCACACAAGTGTGCTTTATGTGCATGCAAACCCTCGCCCGATGTCTTTCTGAAGAGTTTCACCCTCAAGAATAAAGGGCCCCCAGTAATCTGACCAGTGCTTGATTATGTGCAGAGTGCACATCCGGAGGTCTCCACTATCCATTTTAACAGTGATGGGCCTTGCACTCAGTACAAACAATGAGGTAATTTCTTTCTTGTTTTGTACTGAGCTGTTCAGACGAGGATTCAATGCCGGGACATGGAACTTTTTTTAAGTGAACCATGGGAAGGGAAGATGCCCTGAAGAGGAGGACTGACAGTCTAGTTAGCCAAGGTAGAGACATTCCTGATGCTGCAGTGCTGTTTTCTGTGTTGCTAGAGACAGACACAACAATCAAGTTGTTTTTTTGTCAGCGAGGAAGCAGTTGAGAAAACCGTTTCAGAGATGCCCAGTAATGTGTCACCAGTTCCAATCCATCAGGTAGTGTCCCTAGCCCATGGAGAACTGATTTAAAGGGGACGTCAGCTGCTTGTGCACAACAACACAACATCTGAACTGTCTGGTGTCATCACAGATACAATGATCTACATACAAACATAATGTGAGTTTGGGTCAAACAAGGGTTTAGCCAATGGTTGAGTTGAAATGCAACTTGTCACTCAAGGCTGTCACCAAGGGGACAGTGACCCTCGACACCCATCCCATCCCCCATTGTTTTGCACAAGCTGAGGAGCAGAGAAGAGACTCAGACAGATCAGGAAAATGTTGAGCACTAGAAAAAGGAGTGATGATTGGACTCATTTTGTGGAAACTTAAAGGTGCCATATGTCAAAATTGAGGTAAAATTATCCAAAAAATGAGCTACACGCATCAAAAGAATGAGAAGAAATAAGTGCAATGATGTCATTAAAAAATTGACAAGTTATAGTGCTGCCGAGATATAAACCTAAATTAGCATGCTAAATTACTAGCGCCGGCCCGACTGGTGTCGTAATACCAGTTTCGGCCATGGGAGGCGGTATGCGGGCAACATACATAACCACCAGCCAAACTGCAGTACACGAATAACTCGCACGGCTTGTGGGCGTACTTGAACCTGATGTCGACCGGCCTTTATAATTTAGTGTTGAGATGTTGTTCATTGAGTCTCTAATCTCCAAATGAACTGCGGTCTTACTATCGTGTCAATTGATTTGATTAATATGCGCGAGGGAGAGAGAGAGCAGGAGGACTGCGCTCGTGTTGTTTGAAGACGTGAGAGTGCGCGCGCGCGGCCGGGGCGCTCTCTCTCTGTCTCTCTCTCTCTCTGCTCGTTATGCGCCCTGTCAAGCGCAGCAGTCATTATATTCTACATCATTCACCGATCAAAATAGGCTTTGGCGGGACAAAGCGGACGATTTGACGGTTTTAGAAGCTTAACAAATCGAAACTAAAAAACAGACTAGAGTAGGCCAACTTTCTGGAGGTATACTGCCCCCATCTGGTATGGAATATGTGGAATATGAATTTATTTTTTGGCAGACATTCCACATGGCACCTTTAAGCCACTGAAGCAAGATTTTTTTTTTTCCAATAAAGGAGGAAGCACTTCAATGATGAGAAGACACCTTAAAACCTCACATCCAATTGTTGGACCACATCTGCAGAATCCAGTACACCAGCAGCACCACCACCATCCAAGGAGCAGTTAGGCCAAGGAGGCCACAACAGCAAACCTCTATGAGCGGTTTCATTACACGACCAATGGATCCGTTAAGACAGAGCAAATGAAACAGAGTTAAAAAGAACATTAATTCTAATGATATTCATTGTGTTAAATTACAACCCGAATTCCAGAAAAGTTGGGACGTTTTTTAAATTTGAATAAAATGAAAACTATAAGACTTTCAAATCACATGAGCCAATATTTTATTCACAATAGAACATAGATAACATAACAAATGTTTAAACTGAGAAATTTGACACTTTTATCCACTAAATGAGCTCATTTCAAATGTGATGCCTGCTACAGGTCTCAAAATAGTTGGGACGGGGGCACGTTTACCATGGTGTAACATCTCCTCTTCTTTTCAAAACAGTTTGAAGACGTCTGGGCATCGAGTTTATGAGTGTCTGGAGTTTTGGTGTTGGAATTTGGTCCCATTCTTGCCTTATATATGTTTCCAGCTGCTGAAGTGTTCGTGGTCGTCTTTGACGCATTGTTCGTTTAATGATGCGCCAAGTGTTCTCTATAGGTGAAAGATCTGGGGTCTCATTTATAAAGCATGCGTACACACAAAACAGGGCTGGAAACGTACGTACGCCAGTTTCCACGCAAAGGTTGTGATCTATAAAAAACAAACTTGACGGGAGAATGTGCGCACCTTCAAGCAAACTTTGAGCCGTGCGTACGCAGGTTTTGGAGACGGAGCAGTTTGGCGACACCGATGGTGAGCTGGAGCTAAATGTCTTTTTGGTCACTTTTAGACCGAAAATCTAAAGAAAATTATACATACAGTATACAGAAAGATAATACAAATATAATTTCACTCACCAAGCCTATCACATGAAGCAAACATCCATCCCTTTGTTAAATTTTTCCCTTTTTTATTTATTTATGACATTGTGCATGTGGATAATGTTTGTGTTGTGGATTATGTGTCAATATGCCTGTATTGTACAACAAATTGCCTTTCGGGGACATTAAAGTTTTCTAAGTCTAAATCTAAATATCCATCCCTTTGTTCTTTAGTGAAACTGACGCAGCCTATCTAAAACCGTAAATCTTCATTATAATCATAAATACAGTGTTCTGTGAAATATGTTCACAATAACAGTTTAAATAAATAAAACTATGTTTTACTTCTGATATAAACATTTAGATTAAATATGCCATTCTGATTAATGGAGTTAGACACTTAAATTACATGAAATCATTACTGAGAAGTTACAACATTTTTTTATATTCAATAAATAGAAATATTTGTTGTGGATGCAATGCTTTCAAACACTTTCCCTCTGGCATGCTGTGTTTTAATGTGTTAACTACAAAGATAATGCTTATCATGATAATACAGATTGTCTGAGA
Organism: Rhinichthys klamathensis goyatoka; assembly: GCF_029890125.1. NCBI lineage: Eukaryota > Metazoa > Chordata > Actinopteri > Cypriniformes > Leuciscidae > Rhinichthys > Rhinichthys klamathensis. Next base: position 1,732,103 of record NW_026606747.1, read on the forward strand.
AAATAGTTTCATGCAAATAATGCACTACAAGGTCTATCTGTTTCCATTAAAAATATAAATCAATTAAAAATACTCTTTGGCCAGTGGAAAAGATTGAGAAAAACTTTCTCTGAAATGTATTTTACACTATTTGATTTATTTATTCAAAAACAAGGCAAGGATATAGGCTACTAAATAATTTTTTATTAATGTAGCCTAACTAATGTGACGGCACATCCGTATTTCATATTTTTCAAATGTCTTGTTGTACCGTTAAACATGTTATCACATGGATGAATAAGCATATGCAAATGATATGCAGATGAGGATATGCATAGTAAAACTAGGCATTGTAAGCTCCATATATGGTTGTTTCGGGGAGGAGACGCATGTGCGCACAATCTTCCGCTGACTGGGATTTATAAAGTGAATTCTGCGCAGGTTCTGGCGTACGCACGGTTTTATAAGTCAGAATATTTGTTTGCGTACGCCATTTTTGGCTTTCGGACGCACGTACACTTTTAGTAAGGATCCTACGCACAGTTTTATAAATGAGACCCCTGGACTGCAGGCAGGCCAATTCAACACCCGGACTCTTCTACGATGTAGCCATGCAGTTGTAATAGCTGCAGTATGTGGTTTTGCATTGTCCTGCTGAAATACACAAGGCCTTCCCTGAAATAGACGTCGTCTGGAGGGGAGCATATGTTGCTCTAAAACCTTTATATAGCTTTCAGCATTCATAGTGCCTTCCAAAACATGCAAGCTGCCCATACCGTATGCACTTATGCACCCCCATACCATCAGAGATGCTGGCTTTTGAACTGAACGCTGATAACACGATGGAAGGTCTCCCTCTTCTTTTGCCCGGAGGACACGGCGTCCGTGATTTCCAACAAGAATGTCAAATTTGGACTCGTCGGACCATAGAATACTTTTCCACTTTGAAATAGTCCATTTTAAATGAGCCTTGGCCCACAGGACACGACGGCGCTTCTGGACCATGTTCACATATGGCTTCCTTTTTGCATGATAGAGCTTTAGTTGGCATCTGCAGATGGCACGGTGGATTGTGTTTACCGACAGTGGTTTCTGGAAGTGTTCCTGGGCCCATTTAGTAATGTCATTCACACAATCATGCGGATGAGTGATGCAGTGTCGTCTGAGGGCCCGAAGACCACGGGCATCCAATAAAGGTCTTTGTCCTTGCCCCTTACGCACAGAGATTTCTCCAGTTTCTCTGAATCTTTTGATGATGTTGTGCACTGTAGATGATGAGATTTGCAAAGCCTTTGCAATTTGACGTTGAGGAACATTTTTTTTAAAGTGTTGTTTTTAAAGTGGCCTCTCTAAGACATCCCTTTTATAGCTAATCATGTTACAGACCTGATATAAATGAACTGAATTAGTTGCTAGATGTTCTCCCACCTGAATCCTTTCTAAATTTCTTGCTTTTTCAACCATTTGTTGCCCCCGTCCCAACTATTTTGAGACCTGTAGCAGGCATCAAATTTGAAATGAGCTCATTTAGTGGATAAAAGTGTCAAATTTCTTCGTTTAAACATTTGTTATGTTATCCATGTTCTATTGTGAATAAAATATTGGCTCATGTGCTTTGAAAGGCTTATAGTTTTAATTTTATTCAAATTTAAAAAAACGTCCCAACTTTTCCGGAATTCAGGTTGTACATGAAATTAGAGGTAAATCTACATCAAATGGTGTTTTGGTGGCCTCTAGTAGTGGTTATTATACTGCAGACGTTCGTTATTTTAAAAAAAAAAAAATTCAACATTGTATTTATTGATTTTAGAAACATTTACATTAAAACAAGCACAGGAAAATAATATGCAAATAAAAATAAAATATATATATATATATATATATATATATTTTTTAACGTCAACATCTATACTATTCAAATGTCAAGACAATGGTACATTAATATCATAACATAAATGTTATTCCTGGTTACACCGAAAATAAACTATTTGGTTCAGCGAGTTTCTCCAAAGCCAAACAACCTGACAATTCCTGTAACCATTGTTTAAAATTAGGGATTTCTGTGTTTTTCCAATGACGAGCAACTACGAGTTTTGCTTGTAATAGACGTTCGTTATTTTGACCATGATCGCGCACCGTAGTTCAGTAGAAAATGTCTGACACTGCTGCGGGTATGCGCGTTACTCCTCTCTCTCCACTTATTGGCGCTTGTCTGAAGTATAAAATCATTGGTTACCCGTAAGCCAATCACATAACGCAATCACCTCTCTCTAACTTAAACATCACCTCCATTCAAAATGTTTAACAAACACTCTTCTTGTTCGGGCTTGAGTTTGCAAATGCCGGGAATATTCTCCACAACAGAGTGAATTGCATCCCGTATCTCCATATCCGCGGTCGTTTTCAATTTCCCTAACCTAAAATACAATCTTAAACTCTGTGCTTAGCGTCTACGTCACGGCTCTCAGCCCGCCCTCTGTTCGTTGATTGGCCGGCTGTTTTCAGGCCGGAGGAAAACTGAGAGATAGGTCGCTATCTCAGACTGAGTACAGAAGCGAACTGAAATTGAGCGGAAGTACGAAGTCTGACGTAGTCAGGCTAGCTAATGTAGCCTCAGATTGGAAAACACCGTTACCTTTAATGAGAGTGAGTTTGTTCATTTTATGTTTTTCTTATTTCAGTTATTTATGTCTGCAGTATGTATCAACTGGTGTATTAATACATGTTGATGTATTCCTCAGGTATGTGATTTTCATGTTTATTTTGTACTCAATGGAATTCTATGGGATCAAAATCCTGCCAAATGTATTGCGGCCACGGATTCAAAAAAATAAGCGTGATTCAAAAATGTAAAAACACATGTAAAAATATATTGCACAAACTGAAAAAAATTATGAAAAATTATAAGAATAGCAAACAACGTGGTCACAGATAAAAATATAATAAGCCTGAATCAAAAAATAACAAGCATGAATAAAAACTTTAAACACATAAAAAAATATTTTGCACGAAACAAACTTATGTTCATGTTTTTCACTCTTCTTTGCATGTTCTGCGCTTGCTCTTCCAAATGTTGCAGTTCGAGTTTCATGTAAATTAGGGCGGGCTTAAGCGTCACCATTGGTCCACTAATGGACACCGTTAAACTGTGCCTGCAACTCGACCTGTTACCGGTATACATCTACCTGGCGATCGGTTATCGTTAAATTCGTCACCCTATGGACGACGACCTGTCTCAGTTGTGCCTGTCTGACGATCCATCATATTCACCTTTAATGCCCTGGCCTTACTTCTGGACCTGGCACCACGAGCGTCGATCTCCTCCGAGCCACACAACAGTGTTTCATCAAAGAATTCCTGATTTGAACGAGAAGTTTGAATAAATGACTCACTCATAAAGACAGTAACTTGCCACCACCTACTCGCCGTTTTACTTTCATATTTAATCTACAACATGGAAGGGCAATTTCGCTCCTCCTGGGTGCAGAGTTTAGCTCCTCCAACCCTAATCAAACACACCTGAACCAGCTAATCATCATCTTTAAGATTATTAATACTGCTAGAGTTGACGCTAAACTCTGCAGGACAGCGGCACTACCTATCAGAAACGACGTTGCTATTAGGGCTGTCACTTTTGTGGAAAAATCCTGATCGATTTTTGAGACATAAGTGTTCATTGAATCGATTGTAAAATCGATTTTCCATGTCTAAAGACGTTTCCATTTTCAACACCAAATACAGGCAAATCCACGGACACCTAACAGGCATTAGGACGAGCGTAAAGAGGGCGCCTGAGATGCGCACAAGTCGCAATATTTCTGATGATTTATTGGCGTGAAGTTTCGTGCACAATGATAAACAGGAGTGCAAACTTCAGGGATTAAAATTAACACCCTCCGACCCGCCAAACGCGGGTAAAAATGAACTTTTGCGGGGAACGCTGTCAAATCACGAGCCAATCTGGCGTGTTTCTGTGTTTACTCACTTTGCTGGGGAAGTTCGTGCAAGACAAATCTGCGTGGATTTAGCGCAAATACGCAACTCGTGAGTCCTCATGATATATTAAATACAGCGTATTGAACAGAATCTGTGCATTTCTGGCTTACTTGAACACACACTCACACACACACACACACGTCACTAAGCAACAAATAACGGCGCGCTTGTTCACTTGCATTGAAGTAATAGCGAATTTGGTTAACAGAAAAGACATTGCTATTTTCCAGCATCCTACATGTTCTGATACTGTATTGATCGGTCCACCTAAAACACATTTTTGGTAAAAAAAAAAAAAAAAGGCCGTTAAAATCGATTCCCTATTTTCGTTTTCGAAACTTGTGTTGGTTGGTCCGATCGATTGTGCAATCGATTTTCGAACGTAAAGTGACAGCCCTAGTTGCTATCCCTGATCTTTTTAATAATTTTCATGTTGCTGTATAACAAATTTAAACTATATATAAAACATTAGTCCTAAAGTAATATTCAAATATGTAGCTATGTAAATCAACACAGTGAGTATGTAATAAATCACTGCATATCAAATCCACCTGATTTCTGTAATCTCCTCTGTACACTATCATTTTCATTAATCTTTAGTTAAATGGTAGCCTGGTTAAAACCAGACCATTCTCAGTTGTAACTGAGTTATGGTCTGGCAAAGCGTCATAGACAAATCATTTCCAGAGGGGCGTCACCAACGGACGTCGCGGATAGACCTAAACCCAATCAGAGCGATGAAGGAGATGACGTATGCAGAGCGGCGGAGAAACATCTCCGAGTGTTGTTGTTTGCTCGGTTTTTAACAAAAAGGAAACGTTCAAAACGCTTAAAACAGACGCGATAGCTGATTCGAACGAGTGATGTTCGACGGCGGCATCCATCTTTGTAATGTAGGCTACAAAATCTGCTTCAAAATCCCAGCGCTGTCGTCATCGTGTAAAGCCCGCCCCAACGTTTCTGATTGGTGCCTCGATTTCGACGGATCGGAAATGGGCTTGAATGAGCTCTTTGCCAGACTAACTTTCAGAGCAAATCTAAATTTGCCGGAAGTTGTCTGGGTTTTCCCAGGCTAGTTAAATGGTACATCTAGTCTTAGAATTAATTTACCAGGCTACCTATATGATTGCTTAACAACAACCAGGGCTCCAGACTAACTTTTTGCCTTATTTGCACTGGTGCGCCTAACTTTTTTATTTAGGTGCACCAGCACAAAATTTAGGTGCACTCAAATTTTTCCTCGTCTCGCGTCGCCTTTAACGCCACAATTTCAAGGTCACCTTTTTATCACGCTCCATATATTCATATATATATTATATAAATGCTTTTAAACAAGAATAAGGTGTAGTTTTTTTTTTTTTTATTTGAAGCACAATTATACTGTATATAAAAATATAAATCTTTAAAAAAAAAATGTTTTTACATTGTTCAAGTTAGGGCAGGGTATTGACACAAATTTCACAATTCGATTCAATATTGATTATTTTGGATATCAGGTACAATACATGGCAAATTTTCTCAAGGAAAACAAATCTCAACTAATGCAGTAAACTGGGAGTCAGTTGTAGCCCACACAGTTGTATTAGCCTACTATAATATTGAAGGTAAAAATTACCTGATTTGTACACAAACACTTAAATTACACTTTTATTTATTTTTATTTTAAATAAAGTTATATGAAATAGAAACATTTAAATGGTGGCTGCATAAAAACTTGCCAGATTTTTTCAAACAACATGCATTAAATATTGAAAAACATTAAAAATTATAATGAATATGTAATATGGTGCATATATTTGGCAAAATGCTCCTCTAGAGTTAATTTTTCTAGCTAGCTAACGAGTTTATGGTCACTGGATATTTTTTCTGAGGTAAATGTGACGTTACATGACGCTGTTTACAAGCGTTTTACTGACGTCTTTCCACGGTTGAAACACTGATTGAGCGATTCCATGTGAAAGATACGGATTTCGATAAGTTGTACTCTAACACACTTTCAGATGCTCGTTCATGTTTATTTCGCGCTGTAACTGGTATTATTAAGGCGGAAGAGGAGATCATGTGCGCGCCGCGCTGCTGCTTCTCTCGAGCTGAGCTGAGCCAGAGCGATCTCACGCCACCGCGTCAATACACTATTTATGTTTTTGAATTTCGTAAGAAAATGGACCTATCTGAGACCTATCTGAAATCTGAGACTTTGCTTCATATCAATAGTAACAAAGCACAAAAATTATTGCGATTTATTGGATGGGATGCGCGCTACAATGTTCCATTCATTCATCAACTGAAAACAGCATAGCCCAACGGTTCGTAAAAATGAGAATCGATTAAAATCGAGAAATCAATATTTTTTACCTAGCCCTAGTTCAAGTAGCCTAAATTTTTTCAAGTTTCCTAGTCGTCTGTTTTCTTGCGTTTATTTAGCTGATGCTGCTGATTGCCGTATTCTCTGGTGCTCAGGTGACAGGTCGCAATTTATTTCAATCACACAGCACGGAGCATTTTAGTCCTACAGGAATATCTGAACCACAGCCAATCAGAGGCAAAGACCCGCCCAATCTCTATCTCTGATTGGTGTAGACCACGATATGATCCAACCATGCGTGCAAGGAGAACCAGAGCCATAGAGAGAGGAGAACAAAAGACTCGTTTGTGGAGAGGCAGCGGATGCGATCATGCGAGAACGTTAGGTGCACTGGTGCGACCTAGGAAAAATTGTCGTCGCACCCTTACAAATTTTGGTCGCACTCTAGAGCCCTGACAACAATTAAGAAAATATTTGAGGATGGCGTATTTAACGCCAACGGATCGCCAGGTAGGCTGTGCTTTTTTTTCTTTTTTTTTTTTTTTACAAAGGCTACATGTTCATTTTAAATTTTAGTTGTTGTTGTTCTTTGTTTTACATACTCTGAACTGTACCACAAATGCTTTGTACAGGCCTTGCCAGTAATGGAACTAAATAAAATATAAAAAAGCTAGGCTGTGTGTAGAGTTGACAGGTCAAAGTCCTAAAGTCTTCAGACAGGTACAATGGCCGTTTTTAACTTAATTTTTGCAAAGAAATGTAGTGTTTCAAAACTGCAGGATGTTTCACTTAGAGCTGCCTTAGCATATTAACATCATAAGCCAAGTAATCATGTTTAACACCAATTACCAGTGTGCACATTAAAATTCTCATGTAGGCTAGCTTAAAAAAGAGGAATTTAATTATTTGTATATGTCCAGAGTTCAGATAGCTTTACTGCTTGAAAGTCCTTGTAAAGTTTTAAATAAACTGTTGTCTTCCCCTGTATGAGTGAGCATCAGTAGCGTGAGTCGCGTTGGAGTGACGTTAACTCTCCTCTTTGATTGATTGGCTAGAGGAGGAGCTGTCAATCTAGAACTAGTGGACCAATGATGACGCTTAAGCCCGCCCGAATTTACATGAAACTCGAAATGCAACATTTGGAAGAGCAAGCGCAGAACACAGAAAGAAGAGCGAAAAACATGAACATAAGTTTAAGTTTCGTGCAAAAGATTTTTTTATGTGTTTAAAGTTTTTATTCATGCTTGTTATTTTTTGATTCACGCTTATTATATTTTGATCCGTGACCACGTTGTTTGCTATTCTTATAATTTTGCATTCTTTTTTTTTCAGTTTGTTCAATACATTTTTACATGTCTTTTTACATTTTTGAATCACGCTTATTATTTTTTTATCCGTGGCCGCAATACATTTGGCGGGATTTTGATCCCATAGAATTGTTACAAGTTGTTCATAGTACAGTAGAAAATGTCTGCAGTATGTATCAACTGCTGTATTGATACATGTCGATGTATTCCTCAGACACCATTGTCATTGCTGCGGAGAATAAAAAGAAAAGAACTGACAACAAGAGTATTTGTGTGCGTCATCATTTTGGAGTTTGCAGCGGTTGTTAAAGACGACAATCCTTACACAAACTAGATGAGGCTCTGGTCAAAACGATTGCTTGTGACTTTCAGCCATTTTCTATAGTGGAGGATTTAAGGGATATTCTTCTGGATCCATCATACAGCCTACCTAGCAGAAAAACACTTACAAAAACTGTAATGCCTAGACTGTGTGACAAGTTAAGAGCTGACATAATGGACAAAATCAAGAGTGCATCTGCTGTATGTCTTACAACTGGACCTCTGTGACTACCTCAAGTTACTTGGCCGTGACTTGCCATTTCATAGAGGATTTTCAGATTACCTATCTCCTGAACTGCTTCGTCTTGACAGACAGACACACTGCTGCTCACCGGGCAAGTGAGCTGCCCAGGGTTACAAATGAATGGGGCGTGGGTAACAAAATTGTTGCTTGTGTCAAAGACAATGCAGCCACATTGTTTCAGCCCAGAGAGACCTCCTCCACTGGGATCACAGACCTTGTTTTGCAGATTTGCTGAACCTTATTGTAAAAGCTGCACTGAAAGAGGTCCAAGCAATATTACAAAAGGTCAAGACAACAGTTGAGCTCTTCCGTAGAAGCACAGTTGCTTCAGATAAGCTGAAAGCCACACAAAAACAGATGGGTCAAGAGCAGCTGCGCTTAAAACTGGATGTGGCCGCATGGTGGAATTCAACATTTTACATGTTGAAAATATTGATTGAAATCAAAGAGCCAATCATCTCCACCCTGGCTCTCACTAACCACCAACCTTGTCGCCAGAGGAATGGGAAATTGCCAGAGAAATCGTGGATATTATTCATCCATTTGAGGAGGTCACCACCGAAGTGAGTGCAGAATAGTAAGTGTTTTTTATTATTTTTTTATTTTATATTTGTGATTAACATTCATATTAAAACCACATTTTAAACTCTATATCTCTTAATGATGCATGTTTTCCTGTAACCTTATTTTTAACAGAAAAGTATGTGTAATATTGATTTTGGCTTTGTTATATGTACAGTATTGAAACAATTGTATATTTTTGTAGGTTTGTGACTGCCTCCAAAATCATTTTGATGACAAGAGGTCTTCAGAGGATTGTTGCCCGGTATCAAAGGAATCCTTCCAGCTTTGAACCTGTTAAAAAACTAGTGGACACCCTGATGTCAGAAAGGACTAGAAGGTTTGGCAGAGTGAAGCTCGTTGAGAAGCTTGCTGATGCAACTTGCTTGGATCCAAGGTTCAAAAAGCAAGCCTTTGTCAACCACCAGGCAGCAGAAGAGACAGTGAAGAGGGTTACAGAAGCTGCTGAGTGAAGAGGAGAATCCTCCAGGTTCTGGTGCGACTCCCAGTGCAGAGGCCGTGATTTGGGAAGACTTTGATGAGAGGGTAGTGAGCTTGAGGCCTTCTGCTACCACGTCAGATGCTATGGTGGAGATGCGGAGCCACTCTTACCCCGCACATCAGACCCTATGGCATGGTGGAGGACACGTTCACCTGTTTACAAAAGCCTTTCTGAGGTCATGAAGGCTAGACTTTGCATTGTGGCCACATCGCTGCCATCCAAACAAGTTTTTAATAAGACTGGACAGATTATCTCAGACAGAAGAAACAGGCTCAGCCCATCCAAGGTCCAAGAGATTGTTTTTTTAATGCAAACATGCCTTAAAGCAGGCCCTAAAAATATAGCCACAGTGTGTTATAAGTATCACCATTATGCTCAGTTTAGTTTCATTATTATGAACTTTAAGTTTGTTTTCATTCTCATCATGTGCTCCTTTGTTTAGTTTTCCCGCTCCTCATTATTAGTTCATTTGTGCCAGCTGTGTTCTATTAATCATCCTCGTTTGTGTTTGCTATATAAGTTGATCCCTCACATTCATTCTCTGTTTGGTCTACGTTGCTTTAGGGGGCTTTCACACTGGCAGTTTAGTTCGGAACGAGGCACGGTTCGCATGAAAAATCGCTAATGTGAACGCCGTCATGCGGACCCAGATGCGCACTGGGGTACCGAACCCGAGACTACCTGGAGGGGGTGGTCTGAGTTCGGTTGCTCCCGAACCGTACCGCGGTTCGCGTGAATGTAAAAGCAACACAGACTCAGGTGCGCACTAGTTCAGGAAGTAAAGTAACCTGCGCATGCGTTTTAGCTTATTGTGATGTATTCAGCTAAATAAAACACTTGTAAGGGATGATAGTGTTGATGATTTACCTTGGGTACGAGCGAGAGTGAGCCTGCAGTGTATTCGTGCATTGCGCGTGGAATCAGGGCAACAAATTTGGAAATCCGCTGTCTCCTCAAAAGAGTCCGTTTGCAAGCAGCAGAAGCCCACCTTATGTGACACACGCACAGTAAACCTGTATTGTTCACTCAACTGCGCATAATAGCAGCGAATTAATATAAAACACAATATTGACCCGCGTTCTGTTTTCTACGCAAACGCATCAGGGTTCGATAGAATCAAGTTGAGTGTGAAACCAGACCAACACTGCGGGGGGCGCCGGGAACAAACGCGCTCGGGCCGCAGCAAACGAGCCCAGTGTAAAAGCCCCCTTAGTGTGTGTTGCCCTGCCTGTTTGTTTAGTCGTTGTGTCTTCATCATTAAAACTTTGTGTTGGAACTGAATCTTTATCTTCTTGCCAGTGTTGCCAGATTGGAAATATCCAAATATCGTACCAGAATCACAAAATTATCGTATTTGGAAGAAAATTATCGTACACTAGTCAAACGGACAGAAAACAGCTTAGACAAGTGAGGTTGACTGGATTGTTGACGGGGGGGATGGGGGGTTCATGACGCAGGGTCTCTCGCTCTCTCCCTCTCTACCGTGCTCTCTCACCTTCACTTTCTCCTCACAATCATGACGTAGATCCACAGTAGATCAATGAGTATTAACCGAGAAATGACCTCCGATTGAAGTGTCACAAAATTCTGAAATTATCGTACATTATGGGATTTTTTTCATTATTGATCGTACATCGTACAGAGGTAAAAATTATCATACAAATACGATAATTATCGTACATCTGGCAACACTGCTTCTTGCCGTCTTGCAACCACCTGTGACAATAATATTTTTTTATTATTATTTATTTGTAAAGCCTGGCTTGTGCAATATTGCTTTTAGGCTTTATATTGTGATTTTAAGTTATATGGTTATGGTTTTTATGCTCTGTGGCTTTATAGTGTCCTTTTAATTTTTGGATAGTTATCCAATTTGTTTTAAAGCTTTGTTGGCAAAAAAACAAAAACAATTCAAGATTGTGTACAGTGTTGTAATAAGCTATGTTACAAATGCATAGGTTCCATATAGGTTTATTAAATAACTGCACATTGAAGTTATATTGTTATACTTGGCTTCTGTGTCTTTTCAGTTAAAAAAACAATTGTTTTTCAAACTAAAAACAAGTGACTCAAAATGATGCATGAATCCAAAATACATAACACTAGCCCACATTTTCTATTTTTATTCAGTGATAAAACAAATGACAAAAAATCATATAACAAGGGGATATAGCCTATCATTAGAGAAAAATAAATTGCAGCTGATCCAAAATTAGTAATAGTCAAGTCAATATATTTCCCATAGTCTATTTGTATGATATGAAGATTAGAATCCACTCTCAATCTTTGCTTTATCAAAGTGATTTCCTCCATCATATGGGAAAAGTTTAAAGCATTAACCAACTTTTTAATACCACATTCGATGTAATAGAAAATAACCATAACAGAAATTCACAAATATATTAATACATTTTAAAAAAAGATACAATTTGAGAACAGAAACGCATCACGAGAGGTGAACTAATCCTTTCTGTTTCCGGTACAGAACATGGGATGTTGCGCATGTGTGGTCAAGACAAAATGAACAAATCAGTCTCTGAGACGACTCGTTGTTCCCGAGTCAATTACAGATTTGTTCGTTCATGAACGACACATCACTAGAACACGCCAGACTGAGTGGCAGAAGAGACTGCTGCATTACTGGATTTAATAGGGGAAAGTGCGAAAACGTGAGTAAAATAAACGATTATCAGTTTAAACGGACTCGATAGTGTTCCTTACAATTGACCAAAGATCCAGTGATCCATGGATATTGACATGCAGCAGGAATCGTGTTTCCTGACATGTGCCTGATTTCAACACCAGGGAAATAAAGCAAATGTCCCTCTCAACGCTTTAAATACAATAATGGTAGTTCTATTTTGTCAGTGTTTATTTAAAAACATCCAATTATGCAGAATATTAGATGATAAATATTTATTTGATGACAATACAATATATAGGGTATGATTTTACCCCTAAATTCAGCACAACATGATACTGTAAATCCACGTTTCGCTGCCTGGATCTAGTTGTTTCTGTGAATTGCAGTGATCCATTTGCTTCTCTTTTCTGTAGCTGTCTAGCCTGACTTCGTCATACTCATATTCTAGTCAGAATGTGAGTCTGATACTGCTCCATAGGGCTTTGATTATGAGGCGTGTCTTAACCGAACCAGGAAAAAAAAAAACCTCTGCACTCAATTGGATAGACCTACAACCAATCAGAGCAACGCAGTAAGTGTATTTTTATGAGCTACGCAAATTGAACTCATCTACACGCACGCTGGAAGAAGTAGTAAAAAATAATGAGTGTTGCTTCTTTTACTTGGTCCTCCATGAGTGCGACCAAAGGAGAAACCACAACGACCACAGGGTTTTCATTGCGTCCCATCTTCTTAGCGACCATCGGAGCCAGCTGATAAAATAAACTTTTGCCGAATCCCGTAGTAAGGACGGCAAACACATCTTTCCGATCGACAAATGCCTTGATTGCAGTTCTCTGTTCGTCTTTTAAAATGAATGCGCTGACGATTTCTTTTATAACAGACGCGATAGCGGAATCTACACATCTCAGTTCTCCAGCTGCAGTCATCTCTGAGGGAAACCAGTTCAACCCAAGCGCTCTTTGATAACGTGATGATTACGTAAATGCAGATCATCTGTCCATCATCGTATAAAGCCCGCTCTGGCAATTTGATTGGCCCGACTAATTCTGAACCGATCATAATTACTCCTCAATGGATCGAGTCCAGACCGAACTTCCCGACCAAAAAATGTTGTGGGCGGGGTTCGGGCTGGCATCCAGGCTAGTAGCTTTCGGCAGTCTGTAAAAACCTCAGATTTCTTGTCAAATTTAGTTGTTGTAGGATTTGCCTGAAAAAAAGCTAGGAAATAATTTTTCTCAGATATTGCTTGTAGATTTGACAAATAATTACAAAAGCAAAACAAAAAAACAACATTGAATTAAATGTGATATTTTAAAGTTTAAGACTGAAATGTTATTTTCTTGTGTAACCGGCCCAATTCTGACCACTGTTACGATCTGCGTTGTGTTTAATTGACAGAAGACACGGGACACTGGAACTGCTTCTGACGGAGGGTTTATTATCATGGAGCCATGTAGATGGTACTGGATAGATTAAAGAGGATACAGCAATGAGACAAGTTTTCTCTGTGATTTTATCACCTCTCCTCAGCGTGCTCAAATTAGTCTCAACAACCATCACAAGGATAATAATAACATATCAAAAATACAATGCATGAAAACATGTTGCAAACATTAAGTGCAAAATGAATTGTCACAAGTATTTATCATAGCCTACAATATAATCTCTTGCAGCTAATTTTAAATCAATCATGAATTAGAAAAGAAACAAATTAATACAAAATGAATACATAGGAAGATTGAAAGATATAAACCATACCTGGATAGATTAAAGAGGATACAGTAATGAGAAAAGTTTTCTCTGTGATTTTATCACCTGCACAGATTAAAGGCCAGTTATATTAATCAATCAGTTAAAATCACCACGCTCTGTTGACGCACACACATACTCAAACTGCTGTACTCAGTAATAAAACTATCAAATCCTATCCATCCATTCATAAAACACTTCCTAGGACATGTTTAACAGTCTTAACAATAATATTACTGCATATTATGAACTTAGTCAAACTTCTGAGAACTTTTATGCCTATATTGGAACAGCACCTCTAACTGCTTACCTCTCCTCAGCGTGCTCAAATTAGTCCGAGCCGAGGACGCAGCGTGAGCTGAACGATAATGACGTCAGTACAAATAAATCAAAATTTATTTCCCAAATTGACACTAACGATGTTCAAATCTAAATTATAGCGTTTTCTTAAACAAATTAGTATAAAGTAAATAAATAAAAATGTGACAGGAAGGATAAGTGAAATACATTCATTTACATTGTGAATATTTAGCCTACTCATGAATATTAACATCCGTCACACTTGCAAAAATATTTGGTAACACTTTACAATAATGTCTAATTTCTTAACATTAGTTAACGCGTTAACTATAAATTAACAACAAGAAAAATATCTTTACAGCATTTATTAATCTTTGATAATGTTAGATAAAAAAAAAAATCATTTTAGTTCACGGAGCATTAACTAATGTTTACAGATACAACTTTTGATATAAAAAATTTAGTAAATGTTGAGATTAACAAACAGCATATAATTATGGTTCATTGTTAACTAATGTAGGTAATTAATGTTAACAAATGAAACCTTGTTATAAAGTGTTACCAAGTTTTCTAATCAATTTAGCTTTATTTACAACTTCAAAGCATTTTTTTTTTTACAGTGTTGAGTCCTCTTTCACTTTATGCCCAGAAGGGATAATTCTTGCTCCTGGATTTTCAGTTCTATATCACTGAGTGTACTCATTTTCCAGCTTGATTTTGAGGTTGTGGCGTATCTACCAACACATTTATTTGTCCTATGGAAGACAACACTCCATGGGATCCTGTGAATCAGGCAAGAGGTGGCAGTTGAAGGGCCAGTTCAGGTTGATCAGTTTAAGAGCTTGACTGCATTGCTGCTCAGCTGTGGAACAGATGGACTGGCATGGCTGCAGAACTCCACTCTGAGGGCTACAATGGGGCAAAAACATACCGCACACTAGCCGCCGAAAAGATTCAAAACAGGCAAGCTCCTTCAGCACCTGCAATAATATCAGAACAAATTTCTTAAATAAAAATGTAAATTGTATTGTTGATCAAGATAACTCTCTTGACTCATTGAGAACTTGCTGTCTCACCCTGTACTTGTGCAGAATAGAAGCAGCCTCTCTCTGATCAGAAACAGTCAGCCAGATGTTTGGAAAGGATGTAAGATTATAGCTTAGACCTCTGCACATTTCAACCCGGATGGGCTCACAAGATGAAGCTGAGAAGAAAAAAACAAAATAAGAATGTGATTCTTCAATAAAAGTGACTTTTGACTACTAGAAAGGTAACTTTTTATCATGATATTTCAGTTCAAGGCTTTGCTTCAGCTATATGGTCAAGTACAGTATGTTTGACATTAAATACATCTTTAAATAATATCACATACTACAGTAAAATGGGAAACAACACGGTTACACATTTATTTAATATATTTTCTAACAATTAACTATTGTTTTGGTAACCATTAACATAAACATGATTAATGCTGTTTTAAAATTTTGATCATTCTACATCATATCTTATGCATATACGAATTGAAAAGCTACCTTTTTTCTAAAGTAATTGTTAAATACTGTAGATCAATCCAAACAAAATATGAACATTTTAATATATCATTTTAAAATATAGCTAATTTTTAATAAAAGAAAATTATGCGAATAGGTGCAGCAACTCTATTAAAGTCACCATGAAATCAAAATTGACAATTCTTATTTTTTTTTACAGAATGTTGCTGTTTTTTATAAATTATTTAAAGCTGCAGTCCGAAGTTTTCCCTCTTTGTCGCCATCTCTGTTTGAAATCTGCTATTGCAATTATTCGCGGAATAATCAACTTTACGTGAGTTGTGCCTCGACACGGCACAGCGCGGATGAATCCAATGTTTGAGTAGAATATGCAGTTGTCAGTCTCTGCGCCAGTGTGGATCCTGGCATTCAGAATCATAGATTCTACTTTTTGGAAGTATGACCAACATAATAATTTTCACCGGAAAATGTAATCTGAACAAGTAAGTAACATCAACTTTTGTTCTGGTTCTGACATTGCAGTAAATCGCGGTGATTAAATCTAACAATCGCTTATCATATCACGTCAAACCGCGCATATTATACTTTGTTCTCAAATTGTTAATGTTCAAGATCAGCATTGCGTGACTACATTTAATGCCCTTCCGATATTATCCTTGTTTTCGCATGGGTCCGGTTGCAGTCTCTTTTTTTCTGTAGCCACTCCGAAGTCTTTTGCATTTTACAGCAGGTGAATCTCTAGTTGTCACTGGTGATCATCGTTTGAACATTTCTGGATCCGCCATCAAGTGCTGTGAGAAAAGGCTATAAATCTCCACCTCCAGCATCCTCACATGCAATATAGCTTATACTAGCCGAGACTCTTCTTTATGTGTACAGATGTGACGTACCACTGGAATTAAAAACATTATAACAAGCTTACCATTTTGAATCGAGCTAAGGCAAGCAGAGAGTTTTGAACACTGGCTGGATATGTATTTGCTCAAAAAATTATTTTGGATCATTTTTAACCCAAAAAAGCTACGGACTGCAGCTTTAACCATGTACATCATTATTTTTTTTTAAATTCATCCTTTGTCAAAAACTTTAACCTCCCCTCCAAACAGTTTCTCTTCACATGTTTTCCACAACTGACAGCAAACTGGCATTCAGATCGATTGATCGATTGCAGCTTCGGAGGGCTACCTGCCCGGTCAAGAGACCGCTCTGGGCAGCTTGTACCTCCCCGTTGGCAACATGGCCTCCCTCCGGGGAATACAGTCCGCGTCGACCTCAGTAGACTCGGATGTCCTGTCTGAAACAAATATCCGCAGTGGTGGCTATGAGCACGTCGGGAGTTTCGGAAAGTCGGGGGGCTTGGTGACACCCCCCACTTAGTTTTTGAGCCGACCTTCGCCCCGCGCTTTCCTGCACAGAAAGCATCCTTTCCTGGTTACGGCCTCGATCCAGCGGCCACCCCCCTTCTGCCCGACCAGAGAAGGGTTCCGCACGCGCCCTATGAGTGACAGCGCCGTTCTCAAGCCCCGGGTCCAAACGGACCAAGACCCATGTGCAGGAAGCCAGCACGTGACGGTTCTCCTTCCCGGGGCTTACCTGATTGATCCTGCCTGTAGCATATGCTTGTCTCAAAGATGCAGGTCTGAGTGCACACGGTCGGTACAGTGAACCTGCGAATGGCTCATTAAATCAGTTATGGTTCCTTTGATCGGTCCACCCGCTACTTGGATAACTGTGGCAATTCCAGAGCTAATACATGCAAACGAGCGCTGCCCTGGCAGCTTTGATTACTCTAGATAACCTTGAGTTGATCGCGCACCCTCCGCAGAGGCGACGACTCGTTCGAATGTCTGCCCTATCAACTTTCGATGGAGCATTCGGCGCCTACCATGGTGACCACGGGTAACAGGGAACCAGTGTTCGATTCCGGAGAGGGAGAGCCTGAAAAATGGCTGCTAGTAATTCAAGCTCCAATAGCCTATACTAAAGTTTCTGCAGTTAAAAAGCTCATAGTTGGACCTCTTGAGCTGTCCCCGACCCCTGCCTCACGGCGCCCTTAGCTGGGTGTGTGGTCCTCGGGGCCCGAAACGTTAACTTTGAAAAAATTAGAGTGTTCAAAGCAGGCCACCCGTCGCCGCTAAATACCGCAGCTAGGAATAATGGAATAGGACTCTGTTTCTATTTTGTGGGTTTCTGGAACCCGGGGCCAAGATTGAGAGGTACGGCCAGGGTCATTCGTATTGCGCCTCTTAGTGTGAGTAAATGATGACTTTAATTTTTGGATGAACTATACCTTTAACTGTTTTTTTTTTTTATTAAAGTGGAATAAGACATTTTTCTTTTAATGAAATAATACTCTAAACAAGGAACTAAAACTGCCAGTAGGTGGTGGTAAATGTCTAAATGAGTCATTAGTTCATTCGATTCATTCAAATGGCTGATTCATGCAGGAATGAAGTAAATAGGTGTAATTGACTTGAAGCGGTGCTGTGCAGACTGATCGGTGTGTGACATCAAAGTACCGTGAAAGTGATTCAAAAGCATACAGAGCCGTCAGCTCTCTAATCACTCACGTGGTACTTTGATGTCACACACTGATCGGTCTGCGCAGCACCGCTTCAAGTCGAACAAGCCTGATGGCTCTCTTTATAAATGGGCCATTGAATCATTGGTTCACCCGACTGATTCAGTCAAAACACGAATTCAATCAGAAACACTGTTGTTTTGCTTGGCACAGTCATTCTGCTATGGCTTTATAGGTAACCAAAACAGACAATATTGTGTCTAAATTAATTTCTTATGTATTGATCTGTTGTATAAAATCAGTATCACATTTGCACTCGGTGTTGTTTGGAACAAAAACTAACAAGAAATGGAAGCTCTAGCGTTAAGTTCTGCCAGGAAGACTCAATTGCTACGTCACTTATTACCTTCTCATCTATCCAATCGTGTCTAAGACTTGTGGTATAAAAGACCAGTACTTACACATGTCTGAGTTCGCAGATGCTGACGCTTTCATGCACCTCCATCCTCCCCACCACCACCAGGATGGTCCCTTCCCCTCCATCCTCCCCACCACCACCAGGATGGCCCCTTCCTATACCTCACGGGGGGTCGGCTGCGCCCCTGCCTTCGTCTTCAGGCAGGAAATGCAGAGTCCGGACCCTCGGATTGCGAGCTATGGACGGGGCCTACGCCAAAGAACTTTATTGCTTGCTGGGCTATCAATAAATGTATTTATTGTTACAGTATTTATTCTCCCGAGTCTTTCTGGTAGAACTATCATACGACATAAATATGAGACAACAACTCATACAGGGATACTTTTTGTCCCAATATCTTGCATTTTTTAGGCATATTTAGGTGCATCATGTTCGTCACCATCAACTGTATGAAATGTCACATGACCTACGTAGGTCTAGGTCTGGGGCAGTTGCATTAAATGTATTAAAATTGTAAGGCATTATTGTTTTTACCCCAACTAATTTATTAAATGCATTGAATCGACAGCCCTAATATATATATTTTCTCACTGAAAGGAGGGTAGGTAGAGTTAATGCAGTCGTGCTCATCTGCTCCATCTGCACAGTCATTCCATCCATCACACAGCCAATCCTGGTGAAGACACTCCCCAGTGCCACAGGCAAACTGTGTTGGACTGCATGTTCCTTAAAGCAGAAAGACATGATGCAGTGCAGCTTTACAAACTGACAAACTTTACAAACATAGAGGTTCACAAAATGTTGACAAAATTGTAAATTGACAAAAGTTGTGGAGTCATGTGGTACTCACTTTCTGAAAGTGATATGGCCTTAAATGATGCATAAAAACCACTGTCAGCAACACCGTCATCTGCCACAAACACAACAGTCATCACAGGTCCAGAAGAGGTAAGATCGGGAGGCAGTGCTGAGCCACAATACCTGCATAGAATGATAGTGGTGCATAGTATTTTGAAGTGAAGAATTAATTATAAAAATGCAGAAAGGACTGTGTGATGGTTAGGATTATTATGTTAGAAATACTGTGACTTCTGTGTTAAGTGTTGGTTAGGATTATTATGTTAGAAATACTGTGACTTCTGTGTTAAGTGTAAGTAAGACCTGTGGTGTGTTGAGGAATGGGAGTTTATGTACAACAGGGTAACACTTTAGAATAGGTCCATCATTAATGAATAACTACACAGGAACAAATGAGTAACGCACTATTAACATTCTACTATTAGCTACTATTAAAGGGGTCATATAATGCCATTTTTGTACAAGCTAGTATGATTCTTTAGGGTCTAAATTAAAAGTTTGTAATATACTTTAATTACAAATTCTCATTAGTATTGTAAGAAAACACTAATTTTACCTGGTCAAAAACAGCTCTGTTTTCAGCACGCCGTTTCAGTGCATATGACTTTAAATGATCATGAGCTTTGCTCACCCCGCCTCTCTGTTCTGTGCGTACACCGTTTGTAACACAATAACCATAACGCGTTGTTCATTATAAACGGGGGATTATGAATTATATTGAGAACATCATAAAAAACATGCCGTAATGTACCCTAAGTGTAAACCTTAGACGCATTCATTGTGAAGCGTGCAGCTAGCGATTTGCAAAGATTAATATAAATATTAATATAAAGTTTAATAAAACGTTACACTCACTTCAGTTGTTCTAGAGGTTCAGCAGGAACACGAATATCTGGTACCGATCCTTTTTTCAGGAGCAGCTTCTTAGCAAAACCAGCTTTATACTGACCCTCGTTTATAAAGCAGTCTGCTGAGAAATGATTTGCGCAAACATGAAAGCATTGGCGTTGCTCGTGGGGAATATTCCCTTCGAAAACAAAACTCAGCCACTGCGTCTTCAGCGGTTCGGATTTAGGAACATTAAAATGACTGTTTTCGATATTACACCCAAGAACAGAACACCACAATCGCTTAGACGCCATTCTGCTCATAGACAGTGCTCCAGCATATCAACAATGACCGCGCCGGTCCGCGCAGACTATGATTGACAGCTCCCTCATGAGTGAGGGCGGGTCTGTGTTGAAACGTTGCTGTCAATCAACAATCGTGGGAGGGGCTTCCGAGCGTGTGACGTCACAAGGTCGAACGGCTTGAGTTGAGACAGGGGAAAACATATAAGGAGATTAAAACAAAAACACTGGATGGATTTTTATCATTTTATGATGGTTGTGTACAGGCACTGCCAACAAACATTTCAGTACAATCAACTTGCAAAAGTGCATGTACCATTATATGACCCCTTTAACTAACAAGAAACTGCTTAACAAATTAGTAAGCAATAGCACTCAGTCGGATAAGGTAATTCACTATTCGCTAATCAGTAACTGGGTCATTGACGAATAAGGTATTTAAAAGTAAAAAAATATAATGGAGATCTAACTAATTTTGAAACCATTTTTTTTGTTTACCTAGGTGTTAACAATAAGATTATGTGGTTTGTACAATCAATTAACACTGCTTTTGTCATTTTTTACAGGACTGTCAAAATTTGTAACCAAAAAAAGTCATTCAGTAACCATGAATATATTTAAAATTATTAATTTGCAGATACTTATTCATGAACAAACCTGATAAGACATTGATGATGAGATGGTGTGTAACACAGAAGAAATATAAAATAACATTTTCACTGATCTCGTAAATGTATTAATTATGTATTAACACTAAACCCTCCAACATATTCAAGTAAAACATTGCACAGGGAAAGGGGAAATGTAGAAAAAAAAGCCTTATCTGCTTTATATTTGTATTATTGTGGTTCCTTTAGTTATTAAAAACAATATTATTCAATTTAAATATTTAATATATCGGTTATACCGAATGACTATGTCCGCTGCCCTTGACATTATGAATATTTAAGACAATAAACAGACACAAATAGCTTCAAAACAGCTTCAAAACAAATTTTATTGTTAATATAAAGGGACACTAAACCCATTTGCATTAAGCATTGTATCGTTAGAAACCCAGTCATATTTTTGAATGGTCGTGTATTATTCCCTCATTTTTCCCTGAGACGGGAGAAATAAGAATTTCAGTGTTGCAGTTCCTGCTTATAATGATGTAAAAATCGTAATTTTGCATCATTCTAAGCAGGAAGTCCCATATCTTGGTAGAGGGGTGTATGGTGTGTTCTATTATTTATCCGTCTCGGAGATACGAATCGGAAGACAGACGTTGCCTAGCAACACGCCCCCTTTCCTCGGATTTCTCCTCTCGGACGTCGGACAACCGTGAGGACACCGAGCAAGAATTCCGTTTCGGAATTCAAGATGGCTGCGCCCTGTGTGAATTGTAAGTGAATTGTTTTCATTGCTTTTGAACCGCTTTGGTATTTTAAATGACGAATATAATCACTCGTATTACTGCGTCCCCTGTAGGTATGGAAATCGGTTGTTGTGAGTGCAATTACTAACGTTGCTAACAGAAGATTAACATGAAAAACATTAAATAAAGTGAACACCTGAACACATTTTCATTATTAAATAAAGTGAACACCTGAACATTGCAGGTGAAGCACATACTTATTTTGGAGCGCCTGGTACTTGGCCAGTGCTACCATTACAACAGCTTTCCGGGTGGCGTCCATTTTTTTCTCCGACTCGGACGCGCAAAACATAATAGAACGCTTGAAGTGTGGACGTGACGTCATATCGAGGTCCGAGTCGGTTCGTTGGCTATAATAGAACGCACAATGAGACTACAAACACCTTATTTTCCCAGGGGGTGGGACCCACTCACGCTACAGACCTATTACAGGTCAGTGGGTGGGACTTCACTTTCTGAAACTAAAAACAATATCCTCCATCTTGTTTGGAAGCTAAGCTAACAGGCGCTGTGGAGCCAGATGTAAAGTTATAGATGTATATGTAGCTAATCAATATGATATGGAAGAAGAGGATTTCTGAAGTCTGATGGTCGAATCAGATGTTCGTGGCTACTTTTACGAAATTTATTTTACATTTCGACTACATGTATGACCCACTTTCAATAAAGATGAATGTTCCCACAGGTGAAATGCTCCTTTAATATAATAGGCTATTAATGTAAAAAGTACTTCAAACATTAAAACATTTTATTTATATTGGAATGAACATATTACCATATCTCGTATTGCAGATTATATTAATTAAAACATTGAAGCATTTAATTTAATTGTCCTTGGAACAAGTGTTTAAATTGTTAAACGATGAGCTGCTAGGATATATATTCATGAAAAACAACGTCAAACATTTACCCTCTGGGGTCGGCAATCACGCCGGCGTGATCTGCTCGCTTTTTTTCTTATCAGTGCAAAACATACTCAAAATACTCTGTTCATTTTGATCTTACATATAAGTGTTACACATCATTCAAAACTGTTAAATGTCTTCTTTTATTTGTGTACACATAATAAAAACAAAATGTTGTTTTTCGTAAAATAAAGAAAATAAACATGATGCGCGTTCTCCCGTCTCTCTCAATGTGAAGTTCATTCTGAAACGCGACAGAAAATGACCTATAACTCAGCGAATGCTTGTCACTGTGACATGAAACATGTCTTTACGAAGCTTGACGTCTCCATTTTTGAATGATGCAAAAAATGATGTAAATCATATCAAAAACAAATATTCTCTATGTAATTTGTATGAAAGCAACGTCATGTACAGTTTCTCCAGCCCGAGCTGATTAGCGCTAATGTGACCACGCCCACACGCGGGCAAGAACTGTTCACATGCAAATGATCCACGCGGAGGAACGCATAGCTGTTACCGCCCACATCACCTCACTGAATCAGCGAGTTCAGTCCTGCTCTGCTTTTCATCAAGTTGTTTGTGCCGTGCGGTTTACCTGATTTACCTCAGAAGAATTAGAAGAACACGATTTGATTGAGAGCGATTTTTTTTGAGGTAAAACACTAAAAGAAGCATGTTTTTGTTGCATGAACTTTACATTGTAGATACTAGTTAAACTGGTGCCAGACTAAAATGTACGTTATGAAATGTGATTGTAAAAACATGAAGCCTAATGCGTTCGATAATTAAACACAGCACAATATAAAAGTAGGCTCGTATGAGTGTTTATTCATGGTGAATATTATAATGTTTAGACCTGTGTTTACTGTTAAATACTGTGTTTGTGGATATCTGCTCACACGTATAATATGGTAAGAATAATGTTTCATAGTTTGGAGCGACTCGATCGCTTCAGTAAATGTCCTCTGCACGCGCTGTTAGTTTGAAAAGATAAACGCACCAAACTTCATGTTTTTATTCCAATCTCATTTCATAACGTCGTAACGTATGGAAACGTTTGAAGTAACATATGATAATCCATATATTTTTCTCTAGTGTAGTACTGAAGTGTTCCCTTTTAACGATTTATAGGCTGCCTGCTATCTAGGCTATTGTTAATATTTTATATAGCCCCCCCCTACACATATATACATGCAAGGCACAACAAACTTGGTGTTCATATATATATATATATATATATATATATATATATATATATATTAGGGGTGGC
The DNA here is from genome assembly GCF_029890125.1 of Rhinichthys klamathensis goyatoka. NCBI lineage: Eukaryota > Metazoa > Chordata > Actinopteri > Cypriniformes > Leuciscidae > Rhinichthys > Rhinichthys klamathensis. The sequence continues at coordinate 1,756,047 of NW_026606747.1, forward strand.
ACGGTACATGAAAAAACATCCGAACCGTTCGGTTCGCTTGTCTCGGTTCGGAGCGTGTGTGCGTCTCACGGTTCAACGCATGCGCAATGTAGCCTCGTGCCCGTATGTGACCTCAGACGTGTGTTTCCTTTTCGCGCGAAATAAGACGTGTGTGGACATACATATGAGGCTTGTTCGACTTGAACCGGTGCTGCACAGAGCGATCGGTGAATGCCATCAAGTACCGCGAGCGCGAAGGCTCCGTATGCTTTTCAATCACTCTCGCGGTACTTTGATGTCATTACCGATCGCTCTGTGCAGCGCCGGTTCAAGTCGAACACGCCAGTAAAAGTGGAGTATGGAGTGCTGCAGGTCACGTCACGCGGAGAAGTGGCAAGTGGGAGAGATAAGGAAGGCTAACTGGAGTTGGAGGATGCGCCAGCGTCGTATAAGTCCAGTGTGTGGGAACATTTTTGGATTTCATGTTATGATATTTAAATATATAGCAGCTACAGTGGCACTTTAAGTTTAGATAAGAACTCCAGTCATATGTTTCCAAATACTGCACTTTAATTTCAAGTGAAAAAAGTGTATCCTCACTCTCAGGGAATAGAAGCATTGTTGATACTGTTTTTGTGTTGAGGTTGAACTTATGTTTCACTTTATGATTATGGCCTTTTCTATTGCTATAGCCTAATTATAGGCAATTATGTTTCATGTATTTTGACTTATTTAAAAGACAGAATTTTAAGAGTTCCTCTCTTTTTCTTTTAAAAGATAAGATTTTTGTAAGAGCTACACTTAAGTTGGTAGTTTAATAAATGCAAGTTAATTTTTAATCTTTGTGTGCTAAAAATGCACATAAGTTCCTGTAGAGATAGTGATACACATTCTACTTTTTTTGCCAAATAAACGAAAAGCATGTCATCAATGTCTTCTCTCTTGCTGTCTCAAAATCTCACCTAGCTTTTCTTGGAGATGGTCCCAATAATGTGCTTAAAGTCAAGTCAAATTCAGTTTGTGCATGATTGCATGATATAACATTTTTGTTAATACTGTATCCTAAATTGTGGATAATTAAAGGTTCTCTAAGCGATCTTGTGTGACGTCACTTCTTGTTGACGTTCGAACTATTGTCAAACAAAACGGAGGCTAGCTAGACCCTCCCTCCTCCTCATCCGCACACTAACCCCCCAAACCACACCCCCAAACCTTTCTTGTTGGTCATTGGCTGGAACAGTTTGTTATGTTTCGGGGAGCGGGTCGCTGCAGTTTGTTTTTGGTGCTGTTTGTGAAGCATGGGCTGTCTGCAGAGATCGCGTTTCTTTACAGTGTGTTCAGGGGACAGGCAGCCAGCGGTTAGTGAGGAGATGTTTGCTGTATGTGACAAAAAATGTTTTGGCCTAAAAAACGCGTGACATCGCTTAGAGCACCTTTAAGCTATATATCATATGCTGAAGTACATTTCTGGAGTGTTAAAGATTAAAAGAAAAAATAACAACAAGAACCTTACAGAACCGAAAACCGTGACCCTAAAACCGTGATACAAACCGAACCGTGGGTTTTGTGAACCGTGCCACCCCTAATATATATATATATGTGTGTGTGTGTGTGTGTGTGTGTGTGTGTGTTTATGTATTTAGTAAATTTCATAATTTTAACCAGACAAATCTAAAATGTATTCCCAAAATCGTGCAGCCCTATAGTTTATCTTGATATCAGCATGTTCACAGGTGTGTTTTTTTTTCTAAAAAAATATTTTTAAAGGGACCAGATGCCACTGATGAGTCCTGCTGACTTAAACATTCACATGAGTCTCTGTACATGAACATGGTAAAGTGACAAATCAAACACCTTGGAGATGACAGGTATGTAGCCTACTATGTTTTTGGAATGGCACAAAGGTGTGTGACTGACCAAGTCTCTGTCTTTAGATCAGTGTGTTTACTAATGTGCTTTTTTGTCATTTGTTGTGTATCTTTGGATTATGTTGTGTTGTAAATAAATACAAACAATCTAAAAGCCATTCTTTTTAAAGTCTCTCCTCATTCTTTGTGCAAGGCTCCTCATAATGATATCGTCTTTCTCAGGTGTGAAACACTAAATATTAATGGGTGGTTAACGCCTCCCCGCATAAAGCTTTCTTACACAAAACATGTCTTACAAATTTATACAATACAATATATTGTCTTATCTGAATGAGTAGTCAGGATGATTTTCACATAGTTTTGAAGCAAATATTCTAGGCTATGTGATACAATTTTCAAAAGTATTGTGAAGAAATAATTAGTATGGGTTTCATGACCTTATTTCAGTGACAATGTTTTTTGTTTTTTCACAAACCACGCATAAACGTCATTATCTCAAAACTAAAAACTTTTACATACATGCTGCTGACATATTACTGTTGCAGAGTTTGTGCTGAATACAGTGTAATCAGACTCTAGCCATGAAAATGTCACAAGTATCAGAAAAAAGCATAAATGTCAGAGCATGTCAGAACACCTCCAGGACCCAGAAAACACCTCAGACTCCAGAGGGTTAAGACATTTCATTTTTATTGGAACAAACATTACATACAACTCGTATTATTAATTATATTAAAGTGATTAAAACATTGAATCATTTAATGGTTCTTAGAACAAGTGCTACAACGATGAGCTACTATGCATTCATGAAAGCCATCCAGTCTCTGGAGCATAATCTAGAGGACCGTGAAAGCTCATCATCAATCACCTTGAGGACCTGGCCTACAAAGGGATGGTCATCATAAGAAACAATGACAAACTTTCCCCTCTGTTCACCAAGGTGGTCCTTGTGCTGATCTTCGGCTAAGGCCTGTTTTTCCTTTCCTGGGGCATTTTTGAAATCAACTTCCCGAGGGCTATAACACATGCACAGGAGGGGTCTGCTGCAAAAGCAGGAAACTTCACGATGATGTATTTTCCCAGCTTCTCTGGAGGTTATTTGGTGCAATTTCATTGTACCTTTAACGGCGGGGAGATAAAAGGGTAATGCCTCATCATACTTGCCACTGTCCTCAATCCAGAAGAATTTTACCTTTGAGCCACTGGCATTGAGCACACTGAAGAGCTCTTTTGGGGTCTGGATGTCTTGCCCACGGTGAACATAAGCATCGGCACATCGCTTCACAGCCTCACCAACACCAGCAGTCGCCATTCATTGTTTACATGCACACCTTCTGTTTCAATCTAACTGAATTCATTCCATTGGTAAATCTGAATGTAGTGTTTACATGAACGCTAAACAAGTGATCGGTTGTGATCGGTGATCGGAACAAGTGGTGCGTTTTAACATTGCTAAGAAAATTCCCGCTCCTCCGTGAGAGATACCAGAGCGGTGCGTCTCACAGGTGTCGCTCATCGGTAATCACGCCACCGGCCTCGCGCCGTTCTCCCGCGGCCCTCACTCGTCCTGCTCGCCACAGTAAACATGATGAATGGCGACTGTAGAACGCTAAAGCCGAATCCCGGACATTTTGGGCGATCTCGAAACACTTTTTTTGGGCAGACTCATCACGGAGACTCACTAGTAGCCTAGACTTGTTGTTTAACTACTGCGTTCTGTTACCGGTAGACGTGGCCTCCTAGGCAGCGAAGCAAGTGCATTCTAGGAGTTGTTGTCTTTCATCCACATAAGGCAAAAATACATTTTCTGGCTTTTCTCAGTCTAGAAAGCTCCAAATTCAAAAATAATTTCACATTTCTTCTACATAAATGACCCATTTTAAATACACATTCATCTTTCCAGAGGTGAAGTGAAGTATACCTTTAAGGAATGGGATTGTGCTGGTGAGGTAGAAGTTTTTCTTGTTCCGGTATTGTGTGACAGGACTATCGCTTATAACATGTAGTTTAGCAATGGTAGTGTTTAGCTCTCTGATATCTTTTAAAACTGGCTCCAAGTGGGCCCATACTGCTCTCTCGTTGTGTCGGAGGGAATCGTAGAGAGTGGCATAGGCCTAAATTCCATGCACTGTGTATACCACACTGGTGTGGATGGTGGCCTGCTGCCTACTACCGCCAAAGTGGAAAGCCTGCACCTCGGTGTTCAGCTTGCAGTTGAAATTTTCAGAAAAGTCTATGTGAATGGCCACTTCATCCTCCATTAAACTTTCCTTCAGTGCTCTACATTCCTCAACCTGGTGTATCCAGTTAAACTGGTGCCTGGCTAGTTATTCCAATGTGACATTGAACAACGTTTTAAGATCTTGCATTGAGCATGTCTCAGTCACTTTTACAAAGTGTGTGAATGTTTTTCCATCCACAGACACAGCTTCCTTCTTCCACTGCTCATAGGCCAGGATCACTTCCTCTACCTCAGGTACATAAAATTTTTGTTGTGGTCACACACTATAGCAGACAGGAGCTCTGAAATGTTTGATGTTTGGAGCATCTTCTTCTGATTAATTTTTTTTTCATGGTCAAAGCATGCACAAGTGTTGGTTTCCCTGGGTTTTGCCTCTGTTACCCAAAAAGGGCAGTACCTTGCAAACTGTCTGTAAGACCGAGGCATGTGTCCAATCTCTTGGTATTTAGCATGTAGCTCAACCAGTGGATTTGTTAGCACACGTCGTTGTCTTTTTTGCTTTTTCTTTGTAACTGTATCCTTCTTGCCAGGTTCTCATCCCGGCAGAGAAATGCCTTCACATTGGCTTTTCTTTGAAAAGCTAATTTTTTGGCAACCCTGGTGTTGAATTTCTTATCACGGGTAGTTTATTCGTAAATCACCTTCAGTTGTATTTATGAATAACTCTTACAGTGTTAAAATGTACTCTGTGAGTAATGTACAGATTTCACACTTTCGAAAGTGTTATTTTAACTCAAGTGGAGGGTCGTTTTTTTAAGTCATACGTTTTTGTATTATTACATTGTGTGTGTGTGTGACAAGTAACAAGGATGAAATAAACAAATAGAAAAGTTTTATTTATGAAATGTGGTTTTTGACAAGAATATCTTTTCAGTAATAAAAGCATTTAGCTAACAAACATTTAATAAAATCTGGTATAAATTCATAAACTTTGCTCTTCTGACAAATCAGAAACAAGTGCATATAAAATGGTATAAAAACTGTAAAATATCAATTTTAAAAACAATGACTTTGGTTCAAAGGATGTTTGTAACTCATAAACTTGAGGTTATCCGTCATGACAAACATTCTTAAAGGAACACGCCGACTTTTTGGGACTTTAGCTTATTCACCGTATCCCCCAGAGTTAGATAAGTCCACACGTACCCTTTTCATCTCTGTGCGTCCCGTAACTCTGTCTGACTCACCCACCGTTAACCTAGCTTAGCACAAAGACTGGATGTAAATGGCTCCAGCTAGCATACTGCTCCCAATAAGTGACAAAATAACGTAAACACTCCGCCCAAGTAGCAGTGCTTCGCCTTCTGAAAATATAGTTCCCAGTACGCATACGTTTAAAATACGGCCTGTGTCTCATATGACCTTGTTATTTGTACACACTGTGACTATACAAATCACAACATATAAATAGGAAAATGTTGGCGTTATTTTGTCACTTATTGGGAGCAGTAGGCTAGCTGGAGCCATTTACTTCCAGTCTTTGTGCTAAGCTAGGCTAATGGTGGGTGCGTCAGATAGAGTTACAGCACGCACGGAGATAAAAAGGATATGTGTGGACTTATCTAACTCTGGGGGATACAGTGAATAAGCTTAAGTCCCAAAAAGTCAGCGTGTTCCTTTAAGCTTTCTTTCTTTACTAAGCAACATGCCCAAAAGAAACAAAAAGCAGTCGGGTATCAATTCAATTGACCGAATTTGTAAAAATATTCATGGAAAAACGGTTTTAATGGTTTTAGCCTGTGTGCTCCACAACAAATTAGACATAGTTAAATATGACTAAAGATCTTCATGCACAAAACAATGCACTGGAACAGTAAACAAATATGGTTCTTCAAAACCATATGATGCTTGCAAATCAAATGGTCTGAAAAAAGGAAGATCCTCTACTCTTGACAGACCAAAAATACTCTGTTCTCTTACATGGTAAGCATGAAGATGCTCGACGAAACCAACAGTTTCAAAGTCTTTAGTGACCAAAATATTTTGGTCATCCATCAGAACAATTTCAGTTATTTTACTGAAAAAAGGTAGGTCATTTTCCATTCTAGTGCAAACCAGTAGGTCATGACGATACTCAGTTCCAGAATGTCTTAACCATGAAGCCACTGTGATCTTATCACTATCCGAAAAATGTGGGTACCTTTCAAGAATAGTGTCACGGTATGGCAAATCCTCAACATCTAGAGTTTTCAAAGGCCCATATTCAACATTTCTAACAGGTAAACTTTCCCAATGATAAGCAATTGCATGCTGGTGTTTTAATGCAAGAGACTTTGTGATGGTTTTAAAGTTTTTTTATACTGTTTTTAAAAAACTTGAGTTTAGCTTCGAAACGCATTGACCATACATGTACTAATGGACCAATCTTACGTATGCAACGTGGATAATATAACATGTAATGGTGTTTTGGAATCAAATTCTTATGTGGATATAACTCTTTAAAGAGACTATGATGCTCTACAATAAGGTGTTTCAGATAGTGGGTCATACCTTCTGTTATTACAGGAGAAAACACTATGTCAATGATCTGCAATGACAAAAGTAGTAAATGCCAGTGTTTGTTTTCCTCATCAACAAGGTCTCCAAATATCAGAGGAATATTTTGAATTAAACAGAATGTCTGAATGGCCTTTAGTCCAATACCGTTCCCTGCCTGCTCTAGGTTTACTCTCTAGTAGGCCGTTTTTTTCTTTCCAAGTAGCCATAATTGAAAGAATAGATTCTGTTACATATGTCTTGTCTTGATATAACACCAGAAAGATATTCAAGAAGTAACTTTATCTCGTACTGTCCGACACCCTCAAGGATATCATGCATTATATCAGGAGCGTAATTGTCACAAATATGAAAATATTCCAAGTCGTTTAGCAGACATGTGCGTTTAACCCCAAAAGACGCAGTAATGTTAGGGTCAGCAAACAAATCTGCATAGTGCTGTTCTTGCAAAGCTTTGTTTCGTAATACAACATTAGTGTTGTCTTCACTGAAAGTAGACTGTGATGTTTTCTACTAAACAGAATCGACAGAAGTAATGGGCACTGAAAAACTCCCTGACCCCAAGAAGTGTGTGCATTCCTTAATTGTCCCCTGTAACCTGGGCAATTGTGCCAAACAAGGGCTCTTTGGAGAAAGGAATTTGAATTCCTGAACTTTCAAGGACTTTCAAATCTTCAACAAGGGGCCGCAAAATTGCATCAAAGTCTTAACATCCTGTGCATGGAATAATGAGAGTAAATTAATATTCATTAAACTTGAATTCATTTTTGGTGGAAAATTCCTGAGAATGAAATGGCTCCAATTTTGTGAATGCCTTGCTTGGAGCCCAGTGGATTAGCAGGTTCAAAGTCATCATAATATAACTGTATCTGAAGTGCATTTTGTTGTTTACTGAAAAGCGGGTGGTTTTTAAAATAACTTCCATCACAAAAATCATAATAGACAGTTGTACTCCCACTTGGTTTTGACATATGTTTACATATATCTGCATTCCTAAAAATAAACTGTAAGGTGTCCAACAGGGGAATGAAAATAAATGTGTCAGTTACAGGGACTTGATCATATGTCCGCGTCACCCGATTCAATCTACTGTCAAATCTTACCCCTAACTTGATCTCTAGAGGGTCAACAACAGCCCATTTATCTTTGAAGTATTTTTTCCATTTGTGTTCTGAACTTATATTTGTGAATGGATTATCCAGGTTATTAAAACAGTCCTCTATTTTGGATGCTGTTGCAAAATCATCTGCAGGAAGTAAATTCATTACATCACTTTTGATATTAGAATTTCATGGACCAGTTCTTCCATATCCGATACTACAGAAGTTACAACACTGGTTGCTATTCCACTATTTTGCAATCTAGCGATAATAGATGCACACATTTCTTGAGTGTCAGTCACCCTCCCTTTATCACTGAGTGATGTCTCTAGTAGTTCATTGTGATCATTTAAATCTGACGGTTCATCAATTTCATTTTCAATCTCTGTTTGGTCTGTTTCAAACTCTGGTGGCAGCTAACGTTAGCCTTGTAGACAAAAGAGTGATTTCTCTGATGTTTGCGCTGTTCTGGATTAGTGGGAGTGGCTTGCGGAGCTGTGCAATGTGGTGCATTGTGGGAGTTGTTGTCTTACATACAAATGCGCCCTAAAGTTATTTTCTGTCTTTTCTCGGTCAAGAGGGCACCAAATTCAAAAATTATTTTACATTTCGACTACATATATGACCCACTTTCAATAAAGATTAATGTTGAAATGGGTGAAGTGCACCTTTAAATAATCCACAAAGGAGAAATCCACAATATAAATGCTTTGCTTTGCTTCAGTATAAATATTTAAAAAACAAAAAAGTTTACAAAAATTGAAAAAACAACAACAACAGACAACACTTAACACTGACATGCTGCCATCTTGGATTCAACCAGTTACTACTACATATGGTATTATAATAATACTTGTAATAATAACTAGATAAAGTTCGTCAAGACAAACTTTGAAGTTGGCTTGAGAGAGCCGGACCAGAAATTTCGTTTTAAGGTTTCTGAGTGGTTGCAAGGGTGTTACTATGTGGTTGCTAGGGTATTCAGGGTGGTTGCTAGGGTGTTGCTAAGGTATTTGGGGTGGTTGCTAGGGTATTGCTATGTGGTTTCTAGGGTACTCTGCTTGGTTGCTAAGGAGTGGCTTGGCAGCTGTTAATAATGCTACTCCAAAGGCTGCTTGCCAGTATGAATATAAACCAACCCCAATGCCTCTGACATTCGGATTTGAAGATATCCCTCTCTGTTTTGGTTGCTAGGGTTCTCTTAATGGTTGCTAGGGCGTGGCTTGATAGCTTCACAAAGATCCTGAGAGACTGATTGGTTGCCTGAGTAAAATGAGCCCACCTCCTTGTCTCTATGACAATCAGTGTTGTTTTTGGCAGCCCTTTTAGTTTTAGTCTTAGTCTTTTGGACGAAAATGCTTTTTAGTTTTAGTCAAGTTTTAGTCGACGAAAACAAAAAAAGGTTTTAGTCGCCGAAAAAGCAAAAAGATTTTAATCAAGTTTTAGTCAATTTTAGTAAAAAAAAAAAAAAAAAAAATTGTCTTTAAAAAATAGAGAAAATAAAATGCGGCTGTGTCAAAATTGGTATCAAGTTCAAAAATAGAAAATAAATAAAAGTGCCACTTTGCAATCTGTTAAAAAAAGAAAAGCATAGAAATCCATTTGGCAAGACAGGTTCCTGCATTAGTGGCTGCAATGAGCCTGTTTTGAATTGCACAATTTCTCAAAAGTCATGCTCAATGTTCAGCTGAGATCTGTACTTTGTTTTCAGTAAAACTGAAATAGCTGAAAAGCCCATCTCACAGAGATATGATGTGGCAAAGGGAAGAAGAATGCACACAGCTCTCTGCCTTTAGCCTACTTAAAAACGTGATATATATATAAATATATATATATATATATATATATATTTTTTTTTTTTTTTAAATAGATAAAATAGACATAACATACTGTGTTTGATATGGGATTAAATTGATGGCTAGTGTATGGGCAGTGTATAAGATATAAACTAATGATAATTACTTTAATATTCCTTTGTTTCCGATCAGAGCATGTGAGCGGAGAGCGCATTTCTGAATATTCCTCGGCTCGCTCATTCAGCTCAGGGTCGCGCGCTCAACACAGAATGGCCAGCTGGTTCGAGAATATGTGGGATAAGAGCTGCCTCCGACTAAAGTTTTTATTCTAGTCGACTAGTAGTTGTTCATTTAAGCCATTAGTGGACAAATCGCCCCTTTATATTAATTTAATTACTTATATTGAGCGTTATAGCCGCACTCAAGCGCACGACCGCACGCATAAAGCTTGCAACAAAGAACCGGCAAAATAATGATTATGAATGTTTAAAAAAATAGCAAGGAGACATTTAATTGTTTATTAATAAACTGGTGTTTTCGGTGTCGCTGCAAAGATGAATTTGACGATGCGGACTCGCCATGAGCAAATAAAGATAAAAAGGCATAAAACTGAATATTTCCTCCCGTTTTGGAGGAGACCTGTCACGCCAGTGGGGCGCGCCCCACACTTTGAGAACCGCTGGATTTTACTGAAACTGAAAGTAGCCTAGATGTCCATAAATCATCTCGTCGTTTCCGACCACCAAGCCCGTTATTGGCTTCGCCGCCATGGTCCTTCGAAGATGTGTGGTGAGTGACTAGCCGCAGCCGCAGGTGTGTTGTTGTGTGGAATCTGGTGCGCGCGCGGCATGGGTACCCAAAACAATGATAGGAAGCGGCAGCATTGCTGATACTTTTTTAGCTCAAAGCAGACAGATTTCACGCAAAATAGGCAGAAATGACCTGCATTGCGAACGTCAGACTTATAGTCATTTTCGTTCCGTCTCGTCTTGTCAACGAAAACTCGAAAACGTCTCGTCATGTTTTAGTCACCTTAGAGCCATTTTAGCTAGTCATCGTCGCGTTATCGTCATAAAAAAAAAGTGCGTCAACGAAATCATTTTGTTATCGTCATCGTTGACGAAAACAACATTGATGACAATCTGCTGCAAAGATATCCTTCTGGGCCTTTTATAATGGCAGTCTATGTAAACAGTTGCTAGGGTGCTCCAAATGGTTGCTAGGGTGTGGCTTAATAGCTTCATGATGATCTTGAAAGACTGATTCATTGCCTGAGTAAAATGAGCCCACCCCCGGCCCCGGTCTCTATGACACTGCTGCAAAGTCATGTTCAATACAAAATCCCTATGCAATTTACCATAGTAGGATAAACATGCACAATCCAGGTTTTATGGGCATTCCCTTCACCATAGTATGTCTATGGGGTACTTTCGGGCACCTGTATTATTGAATAATATAAATAATAAAAACAAATGATAACTTTCTCTTCTTTTGGTGAGCATCTGTTCTTTTTTAACAGGATCAGCATTGATCCTTGCCCAGTAGTGAGCTGCTTTTTCCTTATTTGATAAAGGCATCTGCAAAGGTAAAATTCAGTCAAATTTATGTAATAATATACTCTGCACATTTTATATTAATACAATGTTGTATTTATTCATTCCAGATATGTACAAATATGACCAACATACATTGCTGTCATTCGGTACAACCAGTAGGTCATTCTGTATAACCCAAATTTCGGTTTAGCCGAATTATACTTTTGGTTATACCGAATGACAAAATCTTCATTAAATGCTAACAGGCTGATATCTAGCTAGTTCGTAAGCTAGCTATCTAGCAAAAGGACAATCAAACATTTTATATTTAGTACAAGTTTTTTAAATATTTCAACATTATCCATGTTTTATAGAGGTTGTACCGAATGACCTAATATTTTGTGACATGCGTGTAAGTGACAAGCAAGTGAAAACATGAATTTTTCTAATAATTAAGAGAGAGTTACTTACTTTGCTTCACAACTGTGTGGTCCTTTGCAGGTGTCTGAATTATGTTACATCCTGTCACATGATATCAGGGGCGGAGTGGCAATCGGGAGAGTCGGGAGCTTCCCCGGTGGAAGCAATTATACATTGCAAGTTCTTAGCAACACCATCCAGCGGCCCGCTGCTCAACCCGTAGATAAATGCATCGAACCGCTGATTTTGTCTGAGTTCTTGAATGGTCTTGTGGCAGATCTTTTGCCAAGCGTGTCAGAGGTTACGGGTTCTAATCCGCACTCACATCGTTTTTTTTCCTCTCTCATCAAAACCGAATATGTTCATCATTGGTTACAGTCTATATCAAGCAGGGACACGTTTGTGTGCATTTTATTTTGTGATCTCACCAGAACGAATAGAGAGTCTCCGCAACGGCAATAGATTGAAGAGCGCGTCCGAGTGAAGACTGTGCGCGAGCCACAAGAGAACAACTGTATCCATGGCACTGATAGCAGCGAAAACGAGCGCTCAGCTTGAGTTAAAAAACAACACATTTTAGCGTTAGATCTCTTAGTTAATAGCGAACTAAATGAATGCTCTGCTAGTTAACTGGAGATGTTTTATTTATTTGTATTAGGTGCATCCGTGCAATGTTTGAAAACGTGGTGGGGGACAATATCGATCCTGAGAAAAGTGGTGGGGACATCTCCCACCCGCAAATCACGCCTTTCAAGAAGAAGAAAAAAATCTAAGATGGCATAAGGGATATATACTATCCAAGAAAAGCTCATTATTGTTTATCATTTACATTATTAACATGTTAACTATGTATATGTCCCTAACAGGGTGGATATCTACCCATAATTATTATTTTCAGAGTCCCTGAGCTTGACCAATATGTATTCCTTATAGTTAAACATGTCACTATTTTGGTAGAATGCTAAAAACATGAAAATCATGTCCTTTTTTTCCCAACACTTATGAAGCCAAAATGTACAAATACTTCGTTACTTTACTTAAAGCTGCAGTCCGTATCTTTTCCTCTTGGTCATCATCTCTCTGTTCGAAATCTGTAACTGCAGTGATTCGTGGAATTATCATCTTTACGTGGGTTGTAAATCGGCATGAAACCGCGCGGATGAACACAGTGCTTTGAGGCGAGTGGTGCTGTCAGTCACCGCGCTGTGTGGATAGCCTACTGTCATACAGAATCACAGATTCACTTTTTGAAAGTTTGACCAACATAACAATTTTCATAAGAAAATGTCTTCTGAACAAGTAACATCCATTTTTGTTCTGACCAACTAAGGGGGAAAAAGCATTCGACATGATAAGCTTCGTTAGATTTAATCACCGCGATTTACAGCAACCGTGCAAATTATAGCCTACTTTGTTCTCAAATTGTTCATGTTAACAACATCAGCATTGCGTGACTAATGTTAAATTTAATGTGTTTTATGGTTACCTGTGTAGTTCAGAATTCATATTCTCCATAATAGCAAAACGAGAAAGGCACAACAAAGGAAACTCTATAACTGTGTGAATTAAGAAAACGTACTGTTACACGATTGAACTATTGAAATGTCTTACTTGTTCAGCAGAAAAAAGCCGTCTCTTCTTCCGTTTTGAACCCCTTCAAAACACGGAGTTCACGCACTTTTCAAAAGCCCCGCCGATGTTTAAATCCTTGTGTTCGCATGAGACGGTTTCTTTCTCTTTCTCTAGCCACCTTAAATCCGAAGTACGAAGTCTTTTGGGTTTTATAACTGCTGAATCTCCAGTTGACACTGATGATTGTTGTTTGGATCTTTCTGGATCCGCCATAAGTTTAATCATGTAAAGTGCTGCGAGAAAAGCCTATACATCTAAACATCTCGTCACGCGCAGTATAGCCGGCTAGCCGAAACTCCTCCTTTATGTGTACGGGTGTGACGTCATGATGCAAAGACATGCTCGAATTTCCCGCGGAAACCCACCAGTACCACTGGAATTAAAATCATTATTACAAGCTAACCGTTTTGATTCTAGCTATGGCAAGCAGATAGTTTTGACCACTGGCAGAATAAGTTTTTTTTTATATAATTATTTTGGATTATTTTTAACTTAAAAAAGTTACGGACAGCAGCTTTAAGTACATTTTTCACATATCTTTACTTTACTTAAGTAGAATCAATAGTGTATACTTATTACTTTTACTTCGTTACATTTTGCAGCAATTATTATACTTTCTACTCCACTACATTTCTACAACGTTCTGTTACATTTTCGTTACATTTTCTGATCAGTTTTCCCCTCTGCCAAAACGTCATCCTGACCGTCCGTTCGTCGTACGTTTGTCTCACCAGTGAAGTTTGGTTGCCATATCAACCCGGTCACACTAAATGCGTCTCTATAGCACGCAGTGTGTTTATCGTGCAATTTATACGCGGAAATTTGTTTTTAAGTGCATAGGATACGCATGGGTAGATTTAGTAGTGGTGTGGGGTGCGTGTGTAGCCTATTATACGTTTGGTTAGGATTAATATGGCAAGCCAAGAGGTTCAGAATTACGCCATAAATTAATCGCGTTTACAGCCAAACCCCATCAAATTAAGCTTGATGTGATGTATATTGCCTAATTGCAAGCTTGTTCAGAAATGGTGACAAAAACTTAAAAAATTACGGCTTTTCCATCATTATTGAACATGTTGTGGAAATTTTAATAGTCATTGATCCCTAACAGATATCATAAGAGAGAGAACCTATTCAATGTGTAAAATATAGATGATTCAAAGAATGTCACATGTGTGTCTCTCACTTGTAGTGAGAGAAGATTCTGTTTATGTACCTGGGGAGGCAGAAGAGGGAGACACTCCAGAGAACAGACGAACAAGGACCTCTGACCTAGATGTCAGAAGGCCATTTTGGTTCAGGGGGGCTTATTGGGCCAACTAGTGACGTCTATGGAAAACTACTGGGAGGAAGGCTCTGAGGGGAAGAAGGCCTTGAAACTAAGATAAAAGCTAGTTCAGTCTGTCTGGGGGTGTGTCACTCTTCTGCACAGGGTAACAACTGTGTATTAGACTGCTCCTATTCTTGCAAGAATAAATACTTCTATTTTATATAATTTGACTATGAGTGTCTCTTACGCAGTGATGTTTGTTTGAGATGAATTTTTGCCACAACAGTTTTGGTGTCAGAAGTGATATTCCTTGGACGTGCCTCCTGGACCTGAGATCGGACGGTGTTTGGCCACCTGGGCTAAGTAAGTTCCAGCTCTACCTCGTAAACTTGAGAGAGAGGGGCCGACCGATATCAGGGCCGGGAGAATCGACCACTGGAACCTAAAGAACCCGCAGGTGGCAACAGAAGCATCTCTGGTAAGAGACAGTTCAATTTATTTTCTTTTGGGTAAGTTAATTAAATTCAGTTTAATTGGGGAAAGAGTGATATTGAACCATATTGGCTGAGGGCTGTTTCTGTGGTACGTAATCTGAGATTAATTGAGATCTATATATAGATCAAGAGGTTTCAAACAGATACGAGAGAAAATATCTGAGATTAATTGAGGTCTGTGACAGAACAAGAAATTTCAAGCAGATAAATAATCTGGGATTAAGTGAGAACTGTAACAGATCAAGAGATTTCAAACAGATAGGTACCCTGAAAATTAGTTGTTCCACCACGGAGCAAATTGTTTTTAGGTGCTGAGGCTAATTAGGGGGAACCAGAAAAGATTTTTTGGTAAACCATAATTAGGAGGGCACTAATAGTGCAACCCGACCGATTTGGGTTAAAAGAAAAATCGGGTCTGGGAGGGACGCCTTTCAGACCAAGAGAACGCGCGTTGAAGAGAAATCCACAGAGAACAGAAAACAGCCAGTATGGGGATGTCTCAAAAGCAAGCTTGCGAAATTTGATACACCGGTTTTTCTGTAGAACTAGGAAAGTATGGGGGAAAAAATGTATGTTTTAGATATTGAAAAAACTGAGAAAATACCATGATTTCCCCAGGGAGGGAACACTGAGCACAAATAGACTAAGAGTTGTTGTGGCTGCGTTCAACATGTGTGTAAAAATGTGAACAGATAATGGATGCATGACATGGGATGTCTATAGAACTTAAATTTATATGACAAGGATTGAAGTAGCAAGAAGCAATAAGCCTGTCTGTGTGAAATAGAGGGAACTGAACTGTAAGTGAGACTTGGTGGAAGAGGGAAGTGAAAAAACAAAAGGTTGAGACACGTGGGTGTGGGGATTGTAAGCAAACAATCATGTACTGGTTAGATAATGAAGGAACTGGCATGTAGGGAAAGATTGAGAAGAAATATAGTAGAAAACTATATGTGATGAAAATAAAATGTCTGACAGAATTTATAGAAGTCAAATTAACTGTTTAAATGATATGAAAAGTTTTAGAATAAAATAAGGCATTGTATGATTGACAGGGATTAACATGATATGAAGAATGTTTTAAGCAGAATGGGGAACAATTCTAGATTTTGATAAAATAATGATAATAGTAAGTTGAATCTGCAGACTAACCATGTAATGGAAGGAAAAAGGCTTCAAACCAGTTGTAATGAAAATAATGATGTACAAATTGTTACACTTTATGAAGAGTAACTGAACAGTCCGGGAAAATAAATAAATAGATAAATAAATAGAGAGACAGAAGAGAGCAAATGCTGTAAACAGCTCTGCTCTGAAGATCTCACTTTGAAGAGATTTGCAGATGATGTTTTGTAAAAGATAAGCTGGGATAACAGCAACAGTACTTGTAATTAGTGTTGTTGATGATAATACCAAATTACTAAGGTAAAGACAGAAAACAAATTCGAATATTTTGAGCATTTTCTGTGCTGCTCATGAAATTATGTTCTGCCAATAATAATGATAAAGAGTATGATTTGGCTATTGTGATTGAATCCGCCATTGGTGGATGGTCAAAGGAATACAGAGAACTGCTTATCAGTGGGTCTGTTTACATTCCTGAATGGGACACACTGCTTCAAGAGTGTGCAGTTAGTTGGAGCCGTTTGCAAGCTCACAGTGATCAAACTATAGTCAAGGACAGGTGTCTGATGCTGAAGTTGAGGCTGAAACAAATTCACTAGATGACAGGGAGTGTTTTAATGGTGGTCATCAGGACAATTTAGTAGGTAACTGTAAATGACCACCGAGAGGGGTTTTAAAAATGTGATAAAATGACAACACATTTCTGGTAATAATATTGGTTTGAAAATAGATCAGTGTTTAAATGACGACAGTGACAATTTTTGGTCTGAGAAATAAGAGATAAAAAACAAGGTCAAAAGATTGATCTTAAAGTGAATCCTTTTGAAGAAAAGATCTATAATAGTAATTTTTATAAGTGAATTGAATACAGGTTGATGCAAAATGAATGACTGCAACAAATGTGAGTTGCAAAATATAGTAAAGGTAACTAGAAGGAGAATTGTGTTTTAATTAAGCATTTTTAAAAGGGTTCAGGTAATATAGAGAGACAGATCTCAAAGATGAATTATAATAACTGCAAAAGAGGCAGTAGCCTTGTAAAAGTTAGTGTGAATCCTGATTGGAGACTGATAAACTCCTAGAAGAGAAAACTTTGAGGTCAGATATTAAGTTATGGTAATTGAGAACTTGACAACTAAAATTGAGATTGAGAAATGTGAAACGTTATTGAGAACTAGAATAATTACCATTATGTAAGAACAAATAAGCAGATGCAGTAGGCTACTGAATTAACAGTTGCTAAATGTAAAATGTGTTGAAAGGCATATGATTAAACAAACCGCTTGAAAAGTTGACCATGAAAGAACTAGAAGCTGATGTTTTGCTTTCAAAAGATAAGTTATGGGCTGTAATGAAACAGTTCGCTTATCTAAAATCTGATGTGTGCTGTGCCTGAAACAGCCAGTGCAACAGACTCAATCTGAGTGGAAAATTTGTAATGTCTAAATTCCCTGAGGTGGGCAAAAGACAAATATAAATAATATGTTTATTTGAAACCGTATGTAATTTCTGGCAAAGATGCCTTAAGCTGGGATAGAGTTAAAAGATGATAGATAAATGTTTGATGTTAGAAGTATATGAGAGAGCAGTGTACCATCCAATAGAGTCTCAGAGTCTCTCTCATTCAATGAGTCAGCTAAAAGCTGGTATCTGTGATAATGTGTAAAGCACAGTGTTTCAGTTGAAGGATCATAGACACAGAGATGTTTTAAAAATAAAACTGAATGACTTTAAAGAAGTATTTAAAACAATAATACAGATAGAGATGACATTTTGATTAGCTTATTTTAGGACCAGTAACTTCTCTGTCTCATTTAGTCTCCACCATTCAGGACCGATGGCTCCGGCTACAGATGAAGTACACTGAATGTACGGTTGTGATCTAAATTCACTGAGTATAAATCTAAGCAGCTAGGTTTCTGCTTTTAAGATGGTTAATGGATTTAAGTGATTAAATACTGTTGTTATTAATCTGTCTCCCTATGTGAACACTATTAGGCAATCGGAATGGCTCTGGTGACTCTTGAACGTGCCTTTCCTAAGCTCCAGAAAACAGCTGAGTTCTGTTGAAGAGAACTGATTGTGTGATTGGAAAGAGCGGTCACCAGTGGGCACGAGTGGCCATCTCTATGACGGGTAAGACCTTCTATTGGCCTGACAGGGGGCAACCCAAGCCAGAGTGGATCACGTAAAGTCATTGGGCATCTCCTGAATGGAGGTGTGTTATGTGAGACAGGTATGAGGGTTGAGCAGGAGCTGTGAGGCCAGCAGCGTCCTTATGGCGTTAAGGGGAGATGACGCGGTGACGAGTCACGGCATGTCTCCCCAATAAAGCAAAGCTCCTCGATATATACCACTCGCCAGAAGAAACCGCATTAGTTGTATGGCTTGTTTTTTTATTGTGACAAGCGTCTGCAAATATGCCAGGGGAAAACACCCTGATGGAGATTATAGATAAAGGGCGAACAGGAGTGGGCTTTCAAGAGCCAGCTGAGGCCATGAAGTGATTCCCATTAGTTGTTGTGGAGACAGTAATACAATTTTTTTTATGTACTGGTTGCCTTATGGGCAAGGAAAATCATAGTGTTGATTTTGAACTAATAGGTCTATGACATAGTTTTAACTCCTGAAGGTCGTTAGACATGGTGGTGGCTAAAGATGAAGACAGCTTTTGTTGATTTAAGGAAAGTCTGGATGACAAAGGTGAATGGTCAAAGGTTATTGTAATGAATACAAATTTTGACTAAGTTACAGCCTTAGGAGGCTGGTGAAAAAATTATTTGTTTATAGTGAGAGAGACTGCTTGAGCGGAGGAAGGGATGGTAACTGTGTCTGTCTTTCTGTTATTGGCCTGCTAGAGCAAGCTGAAGCAAAATAATGATAATGAAACAAAACAACCCAGCTGACTTGTCTAAAAATCAAATGAATAATGAACAGATGTAAAATTAGGTAGAAGCTACAGGAAAAATGAAAAGGTTAAAATCTTATTTAAAATTTAAACCTTTAAGCAATAATATAAAGAAAAGTGAACATTGAGAATGAGCAGTTAACATATGTGTGTCTAGTACGAGTGTGCGTGTGATAGTGACAGCACTTTATGTCTTGTATGTATTAGTTTGGGGCACTAATATTCCGCCTGAATGGTGTGTATATTGCGTCATTAACCTCTGGAATGAGTTTATCATTACAGATGGGGTAAGGCAAATGACAAATTTTAAAGAAGCTGATAATTCTGATGAAAAGACAATACAGAACATGGGACAAGCTTTAAGTTGATTGGCCATCAAGCTCTGTCTGGTAGTAATAATTTTGTCATACATAATGTAGATTTGAAGATCAGTAAATTGGAATTGTGTAGTTGTAGATCACCATCTGGCATGGGCTGAGATAAATGAAAATGTTGTAGATTTGAGGGAAACAACAAAGTGACATATTGGCTAAGTCAACATGAAATTATCAAGAGAGCCTCTCACATTTATGATTATTGTGAACAAAGGGGGAGAAATGATTGACTGACAATGACCAAGTCTGTACAGCATGACCTGACCTGATAGAAACAATTGATGACTTTGGAAATGTTTGTAGATGACTGACTTGAGAGACCAAACAACAGGCCTGAAAAGCAGGATATGCTGTGAGACTGAGGGCCATTGCCCTTCAAATACTGCGAGAAGAAGATGAGATTGTGGCTTTAAGTGAAGAATGTAATATTTTTGTTTCAGAGACAGAGAAAGATGTCTGGAGGAAATTTGTCTTAAGGACAACGTTTGGATTAGTGTTGATGGCAAACTTTATCAAAAACACTATGTTAAATGTTATGTTTAATTGATGCTCGAGTTGTGTCGTGCATCAAAAGGGGGATGGTATAACAATTGCCAAATATGGTTTATTAAGGGGTTCACATTTGCTGAATAAATGTTGGGAGAACACTAGGGGTATTTGGATAAAAGCCCTGAAAGAAGCCATTTTTCTGCCTAACAAAATTGATGTCTGTGAGTGTGCACACACCAATAACAAAGATTGTTTCAACAGGAAACGCCAGGGCATCGAAGGACACGGGAGAACAGTAGACAAAAGAAACTACGTACTTTACTATCTGACAATAACCTCGAAATTTGTTTCTCTTTACAGAGAGCATGCAGGATTGGGAGACAGAGCAAAATGTGCCCAATAAAATAATGGTTATGGATGAATTTGGCTAACTGTCCTGGCCTGGGTTATTATTGTAGCAGAAAGGTGCCACACCTGCGCAGCGCATAAATTAAAATTTTCCTTTTACAGAATGTCAGGATGGATTGCATCAAGCTGAACTGATTCTGTTTCCAAATGTATGAATATTGACTTGTTAACGTAAGCAAAGTGGATATGTGTTTTTCAGGGGAAAAGGACTGAGTGCTATTAAGTGAGCAAGAAATTATCCGGTGATAATGTTTCAGATTGTTGAATCCACAGGTCACACCAAAGGGGACGAGCGGCAAGACAAGCGGTCACTAACAAAATACTTAAGGTCTCCATTCACAGGTGACGGGAAGCAGGAAATGGTTCATTCCAGTGGGGGTGCGGTGGTGATCTCAGGAGATCAGTGTGTCACCTGGGTCCAAGCCTCTCACCTTAGACAACACCAACAGGCCACAATCATCCCATAGTCCATGGGGCGAACGAGATGATCAACACGCCTGGAGGAGGATGTGAACCAACTAATGGTTTAAGAATGTGGTTTTGTGATTATTTTGAGGATTTGATTTGATTAAATCAAAATAGGGCTTAGTATTGATATATAGTAGATCAAAAGTTACTTATTCATTAGGAAATATTTAAGGAAAATGTTTTTGGGAAGAGAAGATCTATTAATTAATGTAAATTATAGGGATAATTGTTGAAGCTTATTAAGTAGAACCACAGCATGTTTGAATTAAAAGTTAAAAGTAAAAGAAACGGAACGTTTAACAGAAGAATCTGTTTTTGTGATGATTTTGTTTGATTGAATCAAACTAGGTATTGATTTGATTGTAAATGTAGAAAATATATTGATTGTGTCCGTAATGGAAATATTAGAGTTAATATTGAACAACTGCATTGGTTAGAAGAATGGATAGAATTATAAGACTTCTCTGGTTAGATTTTGTTAAATATGGCATTAAATAGAGCTTACTAAATTGAATTAGAAGTGAACACAATATGGTTAGGAAAACCGAGGTGAAATATGGAGATGGGCGTAGATTAATGGAAAAGGCTTAATGATAGGAGTTAGGATTGTTATTCTAATAATTTTGTTATTCATGGGTGAATATGATTACAGTGACAGGTGAAACATGCTGTCTGTTCAATTGGTGAAAATGACAGTCT
Organism: Rhinichthys klamathensis goyatoka; assembly: GCF_029890125.1. Lineage (NCBI taxonomy): Eukaryota > Metazoa > Chordata > Actinopteri > Cypriniformes > Leuciscidae > Rhinichthys > Rhinichthys klamathensis. The sequence continues at coordinate 1,777,350 of NW_026606747.1, forward strand.
ATCCCAAGGATGAACAAAATTATGTGACGATACAGTTAGCGGGAGCTACAGTGAGATATGTGTTAAATGTATTTTCTGTTTGTTTTTCTTCTATTTGTTTATTTTCTGAGAAAGATTAAGGGCAAAAGATTTAAAGAAGGTTACAAGCAGCGGTCATCCGTGTTACGAGATGGCGTACAAAGATAGGGTTTGAAACTGAGTGATTTTTTATTATACTTTTATCTGTTTGTTTCCTTACTATGTTATAACTACCTTTTTCCTTACTGGCGTGACTGAGGGTCTGTTTACAGGAGCGCAGGAACAGTGATTTCTCGCTTAGCCCGGCCCAGTAAAAATGTTTACTTGCTAGCTAAAATATTACGGGGCCTTTCCCCCACAAAAACAGCCTTATGCTTCTTCATTCTAAACTTTTCTTCACAGGTTCAAGGAGAGTGATCATTTATGCAAAAATCAGAGATGAAGAGTATAAGTGTGATGATATGACTTAAAATTTGTCTTATTGTTTATTGTTATGATTATGGGTAATCAGAATGATAAAAAGCGGGAATTTGTTGTGGAAATTTTAATAGTCATTGATCCCTAACAGATATCATAAGAGAGAGAACCTATTCAATGTGTAAAATATAGATGATTCAAAGAATGTCACATGTGTGTCTCTCACTTGTAGTGAGAGAAGATTCTGTTTATGTACCTGGGGAGGCAGAAGAGGGAGACACTCCAGAGAACAGACGAACAAGGACCTCTGACCTAGATGTCAGAAGGCCATTTTGGTTCAGGGGGGCTTATTGGGCCAACTAGTGACGTCTATGGAAAACTACTGGGAGGAAGGCTCTGGGGGGAAGAAGGCCTTGAAACTAAGATAAAAGCTAGTTCAGTCTGTCTGGGGGTGTGTCACTCTTCTGCACAGGGTAACAACTGTGTATTAGACTGCTCCTATTCTTGCAAGAATAAATACTTCTATTTTATATAATTTGACTATGAGTGTCTCTTACGCAGTGATGTTTGTTTGAGATGAATTTTTGCCACAACAAACATCATAATAGGAGTATTTGGTTGAATGAGTTAGGATTAACTGTTTTATTAATCATTAGAATATAGACATTAAGAGAATAAAGTGTTATGCAAGTACTTTTACTTTTATTACTTAAAGTACATTTAAAATCAGGTACTTTTTACTTAAGTAGGGTTGTCATTGTGGTACTTCTACTTTCACTAAAGTAAATATGTCTCTTGTTATTTGTACTTTTACTTTGTACCTCCACCACTGGACCCCTGATGACGACGACTTCAATGGATCTAAAAAATTATCATAGCTAATAGACCATAGCTAATATTGTTACTGCAGAAATGCATCATCATAGTCTGTAAAAAGGATCAATTGCTGTCATTCTGACAGCGTTTAACAACTGTATAATTGCTCCAGTTCATCAAATACAACTCTCCCTGAAAAAAAGTTAATTTAGCTGCTCTATAACACAATTAAAGTCAGCTTCAAGATAATGCACATAATGTAGTTGACACAAATTCAATTAAAATATGTTAGACTATGTAGTGATGAATTTTTGAAAAAAGTTTTGAAATGTAGGGGGAAAAAAAGCAGAAAAAGCAATGAAGTATTCTTACCTCCCCAGGACAGTGTTGGGAACAGTGTCTGTACTGTCGTACACCTCCACATAGTCAAACTCACAGACATCCTGCGTTTCCAGACTGAAATTCTGAAAGCTTAGTCTAACAACTTGTCCATCTTCCACAGATATTTGCCACGTACACAACTATAAGAGAGCAGTCAAACATTAAGTGGTTGAGATAACTTAAATAAATAATATAATAGAAACAGTCATGCAACAGTAACAAATAATAGTTACCATATTTTCCGCACTATAAGGCGCACTTAAAAGCCTTTAATTTTCTCATAAAACGACAGTGCGCCTTATAATCCGGAGCGCCTTATATATGGATGGTGAACACACGTTCACCAAGACGGGGAGAAAGCGCGCCACTATCTGCCAATGGATCGTGGATGCCTGGGCTGATATATCAGTCTCAACTGTGATCTGAGCTTTCACGAAGGCAGGAATAATCTCTATATTCAGCCGGCTCATATACCCGTATTTACTTCCTGTTTTCGGCCGAAGTCCACAGTAGTGATTGTTGAGTTCGCGCGCGCGCGCGCGATCAAACCTCCTCCGTGTATTCAACATCTGATTCGGATGAACTATCTATTTGAGCTGATATTCTCAGAACACCACACAGAACCGTCATCGGCTGACAGCTGACAGTCTGAGTCTCCACTGTTGCTTAGTTACCAATGATCGCGCGCGTGCACTCGACAATCGCCTACTGTGGACTTCGACCGAAAACAGGAAGAAAATACGGGTATGTGCAGTCAGATTCACCGTGTTCACTCACATGGCTGTGCACTTGTAATGACACATTAAGGTTGTTAAGAGGCTAAAAGCAGGTTTAAAACTTGCCCCGTTTAAGTCAACAGGGTGCAAATTTTAAAAAGAGGATAACACGTGTAGGCAACACCGGTTTTTGTCGTTGTTATCTGTACTGACAGCACTCCAAATTTACAAAAAATGAGCTCAATGTTAAAATTGACCGGAGTTTTCCTTTAACGTTTGAACGTTTTGAACTGGGAGTGAACGGAGTTGTCAGAACGCTTAATAAAGTTTGACTTTATCTGACTGTTTTGTTGACATTTGTTGACATCTAGTGGATGCATAATGCAAACCCAGTCAAACGTTTGACTGCAGTATCTTATGCGCCTTATAATCCGGTGCGCCCTATATATGAAAAATGTTCTAAAATAGGTCATTCATTGAAGGTGCGCCTTATAATCCGGTGCGCCGTATAGTGCGGAAAATACGGTACTTAATAGTTGGCCCACTGAACCAATACGTTAATTGATCAGTGCACAGCAAGGTTGGCAGGACTGGTCAACACCTCCATATATAATACTTATTCCATATGCCAAGATGTTTCCCAATCATAGCAGTGGGTATTTACTTTGAAGTCTTAAAAAAGACATTGCCTTTTAAAAACTGACCCATGGTTTCACAGACAAGGTTTAAGCCTTATCCCACACTAAAATGCATGTTTGAGCTGCTTTAACTGAAAGCAACTTGCAGTGATATATGCCAGTGCCATTGTTTTGTCTCAAGATGCACACCAGTTATGTTTTCTTTTCAAAGGCATGTTTATAAAAGCTACTTAAATGCCCTAAGTGAACTAAGGCCTAATTCTGGCTTAATCTAAGACCTGTCTGTGAAACCAGGCCTGTGTGTTTTAAATCAGAGGGTCTGAAACAGGGTAGAAACTGAAAGTGCACAACAACATATCTGCATAATTCGCAGACAACAGTGGTTCAACCTTGCGTGCGTCTTCCTCTGCTTGTAGGTCATATGTCAGAACGCCAGGTCCTGCGTCATCTCGTGAACGTCAAGTCAAGTCATCTTCATTTATATAGCGCTTTTAACAATGGATTGTTTCAAAGCAGCTTTACAGAGATAAACATATAATTTAAGGTAATGTTTTGGCGTTATAGCGGTTCTTGAATAATGTTACTTCCAGCTAAAGTTAACTTTGCTTGATTCACCTCCGTCGAAATGATCAGACTTTAAACGCGAACCTGTGATTAACGCTGACGGCGTTCACATGCTCATTCAGAATTCTATAGTTATGTGCTTTTTAAAATATGTGCGCAGGTTTGTAATTCATACAACCCAGCCTAAACAAACTACTTTTCTTGCCTATAAATTTTGATACAGAATTTTGTTTTATTTTATCACTTCGGGGTACGCGAGCCAGAATTCACAGCGCTTTATCTGTAGAGTGGGAAAGGGATCCTCCATAGGGAGAGGATAGTGGATACTTCAGCACTGCATTGTCATCGGGTCCAGGCAAAGCTCCCTCGTCAGATCTGGACACTGCCTGGATCCGGCAGGCTGCGGGAAAACCTCGGGATATACAAAGACACTAATATTAGCGTAGATGCCATTCTTCTTATGATGTAGCGAGTACATCAAGATTTAAGGGAAGTGTTCCCAGTTCCGGCTGACCTAATCTATGCAGCCTAACATTGAATTTATAGAAGTCTATAATGTATTATGTGTATGCAAGGTCAAAGAGATGTGTTTTTAGTCTAGCTTTGAACTGACAGAGTGTGTCTGCTTCCCGGACAGTGGTAGGAAGACTGTTCCAAAGTTTTGGTGCTAAATAGGAAAAGGATCTACCGCCAGCAGTCGATTTAGATATTCTAGGTATTATCAACTGGCCCGAATTTTGAGATCGCAATAGACGTGAAGGACTATAATGCGTTAAGAGCTCGCTCAAGTACTGCGGAGCTAAGCCATTTAGTGCTTTGTAAGTAATCAACAATATTTTAAAATTTATACGATGTTTAAAGGTTCTCTAAGCGATCCTGGGTGACGTCACTTCTTGTTGACGTTCGAACTATTGTCAAACAAAACGGAGGCTAGCTAGACCCTCCCTCCTCCTCATCCGCACACTAACCCCCCAAACCACACCCCCAAACCCTTCTTGTCGGTCATTGGCTGGAACAGTTTGTTATGTTTTGGGGAGCGGGTCGCTGCAGTTTGTTTTTGGTGCTGTTTGTGAAGCATGGGCTGTCTACAGAGATCGCGTTTCTTTACAGTGTGTTCAGGGGACAGGCAGCCAGCGGATAGTGAGGAGATGTTTGCTGTATGTGACAAAAAATGTTTTGGCCTAAAAAACACATGACATCGCTTAGAGCACCTTTAATAGGGAGCCAATGCAGTGTTGACAGAACCGGGCTAATATGGTCATACTTCCTGGTTCTGGTAAGAACTCGAGCTGCGGCGTTTTGAACTAGCTGTAGTTTGTTTATTAAGCGTGCAGGGCGTTTGTTTATTAAACGTGCTCTTGTGAACTGAATAAAGTCGATATTCTGTTTTTTTGGCACACAAAAAGTTTTCTCGTCGCTTCATAAAATTAAGGTTGAACCACTGTAGTCACATTGACTATTTTAACAATGTCTTTCCTACCTTTTTGGGCCTTCAAAGTGTTAATTAAAAAGCTGTCAATGGAGCCCCCCTGCGCCATCGGATTTCATCTAAAATATCTTAATTTGTGTTGCGAAGATGAACGAAGGTCTTACGGGTTTGGAACGACATGAGGGTGAGTAATTAATGACAGAATTTTTGGGTGAACTATCCCTTTAAGTGGCCCTTTGAAAGTAAATGCATTGCCTGTGTATGAAATTGGGGAAGGAAGTGCCACTGCTGTGGAAGAACAAACCACAATAAGAAAGATTACAAAGAAAGAAAGATTCTATTACAAAGACCAGCAGTGCCATAACTGTACACAAAAGATCACATTTCTCAAGTGTGTAGAATTAAAGGTAAAAACACAACTGGATGTAAAAAGGCAAAGTCAGTGAGGATGAAAAAGTTTCAACAAAATAAGTGTGTTACAACAAAATAAGTGTTACAACAAAATAACTCTCACGTAGGAGCGGAAGCATAAAGGTGGAGCGACGACAGTGAAGATCGAGGGAGGAACAGGCCTGGTCTTTAGTTGTGTTTTATGTTTCATTATATGTGACAGCAGTTGTCCGTGAGGGGCTGCTGTCTTTTACCTTCGTTTTGTATTTGTTTATTTTATTATTAAATTGTGTGTTGAATGTTCGGCGGTTCCTGCTTCCTTCTTCCCACAACATCTAACTACGTTACATTGGCATTGCATATAATGACTAATAAAAAAGTGTCGCACATCACTGGCTACGTTTACATGCACAACTTTTGTTTCAATCGGACGGAATTCATTCCGATTGGTGAATCCGAACATAGTGTTTACAAAATTTGTTGACATGCACAAGTTTCCCGCTGTTTGCCCATAATAACCATTCTAAACAGCAGACTTAATATTTATCCATTTCTGGTCATAATTTGGAGACAATGAGCATATTTCCGTCATTGGTATAAGTAGCAGTGGGTGTGGTTATAGAACAAGAAATGTACATTTTACACCATGCTGATAACATTTCTTTAGTCATTTGGCAATCCTGCAGCCTGAACCCCTGTAGTAAAACCACCCTTACAATTGGTTTTTTGGTATTGGGCTACTTTTAAGTTGTTGCTGCGGCATTTTTTTCCAAGGGTTGATTTCCACCCATGTAAGTATGGTTTTGGTGCTCCAACACCCCCTAAACACCCCCCACATGTGCAAATTCAGTGGAGAATTGGGCTAGGTGTCATTTTAGTCAAAGTAAAAATTAAGAAGCAAAGGGAAAGACTACCACTCTACTACACAAATAATTGTCTTTTTTAAATGCTTTTTAACATGTCATGTTATTTAATCCAAAACATAAACAATAAATAGATTAAAATAAATAAATAGATTAAAATGTGTTTCTTTGAGCGCCTTGCGATTGCTTAGCAACGCGTCGTATCTGAACGGACTGCAAAAAAAGCGTGGTGCACCTGAAGTGACAGAGAAGTATGTGGAGAGATGAGCGGGCCTCAGCAAACTTCATTGGCTAATTTCATTGCGGACAGTTCCGGTAAAAGGAAAGGCGATGACCAACTTGAAAATAGCGAGAGAGAGAGAGAGAGAGAAAAAAAAGAGTCAAGCTTCAATTGTAAATACGATACCTCATACATTAGGTATGGAATTATGACAACAGGCGATTCCGTGGCGCCAAATCTGTTGTGTGTTATTTGTGGTGAAAAACTCGAGCAATGAAGCCATCAAAACTTCAGCGGCACTTAACCACCAAACACCCAACTCTCAAAGACAAAACGGAGGAGTTTTTCAAAAGAAAGAAACGTGAGTTGGACGCTCAGCGGAAAGTTTTGATATCCTCCTCAACATCAGTAAACGTAAGCTGGTTTTCATTCATATTTGTGAAACAGACCTTTTTAAATTTTGTTTTATTGTATCCTGGAATTTGTGTGCATTGTTTTGGATGCATATATGTTTTTTATGGATGCCCAGGAAGAACAGCTTGTCTTGTGCACAGCTACAAATATAGTAATATCATGCTCACATTAAAATAGTTTTGTTCTCATTGGTCTGGTCTGGTATTTTTGTTAAAGGTTAAAGCTCAATCTCTAATTTTATACTTTTAAAAATTATTGGCTGAAATCACTGTGTGTTTGCTATTGTATTCTGAAACTGTCTGACTGTTGAAACTGTCTCTTATTTTCATACAATTAGCCTTTGTTGTCACCTGTTGGTGAGTGAAAACAATAAGGTGCTGTTGAAGTGATTGGGTCTCATATATGAAACATTCGTAAATATACAAGTAAATATGAGAGTGATTTGCGCGTAAAGAGACCTTCCCCAAAACTCATCTCCGGATTCACAAATACTTCGTAAACGTCAGATGTGATAGTGAAATGTGTGTGTGTGTGTGTTAATGAATTCCAATCAGTCGTAAATGGGTCGCGCGTGCACGCTCATTCTCAATTACCATAAATCCCGCCCATTAAATCCGACTGACAACTATATATGGGCATCATATTATTATGACACCAAACAGAGTACATTTCAACATGTATTCTCAAAAGGAAATGAAAAAGAAAAATTTCTCAGATGCAGAAATCGAAGTTTTATTATCAGAAGTTCATTCAAAACACCACATTTTATTTTCAAGCGTAGGCTACATAGTGGCGTATCAGGTCCTAAAAAAAGGAAGCTTGCAGCATATTACAGATGCAGTTAATGGAGTTTCATCTGTTAATCAAACAGTCCCAGAAGTAAAAAGAAAAACCGTTTGTAATTACTATATATAAAATTTTTTTCAAAATGCTGTGTAAATATGTACCCGATTAAGGTGAATTAAAATGCAGCCTTAGTTATTAATGAGCAAAACGTTCGGATGTTAAACTCACTATTTACGCGTGGCTGGGAGCAGGGGTAGATTTCTTTCGTACCAACTAACATTTGGAAAATACATCAAAAAAATATGTACGGGCCACGTGATGCAGCCGGTGAGGAAAGACGTGCTTTAGTGAGCTCCTCTGACTAGCTATATTATTCATCGAAAATCCTTCATTAATCTTACTAACTGGTAGAAATTTGAGTCTATTAAGTATCTGGAAATCCATTATTGTTTATGGCAGAACACAATCCACGCCGAAAAGGACGTAAAACACGAGCAATTAGCAATACTGCCGAAACTAACGACCTCGACACGCTAACAATGGCCGAAGATGTGGAAGGTGAAATATCACTACAGACTCTGTGGAAGGAGATCAAAGCCAGCAAAGAGGACATTAGCAAAAAAATTGATCGGATGACCACTGACATTCAGGCCAAATTGACCCGTATCGAAACATCTATGACAACATTATCTGAACAGATGGGCGAGGTCGAAGCTAGAGTAAGCGCCACAGAGGACGATTTGAGAGACACTCGTTCGACAGTCAGTTGCTTGGAGAAAGATGTCTCCTACCTTAAAGAAAAAGTGCAAGATCTGGAGAACAGAAGCAGGAGATCTAACATTCGTATTGTTAACTTGCCGGAAAAATCCGAGGGAGGCAATATGGTTTCGTTTCTGGAACGCATTATTCCAGAGATCCTTGGCGCCGAAAACTTTCCATCGCCTCCGACAATTGAGAGGGCGCACAGAACGGGGAATATTTCGTCGAACAGAACGACTCCAAGGATAATCGTGGCGAAACTCCTGAACTTCAGAGAGAAGCAGAGAATCCTTCAATTGGCGAGAGAACGTAAAGAAGTATACCTTGAAAACCGGCGCATTCATTTTTTCCCTGATTTTAGCGCGGAGCTGCAAAACGATCGGAAGGCTTACACGGAGGTGAAGCGAATGTTGAGAGATCGGGAAATCGAGTATTCCTTCGTATACCCTTCCAAGCTTCGGATCCTGCACAAGGGTAAAGCTAAGATCTTCTCCACGCCATCTGAGGTTAAGAACTTTATTGATTCACAAAGCAAGGACACAGAATCTGTTACTCCTGAATGAGAATTGAGTTGCTATTCTCTAATGTCCTTCATATGAAGATCCCATGCCATGTGAGTTGAGTATCAGACTTGAATTTTCTTCTTTAATATCGCTGACAGAAGGTCATTACAAATTACATCACTCAAAGTTGATAGATTACAATGTTACCTCTGTTGTGTTGACTGTTCAGTTAGTCTAACGTTAGTATAATAAGTCCTTTGAATTTAAGTTTGTTAATTGATTCAATAAGTATAATGATAATAGAAGATACTGACAGATATACAATTTTATTTTATTTTTGGTGGTGAAGTGTTGATACGTTATATAGGTGAATATATGGCTCGTCAGTGTCAGCTACAAGTTCGGTAGCAAAGGGTTTTAATAAGGCTATCTAGTTTGCCTTTTTTTTTTTTTTTTTTTTTTTTTTTTTTTTTAAATTTTTAGCTCGGGTACCTTGTTTATTTTTCATTTCTCATGCAACAAGATATACTATATTTCACACTACGTTAATGGAGACCTACACGGTTACTTTAAAGTTCATGTCGAATGGCTAGTACTTTAAATTGTGTATCATGGAATGTCAGGGGTTTAAATAATCCAGTTAAAAGAAAGAAGGTGCTTTCATATTTGAAAAGGGTAAACACTGATATAGCTTTTATTCAGGAGACTCATCTTACAGATCAGGAACATAAAAAACTTAGGAGAGAATGGGTTGGTCAGGTCTATTACTCATCATTCTCATCTAGTGGTCGAGGTGTAGCATTATTAATTCATAAAAAAATACAATTTAACTTGATTAATACACAATCTGATAATACTGGAAGATATGTAATTGTTGAATGTGAGTTAAACAGGGAGCATATAACCTTGGTAAATGTCTATGGTCCAAACCATGATGATCCAATTTTTTTTAGTAAATTACTATTAAGATTAGCTACTGTTAAGGGCAACTGTATTTTTGGAGGTGACTTTAATCTAGTTCTAGATCCTCTTAAGGATAGATCCTCAAAAAAATCTCCTAAATCAAAAGCAGCAGCTATTTTGAGTCAAGGAATGACTGACTTGGGGCTGTATGATGTGTGGCGCAATCTCTATCCAGACCAAACTGATTACTCATTTTATTCAAATGTACATAATGTTTACTCAAGAATAGATTTCTTCTTAGCATCACAATCAATAGCTTACCAAGTGAAGGATTGCGTTTTCCTTCCTGCATCCATCTCTGACCACAACCCTGTTAAGCTTACGTGGGAACCAACAATGGCTTTACCCTACTCTAAAAACTGGAGATTTAGAACTTATATGCTGAAAGACCCAGACTTTATCCAGTTTATGACAAATCAAATTCAAATTTTTCTTAAGGCTAATGCTAATTCAGCTTCACATTCAATTATATGGGAGGCACTTAAAGCATTTATGAGAGGACATATTCTCTCATACGGGGCATATAAACAAAAAGAAAAGAGAGCTGTTTTAACAGAGTTAGAAAAAGAAATAAGATCATTGGAATTAGAACATTCATTGACTAATAATGAAGATTGTTTGACACAACTTACTCAAAAACGGGTATTATACAATAACATGTGCACCCAGAAGGTTGAGTCTATTATGGCAAGAACAAAATATCACTACTACGAATTTGGAGATAAGACTAGCAGATTATTGTCATGGCAAATTAAAAAAGAAGAATCAGATCGATATATTCACATGATACAATCAAATGACGGAAGATATATAAAGGACCCTAAAGAAATTAATATTTTATTTAAGGACTTTTATGAAACTTTGTACAAAACTGATCACGGTCAGGGAAATGTTGATGCTAAATCTTTTTTAAATAAAATACAGGTACCTAAGATTGGTGATGAGGATAATAAACTATTGAATTCAGACATAACGGAGAATGAGGTACTTAAAGCCATTAATGCTTTGGAAAATAACAAGGCCCCTGGACCAGACGGCTTCCCGATTGAGTATTTTAAGTCGTTTTCAAATATATTATTAACTCCTTTCACAAACATGATCAAAGAATCACTTGAGAGAGGCTCACTTCCACACTCTCTGGAATTGGCAACAATAACACTACTTCCTAAACCAGGGAAAGATAGGCAAAAATGTGGGTCTTATAGGCCGTTAAGTCTTCTTAATGCTGATTATAAAGTTTTGACCAAATTGCTTGCCCTAAGACTAGAAACTGTTATAACAAAAGTAATACATCCAGACCAGACAGGATTCGTTAAGAATAGACAAGGATCAGATAACATTAGAAGGCTATTACATATAATTGATATTGCTCAAAAGCAGAAATTATCAATGTTTATTCTGTCTATGGATGCCGAAAAGGCTTTTGACAGAATTGAGCCTACTTTTCTTTTTGCAACCATAGAAACTATGGGCTTTGGTTCTAAGTTCATTGGATATTTAAAAGCTATTTTTGATTCCCCTAAAGCACAAATATACACCAATGGTATTATGTCAAGCACCTTTGCATTATCTAGAGGTTGTAGGCAAGGCTGTCCTATATCTCCCTTATTATTTGCCTTGGCTGTTGAACCTCTCGCTATCGCAATAAGGTCCCATACGGTAATAAAGGGAATTAAAATTGGTTCTAATGAACACAAATTATCCCTTTATGCTGATGACCTGTTGATATACCTGACCAATCCACAATTCTCTATTCCCCCCTTGCTACGTGTTTTTGAGGAATACAGTGATATATCTGGCTATAAATTGAATTATGACAAGAGTGAAGCATTTCCTATCAATATACCAGATGAGTTAAAATATATGGTTACACCACTAACACTGTGCACTAATGGGTTTAAATATTTAGGTATTCAGATTGATTTAACACATGTCGACATGTTCAAAAAAAATTACTTCATACTTCTGGAAAGAGTGAAAGATGATATGCTAAAATGGAAAGAATTACCCTTATCATTAATTGGCAGAGTCAATGTTATAAAAATGGTAATTTTACCTAAGTATATGTATGCATTTCAGTGTCTCCCCTTGAATATCCCTAAGTCTTATTTTAAGGAACTAGATAAAGCGCTTTCTGGCTTTCTGTGGAAAGGCAAAAACCCTAGAGTCAAACTTCTTAAACTTCAAGCACCGTATAAGAAAGGTGGGCTAAACCTTCCCAATTTTAGACACTACTACCTAACTTCGCAGTTTCGGCCTATATGGGTCTGGTTACATCCCGATAAGGTTGATACTAACTGGACAGTGATAGAACAGTGGGAGATGGGTTCCATCCCACTAAAGGTAATTCCTTTTTTGGGGTCAAAAAGATGTCTGTCTAAATTCACTAAAAACCCGTTAATACTTCATACTTTTTCTGCATGGATGGAATCGCATAATCTATGCAGCCTTAGTATTGCTCCACTTAGACATTCACCCCTTTGTGAAAACCCTATTATACCTCTTGGTATTGCTGATAGTACCCTAAAAACATGGGCGAGTAAAGGTTTAAAGACACTGGACGACTTGTATGCCAATAACTCTTTAATGAGCTTTGAATTGCTATCCCAGAAATATAAAATCCCCAAACATAATTTCTTCAAATATTTGCAAGTTAGGCATTGGGTCAAAGAGATCACCCCCCAGACATTTCCTAAAATTCCAACACTGTCGCCATTTGAAAATGTTATGTTTAACAAGATTGTGTCCTCCCCAAAAGGTATTGCTTCTGTAGGATACAGCACATTAACAAATAACTTTAAACCATTTGACAACTTAATCTTGAAGCAGAGGTGGGAAAGAGATCTTGACTGTGCATATGATCTGGTGGAGTGGGAATGTGTTATGGAAAGAATGCAGACTATTTTAATATCTACCAAACATAGACAAATCCAATTTAATATTCTGCATCGAACATATTATACTCCTCAGAAACTTCACATGTTTAATACGGACATACCTGCAAAATGTCAAAGGTGTAAGAGGGCTGAAGGCGATTTACTCCACATGCTTTGGAATTGTCCTATTTTGAATGACTTTTGGGAATATATAATTGATATTTCTTCAAAGGTTATAGGTATCCCAATTAGTGTTGATCCTAGGATTTGGATATTAGGGGATACTGATTTATTAAATTCCTCTCATCATAAAAAGTATTTCACACTATTGGCAGGAACTGCGGGGAAAAAATGTATACTAGTGAACTGGAAATCGACTCATTCTCCATCAAGAAAACAATGGATCAATGAACTCATTTCATATTGCACCCCTGAGAAAATCCTTTTCAATGTTAGGAAATCACCGAAAACTTTTGGAAAAATTTGGGGATCTTTTTTGGAGCATTTACCTTCTCTTATTGCAAATTAATTGCAATCACATTCCTTACATTTTAGATTTTATATGATTAGTGCAGTGAAATAAGTGAGGTCTGAATTGCGTGTTTTTTTTTTTTTTTTTTTTTTTTTTTTTGGGGTGGGAGGGGGGGTTGTTATGTAGTCTGATTTTGTAAAAGAAAAATGTCAATTCTTATGTTATGTATATATGTTTTGTTTCATGTATCATAACTGAAAATAAAACTATATAAAAAAAAAAATTATGTACAACGCTACATATATAAAAAAAAATTTAATGAATCCGGAAATTTACGCCAGAACCACTTTACACACAATTTACACAAAAATTCGTTCTGCTCGTGTTTCATGAATGAGACCCATAGTCTTTAGTGGTTCTGGAGAGATTTGACAGGTGAAATGGACTGGTATTTTCATACAATTTGCCATTACTGCCACCTGCTAGTGAGTGCTGTGTGAGTTGCTTTTAAAGTAGACCTAATTGTATGGGAGAAAAGGGAAACATTTTGTGAACCGGTCTGAAAGTTTAAAAAGATTGGTATATTCATACAAGTAGCCTTTGTTGCCACCTAGTTCATTATTTGCAAATAAATGATAGGCTGTTACTGTTTTACACCGTGATATGTTCCGAATCCAAACGATGCATCTTAAAATTGAGGCATTAAAATTGACAACTGGTCCCTGGAATTTTTTTTATGAATATGCTGGTCCCTGGCACAAAAAAGGTTGGGAACCCATAGTATTCAGATTCAGGAACTGAATTACAGTGGTTGCAGTTAATAAAACATTTACCTGTTGATGTGGGTAAGGCTTTGGATGGTTTGGACTGGACAATGATCCTCTTTCTCCTGTTATTTTCCCTCCACATACTAAGAATCAAAAGATTGCATCCATTATGGTTTTTACTTTCAAGTGACATAAGAGACTAGAAGTATCACAGTTTATGTAATGAATTTATTATTCTAACCCTTGTGCTTCTGATTACAGTTGACTTCATCTGAGTGGTCCTGACAGTTTGGGTGGCTGTCACAGATGGAAATAGGTAGTAAGCAACGACCACCATCACACATAAACTCTTCTCTGGAGCAGCTTTCTGATTGCATGCAGAAAGAAAACTTTAGTACATAAACAGAATTTTTTTTTGTTTAAAACACACCATGTAACATATTTTTTTATCATTTGTGATCAGAGGCCATATTCACAAAACATTTTATCTTACCACTAAGAGTTCTCCTAAATAGCAGTAAAAGTTCTTAGGTAAGAGTTTTCTCTTAAACCTATTCACAAAGCTGCGGAGACCAACTTTTACTAAGGAATATAGACAAGTCTTAAACTAAGAATAAGGGCGGGGTTGACCTCGTTGCTATGGATGATGTCAACACGCTTACTAACTATGATTGGCTGATTGGTCTCTGTCAGTGATTGATTCATAGAAATATTGTAGAACTATGTATCATATTGCCATATTCAAATAAAGGTTTTAAAATATGAATGTTGCCATATTCAAATATAGATTTTAGGGCTGTCAGTTAAACGCGTTATTAATGGCGTTAACGCAAACCCATTTTAACGGCGTTCATTTTTTTACCGCGCGGTTAACGGTCTTTTTGGCCTAGCAAGCTTTGTAGTTTTTTTCACATGTTTTTGCAACAGGACGCTGCGCTATGAAACCATTCATTTCAATGGCTTGTGCCGCACGAGGACGTTTTGTTGCTTCGTCGACCAAAGCGCAAGCGGATCCAGCTAGACCGGAAACAAAACAACAGGCACGCCGCACACACTCGTTTGGGTTTGCGAGCCGGCCAAATAGTTGGTTAACGTTACGTTTTGAGTGGATGACGAGCGCGAGACGCCGAAATGGATGCCAATAAGATTCTGAATTGAAAGTTTACTTTTAAAAAGTTGCCAAATGGTTCCATTGACGAGACCAAAGTGATCTGTGTGTTTTGTCGTTGTGAACTTAGCTATCATCATCGCAGCACGTCCAGGCTGAAATACCACTTGATGATGGCCAAGCACACACACACACACACACACACACACACAGCTGATGCGAATTCTCCGCCCCCTTGTCAATATCAGGACCTCGTCAGTATTTCTTTTACCCTTTTATTGTTGGAAAGTGTGTGAGAGATTATTTGCTCCAAGTGAGAATGTTAGTGTGAAATTGAACACAGTATATGCCGATGTTATTTTCAATAAAAAACATTTGCACAAAGCAAGCCGATCCACTTCCATGTTGATAAGAGCATTACAATGTGAAAAAATAATGGGACAAATAGAAATCAAGAGACATTTAGAATAGATAAAAATGTGTGATTAATTGTGACTAATCGCAATTTAACTATGACATTAATGCGATTAATCACGATTAAATATTTTAATCGTTTGACAGCACTAATAGATTTTAAAATAAAAATGTTGCCATATTCATATAAAGATTTTAAAAAGTAGGCTAAGTTTCACCAATTAAACAAGTATATGTTCAGCTAATTGTCAGCCTCTTACATGTCTAAATCTCAATAGATTGCAAAATTCAAGTGACAAATTATGTTTTATAAACATAGTTCGGGAGGAGCACTATGTAATCAGCTCGAGAGGAGGCATATATACTGTACACAGCCGACTCACCTAGTTATCTCGACAGTTTTCTGCATCCCCCGCCACCCCGACTCCTCACTCTCAGCCCAGCCGGGGATATGGGGGAGTACTCAGTGTTTGGGATAAATTCCGAGCTCAGAGCCCTCGATCCCCTCGGACAGCACGGCTTATTTTACTCTATCTGATAATTTGTAAGTGTGAACTGTGCAAGTTGTTTCACTGGACAGTTGTTTCAACACTGGACATCAACCACACAGCATACTCTAATACCTTTTCATATACTGTCTACTTTCTATGTATAACAGTTATATCTAATAACGTATTAGGACTGTTAGACAGATCGTAAACTAATGTACACGGAGAATGCGAGCACTATGTGCTCAGCCTATGGCGTTCTCAGCGCTGTTAAAATAAATGTCAAAATGGAGAAAAAACCTTTGGAGAAACCAGGAGAACTGGCCCCCGACTGAGCCTGGTTTTGTTCTCCATTCTGTCACCTGATCGAGTTTTGGTTCCTTGCCACTGTCGCCATTAGGGGCTTTCGCACCAGGTAGTTCTAGGAACTTGACTACTCCTAACTTTTCACAGATTTAGGACTAGGTGCTGGTTTTAGAGCTAAAATGTTTTGTGAAATACTCTTAGAGCAAAAATTTAGGAATCCTAAATTTAGGACTGACACGCCCATTATTTTTAAGATTTTCTCCTAAATCGGCAAGTGTCTTTTAGCCTTAAAATGTTTTGTGAATATGGCCCCAGAATATCATATACATTTTCACTGCTTGCTGCTCTCTTATTAGGAACAGTTTCAAATGTTTTAAAGTTTAAGGTAGAAACTGAATAATTAGACTCAGATTAAATTTTCACTATTGCATATTTATTGGATATGACACATTTAAATTGTAGACAATTTCAATAGCACCACCCACAACACAGACTGCTAGATCCACAATACAGTCTACAAGAACAATCTCAAAAACATTCCAGGCACTGCATATCAATAGCATGAGTCCATGCTTTCATTTTGCGTGCTCATTATACATAAAAGTTATCTTTTACGTGCGTCTGGTATGAACATTTTACTTTTTAACTTTGATTGCTAGGCATAGCATTCCAACAGGTATAGGTCTAGATCAGGGGTGGGGAACGTTGATCCTGGAGGGCCACTGTCCTGCAGAGTTTAGCTCCAACCCTGAAAAAAACATTCAGCTGCCTGTAACTTTAGTAATCCTGAAGACCTTAATTAGCTTCAGGTGTGTTTGATTAGGGTTGGAGCTAAATTCTGCAGGAGAGTGGCCCTCCAGGATCAACGTTCCCCACCCCTGGTCTAGATGTTTGAAACTAAAACTAAAGTATTTGGGGTTATATAAAGGTTTGGGGTTAGGTGTAGGGTTAGGCCAGGTGTGTCCAATCCAGCTTCTGGATAGCTCCAACTCCAATTAAACACACCTGCAAATCAAGGTCTTACTAGGCATAATGGAGTTATATAAAGGTTTGGGGTTAGGTGTAGGGTTAGGCCAGGTGTGTCCAATCCAGCTACTGGATAGCTCCAACTCCAATTAAACACACCTACAAATCAAGGTCTTACTAGTCATAATAGAATCTTCCAGGCAGGGGTGTTGAGGCAAGTTGGAGCTAAACTCCAGGAGCAGGTTTGGACAATCTTGGGTTAGGCTAATGAAGAAAATGCATTGATATCAATTTATTTAAAATGGTATTGGTCAGGTGATTCCACAACCATTTTAAATACATATAGATTGAAAAGGCAGCCATATTTAATGGGTTGTGAAGCTCGCGCTTACATGATCATGTTTAGTACTCGTTGTGACAAATACTGCATCACTGGCGGGATCCGCTGACCGGCCACAAAAGCAAATTCCACTGCTCTGGGTTGGGATGACATATCGTAACCCGCGCCTGGGACAGGAGGCCCCTCCTCAGCGGGACGGTCCATGGAAGTACCACCAACAACTCCATTATCTCTAAAAACCATAGCTGGTTGGACCATCTCGGTGCCACCAGTAGCACTAACTCCTGTTCCTCCCCAATCTTCTGCAGTACCAGATGCAGGAGTTGCATATTTTTCATATAATTCATATTTGTGGCCCCTTGGCCAGTAGTGAGCTAATGTGTCCACTCCCAGAGGGGATTGCATCAATGAGAAAAACATCTGGCAGTGGGTGGTCTAACACGTTCCAGATCATTTAGAGCTTACTGGGATGTAGTTAAGCAGATGAAGACGGCAGAGCAGCGCTGTCACGCCTGCCAGCCGGGGTGCCTATGATAGCCACCAGAGGGCACTCCTTCCGTCTTTGTTATCTCATCATGGACTGCATTTCCCCTAAACCCATTGCCTGGGCTCATTATGCCTGATTACTTTCAGCTGTTTCTCCTTTCCCTTGTTAACTCTGCTTATACTGTATAATGCCGAGTTCAGACTGCACGATTTTCAAAATAATCGGGTCACTGTTGTTTTCACACTGCATGACTATCTGGGGTAACATTCAGTTGCTGCTGTGTTCACACTGCACGATGGACAACTTCTGCCTGGTCCGCAAACTACGTGTCACAACCAAACAAACGCGAGAAGTGATAGGAAATAACGGAAGATCACGCGTGCATGAGACCGGAGTTCTCGCGTGACACTGAATTTGTTATTAAAAATGATAGCCTACAAATTGTCTGTGCACTAATTTGTAGCGAAAATGAAAAAAAAATAATAAACAGTTTATGCAGGAAATGGTTGGGAAGACGAGGGGAGCAAGGACTGTGTTTTGCAAAGAGAGTTGGGGGTAAATAAATAATTTTGCAAATGTCCTGCTGTTGCTGCTGGTCATGCAAATGTTTGTGCTTTGTTTTTGTTTGATATAATTGTAAATATAGGCCTATCTATTAAAATACTGATATTCTGGTCTATAACTCCTCCTCCTCCTCCCTGTCTCTTGCTCTCTCATTGGCTGTCAGTCATCGCCGATGTAGTTTTCAGTCAGAACACATTCACACAGCAGGATTGTGAATCGCCGACAGGTCCAGATATTTAGCATGCCAAATATCTCACGGGCGTCGGCGACTTGCGGCGATTCTCTCAGATCGCGTCTTTGCTCATTCACACTGCGTGATTGTCACTCGCGTGAACGAGCACCGATTTGCCTGTGATTTCGGGCATTTGTCTGCGATTTCTCAAAACCTGTCGGCGAGCCAAAATCGGGGCTAAAATCGTGCAGTCTGAACTCGGCATAAGCCCTGTGTATTCACTCATTTATTGCGAAGTCTAGTGTACGGAAGTAAGCTATGCCTTGGTTGTCTTCTGCGCTGCCATGTGGATCTACAGTCCTGTCTGCTTTGGCTGTGGGAATGACAAGCGTGCAAGTGTATTTGTTTTGTTGTCCTATTTGTTTTTTAGCAGTTGTCGTTGCTAGGAAGTATTGTTTTGTTTACTGTGGTAACACGTGCTGAAGTCGTGTTTGTTCCCCTACTGTGTCACATGGATTTTCAGTTTCGCTGAGCTAGCATAGCCATATTTTTTGTTAAACAATAAGGAGTGTCCAACGGCAGGTAAAGTACTAAAACAGTGTAAACAAGTACACATTAGGAGAAGCAGAAGTCAGCAGCAGTGTGTAAGTGTATTTGTTCATTGTTTCCTTTGTCTTTAGCAGTTGTCATTGCTTGGAAACATTGTCCACCAGAAGCTTGAGGACATCCCAAAGAGGCACAAAATCACTTTTATGGACCTTAACCTTGACTGTTCCCTACTGGTGGAATGACCTGCTGGTGAAATGTACTCCACCCGAGTCTTTAGCCATTTTCAAGTATTCTTTTTTGTGAATACTTGACACAATTGTTTTCACACTTACTATTCTACTCTATTTATATTCTATTTATTTATAATTTATTTACTTTAAAAAACCTTGCTATGTGTACTTTGCAATACTAACTGGGACTTGTCACAGTACTTACATATTGTTGACCTATTGTTGGTTTGATTGCTTCTATTGTTCTCCTTATTTGTAAGTGGCTTTGGATAAAAGCATCTGCTAAATGATTGAATGAAAAGGTAAATGTAATCTTAACTCCCTATGAACTACTCCCCCACTTGATAGCAGGTTCGCTCTGCAATTCAAGTGGCCAAGGTTGTGCATAGAATTGAGAGAAGCCCCACAGGAGGAGTCTTCTCGATAGTCTGTGTAGTCAGTGAGAGCGAACACCACCATGGTGATTCATGTCAGCCACCACCGCCGTATTGTCTGTAAGAATAAGGACATGGTGATGCTGAACTTGTTGGAGGAAGTATTCCCTCACCAGTTGAACTGCTTTCAGTTCCAGTCCATTTATATGGCACGCATTCTGTGCATTTAGTATAACCACTTGTCAAAGTTCTCATTACCCACTCATTACCATGCCCGGTAGCACCTACCAAGCGTCTGCGAACTGGTCAGTTTGCCATTCTGTGACAAGGAATTGTTCGTACTGGATCGAGCTGGTGCATTGTGCTTTAATAGAAAGAAGCTTGGCGACCTGAAGCATGGCTCTGCTTATGTTGTTCAAGAGTGACTGCTTTGTGACTGATATGAGACACAGCTTGACCTCTTCAACAAGGAAAAGCTTGGTATAACCCAAGTGGTCTGCTCAGTTGACCGGGGAAATGAGTGCCAAACCGGCTGCATGGACCTGGTTTGCAGAATCCATTTAATGGATGCCTGATTTGTCTTGTGAATGGTTGTGTTGATGAATTCCCTTTTAGGCCCTGTTTACACCTGATATTAAGTTGTGTTTTAGTCAATTGGATCTGAAGTGGGTGACGCTATGTATAGGTGTAAACGGAGTCTAAAACATTTTGAGCTTGTCCACTTTCGACCACCTCCAGAGGCAGTCAAATGCCCAAGACTGGATTGCTTTTGTAGTGTAAACGCCACAAACAGCCAACAAAACGGCCACAAAAGACGCCTACTCTCCACCTACTGACCTAATGTATTAACATTATGGGAAGCCAGGCGGGATTTACCAAGACCCAAGTTTGGTTTGAAGATGAAAAACGTACCAAGCACTGTTCTCTCCCCATACTTGACACTCAGACAGTGTGATCCGATCTTAATACCAGGTGTAAACAGGGCCTTTGACATCTTGGTTGGTTACCTATAGAAAGCAGAGTAGGACACCTAAAACTAAAAATGGTACACAAGAAAAGTTCTTCCACTTCCTGCAAATCGATCAATGAAATGTAACTGGATATTGCATATCAGATGCCTGTAAAAGGTAATTTTTTTTATAGAAAGAACATGCTAAAGATAGATATGCAGTGCCAGGAGATCGAGTTTATTGATCTTATTGAGGCTTATGTTTGAATGTTTGAAATGAGTTTATTGCACCAAGTTAAATTTTGCCAATATAAAATGTAAAAAGTACCGTTTTAAACTATTAAAAGGAACATAATGTTGATATGTTTAAGTTATACTTACTCTGTCCTGGTAATATAGAATGGTATTGTGCAATGAAACCATTGCCACCAATATTCCCATCAGTGTGAAATGACACCAACACAGTACTGCTATTTGTATTCAATGTAGGTGGTGCAACATTGCCACAAAATCTAGGAAGAAGTGAATCTTAATTATTAAAAGTTTGAGAGAGATAAGAACAGCCTTGTACAGCAAAATGTACTTAATAACTAATTTATTCCAATGTATGCAGCTTCAAAACATTCCATGTCTGTTTAAGAGGTATCTTGTGGTTTTTTATAGATAATTGTATTTTTTTAGTAACTGACGTTAATAACTGACGACAGGCCATTGAGTTATTAGAAAAGTTGGTAATGGTAATGCGGCCATGTCGGTATATGTTATTTTTTTAATAATATAGTCATTTATCCAGCTTATACTGTGGTTACCATGGCTCAAGACAATGTTCAAACGTTTTATTTCAAAATGTGACAGGTTTTTGTTCTTAAAATGCTTTTGTGTGTAGGCCAAATTTCTCACATCTTATCCCAACCCTCTGTTGCTAATTCCAAAATATAATTTTAAAGCTAGTAACAGAGGCTTATGCCATTGATAAGCAGACTAAAGCTGTGTTCACACTGCCAGTGATTTTGTCGCTGCATGTCGCCAGTGGCTGGCGGTGAGGTCACTAGTGGGTGTTCCCCCTACTGGTTGCTTAGTAAACTATATGAATGACATTCACAGATGTTATTCCATGTTGTAGACACCCAAACCGTTTTCTTGTCGCTAAAAATACACATTGTGAAGTGAAAAGACTAAATATAAATGGAATCAGTACATAAAATACTTAATATTAAAGATGAACAAAAAAGAAAGTGCCAGTCAGGCTGGGTTCACAGAACCATTCAGGCTCGAAGTCAGCATGGCAAGTACCATTATGTACACAGAGACATATCATAAATTAAAGGAAAATTGCTGACTGCTAAAACTACTCCCATCTTGTCGCCAACAAGGATCATGTTGTGACAGATCACGTGCGCTTTTACTGACCTCACTCCAATTGGTTGTTGTGCACGAAAGTCGCACTTCATTTGCATAAAGTTAAACATATCTCAATTTTATTCCATCACTGAACACACTTATATCCTCTCACCAATGGAAATTGCTAGCTCTCTATTGAAATGAATGGGATCATGCCACTTTGTCACTGCATGTCAGATGCCCTATGATCTTGTCGCCATAACGAACATGCACATGCGCCGGCCATTGCAAGTCCACAAGACAGCAAGGGCAAATGAAGTGTGCCATTTAGAACAGGACAGGGCCTGATATAATCTTTGTCATAGAATTCACTTGTTTGTTCACAGTTTGAATTATTTTCAAGACCTGATGTGAATTATTCATTGTTGCTGTCAGTATGGCTATAACGGTCAGCAAAATTATATAAACAGAGGGGTGGTGCCAAAATCAAATGTGCACTATGGATGTTGATGTTTTTGGCAAGATGAAATACCACAAATACTTTTCTCTTTTTTTTTTTTCTGAAGACCAATCACAACAGCCTGGGGCTGGCTGACCAATCACAGCTGACTGGGCTTTTAGGAAGGCAGGTCTTAAAGAAACCAAAACCAGCATTTACACAGAATGTGAAAATAGGTGCTGCAACAAAGTAAATTTTAGGGAAAAAAGTGGCTTTTCGATATTGAAAAAAACTTGTTCAGCCTTGCCTAGGGTTTCCAAAAAGTGATTGTGTTATTGAAGAATTTGTAACACTTTACAATACCTTTGCACTAATATGCATTAATTCATGCTTAACTAATGCACTGATAATCACGTTAATGTATGAAGAACTAAATGAAGAACTAAACCATTAATTTAACCATTAATTAATGGTTACTGCATCAGTAACTAATAAAGAGTCTATATGATTAATAGATTAAGAAATATATGAATTGCTGTTAATTAAAAGTGCAATAGGTCATCTGGGAAATGCTAACTTTAGCCTGCTAGCATTGAAAGCATATGAAATCACCCTCCCATCAAATCGCCGTCCAAAGCAATCCTCCTCCAAAACACAGAAGTGCACAGACCAGAAGCGAGTCGACCAGAGATAACGTTATTGGATTACATCATGTGTCATTCACTGGTGAGAAAACTTTACAGTACATTGAGTAGCAGTACTACAATAACGAATGCAAACAACTTTTTAAAAACCTAATTAGATGAAGCAAATGTTCGGTTGTGTCGCTACCAAAAACTTGTCAGTGTGTAATAATATTACTTGCATGACAGGGTTTCCACAATGATAGTCTGCTTGGCTCCGATGAAGATATACAGTACAGATCGTAGATCCTTTTCCCAGTGCCACTTGTCGGTTCAGAAGGAAAGTTAGGTTGTTGCTGTTTGCCTGCCATTCTCGCTCTTTCTGCACAGCGTACAAAACGCGCTGATGACAAATGATATCTGCGTGAACAGCCAGCGCAGTGGAATGCAAACACACGTTGACTGACGGAACACATGCTGTCATTTCATTCGGACCGAATGAAATGATTAGGGATGCACCGAATCCAGGATTCGGATTCGGATTCGGCCGAATATTGGGCTTTTTAACGGGGTTCGGTTTCTGCCGAACCTCAGAATTTTTTTCCACCGAACCGAACCCTAGGCTTGCACAACGCGCGCTACGTCGAAGTCACCGATCAGTGAATGACATCAAAGTACCGCGTGAACGAATAGAGAGCAGACGGCTCCTTATGCTTTTGAATTGCTCTCGCGGTACTTTGATGTCATAAACTGATCTGTCTGTGCAGCGCCGGTTCAAGTCGAACAAGCCTGTAGTGTAACGCGTTGTGTCAGGAAGAAAAATAGGGATAGCTCACAGCTAAAGTTATTGCAGAGGCCAGACAGACTCACGGAGGCGATTGGCATCTCACAACTCGCACTTTATTCCACAATCGAACTTGTGTAACTGTCTGTCACACGTTCTACCGACCACATCGTTACTTAACAAAATAAGGTAAAAATGAGCATCAAACAGAAATAACCCGCATACATGGGCATATCATGTGTTCGAGGCGCACGGCACATACAATACGGACTGCAGACAGTTTAACAGGGAGCGCGCAGTTCTTAAAGGGGCCACACCTTATTTCCACTCGTCGTTACAGTAGGTGGACCGTTCGAATGCAGTAGGCTGTGAGAAAGTGAAAATGGAACTCGTGAGCAGAAAAACTGTTGTTTGGCAGTACTTTCAGTCAAAAGAAGGCAATTCAAGTCGAGCTACATGTTCAATTTGCAATGCCTATTTGTCTCATGGTGGCAAGGACTCTAAACAATAGGCTACACAACATCGCCGCTGTTCAAATGCATAATGTTGCTTATTATTTTTATTTTTTTACAGTTATAAAAGTAAAAGTAGTGTTTATTATTTACAGTAATAAAATAAAATGAAAAATCCAATTTGTTTACTTCATTAATGTGTTTACTGTGTTAATGGACTGAGGATGAGGGTAGGATTCGGTATTCGGTTTTGGATTCGGCAGAATCTTAACCAGTGGATTCGGTATTCGGCCGAACCCCACAAATCTGGATTCGGTGCATCCCTAGAAATGATTGAACGTACATTTTATGGTCCTACGCCTTCCACAGACGATATATATTTATAAATGCTATCAGGATATGAGGAGACTTTCAACCAGCATAACAAAACTTTTTTTGTAGACAATCACCTATTGCACCTTTTAAAAGTGTCATCATGTATTAATTCCTTAATAACATATAGTATATTAACTAATAGTGTCAATGAATGTGTTAATTACTACAATTGATCAAAGCTACATACTTCAACTTACAGTTGTCTGCTTTAATTAATTATTAGCTAATGATTTGCAAAGGTATCATTATGTTATGACTACTTGTTTAGGCACATGACTATTAACTAATTGTTAAGTAATATGTCATAATAGTTTTTACATCCACATTAAGTCATGGATTTCAATTTCCAACTATCTGCAACCGGGATTCCACTGTGCCAGATAAACTGTCGCATCCAGTACCTTGTTGTTTATGGCAGAGGAATATGTCTGTAACGATGCGGCAAGGACGAAGCAGAGAGAGAATCCAAATGCAAGCACTCTTTTAATAAAGTAAACAGGTCATACAAAGGAACGCGGAACTCAGGACAGGAACATGGAGAATGCTACAAGCAACATCAACAAACCACAACCGACAAACAACAACTGAAACACAGAGGTATAAATACACAAGCAGACAAGCTTAACAAGATAACAAGGGGGCGTGGTTAATCCGAGACACCTGGGGAGACTAATAAACAAGACAAGGAACACCTGTGGACAAAAAGCAAACAAATAACAAAATGACACGACACATGGCAGGATCACATGACAAACAGGGAATCACGTGACAGACAAAACCCACACCGTGACAATGTCAGGTTAAGCTTGAGGTCTAGGATTCAAAGGCAGAACACTGAGAACATGTGGCTGGGCACTGCTATTTCGTAACACTGTGTCTAGACCAGAAAAAGACAACTGAAGCCATTATAGTCAGTGACACTACTAGGGTTGGGTACCGAAACTCGGTGCCAATAGGGAACCGGTTCCGACGTAAACGGTAGTAACCAGACCGAATAAGAACGAAAATTTCGGTGCCTGATTTCGGTGCCTAACTTCATTAGGCGCACACGCACACACACACACACACACACACACACACACACACACACACACACACACACACACACACACACACACACACACACACACACACACAAGGTCTCTCGCTCTCTCCCTCTCCGCCGTGCGTGTGTGCTGCACAGTTTGGAGCACAGTTTCTTCTGTCTCGCATGCGCGCTCTTTCTCGCAAGGTTTGGCTGCATTTCACGTGTGAAATTACGTGTCAGAACCTCTGGGTGTGCCGATAGTCTGAATCCCATATAGAATCAAGCCAATCCGCATCGACGCACTTACGTCGTCATATTATGTTGGCGCGCGCGCGCCATCTGCTCCTCTGATTTCTCTGCCGAAAAAGGAAGCTGGTCGGCAGCGCGAGGAGCTTGGCAGCGTCCCGTTCCCTATTGAGAGATATGTTACACCAGTAACCAGAGATGTTCTCTTCATAGGTTCACTCAACGCTGCGTAGCTAAGAAGCAGTGGATTTGTAGGCTGCTGTATCACGTGCCGTTTGAACTGACGCGCTACAGCGATCTGTCACATTTCAAAGAGCCAAAACGTTATTTATTGTGTGAATCTCGTAAAAATATTGACAGAATCTGACAGCTGTGGATTTGTTCCATATCAAAAGTAACATTCTCTGTCTTGTCTGTCGGTGTCAGTGTCCTCTTTGTCCGCGATTTTTCTGTGTGAAAAGGGTCATTTGCGTGAGTTTCACGGCCAATGCGTGAGAGTTGGCAGCTCTGCCTGCTAGTAATCTCTATTAATCTCCAGTATTATTACATTGTTTGATACAATATTGTTTCATTTGATATTATGTAAATATGTTTTTTTATTTTATATTGGTTTTATTATTACCATATGTTACTTGTATTTATATTGTTTAAAGATTTAAGTTAATATTGTGTCCAGTTTGGCCCTGTAAATTAAAGGGTACTATTTTTTGTGTGCGGTTTCATTTTCTTAAGTACCGATTTAAGAACCGTTTAAGCACCGGAACCGTTTAAAAAATACCGAGTAGGTACTGGAATCGGATAAACCCAAACGATACCCAACCCTAGACACTACACTACAGGCGCGACGCTACATGGCAAAAACAAAAAAACAGACAGTAAACTGATGCCATATTCTATTTCTGACGTTCATATTCTAATTCCCCCGTCCCCCCTGTTCCAACGTCTATGCCTGTATTGTAGTGTTACTAAGAATTTTATTGACAAAGTTTAGAATTTGGTGCGGGCGGCCAACATGGGTTAAGGTATTTTCGAAGTTCTTTAAGGGTGCATAAAATGTATAATAGTCAGTCAAAATGAAATTAAACAGAGGTTGTTCAGTTAAATAGAAATGAAATAGAATGTAAATCCTGATTGTCAAATGTTAGTTCTTGCACTGTATTTAAAGGCTTTTTAAATGTAAATGTTTCCCCATGTCAATTCTGGTTGTCTTTTATGATTGAATTAAACACTTAGGGTAAACATGAGGAAATGGCTAGCAGTTTGAGCACCATTTTCTCTAGTACATTAGATATTGTTGCACCAATTAGATCAAAAAAGGTTAGAGAGAAAACTAAAGCACCATGGTACAATAGTACTACACATGTTATCAAGAGAGAAACTTGTAACTTAGAGCGTAAATGGAAGCAAACTAATTTAGAGGTCTTTAGAATCGCATGGAAAGACAGTATGTCACGTTATAAAAAGGCTGCAGCCAGGGCAGAGCATCTCCGCAAACTAATAGAAAATAACCAAAATAATCCAAGGTTTTTATTTAACACCGTGGCTAGACTAACAAATGAACAGACATCACCAGAGCAAAATATTCCGTTACAGTATAGTTGTAATGATTTTATGAATTACTTCAATGAGAAAATAGAAAGCATCCGAAACACAATTGTAAATGTACAATCCTCTATGGTGTCTTATGATTCAGCCTCAATTATCGCCCCTCAAGAACAACTACACCGCTTTACAACTATAGGCAAGGGTGTAACTTTGGGTTGAGAAGTGGGGGGGGACACAAAACGGGGGAAAATGTTTTCGATTTGAATCCCATTTCCTCCATTTCTATAGATTTAGGGACTATGGTGATTTCTTTGTGAATGTGACAGACTGCTACATTGTTAATGCGAATCTGTAACATTGTGCTTCTCAGCCAGGTCTTCAACCTCCTCAGAGCACTGAAGCTCCTCTCTGCTTCCGCAGAGGCAGTAGGAACAACCATAAGTAGTCGAATAAGTG
The DNA here is from genome assembly GCF_029890125.1 of Rhinichthys klamathensis goyatoka. Taxonomy (NCBI): domain Eukaryota; kingdom Metazoa; phylum Chordata; class Actinopteri; order Cypriniformes; family Leuciscidae; genus Rhinichthys; species Rhinichthys klamathensis. The sequence goes on from NW_026606747.1 coordinate 1,805,577, forward strand.
CTTCAAATTGGTTAAAGTCCACGGACTTCAGGCAACTGATTCCTCAGAATAGTAGCGGCCTCTGAAGTGGTTGTGTATGAGTATTGGAGCTTAAACATATTCAGCAGCTTTCAGTGACATTTCATTTAATTCAGAATACTGGTCCACCACAGCAGTGTCTACATACCCAGTTAGAAGGGCTTCCTCCAGCTTCGTCAGTGTTTTCAGACTTCCCTGATCAAACCTCTCCTTCAGCTGGATGTCCACAGTATCCAGCACCTTGAAGAAATCAGCTCTGTAGTGTTCTTCTGGTGTTGTAGGTGTGTGTGCAGTAGTGACATTACCAATGAAGCGTTTAGGTGGACGGCGGATGTGGGGCATGGTTATGGGCTCAATATTTAGCTTGGTAATCATCTCTGTTGCGTGGCTGTATATCTCCTGGAACTTCTCCTCAGTTCTCTTTGCCCTCAGGGTGGTCCTTACACAATCTGCTGCAGAGAGCATACCAGACACTGTTTCTGTTCGCTTCTGCAGTGTGCAATTAAGGCACTCCAACTCTTGGATTACTTCAGTGGCCATCATGAGCCCTAAAACTGTGGTACCTTTTCCAAACCTCTCCAGCAGCCCTCTTGCTGTCACACCAGTGTTTGAGGCATCTGTTTGGGCCATGTCCTCTAAGCTGAGTAGCACGGACTCGTACTGACGTAGCACAGACCAGATTGCTGGAGTCCTGGTTGTCCATCTTGTTTGACACAAGGGTTGCAGGTTGTTAACTGTCCCAGATGCTGCAGCTGCAATATTCACAAATTTTGTTTTGTATTTGCCTGACATTTTGTACAGACAGCCAAGCTTGTGGACCCAATCCAGGGCATCAGATGTCAGTGATGACGCTGTACAAGCAGCCTGGGTGACCAGATTTGCACAGTGGGCGCCACAGTGTACATACAAAGCCAGTGGCTGCATCTCCCTTATCCTGGCCTGTGCTCCCTTTCTGTTGCCTGACATGTTCGCTGCTCCATCATATGTTTGTCCACGCAGACCAGACAGCAGAAGATTCTAGCGCAACAACACATCTGTGGCAACTTTTGCTAGGTTTTCCCCAGTAGTGCATGAGACTTCGTAAAAACCCAAGAAGACCTCGTGAGGGACCAAATCATGGTCTACATACCTGACACATATGGTTTCCTGTTCAGTTCCTTCAATGTCCTGTGTTCCATCAATAATAATGGTATATTTGAGGAGCGGCAGCATGTGAATTGAGCTAATGATTTCCCTAATTATGCTGTTTGCAAATAGATTTAAAAATTCATTCTGGATTTTGGGGGATGTGTAATCATGTTTTCTTGTTGACATCCATTTCTCTAAGCCAGGGTCATCTTCACATCTTACTTTCAGTAACTGGTTTAAGTTACCCTCTTCAGCTTAATGGCCCCTAAGAGCAGCTCCCTGGCGTGCCAAGAGCTGTACAGAGCCCGCAATTTTCATGAGACACCATCTTGATTCCTGTTGCTGTGCAGCTTTGGCTGAAATCGGTCATTCACTGTCCAGGCAAAAAATAGGATTTTCTTTTGTTTTAAATATAATTTATTCTCTCATCAGTGTTCAGTCAGTTTTTACATATTTAAATCTTAAATTTGATCAATAAATTAAATTAGAATAATGAGACACTATGGCTGTTACCAATCAAATTGAATAATTTACACTGAAAAAAATACAACTGCATTAAATAATGTTATGAGATTGTTTTAAATATGTAAATATGAAATATTGGAAAGAATGATACTTTTAAACAAGAAACTAAATCACCAGTAGGAGGCGGCAGGCGACCGTCTTAATTAGGGAGTCATTTATTTTAGTTTGAACTATTTTCGATGCTGAAATAAAGAAAAACAGTCAATATAGCATATAAAATGTAAGTGACTTAATATTAATTTCTTGTTTATTTAACTGTCATGAAATTTCTGTAACATTTTCAATTGTGATGGTATTCCACACTCTTGGTCGTGTGATGTTGCTTAACTGTATTATAAAAACTCGACATGAATTTTTACCGCTGTATGTTCACTGAGTTTCTGTGTGTGAGCTGCGCTCATTTGTTTTCATTTCTCCTCATGAGGCGAGATCCTAAACAGCACAACCTTACCGTCAGACAGTCAGCGGCTGTTTGCGGATTGGTTGGCAGTCCGAATGTCGGCAGATATTTTGTAAAAATTAACCATTTTAAATGAACAAATATTGTAAGTGAACAACAATAGCTCAAGTTTAGAAAAACATTTATTATTAAGACTTTAAAAAATATTTCTGCATCTGAGTATAATGAGTTGAGTATAACAGTAAACTAGCAGCCAGAGTCTGCTTGTCATACATTGCTGACAGAAAACGCTGCGGTTTAAAGTGGAGTCGTTTTCATGGTACACAGAATGTTCTAGGGCTAGGCAACAATAAATGTTTAGCTAACAGTCTGAAGTTAACGTTACCTAGCAACAGTGTATGTTAACGTTAGCTCAGTCAATGTTAGTATCAACAGGTGTAGACAAAAAAAAATTTGATTACCCTGACCTGAGCTAATTTACTGAATCGACCAACTCACATCTCCTTTCTTTTTTTTCATCCATGAAGATATTAAAGTCACTTGTTGCTGGCGTTTCATGACTGACTGCGATACCGGCTTGCTCAGTAGAACTTTCAGTGCGCCGAGTGTGCACTAGACGTTCCTGCCTGTATGCGGACGTGCGCATTGACAGAGACAGGCATCCTGTCTGTGTTCTGCTCGGTCCTGCTCCTCCGTGGCGATTGGTGCGCGGTTAAAAAATCATAACAAACGAATTTGAAAGTGGGGGGGACACGGACGGGATTTTGAAAAGTGGGGGGGACATGTCCCCCCTGTCCCCATAGGAAATTACGCCCGTGACTATAGGACAGGAAGAGCTAAATATACTTATCATTGTATCTAAACCAACAACATGTTTATTAGATCCAATACCCACTAAACTACTGAAAGAAGTGTTACCTGTAGTGGAAGAGCCTCTTCTCAATATTATTAACTCGTCTTTATTTTTAGGTCATGTTCCAAAAATATTCAAGCTGGCAGTAATAAAACCTCTTATTAAGAAACCGCAATTAGATCCAAATAACCTAGCAAATTACAGACCCATTTCAAATCTTCCATTTATGTCTAAAATACTAGAAAAAACTGTGTCCGCTCAATTGTGCTCTTTCTTGCAAGAAAATGAGATATATGAAAAATTTCAGTCAGGATTCAGACCGCACCATAGCACAGAAACTGTGCTAGTTAAAATTACAAATGATTTACTTTTAGCTTCTGATCAAGGCTGTATCTCAATACTAGTTCTACTCGATCTTAGCGCTGCGTTCGACACAATAGATCATACAATACTCTTGGATCGACTACAAAACTACACTGGTGTTCAGGGACAGGCATTAAGCTGGTTTAGATCGTACTTATCGGACCGTTACCATTTTGTCTGTTTAAATGGGGAAAAAAACGAAGATAACGTCAGTAGACTATGGAGTGCCGCAAGGATCGGTGTTAGGCCCTCTGCTATTCTCAATATATATGCTGCCACTTGGTAATATTATAAGAAAACATGGAATTAATTTCCACTGTTATGCTGATGACACTCAATTATATATTTCATCACGACCAGATGAAAACACTATCTCATCTAAATTGACAGAGTGTCTTAAAGATATAAAATGCTGGATGACGTGTAATTTCCTGCTACTAAATTCAGATAAAACGGAGGTATTACTTATTGGTCCAAAAAACTACCCACAAAACCTCTTACAATACAACTTTAATATAGAAGGATGTCCTGTTACTTTATCCACTACAGTAAAAGAGCTGGGTGTTATACTAGACCGCAACTTGTCTTTCGAAAATCATATTTCATATGTTACAAGAACAGCCTTTTTCCACTTTAGAAACATTGCTAAGCTACGTAACATGCTATCTGTTTCTGATGCAGAAAAGTTAGTTCATGCATTTGTCACCGGTGCAGGCCGGGGCGGACTCGTATGACCAGCCGCCCCTGACTCCAGACACCACCGCGAGGAGCCGACACCACGGGCACGCAACAGAGGGTCACAGAAACAGAGGTAGTTTCAAAGGAGTAACAATCTTTATTAAAGCTCCAGTCGGCAAGTCTGGCAGATTGAGTGGATTAAGGAAAATTTTGAATGTTTACAACTCTCATGCCCCTCCCCCACTATCAACGGATACCCTCCCACCGTGACCGAGTTCATGCTCGTCAGTGCGTGTGCACCAGATTTTCAGTGAACGCGCCCGTCTCATCAGCATCCATCAATGCCATGGAGTATTTGGAGGTATGCTGTCCTGGCTAATCTACTGATAGATTGCAATTGCTAACGTCATTTATACTCTAAATGAGCTTACTTGATTTTCCGCCATCACTCGTTACTGCGCGAACTTCCGCGAACTTCAGGCGTGTGCATGTGATTGTAACGTGCGCGAGGGGTGGCATGTCGTGTCGTGTGCCCGATCGTTGATTGACAGTCAGATCTCACACCCCCCTACGCTGATTGGACATGATGAACCGGGAGCTGTGGATTTTTGCAAAACAAATAACACGCTCCAGGTGGAGTTAGAAGCTCGGGTTTTTTTCTAAAACCACTTTATTTATGTTGTTCTGTCAGATTATAGTGTCGATTTCACTGAATATGATCAAAAAAATTTTGCCGACGGCAGCTTTAAGCACTGTATTTATGGAAGTAAGAAAAGGAAGGCCGGAGCAGCTTGGCAGATCGAGGGCTCCTTCCCCGGGATGTTACACACTCCACGGCCCCGAAGGTAGATAGACAGGTAAGCACTCTTCTTCCAGCGATAGCTGCACACCTTAGACTCTGAAGGAAGATAGTCAGATGAACACTCCTCTTCCAGCGATAGCCGCACAATTCGGGGCTCAGAAGGTAAGTAGACAGGTAAACACTCCTTTTCCAGCGATAGCTGCACACTTCGGGGCTCAGAAGATAAGTAGACAGGTAAGGATTCTTCACAGTACAAAGTACTTTCGTCGGTGCACAGTAATGAGACGGTGGTCTAAAAGCTTAGATGCTGCATACTTCCAAACTCAGACAGTGAGTAGAAAGGTAAGGATTCTTCACAGTACAAAGTACTTTCCAGCTCAGCTGTATCACTCTGGCTTCTGATGGAGAGCAGATATAATAACAACTTTCCACAAACGTGTAAGCATGGGTTGGGGCCACTTCTCAGCAAAAGCACACCACACTCGTGTTCACCTCAAATCCACAGCAATGAATCAATGTGTATAAATAGGGCAAAAGCACTGCATTTCACTCACACGATAGGGCTGATCAAAGGCTTCAATCCATTCGTTACACTCTCGTGGGAGATATTTACTCTTCAGTTCCTCCTCAGCACACGCTGAAACACATAGCTTCTCCAACAGTTGGATTTACATTCACTGCATCCTCTTTGAGCTTTTCAAATGTTCATGAGAGGGAATCAATTCACTTATCTTTCCCTCTCCCTCCACAGCGCCAGTCCAAACGATAAGTCAGTCCAGCAGATTTCCACAGACGGACTCTGATCCAGCAGGCTTCAATGGGCGACCTCCACACCCAGACAACTTCCCCGAGTAAACTTGTGCCCAACACTGTTCCGAGTAAAACCAGTTTCCCTCCCCCGTCCTTTTTTCCTAACTTCTCTGAATGGCCCTTTTTATCTTTGGTTTGTCAAACAGAAAGCCTGTGAGCGCCACTCCTCTCTCTCCCGCACCTGCAGTGCATTAGCGCTAATCAGGTCTGGCAATATTTTCGGTAACACCCGGAACCGGAGTGGGAGGTGTCGCACACAATTGCTTCCCTCTAGGAACTCGGCGCTCGGGAGAAGGTTCCGCTCACCGAGCGTTTTTGTCACCCGTGACATCCCCCCTTGCCAATCGGTTCTAGTCCCTAGAACCGGGATCTCTACCTCCACTCGCCATACCTCACAGGTGGTTGTCCTCGGGTGTCCCGCTGCGATCGTCGAGGCGGCGAGGGTGGTGCAATTACGGCATCCACCTCGGGGTCTCTCGGGACCACAGCCCACCCTATCATGGGCATCTCTCGGACCAGCGGCACACTTGGGGCCTCGGCCGCCGGCTGCGGGTAGTTCGGACATGGTCGGAGCAAATTTCGGTGCAACACCCGTATTGGTCCTGGTTTTCCCTCGGGTCGTACTGAGTAAACTGGGGCCTCTGGCCCTTGCCGTCGCTCTACCACATACGGGATCGACTCCCAACGGTCGCTGAGCTTCCCCTTCCCTGGGCGCCGGTTGTCTGTCACCAGCACTCGCTCTCCGGGTAGCAACGGGGCCTCCCGGGCAGTCCGGTCGTATAGTCACTTGTTTGTGGCTGCTGCTGTGCTCAGGGTGCCCCCATAAAGATCGGCATGACTGTGGACGAGCCGCTGGTGCCTCTTCGTCCGCCATCGCGTACCTGTGGCCGCTACAACTCACGGTGTGAATCCTGCCGACTACGCCACTTTGTGTCACCGGTGCAGGCCGGGGCGGACTCGTATGACCAGCCGCCCCTGACTCCAGACACCACCGCGAGGAGCCGACACCACGGGCACGCAACAGAGGGACACAGAAACAGAGGTAGTTTCAAAGGAGTAACAATCTTTATTAAGCACTGTATTTATGGAAGTAAGAAAAGGATGGCAACGGTTGCTGGGCCTTCTCCCCGGAGCAGCTTGGCAGATCGAGGGCTCCTTCCCCGGGATGTTACACACTCCATGGCCCCGAAGGTAGATAGACAGGTAAGCACTCTTCTTCCAGCGATAGCTGCACACCTTAGACTCTGAAGGAAGATAGTCAGATGAACACTCCTCTTCCAGCGATAGCCGCACAATTCGGGGCTCAGAAGGTAAGTAGACAGGTAAACACTCCTTTTCCAGCGATAGCTGCACACTTCGGGGCTCAGAAGATAAGTAGACAGGTAAGGATTCTTCACAGTACAAAGTACTTACATCGGTGCACAGTAATGAGACGGTGGTCTAAAAGCTTACTTCATCAGCGATGCTGCATACTTCCAAACTCAGACAGTGAGTAGAAAGGTAAGGATTCTTCACAGTACAAAGTACTTTCCAGCTCAGCTGTATCACTCTGGCTTCTGATGGAGAGCAGATATAATAACAACTTTCCACAAACGTGTAAGCATGGGTTGGGGCCACTTCTCAGCAAAAGCACACCACACTCGTGTTCAAATCCACAGCAATGAATCAATGTGTATAAATAGGGCAAAAGCACTGCAATTCACTCACACGATAGGGCTGATCAAAGGCTTCAATCCATTCGTTACACTCTCGTGGGAGATATTTACTCTTCAGTTCCTCCTCAGCACACGCTGAAACACATAGCTTCTCCAACAGTTGGATTTACATTCACTGCATCCTCTTTGAGCTTTTCAAATGTTCATGAGAGGGAATCAATTCACTTATCTTTCCCTCTCCCTCCACAGCGCCGGTCCAAACGATAAGTCAGTCCAGCAGATTTCCACAGACGGACTCTGATCCAGCAGGCTTCAATGGGCGACCTCCACACCCAGACAACTTCCCCGAGTAAACTTGTGCCCAACACTGTTCCGAGTAAAACCAGTTTCCCTCCCCCGTCCTTTTTTTCCTAACTTCTCTGAAAGGCCCTTTTTATCTTTGGTTTGTCAAACAGGAAGCCTGTGAGCGCCACTCCTCTCTCTCCCGCACCTGCAGTGCATTAGCGCCAATCAGGTCTGGCAATATTTTCGGTAACACCCGGAACCGGAGTGGGAGGTGTCGCACACAATTGCTTCCCTCTAGGAACTCGGCGCTCGGGAGAAGGTTCCGCTCACCGAGCGTTTTTGTCACCCGTGACACATTCATGACCTCGAGACTAGATTACTGTAATGCTTTATTAGCCAGTTGTCCGGCATCCTCAATAAACAAGCTACAGTTAGTGCAAAATGCTGCTGCTAGAGTTCTTACTAGGTCAAGAAAATATGATCATATAACACCAATTTTATCATCTCTACACTGGTTACCTATCAAGTTCCGTATCAATTACAAAGTACTACTACTGACCTATAAAGCCCTAAATGGTTTAAGCTCCTGTGTATTTAATGGACCTTCTATCGCCCTACAATCCATCGCGTTCTTTAAGATCACTAAATTCGAGGCTTCTGGTCATTCCTAGGATATCTAAGTCCACTAAAGGAGGGAGGGCGTTCTCACATTTAGCTCCTAAACTCTGGAATAGCCTTCCTGATATTGTTCGAGGCTCAGACTCGCTGTCCCAGTTTAAAACTAGATTAAAAACGCATCTCTTTTGCCAAGCATTCACATAATGCTTACCTTTTTATACCACTGTTGAATCAGATCAAATGCATTTAATATTATAAAACTTGAAGAGTCTGCAGGTTATTTGTATAGGTTGCATAGTATTTACAGTCATTACGTTCCTGTGTATATTGCGTGAATGACGGGTGGTTGGGCAAATACTGTGTTTTGCGGTAGGTGGTATGCCATACGGAACCGTTGCCACTGAAACTGCATTAACGCACCAGTGGGGCTCGACAGCCTTAGTCAAACGGGTTGGCGCGTATGGCTCGGTTGCGGAGAGATTGTGAGATTGTGGTTAGGTCTCAGCAGCAGGAGGGATGTAGAGGTCAGTAAGCTGGGCTGAGTTGAGTGGGGGACGGAGGGGGGTGACTCTGGGACGCCAGAGTCACTGTCTTCAAGTTTTTAACATCTACTCTCGTGTTATGGAAATCATTATGAACAGCAGCTATGCTAATTATTTCCCTTTTGCTTTTCTGCTGTTAGCTTGGGACGCGAGTCCCAAAGAAAATGGCGTTCGTCAGCTCCAGTTTGTATCCAGCCTCTTACGGAGACTTCAGATGCCCCAACACCTGCGATGAGACGACTCAATGCCTGTGAAGAGACGACTCAACACCGGAGATATGTTATGCCCTAAATTATTACATGATTAACTAAATGTATTTTATCCATGTACATTTCTGAAATGCACTTTCTGTAAAGCTGCTTTGAAACAATATGTATTGTGAAAAGCGCTATACAAATAAATTTGAATTGAATTGAATTGAACAAACCTTGTGACAGCAGATGTCTTCTCTGTCTCCTCTCTGACTTCTAGCCAATCAAACAAGCAAGGAGAGGGTCCCTCAATAGCCAGAGATGACACTTGGATCTGCACCAGGAAAGGAGGAGACACCCTGATCACCCATACACAGTGAGAATCAGGAGGATACAAGTCTGGGTGATTTGGAGAACTGAGAGTCCCCCCAGAATCCGTCAACACGCCACCACATTCTGTAAAAACAGATAAAAAGCTCATTCATATTGAAAAGAAAGTTGAAAAGGGTATTCATATGAAATGTATGCATTTGATTGTGTATGCTCTATATGTTTACATACAGTCACGCATGGGCCCTAGAGTATTTGGACTGGACACTTAAGTCACATTTAAAATGTCTGACTGATAGATACAAAATAGCAAACCAAAGGGCATCTGCAACAGAATGCTACTAGAGCTTTTTTAAAATTAACTTTACTTATCTTAGCTTTATTATTATTATTATTTTATCCATTAGTATTAACTAAGTGGACATAGGGGACATATCATGAAAATCTGACTTTTTCCTTGTTTAAGTGCTATAATCGGGTCCCCGGTGCATCTTCCAACCCAGAAAACCTGAAAAGTGACAACCCAGTAACTTTCTTTTGGTGAGCCTTTCTCTGCAATCATGTCAAAAAATAGGCCGATCAGATTTCGCTCCCCTTCTGACGTAGGAAGAGGATCTTATTATAATATTACCGCCACTTAATCTGCATGTTTACACCCACAACGCCACCATTTGGTTTTTACAACGCAGTGGCAAAAGTTCGAGCAAAGCATGCAAACTGTTCTGTCGTTGACCACAGATGAGCACTGAACACTATTTGACCAAAACATGTCACAGTTGTCTTATAAAGACCTCAGGGAACTGTCTCAACTTGTGTAAAAGTTAAACATGACGGTACATGCAAGTCGATGAGATTAATCAATGTAACTCCACAACTACATAAATATATCCACGGGGAAATTATATAAAAATTAAAATAAAAAGGGGAAATTTGACAAGCTATAAAAAAAGATCTGGGGGGATTTTTGAGCTGAAATTTCACAGACACATTCTGGGGATACCATAGATTTATAATACATCTTGTGAAAAGGGGCATAATATGTCACCTTTAAGGCCTTGGATTTTAGTAAGGGAACCCAGGCTGTCTGTGGGAATTTTCCCATTCATTTAAGTTGCCATCGTCATCATATGCACTCCGAAGTCCGCGTGCTCGAAAAGGACGCCAGATCCTGCTTATTCGGATGGTGAGTGGTACTCTTTCCGAAATCGCATATAAAGTAGCCAAAATCAGCATAAATTAACATAGGCTCTGTGTGGTAGCCTATAGGGGTGCCAGTGCACTACTGGGTGGTCCACCAAGTGCTTTTGGGGTCCGCCAACTACCTGCTCTTCACCATAGTCCTCCTCAGTGCCACGGAGGGCCTATTTCGACCCCTAACTACCTTTTCTCTCCTTCATCGCCACGAAGTGCCTGTGGGGTCCCCTAACCACCCAAACTTCACCATAGTCTTCCTCGTGGTCCACGAAGTGCCTGTTTCGACCCCTAAACGCCTGTCCTCTTCTTCATTGCTACGGAGTGCCTATGGGGTCCCCTAACCACCTGAACTTCACCACAGTCTTCCTCAGTGCCACGGGGAGCCTTTTTCGACCCCTAACCACCTGTCCTCTTCTTCATTGCCACGGAGTGCCTGGGGGGTCCCCTAACCACCTGAACTTCACCACAGTCTTCCTCAGTACCACGAGGAGCCTTTTTTGACCCCTAACAACCTATCCTCTTCTTCATTGCCACGGAGTGCCTGGGGGGTCCCCTGACCACCCGAACTTCACCATGGTCTTAGTCTCAGGCCACGTGCTCCTCGAAGGGTGGACAGAGAGGTCCGATCGGCCTGAAACTGACGTATGCGTCCCGTCACGGGCCCCTGGGACGGGTTCTAGAGTTCCGCGTCCCTCTGACCTTTTTTCGCGCTAATTGGCCACCAACAGCCCCATGGAACAAGTTGCACGTGGGCCGTCAAACAAACGGGGGCCAAAAGGGGTCGAAAGGTCGCAGCGGCCCCAAACTCGGCACGGCGGTAGTCCGGGGGCCCCCGGTTCTAGATCCTGGATTTGGTGGTTCTAGATCGGTTCTAAGTGTGGGTTCCAGCAAAGCGGCTTGTTGGAAAGGCCCGATCGGCCCGAAACTGACACACGCGTCTCGTCACGGGCCCCGGGGACGGGTTCTAAAGTTCCGCGTCCCTCGGACCTTTTTTCGCGCTAATTGGCCACCAACAGCCCCATGGAACAAGTTGCACGTGGGAAGTCACATAAACAGGGGCCAAAAGGGGTCGAAAGGTCGCAGCGGCCCCAAACTCGACACGGTGGTAGTCCGGGGGCCCCCGGTTCTAGATCCCGGGTCGCCGGGTTCTAGATCGGTTCCGAGTGTGTTTTCAGTTTGACCCTTCGAGAGGGAATGTCAGTCTATGAGCTCACTATGAGTGCAAGATGCTTTTGAGAGAAACTTGAACAAGTGTGGAAAAAAAATGAGCCCTGAGTTCTAGAGACCCGTCCTCCTGATATGTCGTTCGGGGGCCCGAGGGGGCCCGGCACGCAGTGTTTGGGGCCCGTTGGACCCCCGGGGGCCGAACAGGGGCCACTGACACTTGCAACTTATCCCATTCATTTTCACAGGTGTTTCGTGGAACGTGTGACAGAAAGGTCCGATCGACCCGAAACTGACTTATGTGTCCCCTCACGGGCCCCTGGGACGGGTTCTAGAGTTCCGTGTCCCTCTGACCTTTTTTCGCGCTAATTGGCCACCAACAGCCCCATGGAACAAGTTGCACGTGGGCCGTCAAACAAAGGGGGGCCAAAAGGGGTCGAAAGGTCGCAGGGGCCCCAAACTCGGCACGGCGGTAGTCCGGGGGCCCCCGGTTCTAGATCACGGGTCGCGCGGTTCTAGATCGGTTCTAGGTATGTGTTTCGGCCAAACGGTTTGAAGGAAACGCCCGATTGTCCCGAAACTGACGTATGCGTCCCGCCACGGGCCCCGGGGACGGGTTCTAGAGTTCCGCGTCCGAAACAGCTCGTTTGCCCGAAAAAAGACCCCCTTGACCGGGAAGCGCCTGTGAAGTTTGCATTGAACAAGTTGCACGTGGGCGGGCGGAAATGCAGGGGTCGAAAGGTCGCACCGCCTCCAAATTCCCTGCCCTGGTAGTCGAGGGGCCCCCGGTTCTAGATCCCGGGTCGCAGGGTTCTAGATCGGTTCCAAGTGTGTGTTTTTGCAGTGCAAAAATCTCCTCACTTTGGTTCACTCTGACTGCATGTATGTCTATGTGTGAGAGAGGGCGGCCATTAATCGGACCATGTGCTCGCTGAAGGGTGGACAGAAAGGTCCGATCGGCCCGAAACTGACGTATGCGTCCCGTCACGGGCCCCTGGGACGGGCCCTAGAGTTCCGCGTCCCTCTGACCTTTTTTGGCGCTAATTGGCCACCAACAGCCCCATGGAACAAGTTGCACGTGGGCCGTCAAACAAACGGGGGCCAAAAGGGGTCGAAAGGTCGCAGCGGCCCCAAACTCGGCACGGCGGTAGTCCGGGGGCCCCCGGTTCTAGATAATGGATTTGGTGGTTCTAGATCGGTTCTAAGTATGGGTTTCAGCAAAACGGCTTGTTGGAAAGGCCCGATCGGCCCGAAACTGATACATGCGTCTCGTCACGGGCCCCGGGGACGGGTTCTAGAGTTCCGCGTCCCTCTGACTTTTTTTCGCGCTAATTGGCCACCAACAGCCCCATGGAACAAGTTGCACGTGGGCCGTCAAACAAACGGGGGCCAAAAGGGGTCGAAAGGTCGCAGCGGCCCCAAACTCGACACGGTGGTAGTCCGGGGGCCCCCGGTTCTAGATCCCGGGTCGCCGGGTTCTAGATCGGTTCCGAGTGTGTTTTCAGTTTGACCCTTCGAGAGGGAATGTCAGTCTATGAGCTCACTATGAGTGCAAGATGCTTTTGAGAGAAACTTGAACAAGGGAGGGAAAAAAATGAGCCCTGAGTTCTGGAGACCCGTCCCCCTGATATGTCGTTCGGGGGCCCGAGGGGGCCCGGCACGCAGCGTTTGGGGCCCGTGGGACCTCGGGGGGCCGAACAGGGGCCACTGACACTTGCAACTTATCCCATTCATTTTCACAGGTGTTTCGTGGAACGTGTGACAGAAAGGTCCGATCGACCCGAAACTGACTTATGTGTCCCCTCACGGGCCCCTGGGACGGGTTCTAGAGTTCCGTGTCCCTCTGACCTTTTTTCGCGCTAATTGGCCACCAACAGCCCCATGGAACAAGTTGCACGTGGGCCGTCAAACAAAGGGGGGCCAAAAGGGGTCGAAAGGTCGCAGGGGCCCCAAATTCGGCACGGCGCTAGTCCGGGGGCCCCCGGTTCTAGATCACGGGTCGCGCGGTTCTAGATCGGTTCTAGGTATGTGTTTCGGCCAAACGGTTTGAAGGAAACGCCCGATTGTCCCGAAACTGACGTATGCGTCCCGCCACGGGCCCCGGGGACGGGTTCTAGAGTTCCGCGTCCCTCGGACTTTTTTTCGCGCTAATTGGCCACGAACAGCCCCATGGAACAAGTTGCACGTGGGCCGTCAAACAAACGGGGGCCAAAAGGGGTCGAAAGGTCGCAGCGGCCCCAAACTCGACACGGTGGTAGTCCGGGGGCCCCCGGTTCTAGATCCCGGGTCGCCGGGTTCTAGATCGGTTCCGAGTGTGTTTTCAGTTTGACCCTTCGAGAGGGAATGTCAGTCTATGAGCTCACTATGAGTGCAAGATGCTTTTGAGAGAAACTTGAACAAGTGTGGAAAAAAAATGAGCCCTGAGTTCTAGAGACCCGTCCTCCTGATATGTCGTTCGGGGGCCCGAGGGGGCCCGGCACGCAGTGTTTGGGGCCCGTTGGACCCCCGGGGGCCGAACAGGGGCCACTGACACTTGCAACTTATCCCATTCATTTTCACAGGTGTTTCGTGGAACGTGTGACAGAAAGGTCCGATCGACCCGAAACTGACTTATGTGTCCCCTCACGGGCCCCTGGGACGGGTTCTAGAGTTCCGTGTCCCTCTGACCTTTTTTCGCGCTAATTGGCCACCAACAGCCCCATGGAACAAGTTGCACGTGGGCCGTCAAACAAAGGGGGGCCAAAAGGGGTCGAAAGGTCGCAGGGGCCCCAAATTCGGCACGGCGCTAGTCCGGGGGCCCCCGGTTCTAGATCACGGGTCGCGCAGTTCTAGATCGGTTCTAGGTATGTGTTTCGGCCAAACGGTTTGAAGGAAACGCCCGATTGTCCCGAAACTGACGTATGCGTCCCACCACGGGCCCCGGGGACGGGTTCTAGAGTTCCGTGTCCAAAACAGCTCGTTTGCCCGAAAAAAGACCCCCTTGACCGGGAAGCGCCTGTGAAGTTTGCATTGAACAAGTTGCACGTGGGCGGGCGGAAATGCAGGGGTCGAAAGGTCGCACCGCCTCCAAATTCCCCGCCCTGGTAGTCGAGGGGCCCCCGGTTCTAGATCCCGGGTCGCAGGGTTCTAGATCGGTTCCAAGTGTGTGTTTTTGCAGTGCAAAAATCTCCTCACTTTGGTTCACTCTGACTGCATGTATGTCTATGTGTGAGAGAGGGCGGCCATTAATCGGACCATGTGCTCGCCGAAGGGTGGACAGAAAGGTCCGATCGGCCCGAAACTGACGTATGCGTCCCGTCACGGGCCCCTGGGACGGGCCCTAGAGTTCCGCGTCCCTCTGACCTTTTTTGGCGCTAATTGGCCACCAACAGCCCCATGGAACAAGTTGCACGTGGGCCGTCAAACAAAGGGGGGCCAAAAGGGGTCGAAAGGTCGCAGCGGCCCCAAACTCGGCACGGCGGTAGTCCGGGGGCCCCCGGTTCTAGATCCTGGATTTGGTGGTTCTAGATCGGTTCTAAGTGTGGGTTCCAGCAAAGCGGCTTGTTGGAAAGGCCCGATCGGCCCGAAACTGACACACGCGTCTCGTCACGGGCCCCGGGGACGGGTTCTAAAGTTCCGTGTCCCTCTGACTTTTTTTCACGCTAATTGGCCACCAACAGCCCCATGGAACAAGTCGCACGTGGGACGTCAAACAAACAGCCGCTCAAGGGGGTCAAAAGGTCGCAGGACCTCGAGATTCGCCACGGACGACCGCCACGGGCCCCCGAATCGGGCCCCAGAGTTTCGTGGCTCTAGATGCTTCCTGAGCCTAATAGGCCCTCTGATTCTAACTGCTGAATTGACCCTAGCAGACATGTGCTCCTATAGAGATCAATGTGAGACAGAGAGGTGCATAAAAAATAGCTAAAAATAAACTTGGCGCGTCTCGACCTCGCCCGCTCGGTATGTCGCAGAGGGCCACGTGACGCAACTTTTTGACGAGTTTGGGGCCCCTCGGACCCCCGGGGGCCGCACGGGAGCCACTGACACGTGCAACTTATCCCATTCATTTTCATAGGCGTTTGGTGAACCTTCCACCTGTAACTTATTTGACAGGGCCCCTTTGTGCACTCCGTGGACATGTCATTTTATGGCTAATATTGCATAATTATGAACTGTAAAGTACCCCAACAT
This sequence comes from Rhinichthys klamathensis goyatoka, assembly GCF_029890125.1. Classification (NCBI taxonomy): domain Eukaryota; kingdom Metazoa; phylum Chordata; class Actinopteri; order Cypriniformes; family Leuciscidae; genus Rhinichthys; species Rhinichthys klamathensis. The sequence continues at coordinate 1,821,306 of NW_026606747.1, forward strand.
GTTGGATTGTCTTCCCTGTGCACTGTACTGGCTGTTTAGAGAAATAAAACATGTATAATTATGAAATATGACCTATTAATGCATTGACCACGGAGTGCATTAAGGGGCCCTGTCAAACAAGTTACAAGTGGAACCTGACACCTGTAACTTATTTGACAGGGCCCCTTTGTGCACTCCGTGGACATGTCATTTTATGGCTAATATTGCATAATTATAAACTGTAAAGTACCCCAACATGTTGGATTGTCTTCCCTGTGCACTGTACTGGCTGTTTAGAGAAATAAAACATGTATAATTATGAAATATGACCTATTAATGCATTGACCACGGAGTGCATTAAGGGGCCCTGTCAAACAAGTTACAAGTGGAACCTGACACCTGTAACTTATTTGACAGGGCCCCTTTGTGCACTCCGTGGACATGTCGTTTTAAGGCTAATAATGCATAATTATGAACTGTAAAGTACCCCAACGTGTTTGAATGTCTTTCCTGTGCACTTTACTGGATATTGTAAGTAATAATATATTTATATTTACGAAATATGACCTATTAATGCATTGACCACGGAGTGCATTAAGGGGCCCTGTCAAACAAGTTACAAGTGGAACCTGACACCTGTAACTTATTCGACAGGGCCCCTTTGTGCACTCCGTGGACATGCCCATTTAAGGCTAATAATGCATAATTGTGAACTCTAAAGTACCCCAACGTGTTGGATTGTATTCCCTGTGCACTGTACTCTATTTTTAAGTAATAAAAACATTAAAAATCACGAATTATGACCTATTAATGCATTGACCACGGAGTGCACAAAGGGGCCCTGTCAAATAAGTTACAGTTGGTATGTTTTTTTATATTTTGAGGTCATGGTTGATAAAAATGAATAAAATTGATTAAATATCAATTTTAGGTTCATCTGTGGGCCCCCCTGAGCGATTTGCAGCCTTCAGAACCCAGAAATTCCACTGTCCATGAACAGCCTGAATTTTTGAATGGTATAAGTTGCAGGTGGAACGTCCAGATCTCAGCCTCTGGACAGAATTGGGAGCTGAAACCTGCACTCCTGCCCTTGTCTGGACGTGCCCCGACAGTGCTGTGCATTTCAGGGAGTTTGGAGAAACTTGAAAATCTGACTGAAAAATTCTCCAAGGGATACATACCCCTTTGAGATTTTTTGGGTCGAATTTTCAAGTTTCTCCAATCTCTTTGAAATTCACACCATGGACAGGGCGTGCCCAGATGAGCACAGGAGTGCAGGTTTCATCTCCAAATTCTGTCCAGAGGCTGAGATCTGGACGTTCCACCTGCAACTTATACCATTCAAAAATTCAGGCTGTTCATGGACAGTGGAATTTCTGGGTTCTGAAGGCTGCTAATTGCTCAGGGGGGCCCAAAGATGAACCTAAAATTGATATTTAATCAATTTTATTCATTTTTATCAACCATGACCTCAAAATATAAAAAAACATACCAACTGTAACTTATTTGACAGGGCCCCTTTGTGCACTCCGTGGACATGTCGTTTTAAGGCTTATAATGCATAATTATGAACTGTAAAGTACCCCAACATGTTGGATTGTCTTCCCTGTGCACTGTACTGGCTGTTTAGAGTAATAAAACATTTATAATTACGAAACATGACCTATTAATGCATTGACCACGGAGTGCACAAAGGGGCCCTGTCGAATAAGTTACAGGTGGGCAAAGTAAGGGCCCACCTGTGACTTGTTCGACAGGGCCCCTTTGTGCACTCCGTGGACATGTCCATTTAAGTCTAATAATGCATAATTGTGAACTGTAAAGTACCCCAACATGTTGGATTGTCTTCCCTGTGCACTGTACTGGCTGTTTAGAGTAATAAAACATGTATAATTATGAAATATGACCTATTAATGCATTGACCACGGAGTGCACAAAGGGACCCTGTCAAATCAGTTACAGGTGGGCCGTTACTTTGCCCACCTTCAACTTATTTGACAGAGGCCCTATAGGACAGTGGTTTTATGTGGTCAAACCTACTGTACACAACTCAGGGGACACACCACAACACACTCATGTACATTACAGCCAATAATTGTGCATAGTGTTAGACATTTTCAGCCGGTGAATCCCTGTAAGGAATTGGGGATTTCCGCATATGTGCTGAAGGCCAGTGTGTAACTTATCAAGCTACAGGTGGGATGCCGAATTTGACCGGATGTATCTCGGGAGCTAAGGGGCCCTGTCAAACAAGTTACAAGTGGGACCTGACACCTGTAACTTATTTGACAGGGCCCCTTTGTTTACTCCGTGGACATGCCCATTTAAGGCTAATAATGCATAATTGTGAACTCTAAAGTACCCCAATGTGTTGGATTGTATTCCCTGTGCACTGTACTCTATTTTTAAGTAATAAAAAACATTAAAAATCACGAATTATGACCTATTAATGCATTGACCACGGAGTGCACAAAGGGGCCCTGTCAAATAAGTTACAGTTGGTATGTTTTTTTATATTTTGAGGTCATGGTTGATAAAAATGAATAAAATTGATTAAATATCAATTTTAGGTTCATCTGTGGGCCCCCCTGAGCGATTTGCAGCCTTCAGAACCCAGAAATTCCACTGTCCATGAACAGCCTGAATTTTTGAATGGTATAAGTTGCAGGTGGAACGTCCAGATCTCAGCCTCTGGACAGAATTGGGAGCTGAAACCTGCACTCCTGCCCTTGTCTGGACGTGCCCCGACAGTGCTGTGCATTTCAGGGAGTTTGGAGAAACTTGAAAATCTGACTGAAAAATTCTCCAAGGGATACATACCCCTTTGAGATTTTTTGGGTCGAATTTTCAAGTTTCTCCAATCTCTTTGAAATTCACACCAGGGACAGGGCGTGCCCAGATGAGCACAGGAGTGCAGGTTTCATCTCCAAATTCTGTCCAGAGGCTGAGATCTGGACGTTCCACCTGCAACTTATACCATTCAAAAATTCAGGCTGTTCATGGACAGTGGGATTTCTGGGTTCTGAAGGCTGCTAATTGCTCAGGGGGGCCCAAAGATGAACCTAAAATTGATATTTAATCAATTTTATTCATTTTTATCAACCATGACCTCAAAATATAAAAAAACATACCAACTGTAACTTATTTGACAGGGCCCCTTTGTGCACTCCGTGGACATGTCGTTTTAAGGCTTATAATGCATAATTATGAACTGTAAAGTACCCCAACATGTTGGATTGTCTTCCCTGTGCACTGTACTGGCTTTTTAGAGTAATAAAACATTTATAATTACGAAACATGACCTATTAATGCATTGACCACGGAGTGCACAAAGGGGCCCTGTCGAATAAGTTACAGGTGGGCAAAGTAAGGGCCCACCTGTAACTTGTTCGACAGGGCCCCTTTGTGCACTCCGTGGACATGTCCATTTAAGTCTAATAATGCATAATTGTGAACTGTAAAGTACCCCAACATGTTGGATTGTCTTCCCTGTGCACTGTACTGGCTGTTTAGAGTAATAAAACATGTATAATTATGAAATATGACCTTTTAATGCATTGACCACGGAGTGCACAAAGGGGCCCTGTCGAATAAGTTACAGGTGGGCAAAGTAAGGGCCCACCTGTGACTTGTTCGACAGGGCCCCTTTGTGCACTCCGTGGACATGTCCATTTAAGTCTAATAATGCATAATTGTGAACTGTAAAGTACCCCAACATGTTGGATTGTCTTCCCTGTGCACTGTACTGGCTGTTTAGAGTAATAAAACATGTATAATTATGAAATATGACCTATTAATGCATTGACCACGGAGTGCACAAAGGGACCCTGTCAAATCAGTTACAGGTGGGCCCTTACTTTGCCCACCTTCAACTTATTTGACAGAGGCCCTATAGGACAGTGGTTTTATGTGGTCAAACCTACTGTACACAACTCAGGGGACACACCACAACACACTCATGTACATTACAGCCAATAATTGTGCATAGTGTTAGACATTTTCAGCTGGTGAATCCCTGTAAGGAATTGGGGATTTCAGCATATGTGCTGAAGGCCAGTGTGTAACTTATCAAGCTACAGGTGGGATGCCGAATTTGACCGGATGTATCTCGGGAGCTAAGCCGACTTGGGGCTCCATACTCTGGCCCGGAGTTTGGAGCTCCAACTCGGCTTGGTTCCCGAGATACACCCGGTGGTGGTGGTGGTGGACGAACAGGCCGTTCGTTGTCACACAGGTGGTCAGGGGGACGAATGAGCTGTTCGTGTCAGTGGGTGGGGCCCCGGGCCGTCTCTTAGATTGCCCGTTGGCCAACAGGCCGTTCGCTGTCACACAGGAGGTCAGGGGGACGAATGAGCTGTTCGTGTCAGTGGGCGGGGCCCCGGGCCGTCTCTTAGATTGCCCGTTGGCCAACAGGCCGTTCGCTGTCACACAGGAGGTCAGGGGGACGAATGAGCTGTTCGTGTCAGTGGGCGGGGCCCCGGGCCGTCTCTTAGATTGCCCGTGGGCGAACAGGCCGTTCGCTGTCACACAGGCGGTCAGGGGGACGAATAGGCTGTTTGTGTCAGTGGGCGGGGCCCCGGGCCGTCTCTTAGATTGCCCGTGGGCGAACAGGCCGTTCGTTGTCACACAGGCGGTCAGGGGGACGAATAGGCTGTTTGTGTCAGTGGGCGGGGCCCCGGGCCGTCTCTTAGATTGCCCGTGGGCGAACAGGCCGTTCGTTGTCACACAGGCGGTCAGGGGGACGAATGAGCTGTTCGTGTCAGTGGGCGGGGCCCCGGGCCGTCTCTTAGATTGCCCGTGGGCGAACAGGCCGTTCGCTGTCACACAGGCGGTCAGGGGGACGAATGAGCTGTTCGTGTCAGTGGGCGGGGCCCCGGGCCGTCTCTTAGATTGCCCGTGGGCGAACAGGCCGTTTGCTGTCACAAAGGCGGTCAGGGGGACGAATAGGCTGTTTGTGTCAGTGGGCGTGGTCAGGGGGCGGTCACAGGCTGTCTTTGGGACGAAAGGGCGCTCAGTGGACGGTGGGTGTGGTCAGGGAATTTCCCGAAAAGGCGGTCAGGGGTAGGCGCGTGCGCTCCGTGGGCGCCCGCCTGCAACCTGTTCGGCGCGCGTCGAAACGACTGCAGGCGGTCGGCGAGTCGCCCCCCTGTGGCCGATGCCCGTATTGCGAGCGAGGGGGCCGAATTTCGTCGGGCTCCCGCGGGGCCCCCGAGGCCCCCCGGCCCGAGGCGACGCCTCTGGCCCGCCCCGTCGGTCCCCCCCTGCGGCCGGGCGCGGTCGGCCGGCCCCCGAAAAATCATCTAGGGGGCGGCGCGCAGCGTTCCGCTAACCTCCTATCACGGACTACCTTTTAAGCAGCTCGCGGACCGCTGGCCTAACGTGACGGCCTAAAGTGAGTTAGGTTTTGCTAGTCGTAGTAGGCTGTTCTCTGTGGTGGATCGTAGTTGTGTTTTAGGTCAGATGTTCCTGTCTACTCATGTGGAGTTTTGTCATTAAAAGAGTGCGTGCAAGTGGACTCTCTGCCTCGTCTCTCAGCAAAAGTTACAGTTTTGGTCCAGATATCTCCTGTGTTTTTGTATTGTTTATCAATAAAGACTAGTTTATTTTGGATTCTCTATCCTCTTGTCATTGCGATGAATCAGCCACCATTACAACAGCAGAGCATATAATAATTATAATTTATCTGTTTACAACAGTGGTCATGCACTCATTTGTTAAAGCTGCAGTCCGGCGTTTTTCCTCTTTGTCGCCATCTCTGTTCGAAATCTGCAATTGCAGTCATTCGCGGAATTATCTACTTTACATGAGTTGTACTTCAACACCCTCGACACGGCACAGCGCGGATGAACACAATGTTTGAGGAGAGTGTGCAGCTGTCAGTCTCCGCGCCGGTGTGGATACTGGCATTCAGAATCACAGATTATTCTTTTTGGAAGTATGACCAACATAAGAATTTTCACCGGAAAATGTCATCTGAACAAGTAAGAAACATCCACTTTTGTTCTGGTTCTGACATTGCAGTAAATCTCGCTGATTAAATCTAACGATCGCTTATAAGTTATCATATCACGCAAAACCGTGCAAATTATACTTTGTTCTCAAATTGTTAATGTTAACAACGTCAGCATTGCGTGACTACATGTAATGTCCTTCCGATATGTATCCTTGTTTTCGCATGGTCCGGTTCCAGTCTCCTTTTTTCTGAAGCCACTCCAAAGTCCAAACGAAGTCTTTTGCATTTTACAGCAGGTGAATCTCTAGTTGTCACTGATGATTGTCGTTTGAACCTTTCTGGATCCGACATCAAATTGATAAGTTTAATTATATCAAGTGCTGTGAGAAAAGGCTATAAATCTCCACCTCCAACATCCTCACATGCAGTATAGCCTATACTAGCCGAGACTCTTCTTTATGTGTACAGATGTGACGTAATGACTCAATATAGCCTATACTAGCCGAGACTACTTCTTTATGTGTACAGATGTGACGTAATGACTCAATATAGCCTATACTAGCCGAGACTCCTTCTTTATGTGTACAGATGTGACGTAATGACTCAATATAGCCTACTAGCCGAGACTCCTTCTTTATGTGTACAGATGTGACGTAATGACTCAATATAGCCTACTAGCCGAGACTCCTTCTTTATGTGTACAGATGTGACGTAATGACTCAATATAGCCTACTAGCCGAGACTCTTCTTTATGTGTACAGATGTGACGTAATGACTCAATATAGCCTACTAGCCGAGACTCTTCTTTATGTGTACAGATGTGACGTAATGACTCAATATAGCCTACTAGCCGAGACTCTTCTTTATGTGTACAGATGTGACGTAATGACTCAATATAGCCTACTAGCCGAGACTCTTCTTTATGTGTACAGATGTGACGTAATGACTCAATATAGCCTACTAGCCGAGACTCCTTCTTTATGTGTACAGATGTGACGTAATGACTCAATATAGCCTACTAGCCGAGACTCCTCTTTATGTGTACAGATGTGACGTAATGACTCAATATAGCCTATACTAGCCGAGACTCCTTCTTTATGTGTACAGATGTGACGTAATGACTCAATATAGCCTACTAGCCGAGACTCTTCTTTATGTGTACAGATGTGACGTAATGACTCAATATAGCCTACTAGCCGAGACTCCTTCTTTATGGGTACAGATGTGACGTAATGACTCAATATAGCCTACTAGCCGAGACTCCTTCTTTATGTGTACAGATGTGACGTAATGACTCAATATAGCCTACTAGCCGAGACTCCTTTATGCGTACAGATGTGACATAATGACTCAATATAGCCTACTAGCCGAGACTCCTTCTTTATGTGTACAGATGTGACGTAATGACTCAATATAGCCTACTAGCCGAGACTCCTTCTTTATGTGTACAGATGTGACGTAATGACTCAATATAGCCTACTAGCCGAGACTCCTTCTTTATGTGTACAGATGTGACGTAATGACTCAATATAGCCTACTAGCCGAGACTCTTCTTTATGTGTACAGATGTGACGTAATGACTCAATATAGCCTACTAGCCGAGACTCTTCTTTATGTGTACAGATGTGACGTAATGACTCAATATAGCCTACTAGCCGAGACTCCTCTTTATGTGTACAGATGTGACGTAATGACTCAATATAGCCTACTAGCCGAGACTCCTTCTTTATGTGTACAGATGTGACGTAATGACTCAATATAGCCTACTAGCCGAGACTCCTCTTTATGTGTACAGATGTGACGTAATGACTCAATATAGCCTATACTAGCCGAGACTCCTTCTTTATGTGTACAGATGTGACGTAATGACTCAATATAGCCTACTAGCCGAGACTCTTCTTTATGTGTACAGATGTGACGTAATGACTCAATATAGCCTACTAGCCGAGACTCCTTCTTTATGGGTACAGATGTGACGTAATGACTCAATATAGCCTACTAGCCGAGACTCCTTCTTTATGTGTACAGATGTGACGTAATGACTCAATATAGCCTACTAGCCGAGACTCCTCTTTATGTGTACAGATGTGACGTAATGACTCAATATAGCCTACTAGCCGAGACTCCTTCTTTATGTGTACAGATGTTACGTAATGACTCAATATAGCCTACTAGCCGAGACTCCTTTATGCGTACAGATGTGACGTAATGACTCAATATAGCCTATACTAGCCGAGACTCCTTCTTTATGTGTACAGATGTGACGTAATGACTCAATATAGCCTACTAGCCGAGACTCTTCTTTATGTGTACAGATGTGACGTAATGACTCAATATAGCCTACTAGCCGAGACTCCTTCTTTATGGGTACAGATGTGACGTAATGACTCAATATAGCCTACTAGCCGAGACTCCTTCTTTATGTGTACAGATGTGACGTAATGACTCAATATAGCCTACTAGCCGAGACTCCTTTATGCGTACAGATGTGACGTAATGACTCAATATACCCTACTAGCCGAGACTCCTTCTTTATGTGTACAGATGTGACGTAATGACTCAATATAGCCTACTAGCCGAGACTCCTTCTTTATGTGTACAGATGTGACGTAATGACTCAATATAGCCTACTAGCCGAGACTCCTTCTTTATGTGTACAGATGTGACGTAATGACTCAATATAGCCTACTAGCCGAGACTCTTCTTTATGTGTACAGATGTGACGTAATGACTCAATATAGCCTACTAGCCGAGACTCTTCTTTATGAGTACAGATGTGACGTAATGACTCAATATAGTCTACTAGCCGAGACTCTTCTTTATGCGTACAGATGTGACATAATGACTCAATATAGCCTACTAGCCGAGACTCCTTCTTTATGTGTACAGATGTGACGTAATGACTCAATATAGCCTACTAGCCGAGACTCTTCTTTATGTGTACAGATGTGACGTAATGACTCAATATAGCCTACTAGCCGAGACTCTTCTTTATGAGTACAGATGTGACGTAATGACTCAATATAGCCTACTAGCCGAGACTCTTCTTTATGTGTACAGATGTGACGTAATGACTCAATATAGCCTACTAGCCGAGACTCTTCTTTATGTGTACAGATGTGACGTAATGACTCAATATAGCCTACTAGCCGAGAGTCTTCTTTATGTGTACAGATGTGACGTAATGACGTATAATAGCCTACTAGCCGGGACTCCTTCTACAGATGTGATGTAATGACTCAATATAGCCTACTAGCCGAGACTCTTCTTTATGTGTACAGACCAAAGCGATCTGTGTGTTTTGTCGTTGTGAACTGAGCTATCATCATCGCAGCACGTCCAGTCTGAAGTACCACTTGATGGCCAAGCACACACACAGCTGATGCGAATTCTCCACCCCTCATCAATATCAGGACCTCGTCAGTATTTCTTTCACCCTTTAATTGATGGACAGTGTTACATTGTGTGAGAGATTATATGCTCCAAGTGAGAATGTTAGTGTGAAATTGAACACAGTATATGCCAATGTTGTTTTCAATAAAAAAACATTTGCACACAGCAAGCCGATCCACTTTTCCATGTTGATAAGAGCATTACAATGAGAAAAAATCAAAATCAAGAGACATTTAAAATAGATAAAAATGCGATTAATCGCGAGTTAACTATGACATTAATGCGATTAATCGCGATTAAATATTTTAATCGTTTGACAGCACTAGTAGATATACAACTGTGCACAAAAACCTTTGAATGTTTAAAATGTACGAGTTTATCCTTGAATATGAATGTGCAAATCGTCATTCACATGTGAATCGCCTTGGATGTGTGTGTGTGTGTGTGTGTTTTAGACTTTCCTGGCAGGGCTGTCCTCCTACACAGATCAGTCGTACTCTTTAGCCAATCAGGTTTAAGCTTATCAATCGACCAATCAGATTTAAGCTTATCAATCGACCAATCAGTATCACGTGAGGGCGGGCCTACCTGCATGTTACGTCATCAGCTTTCGACCACAGTTCATGGCTGAGCAGTGGTTTGTGCAGTTGATCGGTTCATTTCTGTGTTTACTGAAGTTAAAGAAGTTCGAGATCAGTTGAAGCAATAGTTTATTAACTGCTGTTTAGTCCACATGTGAACATAAACATTTATTTTTAGTATTGATGGATTTTCATGTCCTGTCAGTCCACCACACATTCATCTGATGATAATGTATGTAATGACGTGCATATATAGGAGACATCTGTTTTGTTTTAAGCTGCATATATTATGTAGTTTTATTGTTTCAGATTTCCGAGACAGATGATGTATGAAGTTGCAGACAACCAGTACTGTGATCTTACCATTCCTACTGTAATTCTTTCAAAACCATTTTGACAGTTGTTTCAACAAGTGGTTGAAAGTGATGGATTGTTACTGTATCCATTTGTCTCCTGGGGACTATATGTACACGCTCTAGGAATAAAGCCTTGCTATGCATGCATTATTAAATGTTCTTGTCAGAATTAAAAGATTCAAATACATAGTTACATCTGATGTACACGTTTTATAAACTTGAAAGTTTCCGAATTATTTGGGAATAAAATATATATAAAATGACTTGATCATGATTAATGTTCCTGTTACATATGAAGATCATCATTGAACTTGTCAGGATCTGGGTTACTTATCTGCTCTTTCTCACTCTCATACCACCACACACACTCATTTACACACCCATTTCTCTCACTCTCCAGCGCACACACATACTGTCATGTTTGCGCTCTGCCTTCACCTGTTGATCATCAGTATCAGCGCTCTCGCTGCTGTCCGCTCACACCTGTGTCTTGTCTTGTCTAATTACTCAGTCTACTTCTAGTGTTTGTTCTCTCTGTTCTGTGTCGGATTATTGTGTGAGTACGTTCTCTCATTTTGTCAGTTTAAAGGAGTCTTACCTATGTCTTGTCTTGTGTAGCAGTATTCGCCTTGTTGTCTCCTGTCTCCTGTGACCTGCTTCGGTGAGATTCATCCGTTGTTCTCTCTGCTCTGCTGCCAGCTTCAAGGACCATTTACTCTGAGAGTATTTTCTGTTCTTCATAATCTCTCCCGACAAAGTATCCACTGAGAAGCTGTCTTTCTGGAGAGCACCTTTTTCTGTTCTAGTTCTGAGCTGTTATTCTTAAAGCTGTTTTCGTTGGACATTAAAGACTTTGCATTGAACTTCCTTTGCTTTTGGATCCTTTTGTATCAACCCTGACAGAATAATCCGACCACGATGGATCCAGCAAAGGAGGAATCTTTTTTTTCTGCTGTAGAGATCCAAGGAGCTATGCTGGGTTGTCACGAGGAGGAATTATCTGCTGCCAGAAATGCGGTGGAATGTTTGGCCGCACAGGTTAATGATTTGTCTGCACGCCTCCTTCATGCTCACCAGGAATCACCGGTTGTTCAGAGTCGTCCTTCTCTTCCCGAACCTCGTGTGAACAATCCTCCATGTTATGCAGGTGAGCCTACGGAATGTAGAGCCTTTTTGACTCAGTGTGAGGTAGCTTTTTCCCTGCAACCACAGACTTATGCGGAGGATCGTGCCCGCATCGCCTATGTGATTTCGTTATTGACTGGACGCGCTCGTGAGTGGGGAACCTCCGTTTGGGAGGCTGGGACTTCCTGCTGTCACTGTTTTGATCTCTTTAAGGACGAGATGATTAAAGTTTTCGACCAGTCAGTTTTCGGACGCGAGGCTTCGCGTCTTCTCACCACGATTCGCCAGGGGAGGAGAACAGTGGCTGATTTCGCGATTGAATTCCGCACCCTTTCCACCACAGCTGAATGGAATGAACCTGCTCTGGTCGCGCGCTTCCTGGAGGGTTTGAATGTGGATTTAAAGGATGAGATTTATGCTCGCGGTTCTCCGGCCCAGCTTGACCAACTGATAGAGCTGGCGATTCGCCTCGATAGATGCTTTGAGCAACGGCGACGTGCCCGTGCAGCTTCCTCCACTCCTCGCGAACCTCCTTTTCCTGTCTCTGCTAGACCTGATCCAGAGCCCATGCAGTTGGGTGGCATTCGTCTTCTGCCAGAGGAGAAACAACGTCGCATCTCCAACAGACTGTGTCTTTATTGCGGCTCGGCTGGTCACTTCGCAGCTTCGTGTCCAGTAAAAGCCAGAGCTCGCCAGTAGACAGAGGAGTACTGGCGAGCGCGACTGTTTTGTCCTCTTCATCCAGATCCTGTACCACCCTGCCCGCCGTCCTTCGTTGGGCCGGTTCCACCGTTTCATGTCCCGCGTTGATCGACTCAGGGGCTGAGGGGAACTTTATTGATGAGAGATGGGCCCGGGAACATAACATCCCCCTGGTGGACTTAAAGGGGAACACCACCGTCTTTGCCCTGGATGGTAGTATTCTCTCTAATGTTCGCCGTGTCACCAGTCCGGTGAGTCTCACCGTCTCAGGAAACCATCAAGAGACTATTTCTATTCTCATTTTTCAGTCCCCCTATACCCCCGTTGTGTTAGGACATCCCTGGCTAGTCCAGCATAGCCCTCATATTGACTGGGTCAAGAGTACCATTTTGTCTTGGAGTCTTTCATGTCATGTTAATTGTTTAGTGTCTGCTATTCCTGTGGTTTCTTCTGTGTCTGTTTTTCAGGAGGAACCTGGTGATCTGTCTGGGGTCCCGGAGGAGTACCACGATTTGCGGGCGGTTTTCAGTCGTTCCCGGGCCGTTTCTCTACCGCCTCACCGCCCCTACGATTGTTGCATCGATCTCCTTCCTGGCACCACGCCGCCTCGCGGTAGATTGTATTCTCTCTCGGCGCCTGAACGAGAGGCTTTAGAGAAGTATCTCTCTGAATCCCTTGACGCTGGAATTATTGTTCCGTCCTCCTCGCCAGCTGGTGCTGGTTTCTTCTTTGTTAAGAAGAAGGATGGATCTGTGCGTCCTTGCATTGATTATCGGGGGTTGAACGACATAACGGTCAAGAACCGCTATCCCTTGCCCCTTATGTCGTCAGCTTTCGAGATCTTGCAGGGCGCAAAGATCTTTACTAAATTGGATTTGCGAAATGCTTACCATCTTGTTCGTATAAAGCAGGGAGACGAATGGAAGACCGCGTTTAACACCCCATAGGTCACTTTGAGTATCGCGTTCTTCCTTTCGGGCTGGTCAACGCTCCCGCTGTTTTTCAGGCGTTGGTCAACGACGTTTTGCGTGACATGTTAAATGTCTTTGTTTTCGTTTATCTGGACGACATCCTCATTTTCTCACCCTCACTCGAAGTACACGTTCAACACGTTCGTCGGGTTTTGCAACGTCTACTTGAGAACCGTCTCTTCGCTAAGTCTGAGAAATGTGTGTTTCTTTCTCAGTCTGTCACCTTCCTTGGTTCGGTGGTCTCTGCTGAGGGAATCAGCATGGATCCCGAGAAGGTGCGGGCGGTCCTCGATTGGCCCGTTCCTAATTCTCGTGTTGCCCTCCAGCGATTTTTAGGTTTTGCTAATTTTTACAGACGATTCATTCGTAACTTCAGTCAGGTTGCCGCTCCTCTCTCTGCTCTCACCTCGACTAAGTCTCAGTTTGTTTGGTCAGAGATGGCACAAGATGCGTTCGATCGACTCAAGAGGTTGTTCACCTCCGCGCCCATTTTGGTTACCCCTGATCCTGAGAGACAATTTATAGTCGAGGTCGATGCTTCCGATGTAGGGGTTGGGGCTATTTTGTCGCAGCGTTCTTCTCTTGATGACAAGGTTCACCCGTGCGCCTTCTTTTCCCATCGCCTTTCACCGGCAGAGCGCAATTATGATGTTGGTAACCGGGAGCTTTTGGCGGTTCGGTTAGCCTTGGGGGAGTGGCGGCACTGGTTAGAGGGGACCAGTATTCCATTTATCGTTTGGACTGACCACCGTAACCTCGAATACATCCGCTCCGCCAAGAGACTTAACGCTCGTCAGGCCCGCTGGGCATTATTTTTTGGTCGTTTTGATTTTTCGATCTCTTTTAGGCCAGGTTCCAAGAACGTTAAGCCCGATGCCCTCTCGCGGCTGTTCGGCTCCACAGAGGCAGCTTCGACCAAGGAGGTTATCTTACCCCAGCACTGCGTGGTCGGAGCTGCCGTCTGGGGAGTTGAGCAGACTGTTAAGAGGGCTCTCTCACTCGCTGTCAGACCTCCTCGTGCCCCGACAGGGACGTTATTTGTTCCTCCCACCGTTCGTTCATCCGTCCTCCAGTGGGGCCACGCCTCTAAGTTAGTCGCCCATCCTGGTGTTAAGGGTACCTTGGCCACTATTCGTCGGAGATTTTGGTGGCCCACTAGAGAACGTGACATACGTCAGTTTGTAGCTTCTTGTCCTGTCTGTGCTCAGACTAAGTCTAGCAATACCCCGCCTGCGGGTCTCCTCAGACCACTCCCTATTCCGTCACGCCCCTGGTCGCACATTGCTTTGGATTTTGTTACCGGTCTTCCTTCGTCCGCCGGTAACACAGTGATTCTTACTGTAGTCGACCGTTTCTCTAAGACAGCTCGTTTTATCCCTCTTCCTAAGCTTCCGTCCGCCCGAGAGACCGCCCAGATCATGGTAGATCACGTTTTTAAGATTCATGGTCTTCCTTCGGACATTGTGTCTGACAGAGGGCCCCAATTCGCCTCTCAGTTCTGGAGGGAGTTCTGCCGACTGATTGGGGCGTCCCCCAGTCTGTCGTCAGGATTTCATCCTCAGACCAATGGACAAGCCGAACGGACTAATCAGATTCTCGGCCGTATGTTGCGCAGCTTGACTTCACAGACCCCTGCATCCTGGTGCGATCAGCTTGCCTGGGCCGAATATGCCTATAATTCGCTTCCTTCGTCCGCTACTGGGTTATCCCCGTTTGAAGGTTGTCTTGGTTACCAACCCCCACTTTTTGCTTCTCAAGAGTCTGAGACTTCCGTGCCATCCGTTCAGGCTTTTATTCTTCGGTGCAAGCGTACTTGGAGGAGAGTGAGATCTGCGTTATGTCGTACTAGGGCGCGCACTCGTAAAGCTGCTAATCGTCGTCGGGTTAGAGCCCCTCGTTACGTTTGTGGGTTTGGCTTTCCACCCAGAATCTTCCTGTTCACGAGGGCTCTAAGAAACTTATGCCCCGTTTTGTTGGTCCTTTTGCTATTTTGAAGGTCCTAAGTCCGGCAGCTGTCAAGCTCAGATTGTCTCGTCAGTTACGTCGGGTGCACCCTGTTTTTCATGTGTCCTGTATCAAGCCTGTTATTCGAGCTCCCGCCCGTCCCGCCCTTCCTCCTCCGCCTCTCGACGAGGTGGATCCCATTTACAGAGTTCGCAAGCTGCTTGACGTTCGTCCTCGGGGGCGTGGCCACCAGTTCCTGGTGGACTGGGAGGGCTATGGGCCTGAGGAGAGGCAGTGGATTCCGGCCCGGGACGTCCTGGACCGCTCGCTAATCGAGGATTTCTATCGGTCTCGCCAGACCTCTTCCTTGGGAGCGCCTGGTGGCGCTCGTTGAGGGAGGGGTACTGTCAGGATCTGGGTTACTTATCTGCTCTTTCTCACTCTCATACCACCACACACACTCATTTACACACCCATTTCTCTCACTCTCCAGCGCACACACATACTGTCATGTTTGCGCTCTGCCTTCACCTGTTGATCATCAGTATCAGCGCTCTCGCTGCTGTCCGCTCACACCTGTGTCTTGTCTTGTCTAATTACTCAGTCTACTTCTAGTGTTTGTTCTCTCTGTTCTGTGTCGGATTATTGTGTGAGTACGTTCTCTCATTTTGTCAGTTTAAAGGAGTCTTACCTATGTCTTGTCTTGTGTAGCAGTATTCGCCTTGTTGTCTCCTGTCTCCTGTGACCTGCTTCGGTGAGATTCATCCGTTGTTCTCTCTGCTCTGCTGCCAGCTTCAAGGACCATTTACTCTGAGAGTATTTTCTGTTCTTCATAATCTCTCCCGACAAAGTATCCACTGAGAAGCTTTCTTTCTGGAGAGCACCTTTTTCTGTTCTAGTTCTGAGCTGTTATTCTTAAAGCTGTTTTCGTTGGACATTAAAGACTTTGCATTGAACTTCCTTTGCTTTTGGATCCTTTTGTATCAACCCTGACAGAACTGACAATCTTAAGTATGAAGCACAACATTCAGTACAGAGAAATATACGTCTCTTCCAGAGTTGTGAGATCCAGTCAGAGTCTAATTTGCTTTTAAAATATATTATATACACTCACCTAAAGGATTATTAGGAACACCCGTTCAATTTCTCATTAATGCAATTATCTAATCAACCAATCACATGGCAGTTGCTTCAATGCATTTAGGGGTGTGGTCCTGGTCAAGACAATCTCCTGAACTCCAAACTGAATGTCAGAATGGGAAAGAAAGGTGATTTAAGCAATTTTGAGCGTGGCATGGTTGTTGGTGCCAGACGGGCCGGTCTGAGTATTTCACAATCTGCTCAGTTACTGGGATTTTCACGCACAACCATTTCTAGGGTTTACAAAGAATGTGTGAAAAGGGAAAAACATCCAGTATGCGGCAATCCTGTGATAAAAAGGCCTTGTTGATGCTAGAGGTCAGAGGAGAATGGGCCGACTGATTCAAGCTGATAGAAGAGCAACTTTGACTGAAATAACCACTCGTTACAACCGAGGTATGCAGCAAAGCATTTGTGAAGCCACAACACGCACAACCTTGAGGCGGATGGGTTAAAACAGCAGAAGACCCCACCGGGTACCACTCATCTCCACTACAAATAGGAAAAAGAAGCTACAATTTGCAAGAGCTCACCAAAATTGGACAGTTGAAGACTGGAAAAATGTTGCCTGGTCTGATGAGTCTCGATTTCTGTTGAGACATTCAGATGGTAGAGTCAGAATTTGGCGTAAACAGAATGAGAACATGGATCCATCATGCCTTGTTACCACTGTGCAGGCTGGTGGTGGTGGTGTAATGGTGTGGGGGAATGTACCCATCCTCATGTACCATGTACCCATCCTCTGATGGCTACTTCCAGCAGGATAATGCACCATGTCACAAAGCTCGAATCATTTCAAATTGGTTTCTTGAACATGACTGTGAGGTCACTGTACTAAAATGGCCCCCACAGTCACCAGATCTCAACCCAATAGAGCATCTTTGGGATGTGGTGGAACGGGAGCTTTGTGCCCTCTGGATGTGCATCCCACAAATCTCCATCAACTGCAAGATGCTATCCTATCAATATGGGCCAACATTTCTAAAGAATGCTTTCAGCATCTTGTTGAATCAATGCCACGTAGAATTAAGGCAGTTCTGAAGGCGAAAGGGGGTCAAACACAGTATTAGTATGGTGTTCCTAATAATCCTTTAGGTGAGTGTAAGTGAAAAGTTAACAAATGAATTGTGTTCAATCCAGTCATCAGTAGACCTCTCTGTTAGGACATATCAGATTTTGGTCTGATATTTAAAATAGAAAAAACCTATAGTACAAGAGGTGCAGACAGAGGACATGGGAGATTAAGTGATGGTATTTTAATAGAGCTTACTGAGTAATCTCAGTTGCATAATCTTAATTGCCTCTCTATGATAAGTATACCTTTGTCTGATTAGCATTAGGGCTGGACGATATGGCCAAATTTTATATCACGATATATTTCTTAATTTCGGTCAATACGATATAATTCCGATATCGATATGAACAATATAAAAGCCTCAGAAAAAAATGCCAAGAACACCCACAAGGGATGTCTGTACCTACAATCTTCTGAAAAATTAATTTGCCAAGTCTATGAAACCTCCTCCTAAAAAAACTACATAATATTTTAGAAATAAAAACGGTACAAATAAATTAACGTTCACCTTTTATTTGAATTTAACCTTTATACAAACAAGAAAAGTCAAATAAACATAAGACTCTCAGACTGACCTTATTAATATATTTAACTTTAAACAATAACATAGGCTGATTCTATTATTCTTTACACAAAACTTCTTGTAACAAAACTTGTTCTTACAAACCAAAGTGCTTCAGCCAGGATAAAAAAATATGAAAAGTGCTCAGCTGCAGAGAAAAAGAGTGAGCAAAAACAAAAAAACATGTTGCTGGGACAGGGACATTGTTGACTGTTGATGACACCCTATGACAGGATCTAGAGGTTTCTGGCAAGAAATACAAGCTGGTCTACTTTATCTGGCTTCAGAGATGACCTTTTACATGTGACAATGTTGCCACCTGTACTAAAAACCCTCTCAGAGGGGGAGCTTGTGGCCTGAATGCACAAGTAATGTTGTGCCAGTTGGCTTACTCTAGGGAAGTTCTTTTGATAGACTTTCCACCAATCCAGAGGATTTGAGTCATTGTCAGCATTTGGAGACAGAAGGTAGTTGCCCAGCTCCCTCTCAACTCCCTGCTGTGCAGTCAAGCCTTCTGTGCTAGTAGTAGTGGTGGGCCTGTTTGAAAATAAGCTAGCCAGAGACCGCTTTGTTTTCTTGGCTGGTACAGAAGTGTCTCTCATGGCTTCTTCTCTGGACTCCTCTTCCCTGACCACAACAAATCTCTCTCCCTTCAGCATCTCCAACACAGTTCTCTCTTTGATGTATTCTCTCTTCTCCTCCTGAGTGTACTGAAGCTTGAATCTTGGGTCAACGAGGCATGCCATGTCAAGTAGATCATCCATGGCTGGGTCATCATACTTTTGGTTGAGGTATCCCATCACTGTTGTCTTTATGGTCCTGGTGAGCTCTGTGTCATCCTCTGCTTCCTTCAAGATGGAGGTGTTGAAGAGATGCATCACTGGTTTTAGAAATGATACAGTGACATAGGACTCACCAGAGTCAGTGAACTGCCTTGCATCAGACTGACTGCCTTGCATCAGTGAAATTGAGGAGTGTGCTTAGAGCTGCATCTATAGACTCTAAAACATCCACATCTTGCCAGGTAGGAACCAGCGTTCTGGTCTTCTTGCCCGTTGAGAGTACTTCTGTGATGGCCCTTTTCTGCCCCAGAATCCGCTTCACCATTTGTTAACGGGAGCCCCATCTTGTTGGTGTTTCACTGATGAGCTTGTGCTTTGGCAAGTGATACTCCTCCGGAGCAGCTGCAAGGTCCCGTTTCTTCTTCCTAGAGTAGGAGAAAGCAGCCACCACCTTTTTACAGACCCCAATTGCTCTGTCCACCCGCTTGTCTTGGTTAACTTTCTCTGTAGACAGATAGAGAGAATTTTTTTTATGCAAATTGTAATATATACTTATATTTTGTATTTAAATATTTTAAATACAATTTGTTGTTTATTAACCCTCTGGGTACCAAGAACGCACCCGTGCGTTTTGGCAGATTTTTTTCACATAGCAGAAAAATAGACTTAAACTACTCCATCATTTCTGGTCATACAGAGTTATGAAACATATAAAAAAACTGTTAAATGTCTACTTTTTTATGTGCCCACCTACAATCAAAATAAAATATTGTGCTTTTGTAAAATAAAGAAAATAAACAGGGTGTGCGTTCTGCCTCTCCGTGTCCGTGAACTTTTTTTCTGGAGCACGTCTCTAAACTTAAACAAAACTATACTAAAGTTACTAAAATATAGTATATATTTTATACTATTTTATATATAGCGAATACTAAAATATTCCCTGTTTATGTAATCTATATAAAAAGAGAGAGGTGTCAGCCGTTCTCATTATCGTTCTCGCATCTCATTATTCCGCTAATGTGACACGCCCACGGAGAGCGCGCGCTATTCAAACGCTAATAATCTGAAGCAACACATTGAGACGTGTAAATGCCCACACAAACTCTGTAAACACACTATATTTAGTCAGATTAATGTACTGTCGTCTTGCGCGGCTGTGAGGAATAATCCTGGGACATTTACCTACCTCAGAACAAGTGCTGGTTTATTTTCACTTCGAGGAGCAAGCTGAACTGTAAGTGTTTTATTCTTGTGGTTTGTTCTAATCGCGATATATAATAACGTTTAGTGTCTGTAAACGCAAAAATAGCCTACTGTTTAAATTTGAATCATGTTTCTGTGTGTGTGTGTGTGACTAGTTTAGGATAGATTATAAAGTTTTAACTCTAAAATAGACATCAAATAAGCTTTTGTTAACAGTTTCTGCTCATATGTTATATATATAGTATGTTTTGTCAAAAATAAACTTATCAACTGTTATAGTGTTTGTTCCAGCTAGCCTATATCAAAATAATGAATCCTTAACTTTGAAATATGTATAATACAATGTATTGGCCTACTTTATGGAAAAAAGACAATTTTCTTTTCAAGATGTTTCCAACTCTAACTTTGAACCAATTCTATTGAATGGCCCATATAACCTATTTGAACAGAATTTGTTTCCAGGTATGACTAAAAATGTGCTTTTGACTTTCATTTATATTTTGATTATTTATATATATATATATATAAATAATCAAAATATAAATATGTCTGTGTGTGTGTATATATGTATATATATTTTCCTTGCATTCTTTCTTGTGACACACCTGAATGAAATTAATGCATCTTTGTCTTCTCAGGTGAGAATCACCTAATTATTCATGAGGGGGTTGGGCCGTTCACGCCCATTGGCATATTGCCTTTCAAACAAAAAAATGTTTTTCACAATTTAAAGCAATCTATGGTTTTATGTGAATGGTTAGGCAGGATGATTTTTAGTTTTATCAATAAACATCCATAAACAATATTCTCTCAAAAATACAAACATGTACATACATGTTGCTCACATATTATGGTAGCCCTGCTTGTGCTAAATAGTGTAATTTCACCTGTGCCATTAATATGTTTATAAGCAACTGAAAAAAGCACAAATGTCAGGGCATGTCAAAACATCATAAGGACCCCAAAAACACCTTGGTCCCCAGAGGGTTAATATTATTCTTACTGCAAAATTCTTCTGCTTGCATATTTTTGTTTTGTTTTTACTTCACACCTGATTTGGCAAAGTAAACATATGTTCCAATGCCAGTAAAACACCTTTGAATTTAATTGAAAGAATTGCTATATGTATAATCCATATGTATGTCTTGAATAAAGATTAAATGAATAGCCTATAAAATCACTTAAATAGGGGAATAAAATCACCTATTCTAAACTACAGGCTAAGTACTTTAGTTACAGCTAAGGACTAATTAAGTACAATGATTTTAGTAATATATCCTCATACCATAAAAAAACAAAAAAAACAAAGTCCGTAACTTTTGGCGCTCTGCATGCATCTTGCGGAAGAACATTGTAGTCGGAACTTCTTCTCTCTGTTCATGTCTATGACGAATCACGCAGGTACTGGGCTACTCCTCAGCGGAGCCGAGCCGAGGTAGTTTAAAATAGTCAAAATAGATGTACTGGCTCATTATATACATTTTGCTAATCTTTAACTAAAAAGGTACTGCAGCTTTAACATAACACTACCATTTATATTATTAACTGTGTATAACTTACCAATAGCAGAGTTCAGTCGATGCCCGAAGCATTGTAGTCTTGTCCATCTGTTCAACTCAGCGGCTTTGATGATATTGGTCCCGCTATCTGTGGTGATACAGACCTGCCGGTCCTCGCGAAGTCCCCAGGAGGCGAGCGCATCTGCAAGTCCGACTGCAATTGCTTCGCTCATGTGATCCTCAGGAAAGTAGACCGTCTGGAGGCATACGCTGACAAGCTTCCAATCTTGGTCAATAAAGTGGACTGTCAGGCTCAAGTATGGTTCTGAGGTTCGGCTTGACCACAGGTCAGCTGTGGTTGCAAAATATGACACTGACTTCAGTTGTTCCTCCACCCTTTCCCTAACTTCACCATAAAGTGCAGGGATAGCTGTGCGTGAAAAATATTTTCGGCCAGGGAGCTCGTATCTCGGGTCAATGACTGAAATCATTTTCCTGAAGCCCACGTTTTCCACCGTACTAAATGGCATCATGTCCTTAGCCAAGAAGTTTGTAACAGCCTTTGTAATGTCTTTATGATGTTTAGACCGTTTTGTCATAAGGCATGAATGCAGCCATCTGTGTTTGCTGCATGGGTTTCTCTTTTGACACAGCTGGTGTTGGGGATGAGGATGGTGGTGTTGTTTCAGGGACAGGTTGGCTTAAACTTTTATAGTGCCTCATCTTCTGACTCTCAGAATGTTCTATCGGGTGGAACTGCTTCAGATGGTGGAACAGATTTGATGTGTTCCTGTTGCTAGTCGGCACCACTCTCCGGCACATTTTGCAGCACGCTGAAACCTGAAGTTTACCAGATCTCAGAAAGCCGAACCACTTCCATACCACTGAATTAGTCTTTCCTCTCTTATCAACTATTTCGTCTGCTTTCTCCTCACTTGTGGAAGCTCGTTCAGTCCAATGTTGTTTTCATCAACGATGACGATTTCGTTGACACACTTTTTTTTATGACGATAACGCGACGATGACTAGCTAAAAATGGCTTGGTGGTCGGAAACGATGAGATGATTTATGGACATACTTTCAGTATAATCCATCAGAAAGAAAAACGGTTGTATGATGTTTGTGTTTACAAATAATATGCATCTTGTTGTTGCACTGGCAGACAAGTTGAAGAACAAGTTGTAGAGCATAAGTATGTGTTCCTCAATAGTTTATATTTTGGGCACGTTGTTCATTGCACTTTTGCAATTACTCAAATAAAGCCACAATTGCCAAAGTAAGAATGTTTTTATTCCTGGCTTTTTTGGAGTAATTGCTAAAGTGCAATGAACAACGTGCCCAAAATATAAGCTATTGAGGAACACATACTTATGCTCTACAACTTGTGCTTCAACTTGTCTGCCAGTGCAACAACAAGTTGTAGAGCATAAGTATGTGTTCCTCAATAGCTTATATTTTGGGCACGTTGTTCATTGCACTTTAGCAATTACTCAAATAAAGCCACAATTGCCAAAGTAAGAATGTTTTTATTCCTGGCTTTTTTGGAGTAAAACAGTGATTCCACTGTTATCTGTGGGTAATGTTGTAGTAGCTCAAAGTTTTTTGCTGTTTAAACTTTAAACCATTCCTTTATTACTGTGATAACTGGTGAAAATAGCCAATGTGCTGACATTTTAGAAGAGCATCAATTCATGGAAAAAATATAACTTGAAATATGGGAATAAAAGGTTTCTGCCCAATGCGACAATGAAGTACAGCTTGGCAGCACTGCATCTCCATCAATGAGAAAGTCTAGTTTATTATGCAAAGGTTTTAAGGTTAACTGTTGTTTTATGAATTGCAACACTTGTTACAACCTGTCAAACCTAATTTCCAATACTTTTGAACCTGAAAATAGCCAATGTGCTGAAATTTTAGAAGAGCATCAATTCATGGAAAAAATATAACTTGAAATATGGGAATAAAAGGTTTCTGCCCAATGCGACAATGAAGTACAGCTTGGCAGCACTGCATCTCCATCAATGAGAAAGTCTAGTTTATTATGCAAAGGTTTTAAGGTTAACTGTTGTTTTATGAATTGCAACACTTGTTACAACCTGTCAAACCTAATTTCCAATACTTTTGAACCTAAATTAATGTGTTAAAGACTACTTTTTTTTGTTTTACTAAAATTGACTAAAACCTTTTTGAGTTTTCGTAGACTAAAATTTTACTAAAACTATTAAGTTTATAAGTGACTAAAATGTGACTAAAACTAAAAAGCATTTTCGTCCAAAAGACTAAGACTAAAACTAAAAGAGCTAACAAAAACAACACTGGTTCAGTCACATTTGAATTGCGGTTAGGGGCGCTCATTTTGTAGCTTAAACTTGCCGTGTTGGAGATCAGCAACTACTGCTGAGCACTGGCTGGCTGCGTGTCTGTGGTGTACGCCATCACGAAAGTAGCCAATTGTGTTCTGCTCTTTCTGACGGCTGCTCGCCTAACTTCAGTCAGTGAGACATGCTGTTATGTATCTTGAAATATCAAAAAAATAAATAAATTGAAATATCGAAAATGTGTTTAAAAATCATATCACCGTTAATGAAAAAAGAATATCGCGATATATATTGATATTGAATTATTGTCCAGACCTAATTGGCATAATATCAGATTTGCCCATTTTACTAGGCAAAGTGAAATGAATGCTTCACAACATTGTCCTGTGACACTAAAAACCTTGAGATGACAATACAGCACAAAACATAAGGAAATTAATGTTAAATATATTGGTAACACTTTACAATAAGGTTAATTAGTTAACATAGTTAATGTATTAACTAACCACGAGCAATACATTTGTTGCTGTGTTTGTTAATCTTTGTTAACGTTAGTTAAAAATACAGCAGTTAATGAAGTATTAGTAAATGTTGAAATTAACATTAACAAAACTCTATACGTGCAGTTCATTATTAGTTCATGTTAACTTATGTTAACTAATGAAACGCTTTTGTAAAGTGTTACCAATTAAGACATTAATACAAAAAATAAAGTATAAAAGAGAATAAAAAAACAACATGAATTAAGATGTTTGTAACTGCTATCCAGATGTCATGCCAAATGTGAGTAATCCTGAAAAATGCAGGGAAACAACAAGTATTTAATAATTTAAAGCTGCAGTCCGTAGATTTTCCTCTTTGTCGCCATCTCTGTTTGAAGTCTGCAATTGCAGTCATTCGCGGAATTATTAATTTTATGTGAGTTGTACATCGGCATGAAACAGCGCGGATGAACACAATGTTGTGAGGAGAGTGCGCGTCGCGGCTTTCGGTCACAGCGCCGGTGTGGATACTGGCATTCAGAATCACACATTCTACTTTTTGGAAGTACAGGATGACCAACATAAGAATTTTCACCGGAAAATGTCCTCTGAACAAGTAAGTAACATTCACTTTTGTTCAGATCAACTAAGGGGAAAAATGCATTGCACTGTCTGCAGTAAATCGCGCTGATTAAATCTAACGATCGCTTATCATGTTGAACCGTGCAAATTATAGGCCTACTTTATTCTCAAATTGTTAATGTTAACAACATCAGCATTGCGTGATTTAATGTGTTTTATGGTTACCTGTAGTTCAGAATTCATATTCTCCATAATAGCTAAACAAGAAAGGCACAACAAAGGAAACTCCATAACTGTGTGAATTAAGTAAACAATTGTGGTAACTACTGTTACACGATTGAACTGTTGAAATGTCTTACTTGTCCAGCAGAAAAAAGCGTCACTTCTTCCATTTTGAACCCCTTCACGCACTTTTCAAAAGCCCTGCCGATGTTTATCCTTGTGTTCACATGAGACGGTTGCTGTCTTTCTCTAGCCACTTTAAATCTGAAGTACGAAGTCTTTTGGGTTTTATAACTGGTGAATCTCCAGTTGACACTGATGATTGTTGTTTGGATCTTTCTGGATCCGCTATAAGTTAAATTATGTAAAGTGCTGCGAGAAAAGGCTATACATCTCTACATCTCCACACCGTCAACGTCCTCACGCGCAGTATAGCCGGCTAGCCGAAACTCCTTCTTTATGTGTACAGATGTGATGTAATGACGCAAAGACATGCTCGAATTTCCCGTGGAAACCCACCAGTACCACTGGAATTAAAATCATTATTACAAGCTAACAGTTTTGAATCGAGCTACGGCAACAAGATAGGTTTGAACACTGGCTGAATATGTTTTTTTTTAAATAATTATTTTGGATTATTTTTAACTTGAAAAAAGTTACGGACTGCAGCTTTAACAACATACACAAATTGCACAAATGGCAAATAAACAAAGGGTGCTCATTAAAATAGGTCTATTCACTATTTAAAGAACAATCTCGATGAGGCCAGTGCTAAGAGAGCTAGGGTGGGTAATGATTACGATTCGATTACATGATAGAAAGTCTAAGGCCTTCAAAAGCCGTACAGCAAACCAATCTAATCTGGTGCCTATTACACGACAAACTAAGATTGCTGTGGGGACAAAAAGCAGGACTGTTAAATTAGCACTTTTAAACATCCGCTCACTTAAAAATAAATCACTAAAATAGTTAACGACTTAATAACATAAATCACTAAAATAGTCAACGACTTAATAACCACAAACAACCTGGACTTTATGTTTCTAAATTAAACTAGGCTAGAATACAGTTGCAGTGCAACAGTCCTCAATGAAACAGTGTCTGAGTGTCTGCATAAAAGTTATAGAGACTAAACATGCTACACATATGGTTTTGGTTAACCATAGTATGCATGTCTTGTTTCAGACCAAAATAGTTTAGAAGAGAGAATGAATACATAGGCCAAACCACATAAAAGGAAAATTATGAGATGGAAAATTAGATACATGTTAAGACATTTATCACATGTTTATATATATATAGAATATATAAGATTAAAAGGGTTCATTTCTTCTTCTCAGCAAGAATTAGGAGACAATTTCCATGTTCCATTAGGTGTCATGTAACAGGACAATGGGTTCTGCCAGTGTTTACTACATTTGTGGGGGAAGTTTCATAGAACTTTGTTGGGAGAGTGAGTTTGTTGGATTATTCATTAAATATAATGAATAATTTGTGTCTCTGATTGGTCCAGGCGCTACACAGACTTTCTTCTCGAATATTATAAACAGCAACTTAAACAACACGCACTCTTTTTGGTACTGTAGAGAGACTGACAACCCCCCCAAGCCAGATTCCCAGTAAAATACTCTCAGACAGCAAGTGCAGTGAGTTTGCTTCTTTCTTCTCTGAGAAAATCAATAATATCAGAAAGGTGATCAGCACATCCGTGAGTTGCTCTGGGGTCAGACAGATCAGACCACAACCTGAGAAAGTAGTTCAATTTCGAAGAAATTGATGGCAACATTTTGGAAGAAACCGTACAGCACCTTAAACCATCAACCTGCGTCCTTGACGCACTTCCCACATCTTTTTTTAAAAGTGTGTTAAACAGCTTAGAAGCAGATCTCCTAGAAGTGGTAAATGCCTCACTTCTCTCTGGGAGTTTTCCAAACTCCCTGAAAACGTCTCTGGTTACTATCGTAACCTCTGTTCCTTGAGAGGCGGGAACCAGACATTACGTCAGCGTAACGTATATGGGAACTGTATTAAATCCCGCTGTGAGAGCAGTGATGATAAGCCCTGAACGGGGTCAAACCACACCCAGCGTAAGCAAGACAGTTCTAGCCAATAGCCGTGTCGCTAAGAGCGCTCTCATCTGATAGGAGGAACTAGTCCTAAGAGACGCCTGCTCTGACCTTATCAAAATCTGCATATCTCAAAGCATTGGAACTGAAGGCTGCACTGAAAAGGGCAGACACAACACAATAAGCACTCAAGCATGAGAGTTCAACGCATTGTTGATGGTGATTGCGGTGACAGCTGCATCAACTTTCTTAACTATAACACAAAGTTAGCAGCTAGGTAACTACTGCATAGCTGGTTAACAGATAACAAAACATTTTCTGTAAAATTCAACTCACGAAAGTATGTGTGACGCTACAGAGGGTACATCCAGCTTGTAAAACCTGGCGAATGTATTCTGAGAAAACCAGCCAGCTACATAAATCCTGGATAGACATACCTCTAGCCCAGGTCCATGAGGAAGCAATCGCCCTCATAGAATGAGCTCTGATGTTAAGGGGACAATCTTTCCCCTGACATTCGTAAGTCAATGCAATAGCATCCACAATCTAGTGAGAGTCTCTGTTTTGAAACGGCACGTCCCTTATTACATCCACCAAAGCACACGAACAGCTGGTCTGACTGACGAAAGGCGGCCGAGCTATCCAAATATGTCCGCAAAGCCCTGACCGGGCAAACAGTGCTCTGAGCGTCTACGTCACGCAAGGCTGACGGCTCAGCAGAAAAGGCGGGCAGTGAAACAACCTGTGCTCTAAACGGTGTGTTGAGTGACTTCGGAACGTAGCCTGGTCTCGGCCGGAGAGTGACGCTGCAGTCGCCAGGTCCGAAACAAATGCAATCTTCGTTCACTGAGAACGTGTGTAAGTCTCCAATGCGCTTCGCTGAGGCGAGAGCAAGTAAGGCTGTCTTCAGGGAAAGCTCCTCAACCGCAATCGAAGCTAGGGGCTCGAACGGTGGTAGAGGTAGAGGTAGAGCTCTCAAAAACAGAGCTAGATTTCACGTGGCTGGCCGTGAAGGACACAATCGCCTTGCTCCCCTGAGAAATCTGATCACCAGAGCATGCTTACCGATCGATTTCCCGTCAACTGGGGAACGAACAGCAGCAATAGCGACCACCTACACCTTAGCGTGGGTGGCAAAGTCCCGCTCTCCATTCCGAGCCGTAGAAAGAGCAAAACATCCGACACGGAACGATCCCCGGGTCAAATCGATGTTCTGGCACCATTTTGTAAACAGAAAAACTCCCCATCTCAGAGCGCAGAGCGCATAATCACATATCAGTATACATAAACAAAGCGTCAGTAGCCATAGCGACAACAACTGTGAATATACGCAGTTAAATCAGAAGAGCCAGTTGCACTGAGCAATACAGGGCAACATAACCGTATTAACACATATCAGTATACATATACACAGCGTCAGTGGCCGTAGCTACAACAACTGTGAATATACGCAATTAGATCAGAATAGCCAGTTGCACTGAACAATACAGGGCAACATAACCGTATAGACTCATATCAGTATGTACAAACACAGCGTCAGTGGCAGCAGCGATAACAACTGTGAATATACGCCGTTAGATCAGAATAGCCAGTTGCACTGAAGGATACAGTGCAACATAACAACATAAACACATATTAGTATCAGAAGGAGTCTTCCATCCCTCTTGAGCACCACGAAATAGCGTCTGTGCACTTCCATTCTCAGAACGGGGCGTTTTGAGGCAAAGTCAGTGACGAACCCACGCCTGATTCCTGGTCCCGCCCACTGCCTACGGCGAAGATCCGGCTCAGTGGGGAGCCGTTTTTGGCGGGATGCTCAGTCGAACTTAGGCGGGATGAGGTGCCGACGAAGAGAGAGACCTCGACGAGTTCTAGAACGAGCAGCAATATTCAGTAGCCTTCGCGTTTCTCCGCCTCAGAAAAATGCTCAGTAACTGACTCCACGGCGTCACCAAAGAAGCCGGAGGGAGTGATTGGAGCCTTTCTTTTCCAGACAGATAAGCCGTGAAACTTGCATGGCTTGGACTGAAAGCTGACATCCGTGCCTAGAGGCGAACGGAAGGGCACAGATGCACGGCGATGGTCTCCTTGACGGGGGCGTGCGCACAGAGCCCTGGGCTTCCGCCTCGTCCCTTTAGATGCATGCGCGCGACTTTACCATGTGCTCGTGGATGTTGTGGAAGAACGGAGTCCTCCTCAAAGCAGCCTGGTTGATATACCAGACCTAGTTACTTTTTTTTAACGGAGCCTTCTGAGTCGAGTTCAGCGCGCGTCCGCGAAAATGACCGGTGCGTGGCGACAGCAGAGGAACATGAACTGCATGGCGGAGTGGGTGCACGCCGATTGGGGTGCAGCCCACGACTTCACCACGTGCTCACGTACGTCCGGGAAGAACTTTCTTGGTTTCTTCTCCTCAATTGCGGTCTGGCGGCGGCTCGACTGGAGGAACCACCAGTCCAGCTTACTTTCCACAGGCACGTCCGGAGTGTTCCAAGCGAGATCCAGCTCCGTGACGGCCTTGCCAAGGACCTTGACGAGCCCCTCCTGGAGGTCCGCAGGGCCCTCTTGGTCGGGCGGTCCATGACCGTAGGGCCCTCTTGGTCGGGCGGTCCTTGAGACGCACAGTCCTTTTCCGATGGCGAGAGCGGCATGGAGTCGTCTTCCCCGCCAGCTCCGAAGGAAATGAAGTTCGCGGCGTGGGCGGGCGGAAGCTTGCGTCAGCAAAGCTGACAGCGTCAAACTCGTCTTCGGGCGAGGGAGGGCCCACCACCGGCTCGCTGGCGGCAGTAGGCCACATCCCCGCTGGCACTGGCAGCTCGGGACAGTGGGCGCACGTGCTGTCCGTGAGTGGCGCCTCAGCGCGGGCGAGGCCCAGGCAGGTGACACAGTACTGGTGAAGGTCGGGTGGGTCAATGGCCCGCACATATCTGGCATGTAGCAGCCATCGGATGCGGAGAGGAAAACAGGGGGTGAGTAGTCCTCTATTGCAACTTCCACAATGACTTAAGATAAGACTTCTAGCGTGAAGATAAAACTTCTAGCGTGAAGAAAGAGATTCTGACCTAATAGGCTTTATGCCGAGCGTCATGTGACCAAACCGGAAAACAGGTCTCATTGCATCCGCTTGTCAGAGAAAGTGTTAACGGCCGTAAGAACTAACTACGATATCTATGGATTTTTAAGGTAATCAGCTAACCTACTAAGTTCACTTTGTTATTGGTGTTTTATGCTATTTAAATATCTAAACGTTAGTGTGAAGAAGAGAAATTAAAAAACTTTTAAATATCAGTCTGCACATGCGAGGGACATTGGTTATGCTCATTTTTGCTTGCTCCTTTTAAGTTATCTTGAGTAAAACCGCAAAAAAATTCATGAAGGACATACAAAAGACCTGAATCGGAAGCGATGTGATCTGTTTTCCGGCTTGGTCACGTGACGCTCGGCATAAAGCCTATTGTCGCGCCCATTCATTTTATACTGCCCGCGAACCTGTCAGTATTTGCATGCTTCTCGTCAATTGGCCAGCTGTCCCCAGCTAGCGTTAGCCCATAAGATTTCAGCGAAAGGCCATATATGTTATGCTGACGTAATGTTGAAGTTACCGCCTCGAAACGGAACTGCAGTTGTCAAGCCCCTCCTGAAAAAGAGCAATCTGGATAAGACCATCTTAAGCAACTATAGACCGATCTCAAATCTTCCTTTCATAGGCAAGATCATTGAAAAAGTTGTCTTCAATCAGCTGAACAAATTCTTAAGCTCGAATGGATACTTTGACAATTTACAATCTGGTTTCCGACCGCATCACAGCACAGAGCGCTCATAAAGATAATAAACAATATTCGCTTAAATACTGATACAGACAAATTATCAGTGCTGGTACTACTCGAGCTCAGTGCTGCATTTGACACTGTCGATCATAACATACTTCTTGACAGGCTGGAAAACTGGGTGGGGCTTTCTGGGATAGTCCTAAAATGGTTCAGGTCATATTTAGAAGGGAGAGGTTATTATGCGAGTATAGGAGACCATAAATCTGAGTGGACATCCATGAAATGCGGAGTCCCTCAAGGCTCAATTCTTGCGCTTCTCCTATTCAACCTGTATATGCTCCCAATGAGCCAAATAATGAGAAAGAACCAAATTGCTTACCACAGCTATGCAGACGACACACAGCTCTACAGACGACACACAGCTCTACTTAGCCCTATCGCCTAACGACTACAGCCCCATTGACTCCCTGTGCCAATGCATTGATGAAGTAAACAGTTGGATGTGCCAAAACTTTCTTCAGTTAAACAAAGACAAAACTGAAGTCATTGCGTTTGGAAACAAAGATGAAGTTCTCAAGGTGAGCGCATACCTTCACTCTAGGGGTCAAACAACTAAAAATCAAGTCAGGAATCTTGGTGTGTCTCTAAGTCAGACCTTAGTTTCAGTAGTCATGTCAAAGCAATAACTAAATCAGCATACTATCATCTGAAAAATATTGCAAGAATTAGATGCTTTGTTTCCAGTCAAAACTTAGAGAAACTTGTGCATGCTTTCATCACCAGCAGGGTGGATTATTGTAATGGACTCCTCACTGGCCTTCCTAAAAAGACCATAAGACAGTTGCAGCTCATACAGAACGCTGCTGCCAGGATTCTGAGCACTAGCAGGACCAGAAAATATGAACATATCACACCAGTCCTCAGGTCTTTACACTGGCGCCCAGTTACATTTAGGATTGATTTTTTAAGTATTATTACTGGAATATAAATCATTCAATGTGCTAGGACCTCAATATATTGCAGATATGCTCACTCAGATCATTAGCATCACATCAGCTAGAAATACCAAGGGTTCACTCTAAGGATGGCAAGTCTGCTTTTAGCTATTATGCCAGCCGCAGCTGGAACCAGCTTCCAGAAGAGATCAGATGTGCTCCTACAGTAGTCACATTCAACAGATTGATCTCATGAAATGGCGTATGTATGACACGCCAATTCGTATTTCCATTTTTGGATTGCTATCAACATGCATAATCGCTTTTCAGCGTGTTTATCAACCCCGTCTTCCCCTACCATCTTAGGAAAAAAAATATCGCTCCCCAGATGTAGATCTACATTTTGCTTCGTTTCGCTCGGACATTTAACGGCGTGTACATACACGCGGAATCACTCGGACATTTAACGGCGTAGACATACACGCAAAAGATGACGGTTCACGTGGATAGCTCAAAATGCGTATAGATAACACGCCACTTGACTTGAAAGTCAAGCACAATCTCTGTCTCGTGTGCGCGCTCGCTCTAGATTCCGGGAGTTTTAACTA
The DNA here is from genome assembly GCF_029890125.1 of Rhinichthys klamathensis goyatoka. NCBI lineage: Eukaryota > Metazoa > Chordata > Actinopteri > Cypriniformes > Leuciscidae > Rhinichthys > Rhinichthys klamathensis. The sequence continues at coordinate 1,853,554 of NW_026606747.1, forward strand.
ATTTGCGGCATAACTAGTCGATCACGAGTGGCTCAACAGGTAGATATATAGATAAACTCATCTTCCAGGCATTTGACCGACCAGGTTGACACTTCAGCGTGTGAAATGGGGGGTGTGGCGTGTGAGCGTGTGAAACCAATCAAATGCGTGTGTCTCATGGCCAATGCGTGAGAGTTGGCAGCTCTGTGACGTAACATGCAGGTAGGCCCGCCCTCACTTTATACTGATTGGTCGATTGATAAGCTTAAATCTGATTGGCTAAAGAGTACGACTGATCTGTGTAGGAGGACAGCCCTGCCAGGAAAGTTAAAAAAAACACACAAATCCAGGGCGATTCACACGTGAATGACGATTTGCACATTCACATTCAAGGATAAACTCGTACATTTTAAACATTGAAAGGTTTTTGTGCACAGTTTTATATCTAAGAATTGTGTTTTGCATTTGTGAAATGTATTTTATGAATATGTCATTGTATTTTGCGCATGTGAATTGCTTTTTGTGAATTTTTTTTTTTCAAGCACGTGAATTTTTTTTGTGTGTACGTGAATTAGGTTCCATGCATGTGGAATTGTCCAATAGGTTGCAATAGGTTCCATGCATGTGTGAATCATGTTTTTTTGCGTGAATTATAATTGAGACTATTCTGCCTCCATATTTTAATATGAATTATAATTGAGACTATTCTGCCTCCACTGCCATCTGAATGGGCATATTCTCTTGTTTGATTTGATTTATAACATTTATTTTAATCAAAATGTTCCAAAAAAATAGAAATATCATGGCTGACCAGACAGGAAGGGAAGTAAAACTGTGGCATTTACTATTGGACCCAGACAGATTGCACAAAATAGGACAGAGCCAACATTTGATGCCAACAATTTTTGGTACAGTCACAGAAACTAGCCTTTCTTACAATCCTACTCTACAGGCACATGCATAGACAGAAGGGGTTGGTGTTGGTTTATAAAGAAAATAAATTGAAGTAAGTAAATTTGATTATATCTATCAATGCCAAATCCTGACTGGCAAGAGGAGGAGCTGGGGATGGAGGAGGGTAATCAGCTCCTGCGAAACGCGATAGCTGTTGATAATACTGAAGGAGCTTATATATGTATACAGTGATAGACCATACCTGTCAACACTCCCGTTTTTCCCGGGTTTCTCCCGTTTTTTAGCCCTATCTCCCGGACCCCTCCCGGTTTGTTATTTCTCCCGGGAAACTCCCGTAATTTGCATGGCCCAAACTCCTTTATGAATAATCGGACCAATATGTTTGTCTAATGTTGACCAGTTGCCAGATCTTGCATTAAATGCATTATATTCACACAATTAGGGGTGTAACGGTACATGTAATCGTATTGAACCGTTTCGATACAAGGCTTCCGGTTCGGTACGCATACAAACCGAACGATTCCTTGGACCATTTTTCCTGCCGACAAAATCCGCGCTGGCGCAACCACCACAACGTTGCGCAACATCAAATGGCAAACGTAATGAAAGCAGAACGAAACTGCGCTACTCATTATATTGTGCTTCACGGACCGTTTATCAGTGCAGTGCGAGCCGATCTTGATCAAGCGACACTGTCACTACACAGCGCTAAGAGATCCAGTGAAGAAAACATTTGAATTCGCCACTGAAGTAATAACATCGCTGCGAGATCTAGTGAGAAGCATTCAAATTTCTCCATTATTAACCGTAGATCTCTATTAGATCAAACAGCGCTGACGTGGAAACCAGGAGAAACATTGTGCCGTGAATGATCTAGTTATAGGCTATAAGTCCACAGATCAGCAACATTCACCATGGGTTTACTGTAGTAACACTAACTGTAACCATGGAAGTTTGGCTGGAATAGTGAAATGCTTTTAAGTACTTCACACATCTTTTCCCAGCACTTCAAAACTCAAATATTATCTAAATATTATATATATAAATATAGGCCTATATTTAAATGTTATTTTTAATGTGATGACCAAAACATTATTTGTTCATCCTTCAAAGATTACCCCCATTTATAAACCTGAACCTTTCAAGATGTAGGAAAACTCAAACTTATTTAAAAATATTTTTTCTTTGAATAAATAGGAAATTTCTCTGGCATTTCTTTCTTTTTGCTGTATCGAAAATGTACTGAACTGTTACACCCCTACACACAATCCACACATCATATACTATTTCAACCCGTTTGTATCTCAACCTGGCAACCTATACCCCAGTTGCCCAGTTGCGCAGTTGGCTTATTTAGACATCAGTCTGACAATAATTATACTTTTAAAATATCTGCATGGCACATTAATTCTGGGTATGATTGTAAAATAATATAATTTATCGTTTATGATTTATGTTTATTTGAGCTGTATTTTATTGTGATTGTTTTTTATTGTTTTATACAACACTCTTCACAAAAACATTGTTTACCATTGGCAAGGGAAAACACCATTAATTGCATAACCTTTGGTAACAGTATTTCATGACCAATGCTCACCTAACAAGTTAAATAACATTATTCTGTCACTAATTTATTCTGTTAAATTCATATTCAATCAGGGGTGCGTTTCCCGAAAGCATCGTTAGCCAACTATGGTCGCAAGTTCCGTCGTTACCAATAGAGTTCAATGGGATTTGCGACCAACTTGCGACCATAGTTGGCTAACAATGCTTTCGGGAAACGCACCCCTGTATAGTTCTGACAGCATGACGTGCTTTTACTTCATTGATTTACTCCTTTATTATCATCCAGTCATTATGCAGCTCTTTCTTTAAAGGTCTTCCAACATCTAAATAATGAATTAAATCAGCTCATCATAAGTTCACATGGGTGTCCTAGCAGTCCTAGAGTAACAACATGTATTGTGCACATGAACCCAACCTTAAATGCCACTTGGGTTGATATTTTGGAATAAAATGCAAAAAATTCAAACAAATGGCCATTTGGGTCACTTCATTTGAAATAGTATATGTATATAGAAGTCCATAAACTTACTTGTAAAGAATGTGGGCTCTTTCCCAGGCCAGGGTAGTGTGGAACTATGTGTAGGATGGGGTGCAGTCGGTCTCAAAGAAAGATTCTGTGAAATTCTGTCTCCAAACTGAGAGTCTAAAGGGTAAATCTCTCCTTTATTACTTTTAACCTCTGTGAAAAGCAAGAAAGAGTAGAATAGTGAGAAAGCAAATTTAGTTATTTTCTCTACTGCTGAAGCATTTACAAATGTGATAACAATTATGAGGTAAAAATTCCTGTCAGGTTTCTCAATCAAGCTGATGGATGGCAAGTTTTTTTTTTAAAGGCTTTTTGTGAGAGGTAAATGATTCAAATGTGCATTGCATTGTGAGCACAAAAACACTGGGGGAGGTGCCAGTGGCCTAAGCCACCTATTTAAATTAAGAGACTTTAAGGGATGTGCCTTGACCAGCAATAATTCTCTGGGGACACCTTACTATAAATAATTTATTCAAAAATAAAACAGATGAAATGAATTTCAATTGAATAGTTGAAATGTTAATAGAATAGAATAAAATGTTTTATTATGAACAGTGTTACGGGATGTAAAAGCTCATGGGAATGGCAGTCGATTACTTTGGTCGTTCTTGTTTTATGTTTCGGCCTTCTGTGTTTCTCATTACAGGCAGTACCAAATGGCTTGGCAACATGTGCGTGTGCCTGTTAAGTCCACAAGTCTGTATCTATTTGTCATTTTAGTTTTCTGAAGACTGCTCGCGAGCACACCTATATCCACACCTTATATCCGCCCTCTGTGCCCACACTGTAGCGATGTCCGAAGCAGACTTCTACCTAACAGTCTGTGGTGGCAATTTTAATGATATTCATTGATCTTTAGTTAAATATAGATGATTCAAAGAATGTCACATGTGTGTCTCTCACTTGTAGTGAGAGAGGATTCTGTTTATGTACCTGGGGAGGCAGAAGAGGGAGACACTCCAGAGAACAGACGAACAAGGACCTCTGACCTAGATGTCAGAAGGCCACTTAGTGCAGGGGAGCTTAGTGGGCCAACTAGTGACGTCTATGGAAAACTACTGGGAGGAAGGCTCTGGGGGGAAGAAGGCCTTGAAACTAAGATAAAAGCTAGTTCAGTCTGTCTGGGGGTGTGTCACTCTTCTGCACAGGGTAACAACTGTGTATTAGACTGCTCCTATTCTTGCAAGAATAAATACTTCTATTTTATATAATTTGACTCTGAGTGTCTCTTACGCAGTGATGTTTGTTTGAGATGAATTTTTGCCACAACAGTTTTGGTGTCAGAAGTGATATTCCTTGGACGTGCCTCCTGGACCTGAGATCGGACGGTGTTTGGCCACCTGGACTAAGTAAGTTCCAGCTCTACCTCGTAAACTTGAGAGAGAGGGGCCGACCGATATCAGGGCCGGGAGAATCGACCACTGGAATCTAAAGAACCCGCAGGTGGCAACAGAAGCATCTCTGGTAAGAGACAGTGTGACAGTCTGTTTTACTGCATTCCTGAATGGGACACACACTGCTTCAAGGGCGTGCAGTTAGTTGGAGCCCTTTGGAAGCTCACAGTGATCAAACTGCAAGGTGTCTGATGCTGTAGTTGAGGCTGACACACGAACCAACCAGATGACAGAGATTGTCTTGACTGTGGTCAGTAGGACCATTTAACACGTGACACATTTCTGATAATAATGTAGGGTTGAAAATAGATCAGTGTTTAAATGACGACAGTGACAATTTTTGGTCTGAGAAATAAGAGATAAAAAACAAGGTCAAAAGATTGAAGTCTTAAAGTGAATCCTTTTGTGACTCCAACAAATGTGAGTTGCAAAATATGTAAAGGTAATATAGAGAGACAGATCTCAAAGATGATTTATAATAACTGCAAAAGATGCAGAGTAGCCTTGTCAAAGTTAGTGTGAATCCTGATTGGAGACTGATAAACTCCTAGAAGAGAAAACTTTGAAGTCAGAGATTAAGCTATGGTAATTGAGATTGAGAAATGTGAAATGTTATTGAGAACTAGAATAATTACCATTATGTAAGAACAAATAAGCAGAAGCAGTAGGCTACTGAATTAACAGTTGCTAAATGTAAAATGTGTTGAAAGGCATCTGATTAAACAAACAGCTTGAAAAGTTGACCATGAAAGAACTAGAAGCTGATGTTTTGCTTTCAAAAGATAAGTTTGTTATGGGCTGTATTGAAACAGTTCGCTTATCTAAAATCTGATGTGTGCTGTGCCTGAAACAGCCAGTGCGACAGAGACTCAATCTGAGTGGAAATTTGTAATGTCTAAATTCCCTGAGATGGGCAAAAGACAAATATAAATAATATGTTTATTTGAAACCGTATGTAATTTCTGGCAAAGATGCCTTAAGCTGGGATAGAGTTAAAAGATGATAGATAAATGTTTGATGTTAGAAGTATATGAGAGAGCAGTGTACCATCCAATAGAGTCTCAGAGTCTCTCTCATTCAATGAGTCAGCTAAAAGCTGGTATCTGTGATAATAAGTAAAGCACAGTGTTTCAGTTGAAGATCATAGACACAGAGATGTTTTAAAATAAAACTGAATGACTTTAAAGAAGTATTTAAAACAATAATACAGATAGAGATGACATTTTGATTAGCTTATTTTAGGACCAGAAACTTCTTTGTCTCATTTAGTCTCCACCATTCAGGACCGATGGCTCCGGCTACAGATGAAGTACACTGAATGTACGGTTGTGATCTAAATTCACTGAGTATAATCCAAGTAGCTAGGTTGCTGCTTTTAAGATAGTTAATGGATTTAAGTGATTAAATACTGTTGTTATTGACCTGTCTCCCTGTGTGAACACTATTAGGCAATCTGAATGGCCCTGGTGACTCTTGAACGTGCCTTTCCTAAGCTCCAGAAAACAGCTGAGTTCTGTTGAAGAGAACTGATTGGGTGATTGGAAAGAGCGGTCACCAGTGGGCACGAGTGACCATCTCGATGACGGGTAAGACCTTCTTTGGCCAGACAGGGGGCAACCCAAGCCAGAGTGGATCACGTAAAGTCATTGGGCATCTCAAGATGGAGGTGTTTATGTGAGAAAGGTATGAGAGTGGAGCGGATGACTGTGAGGCCAGCAGCATCCTTTATCGTTAGGGCGGATGAGCTGTGAGGAGTTACAGGCAGTCTGACCCAGAAACGTGAGTGTTCCTCTATACCAATCACAAGAAACCGCATTAGTTGTATGGCTTGTTTTTTTTATTGTGACAAGCGTCTGCAAATATGCCGGGCAAAAAAAAACCCTGATGGAGATTATAGATAAAGGGCTAACAGGAGTGGGCTTTCAAGAGCCAGCTGAGGCCATGAAGTGATTCCCATTAGTTGTTGTGGAGACAGTAGCAAAACTTTTTATGTACTGGTTGCCTTATGGGCAAGGAAAATCATAGTGTTGATTTTGAACTAATAGGTCTATGACATAGTTTTAACTCTTGAAGGTCGTTAGACATGGTGGTGGCTAAAGATGAAGACAGCTTTTGATTTAAGGAAAGTCTGGATGACAAAGGTGAATGGTCAAAGGTTATTGTAATGAATACAAATTTTGTCTAAGTTACAGCCTTAGGAGGCTGGTGGAAAAATGATTTGTTTATAGTGAGAGAGACTGCCTGAGTTGGAGGAAGGGATGGTAACTGTGTCTGTCTTTCTGTTATCGGCCTGCTAGAGCAAGCTGAAGCAAAATAATGATAATGAAACAAAACAACCCAGCTGACTTGTCTAAAAATCAAATGAATAATGAACAAGACGTGCTTTGAAAGTGGTTAAGATACCATGTAAAATTAGGTAGAAGCTACAGGAAAAATGGAAAGGTTAAAATCTTATTTAAAATTTAAATCTTTTAGCAATAATATAAAGAAAAGTGAACATTGAGAATGAGCAGTTAACATATGTGTGTCTAGTACGAGTGTGTGTGATGGTGACAGCACTTTATGTCTTGTATGTATTAGTTTGGGGCACTAATATTCCGCCTGAATGGTGTGTATATTGCGTCATTAACCTCTGGAATGAGTTTATCATTACAGATGGGTTAAGGCAAATGACAAATTTTAAAGAAGCTGATAATTCTGATGAAAAGACAATACAGAACATGGGACAAGCTTTAAGTTGATTGGCCATCAAGCTCTGTCTGGTAGTAATACTTTTGTCATACATAATGTAGATTTGAAGATCAGTTTAAGTAAATTGGAATTGTGTAGTTGTAGATCACCATCTGGCATGGGCTGAGATAAATGAAAATGTTGAAGATTTGAGGGAAACAATAAAGTGACATATTGGCTAAGTCAACATGAAATTATCAAGAAAGCCCCTCACATTTATGATTATTGTGAACAAAGGGGGAGAAATGATTGACTGACATTGACCAAGTCTGCACAGCACGACCTGACCTGATAGGGAAAATTGATGACTTTGGAAATGTTTGTAGATGACTGACTTGAGAGACCAAACAACAGGCCTGAAAAGCAAGATTCGCTGTGAGACTGAGGGCCGTTGCCTTTCAAATACTTCGAGAAGAAGGTGAGATTGTGGCTTTAAGTGAAGAATGTAATATTTTTGGTTTCAGAGGCAGAGAAATTTGTCTGAAGGACAACGTTTGGGTTAGTGTTGATGGCAAACTTTATAAAAAACACTATGTTAAATGTTATGTTAAATTGATGCTCGAGTTGTGTCGTGCATCAAGAGGGAGATGGTATAACAATTGCCAAATATGGTTTATTAAGGGGTTCACAGTTGCTGAATAAATGTTGGGAGAACACTAGGGGTAATTTGATAAAAGCCCTGAAAGAAGCCATTTTTTCTGCCTAACAAAATTGATGTCTGTGAGTGTGCACACACCAATAACAAAGATTGTTTCAACAGGAAACGCCAGGGCATCGAAGGACACGGGAGAACAGTAGACAAAAGAAACTACGTACTTTACTATCTGACAATAACCTCGAAATTTGTTTCTCTTTACAGAGAGCATGCAGGATTGGGAGACAGGGCAAAATGTGCCAATAAAATAATGGTTATGGATGAATTTGGCTAACTATCCTGGCCTGGGTTATTATTGTGGCAGAAAGGTGCTACACCTGCGCAGCGCATAACTTAAAATTTTCCTTTTACAGAATGTCAGGATGGATTGGATCAAACAGAACTAATTCTGTTCCAAATGTATAAATATTGTGTGGACATGAGCAAAGTGGGTTGAGTGTTTTTCAGGGTAAAAGGACCCCGAGTGCTATTAAGTGAGCAAGAAATTATCCGGTGATAATATGTTTCAGGTTGTTGATTCCACAGGTCACACCAAAGGGGACGAGCTGCTAGACAAGCGGTCACTAACAAAATACTTAAGGTCTCCATTCACAGGTGACAGTTCACTCCAGTGGGGGTGCGGTCGTGATATAAGGGAAAACCTTATAAGGATCAGAAAATGGTTGGAGAGTGTGACACCTGGGTCCAAGCCTCTCACCTACACCAACAGGCCACAACCATCCCATAGTCCATGGGGCGAACGAGATGATCAACACGCCTGGAGGAGGATGTGAACCAACTAATGGTTTAAGAATGTGGTTTTGTGATTATTTTGAGGATTTGATTTGATTAAATCAAAATAGAGCTTAGTATTGATATACAGTAGATCAAAAGATTTGATTGGTTACTTATTCATTAGGAAAAATTTAAGGAAAATGTTTTTGGGAAGAGAAGATCTATTAATTAATGTAAATTGTAGGGATAATTGTTGAAGCTTATTAAGTAGAACCACAGCATGTTTTGGATTAAAAGTTAAAGGTAAAAGAACACGGAACGTCCGTGGGGCGAACGAGATGATCAACACAACTGATGGTTTAAGTTTAACAGAAGAATCTGTTTTTGTGATGATTTTGTTTGATTGAATCAAACTAGGTATTGATTTGATTGTAAATGTAGAAAATATATTGATTGTGTCTGTAATGGAAATATTAGAGTTAATATTGAACAACTGCATTGGTTAGAAGAATGGATAAAATTATAAGACTTCTCTGGTTAGATTTTGTTAAATATGGCATTAAATAGAGCTTACTAAATTGAATTAGAAGTGAACAAAATATGGTTAGGAAAACCGAGGTGAAATATGGAGATGGGCGTAGATTAATGGAAAAGGCTTAATGATAGGAGTTAGGATTGTTATTCTAATAATTTTGTTATTCATGGGGGAATATGATTACAGTGACAGGTGAAACATGCTGTCTGTTCAATTGGTGAAAATGACAGTCTATCCCAAGGATGAACAAAATTATGTGACGATACAGGTAGCGGGAGCTACAGTGAGATATGTGTTAAATGTATGTTCTGTTTGTTTTTCTTCTATTTGTTTATTTTCTGAGAAAGATTAAGGGCAAAAGATTTAAAGAGGGTTAAAAGCAGCAGTCATCCGTGTTACGAGATGGCGTACAAAGATAGGGTTTGAAACTGAGTGATTTTTATTATACTTTTATCTGTTTGTTTCCTTACTATGTTATAACTACCTTTTTCCTTACTGGTGTGACTGAGGGTCTGTTTACAGGAGTGCAGGAACAGTGATTTCTCGCTTAGCCCGGCACCGTAAACATGTTTACTTGCTTGCTAAAATATTACGGGGCCTTTCCCCCACAAAAACAGCCTTATGCTTCTTCATTCTAAACTTTTCTTCACAGGTTCAAGGAGAGTGATCATTTATGGAAAAATCAAAGATGAAAAGTATAAGTGTGATGATATGACTTAAAATTTGTCTTATTGTTTATTATTGTGATTATGGGTAATCAGAATGATAAAAAGTGAGGAGTTGTGGTGGCAATTTTAATGATATTCATTTATCTTTAGTTAAATATAGATGATTCAAAGAATGTCACATGTGTGTCTCTCACTTGTAGTGAGAGAGGATTCTGTTTATGTACCTGGGGAGGCAGAAGAGGGAGACACTCCAGAGAACAGACGAACAAGGACCTCTGACCTAGATGTCAGAAGGCCACTTAGTGCAGGGGAGCTTAGTGGGCCAACTAGTGACGTCTATGGAAAACTACTGGGAGGAAGGCTCTGGGGGGAAGAAGGCCTTGAAACTAAGATAAAAGCTAGTTCAGTCTGTCTGGGGGTGTGTCACTCTTCTGCACAGGGTAACAACTGTGTATTAGACTGCTCCTATTCTTGCAAGAATAAATACTTCTATTTTATATAATTTGACTCTGAGTGTCTCTTACGCAGTGATGTTTGTTTGAGATGAATTTTTGCCACAACAAGTCGAATCATCGTTATGCCACGAAAGTGTGGACTCAGAGGAAGATTGTGAGGGCTTAGGGATTCATTTGGGATGGGCCACAGTTGCTAAGGTTCACTCACGTGTCTGAGTTTTAATTTTATTCTTAAAGCGAGTTCCTAGAGTTTCACACTATAAATGTATATATTCACGCTATAAACTAGAATAACATCTCTTGTGCCTTAATTTCAAAGGCAACATAAGTAATTTTCAAATAACTAAAATAACTTCAAAACAATAATAAAACAGATGTATTATACGCTGTATATTTTATAATCGCTAGGTGTCAATACACTCTCTGGCTTGGCTGTTAGTGCCGCTGGCTTGCTATTTGCTCCAAACAACTGCGCCTTTGATGCAAGTTTACAATAACGATAAGAGCGCAGCAAGTCAACAGCATTGAAGCATGTAAAAATGTTTTACAGACAAGAAGCAGTGAGTTTTTGTTCTTTTTCCTAGTGTAGTTTGGGGATTCCCCCTGGTGGAGAATGGGAATAATTTCCCCATGGATTCAGCTGTGTCAGATACCGGCTGGTTAATCATTATCATGATTACACTTATAATAAAAGCAAGGTGCACGGGTAGCTGAGCTTGTGTTTAGCCATGTCTAGGTTTCCATTTTCTGCCTTTCCCTGATGGAGTCGTGTAGTTTGGGTTAAATTACACACTAGCATTATTGTCGTTTGATTATTATTATCAGTCTAATAGGCTGCATTCCCACTAATTTGCAAATATATTTTGACATAGCAGACGTTTTGACGGTCGTTCTGAATCGTCGAAGAAGGGAACGCTATACATTGGAAAATAAATTTTTTTCTGCCGCCAATACTATTAATTTTGCTGTGCGTTCCCACGCAGCACGCACACGTCATGAGCAAGAGTCCGGATAGCGGTGCCGGGAGAAGGAGAGACTGTCAATTGCCATCCAATCACGAATCACCATTGGCATCTTTCCATCTTTGTTCACAGCCAATCAAAAAAGCCTGATCCCATCATCTCCGTTTCCCAGCTTCCAATTACTATGATCCATTTCCAAATTTTTTTTTATACGTATGCATCAATCACGTATCAGTATGTGTATCTTTACCTCACAGTTTACAGCCAATCAATAAAGTCCATTTCCGTAATCTCCGTCTCCTTGCTTTTGTTGATAACCAATCACTATCCTTCATTCCCAAAAACTTTCCATCTACCTGACGGGGCATCGCCAGAGGTTAAGTGGTTTCCAGCGGTTTTGAAAAAAAAGTTGAAACTTTACAGGTGTCAAAGTACTGGGTTTACTTTGGATTTCACGTTACTACATCGAGGTAAGAAACCGACGATGTTGTTATATTTAGTTAAGTGACTTGCACTAGTTAGCTAACTTATTACGTGTACAAGAACGTCTTGTTTATGCAGCAGATGTCAAGGGTAGCGGCCAGTTTCATTATTTTTAATGAATGTTTACAGTTTTACATGTTTATATCAATATAATTACTATCGTGCACAATGTATGTTATTACGTTGTTATGCTTACATTAAGTTGGCTAAAAATAGCTAGCCTATCATATAGATTACCCCGTACCGCTATATGGCTGAATTATGCTTTTAACTACTCTACTGAATAGTCATAAACTTTGTATTTTGCCACACGCTATCTTTTATTGGAAGATGGCTTCCAAGCACAAGAAGCACAGGGCTATGGGTGAGGGTGAATGGATGACCCGCCTGCGCAGATTTGCCACACAGGCGGTCTGGCCTTCTGAGGAAGGAAACAGACCGGCACCACGCCAGAAGAAATGGCATGACCTGTATCAGAAGGTAAACTTGGGCATGTATATAAACACAGGAAAGCTATGTCATATATAGAGGGAGCAGATAGTTATGATTCACTGTCATATGTTACAGATTGAGACGTGTCCACTGCAACACAGGGGGCAAATGTCTCTGTTTGGGGAGACACAGGCATGTGACTGTGGTTTCCATACAAAAAAGGTATAAGAAGTGTTTCATAAAACTGTAATGTGTTGATGGTGTATTGTGTATTTTTGAATTTAATTTCCTTTTCTGTGAAACTGTAGCCTTCCAGTTTGGCCCCTGTGGCCCCTGTGTCATCCACACCATCCACGTCACCACCTGTAACACCAGGGCAGTCAGGAACAACATCTGGAAAGGCACCTTTAAAGCCTACTTTAACTTTGGCATCGGTAAATGCATGTCTTTGCAGATATTTATGTTATCATATGTTATAGCATTTTAAAATGCTTCACATAATGTTACTAATTTCTTTTTGTCAGTTTACAAAGCCACGGTATGGTGGGGCCCATGGTGCAGCTTTAAAGCCAAACCTAGGTGTGGCAAGGACACATGCAACCAAGGTATATAGTCAAGAAAATGAAATTTCATTCCATAAAGATATGCTGAGTTTATCTAATCATTGTTACTGCAATACCTGATAATGATATATTATTTCATTCAATATTGTAAACTGTGTTCTCTTAATCTTGCAGCCTATTAGCACTTCTGCATTGTCCAGCCCTGCATCTAGGACACCATCTCCTGCTCGCAGTCCCAGGCTGTATATTCAGACCGTCTCCCCCCTGTCTCTTCCTCCTTCTTCTGTGTCTGAAGCCACCTGTGCTCCAGGAGCTGCTTCTAGAGTTGTGAGAAACTCTTTCATTTAATCGTTTTCTTCACACTAATATTGTTGGATCACATAAATATGCTACATTTTGAACAAACATTCCTCATAAGTGGCTTGCAATCATATCTACTGTATGTGTTTGCCTTTTTTAATACATTAGGAAGTGTCAGCCGCTGCCTCCTCTGGGACGTCCTCTGCTCCTCTCACCCCTGTGATCAGCTCCACCTGTGTTCCCTCTGCTGCTCCATCTGTGGCTGGATCCTCTGTTCAACCTGCCGAGGATAGGGTGACCGCTCCAGGTTCAGAGTCTGGATGGCTTCCCGCAAAGTTGATGAAAACCATACCACCACAGGATCAGAAATGGATTTCAGCAGCTTTGTGGAAGCAACATCGGCTTCGTACTGACCTGAAGCTGTGGTATGATCCACCAGAGCCAGCTCTGATCTATCACCAAGGCCCCGCTCCAGAGCGCTTCTTTACACACCGGCTTCTACTGTGGATGCCATACCACCTCTGGAAGGTCAGGCTGTCCTGTCCTGTGTGTGGGAGACAGCTCACAGGCTATGGGGCACACAAGAGAGCCCGTCAGGTTCTGGATGTGGACCAGTACTACCTTATGATCACGGAGACTCTCTGGTGCAGTGGGTGCAAAACGGCCTTAATTTCCACCAGCAAGGCCATCTTGGACCAGCTGGACTTAACCCACAGACTGGAATTTAGGCTGATCCTAACTCGAAAGTGAGTATACTGAGATTACTTAGCTTGTGTAAAAAATGTTTGTCATTTAAAACACAATTGAGATGAGCTGGTTTTAATGTTTGTGTCTTTCTGTCTCTCTTTCCCTTTGTTTTATTCAGGTATGCCTGTGACATGCGGGTCATAAGGTTCCTGAGGGAGAGGGCCCTGGGCAACAGCCCCTCTCGCTTAGTGAGGCAGCTGCGGGAGAACCACAGCGAGGAGTGGCTGAAGCGTCTTTGCCGATACCTTGGTGCCTGCTCAGACTTCATCTCCCAGCCAAGCCTGCTCCCTGTGAGGTTTCAGGAGCCACCTGAGCCCGAAACTATCCCCTCCCACAGGTGGATGCTGGCTGTTTATGGGCGAGATATCTTGTGCAGGATTGACCACATTAAAGCCAGCATAACATCCACATATGGCTGCATCCTGAAGATGGACTCAACCAAAAAGGTAACTATTTTTACATTTCAATCAAAAGAATTGAAAATACACCATTCAGGGCTCGAATTTCGGTGCGGGATTGCGGGTATTGCGCATAATTCTAATCATTCCCGCAGGTCTCCCATTTATAATGCGGGAAATTCCCGCAATCGTAATCCACACAGATAATAAAATCAAATCATTCTTTTAACAACTATCTTCCAGACGCAATTTCACAAACAGCTTGAGTGTTCAGCAGTGCCGCGCGTCTTCTATCTCTTCTCTCATAATGTGTTGTGCAAGGCAGGCATCAAGCGCTGCGGCGATAATACACACTCGCGTTTTGGAGTCGGGACCATAGACTGTAAGGTCGGGACATGACGGAATATTCACTTGCACAATCGGGCCAGCAGTGCATCGTGACTGAAGTCTTTTTAAGTCTTACCAGTTTAAACATTCAAGCGATTTTAAACCAATCAGTGCTCGCGCGCTCTCTGAGAGATTATTTTCTATGCGCACATTCATAGAAAATCCGCCTCAAAAACAGCTGGCCAGTAACTATTTTTCGCGGATTATATTGCTTTAAAAAATTGTCAATTTCGGTCTTTGTGAGTAGGCTATACTCTAAATATAGTCGGTTTTGTCTTTAATAAGCATAAAACGCATGCCAGTATAATGAACACAGGATCCGTGCACTAGCTCTTAAAGTGATGGAAGCCATATGTGTCTGTCATTCATTTTGTTGTCAAAACAACAAAAGATGGCTTTAAGTTAAAGTGCGTATGTCAGGTTAAATTTGTAATTATGATTAACACAAAATAGTTAGGGGAAATACACGTTTGACAAGTTGTTGTATTGTTTTGTATGATTTTCGATACCTAAGGGCAGAATATAAGATGAAAAAGTTCGTTATTTTCAGTACTCACTTAAAACTGCTCCTCCGCCCAAACGGATCGCTTGACGTCATAAGAGGGAGACGTCTCCCAGGGCGCTGAGAAAGTGTGTTTGTGAACCACCTACGCCGCCTCTGGTCCATCCTCTGCCACAACCACCTACGCCGCCTCTGGTCCATCCTCTGCCACAACCACCTACGCCGCCTCTGGTCCATCCACCATGACCACCCACGCCGCCTCTGGTCCATCCACCATGACCACCCACAGCGCCTCTGGTCCATCCGCCACAACCACCCACACCGCCTCTGGTCCATCCACCATGACCACCCACGCCGCCTCTGGTCCATCTGCCATGATCACCCACACCGCCTCTGGTCCATCTGCCATGACCACCTACCCCTCTATCCCTCCTCTCCCGACCACTCTCACTGTCTCTGTTGCTGCAGCCACTGCTCCTCCAGCAGTGCAACCAGTGCCTGAGCAACCGCTGGTAAGACTTTTTGTGACAAGTACATTGTGATGGTTGTGTTGTTCTTCTGCCTGTGATATTGTATCTTTTTAACATTGATTTACTCTTATATTTTACCAGGCTGTGGATGAGCGCAGTGTACCAGGGATAGAGAGATTGGACAGCCTGGCAGGCTACTTGGTGGGGCTTAGGGTGGAAACTGGGCAAACTCTGAGCCACCAGCAGGCCAGTACCATCATTGCCCTATGGCAAAGCCTGCTTCCGTATGACCAGCAGAGAGTGGCGTACGCTGCCCGGCACCAGGTGCGTCTTACAACAGGACGCTTCAGGTGCTCAAAAACCAAGCCTGAATTCACGCCTGGTGTGGACAGCATGACCCGTTGGCCCGTTTGTGTTTTTGTGTCCAGCTCCAGTTCCTGCCGTCCGGCAGATTGCTCCTGCTGGCCCCATTCCCTCCCCACCACCTGCTCGGAGGCCCTACGTCCGCACTGTGGACAAAAACAAGTGCAGTCTGTGCCACCAGCCCCGCAACAAAGATACTGGCCACAGCCAGTATTATGGCCACATTTACTGTCCCCAGACTGCTGTTATGCCACTTGACCAGTGGATGGAGGAGATGAAGAAGAAGAGGGCAGATAAAAAAAAAAAAAGTGTTTATTTCAAAATGCTACATGTGTGTGTGTGCGTGTACGCCTCCGTTAGGGTCATTTGTTCACCCTCCATGAAGCTAATTTGTTCATTTGCTTTTTAAATTTGTTCATTTACCCCATATGAGACTATGTAAGCTTACGTAAAGCTTTTTTGTTTGTAAATAGTCCACAACCTGTTATATACTGTGTGTGTGTGTGCGTGCGTGCGTGCGTGTGAGTGTGTGTGCGTGCGTGCGTGCATGTGTGCATGCGTGTGTGTATGCTTGTGAGGGTGTGTTTATGTGAGAGAGAAGGAGAATGTGTTTGTAAATAAAAAATAAAAAGAACTTTATTTCTACAACAGTATCCTTTGGCTTTTTTCTATCAAACCTATCTGGAAATCTTTTTACAAACTCACACAGATATTAAAATTACAAGAAAGGGACATAATGGTATTCCAGACAGATCAACAGGGTGTGAGAAGTGAATGTCAGAAACATTTCTTTGATATAAAGGTTTATTATTATTATAAGCAGTAGTAGTAGTAGTAGTATCACATTCTTATTTTTATTATTCTTATTGCAACAAAGCATTAAAATTACAAGAAAGGGACAGAATGGTATTGCAGACAAATCCACAGTGTGTGAGAACTGAAGTGAATGTCAGAAACATTTATTTGATATAAAGGTTTATTATTATTTATTATAAGCAGTAGTGGTATCATATTCTTATTTTAAGTATTTGTATTGCAACAAAGCATTAAAATTACAAGAAAGGGACAGAATTATATAGACAGGTCCACAGGATGTGAGAAGTGATTGTCAGAATGATATAAAGGTTTATTATTATTATTATTATTATAAGCAGTAGTAGTAGTATCATATTCTTATTTTTATTATTGTTATTGCAACAATTACCAATTCTATTTGTATCAGTTTTTAAGCTATATTTGATAGATTCATAGCATTTTGTAAGAGTTTGGAATAGTTGATGCATGTTCCAATCGGGATTCGAACCGGCGATTTTCTCATTTTTCCCCTCTTTTTTTCTCTTCTCCTTCCCCTTCTTTCCTCCTTCTTCCGAAAACTCCGAACAGATGGGGCAAAAGAGCCAATCAATTCCTACCAAACGGTGGGTCAAAGAGCCAATCAGCAATCGACATGCCAATCTCGCTGCTTATTGGCTGAACTAGTTTCGTCACATTCCAGCTGTTTGCGACATCTGCTATCCAGAGATTCAAGGTACAAATCCGTGACACTAGTGTTAACCTATTTTTTCAAATATTCTTTATTTTGAATAAAGAATATTTGGATCGGTACGCTGCCGTATCAAGGTAAGTTAACTTAACATTGACGCGTGACGTGTATTGCTAGCTAACGCTAGTTATGGAGATATTATTAATTTTATAACCATTTTAAAGTTTTACTAAGTGTTAATAATGAGATTCCGTAGTTTTTACAATCAATTTTGCCATTTTTTAAAATATGGACAACATTTGTCACTAAAAAAGTAATTCGGTTTAACAATGAATATATTTCTGTCAGGTCCATAAAGTCAAGAACACACAGACAAAATAATTAAGAATTATTTGAATAGATTGCAAACAGGTTGATGTTCCTGAATTGAAATTTGGCGGTATAGCTCTGTTCAGGGAGTCCTCTGACCTTTCATGAGCACCATGAAATAGCAGAGAGTCAGAGGACAGCAGCAGCAGCATTAGGGAACGCTCACACAGTTTTAGACTGTGAGAGCTAGAATATCCCCCTGTGAACAGAGCAGGCAACATGACATAGCAAATGCCACGTTATGCATAAGGAGGAGCTGGGGAGGTGGCGGGCAGCATACCACCTCTGGAAGGTCAGGCTGTCCTGTCCTGTGTGTGGGAGACAGCTCACAGGCTATGGGGCACACAAGAGAGCCCGTCAGGTTCTGGATGTGGACCAGTACTACCTTATGATCACGGAGACTCTCTGGTGCAGTGGGTGCAAAACGGCCTTAATTTCCACCAGCAAGGCCATCTTGGACCAGCTGGACTTAACCCACAGACTGGAATTTAGGCTGATCCTAACTCGAAAGTGAGTATACTGAGATTACTTAGCTTGTGTAAAAAATGTTTGTCATTTAAAACACAATTGAGATGAGCTGGTTTTAATGTTTGTGTCTTTCTGTCTCTCTTTCCCTTTGTTTTATTCAGGTATGCCTGTGACATGCGGGTCATAAGGTTCCTGAGGGAGAGGGCCCTGGGCAACAGCCCCTCTCGCTTAGTGAGGCAGCTGCGGGAGAACCACAGCGAGGAGTGGCTGAAGCGTCTTTGCCGATACCTTGGTGCCTGCTCAGACTTCATCTCCCAGCCAAGCCTGCTCCCTGTGAGGTTTCAGGAGCCACCTGAGCCCGAAACTATCCCCTCCCACAGGTGGATGCTGGCTGTTTATGGGCGAGATATCTTGTGCAGGATTGACCACATTAAAGCCAGCATAACATCCACATATGGCTGCATCCTGAAGATGGACTCAACCAAAAAGGTAACTATTTTTACATTTCAATCAAAAGAATTGAAAATACACCATTCAGGGCTCGAATTTCGGTGCGGGATTGCGGGTATTGCGCATAATTCTAATCATTCCCGCAGGTCTCCCATTTATAATGCGGGAAATTCCCGCAATCGTAATCCACACAGATAATAAAATCAAATCATTCTTTTAACAACTATCTTCCAGACGCAATTTCACAAACAGCTTGAGTGTTCAGCAGTGCCGCGCGTCTTCTATCTCTTCTCTCATAATGTGTTGTGCAAGGCAGGCATCAAGCGCTGCGGCGATAATACACACTCGCGTTTTGGAGTCGGGACCATAGACTGTAAGGTCGGGACATGACGGAATATTCACTTGCACAATCGGGCCAGCAGTGCATCGTGACTGAAGTCTTTTTAAGTCTTACCAGTTTAAACATTCAAGCGATTTTAAACCAATCAGTGCTCGCGCGCTCTCTGAGAGATTATTTTCTATGCGCACATTCATAGAAAATCCGCCTCAAAAACAGCTGGCCAGTAACTATTTTTCGCGGATTATATTGCTTTAAAAAATTGTCAATTTCGGTCTTTGTGAGTAGGCTATACTCTAAATATAGTCGGTTTTGTCTTTAATAAGCATAAAACGCATGCCAGTATAATGAACACAGGATCCGTGCACTAGCTCTTAAAGTGATGGAAGCCATATGTGTCTGTCATTCATTTTGTTGTCAAAACAACAAAAGATGGCTTTAAGTTAAAGTGCGTATGTCAGGTTAAATTTGTAATTATGATTAACACAAAATAGTTAGGGGAAATACACGTTTGACAAGTTGTTGTATTGTTTTGTATGATTTTCGATACCTAAGGGCAGAATATAAGATGAAAAAGTTCGTTATTTTCAGTACTCACTTAAAACTGCTCCTCCGCCCAAACGGATCGCTTGACGTCATAAGAGGGAGACGTCTCCCAGGGCGCTGAGAAAGTGTGTTTGTGAACCACCTACGCCGCCTCTGGTCCATCCTCTGCCACAACCACCTACGCCGCCTCTGGTCCATCCTCTGCCACAACCACCTACGCCGCCTCTGGTCCATCCACCATGACCACCCACGCCGCCTCTGGTCCATCCACCATGACCACCCACAGCGCCTCTGGTCCATCCGCCACAACCACCCACACCGCCTCTGGTCCATCCACCATGACCACCCACGCCGCCTCTGGTCCATCTGCCATGATCACCCACACCGCCTCTGGTCCATCTGCCATGACCACCTACCCCTCTATCCCTCCTCTCCCGACCACTCTCACTGTCTCTGTTGCTGCAGCCACTGCTCCTCCAGCAGTGCAACCAGTGCCTGAGCAACCGCTGGTAAGACTTTTTGTGACAAGTACATTGTGATGGTTGTGTTGTTCTTCTGCCTGTGATATTGTATCTTTTTAACATTGATTTACTCTTATATTTTACCAGGCTGTGGATGAGCGCAGTGTACCAGGGATAGAGAGATTGGACAGCCTGGCAGGCTACTTGGTGGGGCTTAGGGTGGAAACTGGGCAAACTCTGAGCCACCAGCAGGCCAGTACCATCATTGCCCTATGGCAAAGCCTGCTTCCGTATGACCAGCAGAGAGTGGCGTACGCTGCCCGGCACCAGGTGCGTCTTACAACAGGACGCTTCAGGTGCTCAAAAACCAAGCCTGAATTCACGCCTGGTGTGGACAGCATGACCCGTTGGCCCGTTTGTGTTTTTGTGTCCAGCTCCAGTTCCTGCCGTCCGGCAGATTGCTCCTGCTGGCCCCATTCCCTCCCCACCACCTGCTCGGAGGCCCTACGTCCGCACTGTGGACAAAAACAAGTGCAGTCTGTGCCACCAGCCCCGCAACAAAGATACTGGCCACAGCCAGTATTATGGCCACATTTACTGTCCCCAGACTGCTGTTATGCCACTTGACCAGTGGATGGAGGAGATGAAGAAGAAGAGGGCAGATAAAAAAAAAAAAAGTGTTTATTTCAAAATGCTACATGTGTGTGTGTGCGTGTACGCCTCCGTTAGGGTCATTTGTTCACCCTCCATGAAGCTAATTTGTTCATTTGCTTTTTAAATTTGTTCATTTACCCCATATGAGACTATGTAAGCTTACGTAAAGCTTTTTTGTTTGTAAATAGTCCACAACCTGTTATATACTGTGTGTGTGTGTGCGTGCGTGCGTGCGTGTGAGTGTGTGTGCGTGCGTGCGTGCATGTGTGCATGCGTGTGTGTATGCTTGTGAGGGTGTGTTTATGTGAGAGAGAAGGAGAATGTGTTTGTAAATAAAAAATAAAAAGAACTTTATTTCTACAACAGTATCCTTTGGCTTTTTTCTATCAAACCTATCTGGAAATCTTTTTACAAACTCACACAGATATTAAAATTACAAGAAAGGGACATAATGGTATTCCAGACAGATCAACAGGGTGTGAGAAGTGAATGTCAGAAACATTTCTTTGATATAAAGGTTTATTATTATTATAAGCAGTAGTAGTAGTAGTAGTATCACATTCTTATTTTTATTATTCTTATTGCAACAAAGCATTAAAATTACAAGAAAGGGACAGAATGGTATTGCAGACAAATCCACAGTGTGTGAGAACTGAAGTGAATGTCAGAAACATTTATTTGATATAAAGGTTTATTATTATTTATTATAAGCAGTAGTGGTATCATATTCTTATTTTAAGTATTTGTATTGCAACAAAGCATTAAAATTACAAGAAAGGGACAGAATTATATAGACAGGTCCACAGGATGTGAGAAGTGATTGTCAGAATGATATAAAGGTTTATTATTATTATTATTATTATAAGCAGTAGTAGTAGTATCATATTCTTATTTTTATTATTGTTATTGCAACAATTACCAATTCTATTTGTATCAGTTTTTAAGCTATATTTGATAGATTCATAGCATTTTGTAAGAGTTTGGAATAGTTGATGCATGTTCCAATCGGGATTCGAACCGGCGATTTTCTCATTTTTCCCCTCTTTTTTTCTCTTCTCCTTCCCCTTCTTTCCTCCTTCTTCCGAAAACTCCGAACAGATGGGGCAAAAGAGCCAATCAATTCCTACCAAACGGTGGGTCAAAGAGCCAATCAGCAATCGACATGCCAATCTCGCTGCTTATTGGCTGAACTAGTTTCGTCACATTCCAGCTGTTTGCGACATCTGCTATCCAGAGATTCAAGGTACAAATCCGTGACACTAGTGTTAACCTATTTTTTCAAATATTCTTTATTTTGAATAAAGAATATTTGGATCGGTACGCTGCCGTATCAAGGTAAGTTAACTTAACATTGACGCGTGACGTGTATTGCTAGCTAACGCTAGTTATGGAGATATTATTAATTTTATAACCATTTTAAAGTTTTACTAAGTGTTAATAATGAGATTCCGTAGTTTTTACAATCAATTTTGCCATTTTTTAAAATATGGACAACATTTGTCACTAAAAAAGTAATTCGGTTTAACAATGAATATATTTCTGTCAGGTCCATAAAGTCAAGAACACACAGACAAAATAATTAAGAATTATTTGAATAGATTGCAAACAGGTTGATGTTCCTGAATTGAAATTTGGCGGTATAGCTCTGTTCAGGGAGTCCTCTGACCTTTCATGAGCACCATGAAATAGCAGAGAGTCAGAGGACAGCAGCAGCAGCATTAGGGAACGCTCACACAGTTTTAGACTGTGAGAGCTAGAATATCCCCCTGTGAACAGAGCAGGCAACATGACATAGCAAATGCCACGTTATGCATAAGGAGGAGCTGGGGAGGTGGCGGGCAGCAGAAGCGAGCAGCGAGCCAGCAGAGCGAGCAGCGAGCCAGCAGAGCGAGCAGCAAGCATGTATGAGCAGGGTGAATGAGCTTTAAATAGGGCGCCTTGTTTAAGCTTTGGCCATTGAACAGCGAGGGGAGTTAACCAGCTAATGCGGCTCAGCTGGAGCAGATCAGCTGACGGGACAGTGTTGATAGCAAATAGCATAAGCAGCTGCTTGACTACCTGGCCTGCCAGAACTGACGCTGACGCTCAATTTAAAATTACTAAATTGCAGATCATTATTCATGAACAAACCTGATTTGACATTGACGCTGAGATATAGTGAAATAACGTTATCATTTTATTGGACTACTCTAAACCCTCCAATATATTGAATAGCAAGTTAAACATTGCACAGGAAAATGAAAAATGGGAAATGTAGAAAAAAACCTAATCTGCTTTATATTTGTATTATTGTAGTTCCTTTAGTTATTTAAAACAATATTATTCAATTTAAATATTTTCTATATCGGTTTACCGAATGACCAAAGCTGGTTATACCGAATGACAATGTCTGTTGCCCTTGACATTATAAATAGTTTAACCAATACACAGGCACAAATAGCTACAAAAGCACTGCTTCAAACATTAAAACTTTTCATTGTTATTGGAACAAAAATAATTACATAAAACTCGTATTGTCTATACAAACCCCATGTCTATACGATGTTTGATGTAAATATAATTAAAACCTTTTGGATTCAGTAAAAGAGATAAAGTATTACTAACTTACATACTTTGGATGTCATACATTTGTTTATTATTATTAACAATGGTTAATATGCCAGCAGCCATATCACCCTGTACCCCAAGACTGGTTGCCCACTGAAGCTAAGTAGGGCTGAGCCTGGTTAGTACCTGGATGGGAGACCTTCTGAGAACACCAGGTTGCTGCTGGAAGAGGTGTTAGTGAGGCCAGCAGGGGGCGCTCACCCTGTGGTCTGTGTGGGTCCTAATGCCCCAGTGTAGTGACGGGGACACTGTACTGTAAATTGAGCACCGCCCTTCGGATGAGATGTTAAACCGAGGTCCTGACTCTCTGTAGTCACAAAAAATCCCAGGATGTCTTTCGAAAGAGTAGGGGTGTAACCCCGGCATCCTGGCCAAATTTGCTCAGTGGCCTCTGTCCTTCATGGCCTCCTAATCATCCCCATATATATATACCAATTGGCTTCATCACTCTCTCTCCTCTCCACCAGTAAGCTGGTGTGTGGTGGGCGTTCTGGCGCAATATGGCTGCCGTTGCATCATCCAGGTGGATGCTGCACATTGGTGGTGGTTGAGGAGATTCCCCCCTTCTATGTGAAGCGCTTTGAGTGCTTTTTTTTACAGTGTTAATAATAATAAATAATAATAATAATTCATCACATTTATATAGCGCTACGGCTGCCAAACAAAAACCATAAAATTAAAGTAAAATTTTATAATTCAAATAAAACAAAAAAACACTGTTATTTCACAGGTATTTCCTGCATTATTATGATCATATACCTTCATTGTAAAAAAAATCGTTAAAAAAAGGGTCAAATGACTGGCAGCTATGGCTGCCAAACAAAAACCATATAATTAAAGTAAAATATCCTAATTTAAATAAAGTGTAAAAAACTTTAATAGAAATGTGATGTCACCATGATTGAGATCAGTGTTTGCTTTAGTAGGGCTCATGACTCTTGAGTTTCAACATTACTTTTTCTCTGGCTGCTTTAACTGTGTTTTGATGCACATTTATTATGGCAATATTTGTAAGAGAAAATATAAGATGATCTTGGTCATTTATTGATGATTTTATAGTCATCATAATGATGATCTGATTCATTGATATGACAGTCAAATCTATTAGCTGTGAATACATTATATGTAGATAGACTTTAGTGTTATACAAAGGCAATTATTATCATACTTTTTTCACATGATTTGTTGAAATATTGTGGGATCAGTATTATTGCAATCTCAAAAAAAGACTTTTTATTGTCACCATTGTTGAGATTCATACGCTAATTCTTGATGTCTGAGTGAGTCTGTATGATCCTGTCAAAACATTGTTTGCATAATGACTTCATAAAATCTTATATAACAGCATTGTAGGATATTCTATAGCAATACTGCCATTCAAAATTAACAATTAACATTTTACAACTTAATCAGTCATTAAAAAGTCATACCAATCAGGTGGTATCAATACAGCAGACAACTGCTTGATGAATATTATCACTATTAAGTGACCAACATCATCTGATCTGAGTTTCTCTCGATTTCCTACAATAACAAATATGCATCAAAGACATGCACAGTTAAGAGAAAAGCTAATGTTAATAACTGAAGGGTCAAGAGCCCAACTAAAGCCAACACTGACCTCTATCATGGTGACATCAAACTTTATTATTTTCAATAAAATATCAACTTCTAAACCTCTGTTATTTCTCAATAAGAATGTTAGTATGAAAGAAGGATTGTAATAAGTGAAGATGCTGAGATTTTGACAGATCTGTTAGTGTTTAATGTTCTGTTGGGATGTAAAGTGTTTCTGTATGGTGTGTTTTGTGTCTGTCACCATTGTGTTGAAGAGTAGAGCCTGTGATTCAGTCCAGGATGAGCAGAGTAACACTGATGAAATGCTGTGTGTTGCTTTATTTAACCGACAGTAACTGTGTAGTTGCTGATGACGTATAATCACAGTAAATCATGCATGTAGTTTATAGCAAGATATTTACTTTTTACAGTAAATATGTTTTTTAGTAAAAATTCAGTAAATATATATATATATATATATATATATATATATATATATATATGTGAAATAACTGTGTTTCTGTTAAAAAGCTTAATGAAGAATTCTGCAATAGTATTTATTATTTAAATTAGGATATTTTACATTCATTTTATGTTTTTTTGTATGGCAGCCATTGCTGACAGTCATTTGACCTTTTTTTCACAGTGAAGGTGTTTGATCATAATAATTTAGGAAATAACTTTAAAATAACAGTGTTTTTCTGTAAAACATTTAAGGACAAAGTTTGGAAAAGTTTTTTGCACTCAATTTAAATTAGGATATTTTACTTTATTTTTACGGTTTTTGTTTGGCAGCCGTAGCTGCCAGTCATTTAACGTTTTTTTACGATTTTATTTTTTACAGTGTAGGGATATGAGATAATATATAAAAGGCATGATAAGTCCCTGTACACCGCAAAATCCCCAGTGTTAAATTAACACTCTGAGTGTGGACTCATATAAACACTGAAGCAGTGTTAAAGTTAACACTGAAGCAGTGTTAAAGTTAATGAGATAATTAAGTGAATAATTGAGGGATGATTGAGCATCATTGAAGACACCTGATGATAACAAGCAGAATCACTGAAGGAGGAAACCGTAATTTTAAGTCACCATTGTGGTGATCAGTATTTGCTTTAGTTGGGCTCTTGACCCTTTAATCATTAATTTTAGATTTTGTTTGGCTGCTGTACGTGAGTTATAACAGCCAGATGAACATATTAAAAAGGTGATCTGATGGTGTTGGTTGTGTTTTAACATAATCATTATTTCACAATCATTTGACCTGAATTACTGAACTCATATAGAGCCCAAATTAGGTTTACTTTATCAATTATAGCATAGTGTTTTAAACTTTTACAAAGTAATCCACAGAAATTTATTTTATACACGTCTCATATACAAAAAAAATAAAAATGTATTTATTTGATACAGTTCTTAGACACAAAGACATCAAGAATCAGCCTGTGAATCTCAACAATGGTGACAATTATTAAAGCATGTTGCAGTGCATTCTGGGTGCCACCAATAAAAACTCATTCATGGCTCCATTCATGCATTGCTGCATGAATAAATAATGAGCTTATGTTCAGAGGTGATCTGTTTGTCACCATTGCTGAGATTCATATGCTAATTCTTGATGTCTGTGTGTGCCAACATAAATAATTTTTGAGGTTTTTTTTTTTATCATTTGGTTTCATTGAAAAGGCTAAAACTATGATGCCATACAAGGACAGTGCTGCTATAATTAATGAAGTAAACCTAACTCAGAAATTGGCCTATATATGAGTTCAGTGATTCAGGTCAAATGATTGTGAAATAATGATTATGTTAAAACACAACCAACACCATCAGATCACCTTTTCTATATGTTCATCTGGCTGTTATAAGTCACGTACAGCAGCCAAACAAAATCTAAAGTTAATGATTTAAGGGTCAAGAGCCCAACTAAACCAAACACTGATCACCATAATGGTGGCTTAAAATTACGGTTTTCTCCTTCAGTGATTCTGCTTGTTATCATCAGGTGTCTTCAATGATGCTCAATCATCACTCAATTATTCACTTAATTATCTCATTAACTTTAACACTGCTTCAGTGTTAACTTTAACACTGCTTCAGTGTTTATATGAGTCCACACTCAGAGTATTAATTTAACACTGGGGGTTTTGCTGTGTATCATGTGATAGACTATTTTATGGACCATCCCCTGATCTATTCTCAGAGTGAAAAGTTCTGCAGAATAATTGGTGAAATTATTTAACATGAATAATATGACCTTTTTGTTTCTAATCATTTTCTCCCAGTATACAGATAAGGCCTTGATTGAGGCAGGGCCTATGGTAGAGGAAGGCGGCAGCTCAGAGGAGGCAGGGACATCACAGGGAGAACAGGGGGTGAAGTGTTCACTGTGTAGTGTGGTTGATGGAGGCAGAGAAGTTCTCAGAGCACCTCTCTGACCACCACATTGAAGAGAGGTGTGACAGCTGTGGGTCCAGGGTCCAGGGGGCTGTTGGACTCCTCCAACACATTGAGTCCAGCCATCATGGTGCCCTATTGGCTCCACGTGTCAGCCCTTCAAAAAATCCCACACCATCTCCATCTCCGTGCCCCTCACCATCTCCACGGCCAGTGTAACCTCCGCACCACTTGCCATCTGCACTGACAGCACCAGTGTTTCCATCCCAGTGGCGCACTTCATCCCCGCGGCCCACTCCACCACCACGGCACTCTCCATCTCCGCGGCCCACTCCATCTCCCCGGCCCACTCTATTCCAGTGGCCCACTCCATCCCCGCGGCCCTCTCTACCACCACGGCGCTCTCCATCTCCGCGGTCCACTCCATCTCCCCGGCCCACTCTATCCCTGCGGCCCACTCCACCACCACCACGGTTCTCTCCATCCCTGCGGCCCACTCCATCCCCGCAGCCCACTCCACCACCACGACACTCTCCACCACCACGCCCCACTCCATCCCCGCAGCCCACACCATCCTCATGTCCAGCACCCTCACTGCAGCCCACACCATCTCTGCCTCAGGCTGTTACTGATTGGGAGAGCTTTCTTCCCAGTCAATTAAAGAGAGTCTTTCAGCCAGCAGATTGGTAGTGGATTGCCAAGTGCCTATATGAGCCCACAGGGCAGCTGAGGCAGAAGATTCAGCCAGGTTCTGAACAGTGTTCTGACAACAGCTGAAGGCGCAGGACTGGAGGAGCTGTGCTAGGGCGTAGTCAGACACTACCAGAATGCTGGCGAGCCAGAGCCTGAGGTCATCTATGTTGACCGGGATTGCTGCAGTCAGTCAGGTGGGATTTTCAAATTACTACTTTATCAAATGTGCATTGCAATATATTTTACAAAAGTTAAAAGTGGTGTGAAAAAAGATCCCCTTTCCCTATTGGTGATGGTAATTAGAATTATTATTACCATCAATGTAATGTAATTGTAATAAAAGTATGTTGTAATAAAAGTAATAGTGAAAAGTATGTTGAAGTGAAATCAAATGCATGCTTTTTGATTTTTTTCCCCCTTCCACAGGTGCACCTGCGGTGCTAAATCTTTTTCGGCTATGGAAGTCTATTGTAAGGCTAGATATCCTCCATTTTATGAGAAGATTCAACTGTAGCCTTACTACAGAGCACCACCCTCTCTATGGTACATTTTGTTCAAAACTTTCTGTATCCTGTATCTTTGAGTGGGATCAGGAGGATGTGAAAGAACTTAAGGTGGCCAAGAGAGGGGAGTGGAAGAGCAGCCATGGTGGACAGGCTCCCACTGAGGCACAGCTCATGGCCAGCATCAGCCCAGGTGAACTGGCGAAGCACTGTAGGCGGCGGACGTGCAGGGCTGAGGAGATCCGGGCCATGATTTCAGGGCTCCTGGAATCAGTGTGGGAGCTAACTGACACTACAGGGCTTCGCCTTGTAAACCCTGACAGTATACGCCATATCTGGGAGATGCAACAAAAACATCTCGAGTGCATCCAGGACCCTCCACATGTAGAGTTGTACACAAAGACGGGGACACTCCAGGGTGACAAAGTCCTAAACACGCTTAGGTGTGGCAGGGGGTCATCCTCACTGGAGAGTTTTCACCGCCACCAATGTGCCTTCATTCCTGGTAAATTCTGAATGTTAAATTGCAGTATGTTATGTAGATTTTTAAGTTGAAAAGATACTTGTCTCATTATTTTATGTTACTGTTCTATAACTATGTCATTACATTTTTATGTCCTCAGTTTAAAATAATATGCTGACTGAATCTGTGCATTTTCATTCTTAGGATGGAGATGCAATGCCATGCATACACAAATGTACATGTTAGAGGGGGCCTCGAGATGGAACATGAGCAGGGCAAAAGAAGCTGTATCTGTGGTGGGGGCCTCAAACCTCAGGATATTTGATGTCTGCTTACTAGGGCTGTGTATCACCAAAAATGTCACGATACGATACGCATCACGATACTAAAGCCACGATACGATACGTATCATGATATGGATCAATTTGGAATTTAAATTTCTTTACAGCAGAGTTTAGTAACAGTGTTATAACAGTTGTGATAACTGAAAAACAATTTAGTTTTTGTCATAAAAAAACGAGTTAAATAAATTAAAAAGCTTAGAATGGCTCTTCCTTCTGCTTTTAAAGTCTGCCTCAATAACTGAAATGACAATTATAGTGACACTGAAGCATGTCTACACTGCTCAATGACTAAACACAACTTAAAACATTCCATAACAGCAAAAACGGTAACAACTTAAATTTAACTTAGTTTTCTCAAACTCCTTTAAACACATTTAGCAATTTGGTCTTAAAGGATTAGTTCACTTTAAAAAAAAACTTTTGCTGATAATTTACTCACCCCCATGTCATCCAAGATGTCCATGTCTTTCTTTCTTCAGTCGAAAAAAAATTAAGGTTGACTCGGAAAAAGATTCGTTCATTTTGATGAACGAGTTCGAACAGGAGAGTCACACAGAACAGAGCAAGGCGAGCATTTGAGCTTATAAAACTTAAACTTTGTTATTTCTCTTTTAAATGAGCGATCGTTTCGCTTGATAAGACCCTTATTCATCGTCTGGTGTCGTTTAAAGCCATTTGAACAGTTTGCAGTTTGCACTGAAACTGTCTTTTGGACCTTGAACCGTTTGGTGCCCAGCAAAGTGCATTATATGGAGAAAAATCCTGGAATGTTTTCATCAAAAACCTTAATTTCTTTTCGACTGAAGAAAGAAAGACATGGACATCTTGGATGACATGGGGGTGAGTAAATTATCAGCAAAAGTTTTTTAAAAAGTGAACTAATCTTTTAAGTGTTGAAATGTGCACCAAACAAAGTCATTTCTTCCATGTTGAAATCATTTTAAATTATTACATTTTCAGATTTTTATGCAGAAACAACAATTGATTGACATGCTCAGGGTTAAGAGAGTGACAGCAGAATATCTCGCTTAACTTAATCATACAACCACGAATTGCATTTCTGTTAAATACGTTTATGGTTATTTAAGACATAACCAACTGTGTTATGTAGATGATATACTTACCTAGACCGTGTTTTAGTCTGTTAAAGCGATATAATCTCGCGAGTTGCATGTGAGGTGGCTTTACTCTCTATGTATGCACGCAGAGAAAACCAACTCTCAGAGAGCGCGCAAGTACTGAATAGTTTAAAATCGTTTGAATCTTTAAACTGGTAAGACTTAAAGACGCGCAAATGGTAAACTTTAGTCACGATGCAATGCTGGCCCGATTATGCAAGTGAATATTCCGTCATGTCCCGACTCCTAAAAGCGAGCGTGTAGTTTCACCGGCTGCAGCGCTTGACGCTTGCCTTGAGCAGCCGTTTTGAGAGACGAGAGAGAAGACGCAGCACCATTGAACTCACGCTGTTTGTGAAATTGCGTCTCGCAGAACGTTTTAAAACTACTGATTTGATTTTATAATCTGTGTGGATTAATTTACTAATACAACCTACATGCTAAAGTGAATACATGTTTGCGGGAATTTCCCATAAGTGGGAGAGCTGCGGGAATGATTAAAATTATGCGCAATACCCGCGCCGAAATTCGAGCCCTGAATTGGCTACATTAAAAAGCACAACAGTATCGATACGGCAGCTGCTGTATCGATACGCGCATCGCCAGTAGTTCATGACAATGTATCGTTGTATCGATATTCTGAGCACAGCCCTACTGCTTACAGTATTTCACATTGCTAAAACACTAAACCCCTTTCTCTGAACCCAATGCTCAGTGGCCTAAACCCATTTGTCAAATCAGTCACTCTGTAGGCAAAACTTTAACCCCCTGGGGTCGGCGGCGATACCAGCTCGCTTTTTTTCTTATCAGTGCAAAATAGACTCAAAATACTCTGTTGATTTTGATCTTACATATAAGTGTTATACATCATTCAAAACTGTTAAACGTCTTCTTTTATTTGTGTACACTCATAATAAAAACAAAATGTTGTGTTTTTCGTAAAATAAAGAAAATTAACATGATGCGCGTTCTGCCATCTCTCTCAATGTGAAGTTCATTCTGAAACGCGACAGATGATCTGTAACTCAACGAATGTTGTCACACAGACACGTATGTCTTTACAACGCTTGGAGTCTCTATTTTTAAATTATGTAAATGATATCAAAAACAAATGTTCTATGTTAAAGTTATCCGAATGAAAGCAGCGACGTACAGTTTCTCAAACGCGTCCTAATTAACTCAAATGTGACCACACCCACGCGCGCAAGAGCTGTTCAGATGCAAATGATCCACGCGGAGGAACGCAGAGCTGTTAACGCCCTCTTCACCTCAAAACAAAGAATCGGAGACTAGACTTCAGTAACTTACTCCTCTCTGCTTTTCATCGAGTTTGGATGTGTTTGTGCTGTGTTGTTTCATTTGGATTTACCTCAGAAGAATTAGAAGAACGCGATTTGAAGATGAGAAGATTTTTAAGGTAAGACATGTTAATCTGGTGCCAGACTAAAATGTACGTTATGAAATGAAATTGGAGTAAAAAGCCTAATGTCGTACATGTATGTGTATCTATATGTAGATGTAACAGGTATTAATTATAACTTGTCTTTTATTTTAAATTCACACAAAATCCTTATGGTTTCTGTTAGAAATTAATATCCATATGTGAGAAAAGAAAAATAATAAATTTTTATATATATCTTTATGAGTTTTGCGTTCGTCGCAGTTGTGACGTCATTGGCGCGTTGTGCGCTCTCTCGCTTCAGTCCGCGGGAGATCTGAGCAGAGCGAGGTATGTGTTTCGTGCACTCCAGATATAAAGTTTGTTAAAAGTGGAAAAAGAGTTATTAATTAATTGATCTGTGTTTTGTCGGGATGTAAATGAGTATGCATGCCATTTATCTTTCCTTTAAAACAGTTTTACCTGTGAAAGTGAAGTTTTAACCGAGTAAATGCAGTGCGATGTTGTATGTTAGTGTAAAAGTTGGCCTGTGAAGCGTGACTGTTAATTTCTCTTCTATTCGACTATTCGGCAGGAGCTGGCTTGATTACACAACCTGATTTTATACAACAATTTAACAGCATTTTCCCAACTTGGTATTTCACAGGTATGGTTAAACATTTTGATGTGGTTTTGTGATTCATTGTGTTTAAAATTTAATTGGTTCTATGTATAAACCAAATGCTGGAAATGTGGGTGATTGATATAAAATGAGTTTAATTTGAATAAGTGTTTGATATATTACAAACAATGTCAATATATATTTTTAAATTCATTCATTGGCTGTTTATGTATGTAGAGGACATTTTCTATATAATGCAATGTTGTAGGCCTATGGGATGTGATATTATTTTTGTTATTGTAAATGAGATTCTGGCTGTAATGTGTGCTCTCGCTTCAGTCCGCGGGAGATCTGAGCAGAGCGAGGAGCTGGCTTGATTACACAACCTGATTTTATACAACAATTTAACAGCATTTTCCCAACTTGGTATTTCACAGATAAAAGAATCACTGAACCAGCAATTTCGACTCCAGTCTTTATTCACCACCACCACACACAACACAACGCAGAGGGGTAGCCGAACCGGCTACATAGACAGAAACATGTTGAAATGTGAACTAGACTGGTAGGCAACCTTTCAATGCTAAATGTATATATGTACCACACGAGGATATTTTTATGTTCGATAATAAAACAGCATGATAAAAGTAGGCTCGCGAGTGTTTACTCTAACATGGTGAATATTATAATGTTTAGACCCGTGTTTACTGTTAAATACTGTGTTTGTGGATATCTGCTCAAACCCCAGATGTATAATATGTTAACAATAATGTTTAATAGTTTGGATCGGCTCGATCGCTTCAGTAAATGTTCTCTGCTCGCGCTGTGAGTTTGAGTCCGTTTGAAAGCAAAACGCGACAAACATTAGGCTTTATGTTTTTACTCCAAATGTTTCCATTCGTTATGATGTTATGAAATGAGATGTGTGTGTGTGTGTGTGTGTGTGTATGTGTGCATTTTGTACATTTTAAAAAGCAATTTTAACCAGAAATATCTAAAATGTATTCCCAAAATCGTGCAGCCTTATAGTTTCTCTGGAAATCAGCATGTTCACAGCTGGTGTTTTTTATTTTTTTATATAGGGACCAGATAGCCCACTGATGAGTCCTGCTGACTTCAACATTCACATGAGTCTCTGTACATGAACATGGTAAAGTGAAAAATCAAACACCTTGGAAATGACAGATATGTACTACGTTTCAATGGCACAAATGTGTGTGACTGTTCAAGTCTCTGTCTTTAGATCTGTCTCTGTTCAATAATGTGCTTTTTTTGTCATTTGTTGTGTATCTTTGGATTATGTTGTGTTGTAAATAAATCCAAACAATCAAAAAGCCATTCTATTTTAAGTCTCTCCTCATTCTTTGTGCAAGGCTCCTTGTCTTTCTCAGGTGTGAAACACTATATATTAATGGATGGTTAACGCCTCCCCGCATAAAGCTTTCTTACACAAAACATGTCTTTCAAATTTTAAATCATTATAATGTTTTATCTGAATGAGTAGGCAGGATGATTTTCACATAGTTTTGGAGCAAATATTCTTGGCTACGTGATACAATTTTCAAAAGTCTTGTGAAAAAAAAAAATTAGTATGGGTTTCATGACCTTATTTCAGTGACAATGTTTTTTCACAAACCACACATAAACGTCATTATCTTAAAACTACAAACTTTTACATACATGCTGCTGACATATTATTGTAGCATAGTTTGTGCTGAATACAGTGTAATCAGACTTTAGCCATGAAAATGTCACAAGTATCAGAAATAAACTAATGTCAGAGCTTGTCAGAACACCTCCAGGACCCCGAAAACACCTCAGACCCCAGAGGGTTAAACAAGTTCAGGTAGTTAAGACACTGTTTGCAAATCTCATCCACTCTTTTTGCAAAACTCTAAACACATTCTCACTCACTAAAACACATTTTGCACTGTGTTGCAAAATGGTAAATACATGTGGCAAAAGTTAAACACAACTACAACACAGCTGTCATCGTTTACAAACAACAACTCAAAATTGTTCACACTTGTTTCTAATGATGTGATCAAATCAGTTGTCTAGAATATAAGCCATCTCAGAGTACACAGGTGGCCCAGGTACGTTGAATGTTGATACCAACAATGGATGGAAACAATGTAAGAGGCAGAGGAGGAAGAGTTTGTGTAAGAGGTGGTGGACGAGGAGGAAGAGTACAACGGACAACGGAGAGCAAGACCAAGAATAGTAATTTCAGATCAAATTCGGGCAACTGTGATAGACCATGTTTTTGTTCATGGAATGACAATGAGGGAAGCAGGATAAAGAGTACAACCCAATTTGAGCAGATTCTCTGTGGCCACCATAATCAGGACATTCAGAGAAGAGAACAGGTAAATGTATTATTTTTCTAATTTGTGTGACTGAAAGTTTACTGTGTACATTTGATACAGTACATCAGTTTGTCAATAGAAAGGGGACTGGGGAAAAAAGAAAAAAAGATTTACAATACATTTTACATATGAATGTGATGTCCATTACTATTGTTACTGTATGTATACATTTGTAAGAGCATTTTCCCTTTTGTAGAATTGCAAAACTACCAAATGAGGGTGGAAGGACTCCTTTGTTCTCCCAACAGCAAGAGGCTCTCATTGTTGATATGGTCCGTCAAAACAATGCCATCCGACTGCGTGAAATACAGCAAAGAGCTGTTGAAGACAATGTAAACTTTGAAGGAATCAACAGTGTCAGCATTTCTACCATTGCCCGTGCCCTCCATCGCAACAGGGTACGCATGAAGCAAGTGTACAGAGTACACAGAAAGGGTCAAAGATTTACGATATCACCGTCTACGATTCTCCACCGTCATGCAACCCTGGGGCCATATAACACTGACCATCTTCTTACATTTCTGGGTGGTCTTCAG
Source organism: Rhinichthys klamathensis goyatoka (assembly GCF_029890125.1). Classification (NCBI taxonomy): domain Eukaryota; kingdom Metazoa; phylum Chordata; class Actinopteri; order Cypriniformes; family Leuciscidae; genus Rhinichthys; species Rhinichthys klamathensis. The sequence goes on from NW_026606747.1 coordinate 1,888,653, forward strand.
GATGTTTTGTTTGAACATGAGCAGCAGGATCATCAGCAGGCAGTGCATCTATGTTGTGGTTTGGGACAATGTCAGCTTTCACCGTGGTGTCCGAATACGTGAGTGGTTCAACATCAACCAGCGATTCATGAATGTTTGCCTTCCACCATACAGCCCTTTCCTCAACCCAATAGAAGAGTTTTTCTCTGCGTGGCGATGGAAGGTCTATGACCGTAACCCATATACAAGGGTAAATATTTTACAGGCAATGGAATTGGCCTGTGGTGACATAGGTGTGTAGTGTTGTCAAGGCTGGATCCGGCACACGAGAGGGTTCTTCCCCTGTTGCCTAGAAAGGGACAACATTGCATGTGATGTGGACGAAGTCCTCTGGCCGGACCCAGCACAAAGACGGGATGCTGGGGCAGAATGAGTGTCTCATTGACTTTAATGAAAAGCGTATTACACAAAATATTGTGCAATAGCAAAATCAGAGTTGTCTTTGTTCTTTGGGCTTACTTTATTTTTATGCTGAAAATACAGACATTCAATACTGTATTACTTGCAGTACTTACAGTATGCAATATATTTGCTGTACTGAGTTGTGAATTATTTACTTTTATTTATGGCAAAATGATTTTCTATATGCAATAAACATTTTTTCTCTGTATCTACATGCCCTGGACGCTGCGTTCTCAATTTTTTGATGTAGTGTCTAAGGAATGCTGAGGAGTGTTTATATATTGACTGGCTGTGTTTATGTTTTGAAAGCATTGTTTGATTTTGAGCACAGATTAAATGGTTTTGAGGCAAGTGTTTGATTTTGCCAGAATAGTCAGGGGTTTTGTGAATGTAGTTTAAAGACTGGATATTGTGTTTAAGGTTTTGAGAATATGGGTGAAGGTTTCAAGAAATGTGTCTTAGCAATTGTGAAATACTGTAATGTCTCATTTAAACAACATGAGCCAACGGCTCCTTGGTTGGGCTTTGATGCCAGAATTCACCCCTCCAGGAAAACCCACTGGTAAGATATCTCTCGGGGCAATGCTGAGCATTGGGTTTTTTCTCTCTCTCTCTCCCGTGTGTGTGTGTGTGTGTGTGTGCGTGTGTGTGAGTGAGTGAAATTGACACAACTGTGTGCCTTTCAGCTGACCTTAGGGCTGATGACTCTGACCTTCCAGTAGCTGACCTGGAGGCCCAGGTGACCAGTCAGGTGGGTGACACTGGACCCAGATCCCCTGATGAGGAGGTCAGTGAGGAACAGGAGGATGACACTACAAGTCCTAGCACATCAGGCCAGGTAATGTTGCTATCCTGTACTATCTTTTACTTAAAAAAAAAAAATCTGGTGACGTGCAAAACACCTATTGTCAACCTTTTGTAAAGATAAAATATATGCCTGTACAATGCAAAATAATTACTACAACATCGTATATATTTATTGGATTGTGGTTGGCTTTTTTCTCAATTTTCAGAGTATACAGTGTGATTATACAGGTGTCTTGGGCTGATGCCCTGGCAGCCTACCTGGTTGGCCTAAACCGAACGATCACTCCCTTGTCATCACAAGAGGAGGCCGACATAGTCCAGCTCTATGTCATAGGTCGGGGGGGCCAAGCCAGACTGCACCCACCTCTCAAACCCAGGACCACCTTGAGGAGCGTACCAGAGACCAGACAGACAAGTGGAATTAAAATGAACAATCTTTATTGACTAAAAAGAGGAATTAAAAAGTCTTGACGTGGATTTTGTATCTCTTCCCAGGAAGGGGAACCCGCTTTTGGACCCTGGGAAGCGAAGGGTTCACCCCACCGATCCGTATCACCGGCAACCACCGAGGAGGAGGGATTCAACCGCCGTTCCAGCAAGCAGGTAAGTATCTTGGTAAGTAAACCTTCTTGGACGTGATACAGGCGGACAGATGTCCGGACAGGCCTGGACCAGGACTGAAGACTAGGAGGGGACTCTTCCACCGGACAGGTGAGTGGCAGGTACGTATACCTCTCCAAAGAACAAGCAGGGCGGAGGAGCCTCACTGGAGGACAGGTGGGTAGATGGGTCGGTATGTTCCTGGACCGTTAATCGTTCCGGATGTAATCAGCACGGGGGCTGTGGGCCAGGAGGGAACTCTCCGCCAGTCAGGTGGATAGCCGGGTACGTATATCTCCTCAGGGCAGGGCGCACTCCCGTGTCATCGCTGGACAGCAGGTGCGGGGTCCCTCGTGTCTCTTTCTCCTTCAGCGGGGTTCAGTCGTTAGCAGAGGTATCCTCTATTTGAATAGACAGGACAAGTTATACGGGGCAAGCACACTCCTCTGTAAGATGGAGAATTGGGCTTACGGCTGTATTTTGTTGTTATAAGCAGACAGCACTGAGGCTAGGGTGTGTCCCTCCTTCAGACAGGCATCACACAAGAAGGCAGTAGCAGAGGAATCTTCTATTTGAATAGACAGGACAAGTTACACAGGGCAAGCACGCTTCTCTTCAGTATCGAAGCGCTGGCTTATAGCCCGAGTGGGACATGCACATTCAACACTGAGGCTTTGTTCAGCAAACACTGGGCAAGAATATGAACTGAAGAATACTGGCAGTTAAATATACATATACATCCACACACTGCAACTTCACGTCAAATCCAATACTGTGTGACACTTCAATTCGGGCACTGCATATCCACTCTCAGTGCAATAAGGCCAGCACTCACCCAATGATCAATCCTTCCACTGTTACGCTGAATCAGCATTCAGGAGATGAAGAGATGCAGATGACTTCTCGCAGCATGGAAAACAGCATCTTCAATACTCTCTCACACTCAGACGAAGATATCGGGATTTCAATGATGACTCAGTTCACACTCTTAAGTGACAGTTACACTCGTAATCAATACACTTCACAATTCCTTATTCAACTCTGTGCAAGGCATGCATTCACACAGATCCGATGTTTCATTACTTAACTTCCTCTCAGGAATGATGGCGCTCTCCAGTCTTGACTGTATCTCCACAATTCTCCCACTTCCCATCCAGTTCACGTGTCCAGCTTGTATTCACACAAATCACCGTTGCACCCTTAATCCAGCCAAATCCTCACAGCCCTCTCCAAGATCCTAGCGAATTCAAGCTACTGCCAAAGAAACGGTTTCTCCCGGGGGAGTACCACCCTCAATTTCCTCTTCCTTTTCCTTTTAACTGCTTCATTCGGCCTCGTAGCCCTATCGCTGATCCTCACACCAATCGCCCGCACCTGATACCGTTTGCCTCATCAGCCGCCGCTGTCATTGAAACCAACAACAAGCGGAATCGGCTCGATGTTTCACTGATATTGTTCCGGGGGGGAACACACTTCCAGCGGACATTTGTTCCGCTTCCTTCGTCACTTGTGACATCTACATGGCTCTGCATGGCATGAACAAGGTACCATCGAAATATAGCCAGAGGGCTAAGAAGACGACTTTGCCAGGACCTTGGAGAGCATCCAGGAAGCGGAGTGGTTCTGCTCCAGGACAGCAGGCAGCAGAGAGGTAATTTGACTATTTCGATCTTCACTAGTTTATTACCCAGTATACAGTCCAGATTATATTATCCTTCTTTTCCATAGACTGTTTGTCACAGGTTAACCTGGTGACTCTATAAACTTGGATTTTCATACACCCATTTCACTGATACTGTGCATTGCCGGCAATATTAACAACTGTCTACACATCAGGAAAGTGTTATGGACTTTTTGTTTTGTTCACTCTAAAGTTTGTTACTGCTGTGTTTTGTTATAGTTTTCAACTCTTTATAGTTTTTCTTAAAGTTTGTCATTATTTTTCTAAAAGAACAGAATGCCAGAACACACAATCATTTATATAATAATTACCTTTATTTTTCCACATATTTTTCAAAAACCTTATTGCAGTTAAACTTCCCGGTTCACACTCTGTACAACCAAACCCATAATCCAGGTTAAACTGTTTTTTAAAGCAACAGCCACATCACTTCCTGTGGAAGATACCATTTTGGTGTGATGTCAGAGGAGGGGGGATTTAGAAACAGTTGTGTTTACCATATAATTTGTTGTTAAACTCTCTCTCTGTTAACCCTTTAGGCGCCAGAGGTTTTTTCCTAAAACGTTCAATTTTGACATCTTAATTTCAAAAGGCTATATCTTAAAAGTGATAAAAGATAGAGACTTTCTGTAAATTAGAGAAATATTAAGGATGACCCAAAGTATATGTAGGGATTACATTTTCCCATCGAATTAGCATATTATGACGTCATATGGTGGTGGCAATCTTGGATTATAGAATTTTCATGAAAAGTCACATGTTTAAATGATAAAATGCAGCACTTCTTTCCCCCCAAAATGTCCATCACCTTCTGTATGCTATATTGCACAATACTGAATGCTCAGGTATATAGTAAGTAGTAAAAAAACTGTGTAAATCATTACTAATAAATGGTAGAAACAAACCGAATGCATGTAGTGGTTGGCCTTTTGCTGTAGAGATTTTCTATTTACTAAATACAGTAGGCACTCATTCCATGTATGGGGCACATATATATTATTCATATGACACACAAACACAAGTAGACAAGACCTGTTTAGTTCAAACGCTCACTCGCCACAGCAAGGCACAGATCATGAGTGAGATGATACGAGCAGCGCGGCCAGATCTGCCTCGCGCGCGCGCCAAGTGTGCACGGCTCGCCTCGGACTACTGTCATTGTCATTGCGACTCCTCACCCTGCCTCCACATTGCCTCCTAACTTTCCTATGAATACTTCGACCTCGTCTAACATACCCAGTGGCATTAGATAAAGTCTCCACCACAATACTGTCGCCGCGATTGCGGAGAGGCTCTGATAAAATGGCTCACTCGCACACTAGCTCCGCTTTTGATCGCACTGATTCAATGCGCTCTAACTCGAACATTTTGTATAGAAGCAGGGGCGGATCTACCGGGGTGGCAAATGCCACCCTAAAAGAAAGCCTTGCCACCCCTGCTGCCACCCCAGTTGGCAGCAACGAATTAAAAGTTATGGCCAATTTGACAATTTACGAACGCGAATCTCCAATGTCCGACTGCAGTGAATTCGCTCCGTGCATAATATGACGACCGTTGACGTTCGTACTTTATTGTGTGGGAAAATTCTTCCGGCGAAAACTTCCGGTGATCTGACCGCGAGAGCGGGAGACAGCGAGAGCAAGAGACAACAGCGACCGAGTTCCATTACCAGAGAGATAAGTTTTCAACCCGACCAAATTTTTAAATGCATATCATTTTCAGTGTATTTCACCTGTGCGTTTCTATGCTTTATATTACTGCATTTATTTTGTGCAAGTGAGATGAGTAAAGAACATCTGTTTCATATATCATTATCTGTCTGGTGTTTATAAGCAGTAGCCTACAGTATTTTACTACGTGTAAAATATACACAAACTTAGCTATATTAAGTTGTTTGTGTACAGTTAAAAATATAAATGTAAAATATATGTGATAATAATATTGATCGAGCAATTGATGTAAGTAAGTAAAAATACATGCGCAGAATTAAGAAAATATTATTTAATATTTATGGAGATAAATTTTAGCCTATCATAAAGCAAACGTGTGAATGTTCACAGGGTATTTTATTTAACAACTCTAATCGTAGTTGTAACTCTATATTTACAGTAGGCATAATTGTCATTGCGTATGTATGCAGCATGAGTCCAATACAATCTTCTGTTCGTGAACAGTTGTATTTCATTCATTAATCTGACTAACGTTATGCATCCGTGCATTTAATTGCCATTGGCTCGTGTGATAGTAATATGGATCTTAGTAGTATTTAAATTATATAATTGATTCTATAAATTGATTCTTGTTGGGTGCTCAACAAAATAATATATATAAAAAAGGTCGGCACACCTTGGCTCCAAAAGTTAAACGCACCCCTGCCTTTATACTCACACAGGGCTGGACTGGCCATAATGTTATAACTATTATTATATAGTAGTGTAATGTAGACAGACACTATATCACAACTAAAAAGAGTTTTGAGTTTTTCTTTGTTCAATTTGCACACTGAAAATGGGTTGGAGCTCTTTATTTTGAACTCTCAAACTGCACCAGATTGATGAATTTAACGTTAAAAAGCACAAAATTTTCTTACGGGGGAGCATGCCCCCAAACCCCCCTAGAGGGACAGAGGTGCACTCTGCACTCAACACAGATTTCCCAAAATACTATGGGAAAAACCGGTATTGCTATCCCAATGCAGTTTTAGGATTCATCACTGTGGAGTATAGTTCAACTTAGTAGTTATTTCATCTGTTAACTCTTACTCAGTGGTTTTTATAGGAGTTGGTATACATATTCAAGGGAGTGCAAAGTTCGGTTGTGTTTATGATTATATGTAGTGGGCCAGTCTGGGCCAAAATGCCCGGGCCGATTTTTTGTCCCAGTCCAGCCCTGTACTCACAGGTGACCCCAAACCCCACCCCACAAAACAGATACAAATAATGCCCTTTTGTAGTGTGTATACATACGATTTCTCATCAAACTGTGTTAACTGTGATTAAATTCAGTAAACAGTCATATCTGATGAATGTGGGTGTTGCTACCAAACTGCCCTATCCTGTACTGTTAGGTACTGACTTCCCTGTACTAGCTGAATTGGTGCAAGAGACTGTATGGTGTGGTGTTGTCACGAGAGCCCAAGCAAAGCACCTTATTCAGGTTCCACAGCTCCAAGAAATAACACCAGACACATTGCAAGAAATGCCCTTCAGCTCTGAGACTAGTTTAGGTGAGTCACGGCCTACAGAGGAGGAAAGGCTGCAGAAACACAGGGAGTGGGTTGAGGGGTTGTGGGAAACTTCAGAGCAAGCTGAGGAAGGGGCAGAAGAACCCGAACTCACTAAAGCCAACTTAGTTGTCCCTGGTAATCTAGCCCAACTTCAGCGTGAGGACTTAACCTTGACTGAATGTTTAAAACAGGCTGAGGAAAATGAGGGTGTTGTGTCTTTGCTTGGTGAGACTTTTGCGGTACAAAATAGTCTTTTGTACCGACAGAGTAAGGAAGACGGACTGCAGCTGGTATTACCTAAGGCATACAGGAAGGAGGTATTAGAACTTGGGCATTCTATTCCCTGGGCAGGTCACTTGCCTTTTATGAAGACGTTAATGCGAATTGCAAAACGATTTTACTGGCCAAAGATGTACAGTGAGGTTAAGGAGTTCTGTAAATCTTGTCCAGAATGCCAACTCACTACTGGCCGTACTCCTGCCTACGCACCCCTTATACCACTTCCTGTAGTTGACACTCCTTTTAACCCTCTGGGGTCTAAGGTGTTTTTGGGGTCCTTGAGATGTTTTGACATGTCCTGACATTTGTGCTTTTTTCAGTTGCTTATAAACATATTAATGGCAGATGTGTAATTACACTCTATTTAGCACACACAGGGCTACCATAATATGTGAGCAACATGTATGTACATATTTGTATTTTTGAGAGAATATTGTTTATGCATGGTTATTGAAAAAACTAAAAATTCAAGTTTCTGAAATAAGGCCACAAAACACATATTGATTATTTCTTCACAAGACTTTTGAAAATTGTATCACATAGCCTAGAATATTTGCTCCAAAACTATGTGAGAATCATCCTGACTACTCATTCAGATAAGTCAATAAAGTCTTTTAGAATGTGTATGACGTGTTTTGTTTGAGAAAGCTTTATGAGAGGAGGCGTGATCTCTCATTAATATGTATGGCATTTCACACCTGAGAAAGACAAAGACCCTCCCATAATGGCCCTATCAGGTGCTATCAGGCCCTATCATTACGAGGAGCCTTGCACAAAGAATGAGGAGATTTAAAAAAGAATGGCTTTTAGATTGTTTGGATTTATTTACAACACAACATAATCCAAAGACACACAACAAAGGACAAAAAAGCACATTAGTAAACACACTGATCTAAAGACAGAGGCTTGAACAGTCACACAACATTGTCCCATTCCTGAAACATATAGTACATACCTGTCATTTCCACGGTGTTTGATTTTTCATTTTACCATGTTCATGTACAGAGACTGTTGAATGTTGAAGTCAGCAGGACTCATCAGTGGCATATCGTCCCTGTAAAAATAAAATAAAATAAATAAACACCTTTGAACATGCTGATATAAAGAGAAACTATATGGCTGCACGACTTTGGGCATGCATTGTAGATTTTTCTGGTTAAAATTGTGATTTAATTATATATATATATATATATATATATATATGTATATATATATATATATATATATATATATATATATACACACACACACACACACACACAGTGCTAAGAATAAGTGAACACACCCATGCTAAAGTTGACTACCCTTCACAATATAGACATGGTTTTATTTCAGTTAGCCTAACTGAACATTTATACATAAATAATATATTGTATTTAGACAGTATCACATATTTTACCGGAGGCTGAAATATATTTCACTAAATCATTATATAACCTAAGCAGTTATTCGCAAACAAAATAAATTACGCATAAGGCAGTATTTTAGTATGATAATCAGTGTCATAAGCTAATCAAAACTATATATATTTAATATACAAATATGTTTAGAGAGTAATATCACATTTAAAAAGTTAACACGAGCGTATACACGAATGTTAGGGATATTGTGAGGCAATCTTTTCTGTAAGATGTCAAAAGCTAGGCAAAATATAGTCTGAAAATTCATTTGAACTCTATACGATCAGAAAAGAAATTATAAAACAACTTACTCCGAACTTGTAGGCCTATCCTCGGCGGGATCAATTCGTTCTTCAAAATGCAGCCGTTCGTCGTCGGAGTTACAATCTTCCTCTGAGGAAAAGGTGAATTCTTCATCGCTGTCCAGAATCATCTGAAGGAGTAGCGTGCCATCCCTTAAATCGCAATGAACTATCAGTGAATCTGATGGAGAAACTTCGTGTTTTTATCCCATTGATCGCTGCTGGGCGTGTGCGATGCATAACGTTAGATCACCTATTTACCATGTGAAAAGCGCTGGGGGCGTGGCGGGCTCAGCTAATTAAAGATAATGAACTGAGACCGAAAAAACTGTACCTCTCCTTGGTTTCAAACGAATTACATAAACTGGAAATATTTCTTTTTTAATAAATTGCTTCATTTAAAAGAAGAGAATACAAGCTTCAAAAAGACACATGTCTCGTATCTCTGTGACAAGTATTGACTTAGTTACAGTTCATTTTTCGGACGTGTTTCAGAATGGACTTCACTGACAGAGAGAACGCAGAACGCGCATCATGTTTATTTTTCTTTATTTGGCGAAAAGCACAACACTTTGTTTTTATTGTGAGTATCCACAAAAAAAATAGACACTTAATAGGATCGATTGATGTATAACACTTATATGTACGATCAAAATCAAGTATTTTGAGTCTCTTTTGCACTGATAAGGAAAAAAGCGAGCAGATCACGCCGGCGTGATTGCCGACCCCAGAGGGTTAAGAGAATAGGAGTTGACGTAGTTGGGCCTGTGGAAAAGAGTCAGAGAGGGAACCGATTTATCTTGGCTATTTGCGATTATGCTACCAGGTACCCTGAGGCATACCCATTACGAGAGGTCACAGCTAAGCAAATAGCCACTGTACTCCTACGATTTTTCTCTCAGGTTGGCATACCTCAGGAAGTGCTCACAGATCAGGGTCCAAACTTCATGAGCCACACCCTACAAAAAGTATATCAATTGCTGGGCATAAAGAGAGTACGAAGCACCCCTTACCATCCTCAGACTGATGGTCTTGTTGAACGTTTCAACCAGACCTTGAAAACCATGCTGAGGAAATATGTTTCTGAAACGGGCAAGGACTGGGACAAGTGGCTTCCATTCCTCCTGTTTGCATATAGGGAGGTGCCTCATGCATCTACAGGGTTCTCGCCATTTGAACTGCTGTATGCTCACCATGTCAGAGGGCCTCTGGATGTACTGAGAGAGAGTTGGGAGGCCACTGATAAACCAGACAAGAAAAACATTCTCTCCTACATATTAAAGATGAGAGAGCATCTGCAGAAGACAACAGTCCTTGCACGAGAAAATCTCCTGCAGTCTCAAAAACGTCAAAAAGAGCGGTACGACCGAACAGCCAGATCCCTTACATTTGAGCCAGGTGAAAAGGTCTTGTTGTTGTTACCAACGAGTGAGCTTAAACTGCTAGCTAAGTGGGAGGGCCCCTACCAAATAAAGATGAAAGTGGGTGCTGTGACATATGAGATCGAGATCCCATCCAGGACCCAGCCCTTGCAAATCTTACATGTTAACATGTTGAAGAAGTGGTATGCTCGTTCCACACAACAAGGACCTACATCTGAGGAAGTGGTGGAAACCACAACTGCTTTGTTCGTGAGATCCGTGGAGGGAGAGGAGGAAATAGAGGAACAATACCTGCCTGGTCGTCAGGGGAACAGTCAGCTGAACTTTGAGCACCTGGAAGATGGTCAAAGGCAGGAACTTCTACAATGCATCCCAGCCCAACTCTTTATGGAGACACTTGGCAGAACAAACGTTATCCACCATCACATCACACTCAAAAATCCTAAACCCATTCGTCAGCCAATATACCGGGTCCCAGAAAGACTTATGCCAGTTATGAAGGAGGAGTTGGAGACCGTGCAGAGCCTTGGTGTAATTGAACCTTCAACCAGTGAATGGAGCAATCCCATTGTCCTAGTGCCTAAGAAGGATGGCAGTCTCAGATTCTGTCTGGATTTCCGCAAGCTCAATAGTGTGAGCAAATTTGACCCGTATCCCATGCCAAGAGTGGATGAGGTAGTGGAGAGTCTTGGAAGAGCAAAGTATCTCACCACACTTGACCTCTGCAAGGGATATTGGCAGGTTCCACTAAGTTCGGAGAGCAAGGAGGTGACCGCATTTTAAACACCCTTTGGACATATTCAGTTCCGTGTCCTTCCCTTTGGGCTTCACGGAGCTCCGGCTACTTTTCATAGGATGATGGACCAGATTCTCCGGGGGACTGGGAAGTTTGCTGCAGCATACTTAGATGACATAATTATCTATAGCCAAACTTGGCAGGAGCATATGGGTCATCTGAAGGACATGCTACTGAGAATTAAGAGTGCTGTTCTAACCATCCGCCCAGACAAATGCACCCTAGCCAGGACTGAGACACAATACCTAGGGTATGTGCTGGGTCATGGAGTAACACGTCCACAGGTGGGGAAAGTGGAGGCCATCAAGAATGCAGAACGGCCAGTGACCAAGAAACAGGTCCGTTCTTTCCTTGGACTTGTGGGGTGGTACAGGCGTTTTATCCCCAACTTCTCTGAACGAGCCTTTACCCTAACTGATTTAACTAAAAAAGATAAGCCAAATAAAGTTGACTGGACTCAGGACTGTGAGATGGCTTTCCAGGACCTAAAGGACTCCTTATGCACAGAGCCTGTTTTACAGAGTCCCGACTTTAATAAGACTTTCACTGTACAGACCGATGCTTCTGAGCATGGCATTGGGGCTGTACTGCTTCAGGAAGGTCAAGGTCAGCTCCAACCGATTGCCTACATCAGCAGAAGGCTCCTTCCCCGTGAATCCAGGTATTCCACAGTTGAGAAGGAGTGTCTGGCAATTAAATGGGCATTTGACGCTTTACGATACTACCTGGTGGGACGCAAATTCACACTTGAGACTGATCACAGGGCATTGGCCTGGTTGGGCCGTATGAGAGACACAAATGCTCGTATCACCAGATAGTTTTTAGCCATACAGCCATTTGACTTTGAAATTTTGTACAAGGCTGGATCACAAAATTGTACAGCAGATTACCTCTCTAGGACACCTCAGATGTCTGAGGAAGGGGGGGAGAAATGTCACAGGTTAACCTGGTGACTCTGTAAACTTGGGCTTACAAACATACACCCATTTCACTGATACTGTGCATTGCCGGCAATATTAACAACTGTGTACACATCAGGAAAGTGTTATGGACTTTTTGTTTTGTTCAGTCTAAAGTTTGTTTATATAATATATAATAATTATATAATAATTTATATAATAATTACCTTTATTTTTCCACATATTTTTCACAAACCTTATTGCAGTTAAACTTCCCGGTTCCACTCCAACTGGTTGGCTTCCCTACACTGTTCATGACTCATGGGCAGGCGGCTCAGGACCCTGAAGTCCACAGGGTCTATGAATGTGTTTGCCTACGGCTTTGGAAAGAGTTTCAGCAAGCACGGAACAGGTCCAAGGACACACTAGGAAAAACTCTGCCAATTCCACAATCTATTGTGGTGGTATACAGCCACTTAAAACAGCCACTGGAAGACAGCAGAGTGGTTCTAGGACAGACTAACCTGGTTCTGGTCCCGATAAACACCACTACTATCTCCTCGTGGTGAGTCTTCTTTTGCGCAATACTTTTATACAAATCACAGTAGTATATCAAGATTGTACTTATAAAACCTTCCTGTACATGTTTCCTTTAAAAATTATACTAACTAAAGACAATAGGCTTTAATCCATTAAAATTGCTAACTTCAAGATGAAGAATGTTTCTCTTGCAGGCTACTAAGAAGACAGAAACGTGTGGACAGAGACATGCTGCTGCAGGGTACTGCACTGCCCAAACAATTATATTTGGCAAAGGAGTCACTTCCTGAGGTGCGTGCACTTCCAGCTGCTCCTGCACAGCATGGGCATGAGGCCATGGTATTTGAGGAGCCAGTAAATCAGGAGGGAGAGGCCTTAATTTGTAAGCGGATCTCCAACAGGTGCCCACTGCCCACCCCTCCTCCTGGATCTTACTCTGCATTTCCCATATACCCACCAGCACCACACTTTGCATTCTCCCCTCTTGGGTCCTACCCACCCTTTCCCAGCTACCCACCAGGTCTACCAGTGCCTCAGTCTACCCAGTTTATGCCCCCTCCCCAATTCCAGCCCCCTTCCCAATTCCAGCCCCCTCCCCAATTCCAGCCCCCTCCCCAAATCCAGCCCCCTCCCCAATTCCAGCCCCCTTCCCAGTTCCAGCCCCCTCCCCAGTTCCAGCCCCCTCCCCAGTCCCAGCCCCCTCCCCAGTTCCAGCCACCTTCCCAGTTCAAGTCACCTGATAACCTGCCACAACAAACTCAGCCCAGGCAGTGCATCTGGAGAAGGCAGAAAGCTGCCCAAGAGGATGAGGAGCGAGTGGGTAGGGGTGAACCACCACGAAAACGATTAGCAAAGGATATATATCACTATATCTGCAAGCAGTGTGGGCTGGCAAAAAATAAGACAACTGGCCACACTCAGCTGAAGGGCCGGTGGTATTGTCCAGCCTCAGGCCTTTCTATTGCACAGTGGAGGGAGAATGTACAGGGAGGTTTTTGATTTTTTTAAATTAGTGTATATAGTAGTTATGTATATAGTTAGGTTTTAACCTGGGTTGATGTCCTGGGCATAGACGTTAAACTGCATCCGGGCAGAGTGGGGAGGCTGTGCGTGGGGCTAGCTACATCCAGCTAACACCTATAAAATGCGTACAAGAAGCCGTGAGTACCTACTCTGTAACTGGCGAGTGCATGGTCGGCAACATAAAACCGAGCAGACCCCCCTCAAGGGAATTAGGGTGTCTAAGGCACTGGCACCAGGGTGCCGGTTGGTGTGAGTAGGGCTGGGCGATATATCGCATGCGATTGTTATGCGCATCTCGTCAGTAAAGCCGGTTCCTTGATTAGTAGTAAATCGCCTTCACCTGCTTTCAGATGGAGCGGCTTTTACTACAAAGAGCCGTATTTAACTGACAAGCTGAGCCATATCGCACTAATATCGCGGACGTATCGCCAGCGATATTTAATGCGATATGGCTCAGCTTGTCAGTTAACTACGGCTCTTTGTACACAGCAAAAACTCCAGTGTTAAATGAACACACCTGGGAGTGTATATGAGTCCACACTCAAGAGTGTTAAAGTTAATGAGATAATTAAGTGATTAATTGAGTGATGATTGAGCATTATTGAAGACACCTAAAGCAGAATCACTGAAGTAGAAAATCTCAAATTGTAAGCCACCGTTATGGCGATCATTGTTTGCTTTAGTTGGGCTCTTGACCCTTATATTATTAACTTTAGATTTAGTTTGTCTGTTGTATCAGTTGTTCAACTGCCAGTTGAACAAAGAAAAAAAAAGCATCTAATGGTGTTGGTTATGTTATGACAATCATCATTAGAACTTCATGTTTGTGATTTATGCTGTTGGTTACAGCATAACTGTGATTCTACATAAATATCCAGAATTTTAGATATAATATGAAGGATTTCTTAAATGTTTTTTTTTTTTTAAATCATTCTTTTAGGCACACACAGACGTCAAGATTCAGTCAATGCATCTCAACAATGGTGACGAGCAGAATATTCAATTAGGGAAAAGTAAATTACATAGACAATTCAGATCATAATTTATTCATACCGCAATGCATGATGGGAGCCATTGATGAGTTGTGATTGGTGGCAGCCACTGCAACATGCATCATTATTGTCACCACTGTTGAGATTCACAGGCTGATTATTGATGTCCGTGTTTTTAAATGCATTCTTTTGAAAGTGTTTTTATAAGAATGATGCTTATTAAAAATGTTGGATTATAAGAAAAATACTGATAATCATATGTTGAGAATCACAAAACTGTTACTAACAAGATAAATCAAGCTTTTTCAAAAAGCTTCATTTTTCAGATCACAGCGTGATTATGCCAAAACATAACCAACACAATCAGATCACACTTTTCTTTGTTCATTTAATTGTTATAAATCAATAACAGCAGACAAACAAAATTTAATTTAAATAAGTATAAGGCAGCAACTAAAGCAAACACTCATCGCCATAACGGTGGCTTACAATTTGTGATTTTCTCCTTCAGTGATTCTGCTTGTTAACATCAGGTGTCTTCAATAATGCTCAATCATCACTCATTTACTCATTAACTTTAACACTCTTGAGTGTTGATTTATCACTCATATCTGCATCATATCTTCCATCTGAAAGCAGGTGAAGGGGATTTACTACTTATCAAGGAACCGGCTTTACTGAAGAAATGCGCATAACAATCGCATGCGATATATCGCCCAGCCCTAGGTGTGAGTGATGGTGTGATGGTGCAAACACAAGATGGTATTCGGAAGAACCACAGGCATGGTCAACGGATGGCGTCAACAGCATGTAAGATGCTACTGCGGGGCAGCCTCCTCGCCAACCTAGTTGTTGAACCTTTGTGCACCACGTGCACGTGGTAACCGGCACGGAGGCCCAGAGAGGCAGTCTGGTGGGGGCACAACGCCAACGGCCTTTTTCACTGTGCAAGGCATCTTGACTGGAGGCGTAGGTAGAAGCCCTGTGGCAATGAGGGGAACGTAACATCAGCAGGCTGAAGTGGCTGGGAGCTGATAGCGGAAACCTTGCACACAGGTGGCTCACAGCTGATGGTCGCAGCATCACTGAATCCTGAGCGCCAGTGGGCTGGTTAATCCTGACCGGTTATCCTTCAGACCACTTGTTTTTGTGCACAGCGCGTGCCCTTGACGTGCTCTGGATGTTGGAGCGAATTGAAACTGGGACCTTCTTTGAGAGGTTCGAACCCTTAGAGAAAAGACTAAAAACGAAACGCTCCTATTTAGTTTGGAAGAATCTTGCTTCAGAGAGAATATGGTGCGTGTATATTTTCTAATCGCTAGGTGTACACTCGCTGGCTGTTACCTAGAGTGCCGCGGGCTAGCTATTTGCTCCAAACAACTGTGCCTTTGACGCAAGTTTACAATAACAATGAGAGCGCCGCAAGTCAACAGCATTGAAGCGTGTAAAGATGCTTTCCAGGCAAGAAGCAGTGAGTTTTTGTTCTTTTTCCTAGCATTATTGTCCTTTTATTATTATTATCAGTCTAATAGGCTGCATTCCCACAAATTCGCAAATATATTTTGACATAGCAGACGTTTTGACGGTCGTTCTGAATCGTCGAAGAAGGGAACGCGATACATTGGAAAATACTTTTTTTTTTGCCGCCAATACGATTCATTTTGTTGTGCGTTACCACGCTGCACGCACGCGTCACAAGGAAGAGCCCGGATAGCTCAGTCGGTAGAGCGTCAGACTTTTAATCTTAGGGTCCAGGGTTCAAGTCCCTGTTCGGGCGAACTAGCCTCTTTTTGTTGAGCGGTACGTTTTGCTGTTGAGTTCTTGCTCATCTACACTGGCCTCGGGCAGCGACGCTGCAAGGCAGCAAGCGAAACTACATGCCCCCTTCGACCAGCTTGTAGTCGTGGCCGAGTGGTTAAGGCGATGGACTTGGGGTCTCCCCGCGTAGGTTCGAATCCTGCCGACTACGTTGACAGCATG